>NC_089493.1:218333409-219651743 GCF_036850765.1 Saccopteryx bilineata | reverse complement strand
TAGAAAACTGTTGTGCATTTAGTTTCTGTCTCAGTATGCCAAACACTCTGTATGAGTACTTCTTTGTTCTCTAATGTAGAAACAGAAGTTGGGAAACTAGAGACCAGAGGCCAATACAGCCCAGCCTAGAAAGTAATATTCTTTAGCACAGGATGAGGCTCCTGCTTTCTTAATAGGACCACGGTTTACAGACATGGAATCCTCCTGAGGTTATTGACCTGCTCACATATACCTTGCAAACTGTGAATGGTTTTAGGAACTATAAAAAGAGTGCTGCTTCTGGTACAATTAGAGGTAATCTACACTTGGGGATTTGAAGGTGCTGGATTTCTTCAATGAGAAATAATTGACAAGAAAGAATAAGAGAGAAATAAGAGCTTGGGGTGACATGAGAGCCTCACAACAGGTGGCCATAATGTTATGGGTTTGACCTAATGCAGAAGAGGCCTTGAGTCTTGGTAAAGTGTACATACTGTGGGCTCTACCGGAAATGAAACTCTCTTACATCAGTTCAGTTACCTAAACAATCACACAATCTCCTACTCACAGTAATTCCCCTACCTCCTAATTTTCTGAGAAAATGAACATCAACAGACACTCACTTTCCCATTACTGTTCTTTTGTTTCTATGTGCATTAGTCCACTAAAAGAGCTCACAGTGAAGTTCCTAATGGCTTCTTTAAAGCTAAATCAAACATCATTTTCATAGCTATAGCCAAAAAAGTGGAGGTTATGAAAGTTTATGCCCATGTGTTTGCTGTGTGACCTTGGGAATTTACTTCATCTCTCTGCTTTTCAGGGTCTTAGATGCAAAATTGTGACAATAATAGTATTCATCTCTTAGGTTTCTGTATCAAATAAGTTAATCATTCAAAGTGCTAAAAGAGTGTGAGGCAACCTGTGGCATTAAAGAGAGGTTATGTTTTTATTCTGTGAGCATTGATTCCATTAGCGTTCTACACTGATCACTATGCTTTTTAGAAATACTCTCTACCCTGATTTCACATCAAGTTAGTTTAATATCACAAATGTTTCTCAATTCAGTCCACATCTAATTTGGTCACCCAACTTCAGCCTCTCATCATCTCTGATGGGGTCAGAGCAGGACATTTGTCACTATATATCCACACAACTCTACCTTATACATAGTATGCTCTTGGTGCTATGAAATCTGATTATTCAACCTTTTATTCAAAACTATTTAATATTCTTCAATTATTCTTACAATAATGCAAAATCTCTTAAAGTGGCCTTGAGTGGTCCAACCCAGTCTTTATATATTCAGCTTTTTCTCACTGCCAGCTAACCTTTCCCTCTCTTCTTTCCTTTCCCCACCCCCATTATCCTCCTCCTTTCTTTCTCCCTCTTCTCCCTGTTCTCCTGTTCTATTTACAGGATAACTTCTGTTAGTTCTTTATTATTTACTATTTTTCTCCTGCTGTAAAGGTTATGCCCAAAATGCTTTTCTCTCTGTTCTTTGACTAAATAACCTTTATTCATCCTTTGGGCCTCAGCTCAATGACCACATTTTCAGAGAGGTCTTTTGGGACTTTTTCCCTATTTTAACTGCCACTGTTATATGGTGTAGGAGAAACATGTATGTTTCCTTCAAATCAGATATCAGATTTTTAACTTTATATTTTGTTGATATGAACTAGTTATTTTTTTATCTACATGACATTGAAAGCCCCATGAGGGCAAGGTGATGTTGGGTTTTGATCCTTACATAGTAACTCTAGCACCATGCTGAATAAATGCATTTATAGTACTCTTTGCATTTGGATTTATGAGATGATAAACTGAGTTCAGCAGATATTAAGATTATCTCTTTTTAAACATTTGTCATATTCTACTTAGATAAACTCAGCTTATTTTCTATGCTAAAATGTATATCCTTTGAAGGAAGATACTATTTTCACATTTGGACTATGTATTAATTTTATATTCCTGACAAAGCAAATTGCTACATAATTGGTGGCTTCAGACAGCGCAAATTATCTTGAATTCACAGTGCTCAGAAGTTCATAATGGGTCTCACTGGATTGTAGGAAATTAGGGTGCAGGTCGTGGGGGGATCATTATGTTGTCTACTACAGACCTCAACAGCACTAACATTGTGCTCTGCATATAATAGGCAGTCCAGAAATATTTGACATAAAATATAATCTTTGACAAAATTTAGGTCACACATTCATTAAATCATGTAACACTCTAGCTTAGAATAGATTTTTGGTGGCCAATTCACTCTTCAACTTGCTGGTAATAAAAGAGAGGAGATTTGTGTCTTATGTAAACACTTAATATTCACAAGGACTTTAGGCAAACATGAACACCTTTTATATTTTCCAATAGGCAGAGTAATTTTTAAGGTGTGTTAAACAAAACAAAATAAAATTGATTGTTTAAAAGAAACACCGAGCATCATGTTAGTAAAAGAGAAATGGACCACAATATGAATCATAACTCAGCCACTATCCATCATTTATTCACCTCTAAAAGGGAAATGAAGGCTTTGGCTTCAAAGGGGTATCATGAGAATGCAGTGAAGTGTAGTACATGGAAACAGGAAAAGAGAGATTGGTTTGTGGGAGGCAATTACCATTTTCTCATTCTCCCTTTTCTTTACATGTCTAAAGATGAATAATAGGTTACTCAAGTTAATACAAGAGATCAAGAATTTTAAAATGTAATCACAATTTTTAAAAACACATATTTTCATTTTCTTGCCTTATAACTTCCAAATGGTGAAGTAATATAGGATCATGCACTTATACAAATCTGGATTTGAATTCTGGTTCCCTCATTTTTCACTTACATATATTTAGTTTCTGTGTCTTCTATATCTCACTTATAAATTTTCTTGTAGAAGTTACTGATATTGTGAAAATAAAACAAAATAATCATGCAGGTCCTTAACCTTCTTATCACAAATGCCTACTCTTATTTTTATCCCACAGTACCTGGTATCTTCTCACTCTTTTTTCTTATTCTCATTTCCCTAATATAGCTCCTTTCTCATATGTACTTCTGAGTATTTCCCTAGGGGCTACTCTGCTTCTGATTGTACCTCCCTATAATCATAGTGAAGTTGGATGCATGTTTTCAAGCTCAGATTTTATCACACAATTGAGATATTCTAGTCTCACTATCAACCAAATAAATTGTTAATAATTTTTGAAGTATTAGCCAAACTCTGGCCGTCATTTCAGAGAATTTGCCCCTCAAGAAAACTTAGCAACAGAACACTCACCCAAGTTGCAACTATAAGATTTACTCTGAGGAATTTGACATTGAGATAAAGAGATACCATCAAATTTCTAATTGCTAAAGAGATTGGAAAGGTGAGATTCAGAGCATTCAAGAATAGAGTCAGCTGGTTTGTGAGGTGCTCTTGGTTACTGATAATAGATTTTTTGCTTACAGCTACTTGAAATAAAAAGGAACTTAACTAAAATAATCATAAAGCAAATATCAACCCTGTCACTTTTATACTCTTTAAGCCAATCATTTATTCCATTTTATAGTTTTTCTTGTTTCTGTATTTTATCAAACCCATTTTTCAATTATAGTTCTTTGTCAGAAACATTCTTTTTAAGTTCCACATATCTCTGAATATAAATGTAACCCCTTTTAATCATATCCAATACAATAAATTTTTTTAGTAATAGAGCATAATTTCTTTTTATAAACCCCATAATCTGTGTTCTTCTGATTCTTTATTATTCTGACTTTTATTTTTACTTTTCTTCAATTATCTTCACACAAATCTTCATGAGAAAATTTCATTTTTTTTCTTAAAAAAATACAAGAATCAAAAAATTAATAATAGCCTTACATGACTGAAATAATATCTGTCTTGTGATTATAAGCTCCTTGAACATATAAGCCACATATAGTTTTATATTATTTATAGCCAGAATACTACTTTATATCATAAATATATAAAAAGTTTGCTAGTTTATTCACTTAAATGATATTTATAAGAACCTCTATGCTTTCCAAATACAAATATAAATTAATTGAATTCATAACTAGTATACATAATAAGCCAAATTTCTCCTCTAACATTATTAGATTCAAACATCAAATCATTTTAAACAAATTGATATTGTTATACAGTGTGTCTGTAAACTCATACACTTTTGACCAGTCACAGAAAAGCAACAAAAGACGATAGAAATGTGAAATCTGCACCAATAAACGGAAAATCCTCCCAGTTTCTGTAGGACATTGTGGCAGCATGTGTGCATGCACAGATGATGATGTAACACCGTGTATACAAAGGAGCAACCCACGGCCATGCTAGTCGAGATGTGGACAGTACAGAGGAAAGTTCAGTGTGTTCTGTGGCTCGCTAAATTCAAATCCATGACCAAAGTGCAATGTGAATATCAGCGCATTTATAACAAAATGCCACCACATAGGAATAACATTATTCGGTGGGATAAGCAGTTGAAGGAAACTGGTAGTTTGGTGGAGAAACCCCGTTCTGGTAGACCATCAGTCAGTGGCGAGTCTGTAGAGGCTATACAGGATAGCTACCTAAGGAGCCCTAAAAAATCTGTGCATGAGCCCTCATCGAACTGCACTGAATAGGTATAAAACTGGGAGAGTTTTCCTTTTATTTGGTGCAGATTTCACATTTCTATCGTCTTTTGTTGCTTTCCTGTGACCGGTCAAAAGTGCACCATGACTTTACGGACTCTCTATTTTGACTCTCTAGCAAAGTTTTACGTGGGCATCATAGAGCCTACTTGCTAGTTCTTTTAAGAAACATAACAGTGCAAAAGCAGAAGTTTCTCCAACTTTTTTTATCTAGGGCCTCCATCTTAGAGGAAAATGTTCTGATCATTATTAATGTTTGCTGAATAAAAAATGATAGAAGTAGATTTATCTTTTGTTTTCTTTTTATGACAACTTTTTGTTTCTGTATCTAGAACAGCTTTTCTCTTAGATGTCCATATGTGATAGCATAATCACCTCTTGTCCTATCTTCTTTCTGTTCCTCACCTTCCTGTTCTATGGAGTATTTTGACTTTCTTGATCATCACTTTCTTATAAGAGTATAATATGATAGCTATTTTCTATTCCTAGAGAAAGAAAAATGTATTAAAGTTGAAAAATTTTAAGAAAGGAACCTAAAAATGTTTGTGTCATTATGTTTGTGTCATTATGTTTGTATATAATTGATATGTTACTTTTCATTTGAGAGCTATATTCATGCAATAAAGGAGTTTTTAATAAATTGTTCCAAGTATCTCTTTCTGTGTTACAAAATATCCCACAACTTAGTGGTTTAAACCAATTACCATTTCAATATCTCTGGAAGAGCAGTGCCCAACCTGGCAATTCTGGTCATTGTGGTGTTGACTGAGTTCACTTGGTTCACTGAGAGATGGGCTGGTCTGGAGGCCCTGAATTTTGTAAGGTTCACTGAAAGGCTATTCTTGGCATCAGAATCCTCTCCAGTGTGAGAGTAGAAAGAACTTTGAAGGGTCTCAGATTTTACCTGACTTGTAAGTACACAAATTAGCCTATCACATTTTAATGAATGCCTATAGAGTGTAGAAGACATGAAACTCTTAGGTCACAGATAAATGACTTTATGATCATACCACAGGAGGAGCATTAGGATACTTGTGTCAGTTCTCCATATTTCTAGGTCCCACAGAGTACAGCAGGTAGGGCAGCACATACAGCGAGTTGTATTCCAGCAGAGAACTCCTAAACGTGGGTAACCTGATTTTAATATATATATATATATATATATATATATATATATATATATATATATATATATATTAGAGAGGAACAGAGAGAGATAGAGAAAAAGATCAATTTATTGTTTGCTTATTAATGCATTCACTGGTTGTTTCTTATATGTGCCCTTACCAGGGATAAAATGAGTAACCTTGATGTATGAGAATGACACTCAAACCAACCAAACTACTTGGCTAGGGTAGTAAGCCTTTTTTTAAGTAATGGTTGGTACGCAGTGCTGCCCTTCACTTTGCAGGTAGACATTATGTATATCTTTCAAGACTGTTCACTGTATAAACATCCTTGAAAGAAAATACCCCCAAACAGAAATCAGTGATTCTGTTCATGAGGTATGTAGAAACACCAGAGATCCCTGGCTTATTTTCTCTCCACACATCTCGAGTTAGTCAGATTTTTAACATGCTTCTGAGGGCACAAAGAGAGAACATTCAAGATGCCCTGGTAAAAGCTGTAAAGTTTATGCCCTGGCCTTAGAGATTCTATAATATAATTTCTGCCAAATCTATAGATCAGATGAGTCACCAAATCAATCAGCCATGATTCAAGGAGGGGAAATTAGGCTCTACCTCTCAGTTGGAGAAATATCAGAGTATTTTCATGATGACTAAATTACCTTACAAGTATTTTTGGCTAAATAAAATAATGTAAGTAAACACTAGGCAAATGTTGCAACAAGCAGTTGCAAACACATTTCCCTTAAAAATCTATGCATGTATTAAACACATCACAGAAATTTTAGAGGTAAGATCACTGGAATGAAGAAAATGGAAAAGCTCAGCAAAACTTATGTGTTGAAAAGTCATAAAGTGGCCCTGGCCACTTTATTCAGTGGTAGAGCATCAGCCCAGGATTTCAAAGTCCGAGTTCAATTCCCAGTCAAGGCATAGAGGAGAAGTGACCGTCTGCTTCTTCACCCATCCCCCTTCTCTCTCTCTCTCTCTCTTTCTGTCACTCTCTTTCCCTCATCCCCTCCTGCAGCCATGGCTTGAATTAGCAAGTTGGCCCCATGTGCTGAGGATGGCTCCATGACCTAGCTTCAGGTGCTAAATTAGCTCAGTTGCTGAGCAACAGGGCATAATCCCAGATGAGTAGAGCTTCAGCCCCAGATGGGAGTTGCTGGGTGGATTCCAGTAAAGATGCATGAAAGAGTCTGTCTCTCTGCTTCCATGCTTCTCACTAGATTAAAAAAAAGTCATAAAGACAAATAGAAATCAGAACTCCAATTGGTCTGAGGCTTTTCTTCTCACATTTTGTGTAGTAACAAATTTATTTTATTAGATTATAAATAACTTATCCTATAGTTTAAGATACCAAGTCTCATGTGCTGAGAAAATCTGCTGAGGTTTAGGTTAATAGAGATGAAGAGAGTAAGCAAATAACAAAGAAAACATAAACAGAAAATAGTGTGGGAATAACAGGGGGGAAGAAGGGTCTGGAGGTGGAGGAGGGTGGGTGACAGCGATGAAGGGAGACCTGACTTAGATGGTGAACACACAATGCAATTTACAGATGATATTTTATAGAACTGTATACTTGAAATCTATATAATTTTATTAACCAATACTATCCCAATAAATTCAGTAAAAAAATTTAAAGCAGCAGTTCTCAACCTGTGGCTCATGACCCCGGCGGGGGTCAAACAACCAAAACACAGGGGTCGCCTAAAGCCATCAGAAAATACATATTTATTATACAATACATTTTTAAATAAAATGTGTATTTCCAATGGCTTTAGGCAACCCTTCTGTTTTGGTCGTTCAACCCCCACCAAGGTCGTGACCCACAGGTTGAGAACCACTGTTTTAAAAAGTATATGACATTAGAACTTTCCTGCAATATTATGCATCAGAAAGGTGCAGTATTATATAACCAATAAGGATTCTGTAATTTATTATTTAAGGGTATTTTTAAAAAGAGATAAGAATTATCAATAATTTGAATCAAAGTACATTGTGCATCATATTTTATACATGTGATAAAATACATAGAAGAAGACATAGGTACTAAACTCATGGACCTGGGTTTTAAAGAGCATTTTACGAATTTGACTCCAAAGGCAAGAGAAGTGAAGGCAAAGATAAATGAATGGGACTACATCAGACTAAGAAGTTTTTGCTCAGCAAGAGAAACTGACAATAAAATAAACAGACAGCCAACTAAATGGGAGATGATATTTTCAAACAACAGCTCAGATAAGGGCCTAATATCCAAAATATACAAAGAACTCATAAGACTCAACAACAAACAAACAAACAATCCAATAAAAAATAAGAAGAGGAAATGAACAGATACTTCTCCCAGGAAGAAATACAAATGACCAACAGATATATGAAAAGATGCTCATCTTCACTAGTTATTAGAAATATGCAAATGAAAACTACAATGCGATACCACCTCTCACCTGTTAGATTAGCTATTATCAACAAGACAGGTAATAACAAATGTTGGAGAGACTGTGGAGAAAAAGGAACCCTCATTCACTGTTGGTGGGAATGTAAAGTGGTACAACCATTATGGAAGAAAGTATGGTAGTTCCTCAAAAAACTGAAAATAGAACTACCTTATGACCCAGCAATCCCTCTACTGGGTATATACCCCAAAACCTCAGAAACATTGATACGTGAAGACACATGTAGCCCCATGTTCATTCCAGCATTGCTCACAGTGGCCAAGACATGGAAACAACCAAAAAGCCTGTCAATAGATGACTGGATAAAGAAGATGTGGTACATATACACTATGGAATATTACTCAGCCATAAGAAATGATGACATTGGATCATTTACAGCAAAATGGTGGGATCTTGATAACATTATACGAAGTGAAATAAGTAAATCAGAAAAAACTAAGAACTGCATGATTCTATACATAGGTGTGACATAAAAATGAGACTAAGAGACATGGACAAGAGTGTGGTGGTTACCAGGGGTGGGGAGAAGGGGGGGCATGGGAGGGAAGGAGGGAGAGGGGAAGGGGGAGGGGGAGGGGCACAAAGAAAACTAGATAGAAGGTGACGGAAGACAATCTGACTTTGGGTGATGGGTATGCAACATATTGAATGACAAGATAACCTGGACATGTTTTCTTTGAACATATGTACCCTGATTTACTGATGTCACCCACTAAAATTAATAAAAATTTATTAAAAATAAAAAAATTTAAAAGTAATTGATGTTTTTCCAACCTTCTGAAATTGGACCTTGAATAAAGAAAAATACAAGTTTGAGAATCAAATGAAGCTATACAAATCAAGAACAGTAATAAAGTAGGTAATCTCAAAGTTGGTCTTATTTTATTATCTAATATAATTTAATCTAGAGTGTATTCTAATGTAACATATTTGTTAAGCATTTTTCAGAATCTCAAATTATCATAATAAACACATTTACTAACCTTCTATATTTCTCAATACTATAAATTATTTTTTCAGCTATACCTTATACCTGCACAACATAATAGTAATCATAAGTAATATTATATATAAACACTGCCAATAATATAAAAAGACAATATAGATGATATATACTTCAGTACATGAGTAAATGGTACTGTATTTAACAACATAACATGAAAAACAATAAAAACATGATAGAAACAGATAAAACATATAAGCAACTGCTTATAGAAACCAGAAACATAACACTATTATACTTCGGAGTAAGCAAAAAGATAAGCCATGTTCATCACAATATCTGAAATGAATAATTTACTAAATGTGATAAATATGAAAATAAAGACTTTAGGAAAAAGGGTCACTTAATTTGAAGACAGAGTAATAACCAGTATCTAATCTGAGGAAAGTGAAAAATGGAAAAAATAGAGCCTTGGTAACAAAAAAATACGTTCAAATTATCAAAATTTCATGTATTGGATTTTTAGAAAAGAAGGAGAAGAATGGCAGACACCCCCCACAAGAACAATATAAAATAGACAATGACAAAATTAAAGCAACAATGGATAAAATTTCCCCAAAATTTGATGGAAAAAATAAACAGAATAAATACAAAGAAAATTATATTTTACATCACAGAAAACTGATGCTTTTCATCTCTCTCCTTTTCTGTCTGTATGTGTTCCTCTCTCTGACTCTGTCAAAAAAAATGATGATATTTCCTCAAAGAAATACAAATAAAACACCTGCTCTTCTTTTATATTCTTAGCAGATAGGTTTATTGAGATATATAAATATTTATAAAATTCAGTGAGGTCATTCAACTTTGAGAAGGAGATATTTATGACCATAAGCTAATGGGATTTTTGAGAAGATTTCAAAAGGAATGCCTACATGCTTGCACACCAGTTTCAATGTTTAGAGAAATATATTTACTTTGTAGCACCTTTCCCAGTATAAGCTCAAATAAAGAGAGTAAAATAATTTAAAAATCTAAATTCTAAGATAATAAAAATTACCACATTTACTTTCACATCTGGAATAAGTATTTGATCATCTTACTTTCTACTCTTGTAAATAACAGTTTTGTTATGTTTGCTTTTACCATATTATTTTTGGTATAGCAAATAAGTATGTAAATGAAATACAAAACCCCCCTTCACCACAGACATGCACCAAAGAAAAATGATTCTTAGATTTTTATATGTATAACACTGTTGCATGAGGTTTTAGAACGGTTTCTATATATTTCTGCATCGCTGATTCCAAATCTGAAATCCGTTTTTTGATGCATCCTCAAGTTTTTATGCAATTTTAATTTCTTTTTGTTACAGTTAATGGAATGCATTGGTTTTTAAATTGGAGTTAAAGGGCAACGACTCTTGGATTGATCATAACCGCAAGGCAATTAGTGTTTTAAAAACATCACTTTTACATAATTGTAGTTGTTTTTAAATGTAAAAAATTATTATCTGATAAAAATACCCTCTTATTTTGTTTTAAAATTGAATTATGGCTTCTTCGAGGAGGCGTAAATATAAGAATAGTCCTGACACTTTCTGTTATATATGTGGCTGTTACACATTTCAAGGTCAAAGGTGCAATATTTTATCATTTTTGACATGTGCATATATTGCCTATTTATTTTATTTTATTTTTTTATTAATTTTACTAGGGCGACATCAATAAATCAGGGTACATATGTTCAAAGAAAACATGACCAGGTTATCTTGTTAATCAATCATGTTGCTTACCCATCATCCAAAGTCAGATTCTCCTCCGTCACCTTCTATCTAGTTTTCTTTGTGCCCCTCCCCCCTTCCCCTTTCCCTCTCCCTCTCCCCCCACCCCCCTGTAACCACCACACTCTTGTCCATGTCTCTTAGTCTCGCTTTTATATCCCACCTACGTATGGAATAATGCAGTTCCTAGTTTTTCTGATTTACTTATTTCACTTCGTATAATGTTATCAAGATCCCACCATTTTGCTGTAAATGATCTGATGTCATCATTTCTTATGGCTGAGTAGTATTCCATAGTGTATATGTGCCACATCTTCTTTATTCAGTCATCTATTGACAGGCTTTTTGGTTGTTTCCATGTCCTGGCCACTGTGAACAATGCTGCAATGAACATGGGGCTGCATGTGTCTTTATGTATCAATGTTTCTGAGTTTTGGGGGTATATACCCAGTAGAGGGATTGCTGGGTCATAAGGTAGTTCTATTTTCAGTTTTTTGAGGAACCACCATACTTTCTTCCATAATAGTTGTCCTACTTTACATTCCCACCAACAGTGAATGAGGGTTCCTTTTTCTCCACAGCCTCTCCAACATTTGCTATTACCTGTCTTGTTAATAATAAATTGCCTATTTTTAAGTTCCCCTTGGTGATCAAGACAAGAATTGGGCTCCTTATATGGTGTGTCATAATTGTGAGGAAATGCTTTGTGACTGGACAAAAGGAAAACACAAAGAAATTTCTTATGGTATCCCCATGGTTTGGTGTGAACCTAAGGATCACAGCAGTGACTGTTATTTCTGTTTGATCCATACAAAGGACATCAGCAAGAAAAAACGGCATATGATCACATATGCTAATATTCCTTCAGCAATACGACCTATCCCACACTCTGAGACACTCCTGGTTCCAGTTTTCAATGGTTTTCTTTCTTTTAAGGATGAAGAAAGTGAACATGGTGATCAAGTGTATTTTGATAAGATGCATGAGTAAATGATTGTATTATCTGAAGGGTCTTCTTCTGATGACAAGAGTCAATAACCCCTCAACAGTTTAGCAAACCTGAATGGAATGACTTAGCAAGAGATTTGGGCCTATCAAAGAAAGCAGCTGAGTTATTAGCCTCCAGGCTTCAAGAAAAGAATATACTTCACTGGTCATCTAAAGTATCCCGTTTCAGGAAGCATGAACAAATTTTTGTGGACATTTTTTCTGAAGACAAACACTTTGTTTACTGTCATGATATCAGTAGTCTTCTCAGCCAACTAGGTGTTACCACTTACAGTCCAACAGAATGGTGGCTATTTCTTGACAGCTCTAAACAGAGTCTGAAATATGTTCTCCTACACAACGGTAATATTTATGCAGCGGTTCCAATTGGTTATTCAGCTCATCTGTGAGAAGATTATAATGACATAAAAATTGTCCTTGACTTTCTGAAGTATGAGGAGCATAATTGGATCATTTGTGTGGATCTTAAAATGGTAAATTTCCTGCTAGGACAACAGAGAGGTATCACGAATTATCCTTGCTTTCTGTGTTTGTGGGACAGCTGAGCTCGGGAGAAACACTGGACACAGAACAAGTGGCCAAAACTTGAAGTACTGGAAGTAGGGATGCAAAATGTTCTGAACAAACCTGTAGTTAATTGAGACTGGATCATTTTTCCCCCACTTCACATTAAATTTGGCTTAATGAAGCAGTTTGTCCAGGCTTTGAATAGAGAAAGTGAATGCTTTCAACATATTATTTCTGCTTTTTCTGCCTTACCTTTTGAGAAGATAAAAACAGGTGTATTTGATGGACCTCAGATTTGAACCCTTATATGTGACAAAGAATTTGCCAGGAAGATGAATAAGGAGGAGAAAGCAGTATGGAAGTCTTTTGTGGCAGTTACAAAGAACTTCCTTGGCAACAAAAAAGCAGAAAACTATGAACTTCTGGTTCAAAGGATGCTGTTGGCTTTCCACAACACTGGATGTAACATGAGCGTTAAGATTCACTTCCTGAACAGTGACCTTGATAACATTCCTGTAAATCTTGGAGCTGTTAGTGATGAGCAGACTAGTGCTGGAGCATCAAACGAGATTGTCCTCAACAAGTACACAAATGCAAGAGCTACAAATGCAAATTTTTGCCTGAATAAAATTTAAATAAGTTTTGTGCAAATTTTATGATTAAAATAAGTGTTTTAATATGTTCTATTTCAAAATTATAGACAAATTCTGATGCAATCATATCTTTTAGTGTATTAGTGTATTTACTGCATTATATAAATTATTACATTTTCACAAAGATGATGCCCAAGAAGACATTCTACTTCGTTATGTTAAACTAAATGTTAAAAATTTTACAATAAGATGAAAACCTAAAATTTTGAATTGCAAAAAAACTGTAGCTTACAGAGAAAAAGTAATGTCAGATTTGAGATCAGCACACTTGAATTAGGTAAGAACAGGTGTTTTTGTGGATGCAACAAAAATTTTGTTTCCCAGTGTAAAGATATTTAACTTGTATATGTTACTATTTTAAATTAAGGTTTATTTTAACTATTAAGATCTTTCTCTTTAGTGAAAGACAGAGAGAGAGACAGGAAGGGAGAGAGATGAGAAGCATCAACTCATAGTTGCTTTACCTTAGTTGTTCATTAATTGCTTCTCATACATGCTTTGATGGTGGGGGCAGCTCCAACTGAGCCAGTGACTTAAATCAGCAACCTTGGGCTTCAAGTCTGTGACCATGAGATCATGTTGATGATTCCACCCTCAATTTAGTAATCCTGTGCTCAATCCAGATGAACCTGTGCTCAAGCTGGTGATCTTGGGGTTTTGATCCTGGGACCTCAGCATCCCAGGTCAATGCTCTATACACTGTGCAACCTCCAGTCAGGCTATTAAGATCTTTCAATAGACTTTTCATTTTCCTATCTCATGCCTTTAATTTTAATTTTTTAAATGTGTTGATATTAGAGACAGAGGAAGGAAGAAAGAGAGAAAAAGAGCAAGAGAGAAATATTCACATGCTATTCCTACGACAGTGATATAACCTGAATTTTGGTGAAAGTTGAAACACCTAGCTTATGTCATTTACTTATCCTATTACAACTGTAAAATTATAATCATGATTTTACATAAACATGAAAACACAACTAAGCCACAAATAAAGGAAAAGGACATAAATATACTATACTTTACACTGTACTATATAGTAACAGAAAAAAGACAATAATTAGTTTTAAATTTTTTCTTACCTTTATTCCTGTGGTTGGCTTGCACACCGGAAGGGTCATTACAAGGTAGGAGAGAGTGATCTACTGGGAGGAGGAAGCTGGAGGCAGGAGAATCTTCAGAAGGTGCTGGGGATACTGGGTCAGGTGAATCAGGATTGTCTAAGGAACATGCAGGAGATGCTGGAGATGATTCTACCTGTATGTACTACAGGTATTTCATCTCAAGAAGCAGCTGATGTAGAGGACACAGGATCTGCTGTAGGCCTCACTACCTTCTTAAAGAATTATCTCAGGTTGGTCTGGAAGCTTGATAACTTTTTCTCTTACAAAATCTGTCTATAGCATTGCAAGGCATCAGTAACACCTCTGTGAACCTTACTGAACCTGTCGTTGATGGGGTCCTCAGTCTGAAATTTTGCCAACCCATTTTCTACCATAGAAGAACTTTCTGGCCTTACCAGGCAATGGCACAGTGGATAGAGCATCAGATTGGGATGCAGAGGACCCAGGTTTGAAACCCTGAGGTCGCTGGCTTGAGTGAGGGCTCATCCAGTTTGAGTACACACTCAGCAGCTTGAGCATGGAGGTTACTGGCTTGAGCATGGGATCATAGACATGATTCCATGGTCATTCGCTTGAGCCCAAAGGTCACTGGCTTGAAGCCCAAGGTTGCTGGTTTGAGCAAGAGGTCACTCACTCTGCTGTAGCCACTCAGTCAAGGCACATATGGGAAAGCAATCTTTGAACAACTCAGGAGCTACAAAAGAAGAATTGATGATTCTTATCTTTATCCCTTCCTTCCTGTCTGTCCTTTTCTGTCCCACTCTGTCACAAAAGGAAAAAAAGAGAGAAAGAAAGAAAGAAAGAAAGAAAGAAAGAAAGAAAGAAAGAAAGAAAGAAAAGGAAGGAAGGAAGGAAGGAAGGAAGGAAGGAAGGAAGGAAGGAAGGAAGAAAGAAAGAAAGAAAGAAAGAAAGAAAGAAAGAAAGAAAGAAAGAAAGAAAGAAAGAAAGAAAGAAAGACCTTTTGCCAGACCCTTAGTAGTAAATCTCTCAGGTTCTTGGGTTTCTATCTCTTTCTCTTCAATCAACTACTTCTCCAGCTGAATGAGGTCCTCAGCAAACAGCTCTTCTCCATGTGATGCCAGGAGCTCTGTGACATTCTCAGGAACCATCTCCAAATTAAGCTGTTTTTACCCATAGCAACAACCTTCTCTGTTAGTGTCTCCACTGACTCCTCAAAGCTAAGGAAGTTATACACAAACTGGGGATAGTTTTTTTCACACACCATTTAAGTTTGTTCGCCTCACTTGATCCCAGGCAAAAGTAATGTTTTGTACAGTATTATAAATGTTGTAGGACTTCGAAAGTCTTTGAGTGTTAGATTCCTGTCCTCAGTTGCATTAAGGGCCACAGAAAATGTCCTCCAGAGGTAGCAGGCCTTGAAAGAGGCAATGCCACCTTGGTTCATGGGCTGTAAAATGGTAGTATATTAGGTGGAAGGTAAACCACCTTGATATTAGGGTTAAAGTCACTGAAGATGGCAGGGTGACCAAGGGGATTGTCCAGCACTAGCAACACATTAAAAGATAGCTCCTTGCTAACACAGTAGGTTTTCACTTGAGGCACATAGTTCATAAGTATGATGCTAACAGCATAAGACAAAAGACTCATGTCTCATTTTTTAAAAGTTTTTATGAAAGTGAGCATTGTAAACTCAAAACTTTATATGTAGAGACTGTCATAACCCGAGGACCCCCTGTATTGGTTGATTCTTGCATGTGCCCTGATCAGGAACTGAACCCACACTCTCTGGCATATGGGAACAACACTCAAACTAACTTTGTTATCTGGCAAAGACTTCTGTCACATTTCTTGATTTGGAAGTTTTCATATTCCAGGATTAAAAAAATATATATATATTATACATTTTTCTTGTACTTCCATATTTTTAGTAATTTTCTCACATGTGCATCTTTATTATTTTTTTTAGAGAGAGGTAAGGAGGGAGATAGATAGGAACATCAAGCTGTTCTTATATGTGTCCTGACAGGAGCTCAAACCAGCAACCCCTGTGTTTCTATAAGATAGATGTACATTTTTTTTGTTTTGTTGTTGTTGTATTTTTCTGAAGCTGGAAACGGGGAGAGACAGTCAGACAGACTCCCGCATGCTCCCAACCGGGATCCATCCGGCACGCCCACCAGGGGGCGTCGCTCTGCCGCATCCAGAGCCACTCTAGCGCCTGGGGCAGAGGCCAAGGAGCCATCCCCAGCACCCAGGCCATCTTTGCTCCAATGGAGCCTTGGCTACGGGAGGGGAAGAGAGAGACAGAGAGGAAGGAGGGGGGGTGGAGAAGCAAATGGGCACTTCTCCTGTGTGCCCTGGCCGGGAATTGAATCCGGGTCTCCCACACGCCAGGCCGACACTCTACCGCTAAGCCAACCGGCCAGGGCCTAGATGTACATTTTTAATACTACAAAAAATTGTTTCTATATGTTTTAAGTACAGATAGACTACTATGTACACTAAGGTATAGCAACATTTACTTACCTTATGTTATTTTTCCTCTAGGAAAAATTATGAAAGGATAACACAGAGATAGTTTCAGGGCTACAGACATTTATTTGTTAATAGAAATATGTAAGTTTTTTTATTTCCTACATATTATTAGTATCGTTGATATCTCATATAATTGATACAGCACAATCTGAAGTGCTCTTTATCAAAATATGGCCCAAAAGTGGTTCATTTTCTGAAATCTATTACTTTATTTTACTGTTCTATGGGAAATGAAAATATTGTTATTTATGGAGACTTCAACAAGTATGGGCATATTGTCATTTTGAAAAGAGATTTTAGGACATATGAGGGTAAGGTAGAAAATAAATTCACAAATATGATTTTTTTCCCCTTTTTTTTAAATAATTTTATTTTTTTAATGGGGTGACATCAATATATCAGGATACATATATTCAAAGATAACAAGACCAGGGTATCTTGTCGTTCAATTATGATGCATACCCGTCACCCAAAGTCAGATTGTCCTCTGTCACCTTCTATCTTGTTTTCTTTGTGCCCCTCCCCCTCCCCCTTTCCCTCTCCCATTCCCCCCTCTCCCCCGTAACCACCACACTCTTATCAATGTCTCTTAGTTTCACTTTTATGTCCCACCTACGTATGGAATAATGCAGTTCCTGGTTTTTTCTGATTTACTTATTTCGCTTCGTATCATGTTATCTAGATCCCACCATTTTGCTATAAATGTTCCGATGTCATCATTTCTTATGGCTGAGTAGTATTCCATAGTGTATATGTGCCACATCTTCTTTATCCAGTCATCTATTGACGGGCTTTTTGGTTGTTTCCATGTCCTGGCCACTGTGAACAATGCTGCAATAAACATGGGGCTGCATGTGTCTTTATGTATCAATGTTTCTGAGTTTTTGGGGTATATACCCAGTAGAGGGATTGCTGAGTCATAAGGTAGTTCTATTTTCAGTTTTTTGAGGAACCACCATACTTTCTTCCATAATGGTTGTACTACTTTACATTCCCACCAACAGTGTATGAGGGTTCCTTTTTCTCCACAGCCTCTCCAACATTTGCTATTACCTGTCTTGCTAATAATAGCTAATCGAACAGGTGTGAGGTGGTATCTCATTGCTGTTTTGATTTGCATTTCTCTAATAGCTAAAGAAGATGAGCATCTTTTCATATATCTGTTGGCCATTTGTATTTCTTCCTGGGAGAAGTGTCTGTTCATATCCTCTTCCCATTTTTTTATGGGATTGTTTGTTTGTTTGTTGTTGAGTTTTATGAGTTCTTTGTATATTTTGGATATTAGGCCCTTATCTGAGCTGTTGTTTGAAAATATCATTTCCCATTTAGTTGGCTTTCTGTTTATTTTGTTATCAGTTTCTCTTGCTGAGCAAAAAATTCTTAGTCTGATGTAGTCCCATTCATTAATTTTTGCCTTCACTTCTCTTGCCATTGGAGTCAAATTTATAAAATGCTCTTTAAAACCCAGGTCCATGAGTTGAGTACCTATGTCTTCTTCTATGTACTTAATTGTTTCAGGTCTTATGTTTAGATCTTTGATCCATTTTGAGTTCATTTTAGTACAGGGGGACAAACTGTAGTCCAGTTTCATTCTTTTGCATGTGGCTTTCCAGTTTTCCCAACACCATTTATTGAAGAGGCTTTCTTTTCTCCATTGTGTGTTGTTGGCCCCTTTATCAAAAATTATTTGACTATATATATGTGGTTTTATTTCTGGACTTTCTATTCTGTTCCATTGGTCTGAGTGTCTATTTTTCTGCAAATACCATGCTGTTTTGATTGTCGTGGCCCTATAATAGAGTTTGAAGTCAGGTATTGTAATGCCCCCAGCTTCATTCTTTTTCTTTAGGATTGCTTTGGCTATTTGGGGTTTTTTATAGTTCCATATAAATCTGATGATTTTTTGCTCTATTTCTTTAAAAAACGTCATTGGAAATTTGATGGGAATTGCATTGAATTTGTATATTGCTTTGGGTAATATAGCCATCTTGATTATATTTATTCTTCTTAGCCAAGAACAAGGTATATTCTTCCATCTCATTATATCTTTTTCAATTTCCCTTAACAATGGTTTATAGTTTTCATTATATAAGTCCTTTACATTCTTTGTTATGTTTATTCCTAAGTATTTTATTTTTTTTGTTGCAATCGTGAAGGGGATTATTCTTTTGAGTTCCTTCTCAGTTGTTTCATTGTTGGCATATAGAAAGGCTATTGACTTCTGAATGTTAATTTTGTATCCTGCGACCTTACTGTATTGGCTTATTGTTTCTAGTAGTCTTTTTGTGGATTCTTTGGGGTTTTCGATGTATAGGATCATATCATCTGCAAAAAGTGATACCTTTACTTCTTCTTTTCCGATATGGATGCCTTTTATTTCTTTGTCTTGTCTGATTGCTGTGGCGAGAACCTCTAGTACCACATTAAATAAGAGTGGAGAGAGTGGACAACCCTGTCTTGTTCCTGATTTAAGGGGGAAAGCCTTCAGTTTAGTGCCATTTAATATGATGTTAGCTGATGGTTTATCATATATGGCCTTTATCATGTTGAGATATTTTCCTTCTATACCCATTTTGTTGAGAGTCTTAAACATAAAATTGTGTTGTATTTTATCAAAAGCCTTTTCTGCATCTATTGATAAGATCATGTGGTTTTTGTTCTTTGTTTTGTTGATATGGTGTATTACGTTAACCGTTTTACGTATGTTGAACCATCCTTGAGATTCTGGGATGAATCCCACTTGATCATGATGTATTATTTTTTTAATATGTTGTTGTATTCGATTTGCTAGTATTTTGTTTAGTATTTTAGCATCTGTATTCATTAGAGATATTGGTCTGTAGTTTTCTTTTTTTGTGCCATCCTTGCCTGGTTTTGGTATGAGGGTTATGTTGGCCTCATAAAATGTGTTTGGAAGTATTTCTTCTTCTTCAATTTTTTGGAAGACTTTGAGTAGAATAGGAACCAAGTCTTCTTTGAATGTTTGATAAAATTCGCTGGTATAGCCATCAGGGCCTGGACTTTTATTTTTGGGGAGGTTTTTAATGGTTTTTTCTATTTCTTCTGTACTGATAGGTCTGTTTAGGCTTTCTGCTTCTTCTTGACTCAGTCTAGGAAGGTTGTATTGTTCTACAAATTTATCCATTTCTTCTAGGTTGTTGAATTTAGTGGCATAAAGTTTTTCATAGTATTCTACAATAATTCTTTGTATATCTACGGTGTCCGTGGTGATTTCTCCTCTTTCATTTTGGATTTTGTTTATATGAGTTCTTTCTCTTTTTTCCTTGGTAAGTCTTGCCAAGGGTTTGTCAATTTTATTGATCTTTTCAAAGAACCAGCTCCTTGTTCTATTAATTTTTTCTATAGTTTTTCTGTTCTCTAATTCATTTATTTCTGCTCTGATTTTTATTATCTCCTTTCTTCGGCTGCTTTTGGGTTGTCTTTGTTCTTCTTTTTCTAGTTCCTTAAGGTGGGAAGTTAAGTGGTTCACTTGGGCTCTCTCTTGTTTGTTCATATATGCCTGAAGTGATATGAACTTCCCTCTTATCACTGCTTTTGCTGCATCCCATAGATTCTGATATGTCGTATTCTCATTTTCATTAGTCTGTATAAATCTTTTGATCTCTGCACTTATTTCTTCTTTGACCCATTCATTTTTTAAAAGTATGTTGTTTAGTTTCCACATTTTTGTGGGATTTTTTTCCTCTTTTTTGCAGTTGAATTCTAGTTTCAAGGCTTTATGATCAGAAAATATGCTTGGTACAACTCCAATTTTTCTGAATTTGCTGATGTTGTTTTTGTGGCCCAACATATGGTCAATTCTTGAGAATGATCCATGTACACTGGAGAAAAATGTATACTCAGTCACTTTGGGATGAAATGTCCTGTAGATGTCTATCATATTCAGGTGCTCTAGTGTTTTGTTTAAGGCCACTATGTCTTTGTTGATTCTCTGTTTGGATGACCGATCTAGAGCCGTCAGCGGTGTATTGAGGTCTCCAAGTATGATTGTATTTTTGTCAGTTTTTGTTTTAAGGTCAATAAGTAGCTGTCTTATATATTTTGGTGCTCCTTGGTTTGGTGCATATATATTAAGAATTGTTATGTCTTCTTGATTCAGTGTCCCCTTAGCCATTATGAAATGGCCATTTTTATCTCTGAGTACTTTTGCTGTCTTGTAGTCAGCATTATCCGATATGAGTATTGCTACACCTGCTTTTTTTTGGATGTTATTTGCTTGGAGTATTGTTTTCTAGTCTTTCACTTTGAATTTGTTTTTATCCTTGTTACTTAGATGAGTTTCCTGTAGGCAGCATATAGTTGAATTTTCTTTTTTAATCCAGTCTGCTACTCTGTGCCTTTTTATCGGTGAGTTTAATCCTTTTACATTTAGTGTAATTATTGATACTTGTGAGTTCCCTATTGCCATTTTATATCTTGCTTTCTGTTAGTTTTGTGTCTTGTTTGATCCTTCTCTTTCATTTTTCTATCTTTTGTTTTTATTTGGTTGTATTCCATATATCTTTCCTCTGTTGCTATCTTTTTTATCTCATGTGCTTCTGTGGTGGTTTTTTCAATGGCGGTTACCTTTGAGTAATGAAAAGGGTCCCTACTCTGTTCATTGTAGCAAACTATTTTGTGAGTACTTTTGCACTCCATCGTCCTTTGCTACTGTTAATCTCCATCTTCTCCCCCTCTTTCTTTTTGTTGTTGTCACAGTTTAAATTTGGTTTTATTGTGTTCTTCTTGGAGCTTTTACTTGTGGCTCTGTTTTTTTTTTTGTTCTTTGTATCTGATTGGAGAACCCCCTTTAGTAATTCCTGGAGTGGGGGTTTTCTGATGATAAATTCCCTTATCTTTTCTGTATCTGTGAATGTTTTTATTTCTCCTTCATATTTGAAGGATAGCTTTGATGGGTATAGTATTCGTGGCTGAAAGTTTCTCTCTTTCTGGACTTCAAATATTGGGGTCCACTCTCTTCTAGCTTGTAGAGTTTCTGCTGAGAAATCTGATGATAATCTAATAGGCCTTCCTTTATATGTTGTATTCTTCTTTTCCCTGGCTGCCTTGAGAATTTTTTCTTTGCTGTTGGTTTGTGTCAATTTCATTATGATATGCCTTGGAGTAGGTTTGTTGGGGTTAAGAAAACTCGGTGTTCTGTTTGCTTCTTGAATTTGAGGCTTTAGTTCTTTCCACAGGCTTGGGAAGTTCTCATCTATTATTTGTTTGAGTATGTTCTCCATTCCATTTTCTCTCTCTTCTCCCTCTGATATACCTATTATTCTTATGTTATTCTTTTTGATGGAGTCAGATAATTCTTGTAGGGCTATCTCATTTTTTTTAATTTTTGAGTCTCTTTCTTCTTCTCTCTGTTGTGCCTCAAGTTGCTTGTCTTCTATTTCACTAATCCTCTCTTCTATCTGACTTGTTCTATTAGCTAAGCTTGTTACTTCGTTTTTCAGCTCATGAATTGAGTTTTTCATCTCTGTTTGATTTGTTTTTATAGTTTCAATTTCTTTGGACATATATTCTTTGTGTTCATTGAGTTGTTTTCTGAGCTCCCTAAATTGCCTTTCTGTGTTTTCTTGTATATCTCGGAGGATTTTTAGGATTTCTATCTTGAATTCTCTGTCATTTAGCTCCAAGGTTTCCAATATATTAAATTTTTTCTCCATAGATTTTTCTCATCTAGCTGTGTTACCTCTCTTTCTTTTGTATCCATGATATTCTATTTTCTCTTCCTTAATGGCATCTGAGGGTGGTTTTGTTGATAGTATTAATGAGATTTAATAAAGAATAAAAAGTTAAAAAAAATAAAAAATCAAAAAGAGTTGTTTTTTTTTAAAAAAATTAAAAATGAAATAAAGAAAAATAAAATAATAATTTTTAAAAAAAGGAAATTATTCCCCCTCTCCTTTTTTCCTCTCCTCTCCCCTTTTTCTTGAGAAAATCTTGTGGTGAACTGTGAATTATAACAAACAATGCCTGTGATGGAGGTCCTGAATTGGGGAAAAGTAATAAAGGGGCAAAAAAAAAAAAAAAGAAAAAAAAAAAAAAAAAAGGAAAAAAAAAAGGGGGGGGGGCGGTATGGACCCACAAAAAGCACATAAGGAAAAAATTTGGGTCAAGAATAAAATGATTTGCTTTTAGGTGTTGGTGTTGTCTAAGAGTTATGATGAGAGGAATAAGAGAACAGAAAAATGGGGGGACAAATTAAAAAAATACTATTGTATTTAGTGGAACAAGAACTAGATAAAATGGAGAGCCAGGGATGGGAGCACTGCTAGTGAGTTAAAAAGGTGAAGTAAAAAAACCCCAAAATGCCACAAACATAAGTTTGAGTCCCAGATAAGATAATTTGTTTGTTATTGAGGTTTGAATGAGAGGAGATGTAAAGGAGAAAGGAAGAAACTAATATAGAGGGAGAAAAGAAAGAGAGAGAGAGAAAAAAAGAGGGAACCAGTAAAAGAAGAAAAAAGAAAGGAGAGAGAGAGAGTTAAGGGTTTTGGAGTGCAACCCTCATAGAGAGAAAGGAAGAGGAGAAAAAAGATAATGGGAGATGTAACACTTATGGGGAGTGTAGTTCAAGGAGAGGAGAGAGTAAGCCCGGCAGAGAGTTAATCGGCCAAATTGGAGGAGGAAAAAAAGTATCAAGAATGAAGATAAGAGAAACAAACAAACAAATATAATAAAATGGGATAGGTTATAAAGTCTGCAGATTATTCTTGATTTTGAGAGGTTATCTTCTTGTTTTTTCTTTTCTCTCCCTCTTCCTGGTCGGTGACTCTGTACCCCAGGTTCTGCCCCTTTGGCACGCTCAGGTAGAGGTTTGCAGTTGATAAGTCTCTATGGCAATGTCATGTATTGTGCTTTAGTCTCGTTGGGAGTCAAGGCTCATTAGCTTTCATAGGCTCCGACAGTGAGAGAGTCCGTGTTCCTGGAGCCTTTCTCCTAGTCTTTCCTTCCTCAATTAGTAGCCTGATAATCCAGCTATGGGGTTGTTGCTGCCTCTGCCTGGATAGTAAGAGGTTCAAAGAGCTGGCAACTCCCCACTCTATTTCCACTCAGCACAGGGCTCTGGGTAAGGCTCAGTCAGTCAGAGCTGCTAGCATAATCAGGCGGGCTTTCCGCCCACTCAAAGACCTCTGGCTCTGCCACTCTATCCGGTAACACAGGCGGGCACACACTTCCGGGGTGTTTAGAGGAAACTCTCATTCACTATCTGTGCGCGCAGACCAGGATATCCGGCCAGTAGTCTCACGCTCTGAGTGAAACCCCCAACCGCATGGAAAGTTGCAGCGCTGGAATTCGCTCTCGCTCCGTCCCCGTGCCCGGCTTTTGCAAGGCGCTGGGGCGGCCCGAGATTCCGCTTTTGCCCACACAAAGGCCCCTGACTCTGCCCCTCTGTGCGATAACACGGGCGTGCCCTGCCGAGGCACTCGGGGGAATCGCTCACTACCTATCTGCGCGCGCACACCAGGATATGAGGCCGGCCACGTTTCCCTGAGTGAAACCCTCACCAGCACGGAAAATTTCCACCGTTGGAATTAGTTCTCGCTCCCTCCCATGTGCGGCTTTCCCAGGGCGCTGGGGCTGCCCAGAGATTCTGATTTCGGCCCACAGAAAGGCCTCTGACCCTGCCTCTCTGTGGGGCAACACGGACACCCACTTCTGGGGCTTAGGAAGACATCTCTTGCCCACTAACTGCGCACCAACCAGGAGAATGGGTAAAATGGCTGCCCCGCTTGTCTTTCTTTGTTTGGGTTTGGCGCGAGTGTTAGCTTGTATTGCCCGGCTTGCCACAGGAACAGTTTTTCCTCCGCTAGGATCTCCGTGCCACAGCCTGGTTCAGCCTTTTGTGCATGGCCTGGATGTATTCACCCCCTTTGCCCACCTCAGTTTCTATATTCACAGTTACCAGAGAAAGCCGCCCTGTTTAGGTTAGTGAAGAAGGCGGAGCATTTCTTACTCCCTATTTCCTTCAGGATTTGGTTATATATTTAGCCAATTTTTCACTCGATCATACCTTCGGGTGTATTGTGAAGCATCTGGAGGCTCCAAGTATAGGTTTTTCTGTTTCTGGTTGAAGATCTTGTTGAGTTTTGGGGGAGATTTATCGGTATCGCTTCCTACTCCGCCATTACTCTGATGTCATCTCCACAATTATGATTTTGAAGTGACGTAATTTATATTATAAACAAAATAGTCTTCTAGTTCAGGTATTATGTGAACTTATTTTAAAACACAAAATCATATTAGTTACAATGATATAAAGTTTTTCAAAAAATAAAATCTGCATTTTGAGAATTTTTTTAAAACAAAGAATTGTGTGGATGTAGCGCAGAGCGCATTCCTAGCAGCTGTGGCTGATGCAATGCTGTGAGAATACTCCAGCTCCTAGAAGCCTCCTGGGCACACCCAGGAAGGAAGCTCACCCACTATAAGGAAGTAACTCAGCGTCAACCATGCAGCTCCCTAATCTTTTCAGCCATTGGCTATGAAAGACACGTTGTAACAACCTATTGGCTGAACCTGTGTATATAAGCTAGTTTACTTCCTGAATAAAGTGGATCTGCATCAATGAACCTGGTCCCTGGAATCAGGTCTTTGCATCTCCTTCATCCTCACCCCTGGCACAACTTGTCCACAACTGGTGCCCAACATGGGGCAGGGACCTAACCGGCATCCAAGGGACGGGTGAGTGACCTTCTGCAAAGGGAAACCTTCTCCCCCACTCTTGAGCCCTGCAGGCTCGAGCCCTGCATGCCCTATTGCAGAGTAGGTGAGTTGAAGTTTGTGAGGAGGATCTCTGTACTTACTGGGAGATTTTCTCTGATCTCAATCCCTGGATTGAGGACACACACCTCTGGGACACGAATACTTGGGCCCAAGCTCTCTGACGCATTTGTTCGGCTGAGGTACATGAGGGATTGGCTTTTCCTCTCAGCCTCACTGCTGCGGGGAACCTTCCATTGGTCTCTAAGTTCCTACAGGCTACTCTTCTTTCAGGGGAATCCTTAGCTCTGTATTCACCTCCCCCTGTAGAGGAAGAAAAGTGTTGGGCCACTGAGTTTGATGGACTTACAGCCGAGTGTGCAGAAATGAAACTAGATACATTAGAGACCATGCCATCAGCTTCGCCACACGAAGTAGTGACTTCCACATTCCCTGCCGGGGCTCAATGTCCCACCCCAGCCTCTCAGATGCCATTTTCTACCCCAGCTTTAACTCCAACACATGTTCCTGCTGCAGACCCATGGGCCAGCCTATACACCCTCAAAGAGATACTTCCCGTGCAGCATTAGGACTAGAGCCCCCTCAACTTTTTCCAGTCTATATTAATCCTATCATTGTATGACCGCAAGCATGGTATCCACATGACCAAAAAAGAGTTGTTACTCTCAGAAAAGCTATCCAGAAAGATGGCCTACATTCCCGCTATGTTCAGCAATTACTTGAAAATATCAGTATTGGTTTAAATTGTCCCCATGATTGGAAAACGTTAGCCCGAGCAGTCCTTACCACGGGAGACTTAATTCAATGGATAGCTTTATAGAACAAGCAATGTGAAATAATAGGTGAAAGAAATCAAAGGACTGGTATTAACCTCCCCCCGGAAGCCCTCAAAGGAGAAGGGCAATTTGCCTACCCTGCCGTACAGGCTACAAGACCCCCTCTGTATTTTAATCAAGTGCACTTATGTGCCACTAGAGCCTTTACCCAAACTAATGCTCATGGAAGGTCCTTAAGGCTTTCCAAATTGCTTCAGGTACCCAATGAACCTTTTTCAGATTTTTTAGAAAGGGTCCAAGATGCGGTAAAGCTTAAAGTTATGCACATTGATGCGGTCAATGCTCTAACCAAAGAATTGGTGTGGCAAGGCAGCAATGGAGAGTGTAGACAGGCAACAGGGCCAATTAGAGCTGTGCCCCTAGTTGATTGAGTCTTTGCCTTCCAAGATGCGGGCAGCAACTCAGCAGCGGCCCTCGCTACCACTCTTGTAGCCTAGTTAAGTGTGTCCCATCAGGGAAGCCAACTGACACAAGGAGCCCGCTTTTTTTTTTTTTTTAGCTGGAAACGGGGAGAGACAGTCAGACTCCCGCATGCACCCGACTGGGATCCACCTGGCACGCCCACCAGGGGGCGACGCTCTGCCCACCAGGGGGCAATGCTCTGCCCTTCCGGGGCGTCGCATTGTTGCAACCAGAGCCATTCTAGCGCCTGGGGCAGAGGACAAGGAGCCATCCCCAGCGCCCGGGCCATCTTTGCTCCAATGGAGCCTCGGCTGCGGGAGGGTAAGAGAGAGACAGAGAGGAAGGAGAGGGGGAGGGATGGAGAAGCAGATGGGTGCCTCTCCTGTGTGCCCTGGCCGGGAATCGAACCTCGGACCTCTGCACGCCAGGCTGACGCTCTACCACCGAGCCAACCGGCCAGGGCCAAGGAGCCTGCTTTGAATGCAAAGGCACAGGACATTTTGCATGCCAGTGCCCTAATAAGAAAGGAAAGAATGATTAAAGGCCACCTTCCGTGTGCCCCCGTTGTAGAAAAGGATTTCACTGGAGGCCAGATTGTCGTTCAACCACCACCGCAGATGGAAAGCCTCTAGAGCCTTTAAATGGGAAGCCGGGCAGCTCTCAGCCCCGCGCCATAAGAGAGCAACTCCACACAGGAGTCCATTGGACCTTACCCTTAACCCAGAATAAGGCCTTTCTAACCCTGCGAGTAGAGGGCCATTCCATCCTTGGGCTCATAGATTCTGGTGCTGATGTTGCTGTAATCAGAGAGGAAGAAAAAAAGGAAGGCTGGGCCACACAGCCCGGACCTTTAGTACAAGGAGCTAGTGGAGTACAACCGGCCCAACAAAGCCATCCGGCCACTCCATTGGACAGATCCTGATGGGGTGACTGGAGTTTTCAGTCCTTTATTTATGACTGAATTGCCACATACACTTTGGGAACGGGATGTGCTGTCTTTACTTCATGTCTCTATTACCAGCCAGCCCCTCCAATTCTAAAGGCCACTGCTCAATTAAAATCTCCAGAACTCAGCCCTGGCCGGTTGGCTCAGTGGTAGAGTGTCGGTCTAGTGTGTGGAGGACCCGGGTTCGATTCCCGGCCAGGGCACACAGGAGAAGCGCCCATTTGCTTCTCCACCCCTCCGCCGCGCTTTCCTCTCTCTCTCTTCCCCTCCCGCAGCCAAGGCTCCATTGGAGCAAAGATGGCCCGGGTGCTGGGGATGGCTCTGTGGCCTCTGCCTTAGGCGCTAGAGTGGCTCTGGTCGCAACATGGTGACGCCCAGGATGGGCAGAGCATCGCCCCCTGGTGGGCAGAGCGTCGCCCCTGGTGGGCGTGCCGGGTGAATCCCGGTCGGGCACATGCAGGAGTCTGTCTGACTGTCTCTCCCTGTTTCCAGCTTCAGAAAAATGAAAAAAAAAAAATCTCCAGAACCCATAAAATTTACATGAGATACTGACCAACCAATTTGGGTTGAGCAGTGGCCATTAACAGCCTCTAAATTAAAAGAATTATACAAACTAGTTCAGCAACAATTAGAAGCCAAATATATTGAGCCTTCCACTAGTCCTCATTTTTCACCTGTTTTTGTAATTCAGAAAAGGATTCTGGAAAATGGAGATCATTCCTTCATGATTTAAGGGCTATTAACAAGCACATGGCAAAGTTGGGCACTTTACAACCAGGCTTGCCACATCCCTCTGTGGTGCCACAGGCAGCCCATATTAAAATTCTAGACATCAAAGATTGTTTTTTCTCAATCCCCCTCCATCTGGAGAACAAGCCTTATTTTGCTTTTACTGTGCCTTCTATTAATCATGCCCTTCCAGCTCAAAGGTATCAATGGGCAGTCCTACCACAAGGCATGAAGAATAGCCCCACCATTTGCCAGTACTATGTAAGCACAGCAACACAACCATTAAGGGAACAGTGCCTCATCTACCATTATATGGAGGATATAGTAAAAGCTTATGTCAATCCTATGATCTTAGAAGAATGTTACCAGCAGCTCTTAACTAATCTGAATGCCATTGGGCTTTCTGTAGCACCAGAGAAAGTGCAGACCTTGCTGCTCTTTACTTTCTTAGGGTACTGCATAGAGGAAGAAATAGCAACTATTTCCCCTATGCTTGCAGTCCCTCAACAATGCTCTTTACATGAATTACAAGAGCTATGCAGCCAAATAAACTGAATACATGGATACCTATCTATTTCTACTGCTGAATTAGACCCCCTATTCTCCCTCCTTCAGGGCAACATAGAGCCTACTAGCATCCGCCATCTAACTACAGCAGCAAAACAGGTTATATTGAATATCAACACTGCTATTGGCTCTGTGTCAACAGCTAGATTAAAACCTGATCAGCCAATCTCAGCTATTGTCCTAGCCACAAAAGGCACTCCTACCGGTGTCCTATTTCAAAACAAACCACTTTATTGAGTACATTTAGCATATAGTCAGCTATCTAAAATCAACCCCAGCAAGACTGCAATCTGCATTCTTGGCCAGAAGCTGCAGCGAGCTTGTGTCACCTTGTATGGCCAACAGCCTGATGTACTTATTCTGCCAATTCCTCTCGACCATATTCAATTTCTCTTAGCCAATGATTTAGAAATGCAGACATTCTTAGCTAACTATACTGGACAGGTAGACAATCACCTCCCCAACGATCGACTCTTACAGACCCTACAAAGAATCCCCCTACAAACCACTCCTCATTCGTAACCAGCATCTACTCCTCTTCCGCACAGCATGCTTGCTTTTACAGATGCCAGCTGGTCCTATTGTGGAATAGTGCTCAAAGCACAAACAGAACACACTAAATTCCACAGATTTAGCTATAAAGGATCCCTACAAGTAGGTGAACTACTAGCCATTTACTATGCACTATGCCTTTGGCAACATGGCCCCCTTAACATTTTTTCAGATAGTGCTTATGCAGTACAGTCAAAGGCCTTGCCCATTCCATCTTCTGGCCCAAGCAGACATTACTAGATAGGGCTCTCAGCCAGCTTAAAGAACTGTTAGAGGAGCATCAACACCCTTGGTATATTCAGCATCTTCACTCCCATTCTGGCTTGCCTGGCCCCCTAGCGGCAAGCAACACACAAGTTGATTGTCTAGTTTTAACAGTCTCCCCTATTGAGCAAGCCAGACAACTTCATGCCCGGTTTCATATGTCTGCCCATTCTCTCAAATCTCTCTTTCCCCATCTCACTCATGCAACCTACAACACCTTGTTTGTGTATGTAAACAGTGCGGGCCCTTACTACCCTTAGTCACCCTACAACCATAGGGTGTCAACCCTCGAGGCTTACAGCCCAATGCTGTGTGGCAAATAGACATCACTCATGTCTTCCAATTTGGCAAACTCCGCTATGTACATGTAGTAATAGACACCTTCTCTGGAGCTGTCTTGGCCACGGCCCTAGCAAGAGAAAAACTACACATGCAATCCATGCCCTTCGACAGGCCATGCTTTGCCTTGGTGTATCTTGGGAAATTAAAACTGACAATGGGCCCTGTTATACCAGCAACCAATTTAAAGTGTTTTGTTCCCAATGGCAAATCACACACCATCTTGACATTCCTTATAATCCCCAAGGTCAAGCCATTGTAGAACAGCGACACAAAGACATTAAGCTTCAAATTCAAAAAGAAAGGGGGGGATATGCCCTGGGGCTCACCCGGAGAAGTGCTCCTCAGTGCTGTATTCACTCTTAATTATTTTACTTTTGATTCTGATGGTATAACCCCAGCCTACAAACATTGGGGCGACCTATGTAGCCACCCAACCCCTTTACCATTAGTACACTGGAACGACCCAGCCACAGCTCAGTGGCAGGGACTGAACCCCCTTCTAACACAAGGAATAGGTTATGTTTGTGTTTTTCTAGAAAATAGCCCACATCCAATTTGGATCCCAGGAAGGAACATACAGCCACTCCCGGTGCCCCAAGATGACCCCACCGGTGATGCCTCCAACACCTGCAAACCCTCCAGTTCAGGAGATGGCCAGCCTCAGCCTTGATGAATGGCTGCCTGGAGGAGGTCCTCAGCACTCCAGGAGGAGACCTCGTAACCAACATGTTGATAACATAACCTGGGGAGATATGAAGGCGCTAGCTGAACAGGCTCAAAGATTAGCCCCTGATGGACCCCAGGTCCAGGCACTGTGCTCCATTATCACAGCAAACTCCCAGGCACAAGGAGATCCTCACATCTAGGTGGCTGTTCCCCACCTTGGCATAATTATGCCTGTTGAAGTTAATAACCCACAGTTTTTAGCAGTATGTTCCCTTAGTCTCCCTTGTGACAATAATGGTGAGGAATCCCAACAGTGGAATGGCACTATATGGGGTAACCTCAGTGCTGTACAAGCCCTCTGTCATTCATCAAGTCCAATTGGCCTTAATTAAAAGAGAAGGGGGAGATGTGGGTGAAGCACAGAGCACATTCCTAGCAGCTGCGGCTGATGCAATGCTGTGAGAATACTCCAGCTCTCAGAACCCTCCTGGGCACACCCAGGAAGGAAGCTCTCCAGCTATAAGGAAGGGACTCAGTGCCAACCATGCAGCTCCCTGATCTTTTCAGCCATTGACTATGAAGGACACGCTGTAACATCCTATTGGCTGAACTCATGTATATAAGCTAGTTTACTTCCTGAATAAAGTGGATCTGTGTCACTAAACCTGGTTCCTGGAGTCAGGTCTTTGCATCTCCGTCATCCTCACCCCTGGCAGGACTTGTCCACAGAGTAATTATGAGTATCATTCTCTACTATAAGCATTATTTTCACAATCAATCTGGAAGACATTTAAAACCAATAAAATGACATTTATTAAGAAATTTTAATTACATATTGAAAACACACAAATTTGTGGGTACAATGCAAATTTTCTAAAAATTTAACAAATTATAACCAGTTTTTAACACTTGGTAAAGTTCAAATTTTTTAAACCACTTAAAAATTTTTTATTTTGCCTGCTTGGCTTGGAAGGGCATAATAACTGCTTAATTACTAACTAGTTCCAATTGAACCACCTGCCTACTTGATATTGGTATTTCTCTAATTAAAACTGTATAATTAAATTTGCAATAAAATATAATTAATCTAAATTTTAAGGCAAACTTGAACCTTCCACTTTGTCCAGAAGTCCTAATGACTTTAAATATTCATGTAAAATTCTAAAAGTCACTGTGTTTTACTTTCCCTCAGTTTCATACTCTAAGAATCTACTAAAAAGAATGCTTGGGTTATTTGTTTTGTTTTTTCTAAAATATTATCTGATCATCATCCCTTGCTTCTGAGTTCCCTGAAGGCATACTTTTCTCAGTACATTCCCCTTGAACTCAGCACATTTATACCCATAAAAGATAAGATCCTCTCATGAGTAAAATAATACAATTGGAGCCCTCTGAGCAATTATGAGCAGCATGCTTAGAAAAACAATGTTTTTAAGGCTATACCACCCACTTTAATTTACTAAATCTCATGTTTGTGTAACCTTTCTTCAATTTAAACAAACATTAGGTACTGATAATATGGCACTATTTGGAGATACTCCTATGTCTGTTCATAAATTGAAACACCTTATTACATTTAGAATGCCTTTATTAATCTTGATAGTTAATATTTATAAAACTATATTTAATATTTGCATGTTACTGATATTTAAAAAATTTTAAATGCTATCTTCTTTTTTAAAATACAAAAGTATAAATAAACTCACAGTCCTGGGCATTATTGATAAAAAAAAAACCCAGAGTTTGATAGTGTGATGAAAAAAAGAAGGAGAAAAATATATACATAATTTAGGAAAAACTTTTGGTAAAGTATTTTAAATAGTTAAGAATCCACAAGGATAAAAATACTTTATATTTCAGTTTTAAATTGTTAACTAAAACTGAGAGTTTAAAGATTGTCAATTTTTTAGGAACAGGTAGGTCCATGTCATGGCTTCTTCAGATGAACCCTGATTTGAAGTCATGGCTACCTGAAGAATGTCAAATAAGCTCCTTAATGATGTGGATACAAAATAGATTTTTAAAAAAAAAAATTTGTGAGAGGAGATGAAGCAGAGAGACAGACTACCGCATGCACCCTTACCAGGATCCACCCTGCAAGCTCACTAAGGGGTGATGCTCTGCCCATCTGGGGCCTTGCTCCATTGCTCAGCAACCCGATCTATTTTTTAGTGTCTGAGGTAGAGGCCACAGAGCCATCCTCAGCAACCAGGGACAACTCACTCAAACCAATCTAGCCATGGCTGCAGGAGGGGGAGAGAGAGAGAAGGGACAGGGGTGGAAAAGTAGATGATTGCTTCTTCTGTGTCCCCTGACTGGGAATTAAACCTGGGACTTCTACATGCCAGGCCAATGCTCTACCTCTGAGCCAACTGGCCAGGGCCTCAAAACAGATGTTTCATAACAGGAATGCTACTCCCCACTATGTGAGGTGATCCCCAAACCTCATTCAAAATCTCATCTATAATTCTGAGCCAAATAGTGCTTGACCAAGGCAAAAAAGAAGCATGAAGAATCATGTGTGATGTCCCAGACTTCTTACTCTGAGACTTACTAGATACTTGTACCTTTCATTTCTGAGTGAGATCACTAATTATTCTGACTTTATATTAACAATCCAAATATCTCTTTATTTACCCTCAACAAATACTTGTTAAAATAATAAATTTTTATTTACCTCTCCTTCCTTTTTGAATATAAAGTTACTCAATAAATATATATTGGATAGTTGAATGTATTTTGTTTTATTAGTAGGATAAAAGTATCAACCTTTATCCAGTCTTTTTTTTTTTCTGACGTGAGAAGCAGGGAGGCAGAGAGTCAAACTTCTGCATGTGCCCAACCAGGATCCACCTGGCAGCCCCACCAGGGGGCGATGCTCTGCCCATCTGAGCCATTATTCCTTTGTAACCAGAGCCATTCTAGTGCCTGAGAGGGAGGCCATGGAGCCATCCTCAACATCCAGGCCAACTTTGCTCCAGTGGAGCCTTGGATGCAGGAGAGGAAGAAAGAGATAAAGAGAAAGGAGAGAGAGAAGGGTGGAGAAGCAAATGGGCACTTCTCCTGTGTGCCCTGACAGGGAATCAAACTTGGGATATCCACACTCTGGGTCAATGCTCTATTGCTGAGCCAACTGGCCAGGGACACCTTTATCCATATTTTAAATTAATAATCCAATAAGGTAAGAATTTTAGGTTATTTTCCAATTGTGTCTACAGTTGAGCCAGCTGAATTCTTTATCTTTTGAATTTTTAGGGGAAATCTCTGGAAAGAACAAAATAGTCATTAACAAATACATGATGTAATTCAGGCATCTGATGCTATGGCCAAGTTTTATCATCTTAAGAATTTGGTTGAATTGCACAATTCTCATAATTCCAAGTTGGGCCTTCTCTCAGACCTGCATAACAAGTATTAGCTAATACAAAAGTAAAAATATAATTTTCCTGTGCTGTTTTACAGATTCATATTTAAAAACTAGACTCATAAGATATTCAGCAAAGCTTAAAAAAATTGAAAATTTTATGTTCTCCAATGATGTTGCTAAAATGCTGGATCCTCAAAAAAAAGGTGTTGGGGAAGGTCCCTTTGTGCTCTAGTACAATATGAACAGCTCATCTGCCTCTGGAAATGCAAGAGAAATCTGGGTCACATGGACAAAGAGATTGGGGAGCATGAAAAAGTAAAAAAAAGAGAAAAATGTGAATGATATTTTATTAAACTAATATAAAGTTAGAACAATCTTGATATCACAGGACCAAAGTGAGTTTAAAACAAATCTTACCAAATTTACGATCAAAGCTTGTGTACCTTCTCAGTGTATTTGAAAATTAATGTGAAAATGGGCTTATTTCATCCATATCAATTTTTTGCATTTTAAAACAAATTTTATTAGAAGTCTTATCTTTTTAATAATATCTCTAAATCTTCTATCCTTGAAGGTGTGATCATTACAATAAGATAGCTGGAGTCAGTTTTTCTGGGTTCAAACACAGGCTCCTCTGCTTTCAAGCTATATGCACTGTTGAGTAAATCAACAGTGAGTAAACCAAAAGAAAAATAGTATTCACCTCTTAGAGTCTTAACTTTCCTTCTCATTATGAAAATGAAGATAGTAATATCTAATAATACCTCCCTTGTACTACTCTTGGGAAGAATGAATAAGATTAATGAATAGAGTGTCTGTTATAAATCAGTGCTCAATACCAAAACTGTTTTTATCAATTACTTCTCTATATTATTCCAATTTCTCTGACCTCATTTTAATTCAGTTATGTAAGGGGTATCCTAAGAATTGGACACAAAACTACAAATACTGTCAGATCATAGCAATTCAAATAAAGAAGAATTATATCACTTCCTTTTTGTGAAATAGACTTCCAATAAAATCCACCAATTTAATTTGTTTGTTGTTTGATCTGTTCATTCCACTATCTTGCTTATTGCTGATATTATCCTGAAGGCTTTGAATAAACCTTTTCTTCAGAATATAATCCATCCACCTAATGATTAGGTCACATACATCTTATAGAATGTCACTAATGACCCAGAAAATTATGTAGACATATATCACCAAAAACAAGCACTAAAAACCAACACTGATATCCAATTGTTTACTGTAACTGCAGGAATATTTATTATAAGCATAATTAAATTGAGTATTTAAAAAATTGTCATTGTAGGCCCATTTATATCTGAACCATTTTAGCAGAAGTAGAAATATTATTCCCCCAGCTCCAACGTCCTATGGTAAAATATGCATTATTACTGCCAATTAGAATACAATATCTCTATTTTATTGATGTTTTTTTAAAAAACTATAGTTATTCATAGTATAAATTCTACAATCTTCTTTCATCAAATCTACTTTTGTTAAAGATATTTTTATGTCTGTTAGAAAAAAAGTCTACTAAAAGCTGGGAATTAAACATCAAATTTCTAATCAAACTTATGAAGAACATACCTTTATTTGTATGTCAACTTGAAGTCAGGAACAGATGAACAACATTATTAGACAACATGAAGATACATGTATGGACTACATCATAAAAAGCATAGACCACTGAAATAAAGAAAGGGTACACACTATGAGCTGTAGTCATAACTGAGATTTTAGTTGTTTTATAGCCATTGTGACTTAATTATCGGAAAAATTTGTGTAGCAAAAAATTGATTAAAGACCACTAGAATCTAAAAATTAAACAAACTTATGATCAACCTAATAGACATCAAGACCAAGGGAAATCATTGTACCACTTTTTGTTTAATTAAGGGTGGATAAAGAGGTAAGAGTAGATATGTGGTCTGCATTAAAAAACACATACACACAACTTTCAGATGTTATTTCTATGGTGGTGACCTGTGAGAGACAGGCTGCAAACTGATGAAGTTCTTATAGCCTAGGGCTTACTTTAAGACTAAACTCTGCCCCACACCCTTGGCTGTTGGATGGTGGAGAGGGGTGCACTTTTATGAGGATTCCTGTTTATACCTTAGATACATGATTTTGTAACAGAAACTTCCTTGTTTTACAAATGGATTTGTTCTCTGCATTATATAATAAAGCTGGCCCTGGAGTTTTTTTACCTTATTTCCTGTATGCCATCATCCCAACCCCATCCTTTTTCTTTGTGTGTTTATTTCTTAATCTCCCACCATTCTCCCTCAGGGCCTGGACAGTTACAAGTCACACTGGTTCAAAGCAAGTGGTGCCCAAACAAGGACCTGAGCATGAGAAAACAAAACTGAAGGCAGAAGAGGTGAGAGAACTCCCTGAGGTGCACAGTAAGTAAAAAGACAGTTTTGGCAGTGGGAGAGTATAGTATAAAGTAAAATTATGGGACAGTTTTGGTCAAAAGTGAGAAAACTTTTTGTACAAATGCTTCAATCTGAGAAAGAACCATTGTTTGAAGAGTAACAGAGGGAACTAGAAAAGGAGAAATGTAAATATGAGATGAAGAAAATGGGCAAAAACCCCCAGCCAGCTTTACTATATAGTGCAGAGAACAATTCCATTTGTAAAACAAAGAAGTTTCTGATACAAAATCACATATCTAAGGTATAAATGGGAATCCTCATAAGAGTACACCCCACCCCACCATGCAACAGCCAAGGGTGTGGGGAAGATCTTAGTCTTTAACTAAGCCTTAGGCTATAAGGATTTTGTCACTTTATAGCCTGTATCCTCAGTGACCTTCTGTATTGGGCTGCAAAATACTCAGCCAATTTGTTCAGCAATCTGTCTCAGTTTCTCCATTCTACTTGAAAAAAAAATTTCTTAGCTCCTTATTATCCTCTTTCAATTACTAATCTCTTACTAATTTAAAGAATAAAATACTGTACAAGAGTTTAGCAAGTGAGAAAGAAGCTTGTGTAACCACACTGCTTAAAAAGATCTCCAATCTTTGGGTTTGTTTGGTTTTTAGTTGGTTGGCATGAGAGCACTGTCTTGACAAAAGTAGGGTAGGTTGCAAGAATGTTATTTTATAATGACTCAATTACAAAAAAAGAAAAAGAAAGACTAAAATATTCCTAATATTCCTGTTTCAGCATCACTCAGGAACAAATGAAGAGCTGTGGCACTCCAACAATGCTACTTTTCTAAATTGTTTCATTTGACTTAATCTTAATCTGTATTTGTAGTTTGGAACACTTCCTTGACCTCCCTACCCATATCATACCCAATTTTGTAAACCTGGATTGTCTATTGCAATTTTATTTGTCTATTAAATCCTGATTTCAAATTTCTCTTCATGTGAAGGAGAATAAAATTAGAACCATATTACTCCAGATTTTCATATAACAAAGGTTGCTAATCAGGGTCAGTTTCAACATCACTACCACCTTTTCATGATATTTGCCAATGTTTGGAGACATTTCCATTTGTTACAACTTGGAGAGGTGGGGTGCTACTGATTCCAAGGTGAAGGATACCAAAGATAGTGCAAAACATTCTACAATGCACAGGGTCAACCTCTACAAAAAAGATTTAGCCAGATCACAATGTCCATAGTGCTTAAATTGAGAACCCATGCTATAAAAATAAATACTGAGAATTATCAAGCACTGTTCTAGGTGGCAGTAAAAGAATAAAGAAAACAAAGTTCTTACTCTCATGCAGCTTACATTCTAATAAGAATAATAGAAAGTAAAGAGAAAACAAATAATATGGTATTAAAATTGCAGGTAACACAAACATAAAGCACAATAAATAGATAAAATATGAGTAATGAAAGAAGTAGGTACAGAGTAGCTAGAACACTATTTTCAGGATAATATGCAATTCCTGACTAACATTTTTTTCACACCCATTCTTCCTCATTGGCCTACTTTCCTTTACACAATTACATTGGTCTTAAGTTAAGAGGTTCAATCAAAGTCTAAATATATATATATATATATATATATATATATATATATATATATATATATATATATATATATATATATAGCAAAGATAAAAAATATTTACTAAACTCACATACCTGCTAGCCTTCAGGCTATCTTTTGGTGAATTTTGATTATAGTAGACTTGAATTCATAAACTTAAATAATTATTATTTTTTTAATTTTTTCTTTTTATTTATTCATTTTAGAGAGGAGAGAGAGAGAGAGAGAGAGAGAGAGAGAGAGAGAGAGAGGAGAGAGGAGCAGGAAGCATCAACTCCCATATGTGCCTTGACCAGGCAAGTGCAGGGTTTCGAACCGGCGGCCTCAGTGTTCCAGGTCAATGTTTCATCCACTGCGCTACCACAGGTCAGGCTAAAAATAATTATTTTTAATCTTAATGGTTGCCTGCATAGATTTACTCATCAATCTCCTCTTTGGAGAGTTTTACTTTTTTTTATTCTTTTTTTTTTTTTTTTTTTTAATAAATTTTTATTAATGGTAATGGGATAACATTAATAAATCAGGGTACATATATTCAAAGAAAACATGTCTAGGTTATTTTGTCATCAAATTATGTTGCAAACCCCTCGCCCAAAGTCAGATTGTCCTCCGTCACCCTCTATCTAGTTCTCTGTGCCCCTCCTCCTCCCCCTAACTCTCCCTCCCTCCCTCCCATGTCCTCCCTCCCCCCCCACCCTTGGTAACCACCACACTCTTGTCCATGTCTCTTAGTCTCATTTTTATGTTCCACCAATGTATGGAATCATGTAGTTCTTGTTTTTTTCTGATTTGCTTATTTCACTCCTTATAATGTTATCAAGATCCCACCATTTTGCTGTAAATGATCTGATGTCATCATTTCTTATGGCTGAGTAGTATTCCATAGTGTATATGTGCCACATCTTCTTTATCCAGTCTTCTATTGAAGGGCTTTTTGGTTGTTTCCATGTCTTGGCCACTGTGAACAGTGCTACAATGAACATGGGGCTACATGTGTCTTCACGTATCAATGTTTCTGAGGTTTTGGGGTATATACCCAGTAGAGGGATTGCTGGGTCATAAGGTAGTTCTATTTGCAGTTTTTTGAGGAACCACCATACTTTCCTCCATAATGGTTGTACTACTTTACAGTCCCACCAACAGTGAATGAGGGTTCCTTTTTCTCCACAGCCTCTCCAACATTTGCTATTACCCGTCTTGTTGATAATAGCTAATCTAACAGGGGTGAGGTGGTATCTCATTGTAGTTTTGATTTGCATTTCTCTAATAACTAATGAAGCTGAGCATCTTTTCATATATCTGTTGGCCATTTGTATCTCTTCCTGGGAGAAGTGTCTGTTCATGTCCTCTTCCCATTTTTTTATTGGATTGCTTGTTTGTTTGTTGTTGAGTTTTATGAGTTCTTTATAAATTATGGATATTAGGCCCTTATATGAGCTGTCGTTTGAAAATATCAGTTCCCATATAGTTGGCTGTCTGTTTATTTTGATATCAGTTTCTCTTGCTGAGCAAAAACTTTTAATTCTGATGTAGTCCCATTCATTTATCTTTGCCTTCACTTCTCTTGCCATTGGAGTCAAGTTCATAAAATGTTCTTTAAAACCCAGGTCCATGATTTTAGTACCTATGTCTTCTTCTATGTACTTTATTGTTTCAGGTCTTATATTTAGGTCTTTGATCCATTTTGAATTAATTTTAGTACACGGGGACAGGCTGTAGTCGAGTTTCATTCTTTTGCATGTGGCTTTCCAGTTTTCCCAACACCATTTGTTGAAGAGGCTTTCTTTTCTCCAATGTGTGTTGTTGGCCCCTTTATCAAAGATTATTTGACCATATATATGTGGTTTTATTTCTGGGCTTTCTATTCTGTTCCATTGGTCTGAGTGTCTATTTTTCTGCCAATACCATGCTGTTTTAATTATCGTGGCCCTATAATATAGTTTAAAGTCAGGTATTGTAATGCCCCCAGCTTCATTCTTTTTCCTTAGGATTGTTTTGGCTATTCGGGGTTTTTTATAGTTCCATATAAATCTGATGATTTTTTGTTCCATTTCTTTAAAAAATCTCATAGGGATTTTGATGGGAATTGCATTAAATTTGTATATTGCTTTGGGTAATATGGCCATTTTGATTATATTTATTCTTCCTATCCAAGAACAAGGAATATTTTTCCATCTCATTGTATCTTTTTCGATTTCCCTTAACAATGCTTTGTAATTTTCATTATATAGGTCCTTTACGTTCTTTGTTATGTTTATTCCTAGGTATTTTATTTTTTTTGTTGCAATCGTGAAGGGGATTATTTTTTTGAGTTCGTTTTCTAATATTTCATTGTTGGCATATAGAAAGGCTATGGACTTTTGTATGTTAATTTTGTATCCTGCGACCTTACTGTATTGGTTTATTGTTTCTAATAATCTTTTTGTGGAGTCCTTCGGGTTTTCGATGTAAAGGATCATATCATCAGCAAAAACTGATAGCTTTACTTCTTCTTTTCCGATATGGATGCCTTTTATTTCTTTGTCTTGTCTGATTGCTCTGGCCAGAACTTCTAGCACCACGTTGAATAAGAGTGGAGAGAGTGGACAACCCTGTCTTGTTCCTGATTTAAGGTAGAAAGTCCTCAGTTTTATGCCGTTTAATAGGATGTTGGCTGATGGTTTATCATATATGGCCTTTATCATGTTGAGATATTTTCCTTCTATACCCATTTTGTTGAGAGTCTTAAACATAAAATTGTGTTGTATTTTATCAAAAGCCTTTTCTGCATCTATTGATAAGATCATGTGGTTTTTGTTCTTTGTTTTGTTGATATGGTGTATTACGTTAACCGTTTTGCGTATGTTGAACCATCCTTGAGATTCTGGGATGAATCCCACTTGATCATGATGTATTATTTTTTTAATATGTTGTTGTATTCGGTTTGCCAGTATTTTGTTTAGTATTTTAGCATCTGTATTCATTAGAGATATTGGTCTGTAGTTTTCTTTCTTTGTGCCATCCTTGCCAGGTTTTGGTATGAGGGTTATGTTGGCCTCATAAAATGTGTTTGGAAGTATTGCTTCTTCTTCAATTTTTTGGAAGACTTTGAGTAGAATAGGAACCAAGTCTTCCTTGAATGTTTGATAGAATTCACTAGTATAACCGTCTGGGCCTGGACTTTTATTTTTGGGGAGATTTTTAATAGTTTTTTCTATTTCCTCCCTGCTGATTGGTCTGTTTAGGCTTTCTGCTTCTTCATGACTCAGTCTAGGAAGGTTGTATTGTTCTAGGAATTTATCCATTTCTTCTAGGTTGTTGTATTTGGTGGCATATAATTTTTCATAGTATTCTACAATAATTCTTTGTATTTCTATGATGTCTGTGGTGATCTCTCCTCTTTCATTTTGGATTTTATTTATTTGAGTCCTGTGTCTTTTTTCCTTGGTGAGTCTTGCCAAAGGTTTGTCAATTTTGTTGATCTTTTCAAAGAACCAGCTCCTTGTTTTATTGATTTTTTCTATAGTTTTTCTGTTCTCTATTTCATTTATTTCTGCTCTGATTTTTATTATCTCCTTTCTTCGGCTGGTTTTGGGTTGTCTTTGTTCTTCTTTTTCTAGTTCCTTAAGGTGTGAAGTTAAGTGGTTTACTTCGGCTCTCTCTTGTTTGTTCATATAGGCCTGAAGTGATATGAACTTTCCTCTTATTACTGCTTTTGCTGCATCCCAGAGATTCTGATATGTCGTATTTTCATTTTCATTTGTCTGTATATATCTTTTGATTTCTGCGCTTATTTCTTCTTTGACCCATTCATTTTTTAGAAGTATGTTGTTTAGTTTCCACATTTTTGTGGGTTTTTCCCCCTCTTTTTTGCAGTTGAATTCTAGTTTCAGGGCTTTATGATCAGAAAATATGCTTGGTACAATTTCAATTTTTCTAAATTTGCTGATATTGTCTTTGTGGCCCAACATATGGTCAATTCTTGAGAATGTTCCATGTACACTAGAGAAAAATGTATACTCTGTCGCTTTGGGATGAAGTGTCCTGTAGATGTCTATCATAACTAGGTGTTGTAGTATTTCGATTAAGGCCACTATATCTTTATTGATTCTCTGTTTGGATGACCGATCTAGAGCCGTCAGCGGTGTATTGAGGTCTCCAAGTATGATTGTATTTTTGTTCGTTTTTGATTTAAGGTCAATAAGTAGCTGTCTTATATATTTTGGTGCTCCTTGGTATGGTGCATATATATTAAGGATTGTTATGTCTTCTTGATTCAACTTCCCCTTAATCATTATGAAATGACCATTTTTGTCTCTGAGTACTTTTTCTGTCTTGTAGTCAGCATTATTAGATATGAGTATTGCTACGCCTGCTTTTTTTTGGGTGTTGTTTGCTTGGAGTATTGTTTTCCAGCCTTTCACTTTGAATTTGTTTTTATCCTTGTTGCTTAGATGTGTTTCTTGTAGGCAGCATATAGTTGGATTTTCTTTTTTAATCCATTCTGCTACTCTGTGTCTTTTTATTGGTAAGTTTAATCCATTTACATTTAGTGTAATTATTGACACTTGTGGGTTCCCTACTGCCATTTTATAAATTGCTTTCTGTTAGTTTTGTATCTAGTTTGATTCTTCTCTTTTGTTTTTCTATCATTTGTTTTTGTTTGTTTGTGTTCCATACTTCTTTCCTCTGTTGCTACCTTTTTTAAGTCAAGTGTTTTTGTGGTGGTTTTTTTAAGGGTGGTTACCATTAAGTAATGAAAAGGGTACCTACCATATTCATTGTAGTACCCTATCTTATAAGTATTTCTGCACTTCATCATCCTTTGCTACTGTTAATCTCCATCCTCTCCCCCCTTTTTTTCCTTTGTTGTCACAGTTTAAGTTTGGTTTTATTGTGTTCTTGGTGGAGCTGTTACTTGTGGTGTTGTTTTCTTTTGTTCTTTGAATCTGGTTGGAAAACCCCCCTTAGTATTTTCTGGAGTGGGGCCTTTCTGTTGATAAATTCTCTCATCTTTTCTGTATTTGTGAATGTTTTTATATCTCCTTCATACTTGAAGGATAGCTTTGATGGGTATAGTATTCTTGGCTGAAAGTTCCTCTCTTTCAGGGCTTTAAATATTGGGGTCCACTCTCTTCTAGCTTGTAGAGTTTCTGCTGAGAAATCTGATGATAATCTAATAGGCCTTCCTTTATATGTTGTACTCTTCTTTTCCCTGGCTGCCTTGAGAATTTTTTCTTTGTCATTGGTTTGTGTCATCTTTATTATGATGTGCCTTGGAGTGGGTTTGTTGGGGTTAAGAAAACTTGGTGTTCTGTTTGCTTCTTGAATTTGAGGCTTTAGTTCCTTCCACAGGCTTGGGAAGTTCTCGTCTATTATTTGTTTGAGTATATCCTCCATTCCATTTTCTTTCTCTTCTCCCTCTGATATACCTATTATTCTTATGTTATTCTTTCTGATGGAGTCAGACAATTCCTGTAGGGCTTTCTCATTTTTTATTATTTTTGAGTCTCTTTCTTCTTCTCTCTGTTGTGCCTCAAGTTGTTTGTCTTCTATTTCACTAATCCTATCTTCAATCTGGGCTGTTCTGTTAGCTAAGCTTGTTACCTCGTTTTTCAGCTCGTGAATTGTTTTTCATCTCTGTTTGATTTGTTTTTATAGTTTCAATTTCCTTGGTAATATATTCTTTGTGTTCATTGAGTTGTTTTCTGATCTCCCTATATTGCCTTTCTGTGTTTTCTTGTATATCTCTGAGTATTTTTAAGATTTCTATTTTCAATTCTCTGTCATTTAGCTCCAAGGCTTCCAATATGTTAAGTCTTTTCTCCATAGATTTTTCCACATCTATTTGTGTTACCTCTCTTTCTTTTGTATCCATAATATTCGATTTCCTCTTTCTTATCGGCATCTGAGGGTGGTCTTATTGATAGCACTAATTAGAATTAATAAAGAGTAAAAAGAAAAAAAAAAAAAAAGGGTAAAACACCCCACAAAAAAAAACAGTAATAATTTATTATTTCCCCCTTTTTTCTCTCTTCTCTTTCCCTCCTCTCCCCTCCTCAGGGAAATATCATGCCTATAATGGAGGGCCTGATTTGGGGTGAAGAGTTCAAGGGGCAAAAAAAGGGAATAGGGACCTACTAAATGCAAAAAAAAAAAAAAAAAAAAAAAAAGGAAGAAAATCTTAGACAAGCATAAGATGATTTGCTTGTAAGTGATGGTCAACTAAGAGATATAATGAGAGGGATAAGAGGGAATCAGAAAAAAGGACCAAAAAAGAATAATAAAGAAGAAAAAATAAAAATAAGTAAAAATCTGTTGTATTAAGTGGAGCGAAGACTAAATACAATGGAAACCTTGGGTTGGGAGGACCCAAAATGCCACAAAAATAAACAAACAAGAGAAAAAAAAATAAAAACAAAAGCAAAAAAGAGAAATAAAACCAAAAAAAAGCCTTGAGTCCCAAATTAACTAATTTGTTCGTGATTGAGGATTATATGGGAGGAAAGTAAAATGAGAAAAGAAAAAACGAATAGAAAGGAAAAAATAAGAAAAAGAGTAAAACGAAGGAAGAAATAAAATAGGAGGAGAAAAAAACAAAATAAAGCAAGACAAAAAAAAAAAACAAGAGAGGAGAGAGTGAGAGTTAAGTGTTTTGGAGTATTACCTTAAAGGAGGGTGAGGATGAAGAAGAAAAATAAAATGCAACACTAATGGGTAGTGTAGTTCAAGAAATGGGAAGCATAAGATGGGCAGAGGATAGAAGGACCGAGGAGGAGGAAATAAAGGCAAAAAGATAGAAGAAACAAGCAACAACAACAACAACAACAACAAAAAATTAGTGGATCAAGTTGTAAAATCTGTGGGTTTTTCTTGATTTTGAGAGGTTAACTTCTTCCTTTTTCTTTTCTCTCCCTCTTCCTAGTCGGTGACTCTGTACCCCAGGCTCTGCCCCTGTGTCACTCTTAGGTAGGGATTTGCAGTTGATGGGATTCTATGGCAATGTCATATAATTGGCTTTAGTCTTGCTGGAAGTAAAGGCTTGTTGGCGTTTGCAGGGTCCAACGATGAGAGAGTTTGCTTTCCTGGATTCTCTCTCCTAGTCCCCCCTTTATGAATTAGCAGCCTGGTGATCCAGCTATAAGGCTGCAACTGCTTCTGCCTGGGGAGTAAGAGGCTCAAAGAGCTGGGAAATCCCCACTCTATCCCCACTCAGTGCAAGGCTTTGGGAAAGGCTCTGAGAGTCAGGGCCTCCAGTGTAATCAGGCGGGTGTGGGAGTCAATTGTTGTCAAGGTGACTGTTCAGCGCCTATCATTTAGTTGGACCTCTCAACCCAGGCTTTCCACACTTTGTAGCCTGTTTTTTCAGGGAAGAAGAGGCACTAGTCTCTGCTTACGACTAGTGTAGTATAGACCTTATTATCTGCCAAGTCCTTCTTGTTAGCGTTTATCCCTGAATATGGAGGCTCTATCAATCAGAAGTTGCCCCCGCCCCTTTAGCGAGAGGCACTAAAAAATATCACGCCTCTTGTCTTGGATCGCTGAACTGAGAGAGATCTTATCAATTAGAACCGAGGGTGCGCAGATTTTATGGGTTAAGCTAATTTCAGTGATTGGGTTGCAGCTGTGTTTCCGAAGGTATTTTAGGCTGCCTGTGCGCGCCCCTCCCCCAACGCTTGATTGTTAGCTTGAATGGCTGGGTGAGGTGCCCCGCCCACGGAGAGAATCTCCCAAGCCTCTCCCGCTCGCCCCGCCGCTGGCGGCTGGACCGCACCAGGCGCAGGATAATGGAGCCCCCTGGGTGTGTGGGTCAGTAGGGCGCCCTGGGCGCATGGAATGCCCAAGGCACGCGCGCGAATGGGGCGCTCAGGGCACCGGTGGCCGGCGACCCCCACTCGCAGTGTGCGGGCCGCTGGGAACGTCAGCGGTGCTCAACCGGACCGGGCGCGCGCGCGGCAGCTCGTGGCGGCCGCTCGCGGTGGCGGTTCCGCGGGGGCTCGCGGCAGCTCGCGGTGGCGGTTCGCGGGGGTTCACGGCAGCTCGCGGGCTCGCGGCCGCGAGCGGCGGCTTGCGGTTCCCAAGTATATGGGCTGACTCACCGCGGGCGCACTCCCTGGCGGCTTGAATGAGCGTCGCTGCGGTAGCTTCCTCCACACCCTCGTCTCTCAGATTCAAGTGATAACAGTCCTTTTGCTTTCAGTTTGTGTGGAACTCCGGAATGCTCCGAGGATAAATTTTTCTGTTTCTAGTTGATAAATTTGTTGTGATTTAGGGGAGAGCTGTCGGACGCGCTTCTCACGGCGCCATTTCCGTGACGTCACTCTCGAGTTTTACTTTTTATTTAAACTTTTTAAAGTAAGAACCACTCAAAAAGTACATTATTGGTGATGAACAGAATAAAAGCTGAAAAGCAATGTCATCTAAAAACCTAGGTCAATAAACAGTTAATACAAGGGTGAGGTAAATACAAAAACTCTCACGGAAAAATAGCTTCCTCTATGCAGCTGGAAAATCTTTTATAAAGTAACTCAACTTGTATTGTGATTTAGAAACAGGTATTTCATGAGATTAAGGTGCCCTTTATATAACATCAGGAAGCAGTCAACCTAAAATGTAATCAATGTAAAATAAGCCGTAAATTTTGAAAAGTTATGAAAGTATATTAAAAAAAAAAAGAATGAATGAGGCTGTAAAGATAAGTACAAATGGACACTGGTCATCAAGGAGTTTATAAGAGATACATTGGGGAGGGGAGTAATCTGTCAGTATGTCTCCTTCACTGTGGACATCCATCTTCTACCTCTCCACAGAGAAGGGTATCAATTTAGCCTGTGAATGTTTTACAGATTCTCCCATTAGACTTTACTAAAAAGAGAAGAAATAAACTTTTGATGTACAAGCTGGTCTGAAATGCACCCCTTCCATCTAACACATAGACTCCCTGAAAAATGAAATGTTATTTGGTCTTTTACCTAAAAATACCTATTTGCATTTTGAATTCCTGTGCATACTATGTATATAATTGTGTTTGTTTTAATACAAACATTTTGAAATTGTTTAACTATTCTTGTTTTAAAAAAATTAAATTTTGCCATAAAATTTGATATTCTAAGGCAAAGCACTATGTACTCACACATCCTCTAAAAGTACTCTAGTTTGGAAATCCAAGTTTAGACTGTCACCTAATAAAAATATATGTTCTCCTAAAGCTAGATCCACCAAGTAGATTTTTCAATATTAATTTTTCAATTGCCTCAGTTCATGGAATAGAATCCCCTGACCACTAGACACCAATGTTTTGTCATTATAACAAATTGATTCCCAATACAAATTAGTAAAATAGCAATTTCATTTATCAACCGGTCTGAGAACGTTTGTTATTTGTGTTGAAAATTTGTCTACAGTAATTATAATTTTAGCCTTTCACAGTGCTAAGGTACGAAATGCTATATCCCACAGTTCCGACTAAAGAACACTATCTCACACAGTTCATCTACAAACTTTACTTATGTCTTGGTTGGCTTCCTCACTGTGTGGAAGAGAAAACACAATGAAAGAGTTGAGATGTCAATCCTTACTTCAAAACTTTAAATCCTAAGCTAATTCATTACTTCCTCATCCAAACAAAATTTTACCCATCCAATCCCAACACCTTACCCTTAATATTGGGACAGAAGGAAGTGTAGGCTATGAGATATTAACAAATATTAATCCTACACACAAAAACCCAAAGACTATACAAAATATATGTGTGATATTAAATTTACATCATAACTTGAAAGCCACAGAATTACATTAAATGAAGATCTAGGAGTAGTGTCTCTGTTGTACCCATGGAATCTCTTGTTAACCTTGGCCTATACCATGATCACATTAAGCCATTTGACTAGCTCCTTTACATGTCTACTTATTAGTGCTTGATTGACAAATCCACTCCTCCCCTCCTTCTCCCTTTCCGTTCTACTCTTTCCACTCCCTCAGAACCATTCAGTTTCTTTACCTCCTCTAGTTCCCTGTTTTCTTCCATCTCACCCTAAAACTAGATTTGTTCATTTTGTGCTTGGTCTTCAGAATAGGTTAATGTCATCCAAGAATATCTAATTCTCTTGTTAAAGGGGAAAATAGGGCTATGGATCCTGTTTATAAAAAAATAATAAAGAAAAAGAGGTACCGCCATTATTCCCTTAACAAAGACCTCTTTTTATCATTTTAATCTTTTTTTTTAATAAATTTTTATTAATGGTAATGGGATGACATTAATAAATCAGGGTACATATATTCAAAGAAAACATGTCTAGGTTATTTTGTCATCAAATTATGTTGCAAACCCCTCGCCCAAAGTCAGATTGTCCTCCGTTACCCTCTATCTAGTTCTCTGTGCCCCTCCCCCTCCCCCTAACTCTCTCCCTCCCTCCCTCCCTCCCATGTCCTCCCTCCCCCCAACCCTTGGTAACCACCACACTCTTGTCCATGTCTCTTAGTCTCATTTTTATGTTCCACCAATGTATGGAATCATGTAGTTCTTGTTTTTTTCTGATTTACTTATTTCACTCCTTATAATGTTATCAAGATCCCACCATTTTGCTGTAAATGATCTGATGTCATCATTTCTTATGGCTGAGTAGTATTCCATAGTGTATATGTGCCACATCTTCTTTATCCAGTCTTCTATTGAAGGGCTTTTTGGTTGTTTCCATGTCTTGGCCACTGTGAACAGTGCTGCAATGAACATGGGGCTACATGTGTCTTCACGTATCAATGTATCTGAGGTTTTGGGGTATATACCCAGTAGAGGGATTGCTGGGTCATAAGGTAGTTCTATTTGCAGTTTTTTGAGGAACCACCATACTTTCCTCCATAATGGTTGTACTACTTTAAAGTCCCACCAACAGTGAATGAGGGTTCCTTTTTCTCCACAGCCTCTCCAACATTTGCTATTACCCGTCTTGTTGATAATAGCTAATCTAACAGGAGTGAGGTGGTATCTCATTGTAGTTTTGATTTGCATTTCTCTAATAACTAATGAAGCTGAGCATCTTTTCATATATCTGTTGGCCATTTGTATCTCTTCCTGGGAGAAGTGTCTGTTCATGTCCTCTTCCCATTTTTTTATTGGATTGTTTGTTTGTTTGTTGTTGAGTTTTATGAGTTCTTTGTAAATTTTGGATATTAGGCCCTTATCTGAGCTGTCGCTTGAAAATATCAGTTCCCATATAGTTGGCTGTCTGTTTATTTTGATATCAGTTTCTCTTGCTGAGCAAAAACTTTTAATTCTGATGTAGTCCCATTCATTTATCTTTGCCTTCACTTCTCTTGCCATTGGAGTCAAGTTCATAAAATGTTCTTTAAAACCCAGGTCCATGATTTTAGTACCTATGTCTTCTTCTATGTACTTTACTGTTTCAGGTCTTATATTTAGGTCTTTGATCCATTTTGAATTAATTTTAGTACACGGGGACAGGCTGTAGTCGAGTTTCATTCTTTTGCATGTGGCTTTCCAGTTTTCCCAACACCATTTGTTGAAGAGGCTTTCTTTTCTCCATTGTGTGTTGTTGGCCCCTTTATCAAAGATTATTTGACCATATATATGTGGTTTTATTTCTGGGCTTTCTATTCTGTTCCATTGGTCTGAGTGTCTATTTTTTTGCCAATACCATGCTGTTTTGATTATCGTGGCCCTATAATATAGTTTAAAGTCAGATATTGTAATGCCCCCAGCTTCATTCTTTTTCCTTAGGATTGTTTTGGCTATTCGGGGTTTTTTATAGTTCCATATAAATCTGATGATTTTTTGTTCCATTTCTTTAAAAAATCTCATAGGGATTTTGATGGGAATTGCATTAAATTTGTATATTGCTTTGGGTAATATGGCCATTTTGATTATATTTATTCTTCCTATCCAAGAACAAGGAATATTTTTCCATCTCATTGTATCTTTTTCGATTTCCCTTAACAATGCTTTGTAATTTTCATTATATAGGTCCTTTACGTTCTTTGTTATGTTTATTCCTAGGTATTTTATTTTTTTTGTTGCAATCGTGAAGGGGATTATTTTTTTGAGTTCGTTTTCTAATATTTCATTGTTGGCATATAGAAAGGCTATGGACTTTTGTATGTTAATTTTGTATCCTGCGACCTTACTGTATTGGTTTATTGTTTCTAATAATCTTTTTGTGGAGTCCTTCGGGTTTTCGATGTATAGGATCATATCATCAGCAAAAAGTGATAGCTTTACTTCTTCTTTTCCGATATGGATGCCTTTTATTTCTTTGTCTTGTCTGATTGCTCTGGCCAGAACTTCTAGCACCACGTTGAATAAGAGTGGAGAGAGTGGACAACCCTGTCTTGTTCCTGATTTAAGGTAGAAAGTCCTCAGTTTTATGCCGTTTAATAGGATGTTGGCTGATGGTTTATCATATATGGCCTTTATCATGTTGAGATATTTTCCTTCTATACCCATTTTGTTGAGAGTCTTAAACATAAAATTGTGTTGTATTTTATCAAAAGCCTTTTCTGCATCTATTGATAAGATCATGTGGTTTTTGTTCTTTGTTTTGTTGATATGGTGTATTACGTTAACCGTTTTGCGTATGTTGAACCATCCTTGAGATTCTGGGATGAATCCCACTTGATCATGATGTATTATTTTTTTAATATGTTGTTGTATTCGGTTTGCCAGTATTTTGTTTAGTATTTTAGCATCTGTATTCATTAGAGATATTGGTCTGTAGTTTTCTTTCTTTGTGCCATCCTTGCCAGGTTTTGGTATGAGGGTTATGTTGGCCTCATAAAATGTGTTTGGAAGTATTGCTTCTTCTTCAATTTTTTGGAAGACTTTGAGTAGAATAGGAACCAAGTCTTCTTTGAATGTTTGATAGAATTCACTAGTATAACCGTCTGGGCCTGGACTTTTATTTTTGGGGAGATTTTTAATAGTTTTTTTCTATTTCCTCCCTGCTGATTGGTCTGTTTAGGCTTTCTGCTTCTTCATGACTCAGTCTAGGAAGGTTGTATTGTTCTAGGAATTTATCCATTTCTTCTAGGTTGTTGTATTTGGTGGCATATAATTTTTCATAGTATTCTACAATAATTCTTTGTATTTCTATGATGTCTGTGGTGATCTCTCCTCTTTCATTTTGGATTTTATTTATTTGAGTCCTGTGTCTTTTTTCCTTGGTGAGTCTTGCCAAAGGTTTGTCAATTTTGTTGATCTTTTCAAAGAACCAGCTCCTTGTTTTATTGATTTTTTCTATAGTTTTTCTGTTCTCTATTTCATTTATTTCTGCTCTGATTTTTATTATCTCCTTTCTTCGGCTGGTTTTGGGTTGTCTTTGTTCTTCTTTTTCTAGTTCCTTAAGGTGTGAAGTTAAGTGGTTTACTTCGGCTCTCTCTTGTTTGTTCATATAGGCCTGAAGTGATATGAACTTTCCTCTTATTACTGCTTTTGCTGCATCCCAGAGATTCTGATATGTCGTATTTTCATTTTCATTTGTCTGTATATATCTTTTGATTTCTGCGCTTATTTCTTCTTTGACCCATTCATTTTTTAGAAGTATGTTGTTTAGTTTCCACATTTTTGTGGGTTTTTCCCCCTCTTTTTTGCAGTTGAATTCTAGTTTCAGGGCTTTATGATCAGAAAATATGCTTGGTACAATTTCAATTTTTCTAAATTTGCTGATATTGTCTTTGTGGCCCAACATATGGTCAATTCTTGAGAATGTTCCATGTACACTAGAGAAAAATGTATACTCTGTCGCTTTGGGATGAAGTGTCCTGTAGATGTCTATCATATCCAGGTGTTGTAGTATTTCGTTTAAGGCCACTATATCTTTATTGATTCTCTGTTTGGATGACCGATCTAGAGCCGTCAGCGGTGTATTGAGGTCTCCAAGTATGATTGTATTTTTGTTCGTTTTTGTTTTAAGGTCAATAAGTAGCTGTCTTATATATTTTGGTGCTCCTTGGTTTGGTGCATATATATTAAGGATTGTTATGTCTTCTTGATTCAACTTCCCCTTAATCATTATGAAATGACCATTTTTGTCTCTGAGTACTTTTTCTGTCTTGTAGTCAGCATTATTAGATATGAGTATTGCTACGCCTGCTTTTTTTTGGGTGTTGTTTGCTTGGAGTATTGTTTTCCAGCCTTTCACTTTGAATTTGTTTTTATCCTTGTTGCTTAGATGTGTTTCTTGTAGGCAGCATATAGTTGGATTTTCTTTTTTAATCCATTCTGCTACTCTGTGTCTTTTTATTGGTAAGTTTAATCCATTTACATTTAGTGTAATTATTGACACTTGTGGGTTCCCTACTGCCATTTTATAAATTGCTTTCTGTTAGTTTTGTATCTAGTTTGATTCTTCTCTTTTGTTTTTCTATCATTTGTTTTTGTTTGTTTGTGTTCCATACTTCTTTCCTCTGTTGCTACCTTTTTTAAGTCAAGTGTTTTTGTGGTGGTTTTTTTAAGGGTGGTTACCATTAAGTAATGAAAAGGGTACCTACCATATTCATTGTAGTACCCTATCTTATAAGTATTTCTGCACTTCATCATCCTTTGCTACTGTTAATCTCCATCCTCTCCCCCCTTTTTTTCCTTTGTTGTCACAGTTTAAGTTTGGTTTTATTGTGTTCTTGGTGGAGCTGTTACTTGTGGTGTTGTTTTCTTTTGTTCTTTGAATCTGGTTGGAAAACCCCCCTTAGTATTTTCTGGAGTGGGGCCTTTCTGTTGATAAATTCTCTCATCTTTTCTGTATTTGTGAATGTTTTTATATCTCCTTCATACTTGAAGGATAGCTTTGATGGGTATAGTATTCTTGGCTGAAAGTTCCTCTCTTTCAGGGCTTTAAATATTGGGGTCCACTCTCTTCTAGCTTGTAGAGTTTCTGCTGAGAAATCTGATGATAATCTAATAGGCCTTCCTTTATATGTTGTACTCTTCTTTTCCCTGGCTGCCTTGAGAATTTTTTCTTTGTCATTGGTTTGTGTCATCTTTATTATGATGTGCCTTGGAGTGGGTTTGTTGGGGTTAAGAAAACTTGGTGTTCTGTTTGCTTCTTGAATTTGAGGCTTTAGTTCCTTCCACAGGCTTGGGAAGTTCTCGTCTATTATTTGTTTGAGTATATCCTCCATTCCATTTTCTTTCTCTTCTCCCTCTGATATACCTATTATTCTTATGTTATTCTTTCTGATGGAGTCAGACAATTCCTGTAGGGCTTTCTCATTTTTTATTATTTTTGAGTCTCTTTCTTCTTCTCTCTGTTGTGCCTCAAGTTGTTTGTCTTCTATTTCACTAATCCTATCTTCAATCTGGGCTGTTCTGTTAGCTAAGCTTGTTACCTCGTTTTTCAGCTCGTGAATTGAGTTTTTCATCTCTGTTTGATTTGTTTTTATAGTTTCAATTTCCTTGGACATATATTCTTTGTGTTCATGGAGTTGTTTTCTGATCTCCCTATATTGCCTTTCTGTGTTTTCTTGTATATCTCTGAGTATTTTTAAGATTTCTATTTTCAATTCTCTGTCATTTAGCTCCAAGGCTTCTAATATGTTAAGTCTTTTCTCCATAGATTTTTCCACATCTATTTGTGTTACCTCTCTTTCTTTTGTATCCATAATATTCGATTTCCTCTTTCTTATCGGCATCTGAGGGTGGTCTTATTGATAGCACTAATTAGAATTAATAAAGAGTAAAAAGAAAAAAAAAAAGGGTAAAACACCCCACAAAAAAAACCAGTAATAATTTATTATATCCTCCTTTTTTTCTCTCTTCTCTTTCCCTCTTCTCCCCTCCTCAGGGAAATATTGTGCGTATAATGGAGGGCCTGATTTGGGGTGAAGAGTTCAAGGGGCAAAAAAAAAGGGAGTAGAGACCTACTAAATGCAAAAAAAAAAAAAAAAAAGAAAATCTTAGACAAGCATAAGATGATTTGCTTGTAAGTGATGGTCAACTAAGAGATATAATGAGAGGGATAAGAGGGAATCAGAAAAAAGGACCAAAAAAGAATAATAAAGAAGAAAAAATAAAAATAATAAGTAAAAATCTGTTGTATTAAGTGGAGCGAAGACTAAATACAATGGAAACCTTGGGTTGGGAGGACCCAAAATGCCACAAAAATAAACAAACAAGAGAAAAAAAAATAAAAACAAAAGCAAAAAAGAGAAATAAAGCCAAAAAAAAGTCTTGAGTCCCAAATTAACTAATTTGTTCATGATTGAGGATTATATCGGAGGAAAGTAAAATGAGAAAAGAAAAAACGAATAGAAAGGAAAATAAGAAAAAGAGAAAAACGAAGGAAGAAATAAAATAGGAGGAGAAAAAAACAAAATAAAGCAAGAAAAACAAACAAACAAAAAAAAAACAAAAAAATAAACAAAAGAGGAGAGAGTGAGAGTTAAGTGTTTTGGAGTATAACCTTAAAGGAGGGTGAGGATGAAGAAGAAAAATAAAATGCAACACTCATGGGTAGTGTAGTTCAAGAAAGGGGAAGCATAAGATGGGCAGAGAATAGAAGGACCGAGGTGGAGGAAATAAAGGCAAAAAGATTGAAGAAACAAACAACAACAACAACAACAAAAAAAAATTAGTGGATCAAGTTGTAAAGTCTGTGGGTTTTTCTTGATTTTGAGAGGTTAACTTCTTCTTTTTTCTTTTCTCTCTCTGTTCCTAGTCGGTGACTCTGTACCCCAGGCTTTGCCCCTGTGTCACTCTTAGGTAGGGATTTGCAGTTGATGGGATTCTATGGCAATGTCATATAATTGGCTTTAGTCTTGCTGGAAGTAAAGGCTTGTTGGCATTTGCAGGGTCCAACGATGAGAGAGTTTGCTTTCCTGGATTCTCTCTCCTAGTCCCCCCTTTATGAATTAGCAGCCTGGTGATCCAGCTATAAGGCTGCAACTGCTTCTGCCTGGGGAGTAAGAGGCTCAAAGAGCTGGGAAATCCCCACTCTATCCCCACTCAGTGCAAGGCTTTGGGAAAGGCTCTGAGAGTCAGGGCCTCCAGTGTAATCAGGCGGGTGTGGGAGTCAATTGTTGTCAAGGTGACTGTTCAGCGCCTATCATTTAGTTGGACCTCTCAACCCAGGCTTTCCACACTTTGTAGCCTGTTTTTGCAGGGAAGAAGAGGCACTAGTCTCTGCTTACGACTAGTGTAGTATAGACCTTATTATCTGCCAAGTCCTTCTTGTTAGCGTTTATCCCTGAATATGGAGGCTCTATCAATCAGAAGTTGCCCCCGCCCCTTTAGCGAGAGGCACTAAAAAATATCACGCCTCTTGTCTTGGATCGCTGAACTGAGAGAGATCTTATCAATTAGAACCGAGGGTGCGCAGATTTTATGGGTTAAGCTAATTTCAGTGATTGGGTTGCAGCTGTGCTTCCGAAGGTATTTTAGGCTGCCTGTGCGCGCCCCTCCCCCAACGCTTGATTGTTAGCTTGAATGGCTGGGTGAGGTGCCCCGCCCACGGAGAGAATCTCCCAAGCCTCTCCTGCTCGCCCCGCCGCTGGCGGCTGGACCGCACCAGGCGCAGGATAATGGAGCCCCCTTGGTGTGTGGGCCAGCAGGGCGCCCTGGGCGCGTGGAATGCCCAAGGCACACGCGCGAATGGTGTGCTCTGGGCACCGGTGGCCGGCGACCCCCACTCGCAGTGTGCGGGCCGCTGGGAACGTCAGCGGTGCTCAACCGGACCGGGCGTGCGCGCGGCAGCTCGTGGCGGCCGCTCGCGGTGGCGGTTCGTGGCGGCCGCTTGCGGCAGCGGCTCGCAGGGGCTCACGGCGGCTCGCGTTAGCCGCTCGCGTCGGCTCGCGGTTCCCAAGTATATGGGCTGACTCACTTCAGGCGCACTCCCTCGCGGCTTGAATGAGGGTCGCTGCTGCGGTAGCTTCCTCCACACCCTCGTCTCTCAGATTCAAGTGATAACAGTCCTTTTGCTTTCAGTTTGTGTGGAACTCCGGAATGCTCCGAGGATAAATTTTTCTGTTTCTAGTTGACAAATTTGTTGTGATTTAGGGGAGAGCTGTCGGACTCGCTTCTCACAGCGCCATTTCCGTGACGTCACTCCTATCATTTTAATCTTAACATACAATAGAAAAATATGCAAGTGGCATAGGAGTGAGTGGAAATAAATATACAAATATATAAACAGACTTTTAAAAACATATTTATTTATTTATTTATTTATTTATTTATTTAATTTATTTTTTTGTATTTTTCTGAAGTTGGAAACGAGGAGTCAGACTCCTGCATACCCCGGACAGGGATCCACCCAGCACGCCCACCAGGGGGCGATGCTCTGCCCATCTGGAGTGTCACTCTGTTGCAACCAGAGCCACTCTAGCACCTGAGGCAGAGGCTATGGAGCCATTCCCAGCACCCGGGCCAACTTTGTTCCAATGGAGCCTTGGCTGCAGGAGGGGAAGAGAGAGACAGGGAGGAAGGAAAGGGAGAGGGGTGGAGAAGTAGATGGGCGCTTCTCCTGTGTGCCCTGGCCGGGAATCGAACCCAGGATGCCTACACACCAGGCTGATGCTCTACCACTGAGCCAACCAGTCAGGGCCAACATATTTATTTTAATAATAATCTTAAAAAAAACTAAATTAAAAAAACACACAAAAAACCCTGATACAAAGAACACAAGATTTAGCATCTATGAATGCATGAAAAATACTGATAAGGAAGGCTTTCTAGTCTTGCTAATATGTTTCCTTAACTTCTCACATCCTCATTCTATAAGGCATTAAGACAGCCAGCAGCTATTTTAAGATACAATACTTCTATTGTTGAAATAAAGAATCCTGGAACCAGAGCCGATGGTATTGTTTTAAACTAAGTAAGTACCCAGTGGAAAGGTAGTTATTTGCTGGTTCGAAGAGGAGGCAAGGCAATTTAGATGGGTATAATTTCCTGATATCTCTTCTAGAACCTCTTAGTGATGGATAGGTTTGTCACCTCACTGCCACTTGATACCATTTACCTACCTAGAACTAAATTTAAGCATCTCTGTTGACCAAACAGCTTTATATTTTATTATAGGATGAAAAAGTAGAATAATAGTTTGGGAAGGGAGTGTGATGTAATCTCTTTTCTAATAAAATATAGCATTTGTCATGTAGAAAATAAATATTAAATGTGTTGGACTTCGTTGGAGCAGCCAGAATTCAACCATAATGTTCCATGTAAGAATTTCACTATGACCCAAGTATAAATAAACATTTTCCAGTATACTGTAAAAGCTTTCATTTATTTTTTCCAATTTGACTTCAAATTAATAATTACACAGGCATTTAAAATCTTTGATAAATATATCAAAACTATGTGGTAATTATTTGTGCAAAGTGACAATGTAAACATACATAAAAAAGACAGATATGAGTCTGTAATATTTGTTGTATATCAGATTGTCAAATTTTAAATAAAGACATTAGATCATTTAAGAATATATCTGACTTAATCGCTAAAGAATGTTCGATAATTATGCTCAAAAAGTAGACGATTTCTGGAAAGTGAGGCAGGTGGGGAAGAGTAGAGGGAGGATAGATGGTGATAGAGGGAGATCAGTTGGGGTGGTGAACACACAATTCAATATACAGATGATACATTGTAGAACTCTGTACCTGAAACCTGTATAATTTTATTAACCAATGTCACCCCAATAAAGTCAATTACAAAAAAAGAAAAAGAAAGTGAACAATTTATTGATAACTCATGAATGTATCACGACATGGTAATTTATTCCAGAAAGTCATACTGTCATGTACACTGATAATTTGTGGATACTTTTCTTAATTATTTATATCCAGGAGATATTAGACTTATGATTAATAGCATATAATTCAAATTATAATAATTACTTTGTTATCACTTCACCTATTTTTTCCCCCCTTGGCAGAAAATTTGCAAGAAGATTTTGACATATAAATACTTAATTAGCCTGACCTGTGGTGGCACAGTGGGTAAAGCGTCAACCTGGAAACGCTGAGGTTGCTGGTTCAAAGCCCTGGGCTTGCCTGGTCAAGGCACATATGGGAGTTGATGCTTCCAGCTCCTCCCCCTTCTCTCTGTCTCTCTATCCTCTCTAAAAATAAATAAATTAATTAATTAATTAAAAAAAAAACTTAATTAACTTTCAAAGAAAAAAAATTTGAGAAAGAAAGACCACCCTGTCCATTTCACCACTGAGTAGACTGTAACAAATGGTTACTTAGGAGAATGAAATGAAAAATCTAGAGTTTCTTTAGAACTGCTGAGCCAGGTCTTTAAAACAAAACATTCTAGCACTATGGAAGTTAAGAGCTAATTATTAGTTTATTTAATTTAGAAAATTAACTTTAACATGATGACATTGATCAATAAGAATACATAGGTTTCAGGTAAACATTTCTATAGCATTTGAACTGTTGATTATATTGTATACCCATCACCCAAAGTCAAAACATTTTCTATCACCTTATATTTGTTCCTTTTTGTACCCTTCCCCCACTCCCTTTCCCTTCCCCCCTCCTCCATGTCCCCTTCCCCCTGGTGACCACTTCACTTTTATCCATGTCCATGAGTCTCAGTTTTATATCCCACTTATGTGTGAAATCATACAGTTCTTAGCTTTTTCTGATTTACTTGTTTCACTCAGTATAATGTTCTTAAGTTCCATCTATCTTGTCGTAAATGTTACTATGTCATCAATTATTATGGCTGAGTAGTATTCCATTGTATGTATGTACCACATCTTCTTATTCAATCCTCTACTGCTCTACTGAGGGACTCTGATTGTCTCTATGTTTTGGCCCTGTGACTAATGCTGTGATGAACATGGGGGTGCAGGTGTCTTTACCTACCGATGTTTTTGAGTTTTGAGGGTAGATACCCAACCCAGTACAGGGATTGCTGGGTCATATGTTAATTTTATTTTTAATGTTTTGAGGAATCACCATACTTTCTTCCTAATTTGCATTCTCACCCACAGTGAATGTGAGTTTTTATTAGTTAAATTAAAGTTAATTCTAAGGATATGTAGCACAAATATACATTAATTAGTTAAAAATTAAATTTAAAAATAAAATACTTGGTAAGTTTTGATATTAAGGAGATTAGTTAATTTTTTATTGTTCTACTTTTGCTTGTCTGCATTAGTACATGATATCATTTATTCTCCCTTTTAAAAAGCATCTTGCTGTCTACCTCTTGCCTTCCCTCTCTCTGTACGTACTTGTACTTATATCTGTATTTCACCCTATGATTATATTTTTCTTAAGAGTTATAAAAACAAAGCAAAATAAGTGTGCTAGATCATGGAAAATAAAAATTCTTCTAAATATATCTAAAATTCAGAAAATAAGATGATACCTGGAAACTAAAATATATTTTTAAGAGTTTTTCATAGTTATTTTTAAAGTAATTATATAATTTATACTATTTCTTATAGGTACCATTAAGAAAATAGTGTTTTATTATATCATGTAAACCCTAGTTAAACATAACTTTAGATTTCTTAAAAAATTAAATATAAAATTATCTATTGATGTTCTATTTGATATTCTGAATAGCTGAGCCTTCATATTACCACATATTCTTCATGGAGTTCTAAATTTCAAAAATTAGAACTAAATTAAATCAATTATTAAAACTGTAATGAATGCTTTTTCTTTAATTGTTAATGAATCACTTCAGAATGACTAGTTGCACTAAATATCAATTAGCATTTTTATATGCTAATGTTTTCTGATTCTTCTATAATTTTATTTTTGTAGATTCCAGACAAATAGGAGGTTACTATAACAACAGTTAAAAATTGGCATGCATACTCTTTTGATTTTTAAATAATATCAAACACAGTTTTCCTAAAAAGGGGAAAAATTTTTCATTAACAATGCTACAATAGAACAGGAAAGGTTAAGGTTAATAGGAAGCAAAGATTTTTCTTATTTAACAAATGAGAGAAATGTCATCCTGGTTCACACTGTGGTTTTTTTATTGCATTCCAGTATATTATTTTTGGAAACTTCTAAAATATCTTTTCTAAAATATTCTGGCTGACTTTCAGCATCTTTTATTTTTATGTTATCTCACATGACTTTTTGTTAAGAGACACTTCAGGATATTTTCCATAAAATGTGTTCACTTTAGAGTCTTGGGTTTATTTTATTTTTCACACTAATGTGGCATTATCTTTGCTCTCCTTACAAGAACAAAAATATCTCGAAAGAGTAAAGCTTCCCAAGGTCATTGGCCTGTGTCTTTCCGACGCCACAACCAGGTATTCATTTTTCTTAGTTTCTTGTCAATGCGCCATGATATCCTTCACATCTGTCTGTGCTCTGCTTTTATTAGCAGAAAATACAGCTATAGCTTTAGTGTCATGTGTACTATAAAGACAGGATTTTCAAGAGATTTGACAACTCTCATATTTCCCGAAGTATTCTCAATGTAACACAGAAACAGTTTATTACTGTTAAGTAGTGACTGTCTCTCCAGCTTGAATAATGAAGTTCTCTAGGTCAATATTTTAAACAATGATACATTTAAGGAAGCATTCCTCTTCAGCTTGGCACTAAAACAATGGCTGTCATAACACAAATCTATGTATTATCAATCTCACATGCCACCATAATCAATCTAATTCACGGGGCATGGAAGTTGTAATATGTTATTGTGTTAAACCAGGAATTTTCTTCTACCAAAATGTTTATAAAGAAGTATAATAAAATTATTTACAGAGATGAGCTCCTACTCTATAGCATGGAATAATTTTAATCTTCTGCAAAGAGTGCTCAAGCTGCAGGTGATTTACCTGTGCTACTGGGAAAGGCCCAAAGGTATAAATTCCTCAAGCCTGAGCTTCACAAAGCCACTAATAGTAGTGAGACTGGAGAGAGAAAGGCAGATATGCATTAAACTTTAGGGTCTGGCTCTTGAATCCAATGACTACCACACACAAAAAAAGTCAAAAGACAGCATACAGCATGTTTTATGGAATCATTAAAAATCAAAATCTGGCCCATCTTTGGTTTGAATATTTCATGACAAGAGACCATTTCTAAGGGATAAATGTTTCCTTGCTGGTCAGATAAGAGTGGGTTTTAGCATGGAATAAATTCACAAACTTTTCTCAAGAAATAGAATTTAGGCCATTTCCGTCTAAAGAAGCCAAAGCGTACATCTGCATCGATACTCTTGGCAGCAAACAGCAAGTCCCTTTGAAGCTTTAAGTTTGTACCAACACCTGTTAAGACTCTGCCTGCCCTCAATTCCATTTATATCTGGCAGTATGCAAGTATAGTCCAATTCAAGATGATTTCATAAAGAAAATGTACCTTGGCCAGAGATGTACATTTATTTTTTCTTTTCTCATGATTTTCTTCTTCATATATACTCTGCCCCTGTTGCTTAGGAGTTTGGAAAAACTTACTGGAGTAAGTCTTGTTGGATTTATGTTTGGCTAGTAAATTCATTTCAATAGGAAAATCATTCTGATTTAGACCTACATTTTTCATTGCAGCTTTATGCATAATCAAGCTGAAATATAGTCACTTGGTTCAAAACCAGTAGGAAGTAAGGTTTTATTGGTACATCTCAACAACCCATAATAATATGCTCATCATGTCTCATCACTTTTTTTACTTCTCTAATGTGGCAGAATGCATTGTATTAAGATGGGTGCACGTATAACTATGCTATAACCAGGGTTTTCTTTAATGTAATAGGAATACATTTTTATCAAGATATGAAATCCATATCTTTCCTCTTGAACTTGGATGCATCTTTGTCATTGTCTTAAATAGAATTTGGTGGAAATAGTGCTCTGTGATTTTCATGATTATATCATAAAAGATGAAATGACTTCTGTATAGTTCTCTTTTCTCAGTCTCTCTGTTTGAATCCAGCCATAATGTTGTGAGAAAGAGTAGCCCACATGGAGATAACACATTAGTTTTAGTTTTTCAGGTATAATTCTAGTTAAGGCTAAAGCCAATATCCAAGATCAACCATCAGACATGTGAGTAATATGCCTTCAGATTATTCCAGCATTGAATTGTTAATCTTTCCAGTTAAACCCCAAAATGTCATTAAAGAGATTGTCACTATGCCCTGTACATATTTCTAGCACAGAAAAACCATAACAGATAATAAATTACTTTGTTTTTTTTTTTCAGTGAGAAGAGGGGAGATAGTGAGGCAGACTCCCACATCAACCAGACCAGGATCCACCCAGATGCTGAATGAAGTACTGAGCTATTTTTAATACCTGAGACTGATATACTTAGCAACTGAGCCATCCTCCTCACTTGGGGTCATGCTCAAACCAATTGAGCCATGGCTGTGGGAGGGGAAGAGGAAGAGAAGGGGGAGGAGGAAGGGTGGAAAAGCAGATGATTACTTCTCCTGTGTACCCTGACCAGGAAATGAACTCAGGATGTCCATATGCCTGGACGATGCTCTATCCACTGAGCCACTGCTCAAGGTCATAAATTACTTTGTTTTAAACCATTAAATTTTGGGTGGTTTGTTATCCAGTGATTGACACTTAATCTCTTATCTCAAATTCAGCTAGGCATTTATTAGTCTACAAAATTGTAGCTATAAATTGTTACAGCAGGTTCTATATGCGATATCTTTCTCTCAACCATGGAACTCTGTCCCTTGCCAAAACCCTTCTCAGGAGTAACAGTCTCAATGTCAAAGGAAACTGGCTCTTATTCCTGTATTTTCCCATTGCAACATCTGCAGAAATCTTAATGAAGTAATTATATGGTTCAAGATATATTGGTTTAGGACCTGAGAAAATAAATCTGTGCCACAGATGGCCCCTGAATGATCTTATCTATAAAAATGCCATGGGCCAAGTGACCTTGCCCAGAGCATGATGTGTCACTTGCCATAGCAGAAGCCTGAAGGATGCAGTAAGTTCCTAAGGACATCTTTCTATGCCACCTGCTCTGGACACCTGAAGCCTGAACACAATTGTCACACATTGCACACTATCAACTATACATACCATTTAAATCGAAATCCAAAGGGTATTCTTTGACTCACAATTTTTAATAGAAAACCAAATAACTGGACTGATGCTCAGAAATGAGAACAATATTGCTATATAGGTAATTCTAAAATAATTGCATTCAGGAATTACAAATATATAAAGTTATGACTTTCAGTTCCTTTAGTCAGAGAATTATTTCTTCAAACAGAATCTTTAATGGTGAGCCCCACATAAAACGTGTAGCTCAGGTGTATAGTGGCAGGTGGGAATTTAAAGTCCCAGCTGTTCTGCCCTACTCGATTCCCACCTCAGAAGTCCCATGCCTGAACTGGAGCAGAAAGTCTACTGACACACGGGGCAACATACTTGGTAAACCAATGTTATAATTCCTTAGTTCCTCTTTGATATGAAACTAGTAAAAAAAAAATTCCTCAGTCCGTTTGACTGGGGAAATTGCCTACAGGACCTAGACGGAATTTCTCTTATGGTCTTCTGATTCTGCCTATTCTCTGTTATGTTAATACAAAGGAGCTATTAATTTCACAAAATTGCTTCTGTCTGTAATCTCTCAAAGCACAAACTTTAAAATCAAAGCTATCTGTATAGCAAAGAATATTTTATCTTTTCTTTCAGCAGGTTCTAAAAAAATTGCCTGCTAATCATTAATTATTACTAAAGGAAGTAATCAATCACATGTATATTTTACTGCTCAAAATACCTTGTCCCAATATTCAAATGTTTTTTCAAGTTCTATCAACTCTTAATCTTCTTATATTACCAACTCCTTCTTACTTCTACGTAAACTGCTATACTCTAGATAATCATTCATCATCTCAGATCTACTTTTTTTACATTCCAACTAACTTCCTTGTCCTTTCCTTCTTCTTTCTAAATATTGATGCCAGAATAATTGTCAAATACATTATGACCCTGCCATGCTCAGTTATTTTCACTGGCCTCCTCTAACTGCTCTGTCCCCAGCATTGTGTAAATATCTTTGTTTGACTGACTAGCAAAGTTTTCCAGTCTCCTATATTCAAGTGAAATCTTTATTGTAATTCTAAACAAACCCTACCTACCAAATAAAATCAAAGTAACAGGATGAAGAAATACAGGTGAAATAAAAAAATAGAAATAGCAAAATAAAGTTAGCTGTTTTATTAAATAAAAATGTATAGTATACAGTCCAATGAATTTTCCTAAAGAGGGACAAATATAAGGTAAGGAAAAACGATTTGACTTTGGGTGACGGGTATACAACATAATCAAGTTAAAATGCTATAGAAACATTTACCTGAAACCTATGTACTCTTTTTTTTTTTTTTTTTGTATTTTTCTGAAGTGAGAAGCAGGAAGGCAGAGAGACAGACTCCTGCATGCACCCGACTGGAATCCACCCAGTAAACCCACCAGGGGATGATGCTCTACCCATCTGGGGTGTTGCTCTGTTGCAACTGGAGCCATTCCAGCACCTGAGGTGGAGGCCATAGAGCCATCCTCAATGCCTGGGCCAACTTTGCTCCAATGGAGCCTTGGCTGCTGGAGGGGAAGAGAGAGATAGAGAGATAGGAGAGGGGAAAGGGTGGAGAAGCAGATGGGTGCTTCTCTTGTGTGCCCTGGCCAGGAATCAAACCCGGGACATCTACAAGCTAGGCCAAAGCTCTACCACTGAGTCAACCAACCAAATGAAACCCATGTACTATTATTAATCAATATCACCCTGTTAAATTTAATTTTCTAATTAAAATTTTTTAAAAATTATAAAAACCCCAAAAATGAAAATAAAAATGAAAACAGGATCATTGTTGATAGTCATGATATCCCTAGTACCCATATATACTGCTCACAAAAATTCGTGGATATTTTATTGCTTCATATTCATTTTGAAATATCCCCTAATTTTTGTGAGAGGTATATTAAAAATAGATTTTCAGTCGGCCTAGCGTGCGGAGGACCCGGATTCGATTCCCGGCCAGGGCACACAGGAGAAGCGCCCATTTGCTTCTCCACCCCTCTGCCGCGCTTTCCTCTCTGTCTCTCTCTTCCCCTCCCGCAGCCAAGGCTCCATTGGAGCAAAGATGGCCCGGGCGCTGGGGATGGCGCTGTGGCCTCTGCCTCAGGCGCTAGAGTGGCTCTGGTCACAACATGGCGACGCCCAGGATGGGCAGAGCATTGCCCCCTGGTGGGCAGAGTTTCACCCCATGGTGGGCGTGCTGGGTGGATCGCGGTCGGGCGCATGCGGGAGTCTGTCTGACTGTCTCTCCCTGTTTCCAGCTTCAGAAAAATGAAAAAACAAACAAACAAACAAAAAAAAATAGATCTTCATTCACGGAATTATATACACTATATACCATTTCCTGTTTCCCTGTCTTCCTCAAATATAGCAATTATTTCATGGTTAATATACAAGCAGATTTAGAAGCTGCTGCAGATTCTATTTATTATATACCCATAAGTTTATTTGTTATTTAATTAATCATACCAAACTAGGGGTCAGCCCAACTTCTATTATCTTTATTTAATAGATAAGAAAGCTTAGTCTGAGAAAATTTAGTTAACCTGCTTCAAGGACCCAGAGCTGTGTACTGTGCTGAAACACCAAGGTAAATAGTCTGGCTTTGGAGCCAAAATGTTTAGCCTTTATTCCAAACTGCATTAAAAGGCCCTCATAGATATTCAAAGAAATAGTAGATAAATGAACCATGCACCCAGTTCCTTCTTAACTTCCCCACAGAGAATGCGGTGGTAACACTAAAGGACATATGGGATCATGCATGTTTCACATATGTATCCACATTACCTTCTCATTTGTCATTCAATTCTATTGTTCTCTTTTCTTGGCCTATCTCTGATTTCTATGTCTGTCTCTGAACATTTTTGCCAAATCCCGTGAACTGTTGTGAACTGTCAGGGAATGGTCTTGCTCACACACTGATCTCACTCGACTTTCATGGTCTACTTTGCTAACTACCTTGATTCCAGATGTGCTTTCAGTTCTAATAAGTGACCTCGCTGTTGGTGTCCTCAGCTGTTAACAACTGTCCTTCCTGGGTCCTGCCTTAGCCCTTCTTTCTCCATACTTTTCCTCAGCCTTTTAGCTATTCAAAAAGGCTATGCACCTATCACCCCAAATTGCCTCACCAGAACTCTCAAACATGCACATGCCTGTGGCAACCTGCGAAGGTGAAAGGTGGATTGTTTCCCCTCATCCTTAATACCAACTCCATATTTCTTTAAGGAAACTAGAAGTTTTAAATTAACTTGAATGCTTTCATATTGAGTTTGCTGATCACACTAAGGACAAAGCCAAATTTTGGTCACCTTTTCATTTGGTAGGTAAAGAAGATATCAGGCCCTGGCCGGTTGGCTCAGCGGTAGAGCATTGGCCTAGCGTGCGGAGCACCCGGGTTCGATTCCCAGCCAGGGCACACAGGAGAAGCGCCCATTTGCTTCTCCACCCCTCCGCCGAGCCTTCCTCTCTGTCTCTCTCTTCCCCTCCCGCAGCCAAAGCTCCATTGGAGCAAAGATGGCCCGGGCGCTGGGGATGGCTCTATGGCCTCTGCCTCAGGCGCTAGAGTGGCTCTGGTCGCAACATGGCGACGCCCTGGAGGGGCAGAGCATTGCCCCCTGGTGGGCAGAGCATCGCCCCATGGTGGGCGTGCTGGGTGGATCGCGGTCGCGCGCATGCGGGAGTCTGTCTGACTGTCTCTCCCTGTTTCCAGCTTCAGAAAAATGCAAAAAAAGAAGATATCACTTATTATCTGTAAAACTTCTAAATATGCAACATTTCACAAATGATCCATTTCTATGCTCTATAACCAAGGTCCCCAAGAACACAAAAGTGTTGAACCTCACCCCAATTGAGATATTTCCACCCATTCTAGTTTTTAAATTTAACAAATATCAATTTACTCAGGTTCTAACTTCCTACATAAATTTTAACTAAGCCCCGTAATATCTGTGATAGAGCCCTGATACTACATGAGGACAGGCTTCATATATTAACATTTTGTGTGTCCAGGTAGATTTAGTATTAAAGTGCAATTATGAGAAATGCAAGATGTGGGTACTTAAATTAAGCCATCCAGAAACAAAGCACTAAAAAGCATGTGTGTTTGTATTAAAGTAATAATACTGTGTGGCATTATAATTATCTTGCTGAGAATTTGCTATGATGCTCAACTTCTGGGTTTAGTGTCAGAAGCTCAATAGTGAAGCTCTGGGGAAAGCCTAATCACTGAAACAAAACAACACTGAAATAACATCCTCTTTCCTATCTCTGTTTTATAGGTGTGTTTCCACAAAAGGACATGGTATTGCTTTTGAGAAGAGGTTATTTTCATTTGAAAAAAACTATATTAATATGAGAATTATACTTAATGAAAATGTAGTGAAAGTGAGGTAATAAAAAATATACTGACAGAAAAGTGAATACTAAATATTATAAAATGTGACTGATGATAGCCCCTAAAAATTCTTTAAAAATATAAATTAATATTTCATATAAAGTACGTATAAAATTAAATATGTAGAAATATATAATATATAAAGTAATCACACTTTAATTCAGAGACCTCATTAAGAACATAATATTGTGATATTAGTAGACACTGTAAAATCTCATTATCAAAAGTTTCGGGTATATCAGTCAGGATATGCTAGTATATGCTAAAACAACCCCAAAACCTCAGTGGCATATCATGATGAGTTTGCTTCTCAGTCCCATCAATTCCGTTCTAGGTCCAAGCAGCTCTATTCAGGGCTACACCTAGCATTTCAGTCTGCTCTAAACTTATGGCATCTTCCCTACAGACAGATACTTTCACAATTACCTCAGCCAAATAAATCAGACCATGGAGAATGGCATAAACCATTATCATATCATTTTGAATTTTATTGGCCAAAGCAAACCACATGACTACAAATAACTCTAAGACATCAGAGAAGAATAATTCTTTCTTTTTTGTCTAGTAAAGTAATTAGTGAATAGCCGGAATACTGAGCATGTAAGTGAACTGGATTTTCTTAAGTGACAAACAATGCACTTTATTAGCAAAGTCAAACTGTGATAGGGTGAGTATGTGAATGCAGGATGAGAACAAGGATGGGTACGTGATTTTCCTCTCTTATGTCATCAAGTAATTATGTCTATGCTAGTATACAAAAAACAAACCAAATACTAACATAAATATCTGAGCTTATAAACAACTTCTAAAAATATTAAATGAATAAGGTTTGGCAATCAAAATATATTACCTGAAAACCCATAATTAAATTAGCAATGTTTAACGTGCTTCAGACACAGACAAAGCCAAAAATAAACTATTATCATAAATAAATAAAAAGCTAAGTATATTACTATACAGTAAATAAAAAAAAAAAGGTGACTCCAGGAATGATGAGATCAAACTGTTTAACTTCATTTTTAACAAAATGTTATATAATTAAAGGAAGGGATTTAACAAGAATGTACTAAATAAAGTTTAAAAGGTTGAATTACAAAACATGCAGAGTTGCTTAATGTCAAGGTTACTGATTTGAGTCAGCACAGCTAACTAGCCTAGAGTTTGCAGGGTAAAGTCATGCCATTTATATCTGTCCTGATCCAGCTACCACTCTGTGCTATCTGGAAGTCATGCATTTTAACAAGTATACATAGGGGTGAATCAAGTGCTATTGATCTGTGATATTTAGCTTATTGGTCATCATTTTAAAAATTCTTATGGTTAGTAGACTGATATTGTTTTAATTTTATTTTTTAATTACAATTGACATTTAACATTAAATTGCATTCAGAGAAAGATAAATGTCATGATTGCACGTGCTAAATCTAAAGAATAAAATAAATGAATAAACAAAACAGAAACAGACTCATAGATATTGAGGATTAGATGGACATTTTGTAAGGCCACGGATTATGGGTCAAGAGAACACTAGGTGCCATTTTTTTCTCATTCAACTGTATGCTGTTTCTCCTCTGGCCTCACTTTCCATGGGCTGCTTTCCCTCATCCAACAGTTAAAAAATTTAGTCTACTCTGATTTGGAAACAGGGCTGTATGGAAAATGGAAGTTTGGAGAAAATCATATAATATCTACCTAAATTTCCAATATTGCAGGGCTGGCTGTATTTATTTTTTAAATAAAAACAATGCTAAAAGTTATAAAGTAAAAAAATAAAAGTCTTTCTCTTATCTTCATTCTTATTCCATGTCCCAGATAAAACAATCCATTCTAGAAATTTAGATATGGGGCATAGAGGGTTCCAATATCCCATTCAAAGTCATAATAGTTTTTAACAAATGTATTAAGAAAACTGTTACCTTTGTATATATAGTTCAGTACTAAAGAAGGTAAAAATTTTGCTATATTTTTACAACTATAAAATGTAAAAATGAAAATATAAGAACAAAATAAAAGTAAAGCGTAGAAAATATGGTATTAAAATTAGTGATAATTACTGTTATTGCACAATAAAAATAGCTTAATAAAATACATTTGGATACCTAGATTTCTTCCTCATGTTCTAAAATAAGCAAACAATTACCAAATATTAATTATACCTTGAATTTTAATATTTTTAACTTGATGAAGCGTTCAGTGCTACAGACCTCACTAGAATGCTATTAACTTACTCAACGGGACTGAATAGTTAAGGATTATTAATATTCAAAGTTGGACAGTACCTACTGGAGTTTTCAGGGTATTAGTCCCAATAGCTCAACCAGTGACTCTATAACTAGCTTTAAACAGTCTCTGCAGTTTTAGAAACCACGGATATTTTATTTGATTTCCCTCCATGAATTAATTTAGTTCTAATAGTTTATTCTGACCTTTGTTCAAAAGGTACAATTCAGTAATCTAGTATTAAAACTTGATTTCTCTTTTCTGCCCACTCTGCCCTATTGATTCTGTATTGCAGAAAGAATAATCCTCCAACCCAAATATAGTCATGTTATTCCACCACTAAAATCATTTCATTGGCTACTCTTTGTGGAGAGAATGAGTCCACTTTCCTCATCGTTATCCGTAAGGCAGCCTTTGCCTCCTCAGCAACTTCATCTAGTTGCACTCCTCCATCTGTTTGTTAGACTCTAATCACACTAAGTTTTCAGAAAAAATATATGGTAAACACAAACATACTATACTGCATTGAAGAGATATTTTCTAAATTGTACTCCAGTGACTGGATATAGCTCTTGTCACTTCTAAACTACACATCTTATTCCTCACGGTTTACTACTTGAAGAATCAGCAGCAACTTAATACTATGCATTAAAACATAATATATTTTAGTCATTTTCATGGTATTTCTAGAGGCATCTGCCATAATGTTTAAGTGAAAAAAGATTTGATTTTTGCCCTACAGCTTATACTGTAATTGTATGTATGCATTCATTTAACATGAAGAAGGAATTTAAATTTTTCATGTCTGAGATTATATGCTTTTAAAATTTAGAGTTCACAGATATAAGGCTCTACAGTTAGAATTATTTTAAACTGTATGGAACTAGTCCTACCATAAATTTTGTAATTATTCATATATTTATCCTTAATTACTCAAACAAATTACCTGCTAATCCCACATCCTTTTAATAATGTCCTTTATACCAGACAAAGCTATAACCTAGAAAGACTCTTAGCTGTTACTCTAGCTTCTCCTCAGAGCCTCAAGAGATTTAATCTGTCAGTCTAGCTCTTGTAAATGCCCTAGCTACAGCTCTTTTTATTATGTTCTCACATAATCTTCTCATGTCAAGGGTCTTCACTCACTTGGAGCATACTTTTGGGCTTAGGCAGAGACTACAAATTCAGCTTATTTCTGTATTGTGTCCTTGAGACCTATTACTGGGAGAAACTTGAATAACTGACACAAAACAGACTTAAGATGACACACAAAGGATTTGATGAACTGGTTTGGTGTCCTCCCAAGAAAATTTTTAAAAATCAGAATTCAAAATCTACTGGTAAGTAACTGAATTGGAGAAATATTTTTTCAATGTTTATACTATTTATATCTCTATTTCAGACGTCCTGATAAAATCTGAGTTGTAACATTTTCTAACATCATTAAAATCAATTTGTTTGTGATACAATTGTATATATAAAAAAACTGAAGGAATTCTTAAAGCAGAAAAGCAAACCACTAATTGAGAAAAAATGTTGTACATTACATATGTCAGACAAAATAGTGTGTTTCTAGACCCACTGTGCCTTTTGCTACTAGCCATGCAGCCATTTAAATTAATATGAATTTAAATTAAAAATTAGTTTCTTTGTCATATTACCTTTATCTCAAGTGCTTAATGGTCATATATAGCTAATAACTGTTATTTTGTACAGCATATTAAATTCTATTTGATAGAGCTAGTTTATATAATATAAAGAACTCTAGAAATAAGTTCAGAAGAACTCAAATTTATGATCAATTGGTGAATGAATAAACACATAATGGTAATTTTATATAATAAAACATTATTCACTAATAGAAAGGAAGAGATTTTTCATAAATTAAAAAATGAAAGAATTACAAGACCTATGTTGAGCCAAAAAACCCAGATATCATGAGATTCTATTAAGATGAAGGTTAAGATCTTCTAAAACTAACCTATGGAAGTTGAAATAATTATATTAGTTACCTCTAAAACAGTGATATTAAAGAGTGTGCCATAGCACATTGGTGTACCACAAGGACTTTTAAAACATGCAATAGCTGATTATTTAGTCAGAGGCACTGACCTCTTTTCCCTTAGATTGTCAAAAAAAAAAAAAAGGCAATAGCCAACACAATAGCCATCAGTGTGAATGAATCAAAATTATACCTAATTTTTTCCTTAGATTTGGTGTGCTATAAAATTTTAGTAGTTTACATGTGTCTTGAGATGAAAAAGGTTGAAAACTGCTGCTCTGGCAGAGTAGAGAGAGATTGATTGGAAAACGGTATGAGGAAACTTTTAAGGACTTCAGTAGCCACTACATATGCTCATAAGTAGCCAATATATGAGAAGGGGATCGCCTTCATTAAAGATCAAAGAATTTCAAATTAATAATTAAAGCAATACTAGTTGTAAAGCCAGTTGCCACAGCCACCATCACAGCAGCCTGGCCCATGCAGGTTCGTAATGGATTTGGACAGTCGGTAAAGAAACAACGGAGCCAAAAACTGGTGGGCCATCATCTTTAATCCTAGCTTGCACCCAGCGGGCAAGAAAAAACACACACTGGGCTCCAAAACCCACTCACATTCAGTGCTCACAAAGCTACTGACTTATCCAAGTTTCCTAGAATCAAAGATTTCTAGCTCACCAGACTTTATTCACCTCTGTTCCCCATCTCCTTCCTTCTACCTACACAAACTCTTCACAAACTGGCTTCTCAGTCAACTCTCCGCCATCTTGGCTGCTTCTCCTGGCCTCCTCCACATGGCCTTTCTCTGCTCTCTCCTCTAATGTTAATCTCAAGAACTGAGAGAGCAAGCTCCCGTTCTGCCCCCATTTTATAGTGTAGAAATCAAAACCCTTAATCCAATATACAAATAGAGAAGTCTCTAATACAAAGTTGCTAATTAGAGACATGATGAGATTGTACCACCCCACATCAAAAAGGGTGGGAAAGGCTTAATCCCAAAACCAAGCACCAGGCTACAAAGATTCTGCCTGCCCACAGCCTGCCCCCAACACACATTAATATCATCTGGGTGACGGCCTCCATGTGGGCAGCACCATCTTTAACAAAGTGAGCATAATACATGTTATCCGCCCAAACTAGTATGCATCATTTTTATTATATATCAAATAATTGCAAATTAATAAGCAAGTCAATACCAATATTCATTAACCAAATGGCTAAGATAAAAAATGCAGTTATTGTTGATTGTATAGCCAGTAGCCAGGGCTGCCACTATCAAAGCAGCCCGGCCCATGCAGGTTCACATTGGATTTGGACAGTCGGTAAAGAAACAATGAAGCCAAAAGCTTTAATCCTAGCTTGCACTCGGTGGGCAAGCAAAAAACACACACTGGGCTCCAAAACCCACTCATATTCAGTGCTCACAAAGCTACTGACTTATTTGAGTTTCCTAGAATCAAAGGTTTCTAGCTCACCAGACTTATTCACCTCTGTTCCTCATCTCCTTCCTTCTCTAGCGTCAAACTGCACAAACTGGCCTCTCACTCAATACTCCGCCATCTTGGCTGCTTCTCCTGGCCACATGGCCTCTTTCTGCTCTCCTTTCTGCTCTCTCCTCTAATGATAATCTCAGGAACCAAGAGAGCAAACTCCCGTTCTGCCCCCATTTTATATTGTAGCTTCACAACCTCTAATCCAATATACAAAATAGGGAAGTCTCTAACACAAAGTCACTTCTCTGAGGCATGATTGGATTGTACCACCCCACATCAAAAAGGGTAGGAAAGGCTTAATCCCAAAATCAAGCCCCAGGCTTCAACAATCCTGCTTTCCCACAGAGACACACATTAATATCACCTGGGCAACGGCCTCCACGTGGGCAGCGGTGCCATCTTTAACAAAGTGAGCATAATACATTTTATCTGCCCAACATTGATAAAGAGTTCAGAGTAACTGAAAATGTATGCACTGCTTTGGGGATTGTAAAACCCACTTTTGCTTGTGGGTTTCACTTTGGAAAACTATTTAACAGTATCTAATAAAGTTGAATATGTGCATATGTTATGGACTGGTAGTTCTACCCCTAGCCCTTTATCCCCAGGAAATTCACACATCTGTTGACCAAGAGACATAGAAGAATGTTCATAGTGGCACTATTTATAATATAGTTATCCCTTGGTAGTCACAGGGGATTGATAGTCAAGTTCCTTATATAGAATGTCAGTTTTTGCATATAACTTATACACACCCTCCCATATACTTTAAATCATCTCTAGAATATTTATAATACCTATGACAATGTTAATGCTATGTACATTGTAGTTCTTCAGCCTACTGAGAACTACCAGTGTCACGTGGAAAAACTGCTCAAGACTCAAAATTGTTGTCCAGAGGAAGAGGAAGAGGCAGTCAAGAGCGACTAACCTCCCAGAGTAACAGGATTTCAGGGTAAGATCAAGTGATAAGGGGAAAGAATGACCAATGTGCTTTTTGTTGATATGGAATAAAGGCTAGTTTCGGCCAGTATATTTTTTTTATTTTTCTAATTAACAAGCACAAAGGGAGGGGCAATCTACAAACTTCTAGGCTAATTTTTAAAGCCCATTCACATGCATTCCTTTGTATTTGCACAAAGGTCACTCACTCACACAATTTCTTGGTGTTTACATCCAAGAAACCTATTTCCCTGTGTTTGCAGCAAAGATTACATTCACATCACCATTTACATTTAGGGATTTATAACTGATGTTCCTTAATCCAAGTTATAGAGGGTTCAAGATTAAATGAGTGATTCCCTACAGTACATTTTCAGTACAGATGTAAGCATTGTAGGCCTAACTATATATTACATGCAGCAAATCCTATCTTTATTTTTTCAAATATTTTTGATTGTGGTTGGTTAAATCCAAGGATGTGAAACCTGTGATAAAGGGGCCTGGCTGTATCTCTAAACTTGAAACAACCTAAATGTTCCATAACAATATAGGGCAGCGGTTCTCAACTGTGGGTTGAGACCCCGGTGGGGGTCGACCAAAACACAGGGGTCGCCTAAAGCCATCGGAAATACATATTTTGTTTAAAAATGTATTGTATAATAAATATGTATTTTCCGATGGCTTTAGGCGACCCCTGTGTTTTGGTCATTTGACCCCCACTGGGGTAACGACCCACAGGTTGAGAACTGCTGATATAGGGAGTAGATAATAAGATATCAATAGAATGAATTTCTATACAGCATTAAAAATGAACAAGTCTCAACTACATGCAGAAACATATTTGAATCACACAAATAAAAAGTTGAGTAAAAGAACCCAGGAAGAAAGACAGTATATAATCTATGCTGTTATTTATACAAAGTGTAAGAATAAAACTGCACCATGATGCTAGGATGATAAGTATCTTCTTGAAGGCAGTAAGAACAGACAGCATTACAAGGGAACCTCTGAAATCCTGACAATGTCATTTGAAGATCTAAGTGCTGCTTAACTTGATGAGTTCATTTTAACAAATCTCATCACCCTGTACAATTCCGATGTATCATTTTCTCTATTTGCTTTATACTTCTTTCCCATGTTTTATTAAATTAACTTAGGTGACATTGGTTAATAAGATTATACAGGTTTCATTGTAGATTTCTATGATACATGATCTATATATTGCATTGTGTGCCCTTCATACTAAAACTACTTGTTCTACACTTAAAATGTTTACTTTAAAAAATTAAAGATCTTTTGTACATGAAGAGATACCATTAAAAAATTGAAAAGGCAAAATGGGAAAATACAATTGCAATGCATGTTTATTGAAAGTTTCCTATGAGTTACTAAATGGTCCCCTTAATATTCATCATCTCAGATAACCTTCACAGCAACTACATGATTAACTACACTTTACCGAAGAGGAGACTGAAGTGTTATAAAGCCAGTAGGCATAGCCACCATCACAGCCGCCTGGCCCATGCAGGTTCGCATTAGATTCGGACAGACGGTAATGAAACAACGGAGCCAAGAACTGGTGGGCCATCATCTTTAATCCTAGCTTGCACCTGGTGAACAAGTAAAAACACACACTGAGCTCCAAAACCCAGTCATTCAGTGCTCACAAAGCTACTGACTTATCTGAGTTTCCTAGGATCAAAGGTTTTTAGCGCACTAGCCTTATTCACCTCTGTTCCCCATCTCTTTCTCTCTGCACAAACTCTGCACAAACTAGCTTCTCCTTTAGCATTCTGCCATCTTGGCTGCTTCTCCTCTCCTCCACGTGGCCTTTACTTGCTCTCCTTCTTCTGCTCTCTCCTCTAATGCTAATCTCAAGAACCAAGAGAGAGCAAGCTCTTCGTCTGCCCCACTTTATAGTGTAGAAATCCAAATCTTTAATCCAATATACACACAAAGAAGTCTCTGATACAAAGTCAGTTATCTGAGGCATAATGGGATTCTTCATGAGAGTGCACCACCCCATATCATGCAACAGTCAAGGGTGTGGGGAAAAGCTTAGTCTTAAAACTAAGCCTTAGGCTATAACAACCTGGCCTGCTTAGAGCCTGTTCCCCAAACCCAATACAATCTATAAGCGAGCAAGCATATATATCATATTTATAAACTATTTGACAAACAGATGTAAAGAGTTTGAGTCACTTTCCTAAATCACAGAGACAGGCTGATGCCAAACCCACATTCTTATGCTCTTAAATCATACAGTAAACTTCTATGAGGATTTGGCAAGTCTTTCCTCAAGCCATAATTATGTATCTTTTCTTTCCCCTAAGTTGTGTAATATATAGAAAGTACTAAGATTTTAAAATGTACATATGGACTTAGAGGTAACATACTTCTTGTACTACAGAACCATTATGTGTAGCAGAGCACAAGTTTTAGAGTCACATAGAATTCTGAGCCTTTATTTATTGTGTAGTCATAAAAGGTAACTTCTCTGAATCTTGGTCTCCTCCTTGGTAGAATGGTAGTGCTGTCATGTATATCTAAATTGGTACTTAACATTGTGGTATGAATGTTGTTGTTTTATTGTTTTGTTTTGTTTTGTTTTGTTTTTACTGAGAGGCAGACTCCTGCACATGCCCTTCCCAGGATCCACTCGGCAAACTCCCTACACGGCAATTCTCTGCCTATCTGGGCTGCTGCTCTGCTGTTGGACAACCAGCTATTTCAGCACCTGAGGTGAGGCCACAGAGCCATCCTCAGTGCCTGGGGCCAACTTTGCTCTAACTATTTGAACCATAGTAGTGGGAGAGGAAGAGAGAGATATAGAGAGTGGGGGAAGGAGGGGAGAAGCAGATGGTAACTTCTCCTGTGTGCCCTGTCCAGGAATTGAACCCAGGACTTCCACATGCTGGGCCAGTGTTCTACCACTGAGCCAATTAGCCAGAGCCTGAATGCTCTTTTAACATGACAAAAAACATAACTACTCACAATGAAAATTCTTTCAAATGTGTTAAAAAGTCTGTACTATTTATGTGCCCGCAAATGTGTTGCACAATATAATTAAAGCTGAGTAATTATTTTGTATTTCAATATGTTCTAAAATAATAAGAAAAGGTCTATTTATGTAATAACAAATGGAATACATCATGCATAAGAAAAAACTGTTGGATATATAAACAAAATTTATTTTTATGAAATGATTATATAAATGTTTATATAATATATACAGTAATACCTTGGTTTTCATTAACTTACGTTATAGTTGGTTTCAATTTTCGTTTATTTTTTCCATGAAAGATTTATCTCAGTTTTCATTGATTGTCTTGGATTTCATCAGTGTGCCCATGTGACCTTGCTGCTAACTGTGCAAAAATAAAGGGCAACCCACACATTCTCCTGCTCAGTGTGAAATTGTTTCTCGTTGTGTGAGCATCACCAACATGCACCTAGCCAAACGATTTCATAGCTTTCCAGTGTTTTTGTGCTTTTTATTGATTACAAGTACTAATATTACAATTACATGTAATTACTGCTTAAGCAGTATTCAGTGTAATGTGTTTATTTTGCATTTTTCAGTTTCAAAATGTACGTAGCACACGTAAGATAAAACCACATGTGCACAAATCTCATTGTCATTGTTTAGTGTTTCCCTTGCTAATAAGTTCACTCTTTCCTTTTAGCTCCATCAGAGGACCAAAGAAAGTTTCCCATTTATTCTTTACATTAGTCTTTTATATTTATATATATTATATTATATTTTATATTAATTTTTTATTGTTTTTAGTATTAAACACATTTATTCTCTATAAAATGTGTTTTGGTATGTATTTTGGAGTGTCTAGAATGAATTAATTGGATTTATATTGATTCATATGGAAATAGTTGCTTTGGTTTTTATTGGTTTTGGATTTTGCTGATTATTTTCAGATGGATTATCAATGAAAACCAAGGTATCACTGTATAAAAATTGTTTTAACCAGTGATATTTTAACTTCACATAAAAATAAAATTAAAAATTAATAAATGGAAGTTTAATAGCAATTTAATTTTTTAACTTAGGAGCAGAAGGCAAATTAAGTGTCAGTCCATTTTTTTTAAATTTTTTTTTTTCGTACTTTTCTGAAGTTGGAAACAGGGAGGCAGTCAGACAGACTCCTGCATGTGCCTGACTGGGATCCACCTGGCATGCCCACCAGGGGGCAATGCTCTGCCCATCTGGGGCTTTGCTCTGCTGCAACCAGAGCCATTCCAGTGCCCGAGGCAGAGGCCACAGAGCCATCCTCAGCGCCTGGGCCAACTCTGCTCCAATGGAGCCCTGGCTGCGGGAGGGGAAGAGAGAGACAGAGAGGAAGGAGAGGGGGAGGGGTTGAGAAGCAGATGGGCGCTTCTCCTGTGTGCCCTGGCCAGGAATCGAACCCAGGACTTCTGCACGCCAGGCCGACGCTCTACCACTGAGCCAACCAGCCTGTACATATTGCTTTAGTCTTCAAATATGCCCATTTAAAAAAAAATGTTACTGCCTGATCTGTGGTGGCGCAATGGGATAAAGTGTCGACCTGGAACACTGAGGTTGCCGGTTCAAACCTTGGGCTTGCCTGGTCAAGGCACATATGAGAGTTGATGCTTCCTGCTCCTCTCCCTTCTCTCTCTCTCTCTCCCCTCTCTCTAAAAAAAGATCAATCAATCAATAAAAATAAATAAAAATAAATGTTACTTATTAAATTTTAAAGAGAGAAAGAAGAAGGAAGAGAGAAAGTGAGGGAGAGAAGCGGTGAAACATCTCTATGTTGCCCCGTTTATCTATGCATCCACTAGTGATTCTTACATATGTCCTGACTAGGGATCGAACCCTCAACCTTAGTGTATCAGGACAATGCTCTAACCAACTGAGCTTCTCAACCATGGCCAAAATGCCAATTTTTATAAATTAACTGAGGTCATAACTTCCATTTCTGGAATTTGATTTTAGTACAGAAAACTTAGACATTTTATTCATTTCCAAATGAAAGCACAGATTTGTGTGACTGATTTTGAATTCATTTGCAGAAAAATTCAAATTGTTTATTCAGTTGAATTATAATGCCAATAAAAAAATAAGACAAGTCTTTGCTTAAGTCATTTCTAGTGAGCTGAGATGGGAATTTTCTTTTAGATGATATTAATAGTTGGTGTCTTTCATCAGTGAAAAGCATCTCCTGGTGTCCTGGGTTGAAAACCTAACCACCAATACCTCAGAGTGTGGCCTTGTTTGGAAATGTGTTATTACAAATGTGATTAATTAAGAAGGGAACATACTGGAATAGGGTGGGCCCTAAATCCAATGTAGCTGGCATTCTTACAGGCAATTTGGACATAGAGGCACACACACAAGGAGAACATTATGTGAAGATCAGAGGTGTGCTGCCACTAGCCAAGGAACTATCAAAACTGGAGAAAGAGCTGGACAGATCCTTCTCTAGCACCTTCAGAGGGAGCATGACCCTACTGACCCCCTGATTTCAGACTTTTGGCCTCTGGAACTATGATACAGTACATTACTGTTGTTTAATCCACTCAGTTTGAGATACTATATCAGTCCTAATAAACTAATCCACCCATCATATACTTATTAAAACCATTACTAAAGGTCCCTTTTAGAACAAGGTAATCAGATTAGCCTAGATTGAAATGACAGTTCACAAAAGCCACCCAAACAAGGAGGTTCTAATTATTCTTTATACTACTCTGCTCTTATATATGAGAAGACAGCCAAAGATCACCAGACATCTGACAAAGTCTCAAACATGAAAAGATAAAGATAAAAATAATGATACCAAACAATGCAATTTGGAAGAAATGTGTATTATGTAGGATGATAAAAACATTCATAACATCCTACTATTAATAGCCTTAAAAAGATAAGAGAAGATAATATATCCATAAAATAGTAAGAGGATGCTATAAAAAAGAACCATTTTCCACCACATATATTTAGCACCCTTTATAACCAACCCTCCCCACACACATACCCCTTCTCTCTGGTAACTATCATGCTGTTGTCTGTGCCTGTTTTGGGGCTTTTTGTTTTTCTTGTTTGTTCATTTGTTGCTTTTTTTATATCCCACATATGGGTGAAGATGATTTAACTTTGGGTGGTGGACACATAACACAATATACAGATGATGTGTCATAAAATTGTGTACTTGAAACCCATATTATCTCATTAAGCAATGTCACCCTAATAAATTTAATTTAAAAAATAAATAAAAATAAAGACCATTAGTAAAATTAAGTAACAGAATTAATTGAAATGGAAAGTAACAGCAATCATTTCATTTTATTTCTCCTCAGATGTATATGCAAGACTAAGTACAGCAATACTACTAGTTAGAGATTACCTCTGGGAATGGTTATTTCTGTTTGGGACATATAATTCCTACATTGCTAGGTAAGCAATATTTTTTAATGAAGTTCCTAATATAAAAGAGAAAAGTGACAAATAAAGGGAGCATTTGACATAAATAGGAGCAAAGATGGCATCTGTTAGCTCTCTCATAAACATTGTCCAGAAAGAGAGCAGAAGAGCACATGTGAACCTACCTCTAAAAAGAGGGGGTGGCTCAGGGTGACATAGCCTGGTGCCAAACAAACTTTTCTTCTTCACTCTACCAAAGAATATCTTGATTATAATTTGGCCTACACAGCCTATAAGGAGACATTGTATCATCTAGAAATAAATGTTTATAAGTATCTTCACCCTGCATTTAAAAAATTTTAAGGTTTAAAAATAAGTAATGCCAGATAGTCTTCCAGAGGATAATCAACAATTAATAATTGAGATATTAATGATTGCACCAATAACATTAAATTGATGAAGATAAAATTGAAGGTTTACCATGTGCCAGACATGTATTAAGAATTTTAGGACTTTATATTTACACTCTTATTTAAGCTATCCACATAACACCCCAGAAAGATGGGTCCTATTAATATATACATTTTACTGATGGGCAAATTAAGTTTCAAAGAAGTTAGGCTACTTGTTCAAGGTTCCTAGTAAGTAGCAAAGCACAGATGCAATTACAGGTCTGTCTGGCTTTGGAACCTGCGCCCTCAGGTTTCACTTCATTCCTTCTAAAGTGATGCTACTATAGGAATGACTTCTTGACCTCACTGACCATTATTATTATTATTAGTTATTATTATTATTATTATTATTTTTAGATTTCCACAAGTATATATGAAGGAAAGAAGGAATGCTAAAAATTTGTGATCTTGTGAGCTAATAAACTTTCAGTCTAGACTCTAAAGAACTAAATTATAGTGTTATGGATAGGAGTTGAAGCAAAGAGATAGTAAATTAAAGGGGACAAGACATTGGCAAGTCTTTTCTTATATACTCATGTTGCCAAATAGTAAAAGCCACTGACTGCCCCTTCTGACTGGTAGTTACTTTCTGTAACTGAAGCACTTTAGTTGTCATGGATGTCAGTCTTCACAAGCACTAATTCAACTTAAAAGAGCATGGCAGCTTCATTGTCTCCTGAGACATTGTATCATGACTTGCTACAGAAGCACTTTGCATTTAAAATGATCAGAAACATTATTCCTTGAATATAAGAGTTAAAAGCTTTAAACGTTAGGCTATGGTAACCAACTTAAGGCAGTGAACATAAAACTATAGTAGCAGTACCACATGCAATATTGATGGATGATCTTATGAATCAAAATATTTTGCTAACAAATGTATTACATAAAATCCTATTTTGAGAAGCTACTAATAAATAACAGGCAAAGGATGGGAAATAAATTCATGTGATTAGGATCCTATGTTTTCACTTTATAATTCACATGATGCCATCATTTGTGGCAGCTATAACTTCAACATACATTTACTTTTTAAAAATATTTTGATACTCATTGGTTCCCTACTATCTAAACTGCACCACCAAAAGAAATTATAGACTAGAGCAGGGGTCTCAAACTCACGGCCCACGGGCCGCATGCGGCCCGCCGAACAATTTTGTGTGGCCTGCAGACTAATCCACGAAGTTCAAAATATTTTGGATAAAATTAAGTAAGCCTAGGGACCTACTTGTATTTTTCATTTCTCTAGCATCCTAGCTAGATATTAGCTTAGTTAACAGCAGTTGTGATGCGAACTACAGTTTCTGGTCGTTTTGTGACACTGAGTAAACTGCATGTACGATTGTGCTTGTTGTACTGATTTTTTTTTGTTTTCAACTGCAGTGAGAAAAGTGTTGTGTAACAGTTGCCTTTTGTAGACCTAGTGCGGCCCGCCGAATGGCTGTGATCTTGCTCTGTGGCCCACATGCTGAGTTGAGTTTGAGACCCCTGGACTAGAGGAATAAAAGGTCAAGAGCTACTTCTCCAGGTTCATTACAGACCTGTTTTTTTTTTCTTTATTGAATTTATTGAGGTGACATTGGTTAGTAAAATTATATAGGCTTCAAGTGTACAATTCTATAATACATCATCTGTATATTGTATTGTGTGTTCACCGCCCCAATTCAAGTCTCATTCAATCATCATTTATCTCCCCTTTATCCTCAATCCCATCACCATTTTCACCAAGCCTCCCAACACTCTTCCCCTCTGATAGCAGCCAATCTGTTATCTGTGTCTATGAGTCTGTTTATTTATTTACTGATTTTTGGGGGCTAGTTTATTTTAAATTCACCAGTGTTATACTTTGAGCTGAGTAAGAAAATGCCATAATAGGCTATGTCTGGCTGGCTCAGCAGTAGAGTATTGGCTCAGCATGTGGGAGTCCCAGGTTTGATTTCCTGTCAGGGCAAACAGGGGGAGTGATCATCTGCTTCTCCACCTCTCCCCTTCCTCCTCTCTCTCTTCCCTTCCTGCAACCATGGCTCAAATGGTTAGAGCAAAGTTGGCCCCAAGTGCTAAGGATGGCTCCATGGCTTTGCCTCAGGTGCTGAAATAGCTCAGTTGCTGAGCAAAAGAACAGAAGCCCTAGATGGGCAAAGCGTCACCCAGTCACGGGCTTGCCAGGTGGATCCTGGTTGGGGCACATGCAGAAGTCTGTCTCCCTGTCTCCCTAATTCTTACTTAACTAAAAAAAAAGCCATAATAGTGTAGCAAGTAATATTCATAACATGTTCTTATATTGGACCTTATATTTGGAATTTCAAAAGGTGCAGTGTTTAATAAATATGATTTTACATAAAAAATATTTTTCCTCACCAGCAAAGTCAAGTAATATGTATGTATCCATTCAAAAACACTAAGTAGCAGCAGCAGCTATATATGTGATATATGAAAAAATAAGGATATGCTAGGTCATTTTCAAGGAATTCAGAATCCATTTGGAAATTAGGCATATGTAGATAAAAGAAAATAGCAAAATAAACAAAAATTATATAAGTATTTAAGTGGAGGATAAAAGGTTGAGAAGGGAGATAATTTGATATGTCTAAAAATTAATAATCACTTCAAGACCAAAGAAACTAGAAGAGGTGAATTCAGGAAGAGGGTTATAATATAAGCAAAAATATTTTTAAAAGCACACATAGATTTCTCAAAAGTCAGAATATATCAGAAACTAAGTTATGTTTGTATTACTTCACCTAGTTCTTAAGAAAAACTTTAATGTAGACATTAGAGTCATTTTAAAATTGAGTAAATTTAGATTCAAAGATAGTCAGTTGTCCAAGTCATATAAGTAACATGATATAGCTAATATTTTATGATATAGGCAATATAAGAGGTAAAATGATAAGTACATAGTATATAAGCCAAGGGAATAGGTATTTCAGAAGAAGTTGTAGCAGAGAAGATAGAGTCATGGATTCTGCTCAGAAACACTTGGTCTCAAATTCTAGCTCCATTAGATCTTAGCTATGTGACCTTAAAGATAATTGTGGATTGTACAATTTTATATATGTATAAGTATATATCAACATAGTATCTACCTTACATATGCTACATAATATCAATTTTAAATTTGTATTGAGATAAAGAAAATATGACCTTATTTCATTAAAATATTTATACTGAAGATGTTTACCTAGTGAAACATTGTCTCAGAAGAAGCTGATGATTATTGTACAAGAATTATCATTAAATGGTTGACACTACACATTTCTATCTTTAACCTTGATACAAAGAAATATACAGAAATATTTTAAAGTATAAAAAAACAATTATGGTAAAAGAAGATGTGTTATCTAAACTTTATACGGATCATAGAAAACAAGCTCATCACCTAAATATAAAGTATTAGTTAGGATACCTTTGACTATTATGTAAAACAAGGATCATAGAAAACAAGGTCATCATCTAAAGATAAAGGTGTATTAGTTAGGATACCTTTGGCTATTATGTAAAATCAACATCTCAGTGGCTTAAAACTACAAAGTTTTCTTCCTTGTTCATGAAAATGTGATCTGCTGATGCTCCACAACAACTAGCCTCCATGCTTCTTTCAATACAATTCTGGCTGACAAAATACATATCACTCTAGCTTCATGATTTGGATCATAAGGGTGTCCAGGTGAAAAATGCCAGGGAGGAGGATGCTGGATATTTTCCACTGAAAGGAACTCAGAATCCATTTCTACTCAAAACCCTCTGGCCCCACCCACCTATGAGAAAGGAGGGGGAGGAGTTAAATCACTCTCATGGGAGAGAGAAGGACACATATAAACTAGCTGAGAAGTCTACCACAGAACATGACGAAGTGGGGTTTCAAATTCGAAAAGTGTGGAATGCAGTCAACAGAGTCACCAGGAAACATGAAAATGTCATGGAGAGTTTAACAAAAGCATGGCCAAGTAGCACTGAAGGTCCAATTAGAGATTGTGAATTTATGATAGTTTCAGTTCTTGTGCAATTTTTATTTTTGGAATGTACAAAGAGAGAGACTATGAATTGACATAGTTGAGAGTCAAGGGGGAGAAAATTACATTGCAATCATAGGAAAAATTTAAATAAATTTTCATATAAAATATCAAGACTGGGCCAAATATATGTTAGTGGCAACTGCTGTGTATGGGCCTCTACATATGAGCAGGTAAATAGCAGTAAAGCGTTAAAAGCCATTGTCAGCATCAGCATTTTTTCTGACCAAGGGTCAAAAGCTGCTCTGAATTCTTAAATTCGGAAATAAAATCATTCCATTGGATGTATGAGCAGTGATATAGAAGCTGTATGTTCATTGTCTACTCATATGAGCCTAACAATGACCTTTCACTGAAACTGTCTCTTTTGAGTAATGCCTTACTGTTTGCATGACAGGCTGCCTCAAAACTCACTGCTGAAACTTTTTGTATTGGGGATGAATTTATGGTACTATTTCAAAAAGCTACTAAAAAGGAACAGTTCATACTTCAAGTTGACGTTCATAGGAACAAAGTATTATATCAGAAACGCATCTTCTAAATTAATAATAACTGCACATCTGGAATTATGTTTTGCTTTTTGCATGTAGGCCTGGGTGCCAATAACATTACCACAACAATAATATTGTAAGAAAAAGAAGAGGAATAAAGAAAAACTCCATTGCCTCATGGTCATTATGAGGAAATTAGGGAATAGTAATTAGTATCATGATGGGGCTATCTTGCCTCCATTTTATTTAAAGGAGTGACATCCATATATTTACCTGAACTATGATCTCACAGTTAATCTGTAAAACCATTTATAATATTGATTTTCCATTGTCAGTTCATTGTTACTGCCATTTGTTGATGAATACATAAAAAAGGAAGAGTACTCATTAAAATACTGATAGAGGTTCAATTATATTTTTAGATAAAATAATCAGTCAATTACTTTAAATAAGAGAATGCTAAATATTTTTTAAAATGTAGTGTCAGATTGTAGCTGTATCATTAAAATGTACATTTTGACTTTGTAAGTCAGAAGCATTCTATCTTGAGTTGTCTCAACAATATCCATCTTACCATTTAAGAACCTATGTCTATTGTTAACATGTTTGGGGTTCAGTATCTAGTTTCACTATTAAACATTTGGTGGTTTAAGCTAAATTTGGTGTAATAATGAAACCTACAGAAACCTTCAGGTTATGTGTTCAAAATACTACATTTGTGATACCAACACTGTAAGCTAACAAAATTAGTTTATGAATTTTTCATTATTTAGAATTGAAATGAAAATCAATTCATTATGATTAGTTAGAAAAATAATACTGAAAAATTCACAACTTTCCCTTTGACATTTGACTCAAAGTCTGCAGGGAATAGATGCTCCAAAGGGGACGATGGGGTCAGGCTTTGTGGGCTGGGTGTACTGGTTTCTTCTCCCGCTCTAGACCTTATTACATAATAAATACAAAATAAACGTGGGTTTAATAGATTATAAAATTCATTAAGCAATTTGACTAGACATCCTTCTATATATTAATAACCAAAAGGCAATTTTTAAATATTTATACTGAAAAACGTTGTATTTTATATTTTAATGTATTCTGACAATACCATACGTTCTTTTTGCTCCTATTATGTTATGCTTTATTAAACTATGACTTTTTATCAGACTATTTGAACCTTTCTTTTAAACTAAATACTTGGTCTTCTCCTTTTCCTTTAACATATATTGAACTCATTGCAAATCTTGCTTTTCTAATATGTTTTAATATCTAGTATACTGAACACATAATAGATACAATGTATTTGTTTAATAAAACATGAACAAATGAATTTAGCTATATGCTCATTTGGATTAGCTACAAATAAGAGACAGGACTGGTGAAGTTTGAACAGAAATGCTAAAGAGGGAGCAATGCAAATGTTACATATCCTTTCATAGCATAGAGTAGTCCTTGCACATGTAATGCTCACACAAAATTAGTTAAGTATATACTACTGGGTAATCTACTATTTTAAAATAATTGGTACAATTAAATGGATTGTTAACAACATAATCCCCTTTCATTATTTGTGAGGTTAGTTTCAAATTTTAATATAATAGATCTTGCTCTTTTATATTTGCTATTAAATAAAAGTGACAGACAAAAAATAAAATTTTATTAAAAATAGCATTTACTTTAAATAAATAAAACTAAATAATTTTATAAATGTTTCCAATGAATTTGGCTATCTAGAAATGTCATTTGCATAAAAGTAAGGAAGACATTTGAAGTAGAAAAGAAGAAATGTGTGCAGTGTAAGCTTTAGCTATAAACATAAGGTATAGGAGGGTGATTGTTGTGTGGTTCACTAGAGTGTATCTTTTTAAATTTGTCAGCCTACAGGAGCATCAATGTCATACTAAGCTCTTGGGGTCCCTGCAGTTAAGAGAATACTCATGTTCGATTGTCACATAAGCCCTAGCTTCATTTTGAATTTTTGATTCCTTCAGGTTAAAATATTTTCCATAAATTTTTATGCTCCTCTGTTTCTTAAGTCTCTAAGGCTGCTTGAGGAAACACCCTAAGTACTGTCCCAACTATTATTTTCCTTAAAAAAATAAATTATCTCCCACTGTCTCCTATACACACAATGACAGACACTGACTGGAGATATCTCAGACACACTTGGGAATTTGTTTTTAGCATATTTTTATGATATAGGTAAATGATCTTTTATTTGCATTTATATGACATCAGAAAATTATAAATATAATAAGAGCTATGTTTAGACTCAGTGAACATATAGCAAGATCATTTGGGAACTCATTGCTTACATACTGATAGCTACTGATAATATTGATTATTAACAGCATAATTTATCTTACCTAAAGACAACAAAATACATAATAGAGTTACATGTTACACATGTAATATGCAGACCATTAAGAGTTAACAGCTCTAGGCCTAGTCTAAGTTAGTATTATATTCACACATCTTAGCTTTCCTTTTTCCAAAATCAATATCTGCAAATAATAAATGAGATCCCAGAGGGTTGAGTTAAGCTCCAACCACCTCAGAGAAATTCTGCAATTGGTCATTGACTTAATGTAGGTGACTGCCACACTATAGAACATCTTTAGCACACTATAATAGAAATTAATCGCTTTCAAATAAGCACTTGGTTCACTCTAAGGATTACATAATAGCTTGAGTTAGAACAATCACCCAACTCCACGAAGCATAAAATGCAATAAAAACTGAGAAATATACAAAAGCTCTAAAATTATGCTTAATTTGTTCTGTGTACACTATATTCTACTCAGACGAGAAAAGTCTTATAATAAATGTATCATGTTGAAAACAATGTGCTCTTTAGTTGCATGGAGTGGTGTCCATGGTTTCCATAAAAAGTTCATATATCACTGTACAGGGAATCGCATATCAGAATCAGAAAACTGTGCATTTTAAATGTTCTTCCTTAAATTAGTAATAAGTTAAACATTTATACACAGGTCCTTATACCACCATAACACTTACAGAGATAAAAGTTACCCCATGAGAAGCAAAAGCTTTGTTTACATGCTCTTTCACATGACCTTTCTCTTATTATGTTTCTCATAATAACACCATGACTGTAGATTCTCAAAGTAAATTCAAGAAGGAAAGCAAAAAATAAATAAAGAGTAACTTTTATATATATATATATAAATTAGTTTATAGAGCTAGCAATGGTACTAAGGGCTAATAAGAGTCAAGAAATCGGACAACTACCATCCTAAAGTGATATCAGAAAACTTGAGTTGCACAACATAAAATATCTTTCTGTAAAAATACAATGCTCTGTAATAGAATATCAATTATTTATCTTTTTTTTTCAGTGCTAGAGAAATCTATTGATATGAGAGACCCCAAAATAAAACTTGGAGGGTTTTTATATCTATAATGAGCATGTTAGAGACAGGCAGAGTATAAACAAAATATTTCTAAGCTTTATAAAGTTAATCTGTCTCCTTCTATTACTTGACATTTTAAAAACATATCAGTTCACATCTTTACAAAAACAGTTCTTTTCAGCTCAAAAATAAAGCCACAAATAAGTCAGATTGTTAAAAGTGCAGATATATCTTCTAATTCTGCTTGTGTAGTAAAATAGTAATTGGCTTAAATAGGTGTTGGATATGGAATCCAAATTATAGTAACTATATTTCAAACTCCAAAATTAGCAATTAGCTTTAAGCAAAAATCAAAATCAAAGTGAAAACTAAACAGGACAAAAAGCACAATAACAAATATTCTTGAAAAAGCAAAGCCGCTAAAGGATCGTTGAGACTTACCCACAGGCTGCCAACATCCAGTCATTTGCTAAAAGCTAAAAGCACATGGCATTTTCCCGCAGGCTAACTTGTCTTACTTTTCAAAGGAGTTGCATCACCTGATTTAACACTATCTGCAAACATTTAGAATAACAACAACAACAAAAAAAACAAAAACCTTCCTTTCTTGTTTGTTTCTCTAGTTCTTTTTCTCAGTGCCTTGTGCCACACACCCAAAATGGCACCTTTCTTTCAATGCGGAAGCAGGCTTTATATACCAAGCATGTGTATGTGAGTATGCCACAAAACACTGGTTCCTTATGCGCTTGTTAGCTTGTCGAATCTATGGCAATCTCTTCAGTCCCAGGGGTTGAAAGACACAAGATGCAAGGAAAAGGGAAGCAAAAGCTGAAGAAAGATCAATACTGCACTGTGAAACAAGAAGTGTAGGCTATTTACTTTTCATTGATCTGATGATGCAGGAGAAACACCTCAAACTGGCATTAAATTGAAGGAATACATCTTCTGTGTTTTTTTACCTCAAACTCAGGAAGGAACAAAAAAGAAATTAAAACAAACAGAAACTGATCACAAGTGTATAATAAAACTATCAATCCACATTACAAACCCACATTGTAACAAAATTAAATTTCAGGTTGAATGAGATTCACAATAAAACAGATACTGTTGGGATTTTTGTTTAGTATTGTTTGTTTCGTTTTGTTTTAACTTACTTTCACTTGTACCTGGAACAACTACAAAAACTTGTATGAGGATTGAATTGGATCAACATTTAATGCCTGGCTAGAGGCCCAGCATTACTTTTGCAATAATTCCGAGGCAAAATAAATGCCGAGAAAGTAATTAGAAATAGGCTTTATTCCAGCCATGGGGACAAGTATTGAACTTCAATTTCTAGGTTTTGGTGTTTTGTTCGTTTGTTTGTTTTTAACTTTTTTAAATTATATTTTTAGATTTTATATATTCACTTTTAGAGAGAGAGAATAGAGAGAAAGAGAGAGAGAGAGGAGAAGGGGAGGAGCTGGAAGCATCAACTCCCATATGTGCCTTGACTCGGCAAGCCCAGGGTTTTGAACTAGCGACCTCAGCATTCTCGGTCTAACTTTATCCACTGTGCCACAGCAGGTCAGGCAAATTTCTAGGTTTTAAAGCAAAGATCCCCCCAAAAGATCACAAGTGGTTTTTATACAATATTATTCTAAAATTTTGTCCATTCTGCCTGCAGGTAGGAAAACTCTAATGTATTCAAGATTTAAAATATTTAAATATATGCAAGTAAGAATTAAACTATAACATTTGAAACTTCTATAGTAATATTTGACTAGATTTGGGAGATTAAAATACCTATCTGACATCAATATTATGTAAAGAAAATTTTGAACTTTTATTCATTTATCTGTACAATCATTCATTCACATGAGTCTTCGTGAGAGTCACCATATTCACACAGATATCCATAGACTTATTTTTACTTTGATTTCGAAGAATATTCTTGGTTTAACTTGGTCAAAATTTCAGAATTAGAGAAACTAAGGCATAAACTTAAATGTTAAAGTATATCTTTTGACACTGGTAGGTTGGCTTAGTCGTATAGCATTGGCCCAGCATGTGAAAGTCCCAGGTTTGATTCCCGGCCAGGGCACACAAGAGAAGCGCTTATTCACTTCTCTACCTTTCCCCTCTCCTTTCTTTCTATCTCTTCCCTACCCACAGCCAAGGCTCCATTGGAGCAAAGTAGGCCAGGGTGCTGAGGACAGCTCCATAGTCTCCACCACAGGCACTAGAATGGCTCAGGTTGCAATGGAGCCACACCTTAGATGGGCAGAGCATCGCCCTCTAGTGGGCTTGCCAGGTCGATCCCAGGCGGACGCATGCGGGAGTCTGTCTCTCTGCCTCCCAGCTTCTCATTTCAGAAAAATATGAAAAAAAAATGTTTATCTTTTGTGTATAAGTTTTTTTTACCTTGTGTTTATCTTGAGATTTGCATAAAACATTTTACAGTTGCAATGGTCTATTTTGTTTTGGTTTACAATTTATATATTTTTATATTGTGTATACATTAATGAATTATTGTTACTATAATTATTTTAATGCTTTTGTTGCTTAACTTTATATTAAAATGATTTATATACCACTATTACAATATTATATTAATTTAACTATATACCCATTGCATTAAATTTTTACCAGTGAGCTTTATATTTTTGTATGTTTTCATGTTACTAATGTATCATTTCATTGCAGATTGAAAAACTCTATTAAGTGTTTCTTATAAGAGAGATCTAATGGTGATGAACTTCCTCAGTCTTTTATCATCCAGGAAAATCTTTAGGTCTCCTTCACTGCTGAGGGACAGTTTTTTAAGGTAAAATATTATAGTTTGGCTCTTTTCTTTTTATTTTAATACTTTAAACATATAATCCCATTCTCTCTGGGTTTCTGAACAGTAATTGGTTGATAGTCTTATGGAAATTCCCTTGTATGAGTTTTTCTCTCCCTAGATGCTTTCAAAATTTTCTCTTTATCTTTGATTTTTGAAAGTTTTATTAAAATGTCCTTTGGTGAAGTCTTCTTTTGGTTGAATCTGTATGGGGTCCTATGCATTTCATATATTTGAATGTCTATCGCTCTCCTCAGAAGTGAAAAGTTTTCATTGTGATAAATATTTCAAAATGTATATGTATATCAAATTATTAGTTTGTACAATTTAAATAAATACAATTTTATTTGTCAATTAAACCTTAATAATAATAGTTAAAATTTATAAAAATAACTCAGTTGGTAAAAAAAACAAAGTTATCAAGTCCATCTTGAATCACCTGAGATATTTATTCTCTGTAATGTGAATTTATGTTTTAATATTTAATCACAATTATGACTCATGCATCCTCTATAAAAAATCCATCTTTTAATTTGCTAACTGAAGATCTTTGTCATTTTAGAAGAAATAAATGATAATAATATAGGGCAAATCATGCTGACTATAAAATTTTATCAAAATAGAAGAACTGTTCTTTCCTTCACTAACAGCCTTGTTCCATTCTCAAATTTGCCACAAAACTATTATAAAAGGTCAAAAATTTTCAGTACAATAATTATTTATTTTGCCCTGATACATAGTCAAAGATGATACATTTCTTAGAATTGATTTTAAGTGAAACTATAGTGGAATTGAACAACTATCCTTTTAAGTTTTTTTTATTAGTTTTTTTTTGTATTTTTCTGAAGCTAGAAACCGGGAGAGACAGTCAGACTCCCGCATGCGCCCCACCGGGATCCACCTGGCACACCCACCAGGGGGCGACACTCTGCCCACCAGGGGGCGATGCTCTGCCCCTCTGGGGTGTCGCTCTGCCATGACCAGAGCCGCTCTAGCGCCTGGGGCAGAGGCCAAGGAGCCATTCCCAGCGCCCGGGCCATCTTTGCTCCAATGGAGCCTCGGCTGCGGAAGGGGAAGAGAGAGACAGAGAGAAAGGAGAGGGGGAGGGTTGGAGAAGCAAATGGGCGCTTCTCCTGTGTGCCCTGGCCGGGAATCGAACCCGGGACTTCTACACGCCAGGCCGACGCTCTACCACTGAGCCAACCGGCCAGGGCCTTTATTAGTTTTTTATAGTTTTCCTATAAAACACTAAAATACATACTATTTTTTTATTTGGACATCTTAACTCAAAGGTTTAAATTATACTTCTAAAAATTTTAATGACAATATTTTATTAATTCCCCAATGTAATCATCTCTAGAGATGATAGTGTTTATTTGTACTTTACACATAAATTAAATACACATTTTTAAAATTTGATCTAAACAGAAATAATCATAAAAATACATATTTTTGAATTCTATAAATATGTAAAAATAATGCCTTATTTTCTATGAATATCTAAAACATTACTTTTATATTTAGAAACATCTTTGGAAAGATATTTTCATGTTCTTATAAAATCTTGATTTTATACCTACCCTATTATGAGAAAATTGAAGAACTCCCCCTTCCTACAGACCTCATATGTTATAAAATTTTTAAAAAGTTAGACATTGTTTACACATGTTATCATTTCAACTTTCTTTTAAATGTTCTTGGTTTTGTCAAAATTTAGAGTAGTAATTGAACACATTTGAAAATAAAATTTTATGAAGTTTTTTATTAAAGACAGAAATTCTTGATTTTAAATCTCAGATTACCTGGGAACTAATTATTAATTGAGCCTTTATAAAGCAAGAATCGGTAACCTTTTTGGCTGAGAGAGCCATGAACACCACATATTTTAAAATGTAATTCCGTGAGAGCCACACAATATGTTTAACACTAAATACAAGTAAATGTGTGCATTTTATGTAAGACCAACACTTGTAAAGTATAATAAGTCTCTGAATTCTTTTTAATAACGTTGTTATGCTGTTGTTAACCAATTATGAATAAAGTACTTCTTACCATTAATGTGACTTCTGGTGCTGCATGGTTTTGCTGATGGCTTTGTAGTCTGGTTGATACGTGGTGGAGTTAAGCTTCATGCAGGCATTGAGATTTCCATCTGTTAAATGTGATTGTAGGTTGGTCTTAACATTCTTTAGATGTGAGAAAGACTGCTCACATGCATATGTAGAGCCAAACATTGTCAGTACAGCAATACTCACACACTGTACTGTGTGGTATATGACGGGAAGCACTTTCTAAGTTTTGACAATCGGCTGGTCCACGGGTTGAAGTTTTTTCATTTTTCCCCACTTGTCTTTGCTCACCAACTCTGCTTGCTGTCGTGCAAGTCTTTCCAAATCTTCATTCAGTGTCTTGAACTTATTCACCCACATGTCTGAGGCCTTCAGGTTAGCAGCTTGTAGTTCAAAATCTCTGACGAAGACACAGGGGATGAAACTCAGGTCAGCGCTGTCCACTGCACAATCGTGTGGATGGGTGATGAACTTAAAAAGATGAGTGTGCTCATGAAATTCTCCAAAGCGCATTTTGAATGACTGCAGGAGATTAGATGTAAAGCCCGCTAGCTGCTGGAGATCAAGATGTTGAGCAGGGTCACTTGCTGTGCATGCATCTTTAAATTCTCCCAATTTTTCAAAGTGTAGTAAATGACCTGTTTCAATATCCCCGATGAAGAGTTCCAGCTTGTTTTCAAATGCAAATACTGCTTGTTGAAGGGATACGACTGTATTTCCAACACCTTGCATTTTCACATTGAGCTGGTTCAGATGTTCATTCATGTCCACAAGCTAGTAGAACTTCAGGAGCCACTCACTCAGTGTTAGCTAACTCAAGATGCTCAATGTTTTTCATTTCAAGAAAAGTCCAGATTTTACTCAGACAAGGTGCAAAACAGCTGAGCACCTTCCCTCTTGACAACCAACACATATTGCTGTGCAGAAGCAGACCAGGATAATTATTCCCAACTTCATCCAGCAGTGTTTTACATTGGCGATCATTTAAAGCTCGGGCAACAATAAAGTTGACCACCCAAATGACCAGCGACACCACCTCACCAAGCTGCTCGCCACACATTTGAGCACAAAGCACCTCCTGATGTAGATGCAGTGAAAACTTAGGATGGGTCTCTTTTCATGTTCATGAAGAAGCCCTACAAATCCTGTTTTTCCCCACCATGCACAGAGCACTATCAGTACACACCAAAATAAGTTTATCCATCGGTAGATATTTTCTTTAGCAAACTCAGTGAAAGACTTGAATAAATCCTCCTCTCTTGTCTCTTTCATAAGAAAAACAGCAAGACTTTCCTCATGCAGTGTGTCACTGACAGCATACCTTGCAATCACACTGAACTGGGATAAATGGCTTACATCTGTTGACTCATCCAAAGCAAGAGAAAAGAATGGTGCTGCATTTATGTCTTTCACTTGTGTTTCCTCTATTTGATTTGCCATCATGATAGTATGATTGTGAACAGTTCTTGCCGAGAGAGGCATGTCTTTTATTCATTTGATTATCTTGTCTTTATCCGAAAAGTTGTCAAAAAGTTCATTGGTAACATCAAGCATGAATGTTTTGGCATACTTCTCATCTGTGAATGGCTTTTCATTTCTCACAATTGCTAAAGCACCAGCAAAGCTGGCCAAATTCCAGTCACCTTGTTGGGTTCAAACACGGAATTGCTGCTGACTAACTTGCACTCTGCATAATAGCTCTTGACATGCTTTCTTCCTGCTGTTTCCCACTGGATATTTTGATGCAAATCTAGTATGGTATGTGATGAAGTGCTGCTTTATATTTGACCATTTCTTCGATGCAATTTTATTATTGCATATTAGACACACTGTAGAACTTGCTCTCTCCACAAAGGCAAATTCCTCTGTCCATTCCTGCTGAAAAGTACAATATTCCTCATCTTTTTCGTCAAAAGGATTTCTGCAATTAGCTAGCTGACTACTTGATTAAAAGGAGGGAAGTTTAGTTCCTGACCTCACGACTCATGTACGTTATGAATTATCCAATAAAAATTTGGTGGTGTCCCGGAGGACAGCTGTGATTGGCTCCAGCCACCTGAAACCATGAACATTAGCAGTAGGAAATGAATTGATTGTAATACATGAGAATGTTTTATATTTTTAATGTTATTATTTTTTTTATTAAATATTTGTCTGCGAGCCAGATGCACCCATCAAAAGAGCCACATCTGACTCGAGAGCCATAGGTTCCCAACCCCTTCTTTATAAAGCATAAACAGTTTTACACTCAAATATTTTTTCCTTGGCTGGTTGTCTCAGTGGTAGAGCATCGATCCAGCATGTGTATATCCCACATTGGATTCCCAGTTAGGGCTCACAGGAGAAGCAACCATTTGCTTCTCTACCCCTCCTCCTCTGCTCTCTCTCTCTTCTCCTCCTGCAGCCATGGCTCAATTGGAAGGAGTTGACTTCAGGTGCTGGCATTTTCAGCTCCTCTACTGAGGATGAAAAGGCTGAAGATGCTGTCCACAGTCTCCAGAAGGTGGTAGCCCAGCTGCAAGGAGTACCTACTATGCCTCTGGTAGGTCTGTGATTTGGGGACATGGGGAGGATGCCATCATGCTCTCTGGAGCAGAAATGGAAATGCTAACTGCCATTGCCATGAGTTCCTCCTTAGGACAGTGTAAGACCTGCCAGGATGGCAGCTGAAGCTCCATGTGCGTGAACTGATTCCTGGACTACAGCTGGAGTGGGCACTGCCTCCTTTGTTGGATAGACTTATGGATTTTGGACAATGTGAAATAACCTGATGGGGTTAGGGGGCGGCTTTGCTGGAGGCCTTCCCCCTTACCTGGGGAGTTTTCATATGGCTAGAAAGAAGTCTGAGGACATTTTGTGCTTTTGGCAAAGTTCTCAGAGACTGGTGAAATGTACCTTTGTAATTTTATTGAAACTGTATGATATGTGCTATTGTTGTAATTTGTGTAATGTGCCTAATTTCCTTGTGCAGGAATACCTGTTCTTTAGATTGTAAGGTGAACAAAAGGGGTGGAATGTTAGTCAAATAAGTTTGTAAATATGATATATATGTTTGCTCACTTATAATTTCCATTGGTGTGGGATACAGATGTAAGCTGGCAAGGTCCTTATAGCCCAGCGGTTCTCAACCTGTGGGTCGCGACCCCAGCGGGGGGTCGAACAACCAAAACACAGGGGTCGCCTAAAGCCATTGGAAATTCATATTTTATTTTCTGATGGCTTTAGGTGACCCTTGTGTTTTGGTCGTTCAACCCCCGCTGGGGTCGCGACCCACAGGTTGAGAACCGCTGTTATAGCCTAAGGCTTAGTTTTAAGACTAAGCCTTTCCCACCCTTTTAATACTAAAATCCTTTCAACATCCTTCTAATATTAACATCTTCTCAAAACTAAGTTTTTCCCCACACCCTTCACTGTTGCATGATGGGGGTGGTGCAGTCTTATGAGGAATTCCATTTATGCCTCAGATAATTGGCTTTGTATCAGAGACTTCTTTATTTGTATGTTGGCTTAAGGCTTTAATTTTCTATACTATAAAATGAAGCAGACTAGGGTCTCTCTCTCTCTCTCTCTCTCAGTTCCTGCTATCAGCATTGCAGAGGACAGGCAGCCAAGATAGTGGAATGCTGAAGGAGAAACCAGTTTGTGCAGAATTTGTGCAAAGAGAAGGAGATGGAGAACAAAGGTGAATAAGGCCGGTGAGGTAGAAACCTTTGATTCTAGGAAACTCGGATAAGTCAGTGGCTTTGGGAGCCCTGAATGGAAAGGGAAGTGTTTTCCCACTGTGTGTATTTTCTGTCCTGCTGGGTGTGAGCTAGGATTAAATGTAATGACCCACCAGTTCTTGGCTCTGTTGTTTCATTATTGTTTGAATCATGCAAACCTACACGGGCTAGGCAGCTGTGATGGTGGCAGCGGCTACTATACAACTTCACTTTCAATTGGATGGCTTTATGGATATATCACTATTAACCTGTTTTCCAGAACTCCAGAAAGCTTCTCTGCTATGTCAGTCTGCTAAGAACATACTTGTCCAGGAAGCAACTTTTTGGTAAGAAAGAGAGTTGACGAAGTCAGAGCAACAAGCCCAGTATCAGCAGATACAGTTCAATCCAGATTCATGTTTGAATATTAAGCAATTAAACACTGCTGGCAAAAAGTGAAATGTGATGAACAGTTGTCATTTCATCACATATTTTACATATTCATTCTCATTTATTTCTGAAACATTACCCCCACAGATTTGAAGAATTTGAAAGAATCTGCATTCTTATAATTTCATTTTTCCTATCAAACATTTTAAAAGTTGAAATATTTTATTTTAAATTTTTTTAAAAAATATTAAACTTTTGTTTAAAAAGAATTTAATATTAAGTTATATTGAATGAATCTAAAGATCAGTATGTTTATTACTTTCAATCACCAATGTCCTTTAAGGTATATTTATTATTCTCAATTCCCACAGGCTTTTAAAGGTTTCTTGATTAAGGATAACCTGTTTTAGCATATTAAAATATTAAAATACATATAAGAATATAATCATTTCTTTTAACAAAATTACCAGGAAATATGAATTAAAATTAATTATAGATAAGTATTCTTGTCTATAATAGGATCATTTCTTAACATGACGTGATCCAGGATACTAATTCTTGCCCATATTCAATCACCTAACTGGAGTATTGTGTATACCAATTAATTTCCCATCCACTGTAGTTCTTTATTCAGTAAGAGTTATTTATTGCATGCCACTCTGCTGATGCTCAGGGCCTTTAAGAAATAGATATCAGGAGGATTCTTAGAGAAAAGATGTTAGGAACTAACTTTACTCAATTTAACACTCACCTGGTAGTGTAAATTTCCTGGATATCATTCCTTCCTTCATTTAGAACACGAACAAACAATATCCTTCCACAGAGTATTTTTGAATGCATTCCTACTTTTTATTTCTAATCTATCCCCCTAAGCTTCCTAAATCTAGTCTACATGTACCCACAATTAAGGCATTAATTGCTGTCAAAACCAAATGTTTTTTAGGTACTTTACAAGCAAATAGTGTATTTTCAAATTTTATTTAAAGAAACTAAAGAGATATTGTATGGTCTTAAAATGTATAATGACATTATGAAACAAAGAAGCCATGCTTTTTTAAAAAGGGAAAAATACAAAAATTCCAAATAACTACAAAATTTTTAAATGTCACAATTATTCATTAGTTATTACATAGTTTTCAAAGTTTTTATTATGTCTTTATAAATTAATCCTGCCCAAACTCGCTCATCCCAATCCAGCAAGTAAAACTGTTGAGCAAGAGAATACAGCCCTAATAACGCATCAGTGAATAGCTGCTGAAAGTTCCACAAAATTGCTCCTTATAGTTCATTTCTTAAAATCTCTGTGTAAAGGAAAGACTAAAGATGCATTTTTTGTAATTTTGCATTTCCATATTTTCTATTTAAACATTGACCCGTATCTTTTTGAGGTATTCATCTTGACATGCCCATGAAGCTTACATTTTTCATTTTTGATAGGGTGAATAATAGATGATAATGATTGATTAGAAATGAACCTGGAAATACATTTTATTAAGATTTTGCTTCCTTTTATATATAAACCAGTAATCTAATTCTTTTGCCATTAAGAAATCACATGAAAGGAAGATACTGCTTCTTTAGAATTTTGGATTAAGTATCATTAAAGTGTGTCACATTGGATCAAATATAAGATGATCTTGAAATTCCGATGGTTTTCTTTTTCAAAATAAATATATATTGAAATTTGCAAACTCACTCTCAAACTATTCTTCCTATGCAATTAGGATATAGATTTTTGCCTTTGAGATGGTCTTAATTTGAACTGTTCTGATATAAAAAATTGCACATTTATAAGTCCTAAAATTCTATACGAGTTCATAATTTACCAGTATTTATAATTGTTGGATATGTATTAATAAAATATGATATATTTATTAATAAATATATTAAAATTTTTATTAATAGTCTTTTTTTTTAGCAAGACAGACAGGGACAGACAGGAAGGGAGAAAGATGAGAAGCATCAACTCTTAGTTGTAGCACCTTGATTGTTCAATAATTGCTTTCTCATATGTGCCTTGACTGGGGGACTCTAGCTGAGCCAATGTCCCCTTGCTGAAGTCAGCAACCTTTGGGCTCAAGCCCTCGATCATGGGGTCATGTCTTTGATCCCACGCTCAAGCTGGTGACCCCACACTCAAGCTGGTAAGGCCATGCTCAAGTGCTATGAGTCTGTGCTCAATCTGGTGATCTTGGAGTTTTGAATCTGGGTCTTCAGCATCCCAAGCCAACTCTCTATCCACTGAGCTATGGCCAGGTCAGGCAATAGTATTTTTCAAAGTGAATGGTCAAATCTGATTCATCCTTCTACAAGTGTTTTTTTTTTATCTGATCCTTTCATTCAGACAATCTTTGTTACTTCTAAAAGTCATATCTATGTGATGTCTTCTACTGTACTAAAGTGGAAGTCAGTAATAAAGTTGCTGAGGGCTATATGTCAGCTCCAGAAAAAATGCATCTTCATCCTGGTGTAAATAAAACTATGCAACTCTACTCTTATTCCCAGAAAATGAAGAATAATCTAAAGGTAGATGCTGCAGAGGCTAATTGTATTAGACATGAAAATAAAAGACATAAAAGTGTTTTTGCTCCTGAGAAAGAACTGCAATAATGAGAAGGGAGGTAACAGAACAATTTTAAGTAAAGGGGCACATCAAGAGCAAGATAGCGGCAAATCAAAAAGTAATTTAAAAGAAGTACTTTTCATAAAGATAACTATTATAAAAATTGAGGTTTTTATTGTAATTTAAGCCCACTTTGTCACCAAGTGCTCAATAACTCTTCTATGTATATAGAGTCAGAGAAAGAATGTTTGTATGTATTGATAATGATACCTCTGCCTCTGCTTTCTAGTAAAGATATTGATATTTCACATTCAGAAGTTAAGAGGAAGAAATCTGAAAAAGCAGGACATGAAGTATGGTATATAACCCATTTACATTTGAGACTTCTTTCTTCAGTATAAGAGGATCACAGTTGCTTACTCCTTTATGAACAACAAAAGCCATGTGACAAGTGACAGTTATGGTCACTGGGCTGTGAGAGGAAGGTTTTTGTGTATCATCTATGGGTAGCAGCATCCCATCAATGTATGAGACCCTTCAGCAATCTTTTTTCTTCTGATGACAACTTTTGATGCTACATATTCTATTTAGATGGTAGAAATACAGAATGGTGGGGACTATAGTCATTCATGTAGGACAGTTTTCTTATAAGTTTTCCTAGGCCTATAGTGGACTGTGTAGAAACACATAAAATGGTTAGAAAATATTTTAGCTTGTCTTAATACAGAAATTAATCTTAGAAGTTATAAGCTTCTTAAACAAATAACTAGAATATGGGGTTTTGCTTTACTGATAGGGTGTGATAGATACTGCAATCCAAAAAAAAAAAAAATGGTGGTATTTTACTGCTTGCAGTGACAAAGTATGATTTGGGAGCTAGACTATTAACTTAATAAATTTGTAATCCTAGAAAAAGACTTTGGAAAACTTAGTGCTACTTATGACTTAATTACTATTATCTGCCTTTGATATATTACTATAAAAAAATAGGAAAGCTCTGGCAAGAATTAGCTAATTTACAAGTTAAAAATGAAAAAAAAAATCCCTGGCTGGTTGGCTCAGTGGTAGAGCATTGGCCCTGTGTGTGGAAGTCCTCTGATTCCCAGCCAGGGCATACAAGAGAAGTGCCTATCTGCTTCTCCACCTTTCCCACTCTCCTTCCTCTCTATCTCTCTCTTCCCCTACCATAGCCAAGTCTCCATTGGAATAAAGTTGGCCCAGACACTGAAGATGACTCCATGGCCTCCAACTCAGGCACTAGAATGGCTCTGGTTGCAATGGAGCAATGTCCCTTATGGGCAGAGCATCGCCCCCTAGTGGGCATGCTGGGTAGATCCTGGTCAGGTGCATGTGGGAGTCTCTCTCTCTGCCTCTCTGCTTCTCACTTCAGAAAAAATACAGAAAGGAAGAAAGAAAGAAAGAAAAAAGGAAAAAAGAAAGAAAGAAAGAAAGAAAGAAAGAAAGAAAGAAGAAAGAAAGATGAAAGAAAGAAAGAAAGAAAGAAAGAAAGAAAGAAAGAAAGAAAAGAAAGAAAGAAAGAGAAAAAGAAAATGCAGACATTCAAAACTTTTTGAATTTGGTATATGAAACAAACCAAGTGCTCTGAGATCAGAAATACTAGGAAGTAGAATTAAGTAGTGACAAAGGTAATTACAACTCAGCATTAACACAAAGAGGGAACTAAAGATTTAGCTATTATAACTTCCATTAAAATTTTTCAAAAACTAAGGAGACTCAAGGCAAAGATCATATAGATGTGGTAAATAATACGTTTTTATGTGTGTGAGTTTGTGCTTAAGAGAAAGAGACTGACAGAGAGAGGCAGGAAGGGAGAGATGAGAGACATTAACTCTCAGTTGTGTCACTTTAGTTATTCATTGATTGCTTTGTATACATGCTTTGACAAGGGGGCTCCAACCAAGCAAGTGACCCCTTGCTCAAGCCAGTGACCTTGGGGTTCAAGCCAGCAACCTTTGGGCTGAAGCCAGTGACCACGGGGTCATGTTGATGATCCCATCCTTAAGCTTGTGACCCTGTGCTTAAGCTGGTGACCTTGGGATTTCAAACCTGGAACCTCAGCATCCCAGGTTGACACTCTATCTACTGTGTCATCACTGGTTAGGCAATAGTATTTCTTTTAGTAAGATACAATAACACAAAAAAATATATATTTATTTAATATCTGATATTCATTAACTAAGAAGCTTACTAAGTGTTCAAGAGAGCAAAATTGCCAAAGAAATCATGACACTGGACTAAAACTGCCTAGGCTTAAAATACATCTTGTTCTAAAACTTTTAAGGGTAGGATCAGTGAAAAAGCTGCTTTACTCTAGAAAGGATATATTCTTGATTTTTCATTTGAAGCTATGATTAGAAAGAACAATAGAAAAGAAAATTTTCTGAGGAGAAGAGCCAAAACCTATAGTTAAAAATGAACAAGGGAGCCTGATCTGTGGTGGTGCAGTGGATAAAGCGTTGACCTGGAAATGCTGAGGTTGCCGGTTCGAAACCCTGGGCTTGCCTGGTCAAGGCACATGTGGGAGTTGATGCTTCCTGCTCCTCCCCCCTTCTCTTCTCTCTCTCTCTCCTCTCTCTCTCTTTCCTTTCTAAAATGAATTTTAAAAAAAGAGAGATTTTTAAAAAAATGAACAAGGGAGTTCCTCACAAAGAGAAAAAAAATTATATAAGCTTTCAAATCAAGCAATATATGTTAACAATTTAATGGAAAGAGTAAGACATAAAGATGTTACGACAGGAAAACATCTATTTTAAGACTGAGAGTACCTTTTTTGACTGACAAATTAGTATCCATTAAGTTTATAAAATTTCCATTCTAGGGACATATAGAGTTAAATATATGAAGTAAAATATTTGAGTAGGGGAGTTTTTATTTAATGTAAATAAAGTCAATATTTTAAAAATTTTACTAATAATTTGTTGAAAATATTTTTTTTCAAAGGCCAATTCAAAATTAGAGAACAAAGTTCCTGGTTTTGTGACTTGACTAGTATTTCTCTCCAGTTTTCTCTGGCTTGGTGCAATCCCAAGGAGGATTGAGAGATAGGAAATAGGGGTTGTTTGGCAACAATAAGGAAGACCAAGAAGAGATAGAGAGAGAAATTGTATCACTCTATCGTGGGAACATGAAGGACATGATGGTTTGAGTATGCTCTACCTATGGAATCTGACTTTTTTAATGCCTTCTTCCCCACCTAACCCCTAAATTTCTGTAGATGGAATAAAGTCATCTGGATAACTGGTAATGAATACTAGTGGTTCGGAGAAAAGGGAGCATTTTGAAGAGATAATCAAAGAGGTTACAGAGACTTGAAAAGAGAAGGGGAGAAAAAGCAGTAACTAGTTAACTAGGCAGTAAATACATTTGGTTGAGGTTAGTGGAATATTTTAAAACAAACTCTGGAACCCTGCTCCATGAGGACTCTGTGGGTTAGAACATCTGGTCTGAATAAGTAGTAATTGGTTTTAGCCCTTTCTGAATTTCTTATGGATTCTCAAGTAGATGTAGTAAGAATTTTTAATAGCAAATTATAAAATTCATTTTCCAATTTAAAGAAAAATACGTTAGTTTTAAATTTAAAAAAGGAGGACAGAAGAAAGGCATTTTGTGATGTGATTTGGAAATTTAAGAAGGCAGATTAAATGAAGGTTCTAATTTGAAATGAAATAGCATTAAAGTTAAGGTTTTGGAATATAGGGGAAAAAAGACTTTGTTTTCTGTTTTCATACTCTTTTCTCAAATATAGAAGCCACATCCTTATTCCAAACTCATATAAACTTCACATTTCCTCATTTGGCACTTTTTCTTCCCACTCTGTTCTTCAATCTAGCATCTACTTTGAGTAAATCCAATGTTTCTATTTCCTCCACCAAGTTCTATGAAGATTCACGTTTACTAGCTTTGATATGCAAAAATACTCTAAAAAAGGAATAAAAATGCATTTAATATCATGCCATTTACTTACATAACAGAATTCAAATCTTTGTGTATCTGTAACAGTCAAATTTTAATTTGTTCCTATGTGTTCAATTGGCAAAATCACAGGTTTTCCTATTTATCTAAATAGTACTTATCACATGAACCACAATTCTCTATGTTCTTCTCTATGTTTTCTGTTAAGTTTAAAAACAGAAACTAATTTGTCTCTCTCTCAAGGGTCTATATAGTTCAGCATCTGTCAAATTGTGATCACTTGATAAGTCTTTATTATTTTTTAATCAATAAAACCCTATATTCAAACAGATATGATCTCTGCGATATAACTTTGGTGTAGATTCAGACCACAACTTTGGTCAGCTCTCTTGTTTATCCGTAACATGAGAAAAAGATAAAACAGTAATTTTAGAATGTTTAAAAAACAATTGACAGTCTACATTTATTAACAGGTAACTTTGATATTAAAATCTTATAAGCTAAATAGTGACTTAAAAACCAGGCTTAGTTTATTTGGTGTAATACTTTTTACGTTCAATATTATACATAGGGGATTTTAAAATCAATATACTACTTTAGGTTATATATTTCATCTAAGAAAATTGAGAAAAGAACTCAATTAAATTTAAAATCAAAGCACAAGATGAATGCTTTAACAGGAAGTGAATTGGTTAAACAAAACTACTTATTCTCCCAATCAGATCATTTCCCATTCAAGAAGTGTTTTTTAGAGCTTTGAGTTAGTGTTAATTGCTAGTTTAGTATATATTTATCAGAGAAATGTTACCATGTTTATTTTAATAAATAATAAGAAATTAACTACACAGGATATTTATGGACATTTTCGGTTTTCAAAATGTGACTAATTCTATAGGTAACATCAATATATCATCATTAATCCATTAACAAATTATCTGCTTAATTATGAGATGTAATTAAGAAAACACAAATACTAAATTTTTCTCATTTTTTTGGTGATTGGGCAGGCATAAAAAATAGAAGGCTGAGACCATAACTTTGAATTTAAATTTATCATGAAGATGAGATGAATAAAGACAGAATGACAGTTCATTTCAAATATGGTTCCAACCAGAATATAATTATCTCTGGCCTTAAAAAGCAATTGAATTATAAGCTTTGCAGCAGATAAAACTGTGTAGAAAAGTAAATCTCAAAGCTTTAAGAGAATATGAAGGCAAGCTTAGATAATACCAAAACTGACATATGTGGATAGTTGCAAATGTAATATACATTCTAATTTGCCTTAATAATAAAACCACAATTATTTTTAGAGCAGCTCTGTGCCCTATACTTGCTTCTCCAAATTGATTCTAGAGTATCCATGTAATACATTGATTACCTAACAATGAAATTACCCCTACCTGTCTGCTTTTTCCATGTGACTTCTATTTGGCTTATGAATAGAATGCTTAGATATGAAATAGCCATCTTGTACCTGTCCTAACAGAGGTCCTGGATGACACACAGTATCAACCAACAGATGTGGAGGCAAAAAGACATTCAGACGAATTTAACACTCAGTCTGGGAGTCTTCCAGTTGAGACATCAGACATTACAAGACAAAAATAAGCTATTCCTTCTATACTCTGTCCGATTTCCTGACTCACAGAAGTCATGATCAGAATACATGGATGACTTGTGCTATTGGATTAGGGATAATTCCTTACACAGCCACAGTAACTGGAAAATAACTCATTGAATATACAAATTAGGTAAATAAAAATAATATAAATTCTGAAGAAGTTAATAAACATAATTTCAAAGGAGATTAAACTCAGTAAATTAAAAAGTGTTTTCAATTAGCAGTTACTTATTTGAACAAATCATTGTTGGTACAAAATAGAAAATCTAGAAAAAAACTACATAGATAAATAAAATCTATTAAATAAGTTTATACATTTTTTTCAGTATGTTGAGGAGAAAAATCAATTTTTTTACATAGTAAGTTTGAGAATAAATCTCCATTTGAGGTTTTACTTACAGAAAAAGATGAATCAAACAGTAGTATTTCCAATGTTTTATAGAATGTACTATTTCTACACTGAATGTCACCACAAATTAAGAAAAGAAGTCTGAGATATGAAAGGTCATCCTGAATGTGTGCCTCTTCCCTATGGAGATCATTTTCTATGATTTTGGGTTATCATTTTCTATGATAACCTTTTTCTTCTAGCTAGTAGCTAGGTGAATCTAACAAAAATGTTTCTGTATCACCTCTATTATTAAACAATCAATGAGAAGTTCATATAAATTAAACTTGAACATTTTTCCCCATAAAAAGAAAGGGGAAAAAAATATTCCCTAAAGAACAGGAAAATGTGAAAGCCTTTTATAATCTTTGCAAATGCTCTCTTTTAATTAGTAGATTAATCAATTTATTATTTTTTTCTTTAAGTTACAGATGTCTAAACACATAAAGACAACATATTTGGGGGAAATGAAGAATAAATAAATCTACTTTTAAACAAACTTTTGAATATTGGTGCACAATAAAATTAAAAACAGAAAAAAGTTAAAATTTTATATCTAATTCAATGATTAAATGTCGGGGTTATTTATAAGTAGAGAGCATTTTTTATAAGAGAAGGAACAAAAAGTATTTTCACATTGTACTTATATAAAACCAGCATTAGCGTGCGGAGGACCCGGGTTCGATTCCCGGCCAGGGCACACAGGAGAAGCGCCCATTTGCTTCTCCACCCCTCCGCCGCGCTTTCCTCTCTGTCTCTCTCTTCCCCTCCTGCAGCCAAGGCTCCATTGGAGCAAAGATGGCCCGGGCGCTGGGGATGGCTCTGTGGCCTCTGCCTCAGGCGCTAGAGTGGCTCTGGTCGCAACATGGCGACTCCCAGGATGGGCAGAGCATCGCCCCCTGGTTGGCAGAGCGTCGCCCCTGGTGGGCGTGCCGCGTGGATCCCGGTCGGGCGCATGCGGGAGTCTGTCTGACTGTCTCTCCCTGTTTCCAGCTTCAGAAAAATGAAAAAAAAACAAACAAACAAACAAAAAAACCAGCATTACACTATATTTAATTTTACAAAATATTTTAACTTAATGTTTTCTGTTTAATCATGCTTTCATCTGAGTGATAAATATAAATAAAGTTTATAAGTTTAATATCAAAACATATATTTCTACTGTTCCTTAACAACTAGAGTTAAAATCTGAAAAAAGCAAAATCCTAAACATTTAATAATAGGTAAATTTCTGTGTTCTATATATCTTACAAAGGAACATTAAGAGGGTGTCTCAAAAATATCTTATTACTGAAACTGAGCCATATTTAAATGATAAGACACTGAACAACAAAGACAAGTTGATTGCACTTGGCAAAGCAGCACTATAATTCTAATCTTCAAACACAAGTTAAAATTTCATGAGATTTGGAAATACAGATATAGTTATCTCTGCAGTAACTTTCAGCTACAAATAAAAAAAGAAGAGAGGAGCTCAGTAACTTTGACTTCTGTAACATTCAATTTTATTATTGTGATTGATTCAGATACATGTCAGAACTGCTGAAAATTTCTTGAAAATATATCACTATGTAGGAGAAATGTTTGTTGAAATGGAAATCACTGCACAAAATATTAATGATAGTAGAACAAAGTTTATTTTTCTGAGAAGCAATATGGAAAGTCACAGCAAAAAAAAAAACAGATAAAAATATTCACAATAAATTAAACTAAATGGTACTATTACTTTTTGTCCCCCAAACAGTATTCTAAATAAATAATATTTTGACATCTTGGGTAAAAATAAAACCACCAATAAGTTTCACAAACCAGGATTTAAAATAGTTGAACAGCAAGATTGGTATTGGAAACTTACTAAAAATAAGAGAAATATAAAGTTCCTTTTATTCATTCTAAGGTCATTCTGACAAATGAGCTAATACTACTTAATCTGTGCATAAAACAATGAGGCAAAAATGGTTTTCCTGCAGTAAAAACTTAGGTGAATTTCAACTGTTTCTAACTGAATTTAAATCTTATTTACTTCAAGTTTAGCATTCTTTTATTGATCATTGTACTTTTTATGGGTTGAACAGCATGAAAGCATATACAATACGGGCAACTTGAAAGTTTATGTCATGTGCTCTTAATCTGAGATTTATTTAGATAATAAACAAGGAATAAACTGAAAGTTGTACATTGTGCATAATTAGGTGACTGAAGATATGCTAGGATTTTGGTCAAGAGTCTGTAGGATTCCAATTGGAATGACTAACACAAAAGGATGTAAAAGTTTTGTTTAGGTAGAGAATAAAATTTGTTAAACTTTGTCTGCCCAGGCAGTGGTGCAGTGAATAGAGCATCAGCATGGGATGCTGAGGACCAGGTTGAAACCCTGAAGTCACCAGCTTGAGCGGAGGTGCATCCAGCTTGAGCACAGAATCGCCAGCTTGAGAACCATAGACATGAACCCACGGTCACTGGCTTGAGCCCAGAGGTCACTGGCTTTAGCAAGAGGTAGCTCCCCCAGTCAAGGCACATGAAAGCAATCAATGAGCAAGTAAGGTGCCACAACTATGAGTTGATGCTTCTCATCTCTTTCCCTTACTGTCTGTTCCTTACTGTCTTTCTCTCTCTCCCTCTCACTTAGAAAAGAAATTAGTTACAAATCAGGCAAGAAAATCTACCTGAAACTGGGAAAAATACCATTTAAAAAATATATTTCTTTTTTAACATTTTAAATTTTTCTATTGATTTGAATGAGAGAGAAAAAAAAGGCAACGGGGAGGAAGAGAAAGACAAAGAGAGGAGAGAGGAGCATCAAGTCATCATTCAACTTAGTTGTTTCATTTAATTGTGTACTTAGGTCTGACCTGTGGTGGCGCAGTGGATAAAGCATCGACCTGGAATGCTGAGGCCGTCTGTTTGAAACCCTGAGCTTGTCTGGTCATGGCACATGTGGGAGTTGATGCTTCCTGCTCCTCACCCCTTCTCTCTCTCTCTCTCTCTCTCTCTCTCTCTCTCTCTCTCTCTGTCTCTCCTCTCTGAAATGAATAAATAAAATAAATTTAAATTTAAAAAAATGTGTACTTATACTTATTGATTGTTTTTTATATGTGACCTGACTGGGGACCAAACCTCAGACCTCAGCACACTGGGACAAAGCATTATCAATAGAGCCACCTGGCCAGGGCAGGAAATGTATTTCTTTTTTAAAAAAATTCTTTTAAAATTATAGTTGACATACAATACTGTATTAGTTTCAGGTTACAATATAATTAGACTTCTATATAGCCTTTGAATTGATCACTCCAATAAATCTAGTATCAATCTGACACCATTTATAGTTATTTCAATATTATTGACTATATTCCCTATGTTATAATTTACATCTTTGTGACTGTTTTTATAGCTGGAAATTTTTATTTCTTAATTCCTTCAACTTTCAAAAGGATAATTCTTAAATAAATTCATCTATAAGGAAAGAAAATATAAGGTGTTTAATTTATATACCAATGGTTTATTTAACTAATAGTTCATTCTTTTTTTTTTACTTATTAAAAATGTAATTGTGAGACTTATGATATCTAGTACATCATATTAAAAGGTTAGAAGCTGCCACTTCATCCAATGACAAGAGCTAAACAACTGGGGAGAAAAGTCAACACATTATCTTACAGTCATCAGAGAACTGAGGTCACAAGGCATCTGATACCTCCAAACGAGAGAGACAGATAGAATGCACACAATCGAAACCTACTGGAGCAGTAGCTCTAGAACATGCACCTCTGCTGGGACCAGTACTAGGACAGGAAAGCTCACACTGAATCAACAAATTGCTGAAGGCCCAACATGGACAAACTGGAGCTAAAAATTCCAAGGGGACCCAGTGATAGAGGGACCTCTACACTTTTGTGAATTTTGCCTCTAGGAGCTTTATCAGATTGCAACAGTAATTTTCATAAAAACTCCATCATATTTGAATAGTAATCATTGTCAAATATGCCAGAACATTCTCTTCTTCTGCCTCAGAAAAAACTATTTGACAAGAGATCAATTTGCTTGGGTTTTATCAGAGCCTAACCTGGGAGAAGGGATATACCAAATTCTAGCTGGCTGTAGCCTCTCCTGGGGGGAAGAGAAATATCCAATTCCAGTCATCTCTAGCTTTCTTGTCCCACCTAAATAGCAAGGGAAACTGAGAAAAACTAGTGAAGTTCATGGATCAGGAACACAGACTCAACAAAATCTGAGACCTAATCATAGGACTATGGAATATGTCCCTCCCCCTACACCAAAGCACCACATTGGTAAAGGCCTATTTACATGAGCTCCACTTAAACAGTCCATCACATCCCCATTTCAATAAAAAATTACAAGGCATACCAAAAGGCATAAACACAATTTGAAGAAACTAAAGAAGCATCAGCACCAGATATGGCAAGGATGTTGAAAGTGTCAGACAGGGAATGTTAACATGAAAAAGACTTTTATGGACAAGGTAGACAGACACTGTGCAAAAAATATTGTGGAATGGCCTCAAATGTGAACTTTATTAATACCTTTTGGAATATGCGTGTGAGTGTGTGTGTGCGCGCGCACGTGCGTGTGCACATATTAGAAAAGCTGAAATTTATAAGTTAGGTTGGAACTGAGAAGCAGCTCCCCCCTATTACTGAATACTATGAGTATACACTAGAGATGAAAGTGTTTCCTGTACTGAATATGAGAGTCATAAAAACACATACTAAAAGTAGACAATTTCAAATATATCAAAGTCACAGTGGACAAAGCCTGATAAACTCTGAGAGCTATACAAATTAATATAATCTTCAAATAAAGATTTAATTAATATCCAGCTAGACTGTGTGGAGTTAAGGAAAAGTCAGAAACACTTTTTAAAGACAATGTTTGTACTGAAATAAAGGAGAAAAGGGACACAAATATAAAACTATTATAGTAGAGGGAGAGTTTAAAAAGTTATTCTCTATGATCTATTATATAAGAATATATCTTTGAACATTATTCACTAGTGCAAAGAGAAAATATTTCAGAAAATATTTTGAGGGTTAAAATGCTGATAGGTCAGATGTGTGTAATATTTTGTTCCTGTTAGATTCAGGGAGTACTGATATGCTGGGGCTGCCAAGAGTGTAACTATTGAAGGAACAGGAAGTGCTGATATGGCCCCTGTGAGGCTGAGAACAAAGAAGGTCAGAGACCTTTATCAGAAGTTTATGTTTGAAATTCGCCACTAAGCTAAAACCGGCCCCTGTTGCTATGCCGGCCCCTGTTGCTATGCTGCGTGCAACCTCCCTAGCCAATAGCTAAACTGCCACATCTGCTTCTGTACCATGCTTGCTCTCTTAGGATATATAAGGACCTGACTGTAAGCGCCAGATGCGGCTTCCATTTGCAGCTCCTTGTGAGCATGGTGTCATCGGACATCTTGGGAGTTCGTCCCTGCGCAGGTTAAACTGTACAATAAAGTAACATCTAAACTCCTGAAAGTCTCCAACATTTGTTTTCATACCCGGTGGATGCAACATTTTGTGGGCTCACCCAGGATTCTCCCTTGGCGGAGTTTTGGGTCAGAGACTGGAAGGACAGCTCGTGCTGAGTAAGTATTCATGGAGGATCCCTATTTGGTTTGGCTTTCGGGCTCTGGAGCACACAGTCCTGAGGTAGTAGGTGGGACGCTGCCGGTAATCTACCCAGGGCTTTCAGAAGTGGGATGCCGCTCTCTGAAATTTGGATATTTGGATTTGTTAACTTTAGGAGTGACCAGTCACATTAGGAATCCATTTTGCACTGTGCTGCATTTTGTCTGAGCTCAAATGACTGAGTTGAGTGTGAGAGAGACAAGTGTGTTCCTTGTGTTAATAGTGTGTGTTGCCTGTATCCTACCCTTTCTCATTATTCCTGAGTCATCTAGGATGGAACAACAGGAGTCTGTGCCAGGATCCCTGCTCGAGTGCCCGTTGAAGAATTTTTCTGATTTCCAGAAGAGGGCTCAGGGGTACGGAGGTCCACAGTCGAGTCCAGGTTTCCTCTGGACCTTGAGCAAGCTGGAGTGGCCTACATTTAATGTAGGATGGCCCACAGAGGGCACTTTTGACCTTCCAATTTTGTTTGCTGTCAGAGCCACAGTCTATAGGGCTCCCCACCCAGACCAATACCTGTATATGGGTGTGTGGGTAGATACAGCCATTTTGCCTTCTTCTCTGGGAGGTGCAGCCATTTTGCCTCCTCCTCCAGGAGGCACAGCCATTTTGCCTCTTTCTCCGGGAGGGGCGCAGCCATTTTGCCTCTTTCTCCAGGAGGCACAGCCATTTTGCCTCCTCCTCCGGGAGGCATAGCCATTTCACCTCTCCGGGAGGCACCACCGGCACCAGATGCTGGCCCACGGGCACCTCCTCACTGCATCTATGTGCCTTTTTTTTTTTCCACTAGTGATTTATACAATTAGAAACATCAAAATCCCCCATTTTCCGAGAAACCTCAGGGACTAATATCTCTCCTTGAGACCATTTTTAGGACCCATCAGCCCACATGGGACGATTGTCAGCAGATTTTACAAACCCTCTTCACTTCTGAAGAAAGGGATAGAATAATAAGAGAAGCTGCTAAGGCGGTATTAGGAGAAGAAAGGGAAACTTGGAAGGGAAATAGAAGATGTTCTCCCATCTTAACCTCCTACCTGGGACCCTAATACCACTGGGGGAAGGGATGCGCTCCTCCAGTATCACCGGGCTCTGTTGAGGGGGCTCAAGGCAGCAGCTAGAAAGCCAACCAACTTTAGCAAAGTAAGTGAAGTCATCCAGGGAAGAGAGGAATCCCCAGCAGCCTTTCTAGAAAGACTCATAGAGGCTTATAGAGTATATACCCCTCTAGATCCTGAGGTAGAAGAGAACAGGAGACTAGTAAATATAGCCTTTGTGACTCAGGCCGCTTCAGATATTAAGAAAAAGCTTCAGAAGATTGAGGGGTTCGAGGGAGAGAATAGAAGCAAGCTATTAGAGACAGCCCAGAAGGTGTATGTCAATAGGGATGATCCGGAGGTTGGCAGAGCAAAGGAGGTAGCCAAGATCCTGATTGCTGCTCAGAAACCTCCCCCCAAAGGAAAAGGGGGACAGAGCAAGGGCCAAGGACAGCGAATAGACAAGGATCAATGCGTCTATTACAAGGAGAAAGGACACTGGAAGAGAGAGTGCTCAAAGTTGAGGGCCGACAGCCAGAGGCCAAAACAAGCCCCAGAGGTTTTGCTCCAAACCTTAGACTGACGGGGCCAGGGCTCCATTCCCGTCAGCTCCCAGGAGCCCATGGTCACCTTAACAGTCGAAGGAAAGCCAACAGACTTCCTAGTCGACACAGGAGCCACCTACTCAGTTCTAAAGAAACCACAGGGCCAGATGCAGAAGACAACTACTAAGATAATAGGGGCAACAGGCAAAGCAGAAGCCTACCCATGGGCCACCGCAAGAATTACTGACTTAGGTCGAGGCACCATCACCCACTCTTTCCTAGTCATTCCAGACTGCCCTTACCCACTGCTTGGAAGGGACTTATTGCAGAAACTTCAGGCCACCATAACCTTGCAACAGGAGGAAAGCCCTATGGGGAACAGAGGGGCAGAGGTCAGCATGGATGTAACTGTCTCACTTTCTGAAGAACACTTACTTGCCACCGTCCTAGAAGGTAAGGAGACCAAGGAAGGGGTTCCAGATGCCCTGCATGCCTGGGTACCTGAGGTTTGGGTGGAAACCAACCCCCCAGGTTTGGCTGCTTACCAACCGCCTGTCCTGGTGCAACTGCTTAGCACTGCTAGACTGGTTAGGATCAGGCAGTCCCCGTCCCAGCCTGAGATAGACAGGGAATCGCCTGGCACTTACAATGCCTGCTGGAGGCAGGCATCCTTCGAAGGTGCCAATCAGCCTGGAACACCCCACTGCTTCCCATCCAGAAACCAGGGAGCCAAGACTATCATCCAGTCCAGGACTTGCGGGAAGTGAATGCGCAGGTAGAGACTATTCATCCCACGGTGCCCAACCCGTATACCTTACTGAGCTCATTGCCCCCAACCCATACCTATTATTCTGTCCTGGATTTGAAAGATGCCTTCTTTTGTATTCCCCTGGCACCTCAGAGGCAAGGGATCTTTGCCTTTGAATGGAATGACCCAGATAATGGACTGGTGGGGCAGTTCACTTGGACCAGATTACCACAAGAGTTTAAGAATTCCCCCACCATTTTTAATGAAGCCCTCAGCAAAGATCTGCAGGCTTTCTGCTCCTCCCATCTGTTGATCGTACTGCTCCAGTATGTGGATGACATCCTCATAGCTTCCAAGAACAAAGGAGAGTGTGAGGAAGCTACCTTGGACCTGCTACAAGATCTCGGGTGAATGGGGTATCGAGTCTTCACCAAGAAGGCCCAGATTGTGACGCAAACTGTAAATTATTTGGGGTATAGCTTACAGGGAGGGCACAGGACATTGTCCAGCCAGTGAATCCAGACGGTCTTGCAGATCCCCGAACCTACCAGCAAGAGACAGGTACGAGAATTCCTGGGTGCAGTAGGATACTGCCGACTGTAGATATTAGGCTTTGCAGAACTAGCTAAACCCCTGCATGAACTAACCAGGGGTAAGAAAGAGCAGTTCACAGGGACAGATAAGAAGAATCAAGCGTTCCAAGCGCTGAAAGAGGCCCTACGGCTGCCCCAGCTTTGGCCCTGCCAGATCTGGCCAAACCCTTTCAGCTATTAAAAGCAGGAAAGGGAGGGGTAGCTTTAGGGGTACTGAGCCAGGAACTTGGGCCGTGGAAGAGACCTGTCACCTATCTGTCCAAGAGACTTGATCCTGTAGCCTCGGGATGGCCAACATGTCTGAGGGTACTTGCTGCCACCTCCATACTAGTCACGGAGACTAGTAAATTAACTTTAGGGCAGGACATCAAAGTCATTGAGGAACACTATATAGAGCAAGTGCTGCGAGCACCTCCTGACAGGTGGCTATCTAATGTGCGGCTAATGCAGTATCAGGCTCAGCTGCTGAACCCTCCATCTGTTCAGTTCCTCAAAACTGCTACCCTGAACCCAGCAACTCCACTTTGGTCCACAGTTGCAAACAAATCCTTGACACAGTGACTGGCTCCCGCCCGGACTTAAGGGATCAAGCATACGGGAAGGCAGACCTGACCCTCTTTACTGACGGGAGCAGTTTTATTAAGGATGGACAGCGACATGCAGGGGCAGCAGTGACCACGGAAAATAAGGTCCTGTGGCAGAAAGCACTGCCCGCAGGAACATCTGCATAAAGGGCAGAGCTAATAGGACTAACCTGAGCCTTACAGATAGCGGAGGGAAAAGTTGCCAACATCTACACTGACAGCCGGTATGCATTTGCCACTGCCCGTGTCCACGGAGCCATATACAAGAAGAGAGGCTTACTGACAGCAGGGGGGAAAGACATTAAAAATCGCAATGAAATTCTTGCCCTCCTAAATGCCATTTGGCTACCTACCAAAGTTGCCATCATCCACTGCAAAGGACACCAGAGAGGGGACTTGCCTATTGTAAAGGGTAACAACCTAGCAAACTCAGCTGCAAGAGAGGCAGCCATGAGGCCACAAGAAAGCTTTCTGCCATTGCTGCCTAAGCCAATGCTACCTCCGGATCCTAGATATTCCCCAGAAGAAGAGCAGGAAGGGAGGCAGTTGAAAAGGAAGAAAAATCAGCAGGGATAGATAGAGCTTCCTGACTCCCAGCTCTATTTACCCCAGAAAATAGTAAGAGAAATAGTAAGAGATATTCAAACTAGTACCCATCTAGGACAAAACAAGCTAGAACAACTTATCAGGAAGTATTATGTAGGGCCTAACATCAGGGATATTGTCCACTCCATTGTCTCGAGGTGCAGCATCTATGCCAGAGTAAATGCGCAGAATAAGAAGCTACCCCCCTTTGTGAGGTATCGGGGGAAAGCTCCGGGAGAACTGTAGGAAATAGATTTCACAGAGATGACCCCTGGGAAGTCAGGTTATAAGTATCTATTAGTATTAGTAGACACCTTCTCAGGATAGGTGGAACATTCCCCACGCGAGGAGAAGCTGCTTCCATAGTCTGTAAAGTCTTATTAAGGGAAATCATACCTAGACATGGCATTCCCCTAGCCCTAGGATCAGACAATGGACCTGCATTCATATCCAGGATATCGCAAGAATTATCCACTAAGTTAGGTATTAATTGGAAATTGCATTGCATTTATAGGCCCAAAAATTCAGGACAGGTAGAAGGAATGAACAGGAATCTGAAGGAAACTATAATTAAGCTGAGAGGGGAGACCGGTGAAAACTGGGTTGAGCTCCTCCCTTTTGCCCTTTTTAGAACCAGATGTACCCCCTATCTCAATAAATAGACCCCTTATGAAATCTTATTTGGGCAACCTGTGCCCCTTGTACCTCGATAGACCTGAGGGGAACTAGAGATTTCTAATTATAATTTTCTCAAGTCCTTGCAGGACCTGCGACACATCAGAAGTGAGGATGCAGGCCCTCCAGAGATCAGCCCAATTGAATGCGGAACACAGCTCCTGACTACCGGAGCCACTGGAGCCTAAACAATGGGTGTAGATTCTCAACCACCGATGAGGCTGGTAGAATAGACCATTCCAGGTGATCCTGAGTACACCGACAGCTATTAAGGTAGCTGAAAAGCCCAACTGGATCCACCTCTCCCACGTGAAGCCAGCCCAACCACCCGACGAAGGATCTCGAAGATGGCAAGTCAAGCAGACCCCTGGAGAGCCTCTAAAGCTCACCTTCTCCTCCACTTAGGACTGATGACTTTTTATTGTTTACCCAGCAAGGGACTAGAGATGCAGAAATAGGTTTTAATCAGGACAGCAGATAGCACAGTTATAGCACAGAATAACACCTGGGATAATAACAACCCCATAACTCCCCAAGCTAACTTATCAAAGTTCTTTGAAGACAAGTTCTGTGATTCACCAGCAGCTTGGAGACATTCTGATTCAGCCAGGAGCCCTCTCGCTGATGATTTGCCTAGCTCATACACCTTAGGTAATAGGTGTGACCCCAATGTAAAAAAATAGGGCTTTATAGTGTACTCCACACTATGCTTGCCCTGAATCCCTTTTCGGTCGGCGTCGCATATACGGGTCTCACTCAGGTTATTTTTGTAAAAAGTAGGGTTGTGAGACCCTAGTCAGTGAATTTCAATAGAGTCCACCTAAACCAGGTAATATACCTCGGGAAGCAAATAGACTCCCTAGCCGAGTTAGCCTTTCAGAATAGGAGAGGGCTAGACCTCCTCCTCCTTCAGCAAGGAGGACTGTGTGCTGCTTTAAGAGAAGAATGTTATTTTTACGCTAACCACTCTAGAGTAATTAGAGAGAATATCAAGATACTTGCAAACAGATTAAACAATAGGAACCTAGAAGAAGGACAGCATGCCCTGCTTCAGCCACAAACCAGAAGTTAACTGGTCCATGCATGACTAATGCCTAGAGTAAAAAACTAAGGACTCTTTTATTCAGGCTTTAGGAAAAGGGAAACTAGGATAAAAAGAAAGTCAACTTAATTGTCACTAAAGGTTAAGGTTTTTAGGAATTAAGAATTTTAATTAGTTAGAAAGGAAGTGTATGGTTTTGATAATAGAAGTTATAAAGCGTAGAGGTACTTTTGAAAAGAAAACGGAAAAGCAAGTTGTTATGAAGGCCAGTTATTTCTGGATAAGAAAGTGCATAAAAGTTGAAGGTTTATGTAAGTTGCAGAAGGTTTGTGCAAGTTGTAAGAAGTTAGTACAGAGAAGAAAAATGCAAGGCAGAAAGAAATTAGTCCATAAAGCTTGTAGTACTAAGGGCACACTATCAGCATGCCAGCACATACTAGGGAGGACTCCTGACCCAATTAGCTTATAGCTACAGCTAAAGTAGAAAATTCTCATGGGCCCCAGCCTTATACCATTCTCCCCACTGATGAAGAGTCAAGGGTTTGATTTATGCCCAAAAGAGATGGGGGAATGTTAGATTCAGGGAGTACTGATATGCTGGGGCTGCCAAGAGTGTAACTATTGAAGGAACAGGGAGTGCTGATATGGCCCCTGTGAGGCTGAGAACAAAGAAGGTCAGAGACCCTTATCAGAAGTTTGAAATTCGCCACTAAGCTAAAGCCGGCCCCTGTTGCTATGCTGCGTGCGACCTCCCTAGCCAATAGCTAAACTGCCACATCTGCTTCTGTGTAATGCTTGCTCTCTTAGGATATATAAGGACCTGACTGTAAGCACCAGGTGCGGCTTCCATTTGCAGCTCTTTGTGAGCATGGTGTCATCGGACATCTTGGGAGTTCGTCCCTGCGCAGGTTAAACTGTACAATAAAGTAACATCTAAACTCCTGAAAGTCTCCAACGTTTGTTTTCATACCTGGTGGATGCAACAGCATCCACCCAAAGGGCAACTAATCTGCCCAGTCAAGGCAAATAAAAATACATGTATGACTTACTTACTATGACTATTATATTTAATAGTCACAGGGGAAAAAGTCCTTTGAAAATAGACTTTCTAAGAAAAATAATATTATTCTCTTTTTTAAAAGCAAGTAGCTGCTTGTTGTCCTCAAAATAATTCAAGAGAACATGAGTTATAGGAAGTAGAGGCAAGAAGCCTTAAGGATAAAACTGAGTGAGTTACGATGGTTAGGGGGCTGCAACATAAAAAGTGGCATAATAAAAATACACACTGGAGGTGGTCCCAACTGGATTTTGCTACACAAAAACAAGTCAGTGGTAGGAAGGATAAATTTGATAAACTTTACCCAGAACGCCATGAAAAGGAAATTAAAAACTAAATAATGAAACATGTAAAATGACTTGCACAAAAATCTAAATTGTGATAAAATGACTAGTTTTCTGGAGTAAGAAGCAAAATCATCACACTGTAAAGTGGTATAGACAGAATTATTTCTTGATCTTAAAAAAGTATGCCTAACTTTATATAAGTAGGCTTCTCAGTGTGAGGGTGTACCTCCGCCGCTGTGATGAACATTTGGCATCCAGGCTTTTGCTCTTATAATCTACACGAGAAGCCTGTGTATATTCTACCTCATATTTGTGTAGATTTATGTTAAGGGTGGCTTATATTTAGTGGAATTCCTGGGTCAAAGGGAAAATACATGTGTTTGTTTTTATATAGTGATAGCAAATCCTCTAGTGAATTTATGTAATTTTTATGCTTATCAGCAATACATGAAACTGATTGTTCTCCAAAGCTTTGACAAATGAGTTTGTGGTTAAACTTTTGAGATTTTTTTTTCAAATCTACTAGTAAGAACTAGCATTTTAAATAATTTTTTAATACCTCTTTTTTTCTTCATTTTTTAAATTAATTTTAATTGGGTGACATTGATAAATCAGGGTACATATGTTCAGAGAAAAAATCTCCAGGTTATTTTGACATTTGATTATGCTGCATTCCCATCACCCAAAGTCAAATTGTCTTCAATCACCTTCTAACTGTTTTTTTTTGTGCCCCTCGCCTCTCCCAAACCCCTCCCTGTCCTCCCCCCCACCACCCAGTAACCCCCACACTCTTCTCCATGTCTCTGAGTCTCATTTTTATGTGCCACCTATGTATGGAATCATATAGTTTTTTCTGATTTACTTATTTCACTCAGTATAATGTTATCAAGGTCCATCCATGTTGTTGTATACTTCTTTTCATGTAAGTGACACTGACGTTAAACATTTGTTTATATTTTTATAGATCATTGTCTTTTTCTCTGAATCTATTCTCATATTTATCTCTTATCTATCAATTTATGATCTCAGGTTTTAAAAACTATTTATTTGGAGACTATATATTTATGAAAAAAGCTGGAATATTTTTTTCTAGTATATCACTTTAATTTTGCTTATAGAGGTTCTTTTAGCCCTCCTATACACAGACTTAAAACAAATGTATTTGGATATATCAATCTTATCTGTTACCAACTCTGAATTTTGAATTACTACAGAAAGCTTTCTAATTTTCTAAGATTATAAAGAACTTTATTCTCATTTTACACTAGTAAATCTATGGTTTTATTAATTTTAAATATGTTTCTTACTTATTTACTCTTTTCTAAATGGCTATTCAGTTACTTCAACAAGTTTTTAAAAGTCTGTCCCCCTCCACAGACACATTTATCAAGCCAACTTAATGATATACCAAATTTCAATTTACATTTTAGTATCTATTTCTGAATGCCATTCTATTCCATTGATCTAATAATGTATCAGATATGTAGTGCATTAATGAACACTCTGTTGATAGAGATACATATATAAGCATGATAATGTAGCAAAAACTCACTTTGAAGTATATTGGGAGGCATATTATGATTAACACTAGCTATAACCCCAAATGATGATTTCTCCTATTGTTATACCTATAAATACGCACATAATTATGGATAGATGTTAAAGTAATATTTATTAGGTTCTGAGTTTTTGCCAATCACTTAACTTGATGTTTAATATTTTATCTTATTTAATCATATATTTAAATAAAGATGCATATTTATAAAACTTACTAACGTTAACAAAACTGCAGGCATACTGACACTTAATACTCCTAGCATAAATATCTACCTAATTTTCATCTGAGTGCACAAATTCTGTACCCAGCATGCCACAGCTTCAATTTTGTATTTGCCAATGTGTTTAATATATCAAGGTTCATAAACTCCATGAGGGCAGGGACTAGGACTAGTTTTTCTCACCACTGTAGCCCCAGTGCTTTATGCAATGAGTCAGCAGATGGCAGGAACCCATTAAGTACTGATTTAATAAAATAAATAGTAAATTAATTATATAAATAGTTATAGGGTACTCTGAGAAGCAAAGCATTGAATTAATTCCACTTTAACCACATTCTAATTTTCTGTGTATAATATATGCTCTTTAAAAATTATCCTAAGATTTCTAATAATTATTTAATAAATATAAAACATTAAAACAAAAGCAGAAAAATGAAACCAAATAAGAATGTCATCTAAATGTCAGAGAAAGACAAGTACCATATGATTTCACTCCTATTTGATATCTAATGACCAAAATAAACTAACAAAATAGAAACAAGCTCGTATGGAGAACATATTGACAGCTGTCAGAGGGGAAGGGGGTTGAGGCTAAGTAAAAAAGGTGAAGGGATAAAGCAAAGAAAAAAACATATAGAAACAGACTACAATGTGGGGATTGTAGGAGGGAAAGGGGTAGGGGGAGAGGAGAAGGGTAGATGGGCTATAGATGGTAATAGAGGGAGACTTGACTTGGGGTGGTGAATACCCTGGCAATATTCAGATGATGTATTAAGAACTGTACACCTGAAACCTTTATAATTTGATTAACAAAAGTCACCCCAATAAAAATAAAAATAAATAAATAAAATAAAATATCTCATAAAAATGCTATCTAATAGAAAATTTTATAATATAAGAACAATTAAAATTAAGTGCCTTTATTATCTAGATACTGTGCTAACTTTTGTTCACTAGATTACTCATTTAAACTATACAAACTCCTTATAAATTATAGATACCATTATTATTCCTACATTGCCAATGACTACTTTGAATCTCAAGAGTTACTTTTAAATATCCCCCAGCTATTAAGCAATGAAAGTAGGGTTCAAACCCATGATGTCTAACTCTGCTTCTGAATTTACATCTACGATATAATTAAAAAAAAATAAAATTCTGGTTTTTGTGTCTTTTTATACTTGAGTTTATTTGGGTGACATTGGTTAACATAGTTATACAGGTTTCAAATGCCCATTCTACAACACATCTCTGTACACCATAAGTGAAATAAGCCACTCAGAAACAGACAAATACCACAAGATTTCGCTTATATGTTGAATATGATATACTTTTTCTTTCATTTTCTCATGCAGAACTATAAAATATGTCACCATATATGCTTGCCATTTGTTTGATTAAAAATTTAGGAAGTTTAATTTTTTCTGAAGAAGATAAGAAAAATTTTCAATATTTAACTACTAGTATATTTATTTTAAAGTTTATCTCTGCCCTGATTAAAAAACTTTTATGAATTTAATGTATATTTCCAGATAATAACTAGAATCACTGTTAAACTGAGATTATTATTGTGCATGGATATGCATTTTTTTTGTTTGTTTGTTTGTTTGTTTTTTTGTTTGTTTGTTTGTATTTTTCTGAAGCTGGAAACAGGGAGAGACAGTCAGACAGACTCCCGCATGCGCCCAACCGGGATCCACCCGGCACGCCCACCGTGGGGCGACGCTCTGCCCACCAGGGGGCGATGCTCTGCCCATCCTGGGCGTCGCCATGTTGCGACCAGAGCCACTCTAGCGCCTGAGGCAGAGGCCACAGAGCCATCCCCAGCGCCCGGGCCATGTTTGCTCTAATGGAGCCTCGGCTGTGGGAGGGGAAGAGAGAGACAGAGAGGAAAGCGCGGCGGAGGGGTGGAGAAGCAAATGGGCGCTTCTCCTGTGTGCCCTGGCTGGGAATCGAACCCGGGTCCTCCGCACGCTAGGCCGACGCTCTACCGCTGAGCCAACCGGCCAGGGCTGGATATGCATTTTAAAAGGCTAAATTAATATGATATTTCAAATCCAGCATTTTAAAGTTCTGGTTTGATACAAAGCACCATTTAGTTCATCCTTCTTTGAAGCTAACATACGCCGATCTAAAATAACAGTACGTTAGTAAAGTGCTTAAATATTCTGAAAAATATACAAACTAATAATTGCTATCTGAGTTCTTATAAGGAAATAGGTTTGAAGTCAATTTTGTTATTATCCTTACTCAATAACATAGCATAATTTTGCTTTGACTGTACTACAGGCATCAGTTAAGTCAAGATATGCTAAAAAGCGCAAATTAACAATGAATTTAGTAATTGTCAGGAAACTTACATTATTATTTGTTATTTCCGGATTTGGAGAACCCAGGTATGTGCATTTTATTTTTTGTAATTCCAAGGATTGTTAATGTAGTCTTAAACCTTCTAGTCAGAGTTGCCACCATTTGATGCCTGGATGCTTATTCATGGCTAAGGTCTTTGGAATCCTGTCTCATTCTTACACATGCATGTTTTATATCCACCATATGAAGCTGGATAAAGTTACTGTAATTCCCAGGAACAAAAGGAATAAAAATAAAGCTGTGTAAAGAGGAAAAGCGGTCAGAGGGAAAGTAGAATAGAAGACGGGATCAGAGAAGGGAGAGATTAATAAAATTATATATACATAACACAACATTATAGAGAACAGGACAGCAAATCCTGGAGGGAAGGGGGGAAGGTATTGGGGGGAAGGGACATGGGGGGTTGAGGGAAATAAGAGGGTGGGGGAGATATATTTGGTGGGACACTTGAATCTATGTAAACACAAAATTAAAATCGTAAATAAAAAAAGAAAAGAACACAGAATATATCTATAGTTTAACATTTTCTTGGAATATGAGTGTACATCATCTACTATCTTCCAGTTAATAGTGGCTTGCCTCTATAAAACAGAAAATGTTTTATTATACTAGTGTCCTTTCTTGATTTTTTAAAAAGTAGTTAGCCTCCTTTTCTTGGATATCCAAATCTTAAACCTTATTGATAACTATATCAACTAACCACCATATCAAAGAAGAACAGTTTTGCTGCCTTTATCAAAAATTCAAATTTTTTTTTCTATTGGTGGTTAGCAGCCCAGAACTTTTTACATTGAACCTGAAGTTTAAAATTTATATTTAAAATTGGGAAGGCATTGACTATTATATTAATAAGCTTTACCAGGTTATTCACTATTCACTATGGCTTTTTCCAGATAAATGTTATCGATCTCCTTTTTCTGCCTCATATCCAATGAGTGCCATCACTTTTATTTATTTGCCTACTAGTTATTGTTTCATGTCGTTCTATTCCCACTACTACTGAGCCTTTTTTCAAGTTTTTATATCTCCTCTATAACCGCAATAGTCTCCTAACCAGTTCTTCTGTCTCAGATCTGCTCTCTAATGTATCCAGAGTGATATTTTCAAAACAAAGTTGATCAAACTTATAATAAACAATGTCTCCCCTAATTTTAAAAATACAGTTCAAACCCCAAATTTAATGTAGAGGTTCTTGGTACCTACCTACCTAAATAAGCCTAAATCCCTACCCAACTCCTATAGTAGACTGTATTCTCACTGTAACCACCAGTCTTTAGCTTACTTGCTAGCCTCTTATATAGCCCTCTATCAGAAATGATCAGAAATGCTCTTTTCTGCCACTCCCACATATGCCCTGTCTATTGGTCCTAAGCTTTGTTTGATCATCTTTCCCATTGAAAAATCTACTAAAACACTATGTTGAGATATCCTTCATTTGAGTGCACTCTATGCACAGTTTTATTACAACACAACATTCTCTACATAAAAGTTGACTACCTGTCTTTTTGCTAGGCCATACATTAGTATACTTCTAAAAGGACACACAATGATCCTCAACTTCTGGAGTGGCTCACATTATGGATCCTCACCTGAGCATGGGTTTGACACTTTTAAGGAAATAATATAACAGAAGTAATTGAATGTCACTTCTGATATTAGATTATATAAAAACTATGGCTGCCATCTTGGGTGATGTTCTCTCTTGCTTTTTTGCCTGAGTGAAACCAGCTGTCATGTGGTGAGCTGCCTTATGGAGAGGCCCATACAGCAAGAAACTAGGCAGTTTAGTGGTCAGCAGCCAGCAAGAAACTGGACATTGCCAATAAATACATGAATGGGTTTGGAAAAAGATAGGGTTTCATGTGAGGCTCTAGCCCCTCTTGCAATTTGACTGAAACCTCATGAGCCTCCTTATGCCAGAGAAACCCAGTTAAGCTGTTTCTACATTCTTTACTCACAAAAACTATGAGATAATTAAAATTTGCTATTTTAAATTCTACGTTCTAGGATAATCTATTTTTTGGTAATATAATTATCACAAGCATTAGTATTTATAAGTTCAAAGAACATGATTTATTTAACTTTGAATCATAGACACCTATTATGAATAATAGTCTCAAAAATTATTTTTGTATATTTGTTAACAAAATAAGTTTTATTAACATTTGAGCTAATACTATTTACCTGAACTTTTACTTTTGAGCCCTACCAATATATTGGAGGAGTTCAAACTTCAAAAATTCTGAGAAATATTTTACAAACTTTTTCATTAGGGGTTAATATATTTTCTTTATGACAGAAAACAAAGTCTTTCACTCATGTAAATGCATTATAAATCCACATTTGGACATACATATCCAGTAGCATATATGAAATTTTACAAAGATAAAATTAGAAGAGATATTTGGAATTTTATTTTTAGCATTACACTTTCAATTCAGTCATTTAGTGGCATAATGTAAGGCATAAGTTTAACTTTAGATTTTAAAAATCAAATGACTCACTTAGGTGGTACCATGCCTAAATATAAGAAGGATGTCCTATATCCTTAGGCAGTAATTTAACTTCGTAAGCTAAGAAAATCCATTTTTTTCCTAGAAAGAGATCACCACCAATTATCCTTTTATTATATTTTCATAATAACAAATATTGCCTCGTGCAAGATTTCCCCATTTTATATTTAAGTGCACAGTCTGTTTAATCCTTCAATTTTATCATACTTCACTGATTAATCTAGTTTAAATACCATAAAATTCTGTAATCATTGCTTTAAAAACTTATTCTTGCTTATTAAACTAGCTACTTTGCCACTGTCAAATGCAAGCAATAAAATTGGGCATAAATAAAAACAAACATTTCTGCAATTGCTAAATAGATTATCTTGTGCATATGAATGCCTTCAATTTATTTTAAATTTATATAATAAGAACAAAATATATTTTGTATAATTGTACTTTAACATTTAAACTGTACCTCTGGCTATCTGGTATGGGTGCCTCTTCACTAAACAGTCCTTAATATAATACTCATTTTTAAGAGACACAAAAGGTTGTTCTTAAAATGTCAATATTTTTGTAACAAAAATGTGACCTCAAATTCAGAGAAGTCTAGAAAGTAAAATGTAGAAAAATTTTATTGAATATAGCTTAAATATATTTATTTACCCTTAAATAATCATAGCTGGTACACTAAAAGAGATTTGTGGGAGACTGAAAATTTAGATAGAAAAGAAAAGTAGTTGAAACTTGGCATTTAGTAAAGTTTGGTAATAATTGATTTGTAATGGTTTTCTAGAGTTGTCTCCAAAGTCTTTATAGATATCAAAAGAGCTTTGGAGATCCAAAATGGCAGTGAAGTAGGTGGAAGATACATTCACCTCCACCCAGGACCAAATTGGAATTACAACTAATTATAGAACAATCATCCTGAATAACCCACTGAAGACTAACTGAAGAGAAGTATTATAACCAAGGATTTACAGAAGCCACATCGAGACTGGTAGGAAGGCCAGAGACAGGTAAAGTGCTGGCCTTGCTTGCACAGATGGTGGCTGAGATTTAGGAAGAACATCTCAGCTGCAGGGGGTTCCTCCTGAGCAGCTGGGTGTCTAAAGCCCAAGCCAGGCTTCCCAGCCCAGAGTACCAGAGTCAAGAAGAGTTGCTCACATAACATTTGTCTGTGAAAAGCAATGGAGTTGTTGTCCACCAGGAGAGCTGGAAGCCCACTAAAGACACAGACACCTACTGAAAGGAATAATGCACAAAATATCATTAGCAGTCACTCACCATGAGCTCTGGTGAAGGGAGAGTGGAATGCACAAGTCACACGAGGAGACAGAGCTGTAGGGACTGAAGGGACACACATCAGCATCTCTGTGCTGAGTTATTCTCCCATACGCAGAGACACCCTCTTTACTGGGTGAAGTACTGCCCTCTGAATGACCCCCTCTACTACCTCCCCTATGCAGCATGAGTATGTGGGAGAGCAATAGCTCCACCCTCTGGACTCCCTCACCCCCCACCCTGTAGAGCTTACACCTTGCTGAAGACTACAGCCAGAGGCTCTTTCAGTGATTGATCTTAACAGGCAGTCAGCAGGCAGATACACAGAAAAATGCATCGCAGGGCACCTTGCAACTTTGGCTGACCTTTCTCTGGTCCTGGATCTGGTAAATACAGTCTTTAATGCACAACTTGGTGCATGTGCCCAGGTCCACCAGAGGCAGCCACAAACTATGAATCACTTGTAGTTCCAAAACTGAATGCTTAGGGTCAGTTACAGGCAATGTCCTCCACAGAGTTCCTCCCAAGAGGCCCAGAGCCTAAACACCCAGCAACCAGCTTCAGACAACATCAGAACAGGTTTCAATAAACTTCTCAAGTAGCATATCCAGAGGGAGATGTTGGCAGAAACCAAACCCTGCTACAGTGATTTCCATTTTGTGTGGTCAGCACTTGCACAGCACCTTTCATGCCACGATTAGGGTTAAGCCTCGCAGTCAGCCAGCCTGAAGGTTGATTCCATGCACAAACAAACCAATAGCAATCAAGACACAATTATAAAAGGAGGGCCCAAACAACCCACACAGGGACATTTTGGGGGGCACCCAGCTCAGGTAATCAAGCAGATTGTACCAGTGGACCCCACAGAACACCTACTCTACAAGGCCACCCCAGAAATACTGGTAATTATAGCATATCTACCTAATACATAAAAACAAACTAAAGAGGTTGCCTAAATGAAGAGACAAAGAAATAGGTCCCAAATGACACAGGAGAAATCTTCAGAAAAAGAGCTAAATGAAATGAAAGCAAGATCAAGTTCAAATTAATGATTATAAGAATACTCAACAACATGAAAAGGGACATAGAAACCATAAAAAATGACAAGTCAGGCCCTGGCCGGTTGGCTCACTGGTGGAGCATCGGCCTGGCATGCAGGAGTCCCGGGTTTGATTCCCGGCCAGGACACACAGGAGAAGCTTCTCCACCCCTCCCCCTCTCCTTCCTCTCTGTCTCTCTCTTCCCCTCCCGCAGCCAAGGCTCCACTGGAGCAAAGTTGGCCCGGGCACTGAGGATGGCTCTATGGCCTCGGTCTCAGGCGCTAGAATGGCTCTGGTTGCAACAGAGCAAAGCCCCTGGGCAGAGCATCGCCCCCTGGTGGGCATGCCGGGTGGATCCTGGTCAGGCGCATGCGGGAGTCTGTCTGACTACCTCCCTGTTTCCAATTTCAGAAAAAAAAATACAAAAAAAAAATGACAAGTCAGAAATGTATAATACAAGATCTGAAATGGAGACTACAGTGGAAGGAATAAATAGTAGGTTGGATGAAGCAGAGGATTGAATCAGTGATTTAAAAGACAAAGTAGAAAACACCACTCAATCAGAAAAAAAAAGAATTTAAAAATGACTAGTTTAAAGGATCTTCGGGGCAACATTAAGCACAACAACAATCAAATCATAAGGGTATCAGAAAGAGAAGAGGGAGAGCAAAACATAGAGAACCTATTTGAAGAAGTAATGACCCAAACCTTTCTACCTGATGAAAAACAGCGCACAAGTCAGAGAAGGCAGAGAGCCCCAAACAAGATGAGCCCAAACAGTTCATCAAGACGCATCATAATTAAAATGCAAAAACTTAAAGACAGTGAGAGAATCTTAAAAGCGGCAAGAAAGTGACAGTTACCTAAATAGGGAGCTCTCCCCTAAGACTGTCAGCTGATTTCTCAACAGAAACATATCAGGCCAGAAGGAACTGGCATGAAATATTCAATGTGATAAAAAGCAAGGCCTACAACCAGGACTACTTTACCCAGCAAAATGATCATTTAAAATTGAAGGAGAAATAAAGAGCTCCTCCAAAGAAAAACAAACAAACAAACAAAACAAAACAGCTAAAGAAGTCTATTACCACCAAGCCAGCATTATAAAAAATTTATAGGGCCTGCTTTAAGAAGAAAAACAAATAAGAAAAAAAAAGAGGAACATAATTAAAAGAATAAAATAGCAATAAAATTGTACCTATCAATATTCACTTTAACTATAAATGAATTAAATGCTCCAATCAAAAGACATAGGTAACTGAATGAATAAGAAAACAAGACACAGACCTTACCAGATAGTTCAGCTGGTTAAAACATTATCCCAAAGTACAAATTTGCTGGTTGACTTCTCGGTCAGGGCACATACAGAAACAGATTGATGTTCTTATCTCTCTCTCTCTCCATTCCTCTCTTACTAAAATTAATAAATAAAAAATTAAAAACAAACTTTGAAGAAAACAAGACACATATGTATGCTGTCTACAAGAAACCACCTCAAAATGAAAGATACACACAGACTAAAGTAAAGGGATAGAAAACATATTTCATGCAAATGGAAGGGAAAAAAGCTGTGGTAGCAATTTTATATCTGACAAATAGACTTTAAAACAAAGGCTATATAGTAAGCAATGAAAAAAGAGCACTACATATTTAATATTTGAGAAAGGAGGAAAAGAACATACAATAGTGTAAAGATAGTCTATTCAATAAATGGTATTGAGAAAGCTAAGCAGATATATGCAAAACAATGAAACTAGGTCACCTTCTTACACCACATATAAGGATAAACTCAAAATGGACTAAGGACGTAAATGTTAGATTTAAGACATAAAAATCCTAGAAGAAAACATAGGTAGTAAAATCTTGGACATTTCACGTAGCAATATCTTTTCTGATATATCTCCTTGGGCAAAGGAAATAACAACAACAAGAACAAAAATTGAACTGCATCAAAATAAAGATTTTGCATAGCAAAGAAAGCTATTAACAAAATGAAAGACAACCCAGTGAAGGAAAAAACATATTCACCATAATATATCTGATAAGAGATTAACATCCAAGTTTACAAAGAATTTATAAAATTCAACACCAACTCCCAATAATCCAATTAAAAATGAACAAAGGACTGAACAGGCACTTCTCCAAAGAGGACATAAAAATGGCCAACAGACATGAAAAGATTTTTAACATCACTAATCAGGAAATGCAAAATAAAACCACAATGAGAAATGGCTTCACACCTGTTAGAATGACTAGCATCAGTAAATCAATAAACAAGCGTTGGCAAGGATGTGGAAAAAAGGGAATCCTTGTGCACTCTTGGTGGGAATGTAGACTGGTGCAGCCACTGTGAAAAGCAGTATGGAGTTACACTAAAAAAAAGTTAAAATACAACTTCCTTATGACCCAGCAATTCTACTTCTGGTAATTTATACAAAGAAACCTGTAACACTAGTTGAAATGAATTTGGGCACTCTTACGATCATTGTAGCATTATTTACAATAGCCAAAATTTGGAAGCAGCCCAAATGTCCATCATTAGCTGAGTGGATAAAACGCTGTGGTACATATACACAATGGAATACTATTGAACTGTAAAGAAAGGAAATCTTACCCTTTGCAACAACATGGATGGACCTGGAGAGTATATACTAAGTGAAATAAGCTAGTCAAAGAAAGACAAGTACCATATGATTTCACTCATATGTGGAATCTAATGAACAAAATGAACTAACCAGCAAAATAGAGACAGACTCATAAAGAGCAGGCTGACAGCTGTCAGGGAGAGTAGTTGGGAAGCTGGTTGGAGAACACGGGGATGGGTTGTTAGGAACTACAAGAAAAAAGAAAGAATAAACTCATGGAGATGGACAACAATGTGGGGATGTCCAGGAATAGGGTGAGGTGAGGGGAGTCTGAAGATGGTGTTGGAGGATGGCATAGCAGGCACAAATAGTGATGGAAGGAGAATTGACTTGGGGTGATGAACATGTAATACAGTGTACAGGTAATGTGATGTAGAATTATGCACCTAAATCTGTATCATTTTAACATGTCACCCTAATAAATTCAAATTTATTGAATAAATAAATTCATTAAAAAATAAAAGAACAAAAACAAACAAAAAATAGCTCTAGGTATTTTTCTAAAAACCTTTATTTCTACCAATGTTATCAACAGAGCTTTGAACACAGGACACTTTAGGAAAAAAGTCACATAATAAAAGATTGAATAAAATCTCCTCAGAGCTCACTCATCTTATAAATAACAGCAACGGGACTTGTTTATCACTATAATGACAGATTGCTTTAAAAATTGCCCGAAACTAAATTGAGACAAATGGGCTCTTCAGCTTCTTACTCAGCAGTATATTTTTATAATATATATATTATAAATAGTGTACAGTTGTGTTACACAAAACACAAATTTATGTTATTGTATTATTGTTTATTAATTATTTTGTTATTTTTCCACACAAACTACTGTAAACCTACTTTTGCTCACCCTGTATAGTCATACCTCAGTTTATTGTCTACACCTTATTGCACTTCACAAATTTGATTTCTTTTTTTTTTATTTACAAATTAAAAGCAATGCCTTCTACCAGCGAAAGAATGACTCGTTTCATTAAGATATTTACTTTAGTAAGGTGGTTTGGAACTAAATCCACAGTATCTCTGGAGTATGCCTATATATACACATATTTTCTTTTTTTTTCCCCTGGTTTATCACTGCATACTTTTTCACATCCATAAGGGAGATTAGTGTTCTCTGGGAAATGGAAATTGTTAATACACATCCATCAACAGAGAACAGAGATAAACACAAAGAAGAACACATTCCATTTTTCATCAGATTCAGAGAGAAAATGAACTATTTTTCATTCAATCAATGGATGGCTAAAAATATTCTGGATTTACTATTCCTACTTGTTTCTAAACACAATTCATAAGTCTTCATTCATTAGACTAATGTGTTTATAAGGCAGTTGAAATGTCAAAGTCTGCTGGATTTAGTATAAACTTAAATTCCATTACCTGGCAGGCGTTAATTGCTTATGGAGCATAGGGATTCCTCCCAAGGGTCTTATATGTTTCCTTTTGTCATTTTGCTAACTATTCTGTCTAGACGAACTTAAAGCCCTTAATCCACCATAGGGATCAATAAACTGCACAATAATTCAGTCCTAATAATTAGCTTTCACTTAAACACAAATGGTCATTTCATTGTGAACTGCAGTACAAAATGATAATGAAATAATTAAAAAGACAGATGAAAGAGTGACTTAATAGGGAAGAGGCCTTACTGTTCAATTAGAGGCATTACCATTCAACCTTTTTATTACTGACACAACCTTTTAATTTTTAAAAAAATAACACTTCAAGCTCTGCTCATTTAACCCATGGCAGTATCATTATTATATGCAGTCTTATGGGCTGAGCCTATGCTACAGACTGCTGTGAAGCAGTTGTCTCCCTGAAATTATTAAAATGGTGAATATCTGATTCAAAGGTCTACAAAATGTATATAAATCATGGCACTATATTGTCCTGATTTCTCACTTAAGGGATTTTCTTGAGCCTTCCCAATTTCTTTTCAAACAGGATTATCTCTACATAGTTCCTTTGAAACAGCCTCAAAATTGTGTAGAACAGTTTTAAGATACTGGATGTTCTGAAATAAATCATAAAGGCATCTCATTTTCCCCCCAGAGAATTTCCTAGGATAGTCTACAGCACAAAAATTCTTCATTTTTGCTGACCTGACAATTTAGTTATAAGTCCAAAATAGGTACAAAACTTCATTAACCTTTTAATACATTCTCACAGATGTAGGGTGATAGATACGTTTGAATCTTTATGATCAAAGCACTAGACTAATAACAAAATCTTTCACTTTACTTTTGCTATATCCTGGTTTCATTTTAATTTCTACTCTATCCTCACATGGGTATGGACAGGCTGTACTTCAGCTTTGCCAGTAGCTGGAGACATTCATAATCAATTTCAGTAAAACTTGCTATGGTTCTTGCTATTGGTGCAGCAGATCAGGCCCTTGGGCTCCCCTGATCTATTTGAAACTAAAGTAAAATTCCCGAGGAAAAGTCTCAGCTCATTAATTCTAATCAAATTTGGAAAGAGATACCACAAGATGGACATCCCAGATGAGACATCTGTACTTTCCCAAATACTAAGGAGGAATACGTCCAAGTTAATAAAATTCACATCATGTCAATATAAAAAAGAAGACTATTGACACTAGTCATCACACAGAATTACAGTTTCTGGCACAAAGTAGAGATAGGGACTCATATTTGAAAAATAAACAAAAGAAGCTTTTAAAAAGTAAAGGTATTTATTTCACATCTCTTATGCCTCTAATTACTACATTATATTACAATCTGTCACTTGTTATTCAAAAGTCAAAATTAAAGACCTCAAGAATCTCCTCAAGATTGACCCAGTAACCTGACCATGCCGTGGCACAGTGGATAGAGCGTCAGACAGGGATGCAGAAGGACCTAGGTTCGAGACCCTGAGGTTGCTGCTTGAGCACGGGCTCATCTGGCTTGAGCAAAAACTCACCAGCTTGAACCCAAGGTCACTGGCTCGAGCAAGGGGTTACTCTGTCTGCTGAAGGCCTGTGGTCAAGGCACATATGAGAATGCAATCAATGAACAACTAAGGTGTCGTAACAAAAAACTGATGATTGATGTTTCTCATCTCTCACTGTCCCTGTAAAAAAAAAAAAAAAAGATTGACCCACTGCTAAGAACTTGACCAGAATCAATAGCAGGAGGATACACACACAGTTTTCTCTATTATAGAGCACAGCTCTAACCACACTCAGTGTATAATGTAATATATATAATATGTTTCAATTTTCCTTTTTAAATTTTGAATCATTCTGAATTTCAAAATGCATCAAATGGCAAGAGTTTTTGGATAGGTTACTGTGGATGTATAATTTACTAATTATCAACTATAATAAAATATAGACTGTACTAGGCATAAGACAGAAAAAATTTACATTTGAAATTAAAGTAGATGGTATCCATTCAAAATAATAAAGACCAATTATCTGCAAAGTAACCCATCAGTACATGGTGTATAAATGTGGTACTCCAGAGATCAAGTTTCTATAAATCAGGAGTTATATTTATTTCTCAGATAAATCTCAGCAGTTATGTTATTGGGAATGAGCACAAATTCACATAAAATTTTACCTTAACAACATGGTAACAGAAGTCAGAAATCTGAATGTACCATATTTGAAAAGGAGAATTAAGAAGCATATGCTGATTTATTATGCCAGTGTTTGTAAAACTTAGAAAAGATAAGAATCATCTGAGATACTGTTGTTAGATTTCTGGTCCAACACCTGGAACTGAGTCACTATATTTGGAATGAGCCTCAAGAATTCAGTCAATATTGAATATATAGATAAAATTATCTTTAGACTACAGAATAGTATCCTGTCCAGTTCACCTAGTTTGATAGCAATTCAAAGTCTTTATTTATTTATTTATTTTTAAATGTATTTAATATTTTTATCATTATTATTAATTTTAATGGGGTGACATTGATAAATCAGGGTATATATGTTCAGAGAAAACATCTCTAGGTTATTTTGACATTTGATTATGTTGCATACCCATCACCCAAAGTCAAATTGTCTTCTGTCACCTTCTATCTGGTTTTCTTTGTGCCCCTCCCCTCCCCCAACCCCCTCCCTCTTCTCCCCCCTCCCGTAACCACCACACTCTTGTCCATGTCTCTGAGTCTCATTTTTATGTCCCATCTAGACAAAGTCCTTTTTTAAAACTTTGATACAAAGTACATAGTATTTATTCTCTCATGTCAATTTTCTACCATGTGATTTTTAAAATCATTTATTTTTCAATTATAGTTGACATGCACTATCATTTTAGTTTCACGTGTACACTCAACTGCTTAGACACTATATAACTTACCAAGTGATCATCCCCTAAAATATTGTACCCATCTGACACCATACATAATTATTATAATATCATTGATTCTATTCTCTATGCTATAATTTACATCCCCTGACTATTCTGTAACTACCAATTTATACTTCTTAATCCCTTCACCTTTTACATCCATCTCCAAAACCCCTCTCATTTAACAACTATCAAAATGTTCTCTGTATCTATGAGTCTGTTTCTGTTTTACTTGTTCATTTATTTTGCTTTATAGATTCAAGTGTTGATAGATATGTATTAATTGTCATTTTATTTCTTTATTATTATTATTATTATTTTGTATATATTTTTCTGAAGTTGGAAATGGAGAGGCAGTCAGACAGACCCCCGCATGTGTCTGACCGGGATCCACCCGGCATACCCACCAGGGGGCGATGCTCTGCCCTTCTGGGGCATTGCTCTGTTGCAACCAGAGCCTTTCTAGCACCTGAGGCAGAGGCCATAGAGCCATCCTCAGCGCCCGGGCCAACTTTGTTCCAGTGGAGCCTTGGCTGCGGGAGGGGAAGAGAGAGAGAGAGAGGAAGGAGAGAGGGAGGGGTGGAGAAGCAGATGGGGGTTTATCCTGTGTACCCTGGCCAGGAATTGAACCCGGGACTCCTGCACACCAGGCCGATGCTCTACCACTGAGCCAACCAGCCAGAGCCCATGTTGTCATTTTATTGGTCATATTTTTTATCTTTTTTTTTCTCCTTCTTCTTAAAGAAGACAGTTGAACAACATTTCATGTAACACTGGTTTGGTGATTATGAACTCCTTTAGTTTTTCATGTCTGGGCAGCTCTTTTTATTTCTTTCAGTTCTAAATGCTGAACAAAAAGGAGCATCCTATTTAAATAACTAGTATTTTATAAATGATAAATGAATACTATGATTTATAATTTAGTTTATAAGTTTAGTTGATCACCACTAAACTTGAATCAGACATCAAGTAATTAAAATTAATTGAGTAACTTTTCAAATTAAATTTCTGGAAATGTTAAGAATCTGACTTGAGATTGTTTTGAACCCATTAGGATCTTGCTGACCTGTTCATTTCTATCCAAACTAGCCAGCCAGCCTCCTTTTAAAATCTACATATTATAACAGTATTTTCCTTCATAAAATTTTATTATGCTCCTTATATTAGCATTATATGAAAATAGCATGATATTTACAGTGTTTATATTGACTCTGGTTATATAAACTAAATTGAACATAAATGATCTACATAATCATAAAGGCTAACATTGAGACCCAGCACTAATTACTATACCAATTTCTATATGACTAGTTCTACATTTCTAAACTAAGGTGTGCAATTCAAAAAACAAAAAAGCAAAACAACTAAGGTCAATATCCACATAGATTTATGTTCAAAAATTAGAAATGCTTTAAATTTATATAATTTTTTAATAATTTTTTGTACTTTTCAGAACTCATTTTATAAATCTAATTTGATTTGTAGTTGACCTTTAACCTTATTGAATTTAACCAACTTTTCATTACTTGTTCTTGTTGTTCATTTTCAGTTTGCACATACTCTTACATTTCAAGACTGAAAAATTGAGAAAGAAAATGGGACAGAACCCTAAGAATAAAGTATATATTACTATTTCATTATTTTATTCTTTGATTATAACTGTCATTTTTGTGGGCATAACTATTTTAAAATTTCTAAACACAGCATGCTTTTTAATGCCTTCATGCATTGTAGCACATTGTTCCCTTTGCCTGGAATGCTCTCCACTATAGCCACTTACTTCTCTGTGAAGTCAGTTCAGAGTCCCATTCTTGAAGCCACCCTTCATCTTCCCTTCATTCTGATCTAGACAGAATAATTCAACCCCTCTTCTCTGCTAATAACTGTTTTCATATTCTCCAGCTCATTCAATGTCCTTACCTAGCCATTCAAGCTGGTACCTTTATAATTTTATTATTTTCTTTCCAGGTCTTTACTCTTCACTTTCCACAACTGTCCTGATTCTATCGATTCTACCTTCCTCTCTAGACACTCTGAATTGAGTTTGTAAGTTTCTTCCCACTGTCATTATATCTCAGTCCTTAATTGGCTTCTATGCCTCTACTTTCTCCTTGTTCTGGCCTTCCTCCACACTTTAGAAAGGGTCATATTTCCAAAAGTGCATTCCTTTAATCATGGGTAAGTTCAAAAGGTTTTAGCAAAATACATAGGATATTTCACAATCTGGCAACATTTATTATTCTTGTTGTTATCTCTTTGTGTTCACTACACAGTAGAGAGTCTGCACTCTAGCACCGCCAAATTTCCCACAATTCCCTAAATGCTTGGGACAGTTTATATCATAGTTCACAGTTATTCACACCTTTTCTTCCCATGAGAAAACTATAGTCCCTGATTGTTTTCATTTGGCTCTAGTACTCTTGAGTGAGAAATATGTATTAGTGTATTGATCACTACCTCATTGATTTTGAGCTTGACAGTGTGATTTCCTTTGATTAACAGAATGTAAAGATGTGACACATGCTGCATCTGAACAGAAGCTAGGAATGTGGCTACACAATGTGGTTTACCCTCTGGATTTTCTTTTTTGCATGAGAGGGAATGTCCCACTTGGGCTGCTTCTCTAACCTGGTGTCTGAATTAGAAAGCCTAAGAGCAGAACTTAAAGAGCAACAGTCTCATCTATCCTTTCTGTTTGCTCTAATGAAGGTAATTTTCCTCTTTCTTCACTAGGAAGTATTAACATTTCTATTACTTATTCAAGCACTACTGAGCTTTGTGAGGCCTTCCATCAATTGGAAATCTATAGTTTTCCCAACACTATTTCATAGCATCAATCACAATGTATTTTAATTACTTATTTACATGTATGTTTCAGTCTCTTCAACCAGAATGTGACTCTGAAGGCAGAGACTGTCATTTTTAAAAAATAAGTTATCTTTAGTGGCTAACAGTAATCTTGGCAAATGGTAAGATTTTCACAATTTGTTGAATTGAATATACAACTTCTAATATGGAATGAAGAAATAATGTTTACCTCTAGCAGCTCCACTGGTTGGTAATCTTTCCAGGAGAGGTTTAATGTTGTGAGTGCATTTGGCATGATTAAATTTATTTTTAAAACACTTATATAGCACTTACTATGTAATATGCATTGTTTTTTATTTATATATTTATTTTTTCTCTTTCTTTCTTTTATTTATTCATTAAGTGAGAGGCGGGGAGGAAGGGAGACAGAAAGACAGCCTCCCACATGAGCCCTAATCAGAATCCACCTGGCAAGCCCCCTACAGGGCAATACTCTGCCCATGTAGAACCACTGCTCTATTGCTCCGTAACTGAGATATTTTAGCACCTGAGGCAGGCCTTGGAGCCATCCTCAGTGCTGGGGCCTTGAACCATTTGAGCCATGGATCTAAGAGGAATACAGAGAGAGAGGAGAAAGAAAAAGGGAGGGAAGCAGATGGTCACTTCTTCTGTGTGCCCTGACCAGGAATAGAACCTGAGACTTCCACATGCTGGGCTAATGCTCTAGTGTTGAGCCAACTGGCCAGGGCTACTATGCATTGCTACAGATTCTCTTAAAAAAATAAAAACAACCTTGTATTGATCATTATAATAGATTATGAAATAGTTGTTATTATTACCCTTATTTTTAGATAAATTAGCCAAGACAAGGAGATTAGTTTGGCCAACTATTTAGTGATAGAGTGATCATTTAAATCTCAACATTCTAATGTCATAGTTCATTGGTTCAATCACAAGTCTAGCAATATTAATAATTTAGGGTCTCAATTCTTCATTTTAAAAGAGAAAGTATGAAAATCAGATACATCCATGTAAAAGTTTGTAACTCAAGACCAAAGTGAAATTCATTCCAGAAGCTAAAATTTTAAGTTTCTGTATTATTCTGTGGTAATAATTAATAGTTAATTCTGTGGTAAGCTTGAGGTGGATCTGCCATTCTTCATGGGGCCATGTATCTCTGAATGTATCTCACAGCTTAGGTCAGTTTGTCTCTTTGGATTCACTCAGCTTTCAAAAACTAAAGAAAAGCCTCAACAAATTGTTTCTATTTACTTGAGATAAATCATACAACTAGTCAATGAGTGTGAAGAATGTGAAAAGGAAAAAGATAAATCTAACAACATATGTACTCTAAAAACGCACCTATTCACAGATGAACTCCTCATTTTTGCGAGAATGTCTCTATGTTCCTAAAATGAATATATGTTCATTTTAGCACATTTTGAAATAAAATTTAATTTAATTTTATATGTAGCCAAAGCAAGAACATTTGAAAAATCTCATGCATTAAAGGAAATGTAAGGTCATGGAACTAATACTATTATTGTTGCCTCCTAGGAAATTAGAAATGTACTAAAGGAAAATAAAAGAAATACCTCAATATTAAGAGAGTGTTATAAAAAATGTAATCCAATTTATTTAAATAAGTGTGTATATCACTTTTCCCATTATACAAATGTGATTTTTAAGCATATAGTTGTGCATATTATAAAGGAAACCATAGCAACATATATTTGAGGGAGGGAAAACATTAACTTATTTTAGTTGACTAAAAATAGTCTAAAATTACTTAAAGAATCATTTCTTTGTCTGTAGTCATCTATTGTCTCTCCTACCCATGTGTGAGCTATATCTCTTTATTTTACTACCCAGAAATTATGTATGTAATTAGAGAAACATGCTATCTATGAAAGCTAACTAGTTTAATAAGTCAAATCAATGATCTTTCACCCAGGACTCTAATTCATAATCAGAGAAAGTTATTAGGTAAAAATTTTCAATTGAAATTTCATACATTTTATTCTCTACTATAAATTCACCTCACACAATCTAAAACAAAAAATTATACTCTTGTTATAAAGAGTAACTAATACTCTTTTAGATTTTATCTTTTATTCAAAAAGGAGATAGATCCATTAGCAGTCATTTAGGTTCATACCAATTGCTAGAAACTTGTGTTTACTTCCAATAAAACTATACAAATTCATATAAGAGCTATCAGTCTACTACAATACATCTTTTTTTTCTTTTTTAATTCTTACAGAAGATATATTAAGTGAAATTAATTTGTTTTTATGCAAATCATCCCTTCTGTGTTACTCCCATAAATTATCCATAATTACTTATGCTAGAAAGGAAATGATCTTAACACAAATATAATTAACAATGGAAAGAATAGGTTAATCTAGAAAACTTTCTATGAAGGTCAATTGCTGTCATTTGAATTTTCTGCTTTTTTGTCCAAGGACCATTGGAAGATAGATTTTGTATTTCCCTGTCAGCTCATGTTTGACTTTTGCCATTTATATAAATACAATGTAAAAAGTCATAGAAGAGGTAATGGGTACTTATAGCTTTTCTACTAACATAAGAAAGATGCAAGGGCTCTAATATTCTTAGTCATTGACATTTACAACTGTGGGTTTGTTTTTAATACAGGGCAGTGAGCAATGTACTTAAGGCCTCAGAAAATGCTTTATGGCATACACTAAAGGTGAATCACATTTTTACTAGATTTATTAGCTAGAGGAACTGCAATCTCAAGAGGAAATTTAGCCAGTTTTAACCCAAGTAGTGCCTCTTATAGTTATTTCCTCTTGAATTCTCAGCAGGACTCAGGCATTCTAAATCTTCTGTTCAGGGATCCTGATTTCATTCCCCCAGCTGGATCCTGCCACCTTGGGTACTGACAGAGTACTCATTAACAAACTAATTGATTTTTATTAATTATCTGTGGTACAATCTTTTCACTGCCCCCCAATATCTAAGCTTATTAACTTCAAACACACATACATACATGCCCACACACACACACACACACACACACGCACTCATACACAACATAATTAGTCTTAAAAAGTGTGGAATAAGAATAAACTCAAATATACAAATTGCTTGCAAAAAAATAAAAATGTTAAGAATATGCTAAATATTCTATTTTTAAAAGCCACTCCACAAAAATATTTATAAAAATTATAAATATTGAGCTGAAAAGCAACAAATTTCAATAGAATAACCATTAATGTGGCTTTTAAAAGTTTAAATATGAGTTAATGTAGAATATACAGTTCTGTATTTGTATTGTACTTTAAGATAAAACATAACAGAGAACAAACTCTCACCAATGCAAGAAAACAAATATTTCTGTTTTTCTGAAGGGCTGGATACAATCTTTAATAAAGGTACATCAACATAAAATGCACCATTCAAAAGTTATTAAAATCACAAAAAGAAAACAATTATGAAAATGTCAATCTAATAGCATAAAAAGGAGGCAATATAATGGCACTAATTAAAAACATGAACTTTGGGAAAAAGGTTTCCATATCCAAGTCCCTGCTCAGCCTCTTTTCAGCTATGTGATTTGGGGCAAGTTCTTTAAACTTTCAAAGCCTCAGATTCCTTTTTTGTAATATTAGAATAATAATAGTACCTATTCATTGAGTTGTTGTTATGAAATGAAGGAGAAATGCCTTTCACCATTCTTAACACTTAATAAAGGCTTAATAAATGAGACAAGTGTGATGACTATCACATTATCCTTTTTATTTAGTCTTGCATTTATATATGATGTACAAACATCAATTTTGTAGTTTATTTTATATTGCTTTTAGAAGAAACTTATTCTAAATTTCAAATTTTTATCCAATATTTTATATTGAGTCTTTCAAAGGGTTCAATCAAGATTTCATTATGTTAGTCTCTATCCCTCCTACTCCTGCCCCTCACCCCCCACACACAAAACACTTTCTCCACCAATCTTAGTACCACAGTAGCATGGCTGACTTCTACATTGGTATCACCTTTAGTTTGTCTTTTATCAGTTTCACATCCAACCACCATAGGAATCAAATTATTATTATTTTCCTGTAAAAGTCTAGGCATTGTGTTATCTTCAGTATTTCCATGGCTTTCCTTTAGGGGCTATAAACTCATATTCTTGTATTATTGGTCTTAAAATCACTTAAGAATAAGATGCTAAAAAATATTTTCTTTATGTTTAGTTTATAGCACCTTTACTAAAACATATTTGTGAAATAATAGATGAGAAAAACAAGTGGCACAGAATACAACCAGTGAACAATTACCTTTATCTGATAGTTTACTCATGGGTATCATTTTTTCCCTTAAAAGTCATAATATATAATAAATCAAGTTGGCTCTTCTTTTTAAACTCAAGAATTTATTTCTTGTCCTGGCCAGATAGCTTTGTTGGTTAGAACATTGTCCTAAGATGCAAAGATTTTAGGTTAGATCCCCGGTCAGGGAACATACAGAAACAGATCAATGTTTCTGTCTCACTCTCTTTCTCTCTAAAAATCAATAAATAAATTTGTAAAACTAAATAAAAATACTTTTAAAATTTTACTTCTTTATTCAAAACCATCTTTTCCTGCTAAAGATTCCTATGCTTTGTTTTATTACCCTCTCACCAGAATTAATATTAGGAAGATAGTCTTGGTTAATAGCCTTCTAATTTCTTTCATATTTATTAATTTATTCAACTAACACACTAAGCACCTTTTATTCATCAGTCAATATATTAAGCAAAGCACAAGAAAACATTTTAAAGAACATGCACTAGTCCCTCATCAGAAAAACAGGGTCCATGGGAACTATCACAGAGAAATGGAGGGTTAAATTATATCATCCATGACTCACCAAAGTACACCCTTTCAAAACTAGACACAAAAACACTGTAAAAACAGGAAGAATCCAGTGACAAATAGTTCTGGATATAGTTACCCTAATGATCTAATCTACAAAGACAAAAATACTTTTGAAAATTTGAGAGTATTTGCCTGACCAGGGGGTGGTGCAGTGGATAGAGCATCGGACTGGGATGCAGAGGACCCAGGTTTGAAACCCCGAGGTTGCTAGCTTGAGTACTGGCTCATTTGGTTTGAGCAAAGCTCACCAGCTTGGACCCCAGGTCACTGGCTTGAGCAAGGGGTTACTCGGTCTGCTGAAGGCCCAAAGTCAAGGCACAAATGAGAAAGCAATCAATGAACAACTAAGATGTAGCAACGAAAAACTAATGATTGATGCTTCTCATCTCTCTCTCTGTTCCTGTCTGTCTGTACCTATCTATCCTTCTCTCTGACTCTCTATCTCTGTAAAAAATAAAAATATAAATAAATAAATAAATAAATAAATAAATAAATAAATAAATAAATAAATAAATAAATTTGAGAGTATTTGGAAAAATAGTGAAAACTTTCACTTGCCTGGGAAGAAAATTCATTTAATGGGAAGGAGGAAGAGTAGCTGAGGGGTTGAATATGGACAACTTACAATTGTACGTATAGACCATAAAAGTTTGATTGATTTATATGGTTGGCTGGTGGAACTTTAACATTTTTTTTTTAATTATTTTTTCTTCTTTTTCTGAAGCTGGAAACGGGGAGAGACAAACAGACTCCCGCATGCGCCCGACTGGGATCCACCCAGCTTGCCCACCAGGGGCGACGCTCTGCCCACCAGGGGGCGATGCTCTGCCCTTCCAGGGGGTCGCTCTGCCATGACCAGAGCCACTCTAGCGCCTGGGGCAGAGGCCAAGGAGCCATCCCCAGTGCCCGGGCCATCTTTGCTCCAATGGAGCGTTGGCTGCGGGAGGGGAAGAGAGAGAGAGGAAGGAGTGGGGGGGGGGTGGAGAAGCAAATAGGCGCTTCTCCTATGTGCCCTGGCCGGGAATCGAACCCGGGTCCCCCGCACGCCAGGCCGACGCTCTACCTCTGAGCCAACCGGCCAGGGCCAACATTTTTTGTGGGTCAGTATCTGATAACCCTCTTCCAGAAATATAGTATGTGTATGTATATGTGTGTAGTCAAATACACATCTTCACAATTTGTCATTTATTCTCATGGGTTTTGTGGACCTGAAAGCCATTCAATGTCCTAGATTATATGTTTCTGTTTAAGCAATAGGAAACCAGAAGAGATTTTAATCCGTAGAGTAACATGATTACATTGTTTCTTCAGAAAAATACTTAAGGAGCAATACACAGGAATGAGAACAGACAAGAGATTTTGCTGGCAAAAAAAGAGGTGAGGAGGGTATTGAAATAGGCCAGATTAGCAAAAATAGGCAAATTGGATACATGTCTTTATCTTTCCAAAGTACCCTGTATCATTTCTACATATAGTGTTATCAATTAACATGTATGTCTCCTTTACTGAAATGCAAGGTCTTCTATCCCAGACAAGGAATAATTTCTCCATATAGAATGATTATGAGGTTTATGACATCCACAATGAATAATAAAAAGAATTAGCTACTGGAGACATTTCTGTAGTATAAACAATACAATTTGGCAATAGGTTAAATGTAGAGAGTAAAGGAGAAAGATTAGCAGGAATAATCTAGTTTTAGAGACCAAAAAAAACAAGATGAGGGTTAAATTTTAGTTAGGTAATATAAATTTAATTTTTCAAATGCAGGACGTGCACCAGTTGGAAATACAGATATTTTCAGGAGAGAAGGTGATAAAAGAGAAACCGAATTGGTATCACTAGCAAAAAGAAAGTAGGAAATATACTGACTGGCAGTGGATGAAATCCTGCAGGAAGATCATAACACAATGAGAAGAAAAGCACAGATGAACTCCAGAAATCAGCAGTATTTAAACAGCAGATGGCAAAGAAAGAACTGAAAAAGAAGACTGACTGGTAAAGGATGGTCAGGGTAACAGAGAAGCAAGAGAAAATGCCTTGAAGCCAAAGAAAGTGAGAATTCCAAGAAGTAGTGGGAGGATGTAACAGCTACAGAGATGTTAGAGAAGACCTGAAAATGCTTGCCAATCTGGAGATATGTGTTATTTCATGAGAGGATTTTCAGAAGGAAATGCATAAGCCTAATAGGAGAGTTCTGAAATGTCATTTCATAGTGGGAAAGAAGATCAGATAATATACAGAACTTTTTAAATCAATTTTCATTGATGGTGAATAATAACTTTGAATTGTAGTCTTTGATAATGTGTTAGGGCCAAGAAATTGTGGTTTCTAAAGTATTTTGTAAAGAAACTGTTTAGAGACTAGATAAAGGCCTAGGAACACAGGAAAGATTAAACATGAGATAACAATTCTGAAGTCAATGGAATGAATACAAAGAATCCAATGCTCAGCACCTTGCTGAAAATGAAAAGAAAGGTAGCTAAGAAACTGTCTGCTCTTACAACAATCATTAAGCATATGTTATTGAAGCAAGCATGTTAGTCTATAATCCTGTGTAGATCTGTGGAGTTTGGTGATATCTACATTTATTTTCCTTGATCTATGTTAGATAATGAATACCATGAAAATGGACAAGAATAATCCATTGCAACTCAGTTGTCTCAGACCTTGTAAAAAAAAAATTCAATAAGATAGAAATAGGTGAAGGTTTTTCCGTTGTTGTTTCTGTGCATATTTTACATATCATATAAAATCTCATTTCTAGACGCATTTCAGAATTTCTCCGTTTAACTAAGAATACCGCCTCTTCATGTTACCCTCTTCCTGACCAATGTCCAACAAAGTGAAGTGATCTTAATGTCCACCCCTAGAAAGTACAGCTTTCCTTCTCTCCTCTTTGATAAATATTTTATTTCCTCAATATTCTGATTTCTACTTGTCAGAAGGAAAACTGAATAAATTAATTTTACTAACAGATTACTGATTAATTATAATTTATATATTATATAATTTTATATTATTCTTTAACTTATAAAGTGTTTCTTTAGTGATGAAATTTAGGCAGTATGGGATAACAGGGATAACATAAAAACAATTCTTATATTTTCCAAATAACATACAAGGAAATGTCTACTCTGCTTGTATAGAAAGTTGAATTTAAATGCAATTACATTTTAATTTAAACCTTTTAAATAATTTTTTAGGATATCTTTGTATTAAGCTATAAATATTAACTTATTTATGTAAAAAACAAATATAAAGTCTAAAATTGGAACTACATGTGCATCAGGCAATGTATGTAATAAATTTGTAATAAAAAAACTGAGAACAAGTCAGATGTTTGACTATAGGTAAAAAGCTAAAAATTACTTTGTATGATGAATACTGTGCTTCCATTTAAAAGTCAGGCCATTTAGTTATTTGTACAAATGACATTTATGTGCACTGCAAAATGCTATAAAATGATATAAAAATAAAAGATTTTATAAAGAGGAACATACACTAAGATTTTGACTGGTAATTTTATGGGCTGTAGATGATTTTTATTTAACTTTTTCTGTGTTTTCAAAATAAACATTGTTTTAATCAAAAAATATCAATTTTAAAAGTATCGTAAACATTTTGGAGTTCAGAATCAGGTGGAGCCAAGCGGTATGCTATAAAGGGAACATCTTTTTCAGCCTGTATCTGCAGGGCTACTTGACGTTTCAATAGTTTTACCAGGTCCCATTTTATATCCCACTTAATATTAACTCACACTATCGCCACATACAAGTCTGCATCCAATCACAGAATCTAAAATAAATAAACTAAAATAACTCAACTCACGGCAAAATTCAAAACACATCTCATGGACTGCTGATTTACATATTGCTTATTGATGACCTTCTACCAAATGCTAAATAACTGGTTTTAAAGTTAATCCTTACAATTACAAACATTGGAAAATGTAATAATATACCTCTGGTTTAGTAAACAGAATCTTTGAGTCTTAACAGAATGAAAACTATTGTTACTTCTTTCTTAACTCACTTCTAAATATGACTCCTCTCAAGTTTGATACATTTGAAGGTAAAAGTAAAAGCAATGAAACAAAAACAAATTTGTAAAAATTGGAAAATTATGAAATTTAAGATTCGGCTTTCTAAACCAATCAAAAATGTGTTACTATGCAAAGATAGTCACATTAGATAATTTTTCAATAAAGTAGAATTCCAACACTCAATGTTATGTTGTTATGATGAACTGCACTGAGGTTTTGGTTTGGGGTGGGGTTTTTTGTTTTGTTTTGTTTTTTGAGATTATAACAGAAATTTAGAGATAATGATCTTAAAACATAACACACACACAAACACAAACACATACAATTCTCAAACAAGATTATATAAGGTTCTAATTGAAAAGAAGAAGCAAAAAGAAGTCCTCAATGGCAGAGAAGTAAACAAAAGAATTAGAGAAATGTTCCATCTCTAACATGAAAGAATTATGGCACTTTTAGCAGACATAAACAAGACTATTATAAAACTGCAGATTATTTTGTGGTATTTTTTTTAACATTTTTATTTATTCATCCTAGAGAGGAAAGAGAAAGAAAGAGAAAGGGAGAAGGAATAGGAACCATCAACTCCCTTGATGGTGCCTTGACCAAGCAAGACCAGGGTTTTGAACCAGCAACCTCAGCATTCCAGGTTGATATTTTTATCCACTGTACCACCTCAGGTCAGGCCATTTGGTGATATTTTTGAATGTCCCTTTCTTCTCTTGAGCAGAGAGCAAGAGGATTAGATATGTACCTTTGTGCTTTTGCTCCTATAAGTCAGTCCTATCACAGGTCCATTAGGATCTGATTCTATTTTATGCACAAACACTACTCAGATTATATGTTGCTATTTAAATTCTAGCACTACATTCTTTTTCTTCACTGAGATTAATTTGAAAGTAAATTTACTACTCGTGTAAATAAGCTATTGGCAATGACTGCCTGCCCACATAGAAAGACTGCTGTCTACTGGTTCCTCTACACATTCCCAGTTTCACATCCCCAGTATCTGTATTTGAGGAGAGAAGTTAAAATAATCATTTACAACCTACTCTATAATGCAAGCACTTTCAATGACACTTTTATTTTATTTTTACGTATTTTTTCTCATTTTTATTTTATTTATTTTGACAGTAGGCAACAAAGAGACCTAAAATATTCAGGAATTTTTGAGTAACTTCTTAAGCAAAGTGAAAGCTAAATTATTTTTGCAAAGAATTTTCCCAGAGATAAAAACATTCTTACCCCAATACCACAAAATCAAATTCAGAAGTATAAAAAGAATTGCCTTAGACCTCCTTGATATCTGCAGGATGCCTCTCTGCCTCCCAGCTATCCAGCAGTTTGGTGGCTGCCATCCAAATAGTGGAATCATGGTCCTGCATAGCTAATCTTCCAAGTAAAGATTCCTATGATATAATTGTAGGCAGACTGAGCTTATTCCAATAAGCTGAGACATCATAATTTCAGCACCGTTTGAGACACACTGCAATAGTTTGCTGCTTATTTTTTTTTATCTTTTTAAAAAGAAAAGAATGCTTACTCAGAAATGATTTATTTCAGTGAACATACATTTGAAATCAATTGCTATGTAGACATGTAGACACAGGCACACATAACTGCACATACACATATACACATATATTATATAATACAGATAAGATGTATCTAAAATATACATTTGTATATAAATATATAAAAATATAAAATATCCTTTCACTCAGAATAAACTACTTTTTAATACCAGCTTTATGTCTCTTTTTACCAGAAATATCAATCATGTCCTAACATTCTTGCTTTATACATTCTACTTATGGCAACATGTATAGAAATAACAGATGAACTAGAATAATATAAAAGAGCAGGCATCTATAAATTGGTACATATTAAAACAAGAGTTTTTGTATGTTTAATTTATTCAACAGATTTGCTCAACACATTTATTAATCCCTTGTTGCTTAATGCTCATCTGTTGAAATGTGAAATAGAAAGTTAAATTTATTTATTTTTCTTTATTTATTATTATTATTATTATTTTTAGTGAGGGAGGAGAGGCAAAAAGACAGACATGTGCCCCTATCAGGATCCACCCAGCAAGCTCACTAGGGGGTGATGCTCTGCCCATCTGGGGCCGTTGCTCTGTTGGTCAGCAACCAAGTCAATTTTTAGCACCTGAGGTGGAGGCCACAGAGTCATGCTCACCATCCAAGGCCTACTTGCTGGAACCAATCGAGTCATGGTTGTGGGAGGTGAAAAAGAGAGAGAGAGAGAGAGGGAGAGAAAGAAGGGGAGAGGAGGGATGGAGAAGCAGATAGTTACTTCTCCTGTGTGCCCTGATTGGGAATCAAACCTGGGACTTCCACATGCTAGACAGAAATTCTAGCACTGAGCCAACCAGCCAGGGCCAGAAAGTTAAATTTCTACAATGGAGAATAAGTCTATTCATACTAGATTTATAGAACAATTAGAAGCAAAAAACATAGAAACAAAAAACTCCAAAAAAAAAACAAAAGTGCTCTGAAAATGGGAAATCATAATAAATGGAAAATACTTAACATAAGTATTTCTAGAGTTACATAATTAATGTCAAGAGAATGAGTCTGAGTATAAAGTACATTTATAGAGAACTAAAGAGTAGGAGTATATTAGACACAATGGTATAAGAAAAATGGAGTGGGAATCACAAGACTTATATCCTAATTTTGTGCTAGCTGCATGATCTTGGAGCTTGTACATGATTTACTTGTGTGTGTGTGTGTGTGTGTGTGCGGGTGCATGTGCATGTGTGTGTGTGTGTGTGTGTGTATTGTTTTCCTGATAATGTTAAACTATTAAGGGCATATTCAGCTCACTTAAAGAAAATCTGTAGCCTGACCAGGCGGTGGCGCAGTGGACAGAGCGTCGGACTGGGATGCTGAAGACACAGGTTCGAGACCCTGAGGTCGCCAATTTGAGTGCGGGCTAATCTGGTTTGAGCAAAACTCACCAGCTTGGACCCAAGGTTGCTGGCTCGAGCAAGGGATTACTCAGTCTGCTGAAGGCCCACGGTCAAGGCACATATGAGAACGTAATCAATGAACAACTAAGGTGTCGCAATGAAAAACTAACGATTGATGCTTCTCATCTCTCTCCATCCTGTCTGCCCCTATCTATCCCTCTCTCTGACTCTCTCTCTATTTCTGTAAATATATATATATATATATTTAAGAAAAAAATTTTTTAAAGAAAATCTATAAAAGCTATCTGACAAAAAGAAAGTTCCAAAGATTCAATACTTGTAAAAATGTCATTTTGCATATAAATGCTAGGAAAGTGATTTTTTTTTTTTTTTGTATTTTTCTGAAGCTGGAAACTGGGAGGCAGTCAGACAGACTCCCGCATGCACCCGACCGGGATCCACCCGGCATGCCCACCAGAGGGCGATGCTCTGCCCATCCGGGTGGTTGCTCTGTTGCAACAAGAGTCATTCTAGCGCCTGAGGCAGAGGCCATAGAGCCATCCCCAGCACCCGGGCCATCTTTGCTCCAATGGAGCCTCGGCTGCGGGAGGGGAAGAGAGAGACAGAGAGGAAGGAGAGGGGGAGGCGTGGAGAAGCAGATGGGCACTTTCCTGTGTGCCCTGGCCGGGAATCAAACCCAGGACTTCCACACCCCAGGCCAACGCTCTACCACTGAGCCAACCGGCCAGGGCCGAAAGTGATTATTTTTGCAAGCACTAGTTCTCAGACTTAGGTTTTTAGGATGTACTTTTGATAAACTATTTGTATGGTGAGATATGTTTCTGCAGTTCTGTATTTATAAGATAATTTCTAGAAGTGGACTGCCATTCAGGGCATTTTCATTGACAAGCTAAAATAAAAGCTGACTGGCTTTTTCCTTTTGATAGGCTTTATTATAGCCGGTTTAGTCTATGATGGAAGAGAAAAAATATCAAGTCTGATGCACTGGAATTGAATGTGATCTGTTACATATGGACTGTGTAGAGAGGACAGAGTAGGATGCAGAGATATCTGTGAATGTATTGGAAGGGGGTGGGGGAAAGCATGGAAGGACACATAAGAGAAGAAATCATCTTATTATGGTAGATTCCTAAAATACCACCTTCATATCTTAAACCTTTATTTACCAAATTTTGATCATGATCTTGATTTTCATTTGACAGCAGCTCTGCTAAGAATTTGCCTCCAATATTAAGTGGCAAATTATTGTTATAAAGGCTTTGTGTAGATTGGACTGATTGTAGCGGTTTGAGCCACTGTCCCTGTTACTTTGAAACTATTGGAATGATCCTGATTTTTATTAAATAGTATGCATAAATTTCCAATTTGTTATTATCAGATGAGAAATATATTGACTTGAAACGAAAGTAAATTCGTTGAGAACACTGTCAGTAACCTTCTTTAGAAATTATGTAGCTAAACCTGACCTTAATAAGGATTTGGCCAGGAACAAATTCTTCCTTAGATACAAATCAAATGATCAAGTAGATGATTATATTCATGTGATTCTATTTAGCTCTTGACTTCTGGTAATAGCAAAAGATTCTGTCCTAGCTTGCTTATTTTTTTTGTTTTAGTACAAGTTTACAGATACACACACACACACATATGCACACACACACACTACAATGTCTATAATCTCCTTTAATTGGCATATTTTTTTCCAAACATCACAGCTGGAAATTACCAAGATTTATATCTTAGGACAACTCATCTTCTTAAAATGTAACTGAATGTGTTAGAGAAAAAATATTAAATACTTTTATTAAATGTTCACATTCAACTTTTCAGAATAACTTCTTTTCCTATCATGTACAGGTATATTAGCTTTAATTATTAAATATATATTTGGAGGCATTTATACATTTGATTTTTTATTCAGTTAAAAAACAAGTATAAGAATAAAAGTTCTTTATAAAATCATCTGCAGTTTAAGAAATTAAGTACCTCGAGTGAAATAGTCAAAGAAGAAAGGAATGAAACATCTGTCTTTGAAGAACATGTTTTAGAAATATTAAAACAACATTTTAAATGTTTAAAAATCTCTAGTATTCCCTAGTGATTTTTTCCAAGCAATTTAGATGTAATAAAAATAAAACAGATAATATTTCTTAAAATAGGTGACAGAGGAAAGTTGAAAGAGTCTTATTTAATAAAAATAATGTGTAAAAATAATAAAATCTAAAGAAGAGGAGGGAAAAAAAAAGAAAATTAAATGTCTCTTAGGAAATATCCTGGTCCAGTAGATTATATCTTATTTTATAGTACAAGCCAGGCTGAAATTTTATAATGAAATGACCCTGACCTGAAGCCTCCTTTGTAAATGACTAGTGCCTTAATTATTTGCATCTGTGAACTCAAATGAACATACTTAAGGATATATCAATATGCTCATAAATCATCTGCAGGCGATAAGTAGCCCAACATAGATAATTAGAGAATTTACGGAAGGCTTACTCCCTCTGTTTATCTGCTTATGACATTTGTGGTACAGCCCTAACAGCAGGATAATTACTGAATTTATTCATCAAACAAAATCACGCCTTCTGGGAATGCACAGTGACTCTGGTTTTAGAATTAATAAAGACATTTTTCACCAAAACTCAAGTACTAATTTGCTCAATAACTAGCTACAATAAGCTTTCTTGGAAGCACTCAAAGAAAAGGCTTGGTACCAGAGGGCAGATAATTAAAGGTGCACTATCCCTACACAAAAGGATCTGAACAATTCCAACACCATATTAAAATTTAATTGTTGAATGTTAACTGAAAAAAATATGTATGTCGCATCTGTTCTCTGCATTTCAGCATTCTTCTCAGACCAAAATCATATCTTTACATCCAAGTTAGTGACAAAACAAAACCTACAATAAAAATTCTTTTAACATTTGTCATAGAATACCACAGTATTACATAAATAAAATTGTTTTTTCCACAATAGTTATCCTATCTATAGTATGCATTTGCTTTGAAGTTTCTTTCCCTCCACCTCGTGTTTCTCTCCTTCCATCCCTTTTCCACAAATAGAAGAGTATGGTCACTTAATTTGTTTTATGAACACTTAGTTTGTATTTTGTTAAAAGTTTCAGTAACTTAAAAAAAAAAGTTTCAGTAACTTCATAAGCGAAAATAACACAGTAAATTTCAGTGATTTGAAAACGAAAGTACAATATTTCCCCATGTATAAGATGCATCCCTTTTTGACATATTTGGGGTCTAAAAACTGGGTGTGTGCATCTTATACAGTGGTTGTGGCATTTCAAATGCCATAGATGGAACTGAGGATGAGACAATATATGAAGATAGTGATTCGTCATCAGATACAGATAAGGACATGCTAATGGATGGGAGTTGTGACAGGGATGAGTACTTGCATGAATTGTATGACAAATAAAACTGGAGTTCAATAACTTTATGTAATACATTTTTTTTAATTTTGGGCCCCAACATTAAGGTATGTTGTATACATGGAAAAATATGGTATTCCTTAACTGCATTTTTCTCTTCGTAAGTTTTTGCAATTCTGTTTTGGTTTTTTTTCAATTAGGATTTCTCTTCTATATTCACAAAATGGAGCTACTTCAACTAAGAAAGAGTTCCTTTTTTTTTTTTACAGACTCGCACATGTGCCCCTACCAGGATCCACCCAGTAAGCCCACTAGGGGGACAATCTGCCCATCTGGCCCAGTGCTTCGTTTCATAGCAAGCGAGCCTTTTTTTTTTTTTTTTTTTTTTGCGCCTAAGGCAGAGGCCACAGAGCCATCATCAGCTCCCAAGGCTGCTGGAATCAATCAAGCCATAGCTGCAGGAGAGGAAGACAGAGAGAGAAAGAAGGAGAGAGAGAGAGAGAGAGAGAGAGAGAGAGAGAGAGAGAGAGAAAGGAAGGGAAGGGAAGGGAAGGGAAGGGAAGGGAAGGGAAGGGAAGGGAAGGGAAGGGAAGGGAAGGGAAGGGAAGGGAAGGGGTGGAGAAGCAGAAGGTCTCCTGGGTCTCCTAACCTGGAATCAAACCCAGGACATTCACATGCTGGGCTGACACTCTACTAGTGAGCAACCAGCCAGGGATAGAAAAGCATTCTTAACCATACTCAATGAACATTAATTAAGTAAAAAGACTACAGCCAGTTTGCTTTTCCTTATAGAATATTATTTCTCAGGAGTTAGTCATCTCAATTAAATTCTAAATGTTTACATCACCATTCCACTAAAAGAAATAGAATTATAAAGTATTATCTTTTAAATGTTTCCACATGGGAAAGTTAGGGTGTGTTCTAGAAGTTAAGCTTTTACTATACCAAAACCAGGATTCCTCAGGCCCTTGGGCTCACTTTCTGATGCAGAGGAATGATGAACTACACAAAATGCAGACTTTTAAACTCATATTTAATTGTTTAATGTCATGGCTCTTGGTAGAGCATTGTTGCTTGAAAAATAAATTGGGTAATTCAATTAAATGGCTACAGAAGATACATCATATCAGATGTAGAAAGGCACTAACCCCAGCTTGAACTTGACGTCCCCCATCGCTTCACTTATTTGACAAATGGATTCTTGAAAATAATTGAAACACATGGCTGCCAGCATAGGTCAATAATACTTTTTTGCCATTCAGCCTCTTAACAGCTTCCATTTTTTTCTTGCACCGTGCCATTCAGGGCAAAGATTGCATTTGCCTGGTAAATCATGCAAGCATTATTACTAAAATGGGACTAAATGCAATGAAAATGGACTACATAAAAGTAATGGCACTTAAGTAAAAGGAAGACCATCTACTAGGGCAAACACTAAATGTCAGAGTTAAATACTATATGACATTACTTCCATTACAAGCTTATATTATGCACATAAGAAAGCAAACTCACTAACTACAGCTGCATACTACAATTTCATACTGTTAACTTAACCAATGTTTTCAAAACACTATTGTAAATCCAGATTTAAAACAGAAGTTACATAACTATTGCAAGTTTTTTCCTCTATCTGTTGAGGTATAATATTGCAGGTAGGCAAAAACTGAATCACTACCCAAATTTTCAATTGAATGTCATGAATACATTTAAAGATTGGTACTTGGTCTATTTAAAAACACTGGGAAAACTGAACTATAAATAAAAAATTAAGGAAGTGTCATTCAGATAAGTTTTTGAATGGTGAAAATAAAAATGAAAACATGTTTTTATTACAGTGGGAACTAGACCTGGATTCTTCTTGAGAAAAAATTCAATCAAGAGAAAGTGCAGCAAGCAAAAGAAGAATTTATTGGCCTTGAAGGAAGAAAGAGAAAAGGGGAACTTGGAGACAGGTTCAGGGAGTTAGTCTGGGATGAGTTCCTATCCACTGCTCCTCTGGTTGCAACTCTTGTGGGATCCCTTAAAGCAGGGGTCCCCAAACTTTTTACACAGGGGGCCAGTTCACTGTCCCTCAGACCGTTGGAGGGCTGGACTATAAAAAAAACTATGAACAAATCCCTATGCACACTGCACATATCTTATTTTAAAGTAAAAAACCAAAACAGGAACAAATACAATATTTAAAATAAAAAACAAGTAAATTTAAATCAAGAAACTGACCAGAATTTCAATGGGAACTATGGGCCTGCTTTTGGCTAATGAGATGGTCAATGTGCTCCTTTCATTGACCACCAATGAAAGAGGTGCCCCTTCTAGAAGTGCAGCGGGGGCCGGATAAATGGCCTCAGGGGGCTGCATGTGGCCCACAGGCCGTAGTTTGGGGACCCCTGCCTTAGAGCTTAGGAGAAATAGTGGCAAGGAAAATGTGCATGGTGGGGGAGGGGGCGGAGAAGGGGAGAAGGAAAGCAAAGACATGCTCCCAGAAGGAAGAGCACCCTAGAGCCTCAGTCCTAAAGGATTTTAAGGGTGGAGGTCTAAGGGGAAGATATCTATAGAATATTCATTAGCTCTCCAGGGGTGTCTTTTAGGTCATGATCTTCACTGATTGGTCAAAGCCAAGTGTAGGGCCGGTGTCTATAGCCAGGTGGGTTCATATTGGATTCAGGCAGACAGTAAAGGAACTATGGAGCCAGAAAATGGTGGACCATTCTGTTTATTAGAGTTTCACAATGGTGGACCAGCAAGCAGGCAGGGAAAACTGCTTCTCTTTCATGGCTGACAAGCAAACAGGCAGGGGTGAGGTGGAGGGGCTTCTCTGGCAATCAATAGCAAAGTATGGCCCCTCCCAATGGCAGCAGACAATCCACAATCTGCTGCCCTAAGGGCAAGCACCTGCAGCCTTACATAGACTTTACACACGAGGTGCTGCCTGGTGCTCATGCACCAATCAGGCAAAATACAAGCAAGTGAGCCTAACATACTTGTTTGCCGATCATTCCACTGCTGATGGTTGCTGGCTTCACAATCTACACAACAGGTGTTTTCTGCGATAGTCCCTGTGCAAGGAGTGAGGTACACTACATAAACAGACTACAGCAACAGCACAAGTTATACAATTGCTGTAATTACAAAGGTGCCCTTCACACTGTTTCCCTGGGCACTCTGCCCAGGGTGCTAACTGGAGGCCCATCTCTAGGCGGCTACTCCACAGTAAGTGGGAGGGCCTGTGGGCTGTGTCCATGGAAACCATAAAGTGTCCTTGGTGCATCTCTAAAACTGGGCAACTGGATGAGAGCAGTTTAGCAGTTTCCTAGTGCAGGAAGACCTCCACCACAGCTTGACCTCTGCATCAGCGTCTCTTATACTGTTCAAAAATGGCATGTCCATCCAGCAAGGGAGCTAGTACCACCCTCTGGTTGCAGTCCAAGAGTCCATTACACCCACTCAATGGTCAGTCCAAGATAGACAGCCCAGCTGTCTGTGCAAATCACTAAGGTAAGGGTCCATTACAGGCAACTAGGAATACAGCTCTTTATTAATGGACCACAGCGACTTTCAATAAGCACTCTGTTTGTTACCACAAGCCCCATTCAAACCCCTCAGCAAGCTTACAGGGCATGGTGGGGTCAAACACATTCAAGGCCTGTGCTGCCTTGATAGTTCTCCTATCTGTTGCTGAAAAAAAAAAAAAAAAAAAGAACCTATTATCTTCCAATGCCAACACCTGCTGCACCTTAGAAGGTGATTAATGGATTGTCAATTTCACATGGAGCCCTCCCTATTCAAACTAGAACAATGGGTCCTGGGGAGGATCCTCCTCTCCCACAGCGGTCTTCAACCTGTAATATTGTAACCGCACTGCCTGTACACCAACCATTTTATTGGTAGCTGGGGCCTTTTGTCTCAGCAGCTGTAAACTCGGTTCTAGTTTAAGCTGCGCCAAAGCTCCAAAAGAACTTTATTAGAACTGCCATCCAATTTCTCCCTATCTGCTCAGCCGCAATCAAATCTATCCACATCTGTGTTCCAGTACCTTTACAGGCCCATTTTCCTTGTTAATTGAGGGAGGAGGGCAGCATAGACAGCAGTCCTCTCTGCTTTATGATCTGATGCTGCCTCCAACTCCCCACAATCTGCTACCATTTTCATAAGTATGTTGATGGGCTGCCCCACAAAGGGGCTCAAGATAGCCACTGGTGACCTAAAAAGGGCTGATGGGGCGCTGCAGAGAATAAGATCTCTCATCCTGGTCATAAACACGTCCTTATCTGGCCCACAGGACCTCAGGTTGAAAGCAGCATTTTTCATACCTAGTTCTTGAAGGACCTTTACTTGCTCACTTATAGCAAGACCACCTACTCACTGCTCCTGACAAGTCTCTGGCATTCTGCCAGACTGTATAAATGGTGGCCATCTCCCATCTTAATAGGGTATGGTTTCCTGGGTTGTTGTGGCAGTTCTGAAGATGCTGCCTTAAGGAGGAGTGTGTCACAGTGGCGGAGGAGCAAGTGGGCAAGGAATACCACTTTTCTATCTCTCAGGGCTGATGAGCAAACAGGCAAGGGAAAAACCTCTTCCCCAGCAAACAATAGCAAAAAATGTCCCCTCCCAATGGCAGCAGGCAATCCGCAATCTACAATCTACTGCCGTGATGGCAGGCATCTGCAGCCTTACATAGATTATATACACATGGTGCTGCCTGGTGCTCATGTACCAATCAGGCAAAGTACAAGCAAGTGAGCCTAATACATTTGTTTTCCCAACACCAAGGCCAGAGGTCATTAGACAATGCAGCTGGTCCTGAAGTCAGCCAGTGGCTTTCTTGGGTTTTGAGGTTTTTATGAAATTGAAGCTAAAATACAACCGAGGCCTAGATCCTATCTCTAGAGATTAATGCTTAACTGCTATTCTCTTTCTTGTATGTCATTTTCTTTGGGGGTGTAAAACCACATGACTAACTAGCTGTGGGGTACCTACATTAGGCTTGCTCATGCGGTTACCAGCTGCAAGCACTTTGCCAGATTGGTAGGTAAGTGTGTGACTGCGCCACGTGTGTATGGCCTACGTAGAGTTAAGGGTGCTTGCACTAGAGAGAGGTGGGTTATTGTGGGTGGCGGATTGCCCACTCACCTCTGTGAGGGGCCATTTTGCAGTTTGTTTGTCTAAGAGGTGGTTTCTCCTGCCTTTGTGCTTGTCCACTGTTGTGAGAATCTATTAAATGGAATGGCCCAACCCTTTCCAGCTCCGCAGTTTCTCTATCATCTGCCCGAATCCAATGTGGACCTTCCTGGCTTTGGCCACTGGCCTTACACTAGTGCTATATACCAGGGGAGGAAAATCTGGGGGAGGGTCTGAATCCCAAGACCAGCTATATGAAATCAGGTGGTCCAAATCCCACCATAATTAGATAAGGATGGAAAGGTCACCCTGGGGGGTGAGGTCCTTTTTTCCCCAATTTTTTCAGTTGCTAGGCACCTGGGGCTTTCCACCATGGACATAAAGGTTGAAATAGCCACAGATCTTTTTTGTATTCCATTTGGAATAAGAGACTATCAATAACTTGCAGTGGTCGGCAAACTCATCAATAGAGCCAAATATCAACAGTACAACGATTGAAATTTCTTTTGAGAGACAAAGTTTTTAAACTTAAACTATATAGGGTAGGTACATTCCTCATTGAGGTAGTGCCCGCATGTGGTATTTTATGGAAGAGCCACACTCCAGGGGCCAAAGAGCCACATGTGGCTCACGAGCCGCAGTTTGCCAACCAGGGAAGTGTTTGGGGGTTTGGTTTAGTTTGGGTTTTGATTATTAAAGATATCCCAGTTTCCTAATGTTCAAACCTTCAAGAACTTAATGTTCAAACCTTCCACAGTATGCAATACTACTTAGAAATAAAATTCAAAATGCCTAGAATTGATTCCTACCCCTGTCCCTCTGCTGTGAGCAAGTTATTTAACCTCTTTATGACTCAGTTTTCACACCTGTAAAATGAAGATACTTCTCACCCTCCTGAGTTTCTTAAGAGAATTAAGAAGGCATTTAGTGTAGTGCCTAACACTAAAGGTTCAATAAATCTCTCCAGGCGTTGTAAATAGAAAAGTGTGAATCCATCATAAGGTGTTTTTATGATAAGAGATATTCTTAAGTGAACAAGTGTGCAGTTTAACACTGGAATCCCACTTAGATAGTCTCAGGTCATGTTTGATTTCTTTCACCCTTTGTAAATTATAAAACTCTTAACTTTCCTTTTGTTCATTAAACTGTCTTTCCTTTTGAAATGATAGCTCCTTCAGGTTACACTGCAGATATTAACACTCATTGATATCAAACTTCAGATGAACCCATTTGCCTTCCTTTAGAAGCTAAACGTGCCATTCAGGTTCCCAAGTTCATTAGACAGCTCTTTACTCCAAACATGGTTAGTCAGTACTGGGAAAACAAATGTCCTAGGCTGCTTAAAAGAAGTGATTATGGTCCACAATGCTGTCCTTTTTCTAAAATTTTTAAATATGTCAGCCATTTGTTATTTTTTCTCTTTTGAAGCCGAACCCACCCCCACCCAAATTACAATTATTCAGCCCCAATACAGCCATTTCATGAGTCCTTTTACTGAGCTAAACAATTCGGGGAGGAGGGATTTTATGGGAGAAATTTCTATTAGCATTATTGTTTTGGCTGGTTTATTTTCTACAAGATTTTGGTTATTAAATAAGTCAGTCAGGAAAAATTGAACAGATCTGTGGAAGTGCATTTTAAAACTTTAGATTGGGCTTGGGCTTTCAGTGAGCTAAAGTTTGGTTAAAAACTGACGCTGTAAAGCCTAAAACACTGAAATGTATAGAAAACACAGTAATCCTTACAAAAAAAAAAAGAAAGAAAACACAGTAATCCAATTTGTCAGACTATTCTCCAAGCAATACAAAAATAAAAATAGCTAAAACTGCAGAGAGAAAGGATAAACCACAGATCACTGACACAACTACATGTTTCAAGCATCATAATGATACTCTTAATACATTATGGAAAAAAACTAAGATTCACAGGTTCATTTCTACAATTTGGGAGTGTTCAATAAAATACTAAGATTACTAAAATTAATAGAGCAGGATTTTATTTATCTTCATAAAATGTAATCTAAAATTATTAGCCATATATTGAATGATTAGTATTACTCTACTATTCACTGCCTACTCTGATGTAATTTTATTTTTCACAGTCTTTTTTACAAAATATTCATTCTTTAAATTTGAAGATTATAGACTATAATGCAAGGACATTTGTATGCACTCTTACAGAAATAAATATATATTATTTAATCCTATAACAGCATTTATACAAAACTAGGTATGTGTTTTTTTAAAAACCTTTCTTAAAAAAATCAAATGGCAAAATTTGCTGTCCCAGGAGCTTGCTTTAGTCAAGATATTTCAAAATTCTTAAGGTTTACTTTTCTCCATTAAGGATTATAGAGTCAATCCTAGTAAGCCTAAAGGGTTTTAAATTGTGCTTGTAGAACATTAAGCAAACATGGGTATCTCCAGATACATAAAGCTCTAATAAATCTGTGTGTATATAATTAGATCAATCAACAGGAACCATTATGAGATATATGTCAGAGAAAGTTTCATAACAAGCAGCCATATAGAAACCGTTAATTCTATCCACATAAGGCCCAATTCACTTAATATATATAACACAATTAAATCTTTTGATGCTGTGCAATATAAATATTTTTTAAATCAAGCAAAAACAAAAAACCCAGGCCAGATACATTGTTTCTATTTTAATATACGTTGTACTAGTAAAAGAAATGAAGTTTCTATGAGATAAATTATGTTTTTCCTTTTTTAAAAAGTTTTTACTGACTTTAATTTATTGTGCTTACATAGATTCAAGTGTCTCACCGAATATATCTCCCCTTCCACCCTGTGTTCCCCTTGATACCCACTTTTACCCCTCTGCCCAAAGCCCTCCCCCCTTCCCTCCAGGATTTGCTGTCCTGCTCTCTATAACACTGTGTTATGTGTATATAATTTCACCAATCTCTTTCCCTCTCTGATCCCATCCTCCACTTTCCTCCTGTCTGCTATCCCTCTGGTCCATTTGATCCCACTTCTGCCTCTATTCTGTTCCTCAGTTCACATTGTTCATTAAATTCCTCATATGAGTGAAGTCATAAATTGTTTTTCAATGACATATTTTCTTTCTAAACAAAATACTAATTGCTATCATTGCTACTTAATAAAACAAAAACAGAGACTTTAGACTAAGAGGATGAGTTAGTATGGAAATAGGCTTTTATTTACAATTAGATAAAATAAAAGCAATAAAAGGCTAACTATATTAACAAACCAAAAGATACTAACTCTTCTATAGACTTTCTTTTAACTCACGTGGCTTATACATTCCAGGATATAATGAAACAATTGCAATAAAGCTTTGAATCATTTCTCCAAAAATATTACAACATTCATGTACTTTCATGAAGATGTTATGCAAAGTAAACAAAGCACTATAATAGAAAAAGTAGACATTGAAAAGATTTGACTAAATTCAAATGTTAAATAATTTATGTATACACTGGAATTGATTTTCTAGGTGTGCTATAACAAATACCACAGACTGAGTGGATTAAACAACAAAAAATTATTTACTCAGATCAAAATGTCTGCAGGTTTTGTTTCTTCTGAAGCCTCTCCTTGGTTTACAGTTGGCCACCTGCATGCTGTGTCCTCACGTGACCTCTCCTTTGTACAAATGTGCATGCCTCTCTCCTAATCTCTTTTTATATGGAAGACAGTCATTGAATTAGGGCCTACCCATGTGATCTCATTTAACTTAAAAGCTACCTTAAATAGTTTGGTTGGTTACAGAGCACCATCCCGATATACAGAGGTTGCCAGTTTGATCCCGTCTGGGTACATACAGAAACAGATCAATGATTCTGTCTTTCTCTCTTCCTCTCTCTCTCTCTAAAATCAAAAAATAATTTTTAAAAAAAGGCCTTATCTTCAAATGCATAGTCACATTATGAGGTACTTGGGGATTATTTAACATATTGATTTTGTTGAGTCACAACTCAGCTTATAATAAAACCTTTAAAACTTTAGTGTGCTAATTTTCAATGGCATCTCTAATTTGAGTCCAGTTAAAAATATTTGCACTGATCATTGTGGTCAATCTTCCAAATTTCTAACCTAGCTATTGTCAAACTTTAGTGTTTGTGAGAATCACTTATAGAGCTTATTAAAACACCAATCATGGGCTTCAGCCCTGTAGTTTCTCATTCACAGAATCTGGGGTAGGACCTAACAATTTGCATTTCTGATAAGTTCCCAGGTGCTGCTGGCACTGCTAGTCAGGACACTACATTTTGAGAAACAGTAATCTAGTACAAAGTTTCCAAAACTATTTTCATAGCACCTAGTATTTCATGAAATGTTTAACAGGGATTTTTGTTATCCTATTTGTATTAATTTTAATGCAGTGACATTGATAAATATGTTCAGAGAAAACATCTCCAGATTATTTTGACATTTGACTATGATGCATACCCCTCACCCAAGCTCAAATTGTCTTCCATCACCTTCTATCTGGTTTTCTTTGTGCCCCAACCCTCCCGCCACCCCCTCTCTCTCCTTCCTCGCCTCCTCCCCACAACCCCACCCTAACCCCCCATTACCATCACATTCTTGTCCATGTTTCTGAGTCTCATTTTTATGTCCCATCTATGTATGGATTCATATAGTTCTTAGTTTTTTCTGATTTACTTATTTTACTCGTATAATGTTATCAAGGTCCATCCATGTTATTGTAAATGATCTGATGTCATCATTTCTTATGGCTGAGTAGTATTCCATAGTATATAGGTACCAAAGCTTTTTAATCCACTCATCCACTGACGGACACTTGGGCTGTTTACAGATCTTCGCTATTGTGAACAATGCTGCCACAAACATGGGGGTGCATTTATCCTTCTGGAATAGTTCTATGGTGTTCTTAGAGTACATTCCTCAAAGTGGGATAGCTGGGTCAAAAGGCAGTTCGATTTTTAATTTTTTGAGGAATCTCCATACTGTTTTCCACAGAGGCTGCACCAGTCTGCATTCCCACCAGCAGTGCAGGAGAGTTCCCTTTTCTCCACATCCTTGCCAGCACTTATTCTGTGTTGTTTTGTTGATGAGTGCCATTCTGACTGGTGTGAGGTGATATCTCATTGTGGTTTTAATTTGCATTTCTCTAATGATTAGTGATGTTGAGCATTTTTTTCATATGCCTATTGGCCATCTGTATGTCCTCTTTGGAGAAGTGTCTATTTATTTCTTTTCCCCATTATTTGATTGGGTTGTTTGTCTTCCTGGTGTTGAGATTTACAGGTTCTTTATAAATTTTGGTTATTAACCCCTTATCAGATGTATTGTCAAATATGTTCTCCCATTGTGTAGTTTGTCTTTTTATTCTGTTCTTGTTGTCTTTGGCTGTGTGAAAGCTTTTTAGTTTGATATAGTCCCATTTGTTTATCCTGTCTTTCATTTCACTTGCCTGTGGAGATAAATCAGCAAATATATCGCTGCGAGAGATGTTGGAGAGCTTACTGCCTATATTTTCTTCTAAGATGCTTATAGTTTCATGGTTTACATTTAAGTCTTTTATTCATTTTGAGTTTATTTTTATGAATGGTGTAAGTTGGTGATCTAGTTCCATTTTTTTTACAGATAACTGTCCAATTTCCCCAACACCATTTATTAAATAGAGGCTGTGTATGCCCTTACCTCCTTTGTCAAATATCAGTTGTCCATAGAGCTATGGGTTTATTTCTGGGTTCTCCGTTCTGTTCCATTGATCTATACACGTGTTCTTATGCAGGTACCAGGCTGTTTTGAGTACAATGGCCTTGTAGTATAACTTGATATCAGTAAGTGTGATACCTCCCCCTTTATTCTTCTTTTTTAAGATTGCTGAGGCTATTCGTGTTCTTTTTTGGTTCCATATAAATTTTTGGAATATATGATATATATCTTTAAAGTATGTCATTGGTATTTTAATTGGTATTGCATTGAATTTATAAATTGCTTTGGGTAATATAGACATTTTAATAATGTTTATTCTTCCTAACCATGAGCACGGTATATGCTTCCACTTGTTTGTATCTTCCTTGATTACTTTTATCAATGTTTTATAATTTTCTGAGTACAAGTCTTCAGTCTCCTTGGTTATTTTATGCCTAGGTGCTTTATTTTTTTTGGTTGTAATAGTGAAGGAAATTGTTTCCTTAATTTCTCTTTCTGACTGTTCATTGTTGGTATATAAAAATGCCTCTGATTTCTGAGTATTTAATTTTATATTCTGCCACTTTGCTGAATTCATTTATCAAGTACAGTAGTTTTTTGACTGAGACTTTAGGATTTTCTATATACAATATCATATCATCTGCAAATAATGATAGTTTTACTTCTTTTTTCCAATTTGAATGCCTTTTATTTCTTCTTCTTGTCTGATTGCTGTGGCTAGGACTTTCAGGACTATGTTGAATAAGAGTGGTGAAAGGGGGCACTTCTGCCTTGTTCCTGATCTTAAGGGGATTGCTTTTAATTTTTGCTCATTGAGTATGATGTTGGCTGTGGGTTTGTCATAGATGGCTTTTATCATGTTGAGGTATGTTCCCTGTATTTCCACTTTGTTGAGAGTTTTGGTAATGAATCGGTGCTGGATTTTATCAAATGCTTTTTCTGCATATATTGAAATTATCATGTGGTTTTTCTCTTTTCTTTTTTTTTATGTGATGAATCACATTGATTGATTTGCAAATATTCTACCACCCTTGCCTTCCAAGAATAAATCCCACTTGATCATGGTGTATGATTTTTTCCATATATTGTTGGATCCGGTTTGCTAATATTTTGTTGAGGATTTTAGCATCAATATTCATCAGGGTTATTGACCTATAATTTTCTTTCTTTGTGTTGTCTTTGCCTGGTTTTGGAATCAGAATTATACTTGCCTCATAAGAGGAGCTTGGAAGTCTTTCTTTCTCTTGAATTTTTTGAAATAGCTTGAGGATAGGAGTTAGTTCTTCTTTGAATATTTGGTAGAATTCACTTGTGAAGCCATCAGGCCCAGGACTTTTCTTGGTTGTGAGTTTTTTGATAACTGTTTCGATCTCATTTGGTGTAATTGGTCTGTTTAGGTGTTCTGATTCTTCCAGATTGATTTTGGAAAATTGTATATTTCAAGGAATTTGCCCATTTCTTCTAGGTTGTCTAGTTTTTTGGCATACAGTTCTTCATAGTATTTTCTTACAATATTTTTTATTTCTGATGTGTCAGTTGTTATTTCTCCACTCTCATTTCTAATTTTATTTATTTGAGTCCTCTCTCTTTTTTTCTTGGTGAGTCTAGTTAAACTTCTTACAGAACCAGCTCCTGGTTTCATTGATCCTCTGTATTGTTTCTTTAGCCTCTGTCATTTATTTCTGCTCTGATCTTTATTACTTTCTTCCTTCTACTACATTTGGGTTTTATTTGCTGGGTTTTTTTCTAGTTCTTTTAGATGCAGGGTTAAGTTGTTTATTTGAGCTTTTTCTAGCTTCTGAAAGTGTGCCTGTAGTGCTATGAACTTCGCTCTCAGTACTGCTTTTGCTGTGTTCCATAAATTTTTAGTTGTTTTATGCTCACTGTGATTCATTTATAGGATTTTTTAAATTTCTTCTTTGATCTCACTCTTAATCCATTCATTATTTAACAACCTGTTATTTAGTTTACATGTGTTTCAGAATTTTTGAGTTGTTCTGTTGTGTTTGTTTTCTAATTTCATGCCATTGTGATCAGAGAATGTGCTTGATATGATTTCAATCTTCTTAAATTTGTTGAGACCACTTTTGTGCCCTAACATGTGGTCTATCCTAGAGAATGTACCATGAGCACTTGAAAAGAATGTATATTCTGCTGCTTTAGGGTGAAAGATTCTGAAGATATCTATTAAATCCAGTTGATCTAGTGTGTCCTTTAAGTCTGCTCTTTCTTTGTTAATTTTCTTTCTTGAGGATCTATCTAGTGATGTTACTGGGGTGTTGAAATCCCCTACAATTATAGTATTGCTGTTGATCTCGCCCTTTAAATCCATCAGAGTCTGCTTTATATATTATGTACTCCTATATTAGGTGTGTAGATATTTATAATAGTTATATCTTCCTGTTGTATTGCTCCCTTTATCATTATGTAGTGGACTTCTTTATCTCTTACTATATTTTGTGTTTTAAAATACATTTTGTCTGATATACCCAAGCTTTTTTTCATTTCTATTTGCATGAATATTTTTTTCCATCCTTTTACCTTCAGTCTATGTGCATCTTTTGTTCTAAGATGTGTCTCTTGTAGACAGCATATGTACAGGTCCTGTTTTCTTATCCATGCAGCTACCCTTTTTCTTTTCATTGGATCATTTAATCCATTTACATTTAAGGTTATTATTGATATGCAGTTTATTGCCATTTTATTCTTTAAAGCTGTATTTCTCTTTTGCTATATTCTTTTCCCATTTTGATCTCTTTACAACAGGGTCCTTAACATTCCTTCAGCATTGGTTTGGTTGTAATAAATTCCTTGAGGTTTATTGTTTTGTTTTGTTTTGTTTTTGTCTGGGAAGCGTTTTATTTCTCCTTCAATTTTAAATGATAGCCTTGCTTGATTAAATAGTCTTGGCTGTAGGTTCTTGTTCTGCATTACTTTGAATATTTCTTGCCATTTACTCCTGGCCTCAAGTGTTTCTATTGAGAAGTCTGATGTCATCCTTATTGGGGCTCTGTTGTAGGTGATAGCCTCTTTTTCTTTATCAGCTTTGAATATTTTCTTTTTATCACTTAGCTTTAGTATTTTAATTATCATGTGTCTTGGTGTAGGTTTTTTTGGGTTTCTCTTTAATGGAGTTCTCTCTGCTTCTTGAACCTGGGAGAGTTTCTCCTGCATGAACTTAGGGAAGTTTTCAGCTATGATATGATTGAACAAAGTCTCTATCCCTTGTTCTTTCTCTTCTTCTTCAGGAACCCCTATGATGTGGATGTTATTTCTCTTCATTTTGTGACAGAGCTCTCTAAGAGTTTCCTCAGACTTTTTGAGTCTCTTTTCTTTTTTCTTTTCTGCTTTCATGCCTTCATTCCACTTGTCATCCAACTTGCTGAATCGATCCTCAGCTCCATCCATCCTGTTTTTAATTCCTTTCATTGTGGTCTTCATTTCTGAAATTATATTTGTCATCTCCGACTGATTCTTTTTTAATATTTTAATATCCTTTTTTATACTTGCTATTTCTTTATTTAAGTGTTTGTAATGACCATTGTTGTTCTAAGATCCCTAAGCATCCTTACAATCATTATTTTGAACTCTGCATCTGGAAGTTTGGTTATTTCCATATCACTCAGTTCATCCTGGATGTTTCTCTTGTGTTTTCATTTGGATTGCACTTCTCTGTCCTCTTATGTCTGTGTTTTGGGGTGTTTTGTTTTTGGAGCTGGTTGAGTCTAGGCTTGGTGTTGTCTGCCTCCAGTTTTTAATTGTGTTATTTCTATTTCTTCTTCATTTGGCACCAGCTATTATTTGTAACCTACTCTCGATTTGGGCCACTTTGAAGTCTTGATTTGTTTCTTTTCTTAACAGGTGATAGTCTTGTTTACTGATCTCAGCAGGGGGCTTATTTGAAACTGTATCCAGGAATATGGTGGGTGTAACCTGAGACTCTGTGGCCTCTTCTGCTAGTTACTCTTTCTGGGGGCAGGGTGTTTTCTCAGCTTCAGTAGGAGAAGGTGTACTCAAATCTCCATGGAGACCTGAGTTACTGCCCCTCCTCCCTACTTCTTGTTTTCAGCTGTGTCTTGTTGTGCTAATTGGAGCTGGAAAGATGTCTGGTGATCTGTGACCTGGAAGCACTTCAGTCTTTTGTTTTGTGGAAGGATCAGCCCCTCCTCCAGCTATGGCCACCTCCAGCACTGGATGAGTCTGCTTCTCAGGTCATCCCCTGCATTCCTATGCCCCTCACCATCTGTCTCTCTCCCCTTTCTTTATGGAAGACAAGCCAGCCCTTTCAATACACCTCATTTTCTGGTCACCAGGCAAGTGGCTGTGAGCAATATTTTCTGCTCTTTTCCTTGGAGTGAGAGTCCTTCTGGGCTCTCAGCTTTACCTCTCCTCTGTTCCCAGAAGCAGGGGAGATTCAGGCGTTCCCTACCAGGTTTGTTGTGGCTTCTTCTTTGCTCCTTAGTTTTTGAGAGCTGTTCTTGTAGTCCAGAGTTGGCTTTTCACTCTGATTGTTCATAAATTAGTTTGTAATCCAGTTCGGTGGTATGAGCTGGGGAGTCTGTGTGTTTGCCTACTCTGCTGCCATCTTCAGGTCCTTAACAGGGATTTTTATAGGAAAACTACCAATAGTCAAATTCTTTTGGGCTATGCTGCATCTAGAGCAGTGTTTTTCAACCAGTGTGCCATGAAACATGGTCAGGTGTGCCATGGGGAAATTAAACATAGGTCCCCATACTATGGTCCCCATGCCAGATACGGCCCTTGGAGGCTATTTATCTGGCCCCACTGCCAGCCGCCTCCATCCAAACATAAACATTCCCCTCACAATCCCTCCAGCTCTCAGCGACAGTAAGATTGGAGGCACAGAGAATGCTCTCTGACCAATCACCTTCTAGGATTCATCCCAACCACTAGCGATGAACCAATAGTAGGCCGCCTCTCATCCACACCCAGGAATGTCCCTGCTCAGGTTGCCGTGCACTTGTCATTGTGTGGCCATGGCTAATAGTTGAAGCTGCTACTCCTCCCCATGGTCCCGATTTCTAATCCTGGTCAGGACTGGAGGTAAATGTTGCCAACACTAGATGAATCCTCAGCCTCAGCTAGTTATGTCTATCCTGATGGTGAATATAGATATTTGACCTTTTTCTTTTTAAAAGAGGCCCCCACAGAGGGTGATATACAATGCATCACAATGTTATCTAACTTTAAAGCTAAAGTTTGCTGATCTTCCTTTGGACAGTTTTTGGTTATCTGTTGCCAAGCAGTTCCCCATTCTGGCCAACAAAGCTATTTTGACATTGCTCCTGTTTTCAACCACATATCTATGTGAGCTGAGCTTCTCAAGCTTGACTGCGATAAAAACTAAAAACAGAGAGAGACTGAGAACTGTTGAACAAGAGCTTCATGTGACTCTTTCTACCATTCCTGCCAGGATATCCCTTTTGTGTTCATCGAAACAGGCCCAGGTTTCACATTGAGTATAAATACATTTAGAAACTATATTATTAACTATATGTATAATATGTACTGTGTTAGAGTGTCATTTTGTGTCATTTTGGTAGGTGGTGTGCCCCAGGATTTTGTAAATGTAAAAAATGTGCTATGGCTCAAAAAAGGTTGAAAATCACTGATCTAGAGGTATCCTCTTAGAGATTTTAACATATTATTTGCATATTAATAACAGATTTAATTTTAATATATTAAAATTTTCTCAAATTCCTACAATAAGAGAAAATCATTTAACTTTTAAATTTCTAAACTTACTTGATTATGTAACAGTTTTTCAAGTTATATATCTTTGAAAATAATTGGTTTAGCATCTTCAATTGTCTAATATCAAACTAACATTTCAAAAACTGTGTTCTATGGAATACCAATAGCTATTTTATTGAAGTGATAGAAGTTGCATCAGAGATGAAAAAAAGACCTTTGATAGTTTGGAAATTTTTCAATTACAAAGTCTTTTAATTTTATCTTAATTCTGAATTCAAAAACTCACTTGAAGAGGAATATGTTTTGTAATTCACACCCTATACTTATGCATCCTGAATGTGAGCTTTAATAATCACCTTACTTAACTATAAGTATACAAAATTCCCACTTTTACATTACACATCTATAATTATTTTCATAATTAATCCTGAAAAGACATTTTTTGGAAACATATACATACACACAAACACACACATACACAAGCAATAACACATCTACCATCATCCCAGGATTGTATATAAGATTCACAAATTTGCAATCACTAAATAAAAAAATGTAAATTAGTGTGGATAGAAATAATTTTTGTATGCCATAAAAAAACAACAAACAACTAGGAAATGCATTCAGAATTTAATTACATACCAAATCCAGGCCATATTAATTTAAACAATTTTTCAAATAAGTGTGTTTTCCTGCTCATTTTTCTATACAGGTGTAGGGCTGGTGGCTGAGGCCTAGCAGGTTCTCATTGAATTCAGACTGATGACAGCGGAACTGTGGAGCTGGAAAGCATCAGGCCATACCCGTTTATTGGAGGCTTGCAAAGACAGGCAAGCAAATAAACAAAAAAGGTAAAGAGCTAAAAAAGAGAAACCTACTTTTCTCCATGAAGGCCATAGGAGGAGGAAAACCGCACCTCACAGGGGCAGGAAAGTGATCTGGGAGAATCTCCACCCAGGGAAAGCACCATAGCCTTTTGTTGACTATACACATGTGGTGCTGCCACGTGCTCATGCATTAATCAGGCAAAGTGATTGTGGCTGATAAACCAGTAAGCAAGCCTAACACAGCTGTTTTCCACACAACAGGTGAATACTTTTTCTTAAATTTTGAAGTAGAGAGTATTAAAGGATGAAGAAATAAATAAAAATAATTAAGCAACAATTATGTTTTAGGAAATATGTTATTAATTATTTTCATAATTAATCCTGAAAAGACATTTTTTGGAAACATATACATACAAACAAACACACACATACACAAGCAATACACAAGTTATTTTACATACTTTATTTCAATTGATACCCTAATTAGTCTTGGATATAGGTATTTTCATTTTCATTTTAAAGCAGAGAAAACTAAAACTCATGAATTAAAAGTAAACTAAGATAAAGGTATGATAAAAATACTGTTCCTGTTAGTAATGTTTTCAAATCTTGTGAACCAACACTATTTAAAAATCTGAATAAGTACAATATATGAAAAGTCCTATACCATATTTAAACTCAGCAAGGGGGAGGACAGAAGAAATAGGGAACAGTGGCATGAATCTCATTCTAGAAATATCAAGAAAGATCTTTAAGAGTGTACTGAGGCACTGAGGCACAGTGGCTGAGAACTGTACTTCATTGGTTCTCTGCTTTGCTGTTAACATTTGTGTTAACTTAGGCATGTTACTTAAACTCTGCCTCATTTTTTTCACCTGGTAAATGTGGATTATAGCTGCAGGTATACTCTAAGGCAGTTGCAAAAAATCAAAGGAGATAATATAGAGAGCCTGACTCATATTAATTGCCAAATAAGCTATACATTATATTTTATCAGGTAGGTAAGATCTGAATAAAAATATCATGATAGCATTATTTTAAATTTTTATAATAAAATTTATACTTTAAGAGTAACATTAAATGAATTATTATATAACCAAATGATTTCTGTGAAATTTTAAGCTTCTTTGAAGTAAAGGTGAGTCACAATCATAAATTGATGCCTTAGGAAGCATATCTGGGTATTTTTAAGTAAAGCTGAGTAGCTATATTTTCAAATCTGTTTTCTTCATTTTTAGGTATTTCTTGTAAAAAGTTTCTTTCTTAAAGCAATGTTATTTTGAAGAAGGACTAAATATCATTGGTAATCAAGAGAGAAATCCATAAGAATAAAGATCTGTAGCTAGCTAACAATTCATTTTTAAAAGAGCAACAATTCATTTTTAAAAGTACAGCAGAGAAGAAGGAAAAAAGGGCAGAAGACAAGATGGCATGGAAAGAAAGAGAAGCCAGTTTTGCAGAGTAAGAAGCCATGTTGGCAGATGGGGAACCAGAAATGAGGGGTTTTGGAACGGTGGGGCCTTTGATTCTAGGAGGAACCAGTGAAGATTCTCCTGGTTGTGGAACCAGATAATGTGTCAGTAGCTTTGTGAACTTTGGAAAAATGAATAGGGAAGTGTTTTCCCTGTGTGTTTGCTCATCAGCTGGTATGAGACTTGAATAAAGGAATGGCCCACACACACAAAAAAAATACAACAACCTACTAAGGGAGTAGAGTAAAACCATATTCTTCAATTAGTCATTATAGATGATCTACTCTCTTCAAGGCCCACACTAAGCACTGTGGATGCAACTGATCATAAGATGAATAATTCTTTCCATCCATAAGCTTCCACTTTCTAGTAAAGAATGTATAATCAGTTCACAAAGGCTTTAATGCTAAGTTCCAAAAGGAAGTGGAGTAAATTTTTTCCCTTAGAATAAAAAAAAAAGTCAGGAAGAAAACATCATTGAATTAGAGTTAAGTTTGAGATAGATGAAGATGAAAGGAGAGAAATGTGCAGATGGAAGGATCAGCATAGACAATTGCTGTGAGGAAAAAATTGCATAGAGGAAAGAAATTTTACAGGAAAGTACTGCACAGAAGAAAGTATTACTCAGAAAATGTTCTGTTTTATTTTCAGATACAATTACATTGCAGTGTTAGTGGAAATTGTTTGCATATACTTCTAGTCAGTTTGGTCAGCTCTAAACAGCAGCTGCATGCAGCTGGTTAACCTTGCCCCTTAGTTGGCACTGTAATTTTTAAAAAGAAGTTTGACTTGTATTAATATAAGGATGGAGTGAATGCATGAGTTATTAACCTTTAACTTCAATAGTTTGATTAATGACAGTATACATCAGGTTAGCACCGAATGGTTTGTGTATAATTATTAGAGGCAAATATTTCATTAGATCTATAATATCTGTAAAGTATAATTCTAGTTTGTAATCTGTAGTAATGTGAAAAGACTGACTTGATGAGTGGGTAGGAAAACTAACAATTCTGTTCCATTATTAATATCAGCTTTTATTGATTACTTTTATTGCAAGCATTTGAACTTCTCTTTAAACTAGGCCAATTCTCCTCAAGTATTATGTCATTTTGACAGACATTGAGAAGTTATACTTGTTACTGCTCTGATGCTCATGCTGTGGAATTAGTCAAGGATGATTATGAAGACTGATAGCAAGTGAAATTAAAGGATTTTCATTCATTTTGTGTATAAATAGTGGCATGGGTCCTAATTATATTGCAGGCACTTATTTGTCACCAGTTAAAGAAATAAAATACTTTATTATTATGAATAACTCTGATCTTCAATTTCTTTTAAATGCATAAAATAAGATGGAAACTGGATATATATACATAAAATGACTGCAAAGAAATATAAAAATATGACAACACAAGTACCCAACTCTGCTTCTTCAGTTCTTAGCAAACCTATATGAGAGAAACTGAGTCAAATCATAATAACAGAGTAGTTACTATTTATATAATTGCATATAATTAAAAGATTACAATAGAAAGTGTTAAACCTACCATGCTACCATATTACAGAATTTTTATGAGAGCAGTCTTCTGGATCCCTGCTGACTTTATACACACACACACACACACACACACACACACACACACGTACTTCCTGTGCTCTATGTTCTCATCTTCATCTATCTTCCTATCTCTCCCCTTCTATAGCCAAGGATAATATATTAGTTTCCTATTGCTCTTGTACGAAATTATTACAAACTTAGTGACTAAACACACTAGTTTATTAACCTAAAATTCTAGGCATCAGAATGTCAAATGGGTTTCACCTTGGCTAAAATCCAAGTGTTGGCTAGACTATTTTTCTCCTGAAGATTCTTGGGATTCATTTCTTTTCCTTTTTCAACTCTTATAGCCTTCCCATATTTCTTAACTCCAGGTCCCTTTCCATCATCAAAGCCAGAATGTGTAGGCCTCTGCCTTCCACTCCCATAAAACTATCTCTTCTGATTCTCCTACCTTTTTTTACCTTATAGAGACCCTGTGATTATATTGGACCTACCCAGATAATTTAGATCATCTCTCTATCTTTTTATTTTTACTTTGTGACTCCTTTCATTTATTTTTCCAACCCTTTAACTTAATCTTAAATAAAGATTCTTAGCTTAATTATATCTTCACTGTAAGGCAGTGGTTCTCAAAGTGTGCGCCAGGGTGCACTGGTGCACCCTAGAAGATTTCTTGGTGTGCCCTATGATATTCCAGAGAAATATGTGCCTTTTGAGGACCAGAAAACCAGCAAGGTTTTTGGAGCTTAGATTTTTGGAGGAGAGAGGTGTGGGGAATTGGCTGTAAGCTGACAGTCTGTCCAACCCCTCACCTCACTTGCCTGATTAGGTTGCAAAAGGCTGTTAAGCTGTGGTGCTGGATTGTTTACACTGCTACCCCCCATGTTTCCTGGAAAGACTGGAGGCAAGTTTCTTCTATCCTTTGTTTGGTATAAAGTTAAGATGATATGTATGGTGGGGGTTTTCTGCACTCAACACAATTAAGAGTAAAAAGAGAGGAATTCTTAAATGTATTGATGAGGAAATGAGAGTTTGCCTTTCAAATATATGCCAAAACATTGAAGAAATTGCTAGGACACATCAGGCTCATGTTTCTCATAAACACAAGAATGAAAAACTTTAACACATTTATGCCAGGACCTGCTGAATTTACTAAATCTTACTAAGAATGTATTATATATATATATATATAAGAGATAATGTTTTGTCTTTTTTTAACCCTTCATTTTTATAAATTCTAAAAAGCATAGCTCAAAAACTGTAACATAAAATGTTTTTTAATGTCAAAATAAATTTAATTTTGTCTTATTTATTTTGTTTAATTACCATAAGCACATTTGGACTTTATATATATATTTAATATTTTACTTAATTATTATAACATATTTCTCAGAAATGTGTATACACTGCACCTACAATTATTTGTAAGATTTTAAATGTGCCCCAACTTCAAAAAGTTTGAGAACCACTGTTGTAGAGTAACATATTCATAGGTGCTAGAGATTAGAATATGGGCATCTTTGGAAATCTTTATCATACTTACTAGAGGTAACATAATGTTTTACCTTTCCTTTACTTCCTCTATCTCTCTCTCTCTCTCTCTTTTTTTTTTTGACAGAGACAGAGAGTCAAAGAGAGGGACAGAGGCAGATAAGGACAGACAGGAAAAAAGGGGGAGAGATGAGAAACACCAATTCTTCATTGCAGCTCCTTAGTTGTTCAGTAATTATTTTTCATATGTGTCTTGACCAGGGAGCTACAACAGAGTGAGTGACCTCTTGCTCAAGCCAGCAACCTTGGGCTCAAGCCAGAGACCATGGGGTCATGTCTATGATCCCATGCTTAAGCCAGTGACTCCATGCTCAAGCTGGTGAGCTCATGCTCAAGCTAGAGGAGCCCAGGCTCAAACTGGTGACCTCATGGTTTCAAACCTGGGTTCTCTGTACCCCAGTCTGATCCTCTATCTGCTGTGACACTGCCTGGGCAGGCTATTTTCTCTATCTCTTAATGCCTTCCTTTTTTTTTTCTTTTTATAAATTGATTTTATTGAGATGAAACTGGTTAAGATAATTATACAGGTTTCAGGTGCCCAATTCTACAATACATCTCTGTACACCATATTATGTGTTCACAACCCCTCAACTCACATTTTCCTCAGCTTTCATGATGCTCTTTTTTTCATTCCCCCAAGCTTTCCATTGCTTCTCTACAGTTTGTATCATAAATTCTTCTTCCTTCCTTCTTTTTCTCAATGCTGACTGTTGTCCTTTACTTTGTCTTAACTCTACCTATCTTCACAGACTCCTATGATCTCATCTTTGTCTAAAGCTTCAATAAAGGCCACTTCCAAATTTCTGTCTCTCCCTTAGGCCACCCTCCCAAGATATATAGCTGAGCTGCTTGTCAACTTGGTTAGACAAAAAACACTTTAAAATTGCATATGCCAATATAGATAATCATCTATAAGAGTCAATCCAAACCTCTCCCTTGTGGACAAGGCCCACCAGAGGTGAGGATGATGGAGACAGAGACCTGACTCTGGAGACCAGGTTCAGTGATGCAGATCCACTTTATTCAGGAAGTAAACTAGCTTATATACACAGAGTCAGTCTATAGGATGTTACAGCGTGTTCTTCACAGCCAATGGCTAAAAAGATCAGGGAGCTGCCTGGTTGGCACTGAGTCACTTTTTTAGAGCAGGCGAGCTCCCTCCTGTGTGTGCCTAGGAGGGTTTCAGGTGCTGAAGTGTTCTCACAGCATTGCATCAGCCACAGCTGTTAGGAATGTGCTCTGCACTTTACCTACATTTCCCCCTTCTCTTTTAATTAGGGCCAGTTGAACTTGATGAATGACAGCTTGCTATTGTTGTCTCTATGGGCAGGATAATGCCAGGTTGGGGAAAAGCAGACCACCTGTGTCTGGGAGTTAGCAGCTGGGAGTTATAGAACACATAAGCAAGAACAGAGTACCAGAGCCTAGGGGCCCCTCGGGGGCCATTCTCTGGTCTTGCTCCACTAAAGCCTTCATATCCCCCCAGGTGATGGAGTGCGCACATTGGCCATGAGATCTTCTTCTGGAGACTCGCCATCTCCTGGGTTGGAAGGTTTGTCGGAGGGATCATCTTAAGACACTGGGACTAGCCTTATGTTTTGTCTAGGGATCCCAAATAAGAAGGTAGTGGCTCCTCAGGGAGAGGGGTAACCTGTAATGTTTTTGGAATAGGGGAGGGTCTTTGGCAGGAGATGGCCAGTAGGGCAGGGATGAGACTGAGGAATGAGACCTACACTCCTTCCCTTCTTCTTTCTTCCTTTTTCTCTCCCTTCCTTTTTACTGGGCAAATAAGTTTGTAAAATTTGTGTTATTTGATTTTTCTCACTTTTATTGTTAAAAATGGCTACTGCCCAGATATGTGATCTGTGAAACTGCTAATTACCTTCCTGCTTGGGAAGGGGCTCTGTTATGCTAATGTATGCTGGAGGAAGGGTTTTTGTGCCAAAAAGTTTTAGAAAGAAGAAGAAGAAGGAGAAAGAGACCATGTTTTTTCAAGAGAAGGCAGCCAAGATGGCAGGGTGCTAAAGGAGAAGCCAGTTTGTGCAGAAAGAAAGAGATGGGAAACAGAGGTGAGTGAGGCTGGTGAGGTACAAACCTTTGATTCTAGAAAACTCAGATATGTCAGTGGCATATGGGAGATAATGAGTGGGTTTTGGAGCCCTATGTATTTTTACTTGTCTGTTGGGTGTGAGGCTAGAATAAAGAAATGGCCCACCAGTTTTTGGCTCTGCAGTTTCTTACCATCTGACCAAATCTAATGGGAACCTGTATGTGAATGGCCATGATGGCTGTGACTACTGGCCATATACTTTTCTTTTGACTGATATCAATATCCTTTTCCTGGACACCAATCCAGAAAGTGTGAAATCTTCTTTACAACATATATCTCCTCTTTTAAACATCATGTGTAATTCTGCCACATAATCACCAAATTCTTTGGTTTTAATTTTTAATATTTCTTGAATCTAGTACATCTCATTTTTCAGTAACTGCATTATCCTGCTTATAGTCATTTCTTACATTTTTTATTTTGCAGTCTCCTAACTAGTCTTTTCTCTCCAATATTCTTAATTCCAACCTCACACTGCTACCAAAATAATCTAGCATGCAAATTTGATAAAATCATAACACTACCAAAAATTCTTCATTAACTCTCCTTGCCCATTTTGATCCCTCATAATCCAGATTAGGGAAGCATATTATTATATGCTTCCTTGCTGCTCTTCTTTCAATGCTTTTTCTTTCTTTTTTTTTTACTTCAAATCATTAGTTCTTTTTTTAACATTTTTTATTAATTTTAATGGGGTGACATCAATAAATCAGGGTACATATGTTCAAAGAAAACATGTCCAGGTTGTCTTGTCAATCAATTATGTTGCATACCCATCACCCAAAGTCAGATTGTCCTCCATCACCTTCAATCTAGTTTTCTTTGTGCCCCTCCCCCTCCCCCTTCCCCTCTCTCTCCCTCTCCTCCCCTCACCCCACCCTCAATAACCACCAGATTCTTGTCCATGTCTCTTAGTCTCGTTTTTAAGTCCCACCTATGTATGGAATAATGCAGTTCTAGGTTTTTTCTGATTTACTTACTTCACTCACTCCATATAATGTTATCAAGATCCCATCATTTTGTTGTAAATGATCCAATGTCATCGTTTCTTATGGCTGGGTAGTATTCCATAGTGTATATGTGCCACATCTTCTTTATCCAGTCATCTATTGAAGGGCTTTTCAGTTGTTTCCATGTCTTGGCCACAGTGAACAATGCTGCAATGAACATGGGGCTGCATGTGTCTTTACATATCAATGTCTCTGAGTTTTGGGGGTATATACCAAGTAGAGGGATTGCTGGGTCATAAAGTAGTTCTACTTTCAGTTTTTTGAGGAACCACCATACTTACTTCCATAATGGTTGTACTACTTTACATTCCCACCAACAGTGGATGAGGGTTCCTTTTTCTCCACAGCCTCTCCAACATTTGCTATTACCTGTCTTGTTAATAATAGCTAATCTAACAGGTGTGAGGTGGTATTTTGATTTGCATTTCTCTAATAACTAACGAAGGTGAGCATCTTTTCATATATCTGTTGACCATTTGTATTTCTTCCTGGGAGAAATGTCTGTTCATGTCCTCTTCCCATTTTTTTATTGGATTGTTTGTTTGTTTGTTGTTGAGTTTTATGAGTTCTTTGTATATTTTGAATATTAGGCCCTTATCTGAGCTGTTGTTTGAAAATATCACTTCCCATTTAGTTGGCTGTTTGTTTATTTTGTTGTCAGTTTCTCTTGCTGAGCAAAAACTTCTTAGTCTGATGTAGTCCCATTCATTTATTTTTGCCTTCATTTCCCTTGCTTTGGAGTCAAATTCATAAAATGCCCTTTAAAACCAAGTTCCATAGTATAATACCTATGTCTTCTTCTATGTACTTTATTGTTTCAGGTCTTATATTTAGGTCTTTGATCCATTTTGAATTAATTTTGGTGCAAGGGGACAAACTGTAGTCAAGTTTCATTATTTTGCATGTAGCTTTCCAGTTTTCCCAGCACCATTTGTTGAAGAGGCTTTCTTTTCTCTATTGTGTGGTGTTGGCCCCTTTATCAAAAATTATTTGACCGTATATATGTGGTTTTATTTCTGGACTTTCTATTCTGTTCCATTGGTCTGAGTGTCTATTTTTCTGCCAATACCATGCTGTTTTAATTGTCATAGCTCTATAATATATTTTGAAGTCAGTATTGTAATGCTCCCAGTTCATTCTTTTTCTTTAGGATTACTTTGGCTATTCAGAGGTTTTTATAGTTCCATATAAATCTAATGATTTTTGTTTCATTTTTTAAAAAAAATGTCATTGGAATTTTGATGGGAATTGCATTAAATTTGTATATTGCTTTGGGTAATATGGCCATCTTGATTATATTTATTCTTCCTATCCAAGAACAAGGAATATTTTTTCATCTCATTGTATCTTTTTCAATTTCCCTTAACAATGCTTAGTAGTTTTAATTGTATAGGTCCTTTACATTCTTTGTTATTTTTAATCCTAGATATTTTTGTTGTTGTTGTTGCAATCGTGAAGGGAATTTTTTTTTTTTTAATTCTCTAATGTTTCATTGTTGGCATATAGAAATGCTATGGACTTTTGTATGTTAATTTTGTATCCTATGACCTTACTGTATTGGCTTATTGTTTCTAGTAGTCCTTTTGTAGATTCTTTGGGGGTTTTGATGTATACGATCATATCATCTGCAAAAAGTGATACCTTTACTTCTTCTTTTCCATTATGGATGCCTTTTATTTTTTTATCTTGTCTGATTGCTCTGGCTAGAACATCTAGCACCACGTTATATAAGAGTGGAGATGGTGGACAACCCTGTCTTGTTCCTGATTTAAGGGGGAAAGCCTTCAGTTTTGTACCATTTAATGTGAGGTTAGCTGATAGTTTTTCATATGTGGCCTTTATAATGATGATATTTTCCTTCTATACCCATTTTGTTGAGTGTCTTAAACATAAAATCTTGTTGTATTTTATCAAATGCCTTTTCTGCATCTATTGATAAAATCATGTTGTTTTTGTTCTTTGTTTTGTTGAACCATCCTTGAGATTCTGGGATGAATCCACATTGATCATGATGTATTATTTTTTTAATATGTTGTTGTATTTGAGTTGCTAGTATTTTGTTTTGTATTTTAGCATCTGTATTCATTAGAGATATTGGTTTGTAGTTTCCTTTTTTGTGTGCTGTCCTTGCCTGGTTTTGGTATGAGGCTTATGTTGGCCTCATAAAATGTTTTTGAAAGTATTGCTTTTTATTCAATTTTTTGGAAGACTTTCAGTAGAATAGGAACCAAGTCTTCTCTGAATGTTTGATACAATTCACTAGTATAACCATCTGGGCCTGGACTTTTATTTTTGGGGAGGTTTTTAATAGTTTTTTATTATTTCTTCTCTGCTAATTGGTCTGTTTAGGCTTTCTGCTTCTTTTTGACTCAGTCTAGGAAGGTTGTATTGTTCTAGGAATTTATCAATTTTTTCTAGATTGTTGAATTTAGTAGCATATAGTTTTTCTTAGTATTCTACAATAATTCTTTGTATATCTATGATGTTCCCAGTTATTTCTCCTCTTACAGTTTGGATTTTGTTTATATGGTTCCTTTCTCTTTTTTTCTTGGTCTGTCTTGTCAAGGGTTTGTCAATTTTGTTGATCTTTTCAAAGAACCAGCTCCTTGTTCTATTAATTTTTTCTATACTTTTTCTGTTCTCTATTTTATTTATTTCTGCTCTGATTTTTATTATCTCCTTTCTCTGACTCGTTTTTGGTTGTCTTTGTTCTTCTTTTTCAAGTTCTTTAAGGTGTGAAGTTAAGTGGTTCACTTGGGCTCTCTCTTGTTTGTTTATATAGGCCTGAAGTGATATGAACTTCGCTCTTAACACTGCTTTTGCTGCATCCCATTGATTCTGATATGTCGTATTGTCATTTTCATTTGTCTGTATGTATCTTTTGATCTCTGCACCTATTTCTTCTTTGACCCATTCATTTTTTAAAAGTATGTTGTTTAGTTTTCACATTTTTGTGAGACTTTTTTCCTCTTTTTTGCAGTTGAATTCTAGTTTCAAGGCTTTATGATCAGAAAATATGCTTGGTATAACTTCGATTTTTCTGAATTTTCTGATGTTGTTTTTGTGGCTCAACATATGGTCAGTTCTTGAGAATGATCCATGTACACTGGAGAAAAATGTATACTCAGTCACTTTGGGATGAAATGTCCTTTAGATGTCTATCATATTCAGGTGCTCTAGTGTTTTTATAAGGCCAGTATATCTATATTGATTCTATTTGGATGAACGATCTAGAGCCGTGAGTGGTGTACTGAGGTCTGCAAGTATGATTGTATTTTTGTCAGTTTTTTTTTTAAGGTCAATAAGTAGCTATCTATATATTTTGGTATTCCTTGTTTTGGCGCATATATATTAAGAATTGTTATGACTTCTTGATTCAGTGTCCCCTTAATCATTATGAAATGACTATTTTTGTCTCTGAGTACTTTTGCTGTCTTGTAGTCAGCATTATCAGATATGAGTATTGCTACGCCTGCTTTTTTTTTGGATGTTATTTGCTTGGAGTATTGTTTTCCAGCCTTTCACTTTAAATTTGTTTTTATCCTTGTTGCTTAGGTGTGTTTCTTGTAGGCAGCATACAGTTGGATTTTCTTTTTTAATCCATTCTGCTACTCTGTGTCTTTTTTTAGTGAATTTAATCCATTTACATAGAGTGTATATTGACACTTGTGGTTTCCTATTGCCATTTTATATATTGCTTTTTGTTAGTTTTGTATTTTGTTTGATTACTCTCTTGTTTTTCTATCATTTGTTTTTGTTTGGTTGTAATCCATACTTCTTTCCTCTGTTGCTATCTTTTTTACGTCATGTGCTTCTGTGGTGTTTTTTTTAGGGGTGCTTACCATTAAGTAATAAAAGGGTACCTACCATGTTCATTGTAGTACACTATCTTATGAGGGCTTCTGTACTCCATCATTCTTTGCTACTGTTAATCTTCATCCTATCCCCTTCTTGTTTTTGTTGTTACAGTTTAAATTTGGTTTTATTGTGTTCTTGGTGGAGTTTTTACTTGTGGTTTTGTTTTGTTTTGTTCTTTGTATCTGGTTGAAAAACCCCTGTTAGTACTTCCTGGACTGGGGGTTTTCAGATGAAAAATCCCTCATCTATTCTGTATCTGAATATTTTTATTTCTCCTTCGTATTTGAAGGATAGCTTTGATGGGTATAGTATTCTTGGCTGAAAGTTCCTCTCTTTCAGGACTTTAAATATTGGGGTCCACTGTCTTCTAGCTTGTTGAGTTTCTGTTGAGAAATTCGATGATAATCTAATAGGCCTTCATTTATATGTTGTATTCTTCATTTCCCTGGCTGCCTTGAGAATTTTTTCTTTGTCATTGATTTGTGCCAATTTCATTATGATGTGTTTTGCAATAGGTTTGCTGGGGTTAGGAAAACTTGGTGTTCTTTTTACTTCTTGAATTTGAGGCTTTAGTTCTTTCCACAGGCCTGGAAAGTTCTCATCTATTATTTGTTTGAATATGTTCTCCATTCCATTTGCACTCTCTTCTCCCTCTCATATACCTATTATTCTTATGTTATTCTTTTTGATGGAGTCATGCAATTCCTGTAGGGCTTTCTCATTTTTTTAATTTTTGAGTCTCTTTCTTCTTCTCTCTGTTGTGCCTCAAGTTGCTTGTCTTCTATTTCAGTAATCCTATCTTCTATCTGGCCTGTTCTATTAGCTAAGCTTGTTACCTCTTTTCAGTTCATAAATTGAGTTTTTCATTTTTGTTTGATTTGTTTTTATAGTTTCAATTTACTTGGTAATATATTCTTTGTGTTTGTTGATTTTTTCTGAGCTCCCTATATTGCTTTCTGTGTGTTTTTTTGTATTTCTCTGAGTATTTTTTAGAATTTCTATTTTAAATTTTCTGTCATTTAGCTCCAAGGTTTCCAATATAATAAATTTTTTTCCATAGATTTTTCCTCATCTATCTGTGCTACCTCTCTGTCTTTTGTATCCATGATATTTGATTTCCTTTTCCTTAATGGCATCTAAGGGTGGTTTTGTTGATAGTACTAATGAGAATTAATAAAGAATAAAAATTAAAAAATATATAAATATTATTTCCCTTTTATTTCCTCTCCTCTCCCCTCCTTCTTGACAAAAAATTGTGATGAACTGTTAATTATATTGGGCTAAATATAACAAAAACTACCTACAATGGAGGGCCTGAGTTGGGGAGAAGTGATAAAGGGGAAAAAGGGGGGTATGGATCCACAAAATGCAAAAAAGGAAAAAAATTTGGGTCAAGAATAAAATGATTTGCTTTTAAGTAATGTTTGACTAAGAGATATAATGAGAGGGATAAGAGGGAAACAGGAAAAAGGGAAAAAATTAAAAAAATTACTATTGTATTTAGTGGAGCCAAAACTAGATAAAATGGAGAGCCAGGGTTTGGAGCACTGCTAGTGCATTAAAAAAGCAAAGTAAAAAACACCCAAAGTGCCACAAAGAAATATTTGAGTCCCAAATAAAATAATTTGTTTTTGATTGAGGATTTAATGAGAAGAAAAGTAAAGGAGAAAAGAAGAAACTAATATAGAGAAAGAAAAAAAGAAAGAGGAAAATACAAAAAGAAGAAAAAAGAACAAAAAGAGAGAGAGAGAGTTAAGGATTTTGGAGTGCAACCCTCATAGAGAGAAATGAAGAAGAAATGAAAGAAAATGAGAAATGTAACACTTATGGGTAATGTAGTTCAAGAAGAGGAAAGAATAAGACGGGCAGAGAATAAAATGACCAAAGTGGAAGTAGAGGAAAATAAGACAAGAAGATGAAACAAACAAACAAAATAAAATGGAAAAGATTATATAAAGTCTGTGGATTTTTCTTGGTTTTGAGAGGTTATCTTCTTGCTTTTTCTTTTCTCTCCGTCTTCCTGGTCAGTGACTCTGTACCCCATGCTCTGCTCTGTGGCACGCTTAGGTAGAGGTTTGCAGTTGATAAGTCTCTATGGCGATGTCATATATTAGGCTTCAGTCTCGGTGGCAGTCGAGGCTCGTTAGCATTTGCAGGCTCTGACAATGAGAGAGTCCATTTTCCGGGAGCCTCTCTCCTAGTCTCTCCTTCCTGAAATAGCAGCCTGATGGTCCAGCTATGGGGTTGCTGCTGCCTCTGCTTAGAGAGTAAGAGGCTCAAAGAGCTGGCAAATCCCCACTCTATCCCCACTCAGCACAGGGCTCTGGGTAAGGCTCTATCAGTCAGAGCCCCTAGCATAATCAGGCAGGCTGGGAGCCAATTGTTTTCAAGGTGCCTTTCTATGCACCTCTAGGCATGTCCAGAATGCCTCAGTACTCTGTGGGACCACTTTCCCCAGGCTTTTGGCACTTTGTAACCTGTTTTGGCTGGGTAGAAGATGCCCTTGTCACTGTTTGCAAAACAGGAGGACTTACCAGCTGCCAAATCTCTATTTTTAGCATATAGCCTTGAGTACAAAAGCTTTGCGAATCAGAAGTTGCCCCCACCCCTATGTGCATAGCAAGAGGCACTAAAAAATATCACGCGTCTTGTCTTAGATCACTGATCTGAGAGAGATCTTGTCAGTTAGGGTTGCATATTTCAGTTGGGAGATGAGCAGACTGTGGGATAAGCTAATCCTTACCGGGTCTCTTAACTTGTATGGCTGGGTGAGGCGCCCCACCCACCTGGAGAAGTTTGAGCGTAGGGAATTTCACTTTCACGCACTCCCCGCACTCTGTTCTTCAGGGTGCAGGGGCGACACCAAGACTCCGGTAACAGCCCACGCAAAGGCCTCTGACTCTGCACTCTGTCCGGGAACCTGGGCACCCACTCCCAGGGTGCTAGGAGGAACCTCTCACCCACTGTCCGCACTCGCCGACCAGGATATGGGGGCGGCCACCTCTCATCCCAAGTGAGGTGCCCTGCCCCCCTGGAGAAGTTCGAACATAGGGAAATTTGTTTTTCCGCACTTCCCGCGTGCCGCTCTTCAGGGTGCAGGGGCGACCCTGATACTCTGGTCTCAGCCCACACAAAGGCCTCTGTCTCTGCCCTCCTGTCTAGTAACACAGGCTCCCACTCCTGGGGCACTAGGAGAAACCTCTTGCCCACTATCCGCACTCGCTAACTAGGAGATGGGGCAATGGCTGCCCCACTTGCCTTTCTTTGTCTGGGTTTGGCATGAGCGTTAGCTTGTATTGACTGGGTTGCCACAAGCACAGTGTTTCCTTGGCTTGGACGTCTGTGCCACAGCCTGGCTCAGACGTTTGTGCCATAGCCTGGCTTTATTCACCCCCTTTGCCTGCCTTAGTTCCTATTTTCTCAGTCCAAGTGAAAGCAGCCCCTATTTAGGATAGTGAGGAAGGTGGAGTGTTTCTTTCTCGTCTTATTTCCTTTGGGTTGACCATATATTTAGTTAATTTTTCACTCGATCATACCTTCGTGTTCAGTGTGGGACTTCTAGATGCTCCAAGGATAGATCTTTCTGCCTCTGGTTGAAGAACTTGTTGAAATTTTGGGGAGATTTATCGGTATCGCTCCATACGGTGCCATTTCTCTGATGTCACTCCACAATGCTTTTTTCCTAATTACTTTGTCTTAACTCAGCTTTCTGGAATGTTTTGAGGTTATTTCATGTAACAAAAACTCATAGTACAGTCCTAGAATATAGTATACATTCAATAAATATTAATTTTCTCTTCTCTTCTCCCCCTCCTCTCATATAGAACTTTGCATATAATTCTCTTGATCACTGGATGTTACAGGTTCACCAAGTTAAAATTTATTTTATTTTATTTTTTTGAGGAGAGGAAATAGTGAAACAGACTCCCACATGTGAACCGTCCAGGATTCACCCAGTGACTTAGTCTGAGGCTAATGCTCAAAAGAACTGAGCTATCCTCAGCTCTCAGAGCCAATGCTCAAACCAATTGAGCCACTGGCTGTAGGAGGAGAGGAGGGAAAGAAGGGGGAAAGGGAGGGTGAGAGAAGCATATGGCTGCTTCTCTTGTGTGCCATGACTGGGAATCAAACCAGGACATCTAGGCCAATGCTCTACCACTGAGCCAATTGTCCAGGGCCTAAATTTTGATCTTGTGGACATCAATCACTTACTAGTCAAGGTCAACTTTAGTACATTTATCCTCTTTTGGATTTTTGGACAACATATTTTATTCCTAGGGATAGAATGATAATAAAGCAATATCAACTACTTGAGTAAAATCCCAAATTATTAATCTATTAGAGTTCTGAATTAATTCTTCAGCTTCCTTGATTTAGATATGCATTTTTCTATTTTTTCTTTTAATTCCAGTATATAATTTATAGTATAACCACTGACATACCATATAACAATACCATAAAAACATAATTATTATATATCCATTCAAAAAGGGAATTTCTACTTATAGACATTATTCTGTTTCTGCATTCCTCATATATACTTTTACACTTTCTACCGCATTTAAAATATAGCATTTTATTCCTTTCCATCTAATTTGTATGTTGGGATCTCCACAACACACACACTAAACTATCTCATCTCACTTTCAACCATTTCTTATCACCTCCACCTTTCCAGCCTGGTAAACTTATAGCCTACCAACTTTTCTCAACCCTGCAACTAGAATGATCTTTATATGATACAATTCAAATTTCATCATTTTTCTCATTTCTCACTCCCTCTGAAGAAAAGCCATTATTTTTACATAAGCTGACCAGACTCTCAGGCTTTAACATCTGGTCACTTCTGCTCTTTCTACTGTTGCTGTCACTCTCTTTTCTCCAGTCCCTCTAGGTCTCTTCACTTCTCCTCAAACCTACCAGTCTTATCCCAAATGAGAGCATCTAACCTCTCTTTCACTTCCAGAAGGACCATTTTCTCTTCTCCTTCTGGTCTTTGCTTAACCATCACCTTCCCATTCTACCATCCCTGACCATCCCATTAAAAGCTGACATTTCATATTTTTCAATCCTATACTTAACATTTAAATTTTACTTTTAAATATGTCTCTGCCTTATTCTTATTAGACTATAAAGGTTATGAGGATAGAGGATTTGTCATTTTCATTCACTGTAACATTAATGAGCACGTCAACAACTGCCTGATACATAGTAGGTGCTTAGTAAGTATTTGGGGGAACAAATGCAATTGCTGTGAGATTCTGTAAAGATATTAAGTGTTCACTTCTATTTGACATCAAGTGTTTCCATTTATTTTGATAATTTTTATAGACATGGCAAGTCCATCATAAATGACACGGGTAAATCTAATAAAAAGAAACTAAACTTCATACTTCATATTTTGCCCAAAGCTGTCCTTCAATGACATTTTACTCATAGTATAATCTGGGGATTATATACTAAAATTTAAAAATAAAGTTAAAAAGCATCATATCAGTTTCATGGGTGTATTCACATGTTTGGGACAAAGGCCCTTAACAAGAGGTAAATAAGGATTATTTAGAGATCTTGATAGATGAACTACAAAGCTTTGAGCCAATGCAGTAGAAAAACTTGCCACAGGGACTTCCTCAAAGAAAGATAATCATGTTACAGGTTTTAGAACATTTAACAACTTATTCTATATGTGCATGCAAATTTGAAAACATCTTTTTGGATAATAAAACACTTTGTGAATCTTCATAAAGCAAAATATCTGTATTTTTCTATGTATTCTCTGTATAAAACTATTTTTTAATTATGATGAGGTTATTTTTTGTGTGTACTGTATCACATATTCACATACTATTACTAATCATCACTTTCTATATACTACCTCTTGCAGCACTTTTTCTATGTGTCATTTGAAAGTCTCACTCAAACATATTTTGTAGGTTATATTAATAGTTGGCCAAGCATAATTATTTATATATGCCCTTTCTTTACAATTTAATGGCATACATTTTTATTTCCTATACAAAACCAAAGTACTACACATAAAATAATATCTGAGCAAAATGGAAATGCTGCTTTTAAATATTCTTAACTAAAAAAAATTAATTCAACACTTTATTTTATTTTATTTTTTTAAATAATTTTATTTTTAATGGGGCGACATCAATAAATCAGGGTACATATATTCAAAGATAAGAACTCCAGGTTATCTTGTCGTTCACTTATGTTGCATACCCATCACCCAAAGTCAGATTGTCCTCTGTCACCTTCTATCTAGTTTTCTTTGTGCCCCTCCCCCTCCCCCTTTCCCTCTCCCTCTCCTCCCTGCTCCCGTAACCACCACACTCTTATCAATGTCTCTTAGTTTCACTTTTATGTCCCACCTATGTATGGAATAATGCAGTTCCTGGTTTTTTCTGATTTACTTATTTTACTTCATATAATGTTATCAAGATCCCACCATTTTGCTGTAAATGATCCGATGTTATCATTTCTTATGGCTGAGTAGTATTCCATAGTGTATATGTGCCACATCTTCTTTATCCAGTCATCTATTGATAGGCTTTTTGGTTGTTTCCATGTCCTGGCCACTGTGAACAATGCTGCAATGAACATGGGGCTGCATGTGTCTTTACGTATCAATGTTTCTGAGTTTTGGGGGTATATACCCAGTAGAGGGATTGCTGGGTCATAAGGTAGTACTTTTTTCAGTTTTTTGAGGAACGACCATACTTTCTTCCATAATGGTTGTACTACTTTACATTCCCACCAACAGTGGATGAACAAGTGGGTTCCTTTTTCTCCACAGCCTCTCCAACATTTGCTATTACCTGTCTTGTTAATAATAGCTAATCTAACAGGTGTGAGGTGGTATCTCATTGCAGTTTTGATTTGCATTTCTCTAATAACTAACGAAGATGAGCATCTTTTCATATATCTGTTGGCCATTTGTATTTCTTCCTGGGAGAAGTGTCTGTTCATGTCCTCTTCCCATTTTTTTATTGGATTGTTTATTTGTTGTTGAGTTTTATGAGTTCTTTGTATATTTTGGATATTAGGCCTTTATCTGAGCTGTTGTTTGAAAATATCATTTCCCATTTAGTTGGCTTTCTGTTTATTTTGTTATCAGTTTCTCTTGCTGAGCAAAAACTTCTTAGTCTAATGTAGTCCCATTCATTAATTTTTGCCTTCACTTCTCTTGCCATTGGAGTCAAATTTATAAAATGCTCTTTAAAACCCAGGTCCATGAGTTTAATACCTATGTCTTCTTCTATGCACTTAATTGTTTCAGGTCTTATGTTTAGATCTTTGATCCATTTTGAGTTAATTTTAGTACAGGGGGACAGACTGTAGTCCAGTTTCATTCTTTTGCATGTGGCTTTCCAGTTTTCCCAGCACCATTTATTGAAGAGGCTTTCTTTTCTCCATTGTGTGTTCTTGGCCCCTTTATCAAAAATTATTTGACTATATATATATGGTTTTATTTCCGGGTTTTCTATTCTGTTCCATTGGTCTGAGTGTCTATTTTTCTGCCAATACCATGCTGTTTTGATTGTCGTGGCCCTATAATATAGTTTGAAGTCAGGTATTGTAATGCCCCCAGCTTCATTCTTTTTCTTTAGGATTGCTTTGGCTATTCAGGGTTTTTTATAGTTCCATATAACTCTGATGATTTTTTGCTCCATTTCTTTAAAAAATGTCATTGGAATTTTGATGGGAATTGCATTAAATTTGTATTTTGCTTTGGGTAATATGGCCATTTTGATTATATTTATTCTTCCTAACCAAGAATAAGGTATATTCTTCCATCTCATTATAACTTTTTCGATTTCCCTTAAAAATGGTTTATAGTTTTCATTATATAAGTTCTTTACATTCCTTGTTATGTTTATTTCTAAGTATTTTATTTTTTTTTGTTGCAATCATGTAGGGGATTGTTCTTTTGAGTTCGTTCTCAAATGTTTCATTGTTGGCATATAGAAAGGCTCTTGACTTCTGTATGTTAATTTTGTATCCTGCAACCTTACTGTATTGGCTTATTGTTTCTAGTAGTCTTTTTGTGGATTCTTTAGGGTTTTTGATGTATAGGATCATATCATCTGCAAAAAGTGATACCTTTACTTATTTGTTTCCGATATGGATGCCTTTTATTTCTTTGTCTTGTCTGATTGCTCTGGCTAGAACCTCTAGTACCACATTAAATAAAAGTGGAGAAAGTGATTTAAAGGGGAAAGCCTTCAGTTTAGTGCCATTTAATATGATGTTAGCTGATGGTTTATCATATATGGCCTTTATCATGTTGAGATATTCTCCGTCTATACGCATTTTGTTGAGAGTCTTAAAGATAAAATTATATTGTATTTTATCGAAAGCCTTTTCTGCATCTATTGATAAGATCATGTGGTTTTTGTTCTTTGTTTTGTTGATATGGTGTATTACGTTAACTGTTTTACGTATGTTGAACCAACCTTGAGATTCTGGGATGAAGCCCCCTTGATCATGATGTATTATCTTTTTAATATGTTGTTGTATTCGATTTGCTAGTATTTTGTTTAGTATTTTAGCATCTGAATTCATTAGAGATATTGGCCTATAGTTTTCTTCTTTTGTGCAGTTCTTGCCTGGTTTTGGTATGAGGGTTATGTTGGCCTCATAAAATATGTTTGGAAGTATTGCTTCTTCTTCCATTTTTTGGAAGACTTTCAATAGAATAGGAACCAAGTCTTCTCTGAATGTTTGATAAAATTCACTGGTATAGCCATCAGGGCCTGGACTTTTGTTTTTGGGGAGGTTTTTAATGTTTTTTTTTCTATTTCTTCTCTAGTAATAGGCCTGTTTAGGCTTTCTGCTTCTTCTTGACTCAGTCTAGGAAGGTTGAATTGCTCTAGGTATTTATCCATTTCTTCTAGGTTGTTGAATTTAGTGGCATAAAGTTTTTCATAGTATTCTACAATAATTCTTTGTATATCTATGGTGTCTGTGGTGATTTCTCCTCTTTCATTTTGGATTTTGTTTATATGAGTTCTTTCTCTCTTTTCCTTGGTAAGTCTTGCCAAGGGTTTGTCAATTTTGGTGATCTTTTCAAAGAACCAGCTCCTTGTTCTATTAATTTTTTCTATAGTTTTTCTGTTCTCTAATTCATTTATTTCTGCTCTGATTTTTATTATCTCCTTTCTTCGGCTGCTTTTGGGTTGTCTTTGTTCTTCTTTCTCTAGTTCCTTAAGGTGGTCAGTTAAGTGGTTCACTTGGGCTCTCTCTTGTTTGTTCATTTATGCCTGAAGCGATATGAACTTCCCTCTTATCACTGCTTTTGCTGCATCCCATAGATTCTGATATGTCGTATTGTCATTTTCATTAGTCTGTATATATCTTTTGATCTCTGCACTTATTTCTTCTTTGACCCATTTATTTTTTAAAAGTATGTTGTTTAGTTTCCACATTTTTGTGGGATTTTTTTCCTCTTTTTTGCAGTTGAATTCTAGTTTCAAGGCTTTATGATCAGAAAATATGCTTGGTACAACTCCAATTTTTCTGAATTTGCTGATGTTGTTTTTGTGACGCAACATATGGTCAATTCTTGAGAATGATCCATGTACACTGGAGAAAAATGTATACTCAGTCACTTTGGGATGAAATGTCCTGTAGATGTCTATCATATCCAGGTGCTCTAGTGTTTTGTTTAAGGCCACTATATCTTTGTTGATTCTCTGTTTGGATGACCGATCTAGAGCCGTCAGCGGTGTATTGAGGTCTCCAAGTATTGTATTTTTGTCAGTTTTTGTTTTAAGGTCAATAAGTAGCTGTGTTATATATTTTGGTGCTCCTTGGTTTGGTGCATATATATTAAGGATTGTTATGTCTTCTTGATTCAGTGTCCCCTTAGCCATTATGAAATGACCATTTTTGTCTTTGAGTACTTTTGCTGTCTTGTAGTCAGCATTATCCGATATGAGTATTGCTACGCCTGCTTTTTTTGGATGTTATTTGCTTGGAGTATTGTTTTCCAGACTTTCACTTTGAATTTGTTTTTATCCTTGTTACTTAGATGAGTTTCCTGTAGGCAGCATACAGTTGGATTTTCTTTTTTAATCCATTCTGCTACTCTGTGCCTTTTTATTGGTGAGTTTAATCGATTTACATTTAGTGTAATTATTGACACTTGTGAGTTCCCTATTGCCATTTTATATCTTGCTTTCTGTTAGTTTTGTGTCTTGTTTGATCCTTCTCTTTCATTTTTCTATCTTTTGTTTTTATTTGGTTGTATTCCATACATCTTTCCTCTGTTGCTATCTTTTTTATCTCATGTGCTTCTGTGGTGGTTTTTTCAATGGTGGTTACCTTTAAGTAATGAAAAGGGTCCCTACTCTGTTCATTGTAGTGCACTATTTTGTGTGTACTTTTGCACTCCATCGTCCTTTGCTACTGTTAATCTCCATCCTCTCCCCACCTTTCTTTTTGTTGTTGTCATCACAGTTTAAATTTGGTTTTATTGTGTTCTTCTTGGAGCTTTTACTTGTGGCTTTGTTTTTTTTTTGTTCTTTGTATCTGATTGGAGAACCCCCCTTAGTAATTCCTGGAGTGGGGGTTTTCTGATGATAAATTCCCTCATCTTTTCTGTATCTGTGAATGTTTTTATTTCTCTTTCATATTTAAAGTATAGCTTTGATGGGTATAGTATTTGTGGCTGGAAGTTCCTCTCTTTCAGGACTTTAAATAATGGGGTCCACTCTCTTCTAGCTTGTAGAGTTTCCGTTGAGAAATTGGATGATAATCTAATGTTGTATTCTTCTTTTCTCTGGCTGCCTTGAGAATTTTTTCTTGGCCGTTGGTTTGTGCCAATTTCATTATGATATGCCTTGGGGTAGGTTTGTTGGGGTTAAGAAAACTCGGAGTTCTGTTTGCTTCTTGAATTTGAGGCTTTAGTTCTTTCCACAGGCTTGGGAAGTTCTCATCTATTATTTATTTGAATATGTTCTGCATTCCATTTTCTCTCTCTTCTCCCTCTGATATACCTATTATTCTTATGTTATTCTTTTTGATGGAGTCAGATAATTCTTGTAGAGCTGTCTCATTTTTTTAAATTTTTGAGTCTCTTTATTCTTCTCTCTGTTGTGCCTCAAGTTGCTTGTCTTCTGTTTCTCTAATCCTCTCTTCTATCTGGCCTGTTCTATTAGCTAAGCTTGTTACCTCGTTTTTCAGCTCGTGAATTGAGTTTTTCATCTGTGTTTGATTTGTTTTTATAGTTTCAATTTCCTTGCAAATATATTTTTTGTGTTTGTTGAGTTGTTTTCTGAGTTCTCTAAATTGCCTTTCTGTGTTTTCTTGTATATCTCGGAGGATTTTTAGGATTTCAATCTTAAATTCTCTGTCATTTAGCTCCAAGGTTTCCAATATTTTAAATTTTTTCTCCAGATTTTTCCTCATTTAGCTGTTTTACCTCTCTTTCTTTTGTATCCATGATATTCTATTTTCTCTTCCTTAATGGCATCTGAGGGTGGTTTTGTTGATAGTATTAATGAGATTTAATAAAGAATAAAAAGTTAAAAAATAAGAAATGGAAAAGAGTTGTTGTTTTTTTAAAAAAAAATTAATAATGACATAAAGAAAAATAAAATAAAAATTAAAAAAAGGAAATTATTCCCCTCCCTTTTTTTTTTTCTGTCCTCTCCTTTCCGGTCTTTCTTGAGAAAATCTTGTGGTGAACTGTGAATTATATGTACTAAATAGAACAAACAATGCCTGTGATGGAGGGCCTGAATTGGGGATAAGTAATAAAGGGGCAAAAAAAAAAAAAAAAGAAAGAAAAAAAGGGTGTATGGACTCACAAAAAGCAAATAAGAAAAAAAATTGGGTCAAGAATAAAATGATTTGCTTTTAGGTGTTGGTTGACTAAGAGTTATGATGAGAGGAATAAGAGGGAAACAGGAAAATGGGGGGACAAATTAAAAAATTACTATTGTATTTAGTGGAACAAGAACTAGATAAAATGGAGAGCCATGGATGGGAGCACTGCTAGTGTGTTTAAAAGGTGAAGTATAAACCCCCCAAAATGCCACAAACATAAATTTGAGTCCCAGATAAGATATTGTTCGTTATTGAGGTTTGAATGAGAGGAAACGTAAAGGAGAAAGGAAGAAACTAATATAGAGGGAGAAAAGAAAGAGAGAGAGAGAGAGAGAGAAAAGAGGGAACCACTAAAAGAAGAAAAAAGAAAAAAAAGAGAGAGAGAGAGTCAAAGGTTTTGGAGTGCAACCCTCATAGAGAGAAAGAAAGAGGAAAGAAAAGATAATGGGAAATGTAACACTTATGGGTAGTGTATTTCAAGGAGAGGAAAGAGTAAGAATGGCAGAGAGTTAAATGACCAAATTGGAGGAGGAATAAAAAATCAAGAATGAAGATAAGAGAAACAAACGAAAAAATATAATAAAATGGGATAGGCTATAAATTCTGCATATTATTCTTGATTTTGAGAGGTTATCTTTTTGCTTTTTCTTTTCTCTCCCTCTTCCTGGTTGGTGACTCTGTACCTCAGGTTCTGCCCTTTTGGTAAGCTCAGGTAGAGGTTTGCAGTTGATAAGTACCTATGGCGATGTCGTGTATTGTGCTTCAGTCTCGTTGGCAGTCGAGGCTCATTAGCATTTATAGGCTCCGCCATTCTGAGAGTCCGTGTTCCTGGACTGTTTCCTTTCTCAATTAGTAGCCTGATAATCCAGCTATGGGGTTGCCTCTGCCTGGATAGTAAGAGGCTCAAAGAGCTGGCACCTCCCCACTCTATTCCCACTCAGCACAGGGCTCTGGGTAAGGCTCAGTCAGTCAGAGCTGCTAGCATAATCAGGCCGGGCTTCCGCCCACTCAAAGACCTCTGGCTCTGCCACTCTGTGGGATAACACGGGCACGCACTGCCGAGGCACTTGGAGGAATCTCTCGCCCACTATCTGCGCACGCAGACCAGGATATTAGGCCAGCAGTCTCACACTCTGAGTGAAACCCCCACCCGCACGGAAAAGTTCTAGCGTTGGAATTGGCTCTCGCTCCGTCCCCCGGCACGGCTTTTGCAAGGCGCTGGGGCGGCCCGAGATTCCGCTTTTTGGCCCACACAAAGGCCCCTGACTCTGCCCCTCTGTGGGATAACATGTGCGGGCACTGCCGAGGCACTCGGAGGAATCTCTCACTCACTACCTGTGTGCACAGACCAGGATATCAGGCCACCGCCTCACCCTCTGAGTGAATCCCCCACCCGCACAGAAAAGTTCCAGCGTTGGAATTGGCTCTCGCTCCGTCCCCATGTGCGGCTCCCTCAGGGCGCTGGGGCGGTCTGGAAATTCTGCTTTTGGCCCACACAGAGGCCCCTGACTCTGCCCCTCTGTGGAGTAACACGGGCGCGCACTCCTAAGGTGCTGGGAGGAATCTCTTGCTCACTCTTCGTGCGCGCCGACCAGGATATCAGGCCAGCCACCTCACCCTCTGAGTGAATCCCCCTCCCGCACGGAAAAGTTCCAGCGTTGATTAGTTCTCGCTCCCTCTCCATGTGCGGCTTTCCCAGGGCACTAGGGTGGCCCGGAGATTCCACTTTTGGCCCGCACAAAGGCCTCTGACTCTGCCTCTCTGTGGGATAACATGGGAGCCCACTCCCGGGGCTTTGGAAGGAATCTCTTGCCCACTATCTGTGTGCGCCGACCAGGAGATCGGGGAAAATGGCTGCCCCGCTTGTCTTTCTTTGTCTGGGTTTGGCGCGAGTGTTAGCTTGTATTGCCCGGGTTGCCACAGGAACAGTTTTTCCTAGGCTTGGATCTCTGTGCCACAGCCTGGTTCGGCCGTTTTTGCCGTGGCCTGGATCTATTCACCCCATTTGCCTGCCTCAGTTTCTATATTCTTAGTTCCCAGGGAAAGTGCCCTGTTTAGGTTAGTGAGGAAGGTGGAGCATTTCTTACTCCCTATTTCCTTCGGGATTTAATTATATATTTAGCCAATTTTTCACTCAACCATACCTTCAGGTGTATTGTGAAACAATCTGGAGGCTCCAAGGATAGGTTTTTCTGTTTCTGGTTGAAGATCTTGTTGAGTTTTGGGGGAGATTTATTGGTATTGCTTCCTACCGCGCCATTACTCTGACGTCATCTAATTCAACAGTTTATATCTGAATTTTTTTAGTGAGTAAATAATCAGATTTTAAAAAGTTTGAGAACAAAAGAAAGGGGGTATAATAATGATTAAAGTGATTTTTATAGGTCACTTAACAGGACATAGAGAGTTTTCAATTTTCTCTCATCTTTTAAGAAAAACAAAACTAATTAATTCTCTCTCAGTAGTCAAAAATCTATTCAATTTTGTAAGTATAATGTGTAATATAACTCACATTTACTGGCTCTCCTTTTGTTTTACAAATTTTCTTTAATAACTATAGCTTAAACATATATAAACATAGTTCTGTAAAACTATGATATCTGTAAGAGCTCTCTTCTAATGAGGATACACTCACCTAAATGCTTGATTCTAATCACCTTACTTTTATAATATTATCTGAATATGGACTATAAAAATGTTTATTGAATTCAAACCCCAGTGGAAAAAAATCTAGAGTCAGGTGTCTTCATGGAAAATATTGTAAAGAAGTAAATATTATCCAGATCCATTTTCTTGACTCCCAAAATAAATTTAGAATCAAAGTCAGTCAAGTTTAGTAGATTTAGATAAAATAATATATTTTTCATGTTTATAATCCCATTTTCAGCTTTTTGTTTGCAGATATTTAATCCATAAATATAAGGATTATATAGGTTTAAAGATTACAGTGGGATATAGCCATTAGCTTCAGGTTTTCACTAATTCAATTATGCAATTCTGTGAATTGTTAATAAATTAGCCCTATATATGTGCTAGAGATATTGTGGAGGTAGTATCTTGTACTATACAACTATTTCAAAATATTCATGTACTTGAAAAAATATAGATTGTGAAAATCTATGCAAAACACATTTACTAATTAAATAGTGCTGTCCATAATAGCAAATTTGAAAAACACTTTATGTTGATTACATAGGCATTTTAAAAGCTATTTCTCCTATGAAAATGACCATCAAGTATATTTCAATATATGTTCAGATTATTCTACTAGATTGTAGATAGTTGGCTCAATTTCTTTTTATCCCCAAGAATTAGATAGTTCTAAAATACCTTAGTAAAATGCCAATGTTCATCTTCTACCCATACTTTGATGCTATGGTATTTAAGGGAACTCTGAGGAGAGACGGTTAAATCTAGTTCAACAACATAGTTAATTTATCAGCTTATATTTCATATGAAGAAAAAGATATTTTAAAACAGCTCTACCATTTATCCTTGTCAACATTCCTTCTCTAGCTGCTACAGTATATGAGAAAATAACAGAAACTGATAGAATCTACTGCCCTTATCATTAGACCCTGGAAACCCACAAAATGTCTTTACATATCATTTATACTACAAGCATTCTTGACTCACAACATGGTTTGAAGACAAGATGCAGAAATTTTCAGCCCTTGTCCAGCACATATCTTCATATTTTATCCAACTTCATACTTTATCAATTCCAGCACTCTTATTTAAATAATATATTATTTCTACCCCTATAAATCCAAAATTCTATATTAAAATGTAATAAATATATTTCTCCAAGAAATTACAATTTAAACACTAACATGAAACTACCTTAGAAATGCAAATAAGTATTATATGGGGTCTAAGTCCCAATAGGAAAGAAAAGGCAAACTCAAACTGAGCACTTGGAGGAGAGTCTAAAATAGAGAGATTTACAAAGTATGGGAAGGATGTAAGAAAATCACAGAGTTAGTGCAGTAACCAGGTGTGAAAAAGTCCTGCCAGGGGTGAGGACAATGGAGATGCAAAGACCCGACTCCAGGGACCAGGTTCAGTGACGCAGATACACTTTATTCAGGAAGTAAGCTAGCTTATATACATGGGTTCAGCCGATAGAATGTTACAGCGTGTCCTTTATAGCCAATGGCTGAAAAGATCAGGGTGCTGTGTAGTTGATGCTAAGTCACTTTCTTAAAGTGGGTGAGCTTCCTTCCTGGGTGTGCCCAGGAGGCTTCTGGGAGCTGGAGTATTCTCATAGCATTGCATCAGCCACAGCTGCTAGGTATGTGCTCTGCACTCTACCTACAGCTCCCCTTCTCTTTTAATTAAGGCCAATTGGACTTGATGAATGACAGTTTGCTGTTGTTGTAGCTTCTGAATGCTACATATTATGTAACAGAACCCTAGCAGGACTAAAAAAACTATAATACATATTATACAATAGGCTAATAGATTGGCTGTATTAAATAATGAGGCAAGCTTCTGTAATGTTTGACTAGTTAAGAAGGGGATCTTAAACAGAAGATTCCTCCTAGGGGTCAGGATGTCATTTCCCTCCCATTGTGTTACAGAGACCTTCTAGATGATCTTAAACACAGTTCCATTTTGATTTTTAAAAAATGGACGTAGGTTTATGCATTCCCCCTTACCACAAAGGTCGCAGCATCCAAACACAGAACGGATGGCTTGCCATGGGCTGCATACTGCATACGGTTGCAAGGCACATTACACAAATTACAACAACATGACAAATCATACAATTTCAACAGTTACTAAGGTACATTTCACCAGTCTCTGAGCACTTCGCCAAAAGCACAAAATGTCCTTGGCCTTCTTTCTAGTCATGGGAAAAGCTTCCTGGGGCAGGAGAAGGGCCTCCAGCAAAGTCACCTCCACTCCTATTAGGGTATTTCACATTGTCCAAAATCCATAAGTCCATCCAACAAAGGAGCCAGTGCTCACTCAGGTTGTAGTCCAGGAAATCAGTCCATGAACATGAGGCCTCAGCCATCCCCCTCATCCCTGCCATCCTGGCAGGTCTTACACTGTCCCAAAGAGGAGCACGTGGCAATGACAGTCAGCATTTTCATCTCTGCTCCGAAGAGCATGATGGCATTCACTCCTATGTCCCAAAATGTCAGTAAACCCACCAGCGGCTTAGGCACTCCCTGCCGTTCCAGCAGCCACACAACGATGCAAACCTGGCATCCATTCATCTTCCTGCTGCAACTGCCACTGTTTACCTTCTGGAGACTGCGAATTGCAACTCCAGCCCACTTCTCCTCATCCTCCAAAGAACTGAAAACATCAGCTTGCGCTGCCAGACTCAAGTCCTGGGCTGCTGCTGCCTGTGTCTGGGAGTCAGTGGTTACTATAGCACACACAAGCAAGAACAGAGCACCAGGGCCTGGGGGCCTGTCAGGGGCAATTTTCTGGGCCCACCCTGCCAAAGCCTCCACATCACCTCAGGTGCCCCTCCACATATCAGCTGCGAGGTCTTCTTCTGGAGCACTGAGGACCTCCTCCTCTCAGGCATAGTGGGTGTGGAGGAGGCCAGGGCTCTGGCTTTGGATGGGTGAAGACTGAACCATTTAGTGGGTACCCAAGAAACCCTGTCAAGCAGGTTGGAGAGTTCCTGGGATCCAAATTGGCTGAAAAACATAAGCATAACCTCTGACTTGCGTTAGAAGAGGGTGTGGTCCCTGTCACTGTGCTGTGGCTGGGTCCTTCCAAGTGTCATTTCAGAGAGAGGGGAGGGAAGGAGAGAGAGCACGAGAGATACAGAAAAACAGACAAGACAGACAGAAAAAAGACACATGGGGGCATATAGTCTGGCCCATGAGTCTGCAGCAGGAACACGTGTTGGAGAAAATGGCGTCTGAGAGGCTGGGGTGGAACACTGAGCCCCGGCAGGGAATGCAGAAGTAGCAACTTCCACTTTTTCCAGTGGCAGAGCTGATGGCACGGTAAGCAATTTGGTTGGTTTCATTTCTGTGCGCTCAGCTGCGATTTTGTCAAACTCAGAGGCTAAACTACTTTCCTCCTCAGTAGAGGGGGGCGAATAGGGATGTAGGGGCTCCTCTGAAAGACGAGTAGCCTGTAGGACCTTAGGGATCAGTGGAGGGTCCCCAGCAGGAGCACAGGTCAAGCAGGCATGTATTGCCAATAAGGCAGGGGTGAGGCCGAGAGGGAAGGTTTTCCCCCCATGCACCTTGGCCAAACGAACATGTCGGAGAGCTCAGGCCCAAGTATCTGGGTCCCAGATGTGCACGTCCTCAATCCAGGGATTGAGATCAGAGAGAATCTCCCAGTAATACAGAGATCCTTTCACAAACTTCAACTCACCTACTCTGCAATAGGGCGTTCAGGGCTCGGGCCTGTGTAGCTCGAGAGTGGGGGAGAAGGTTTCCCATTTCAGAGGGTCACTCACCCGTCCCTTGGATACCAGTTAGGTCCCTGCCTGACATTGGGCACCAGTTGTGGACAAGTCCTGCCAGGGGGTGAGGATGACAGAGATGCAAATGCAAATACCTGACTCTGGGGACCAGGTTCAGTGACGCAGATTCACTTTATTCAGGAAGAAAGCTAGCTTATATACACAGGTTCGGCCTATAGGGTGTTACAGCGTGTCCTTCATAGCCAATGGCTGAAAAGATCAGGGAGCTGCATGGTTGATGTTAAGTCACTTCCTTAAAGCGGGTGAGCTCCCTTCCTGGGTATGCTCAGGAGGCTTCTGGGAGCTGGAGTGTTCTCACAGCATTGCATCAGCCACAGCTGCTAGGAATGTGCTCTGCACTCTACCCACAACCAGGGGCAGTAAAATATAAAAGCACCATTGCCACTCCTACTTCTAGACCTGAAATGCAGGGGAAAGGGAAGGTACCAGAACCAGGTGTGACAAAAGGTCAGTGTGGTAGGACCACTAGATGGAGATGTAACCTGTGATGGAGGGAGGTAGTCTCAGACAAACCTGCAGGAAGTTATTCTGAGGAATAAATATCTAACCTCAATTTCTCCCTTCCTTGCCATCCCTGCTAAATCCTAATGCCAAATCCAACAAGACCCAGAGAGCAAAGAAACTGTCAATATAACCCATTCAGAATGACCTCCTGGGGTACAGAGCAAGGTGGAGAAGAAAGAATAGAGGGTCTGGAGGAGCAAATGAGAGATGTCCAGCATACGCCTTTAAAACACATATGCCACTTTCATAAATTTTTAACATACAGAGGTTGGGAAAAAAGATAACTTGGAATATCTGGGTTCTCATTTAATTCTAAATTATAAAAATAATTCAAAATAAGTGCTTCAAGTTAATTATTAGTCATAATGTGTCATATAATAATGAACAGTGGCATTTTCCTTGCATATTTTGCATATTTTACTATTTTGTCTTTCTCAACTCTAATACAAGCTACAGAAGTTTCTAAAAATATAAACATGTAGACAACCTTTTGAAGAGCAGAAACTAAATAGTTTAGATACTTCAAGCACGATGCAATTAGGGGACCATTGGTTTAATAGTATGTACAATCTCTAAAACAATGAAGGATTTGGTCAGATAAACAGTTTTATGAAAAAAAAACTTATAAATACATTGGATGCCTCAGAACTTCAGTAAAAAATAAATAAGAGAAGGAAACTCTGTGAAGAGCAGAAAGTAAATATATAAAGTATTTCACAGACCTAAAAAGACAATAATAATCACTAATATTTATTGTGAATATTCTAGGAGTCAGGCATATTCTGTTAGGTACATTTACCATGTTATGTCACATAATACAACGTTTCTAAGAAATAGAGGATCATTAGTCTCATTGTACAGATAAAAATGTAAGTAATTGTCCCACCAACTCTTTCTAACAGGCAAGATTGAACGTGACTGTTAGAAAGATCTAACAATCAAATCTGACCCACTTCAAAACAACATTATCAAACTGTTTTGAATTAAGAAACATTAGTTCTATCTATCAGACTCAGTAAGAACAATAATGATATTTTCATATAAGATGTATATAAACTATAAATAATTTGGCAATTTAGGATCTGTATAGTTATTAGATCACATTTTAATTCCAGCAACATATGGTTTTTCTAATTTATTCCAATTTTTATTTTGCATTATATTATTTATGTCGTTATTCAGATTAAAACTACATTATTATTTTTATAAAACATCTTTTTTTTCCATTTGTCAAGCAAGAATTATTTTTGTTGATTCATTGGTAGCAACATTATGTTGATAATAAGAGCCTCTAAGTAGGATTGCTACAGACTTTTAAAAAATAAAACATAGAATATATGTATCTAAGAGCATAATTGACACAGAACTAAAAATAAGAACAGAAAAACAAAAAATGTAGAGTTATGATGTCAATGTTATTATCACTCCTATGGTGTCATTAGTTATTTAAATCATATGTCCTATCAATAAATTTCCTTGTGCATATTGTATATTCATAGAACTAATACATTGACACTCAGCTATGCCAAAATATAAATAGAACCTTCCAAAATGTTTAAAATTACTTTAGAGATTGGGAACTGGGTGAAGAAGGTAAAGGAATTGAGCAGTACAGATTGGTAGTTACAAACTAGTCATGGAAGTACAGTATAGGAAATATAGTGAATAATGTTGTGATAATTTGCCAGGTGAGTACTAAAAATATTGGGGGGAACATTGTAGAGTATATAACTATCTAATCACTTTGCTGTACAACTGAAACTAATACAAAATAATGGTGAATAACTTTTTAAAATTTTTTATTTACTTTGGATATTAGAAAAAAAGGTGTTTTTATTTGAAACAGTTAAATAAACTACTTTTGTAATTTCCATCTCTAAGTGTCTTAAAAATTTTACACATCAAAACATGACATGGTATAATCTATCAACTGATGTAATACAGCATAGTGAATCATGTAATAGATATTATTTGTTATGGCTCAGTGCTTTCAATAATGATGTAATACAAACTTACCTATATAAAAACACATTTAATACATATACATGTATTTTAAAAAATTGGCTCTCTTTTTTTTCAAGAATGGAAGCACACTAAATATTAAGCATTGCTCTTGGTTTTTTGTTTTTTTTTTCATAAAACACCAGTATAATATTCTAAAGAAGAAAATTCATAGAATAAAATTATATTTTTATCATTAGACTTTCTAGAGATTTCAGTCTTATGTCTTTCATATATCTTAATCTTCCACATAGAATAATAAAAATCTTTATGATCTATAGATAATTGGACTAGATACATATAATCAACCTTCAATTATTATTTCAGAGGCAAGAAAGAAATCACATAGACAAATGCTCAGATAAAACAAGAATCAGAAAGTCATGGAATTTAGAGCTGAAGAGACCTTAGAGATCAGCTACAAAAACCCCCTTATTTTACAGATGAATAAATTGAGCCTGGTGAATAAAGAAAATTTTAAAAGGTCACGTAGCTATGTTATTGGCAGAGCAAAGACCATAGTGTATTCTGGCTCAGGATTTTTCACTGTCTTCTGAAGAAGTTTAAGAGATCTAGAAACACTTCATTACAGTTTCCCAACTCTACCCACCACATTACTTTAAACTCCTAACTAACTGCCGAAAATCTTGCTCAAAAGTAACTTTGTAAAAAAAAAAAGAATTATAGTACTATCATTTGTCAGCTAGCTAATAAAAGCAATCAATTTTACGGAGTTTAATAACTTACTTTGATTAGGGACAAGAAAAGCAAGAAAGCTAAAAAAAACATACTTGAGTGAACACCCTTAAATAGGAAACAACAAATAAATAGAAAGGGACTCATTTATTCATTTATTCAACAAACTTTCATTAAGTACTTAAATGTTATGATTTCCAAATTTCTTTCTGATAAAATTCTCTACTACCATTGCTCAGGATCCTAAAGCAGTAGCCAAGCTGAGCCCAGGAAACTATATCCTTAAGTGTGAATCTTATGATTAGATATATTTAAGAAACTTTGTACTGTGTGAAAGAAATTGGTGCCCATTTAGGAACTGAATGTTTAATAAGAAGGAGACATTGGCTTCATGTAGTTTATAGTCAAGATATAAACAAATGATAGCTGTTGGTCAAATAAGTTTGTTAATATGATATATAGGTTTGCTCGCTTATAGTTTGCATTGGCGGGGGGAAGGCTGTAAGCCTGCAGGGTCATTATACCCTAAGGCTTAGTTTTAAGACTAAGCCTTTCCCACCCTAAGTGACTTTGTATCAGAAACTTCCTTGTTTGTATATTGGATTAAAGGTTTTGATTTCTACACTATAAAGTGGGGCAGAACGGGAGCTTGCTCTCTCTCAGTTCCTGAGATTAGCATTAGAGCAGAGAGGAGAGCAGAGAAAGGCCATATGGAGGAGAGGAGAAGCAGCCAAGATGGTAGAGTGCTGAAGGAGAAGCCAGTTTGTGCAGAGTTTGTGCAGAGAGAAGGAGATGGGGAACAGAGGTAAATAAGGCTGGTGAGGTAGAAACCTTTGATTCTAGGAAACTTGGATAAGTCAGTGGCTTTGGGAGACCTAAGTGGAAAGAAAAGTGTTTCCCACTGTGTGTACTTCTTGCCTGCGGGTGCAAGCTAGGATTTAAACTAATGGCCCACCAGTTCTTGGCTTCGTTGTTCCATTACTGTCTGTTTGAATCAAATGCGAACCTGCGTGGGCCAGGCGGCTGTGATGGTGGCCATGGATACTGGCTTTACAATAGCCACATATTGAGCTCCATCTGATGAGAAAGGGACACTTTCTGGGATGTAAAAGATAAACAATGACTAAAATTTTTATATTCACAGTAAGACAATATGTTTATATATATTGTCAAATATATGTACTGTATAATGAAGAAGAATACATATAGAACCAATCTGTGAGTACGTTAAGAGTGAGATTTGGTTGCACTTACAATTCATGAAGAAGCAGAGGTGGAGGCTCATCAGGAATGGTATTTTAGGATCAGATTAAGAACAGAAAGATCCAGGCTCAGCAATCTGGAATGTCCTTGAGCATGGGGGAACTTGATCACAGTCAAAGGTTGGAAATTTTTATCTGAAAACTTGCATTTATAATGAATTGGAGTAAGGATAAACTAAAAAAATAAATAAATAAGGAAAACATTTAGGAGTTAGATGGCAAGATGAAAGTAAACTTTTAGAATATTTACAAGAATATGAATCCACATTTGGTGTTTCAAGTATTTTCAGATAAATTTTAAAGTTATAAAATGATAAAAGATGACTAAAGATTCCCTCATCAATCCATTTGCAATCTTATTTGTTAGGATCATTTAGGACTAGCAAGACTACATACAATTTTTAGAGACCTCCAAGGCAACTCATTTCAATACTTAATAATTCTCACTATCAGAAAATATGTGCCAATATCTAATTAAAATCTCTACTATTTTTTTGGCTCAAATTTTATGTTCAACAGTTATTGGGTAGAAGTAAACTGTTAACTACAATTGATCCTATTGTTTTAACAAAGGCCATTAAAATGTCTTTTTCTACTTCTCTAAAATTAATAGTTCAACTACAGTCACTTCTCCGTATAGTTCTTATTTTCAACTATCTTCTCAGCTTGTAATTATATTTTTGGCTTTCTTGTTAGCACTACTCATGCTTAGCCATGTGTCTGCTTCTTGAATATATGTTAGCATATGTTTTTTCTTTTTTAAACAAACACTCTTTTAATTCCACTCGTTAAATACTATTTGAAGAAAAAGTTTATGTGAAACAATTTAGAAATATTTAACATTCTCTTAAATTTCAAAAAGGTATTGTTTGTGTTCCATTAAAATTAATAAAGTATCTCCTTATTATAGTTAAAACTACCAAAAAGGAAGGAGATAATATTAGGATTAAAAGTTTCAAGATTCCACCATTTTGCTGTAAATGTTCCGATGTCATCATTTCTTATGGCTGAGTAGTATTCCATAGTGTATATGTGCCACATCTTCTTTATCCAGTCATCTATTGATGGGCTTTTTGGTTGTTTCCATGTCCTGGCCACTGTGAACAATGCTGCAATAAACATGGGGCTGCATGTGTCTTTACGTATCAATGTTTCTGAGTTTTTGGGGTATATACCCAGTAGAGGGATTGCTGGGTCATAAGATAGTTCTATTTTCAGTTTTTTGAGGAACCACTATACTTTCTTCCATAATGGTTGTACTACTTTACATTCCCACCAACAGTGTATGAGGGTTCCTTTTTCTCCACAGCCTCTCCAACATTTGCTATTACCTGTCTTGCTAATAACAGCTAATCGAACAGGTGTGAGGTGGTATCTCATTGCCATTTTGATTTGCATTTCTCTAATAGCTAAAGAAGATGAGCATCTTTTCATATATCTTGATAACATTATACGAAGCGAAATAAGTAAATCAGAAAAAACCAGGAACTATATTATTCCATACGTAGGTGGGACATAATAGTGAAACTAAGAGACATTGATAAGAGTGTGGTGGTTACGGGGGGAGGGGGGAATGGGAGAGGGAAAGGGGGTGGGGAGGGGCACAAAGAAAACAAGATAGAAGGTGACAGAGGACAATCTGACTTTGGGTGGTGGGTATGCAACATAATTGAACGACAAGATAACCTGGACTTGTTATCTTTGAATATATGTATCCTGATTTATTGATGTCACCCCATTAAAAAAATAAAATTATTATTAAAAAAAAAAGTTTCTCTAAGCATAACATGAAAATGATAGACTCTTTGCTTTTTGAAATTTTGTTATGTAAAATATTATAAACTAGTTTTACATTTAAAAACAAATGGGCTTGACCGGTGATGGTGCAGGGGATAAAGTGTTGACCTAGAATGCTATGGTTGCAGGTTCAAAACCCCCGTCTGTCCAGTCAAGGCAGATACAAAAAGCAAATTGATGTTGCCACTCTTCTCCCATTCCCTTTCTTTCTCTCTCTCTCTCCTCTCACTAAAAAAATCAATACATAAAATCTTTAAAAGAATGGGAAAATATGTGAAACAGTGATCCAACTAATGCTACTACTAATTCTAACAGTTATATTATACCTACAAAATAAAAAGCCACAGTGTTTATTTTAAGGGGGGTGTGAAAAGGGCAGTAACAAACAAATAAAGACCACAAGACTTTTTAAGAAAAAAATTTAAAACAGCTTTAGGGTTAATTTTACTTGTCAAAATGAACACACATATATACACCCCACCCCCAAGATAATGTTGAGAATTAAAGATGCAATAAAAGAGCTTGTATTATGTTAGTTGTTATATAAAATATAAAAATCTTCTTTGAAGGAAATTTAGCAATATCAAACAAAATTGTCTATGTCTATTCTCTTTGATCCTTCTGCTAATATTAGTTCTACAAATATATTCACATTAGTGTGTAAAAATATATGTACAAGAATGTTAGTTACAATCTTGTCTTTAGACAAAAATATTGAAAATGATCTAAATGTATGCTAGTTGGATAAAGTATGATTCATCCACACATTAGAATATCATGCAGCTATTAAAAAGTAAGGCAAAACTATATCAAATGAAACAAGATTCGCAATACATGGTTAAATGAAATGAGCAAGTTATCTATTAATGTGTACAGTAAGGCATTACATTGCTTTTTGTACACAGACCTTGTTAGTATATAGATATAATTGGGGATATTTAAAATTCTATTGGAATTTCTTCCTGAGAAATGGGATTATTGATGGTTTTTCAATTTTCAACTTAATTTTTTCCTGAAACGTTTAATTATTTTGCAAGAAGTAAACTTGTATTACTTTCTAAAAATAAAATAGCTATAAAATAACTTAATGTAATAGTTCTACATATCCATTTTAAAAAAATCAGAATTGGCTAGAAAATTTTATCATGTTTTTTATTCCTAAAGCAGTGAAAATTAGTACTGAGTAGAAACTGAAATACATTGCTAAGAACATATTTACTAGAACATAATAAATTACCTTTTTGTTGTTGTTGATGCTGTTGTAAATTTAATTCTATTATGTAAACAAGCTATCTGGTTCTGAGAGAGTTACATGAATAGTAAAAACTGTAGATTTTTAAATTTTCATTTGGGAGTAAATTCATGGCAGAAGAAAACAATGATGATGCCAATTACATATGAAAAATACCAAATTTTCCCAAAAATATAGTTTCAGTAGTAACATGCATCTTTGATCATAGCAAAAGTGTGAGCTATCTCATATATTCAATTAAAAATCTTCCAAAATGTAGACTTTTTTTTCTCAAAAAGTAAACCAAACAACAATGTACTTATTTCCACATCAAATTCTGATGAACAAACTTAATCTGTGAATTAAAGTGATATAAAATTTCAAATTGAGTGGTGAGATCTTTTTAGAGTTTGTGATGATCATGAAGGGGAGTTTAATACAGTAGAACTTGAACTATAGTCTTTAGAAAAAGCAAATTTTAAAAATTTTACATAAAAGACTTTATGATTTCTGAGCCTTTCTTCTGAAGCTGGAAACGGGGAGAGACAGTCAGACCGACTCCCGCATGCGCCCAACGGGGATCCACTTGGCACGCCCACCAGGGGGCGACGCTCTGCCCATCAAGGGAGCATCACTCTGTTGTGACCAGAGCCACTCCAGTGCCTGGGGCAGAGGCCAAGGAGCCATCCCCAGCGCCCGGGCCGTCTTTGCTCCAATGGAACCTTGCTGCAGGAGGGGAAGAGAGAGACAGAGAGGAAGGAGAGGGGGAGGGGCGGAGAAGCAGACGGGCACCCCTCTTGTGTGCCCTGGTCGGAATCGAACCTGGGACTTCCGCACGCCAGGCCGACACTCTACCACTGAGCCAACCGGCCAGGGCCTTCTGAGCCTTTCTTATTGAAAGTAGAAGGTGGCTTAAGAAAGATGAACAACTCATAAAAATCTCTCAGTTAAAAAATAATACTTATTTAACAAAAAAGGGGAATATCTAAAATTCAAGATAACTTTTACAAGAAACAATTAAATATTTTAAAAAGGGAAGCACAGCTGTCATATAAGCCCACTCCTCACACCCCAATGAAAAGAGAAAGAAGAAAGATACTTAAAAGATAAGTATCTATAAAAGGACTGGTCCTAAAATAACCATATTAAGTTACACAAAAGACCAGATAAGTTAGGTTTTCAAAAAAATGATAAGATCTACAAAAAGGGGCATTTTATATAAAAACAAAAATAAACATGTCCTCTTGTTTGTGCAAATAATATCTTAGTGAGAGATAATTGACCAACTATGCCTATTTAATTCTTCTTTTCTTTGATAGATATTATTATTATTATTATTATTACCTTATATAACACTATATTTTAGTTGAAGCATTGTACATATATACATATGTTTTTCATGATGCCTCTATAATGTACTCATTGCCACTTTATCATTTTAATTTTATAGAGAAGAAACAGAGATTTAGTGTCGTGACATGCCACATCACACAGTGGAAGGTGGTCTTCTAAGACCTGCTCAGTTATTGTAGAATATTATATACTGTATCATTCTGCTTTTTCATGGAATTAAATTTACATACAATAAGCACATTTCAGGAAAGAAGATAAGAAGTTTTTTGGGTAATACTGAGTTTAAACGTGGGACTTCTAGGAGAATATCTCCTGTTGGCTGTTAGATATATGGGTTTTAATGCATGAAGAAGGCCAGAGCTGAAGGCTATACATAGAGGTATAATGACTGAGTGTAGATAAGATCACCCTGCTTTTTGAAGCCTGACAAGTATCTGAAGAATGAATAGAGTGAAAAAAAGAAGTCAAATTTTAGGAGAAGTTAAGTAAGACAACATTTATCTCTTGAAGGGGATTGAGAAATGTATAAAATATGGGCAGTGACAGGGTAAAGAAGCATATTGTTCAACAAGTGTGTCAGGGACAGGTTAGAAAGATTGGTCTCTAGAGAGAAACATGGAAAAAACAAAAGACTTGAGCATGTTTTTAATGTTAACATAAAGGAAGAAGTGAACAGGAAAATTTGGAATAGGGAATAAAAATGAAATAGTTTTTTGATCCAGAGCCTTGAAAGGGGAATTTACTTCAGGAATGCGGATCATGCTCTTCCTCCTTTTTGGAGTTGAGGATGGATTTGGTGGCAAGAGGTATTTTTATCTAATTTCCAGTATCTTTTCTCTAAATCAGGAGTTATAAGCATTTGCAGAATGTAGAGAATTATGTAGTAAACTAAAATTTTTGAAAGAAGAGAGTTTCAAAATAATATATTCAATAGACAAGAGAACCAACTGAGGAAAGGAGGACTGCTAGACAGAACTGAGGATTCGGTTGAGGTTGGAGATCATGGATCAGTGGTGGCTATGCAGTGTGGATTTTTTCTGTCAGTACTCAGCATCCGAGGTATAGACTAAAGAAATATGGATAACTGGAGTAATTTAGAGTTAGAATTTTGAAGAGCAAACAGAAATAAGAAAGGAGATAATTGGCAAGACAGTGATTGAAGTAATAGGTTATAGTTTACATTAGATATTAAAGCAAGTGATGACAGGTAAGTTTAATTCTAAAATAAAAGTATCCAGGCGGTGGCACAGTGGATAGAGCATCAGACTAGGATGCAAAGGACCCAGGTTTGAAACCCCAAGGTCACTGACTTGGGCACGGGCTCATCCAGCTTGAGTGTGGACTTACCAGCTTGAGCACGGAGTCACTGGCTTAAATGTGGGATCATAGTCATGACCCCATGGTCACTGGCTTGAACCCAATGGTTGCTGACTTGAAGCCCAAGGTTGCTGGCTTGAGCCCAAGGTTGCTGGCTTGAGCAGGGGTTCACTAACTCTGCTGTAGCCCCTTGGTCAAGGCACATATGAAAAAACAATCAATAAATAACTAAAGTGCCACAACGAAGAATTGATGCTTCTTATCTCTCTTCCTTCTGGTCTGTCTATCCCTATCTGTCCCTTTCTCTGTCTCTGTCACAAAAAAAAGAAGAAGAAGAAAAGCAGAGGAGTCAGTGTGTTAAAAACCTTTATTTTGTTGCAGTAAAATTATTTTTAAATTTTTCTCTTCAGTTAGATCATTGACAACCCTGGTTTATGAATAATTCTGATCTCTGAAAGCAACATCAAGTAAAAATATGTAGTTTTGCAGAGTAAGTTTAGGATTTTGTGACATCAGTTTACGGCACCAATTGCGTGAGTCATAAACAGTCAAGAGAATGAGAAGACAAGCCAAATAGTTGGAGGAAATATTTGCAAAATACATATCTGAAAAAGAACTGTTATTCAAATATACAAATAACAATTAAAACTCAACAATAAGAAAATAACCCACCCAATAAAAATGTGCCAAAGACTTTAACAGACAACTCACCAAAAAGATAGCAGATGGTAAATAGCATGTAAAAAGATGCTCCACATAATATGTCATCAAGAAAATTCAAATTAAAACAACAATGAGATGCCACTCTACCCATATTGGAATGGCCAAAACCTCCAACAATGAAAGCTCTAAATATGGGGAGGATATAATACAACAGGAATGCTCATTCATTGCTAATGGAAAAGTAGAATGCTATAGCTACTTTGGAAGATAGTCTGATGGTTTCTTAGGAAACTAAACATACTCTTACCAAATGATCTAACAATCCAGTTCCCTGATATTTGTCCAATAAAATAAAAAACATATGTCCACACAAAACTATGTACCCAGATGTTTATAGTAGCTCTATTCATAATTGCAAAATTTGGAAGCAAGAAAGATGTCCTTCAGTAGGTGATTAATCAATAAACTGTGGTATACCCAGACAATGAGATATTGTTCAGTGTTAAAAAGAAATAAGCTGTCAAGTAATGAAAAAAAAAAACATAGAGGAACCTTAAACTTATATTAAATTCATATTGCAAAGTGAAAGAATCCAAATTGAAAAGGCTATATACAATATGATTTTAATGATATGACGTTATAATTCAAAATTATGTCTCTGGAAAAGACAAAGCTATGGAGAGAGTAACAAGATCACTGGTTGCCAGTTGTGGGAAGGGATGAAATGGTAAAACACAGAATTTTTAGGATAGTGAAACTGCTCTGTATGGTACTAAAATGATAGATACATGTAATCATATATTTGTCCAAACCCAGAGAATGTACAACACTGAACTCTTAATGTAATCTCTGGAGTTTGGGTTATCATGATGTGTGATATACTTTCATCAGTTTTAACAGATGTACCACTCTGATGGGAGATACTGATGATGGAGGAGGCTATGCATATGTGTGGGCAGAGAGTTTATGGGAAATCTCTGTACATTTCTCTAAACTATTTTATGAACCTACAACTGGTCTAAAAATTGTTATGAAAAAAAAACTCAGCAGGCAGCCCATATTATATGAAATCATGTAGACCTTGAACACTATTAAATATTTCAAAGAAAAGCTCATATTGATATGATATAGTGACAACATTATAGGGTTCTAGATCATAAAATTTAAAATATCTTCTTGCTTAATACAAAAAGAGTTCTCAAAATATTGTCCTTAGACCATCAGATTCAGCAAACCTTAGGAATTTGTTAAAATGCAATTTTTTTGCCACTCATTCCATTACCAAATCAGAAACTCTGGAGGTGGGGCCCAGTGGGATTGTTTTTTAAACCACCTTTCAGATAATTCTAATGCACATAAAGTGTGAGAATCCTTGAAATACCATCATCTCATTGGTTTAAATTGACTTGTCAGAAAGGTCAACCTAGATTTTTTTTCTAATAATTGTGATTTCAAGTTATATTCTCTGTCAAATATTTTTTTTCAAAAAACTTTTTCTAAGACCAGTTTTTTACTACTGAGGACAGATGGACCAGGCATGAGAAAGACTGAGTTTTGGGCAGCAAAAACAAAAAGTAAATATAAAATTATTGTTGTTATTAAACAAGGTTGTTAAACTGGTAAGAAAAAACCCTTCAAATTTTGATAGAATATTTTGGCTTTATGTGCCTACAAATATAGGTGGCTTTAGTTTCTTCAGCTTGGGCTGTTGTCAGAAACATTTCTATCCATTAAAGAAGATAACCAATGGCTTTCACAGACAGTAGTAATAGTTATATAAATTTTTTTTAAAAATTCTGCAGAGTCCCAGGATTAATAAAACAGATGCACTCGGGAATTTCTTTGGCCCTGCATTCTCTCACCAAAGCAAAGTTTGACAAGAAATGCTGAGTATAATACTCATTACACTTTAATAGATCTGGTAGTAACAGGGAAGAAGGAGAGGAAGAGACAGGAAAAAGAGGAGAGAAAAGAATATGGTGAAGAGAAGCTGTGATAACTGCAAAAAGTAGGGTTGTTACCGTATTTTTCACTTCATAAGACGCAACTGACCATAAGACACACCTAGGGTTTTAAGGAGAAAAATAAGAAAAAAAATATTCTGAACCAAATGGTGTGTTAAAATATTTAATAAAATAATATTTCAACAATGTAAACTCAACAGCAGTATTACCAACCATTAGCACTGTTATTAACAAATGAGAATAGACTTTAATGTTTAAATACTCTTCTAGCTGTCCTGGAACCCGCAGCAGCTAAAAAAAAAAAAAAAAAAATGAACATTTGCTCCGTAAGACACAGGGGCATTTTCTCCTCGACTTTTCGGGGAAAAAAGTGCTTCTTATGGAGCAAAAGATACAGTAAATTTCTTGAGACATGAGGCAAAGACCAAATACTGGTCCCCAGGCATAGATTCTCTATGAAGATAAGTAACAGTTCAAGAAAATTCAGCAATATTGTTGTCATGGTATGGTAAACAACATTGTGGGTTCTTGTTCAAGTATATCTTCAGTTTTTTTTCTTCAGCAGCTTAGCTAAGGATGGTAAAACAAAAATGAAACGTACAACATAAAACAACTTTGTTTTTCCCTGAATTGATTTATTGGAACATAGTAACATATAGGTAAGCAAGATTCCTTAATAAGAGTTGATTGTCTATAATTAATTTCTCTCAAATAAATAACTCAATACATAACACTGACTGGAAACTAAATCAAAGTAACTAACCAACATGTGAAGGAAAGATAGGAAAAGAAAAGAAGCAACTGTTTAGTCACTTATGACCAAAAATTTCCATTAAAGCATATGATTTATAATAGGATGCAGTAAAATTTTAACTAATGTTTAAACTTTTGGTTATAGGAGTACTGTTTGATGGCAGATTTCAAAATTAATTACTGTGGGGTTTAGACTTAATACAATAAAATATTTAATATCAAATTTAAAATGCCATTCTTGTGACATAGCATTTCATGTGAACATACTGTATATACACACACAACTAATATGAGTACAAAATATTTAAAATTTAATTATAAAATTATTGCATAAATTGCTGCAAACTATGTAATGTCTTGTATTCTACACTGAAACTATTCTCATAGTCATCTATACTGTATAGCACCTTAGATACTAAGTCACTGCATTTGCATTTTTGTAACAAAGGATTTCATTTTCTTGAAACATGTTATGGCCTGCCCTCATTAATTCAGAAAAAAATAATACAATTAAAGAAAGTATTCAGAGGTTCTAAAGTCAACTGAATTTTGGTTAATGACATGATTAGTATTAGCTTAAATTAATCCTGTTGCTTTGGTAGGTTATATAAAAACTATTTATATTTTAAGCTAAATAGTTCACTCTAATTTCAGTTGATCTCTGTGAGAAAAATATAGGACCAAGAATTCTAGTAAATATAAACCTATATTAAAATGAAATACATAACTCAGTATTGCACTCTATATTGGTTAGAAATGTCTAAACATTTTATATTTTTCATGTGAAATTTCTATCAATCTACTTGAAAATAAAAGAGCTAGCTAGAATGAATACATAGCCATATCTATACCTACATTATTTCTTCATTTCCTGGTATAAAATGTTGTGTTAAACTTTTGAACTTAAGTTTTCTTTACATTTCAAATAACATATACAGATTTTCTTTTCTTTTTTTAATCTTTATGCCTAAATTTATATGTTTAAAATATACTAGTATATAAAAATCTTACTTAAGGAACAATACTATAAAGTATAGGATTTCCTTAAACTACCATTTTTATATAAACTTAAAATACAGGAACAAACAGCTGTTTGTAACAGCACATAGAGGCCATATGAATTTAGGACTTTTAAATATAGAAATTTTATTTTCAAAATGCAATGTATTTTCATTTTAACTTGCACACAGTTATGCAAGACTCATATCAACATTCATACGCAGACTACAAAGTTTTGTCAGAGACATTGAAAAGCATTCCTTTAACATACTTTTATACTTATTATTGTATTTTTAAACAAAAAAGAACAATACTACTTAACAATAATTTAATATCAATATGGATAAGTTAAATATAAAACTGCGTTGTCATATTAATAGGTAAGGGTTTTTGAAGTATAGTCAATTTATTGATTTGAGCATGTAAAACTGTTCCTGTTACTTAGGCAGCTTTCTTTTGTTACATCAAGAATAGTAATTTTATTGAGAAAGGCACAATAGAAGATGATTGATTGTCTGCTTTTGTTATGGAGATGAGTTATTGCAGAATGCATACATGAAAAAATAAAAGCATTGTTCTATAAATTGGCCCTTGATTCTTTGTTCATTTGAGTTCATTGTTCATAGACTCTAGCATAAGCTAATACTAAATAGTATAGTAAATAAAAGCATTTTTTGCTAAAGCAAAATCACTTTCTTCACTAATGAAACTCAGCTTTATGAAATAACAGTGTCTGCCAGTGTGCTATATTTAAAATGTATAATTTAATCTATGCCAAAAGCTGAGTAGTCATAGAAAGTTTGCATAGCTATTATCATCTTATTAAATTAGTAATAAAAGTGCATAATGAAAAATGAAAAACTTTTTATTTAAAACTTAATGAGAAAGCAGCTCACAAGCAATGCAAATTAAAAAGTGGCACATTTTAGACAGTTGAATAAAATCTATTAAGAAAAAATATAATTGTCAGTAACCGTTGAATGACTTCAATAACTTTTTAATCAAAAAATTAGAATCATAACTATCAAATTTTCTAAGACATTTAAAAGGATAAAATATTAGAATAGAAAAAAGTTTCATCAACCATTTTATTTTTAAAACAAGACATAAAATATTACTTTTAAATAGATAAATGTCATGTCAACTTACTGTTTGTTTCTTAAAGAAATTATTTTTTTTATATTTGAATCATGGATAATATGTAATGTAATTAACCTGTTGTTTTATGAAGTTCACTTTTTAGTTAGATTTTAATGTCAGTGACAATTGGATCTCTCCAATGCTACTTTTAACTGTTTTATTCTGATGTACTGTGCTTTGCTGAGAGATAGAACACTTCACTCTACACACAGCTATCACCTGGTGTTTGCTAAATCACTGTGAAATTCTTGCAACAGCTGTTTGTTCCTGGGGAAACATTCACTTCATATTGCAGCAATAAACTGATCATTGCCAATTAAATGCCCATTAATTGTGTAAGCAAGGATTACTGCCAGATGTTTACATTAGAAAGAAAAATATTCTTTGCTATTTATTTTCCACTTTCAACCATTCTTTTCATGTAAATAATTATGTATATAAGCTTTGCTTTTTATAATATGCCACAAATTTCAATTCAAAAATTAAAACAATCTCTCCATAGGTTTGATATAATAGAGGTTAAACTAGAGTACATCATGCATATAAAAAGAATAAATTTGGGCAGGATCATTTTTTCAATGCAAAAGTAAATGCTTAAACATTATACAGTGACTCAAATTTTCTAGATTTTTTATTTTCTCTATCACATGTTAGAAGTTGTCTTTATTTCCATTTGTTCCTTTTGGAATAATAAACCTATGAAATAGTGTACATAAAAGTTGAGATAAAACAAACTGTCTTACAAAGCCTACGAAGGAAAAAAACTGTAAAAATAAAGAATTTCATATTAAATAAAAGCACATGGTACTTTTAGATTTTTAGCTTAATCTCATCACCTTCATGTATACCTGGGGTTTTGTTCAATCTCAAAATAAAAAGTCCTCTTCAGAATACGGCAGTGATGAAAATGAGACATGCATTTAATAATATGATATCCCAAGTAATTTATTTCTGAACACCAAACAAAATGCAAAATAAACATGAATCATAATGAATATATTACCTCTTTTAGTGTCTAAGTAAATGATAAAAGTTGAAAAAAATGTGTCTCCATGGCAATACATACCTATAAATCATTTTTTTAGATAGGAAAGCTTTCACAGAATACATCATATATATATATATATATACACATACATACATACATATATATACAGACACACACATATGTATGTATATATATATGTATATATATATTATTTTTTCCGTGCAGTTGTTTCTTCATGTATAAGGAATAGCAAATTCACATGCATGTCCTCCTGTTAGAGTAACTGATCACACAGCCTCTCATACCCCAGCTATACAATGTATACAAACAAGAACAACAAAAAGATTAGGTGACTTTCTGTCCTCACCAGATTGAACCACACCTCCTCTCTGGAAGGTGATCACAGGACACATTCAGAGCCGCTGAAGACATGAAACAGTAGCATCTGGCTCCTTAAATATCTCCACAGGCATTTGTAATGGCATCTTTGAAGTTTTCTCTGCATCTGTCACATGTTTAGACTGCACATTGACTGCCCCAGCTGAGCACGATTTTGATTCTTTGAGATTCTGAATAGTGTAATCTGTTTAAGAATAAGGCTCGGGAAAATCCCTCATAATATCCATACAGAAGCTCTTTCATGATTAAAATGGGGGTCCTCATTCCCATAACTGTGATTTTTTTATGCTGAAGTGATGCCAGCCTTTGAGTTAATAATACAGCCTACAATTACATTTCATCTTTGCACATTTTATGAGAACCTGTACTCAAAAATCACAACTTATCTACTTTTTTAAAAATCAGTATTATAGAAATTACTATTTGAGAAGAAGGCCTCTATAAATATGATGTGTGCATAATCATCTTGGCATCCTATTATAAAAGAAATCTGACCACTGTCAACTCATTTTGAAAATCATTTCTGATACAACCTATTGAGTATCAAGTGCATCAAATGCAGAATATCAGAATAAAGGGTGATTTGACTTAAATGATAATTGAGTTCTACTGACTTTGCATTTATTAAATTAATATACTTCTAACAATTAAGTCATAAAGCCTCTACTTAATGCACTTCCATATGTGTAAAGACTATTTTCTATTATTAATGGGCTCTCAAGATATATCAAACAGCCTCATAAATACAAATTGGGACTATTAAGTATAACTTTATTCTCATCAATTCCATGGTTGTCCATTAAAAAAAATTTTTTTTAATTGACACAACCTTTCTTAATGTCTCTAAACTCAATATTTCTATTTTCATCAATTGAGAAAAATGTTTAGTAAGTTCATTGAAACTACAGCATAAAAGGCTTAATACTTTTTGTCCTTAATATTTTCCATTTTAAAAGAAGACCACATAAAGGAAAATGCTTTTAATGACTAATTAAAACCTGTGTGTAAGCACTCATGCATACACACACATAACACACACACACATACCAAAATAAACAGAAAACAATCGCTATTATAAAACAGAAAACAATAGCTGTTATAAAACAGGTTTTTTGAGCCACACTAAATTGTATCATTCTGGCCACCATTTTCTATGTTTATAAGACTTCCCAGACAATATAGGTTATTTTATATAATTCATAAAGCGTTTTTTTTTTCTTATTTATCAAAAGGAACACACTTTAACATTAAAATGTAAATATAGTAACTAGCACCAGGAAAAACCTGAAAGACTATACTCCTACCTTGAAAACAATAGATCAAAAGAAATTAAACATATACATAAATGAATTGACTTCTGAATTTTAGTAATCAGAACCCTGAGGTGAGGCATAGCATGTGACACAAATGAAAAGGAAACAGTTGGGAGAAATGGGAATTATTTGTAAATAAGAAGTCAGATACACACAACATTCCATATGAAGAGCATAGTGCTTAATTTATTCTTCTGGAATGTTTCCCCACTATTTCCAGCAGCAGATTATTAAAGAGTATGTAGCAACTTTTTTCTCTCTCCTAACAACTTGAGAGTAACACTCTTCAAAATCTTAGATTCCTAAGGGCATTCATTATATCTACCATAAAGATCACCCAATATAGATGTGTTTTTATTCGCTTATGTTTGTAATTTGCATTATGCTCTATCAATATACAAATGAACAGTTTGCCTGCTTATGTGTTTTCATAGTCACACATCTGTGTCTCCCATTTCAGATTTGGAGGAGTGGTTAGTATTAAGTAAGGGGATTGGGGATTCTGATTGAATCCATGTAATGATCCCAAATATTATACAAAAATGTCAGTGTATGCCATGTTTCCAGAAAATATAGTAAAAAACTAATGGGTTGAGTGAGTTCACTGGTTCTGAGATCTGTCCTACTTCACAAATTAAAAACACAGAGCAATGTTGACCATGAACACATCTGGCTACCATGGTGCATCTATGAGGAAAGCCACTTTTGGCATTGGCTTGCAGGGAATGATGTGAGCATGAGGGGAGATCTTTTTCAAGGAATGACTTATGTCTTAATTTTTTTTCAAGCTTTCAAGCCATTCAGTTTTTTTCTCCATTTCTTTCATGTATAACTGAGAAGATATTTGTGAAAAATTATTAATTTTATGATAGTTAAAAAAGACATTTAACTTTCGATCAGAAGAATTAAGTTTTAAAGAATAAGCTATAAAAGACTGAGAAAAAGATTCTATAGATTCTGAAGGAACATAAAGAAAGCTTCAGAGAAAACATTCAATTATTTATATTAATTTAGTCATTTATATATTCAAGAAATATGTATTAAACCATTGGATTGTCATATTAACCCAAGGATTATCAGAAAGCATAGTGTAAGGGAGGAAATGTACTAATTTGGTAAAGATTTTAATTCTAGTTTTAATAGTAACTGCTGCTAACCAAGTGTAGGCCACTCTACTTTTATGAGCACTAATTTTCTCATTTTTAAAATAAAAAGAGGCAAATACATATCTAAATATGTGCTAGTTCTCAAGCTCATTAAGGACTTTTTTCATTTTTTAATCAGATAGTATGCCATATTGTAAAAGTAGCCCATGGGTCTGCAGATTGCTTCTCCAGACTTCTCAAACTGAGCAATCCAGTTTCTATCATGGACTCTCATAATCCAATCCATACCATCAGGTCACTCTGATATTAGTCCTTAAATAAGATTTTAAAAAGTTGAAAAAACAGAACATCTAATTCTTAAAAAGGAAGCACAAAGTAGGAAACACCTCAGAATACAAACAGTAGAACTGCATGTCCATTGTGAAAGTGCGCTTTCACACTGACCATGTGCACTTGACAAACACCATGCATGTTTTAGTAGACATCAGTCCCACAATATGTTCTCCAGAAGAAAAGAGTTTGGTGATTAAATAACTCTAACACCTTCTCCACAACTCTTAGTTCAGGAATGACAGTGCTGAGAAGTCTTATAAGTAAAAAGGAAAAAAATGTTTAAGGTAAAAGGAAAAAATTGGTTTACCTTTTCCAAACTTGTCTAAGCACATGACTATAGAATTCAATTTAGAAAACAATGTAGTAGGAAATGAAACTAAGATTTGGCTTGACAGATTTCTTAGAAAAAAACAACAACTAAAAACTAAGTCAGTTAAGGCTAACACACCAAAGAAGACAGTTAAGGCTAAGACACTAGAGAGTGCTCTTCATTGTTAAACATACCAGCCATTCCACAAGCTTCAGTACTTCCGATATGGGTTATAAGGGAGTCAAGTAAGTGCCATATACCCCTTATCTTTCAGAGAGGACAGACTACTTTCTTATTTCTTTCTTTTTTCTTTTTTTTAGCAAGAGAAAGAGAGAAGGACAGACAGGAACAGACAGACAGGAAGGGAGAGAGATGAGAAGTATCAACTCATAGTTGTAGCACTCTTAGTAGTTCATTGATTGCTTCTCATACATGCCTTGTCTGGGAGGATCCAGCTGAGCTGGTGACCCCTTGCTCAAGCCAGTAGCCTTTGGCTTCAAGCCAGGGATCTTGGGCTTCAAACCAACAACCCTGGGGTCATGTCTATGTTCCCATGCTCAAGCCAAGTGACTCAACAATCTACTGGTAAGCCTGCACTGAAGCCTGATGAGCCCGTGTTCAAGCCAGCGACCTTGGGGTTTCAAAACTGGGGAGGACAGACTATTTTTATGGGTAGCTTTTATTGCTCGAAAGAACACAGATTTTCCCTGGCCAGGTAGCTCAGTTGGTTAGAATGTCATCCTGATATGCCAAGGTTGTGGGTATGATCCCTGGTCAGGGCACATACAAGAATTAACCAATGAATGCATCAATATGTGGAGTGACAAATCAATCTCTATCTCGCACTCTCTTTCTCCGTTCTTCTCTCTAAATCAATCAATAAAAAATAAAAATTAATTAATTAAAATACTTAAAAGTCAGATAATAACAAGTGTTGCTGAGGATATGGAGGAATCAGAAGAACCCTGTGCACTGCTAGTGGAAATAATAAAAAAACAAACATAGGTCCCTATCCACAGTTTTGCTTTCCATTGTTTCAGTCATTTGTAGTCAATCACAGTTCAAAAATACTAAACAATTTCAGAAATTAACAATTCCTAAATTTAAGTTATGTCACATTTTGAGAAGAGTAATAGAAACTCTTGCTGACCCACCCTGTCCTGCTCAATGTAAATCATCCTTTTGTTCAGCATATCCATGCTGTATATACTACATGCCCTTAATGACTGTCTAAGTTATTAGATAGACTGTCATAGTATTGCAATACTTATGTGCAAGTAACCTATTTTACTTAATAATGCCATATTCACATAACTTTGATTACAGTATATTGTTATAATTATTCTATTTTATTACTAGTCACTGTTAATCTCCTACTGTAATAATTTATAAATTAAAAGTTATCATAGGTAAAAAAACATTGTACATATAAGATTTGGTACTAGCCAAGATTTCAGGCATCCATGGGGGATCTTGGGAAGGTACCCCCCACAAACAAGGATGAGGACTACTATATAATGAAACCTCTTATAAATTCCTTAGGAAGGTCATTTTAGCCATTATTGAATTGGATGTTTGTTCTCATCTTCCATCCAAGTATAAAATCCCAAATATCTGAAGACTATTTTTCTGATTGTCTTGTTGTGAAAGGGATATACACAAGAGAAAGTAAAGCTTAGACATATCAAGAAGGGCTGGCAGCCTCTTCTTGGGAAGTAAGGAAGTAGCAAGTAAATCACTGCGTCTGCAATTCCTTTCTAACTCAGTCTGGATTGGGACAACAAAATAGGCATCCTGTTTCATCAACCACTTGGCAAATCTTGAACAGTGTCCACTGACATGTAAACCAGACCAGAAAAATACCACCAAATGATGCCAAAGCATGACCAAGACAAATGCCTCCATTCATCATCCATGCAGACCATTTATAAGCATCAAGGAAACTCCAGATCAGTTAGTAGCAAACTTCGTCCCATCATGTCATTCCTATTATAATAACATAATTTTACATCCATATTACCTAACTGAATTTTCTGGACCCAAGTTATCCTTTAGCGGTAAAGTTTTATTATGTAGGAACTTAAAATTCATGATAAAGAGGGCAGTAACCATGACTATGCTGAAAGAAAGTTTCTTGGATAGGTGTTTAATAATCACCCTTTGAATTATTTTGAAATAATTTTTCTGCAAATATGCAGAAAAACTGATAAACAGTGTCTTAAATAAGTGGAGTTAATATTTCTCACATTTTTAAAAAAGCTGCTGATACTGAATACTATTTAACTAGCTCAGTAATTTGAATTCAGTGTATTTATTTTTTTGCCTTTCCTGTATGGATGCAAGATTATACAACATCTCAGGCATCATTTCTACAGTCAAAGATAGACAAGGTGGTGGTGGGGAACAGTATTAGCCACGACTATCACTTTTTACCACTGATAACACAGGCATCCCAAACAGATCTAACAGATTTCTACTTTAGCCCAAACTATCACATAGGTGCAAGGGAGTCTGGGAATGCATGCATGAAAAGCAAGGAAAATAAGTATGACCAAAGGGTAATCAGAAGCCACAAAGAATAACATATAACTGCTAAAAATAATTTTACTTTCTTGGTTATTATTAGAGCCTTCCAAAAATAAAAAAATAAAGAAAGGTGAATGAAAAATCTAAACCATAACAACAATAATACTGTGACTCTTTTTTCCATGACAAAATGTAGAGATTTTTATTTCAATTTAAAGCAATATTGTTGTTGTTGTTCTTCCTACTTAAAATCGATTATAGACTGACTTATATATAGCAATGTTAATTCAAAACAATGCCACTCTCCATGAATAAAATCTCTGTGTAAGAATTGGTGATAATTTAATTCAAATTTAAGGTTTCTTTCTTTGTTGAAATAAATATAGATTTTGATGTTTCTAAGACAATTTCAATGTTTCAATTTCTGATTGTTTCAATATGATTGTTGATGACACCCCTCTCACATTCATACCTATGCTGCTTGAACAATAAATTGTATGGTAACCAGCAGATCCATTACACTCTCTACGCCAGTTACTCCCAAATTCACATCACTGGACAAAATCTTGTAGCTGAGCTAAAGAATCCCACTAAGAGAAACTTACTTACATCTCCACTGGAAAGCTCCACTGAAGACTCAACTATCCAAAAGTGAACTTATGCCATCCATTCAGTGGTTTGTACCAGGTATTCTTTCCCTTAGTGACCACTGGTGAATGGCCTAAGATCAGACAAGGGTTCCAGTACTCTCCTTTAAGTATATGCTTACATTTCTACTTAGTTCTGCTCCATACATTTCCAAGTTGTCTCTACCTAAAAGACATTGAAGTATGGGTGAACAGCTTAGTTTCATGCTAGACATTTGGGGTTGGGATTACCTGATACAGATACAGGCAATACAACAAAACTATGAGAACATACTGATGCTCCAGCCAGAATCACTCAGGCAATTTAAAGGAGACAATTCAACATGACTGAATTATGTTTGTGAGAACTACAGATTCAGAATTAACTACTAGAACCTTGAAAGGAATCATTAGAAAGGTATCAAGATACAACAAGCACCAACATTACTGAAAGTAAGACAACCCCTGCATTTCCTTTCTAGGAATTTGAAGGCAACAGTGAACTTCCGTGGCCCCTCTGCTAACTCTTAGCCATGACTGCAATCAGGACAATAGAATGAGAGTAAAGTCAGGCTCACAGAGTGAAGGAAGATACTCCTGTCAAGAATGAGCAAATATCCAGTACAACAAGCAGAAATGGAAGATTCATTTTCGACATTGCCTACCTTATCCTAGACAGTCTATCCCTCATTTGTCTAAACTCCCAATCTCTCACCTGTCTAAAACCAACTTACTGCCCTGAGATCATCCACTCCTGTCCCACCTCACCGAACTCAGAGAGATAATTTAAAAATAAAAATTTGTTAATGGTAGTTCTCTGTTTAAAGTTCATCACTGACTTGCCCTTGCTTTTAGAATAAAGATTTAAATTTTATGGTCTATAATAGCGATTTTCAACCTTTTTCATCTCGTGACACACATAAACTCATTACTAAAATTCTGTGGCACACCAAAAAATATATTATATTTTTGCCTGTCTGACAAAAAAAAATAGGTATGATTTTGATTCATTTATACCAGATGGCTATTGTTAAGTTGGTTGTTATCATTTTCTTACTTGACAATCTAAGGAAGAATAAATAGGTCAGTGACCTTGACTAGTCAGGTAGTACATGTTTCAAAAACTCTTGTGGCATGCCAGTTGAAAATCACCAGTCGATAGGATTCTTTGAGTTAGTCTCTGCTTATATCATTTTAAACAACTTTCTCCACATTTCCAAATCTATTATGACCCTGAACTTTGTTCAATTTCTTAAAAGCACTATTTCCCACCCATCTTATATCCCCTGAACATCCTGTCCAATCTGTTTGAAATAGACTCCACCCTCTTCTTTGACACTTGTCATTTTTCAGACCTCAATTCAAATATAATTTTCTCAGGGAAACATTCCTTAAACTTCAGCACTCACTCTCTTGTACATGCAATATGTTCTTCTATTTTCACCGGGTTTTCTTATGTAGTGCTCAAATTGAAGTTTGGAAGTTTATATTGTATTTTTATGCAAATTTGAATACAAATTATCTCCTTGACTAAATATTTTTGTCATTATGTCTTTAGCATAGTCCATAACATGGTATGTTCTCAATAAATGTTTATTAAATATATGGATAAATGAATGCAAACATAGTATTTATAGAATAAAAATACCAGGTCATACCTAATCATTACTGCCAACTGACATTAAGTAAAAGTCATCATTCCCAAAGTTAATATTTTTTTTAAAAAAAGGGGAAGGATCAGGAAGAACCAAATCATAGTATTTGCTTTCTGTATGTGCCTTCACCAGACAAACCCAGGGTTTTGAACTGGCAACCTCAGTGTTGCAGGTTGATGCTCAATCCACTGCGCCATCACATGTCAACATCCAGAAGATCATTTTAAACAGTAAGATTACTATAGCCTAGCATAAAAACATTTATAACTTTTTTCATTCAAACACTTATCTAAACTTTATTCTTACATTACTTGACTATAATATACTGGATTAATGATTAATAATTATTCATATATAGAATAGCACTTTTAGATTTACATTAAAACTATTCCAACTGTGAGTAGTAATTCCTCATTTTATTAATTTAGAAATTTTTTGAGACCTATCTTATATGACATTTTATGATTTTATTGTATCCCTTTCTAACTGCAGCTGACTCTGCGATGCACCACACAGATTCCCGTTACCAGGTGGGTACATCCACCTGGCAGTTACTACTAAGTGTTGGCTGCTAACAGCTCTTCACTGACCACTTAACAAGGGAGCTGATGGGGGCTCTCACTTTTCAAGGAAAGATGAAATTATGAGTTCATGGTAACATGGTCACCAAATAACAAGCACACCTTAACACATGTAAAAATACTAATAAAAAATAATATTTCTAAAAAGCATTTTTTTCTATTAAACTTTTAAATTTATTGTGTTAGCATGAATTCAAGTGTCCCACTCAATATAACTCCCTCACCCCCAATCACATGCCCCCTATAATACCCCTTTTTCCCCCTAACTCCATCCTCCCTTCCCTCTGGGACTTGCTGTCCTGTTATCTGTATCTATGTGTTATGTGTATATAATTTCACTAATCCCTTCACCTTCTCTGATCCCATCCCCTAATCCCCCTTCACTCTTACAGCTGTCCTTCTGCTCCCTGTGACCCCGCCTCTGCCTCTATTCCATTCCTCAGTTCACTTTATTCATTAGATTTCACATATAAGTGAGATCATATGATATTTTTTATTCTCTGCCTGGCTTATGTCACTTAGCATAATAATCTCCAGGTCCATCCATGCCATCCGAAAAGGTAATATTTCCTTATTTTTCATGGCTATGTGATATTTCATTATGTATATGTACCACTGCTTTTTAATCCACTTGTCCACTGATGGACACTTGGGCTGTTTTGAGGTCATGGCTATTGTAAACAATGCTGCAATAAACATGTGGGTGCATTTCTTATTTTGAAGCAGTGATTTGGGATTCTTAGTATATATTTCTAAAAGTGGGAAAGCTAGGTCAAAAGGCAGTTCCATTTTAACTTTTGAGGAAATGCCATACTGTTTTCCATGGTGGCTGCACCAGTGGGCATTACTACCAGCAGTGCAGGAGGGTTCCTTTTTCTCCATACCCTCGCCAGCACTTGTGTGTTGATTTGTTCATGAGCACCATTCTGACAGGTGTGAGGTGGTATCTCATTCTGGTTTTAATTTGCATTTCTCTGATGATTAGTAGCAACATTTTTTTCATATGCGTATTGGCCAACTCTATGTCCTCTTTGGAGAAGTGTCTATTCAGTTCCTTTATCCATTTATTAATTGGATTGTTTACCTTCTTGGTGTTGACTTTAAGAAGTTCTTTATAAAGCTTGGTTATAAACCCCTATTCAGGCATATTGGCGAATATATACTTCCATTTTGTGACTTGTCTTCTTATTTTGTTAATGGTGTCTTTTTCTGTGCAAAATCTTTTAAGTTTGATATAGTCCCATTTGTTTATTTTATCCTTTATTTCATTTGCCTGTGGAGATATATTAGCAGAAATATCGCTACAAGAGATATAGGAGAGTTTACTGCCTGTGTTTTATTCCCAGATGTTCAAGGTTTCATGAATTACATTTAAGTCTTTTATCCATTTTGAGTTTATTTTTGTGAATGGTGTAAGTTGGTGGTATAATTTCATATTTTGCATGTACCTGTTCGATTTTTCCCAATATTTTTTAGAGACTGTCTTTACTACATTGTTTACTCTTACCATCTTTGTCAAATATCAATTGACCATAAAGGTGTGGGTTTATTTCTAGGTCCTCTGTTCTGTTCCATTAATCTATATTCCTGTTTTTATGCCAGTACCAACCTGTTCTGATTACAATGGCCTTGTAGTATAAATTAAAATCAGGAAATGTGATACTTCCCACTTTATTTTTCATTTTCAATATTGCTGAGGCTATTTGGGTTTCTTTTTGGTTTCATATAAATTTTTAGAATATTTGTTCTACATCTTTGAAGTATTTCATTGATATTTTAATAGGAATTGCATTGAATCTATGCAATGTTTTAGGTAAAACATTAATGATGTTTATTCTTCTTATGCACAAACATGGTATATGCTTACACTTGTTTGTATATTCCATGATTTCTTTTTTCAATGTCTTATAATTTTCTGAGTCTTTACATCCTTGGTTAAATTTATTCCTGTTACTTTATTTTTTTGTTGCAACAGTGAAGGGGATTGTTTCTTTAATTTCTCTTTCAGATAGTGTATTGTTAATGTTTTAAAGTGCCACTGATTTCTAAATATTAATTTTATATTCTGCTACCCTGCTAAATTCATTTATCAGGTCTAGCGGTTTTTTGGCTAAGACTTTTGGGTTTTCTATGTACAGTATCATATCATCAGCAAATAATGACAGTTTTACTTCTTTTCCAATTTGGATGCCTTTTTTTTCTTGTCTGATTGCTATGGCTGAGACTTCCAGAACTATGTTGAACAAGAATGGTGAAATAGAGCACCCTGCCTTGTTCCTGATCTTAAGGAGATTGCTTTTAATTTTTGTCCATTTAGTATGATGTTGGCTTTCAGTTTGTCATAGATGCCATTTAATATGTTGAGGTATGTTCCCTGTATTCCCATTTTACTTAGAGTATTGAATATAAATGGGTGCTGGATTTTATAAAATGCTTTTTGTGCATCTATTGATATAATCGTGATATTTTTATCCTTCATTTTGTTTATATAATGAATCACATTGATTGATTTGTGAATATTGTACTAGTCTTGCCTTACCAGAATAAATCCCACTTATTCATAATGTATGGTCTTTTTAAGGTATTGCTGGATCTGGTTTGCTAGTATTTTGTTGAGAAATTAGCATCCTATGTTCATCAGGGATATTGGCTTATAGTTTTCTTTTTTTGTAGTGTCTTTACTTGGTTTTGAAATGATGATAATGCTTTACCCATAAAATGGGCTTGGAAGTCTTCTTTCCTCTTGAATTTTTTGGAATAGCTTGAGAAGGATAATTGTTAGCTCTTCTTTGAATGTTTGGTAAAATTTACCTGTGAAGCCATCTGATCCAGGAATTTTGTTTACTGGGAGTTTTATTATAACTGTTTCAATTTCACTTGTTGTAATTGATCTGTTTAAGGTTTTCTGATTCTTCCATGTTGAGTTTTGAAAGATAGTATGTTTCAGAAATTTATCCATTTTGCCTAGGTTGTCTAATTTTTTGGCATACAGATCTTCAGTATTTTCTTACAGACCTTTGTATTTTGGCATGGTCAGTTGTTACTTCCCCACTTTCATTTCTAATTTTATTTGAGTCTTTCCTCTTTTTTTATTGATGAGGCTAGTCAAAGTTTTTAAATCTTGCTTACCTTTTCAAAATATCAGCTCTTGGTTTCATTGATCTTTTGTATTTCTTTTAGCCCTATTTTATTTATTTCTGCTCTGATCTTTATTATTTCCTTTATACTACTTCCTCTGGGTTTTATTTGTAGTTCTCATTTTAGTTCTTTTAAATGCAGGGTTAGATTGTTTATTTGAGCTTTTTCTTGCTTCTTTAGGTATGCCTGTAATGCTATGAACTTCCCTCTCAGGACTGCTTTGTGTCCCATAGATTTTGGTTTGTTGTACATTTATTTTCATTTGTTTCAAGGAAAGTTTTTATTTCTTCCTTGATATCATTGTTAACCATTCATTATTTAACAACATGCTATTTAGCTTCCAAGTTTTGGAATATTTTTCAGTTTTTCTTTTGTATTTAATTTTTAGTTTCATGCCATTGTGATCAGAGAAGATGCTTGATATGATTTCAATCTTCTTACATTTATTGAGACTCATTTTTTGTCCTAATAGAGTATATGGTCTGTCCTAAAAAAATGTACCATTTGCACTTGAAAAGAATGTATATTCTGCTGCTTTGGGATAAAGGGTTCTGAAAATATTAATTAAATACAGTTGATCTGGTGTGTCATTTAAGTACACTGTTTCTTTGTTGTCTGTCTAAAGGATCTACCCATTGATGTTAGTAGGGTGTAAAATCCCATACTAATATATTATTGCTGTCGATCTTACCCTTTATGTCCATCAAAATCTGCTTTATATACATAGGATATTTAGGTGCTACTATATTTGGCACAGAAATATTTATAATTGTTATATCTTCCTGTTGGTTTGATCCCTTTATTTTATGTAATGACCTTCTTTGTCTGTTACTATATCCTTTGTTTTAAAGGCTATTTTGTCAGATATAAGTATTGCTACCTGAGCTTTTTTTTTTCATTTCTATTTGCAAAAAATATTTTTTCCATCCCTTCTATTTCAGTGTATATGTATCTTTTGTTCTGAGGTGGGTCTCCTGTAGATAGCATATGTATGAGTCTTGTTTTCATGCAGCTATCCTGTGCCTTTTGATTGAAGCATTTAATCCAATTATATTTAAGGTTATTATTGATATGTACTTATTGCCATTTACCTCTTTAAATATCCAATCCTCTTTCTCTTGATTTCTTTTATCCTTGGCTCTTTTTATAACAGGCATCTTAACATTTCTTGCAGTACTAATTTGGTTGTACTAAATTCCTTGAGAGTTTTTTTTGTTTGTTTGTTTGGGAATCTTTTTATTTATTTTTCAATTTTAAACAATATTCTTGCTGGGTAAAGTAGTCTTGGTTGTAGGTTCTTATTTTGCATCATTTTGACTATTTCTTGCCATTCCCTTATGGCCTCAAGTGTTTCCTTATGTAGCTCCTTTGTAGATAATTAACTGCTTTCTCTTGCCACTTTTAATATTCTTTCTTTGTCTCTTAACTTTGGCATTTTAATTTGATGTGTCTTGGTGTAGGTTTCTTTAGGTTCCTCTTTAATGAGATTTTCTGTGCTCTTTGAACTTGTTTGACTTTTTCCTTCATCATTTTAGAGAAATTTTCAATGATGATTTTTTCAAACAAGTTCTCTATCCCTTGTTTGTTCTTTTATCCTTAAGGAACCCCTATGATGTGGATGTCATTTCTTTTCATGTTGTCACAGAGGTCTCTTAGAGTTTCTTCAGTCTTTCTGAGAAAATTTTCTTTTTGCTGCTCTGCTTCTGTGCTAATGTTTATCTTGTCCTCTAAATTGCTGATTTGATCCTCTGCTTCATCCAGCCTGATCTTTATTTGTTCTAGTGCACCCTTCATTTCTGAAATTTTTTTGTCCTTTCTGACTGGTTCTATCTTATGATTCCAATGTCCTTTTTGATGCTTGCTATCTCTTTGTTTAAGTTCTCATTGTAACCATCCATTGTTGCTCTAAGATCCTTGAGCATCTTAATAATCATTATTTTAAACTCTGCATCTGGTATTCTGGTTACTTCTGGTTATTTTTCATTTGGTTATTTTTCTGGGGATTTCTCTTGTTAATTCATTTGGGTTGTATTTCCTTGTCTGCATATTAGATAACACTGTTTGACTTTGCAATTTGTAGTGATGTCTTTATGAGAAACATGGGCTCAGTAGTACTGACCTCCAGCCCATCTGAATTATTTGCTCTATGAATTCTTTTTGAGGATAGTATTTACCCTCCTGTTGTATGTGAGTATTGAAAGCCATTGGTACTTTCATAGGTGTGGTTACCCCTCCAGGCTGACTGGCTCTAAGGGTCAAACTTGATCAAATGTATTACACACTGTGCAATGTCAGTCCTGTTGGGCATATTTATTCTCCACAGTCTCTGGTGCCTGCTAGACTCTTATTTTGGGCTTGCTGCTTGTGTAGCTAGCTGAGTCTAGGGTTGGTGCTGTCTGCCATCCAGTACTGGTTGTGTTGGTTCTAGGTCTTCTTGTGTTGGCATCAGCCATTAGTTCTAAGATGCCATAGGCTACCTTTCTGGAGCTACTTCCCTGTTTGTCATTGTCTGTATCTGCATTTCCTATGCATGGGTAGTGTGGGACGAGCCAACCAGTGTGTCAGGATCAGCTTCCTCCTGCTTAGAGATGACAGAAGCTCTGTAAAACCCCAAAATTCATAAGAATTGCCTCCACTTTTCAGCTTTCCCCCCTCCTCTTATATCTGCCTTGTCTTCCAACAGAGTTTACTATAAAAAGACCATAGTGTAAGTTCAGACTGGCCTCACCCAACCAACTCCTCTATAGGTTGCAAGTTTGGTGGGTTAGGACAGCTGAGGTTTGGAATAGAACATCAGTGAGACCCCTTCTTCTGGATTTTCTTAGTCAAGAGCTTAGTATGGGGAAAGTGGCCCCTACTCCAGAGGTTAATCTCTCAGCCAATTCTGGATACTCAATTTTATTTCTCCCCAGCAAGGTGAGCAGTAGGTTCAGATTGAGGGGGGAAACAGTCCCCTCTGCAGAAGTTCTTTCACCTGATGCGACCCTGGTCACAGAGAGGAAGACTGAGAGAGTTCTCCCCTGGGGCTGACTATGCCCTTCCCAGAAAGTGGTAAGCCCTCTCCACCAGTCCCAACAATAGGCTTGCAGAAATCCACTCTTTGAATGACATTGCTCCAAGTTTATCTCTCTTCCCTGTGTGGAAAATAGCCCAGTGGAGCAGGATATCCAACACCCAGACCAGTTGATTGTAAAATTCTACCCTGTCCAATGTACATAAGCCACTGTGCCAGTGCTGACCACAGTGAGTGGAACTTGCTTCAGCTGAGTCAGATGTGAGGAACCTTTCCTTTGGACACACCACAAGCAAGAGTATTAGGTTCTGAAACAATGCTCTTTGAATCTGGCTACTGTATGTCCCAGCCCTAGGTATCTTGGAGGGAACATAGTGCAAACCAGTGGCGAAACTGCCCATGATTGGCCCTCAGCAATCTTCTTGGAGCTAGAAGCAATCCAGAGTTTGTGGCTGCCTCTGCTGGTCCCAGGTGTACATGGAAATACAAAGCCACACACCTAGTGGCTTTTACCCACTCTGGTCCTCAAAGAAGTTCCACAAAAAGCCAAGGTTCCCTGAAACCCCACTTCCTGAGTCTCTGTCTGATGGCTATGTTTTGGGATCAGACACTGAAAAAACCTCAGGTTTAGTCTAGAGCCTGGGACAATTCATGGTTTAGGCAGAGTGGTGAGTATGGCTGGGCTCCACATGTCAATCTGTCCAAACTTTTTTATAGGCCTAGGTAGGGTGTGGCCACCAGGTGTCCAGTGGGTATGACCTCTGAGGCCCAGAGGTGTGGTGTGCCCACCTTCTAGACAGTTTCTATGGAGTCTCCTGTGAGATGGAAGCACCAGTCATAGACTTAAGAGACTTTGAGGGTAGTGGGAAGAAGCTCCTGCCTCAACCCCAGAAAACTGAGTCACTGACAAACTCCCTGCTTTCTGGCTGACTTCTCAGCATGTCTCAATCTACATAGTGTAGGGATGGCAAGATTCCTGAGGGTGGGGCAGTTGCTTTCCCCAGGCTGATGCCAGACAGAGGGGATTGCTCCACCCAAAATAGATGGCAACTGCAGAATTGAGAGGTCCCATTCCTTTCTCACAGATAGTAACCTCAGCTCTTTTTGCCACCAAATGCTGTGTGGGTGCATCTTCTAGGTTCTCGGGCTCTAGGCTGGGTACCTGGCCTGGGTCTGAGGACCCACACCTCTCAGGGTAAACCTCCCCAGAGTGAGTAGGCCTTCTGCTTCTGCTCACTCCTGGGAGAAGGGCAGCCTTTTCCATGTCTCCACCTTCCTACCAGTCTGGATGTGGCTTCTTCTGTGATTCTTGGTTATAAAATCCTCTTTGTTTAGTCAAAAATTGGTTTTTCAATATGATTGTTCTTGAATTAAGTTGTAATCCAATTTGGTCCTGGGAGGTGGCAGCTGGAACTTCCGCCTACTTCATCGCCATCTTGAAATCTGCTAAAAAGCATTTTTCTTCCAAGTAAAATATTAGTAATTACCATTAAAAAACTGAGACTCAGTAAATGTCATTTCAAAATTTATATATGAGATTGAGTTTTACAAAGGTAGCTCAGGATATCAGAAGAAATTCTTCCTCCTACATGGCCCAGTTCAGCATTGATCAAGAAATTAAATCTTCTAATTTTATGTATTTAACAAATAAATTTAAGCAATGGTTACATCATTGATTCATATAATTACAAATCAACATAATACTATATGTGAAAATCTAAATATTAAAAAAAAGGAACTGGACAGTTTTAATTGTTCAACTCTTACATTAGGAGCCAAGATAAGGGGCACTGAAAGGCTATAATTTAGTGATTCAGTCAACTCTTCTAAACAAATAGCTAGAGTCAATTATACTCTCCTGTAAGTCAATAATCATTCACCAATTAAAATAAGAGTAAAATATAAACTTTTGTCAGGCTATTAATTTTGTAAGTGTAACAAGCTACTAATTCTCAGTTTGATCCCTTATGAAAAAACCTAGTTGCTACATAACTGACCATAGTTCACATAATGTAGCAGCTTCCAGCCTCAAAGGTCCAAGATAAAGACTGCAGAGAATTCTAATGTCAGAGACCACAGCCAAGGGTCTTTTTGGGCAGCAGTACAATGAGGACAATTTCAACTGTCAAGCTAAAAAAAGTTACAGTGACAAAATACATGTCACTGGTTCTAACTTAACTCAAGAGGATTTAAGTCTATTTTCTAGACATTAGTATTCTGCTAAGAACTTAAACACATTACATCAAATATTGTTCCAATTATATTTCCTATTTTAGGTGCCTAAAATTTCAATATTAAGAAAAATTCTCCTTTCCATAGTGATTAGTTGTCATGCAAATGTTTTATTTAATTAGATCCCATTATATTTTTAAAGAATTTTAAGTAAAAGAAAATGAAAATAAGATAAACTCATCATTAAATAATAAAGATATATAATCTGCATAAATTTATCATTTATACTATACTTGATATCTAGATGCTACCCTTTTTCTTTGGCAAACTGTTTTAATTTAGAGTATTAGATTTTTAAATTAAGGAAATAAAAAAACTGAATTACTAGTTTTTCTGCAAAAAAATGAATACTTAAATCTTTACTCAAAATAGGTAAAAAAAAAAAAAGCAATTTTTCCAGGCTGCTGATATAGCTAAATTATGAAAATTCCTAAATTGAAAATCATTCCAGGCCCTGGCTGGTTGGCTCAATTGTAGAGCATCAGCCCAGTGTGGGGAAGTCCCAGGTTCAACTCCTCGTCAGGACACACAGTAGAAGCGCCCATCTGCTTCTCCACCCTCTCCCTCTCCTTACTCACTGTCTCTATCTTCTGCTCCAGCAGCCAAGGCTCCATTGGAGCAAAATTGGCCCGGGCGCTGAGGATGGCTCCATGGCCTCTACCTCACTCATTAGAATGGCTCTGGCTGCAACCGAGCAATGCTCCAGATGGTCAGAGCATCGCCCCCTAGCAGTCTTGTCAGGTGGATTCTGGTTGAGCACATGAGAGAGTCTGTCTGATTACCTCCCTACTTCTAATTTTGGAAAAATACAACAAACAAACAAACACACATACACACATATAATTCCATCTGTGTTTTAGTATGTTTGTAATAAAATAAAATTAGACATAGTTATCCAATTAATGTATTAATTTAGGTTATAAGAATATGTTCAATTTAGTGGTCATTAAGTTGGACCTGTGTTAGCAATTCTTGCAAAAATGCTTCTAATTTTTTAATGCAATCCAAAATCCATATGTACATAAACACATGCACACAAAGCCAGGTGAAAGGAGTTTGTTTATTTGTTGTTTTCTTTTCAGTTGTTCTTGTCTTTAAAAATATTCTGGGAAGAATATATCAATCAATGATAATGAATAAACTAATAGAAGCAATGTATGTATTTTTCAACATATAAAACAGTAATGACTTTGCTGTATTGGCCAAGAGTTTGCTTAAAGGCTTTTAATCACTGTAAAAAAAAAATAGAAGACTGGATAAAGAAGATGGGGCACATATACACCATGGTATACTATTCAGTTAGAAGAAATGATGACATCAGATCACTTATAGCAGAATGGTGGAATCTTGATAACAGTATGCGGAGTGAAATAAGTGAATCAGAAAAAAACAAGAACTGCAGGATTCCATACATTGGTGGGATATAAAAGCGAGACTAAGAGACATGGACAGGAGTGTGGTGGTTAGGGGGGGGAGGGAGGGAGGGAGAAGGGGAGAGGGAGGGGAAGTGGTACAAAGAAAACTGGATAGAGGGGGATGGAGGACGATCTCTCTTTGGGTGATGGGTATGCAACAGAACTAAATGACAAGATAATCTGGAAATGTTTTCTTTGAATATATGTACCCTGAGTTATTGTCACTCCATTAAAATAAAAATTTATTTATAAAAAAAACAAAACAAAACAGTAATGACTTCTACAAGTAGTACAAAATTATTATTGTGGGTATATCTCTTCAACCACACATGATACTAAAGAGGCTAAGTTTTATAATTCCCCCTCAATGTCAGTATGAATATTAACCATGGATATGTCAATTAAAAAGTAAAACTCACTAAACTCCTTGCACTGTGCCACCAGCCCTGCAGCTATTGCAGAAAAATGATATCCCGAAACTAAAAAGCCAAGTATTCATTAGCAACTTGAAGTTTAAGGGCTGCCAGTAGAAAATCTGAAAACTTGAGAAAAAGATAAAGAAAATATAGTTGGAGAATAGAGACAGTAGGAGAAAAAAAACAAGAGAAGATAAATATAAAAATATAAATGAGGAGTTTTTACAGTAAATAGAACTCTTCTCTATATATGATATTTTAGAATTACCTTTAGCCAAAAAAATGTGCTGGGTGTATTATGAAAGGGTTTACAGTTAATATATCAAGAGGTGATTCTATATAGTACCTTCATCAATGTAATGCACCTTAAAGAAAATTCTTACAAATGAGCATGCAAATTAGACTTTTCCTAACAGTTCATAAAAAGATAATTACCTAACTCAAATTTTCAAAGTTATAAAGGCACATTATAGTTTAGAGTAATATTATTAAAAATCAAATTCACAGCATCAACATATCCTTCTTGTGCCATGTAATTATACTACAGATATTTAATTAAAATAAACTGGAAATGAAACCTAGCCTAGCTCAGGCACGCACTGATGGCTAGGACATCTTTACATATGTATGTCCATTACATAAGGAATATTAAGAACAAGGACACTAATTCGATTAAAAATTTCATATGTCTCGAGACCCCAAGGTCACCAGCTTGAGCGCGGGCTCATCTGGCTTAAGCAAAAAAGCTCACCAGCTTGGACCCAAGGTCGCTGGCTCAAGCAAGGGATTACTTGGTCTGCTGAAAGCCTGCAGTCAAGATACATATGAGAAAGCAATCAATGAACAACTAAGGCATTGCAACAAAAAACTAATAATTGATGCTTCTCATATCTCTCCATTCCTGTCTGTCTGCCCCTATCTATCCCTCTCTCCGACTCTCTCAATCTGTCCCTGTAAAAAAAGGAATGAGAGAGAGAAGATGGCAGTGGAGTAGGCGGATGCACAGACACCCAGCTCTCAACACCAAACTGGAATACAAATCAATTTAGAAAAAATCAGCATGAAAAACCAACACTGAACTGCAAGAACAGCTCTCAAAAACCAAGGAGCAAAGAGGAAGCCACAATAATCCTGGTAAGGAGTGCCTGAATCTCCTCTGCTTACAGGAAGGGAAGGAGGGGGGTGAGGCTGAGAGCCCAGAGAGGATTTCACAGAGGAAAAAGAGCAGAAACTACTGCTCACAGCCACTTACCTGGCGACCAGGGAGCAAGGTGGGTTGAAAAGACCAGCTTATCTCCCAAGTGGAAAAGACAGGGAGAGGGACAGACTGTGAGGGGCTAAGGTATGCAAGAAACAAAATAAAAAAGCTGACTCATTTGTGCTGGAGGTGGCCATAGCTGGGGGAGGGACTGAAACTTTCACAAAACAGAGCTGAAGTGCTTCCGGATCAGAGATCTCCGGACATCTATCCAGCTCCAATCAGCACAACAAGACACAGCTGAAAACAAGAAGTGGGGAGGAGGGGCAGTAACTCAGGTCTCCATGGAGATCTGAGATACACCTCCCCCTACTGAAGCTGAGAGAAAAAACCCTGCCCCCAGTGAGATTAGTTGGAGGAAGAGACCTTCAGCATCTCAGGTTACACCCACAGCATTCCTGGATACAGTTTCAAGGAAGCCCCCTGCTGAGATCAGTTAACAAGAATATCACCTGTTAAGAAAACAAACAATTCAAGACTTCAAAGCTGCCCAAATTCGAAAGTGGATTACAAATAATAGCTGATACCAACCCACGAAGACCTAAAAATAACACAACTGAAAACTGGAGGCAGACAACACCAAGCCTAGACTCAATCAACTCTACAAATAAAAAAAAAGAAGAAGAAGAAGATGAGAAAACAAAGGAGTGCAATCCAAATGAAACCACAAGAGACACTTTCGAGAGATGAACTGAGTGATATGGAAATAATCAAACTTCCAGATGCAGAGTTCAAAATAATGATTGTAAGGATGCTTAGGGATCTTAGAAAAACAATGGAGGGGGAGTTTGAAAACCTAAATAAAGAAATAGCAAGTATAAAAAAGAATCAGTTGGAGACGACAAATACAATATCAGAAATAAAGACCACAATGGAAGGAATTAAAAACAGGATAGATAGAGCAGAGGATCGAATCAGCGAGTTAGAAGACAACTGGAATGAAGGCATGAAAGCAGAGAAGAAAAGAGAAAAAAGACTCAAAAAGTCAGAGGAAACTCTTAGAGAGCTCTGTGACAACATGAAGAGAAATAACATCCGCATCATAGGGGTTCCTGAAGAAGAAGAAAAAGAACAAGGGATAGAGACTTTGTTCAATCATATCATAGCTGAAAACTTCCCTAAATTAATGCAAGAGAAACTCTCACAAATCCAAGAAGCACAGAGGACTCCATTAAAGAGAAACCCAAAGAAACCTACACCAAGACACATCATAATTAAAATACCAAAGCTAAGCGATAAAGAGAAAATATTAAAAGCTGCAAGAGAAAAAAAAGTTATCACCTACAAAGGAGCCCCCATAAGGATGACATCTGACTTCTCAACAGAAACACTTGAGGCCAGAAGGGAATGGCAAGAAATATTCAAAGTAATGCAGAACAAGAACCTACAACCAAGACTACTTTATCCAGCAAGGCTATCGTTTAAAATTGAAGGAGAAATAAAAAGCTTCCCAGACAAAAAACAACTCAAGGAATTCATTACAACCAAACCAATGCTGCAGGAAATATTAAGGGGCCTGGTGTAAACAGATAAAGTGGGAAAAGAATACAGAAAAAAAAAAAGAAAAAGGAATACACCTTTAAAGAAGAAAATGGCAATAAACAACTACATATCAATAATAACCTTAAATGTAAATGGATTAAATGATCCAATCAAAAGACATAGGGTAGCTGCGTGGATAAGAAAACAGGACCCATACATATGTTGTCTACAAGAGACACACCTTAGAATAAAAGACACGCACAGATTGAAGGTAAAAGGATGGAAAAAAATGTTTCATGCAAACGGAAATGAAAAAAAAGCTGGGGTAGCAATACTTATATCAGACAAATTGGACTTTAAAACAAAGGATATAGTAAGAGATAAAGAAGGCCACTACATAATGATAAAGGGAGTAATCCAACAGGAAGATATAACTATTATAAATATCTATGCACCTAATATAGGAGCACCCAAATATATAAAACAGACTTTGATGGATTTAAAGGGCGAGATCAACAGCAATACTATAATAGTAGGGGATTTCAATACCCCACTAACATCACTAGATAGATCCTCAAGAAAGAAAATTAACAAAGAAACAGCAGACTTATTGGTAACACTAGATCAACTCGATTTAATAGATATCTTCAGAACCTTTCACCCTAAAGCAGCAGAATATACATTCTTTTCAAGTGCTCATGGTACATTCTCTAGGATAGACCACATGTTAGGGCACAAAAGTGCTCTCAACAAATTTAAGAAGACTGAAATCATATCAAGCACTTTCTCTGATCACAACGGCATGAAACTAGAAATGAATCACAGCAGAAAAGCTCAAAAATTCTCAAACACATGGAAACTAAATAGCAGGGTGTTAAATAATGAATGGATTAAGAATGAGATCAAAGAAGAAATAAAGAAATTCCTAGAAACGAATGACAATGAGCATACAACAACTCAAAATTTATGGGACACAGCGAAAGCAGTGCTGAGAGGGAAGTTCATAGCACTACAGGCACACTTTCAGAAGCTAGAAAAAGCTCAAATAAACAACTTAACCCTGCATCTAAAAGAATTAGAAAAAGAACAGCAAGTAAAGCCCAAATGTAGTAGAAGGAAGGAAATAATAAAGATCAGAGCAGAAATAAATGACATAGAGGCTAAAGAAACAATACAGAGGATCAATGAAACTAGAAGCTGGTTCTTTGAAAAGGTAAACAAGATTGATGCACCTTTAAGAAGACTCACCAAGAAAAAGAGAGAGAGGACTCAAATAAATAAAATTAGAAATGAGAGAGGAGAAATAACTACTGACACAACAGAAATACAAAATATTGTAAGAAAATACTATGAAGAACTGTATGCCAAAAAACTAGACAACCTAGATGAAATGGACAAATTCCTTGAAACGTACAATCTTCCAAAAATCAATCTGGAAGAATCAGAAAACTTAAACAGACCAATTACACCAAAGGAGATCGAAACAGTTATCAAAAAACTCCCAACAAAGAAAAGTCCGGGGCCTGATGGCTTCACAACGGAATTCTACCAAATATTCAAAGAAGAACTAACTCCTATCCTTCTCAAACTATTTCAAAAAATTCAAGAGGAAGGAAGACTTCCAAACTCCTTTTATGAGGCGAGCATAATTCTGATTCCAAAACCAGGCAAAGACCACACAAAGAAAGAAAATTATAGGTCAATATCTCTGATGAATATAGATGCTAAAATCTTCAACAAAATATTAGCAAACCAGATCCAACAATATATGGAAAAAATCATACACCATGATCAAGTGGGATTTATTCTGGGGAGGCAAGGCTGGTACAATATTCGTAAATCAATTAATGTGATTCATCACATAAACAAAAAGAAGGAGAAAAACCATATGATAATTTCAATAGATGCAGAAAAAGCATTTGATAAAATCCAGCACCCATTCATGATCAAAACTCTCAGCAAAGTGGGAATACAGGGAACATACCTCAACATGATAAAAGCCATCTATGAGAAACCCACAGCCAACATCATACTCAATGGGCAAAAATTAAAAGCAATACCCTTAAGATCAGGAACAAGGCAGGGGTGCCCCCTTTCACCACTCTTATTTAACATAGTCCTGGAAGTCCTAGCCACAGCAATCAGACAAGAAGAAGAAATAAAAGGCATTCAAGTTGGAAAAGAAGAAGTAAAACTATCATTATTTGCAGATGATATGATATTGTATATAGAAAACCCTAAAGTCTCAGTCAAAAAACTACTGGACCTGATAAATAAATTCAGCAAAGTGGCAGGATATAAAATCAATACTCAGAAATCAGAAGCATTTTTATACACCAACAATGAACAGTCAGAAAGAGAAATTAAGGAAACAATCCCCTTCACAATTACAACCAAAAAAATAAAGTACCTAGGAGTAAACTTAACCAAGGAGACTAAAGACTTGTATTCGGAAAATTACAAAACATTGATAAAAGAAATCAAGGAAGATACTAACAAGTGGAAGCATATACCGTGCTCATGGTTAGGAAGAATAAACATCATTAAAATGTCTATATTACCCAAAGCAATTTATAAATTCAATGCAATACCAATTAAAATACCAATGACATACTTCAAAGATATAGAACACATATTCCAAAAATTTATATGGAACCAAAAAAGGACACGAATAGCCTCAGCAATCTTAAAAAAGAAGAATAAAGTGGGAGGTATCACACTTCCTGATATCAAGTTATACTACAAGGCCATTGTACTCAAAACAGCCTGGTACTGGCATAAGAACAGGCATATAGATCAATGGACTAGAACAGAGAACCCAGAAATAAACCCACAGTTCTATGGACAACTGATATTTGACAAAGGAGGTAAGGAAATACAATGGAGTAAAGACAGCCTCTTTAACAAATGGTGTTGGGAAACTTGGACAGCTACCTGCAAAAAAATGAAACTAGATCACCAGCTTACACCACTCACAAAAATAAACTCAAAATGGATAAAAGACTTGAATGTAGGCTGTGAAACCATAAGCATCTTAGAAGAAAACATAGGCAGTAAGCTCTCCGACATCTCTCGGAGCAATATATTTGCTGATTTATCTCCACGGGGAAGTGAAATAAAAGACAGGATAAACAAATGGGACTATATCAAACTAAAAAGCTTTTGCACAGCTAAAGACAACAAGAACAGAATAAAAAGACAAACTACACAATGGGAGAACATATTTGACAATACGTCTGATAAGGGGTTAATAACCAAAATTTATAAAGAACTTGTAAAACTCAACACCAGGAAGACAAACAACCCAATCCAAAAATGGGCAAAAGAGATGAATAGACACTTCTCCAAAGAGGACATACAGATGGCCAATAGGCATATGAAAAAATGCTCAACATCACTAATCATTAGAGAAATGCAAATTAAAACCACAATGAGATATCACCATACACCAGTCAGAATGGCGCTTATCAACAAAACAACACAGAATAAGTGCTGGCGAGGATGTGGAGAAAAGGGAACCCTCCTGCACTGCTGGTGGGAATGCAGACTGGTGCAGCCACTGTGGAAAACAGTATGGAGATTCCTCAAAAAACTGAAAATCGAACCACCTTTTGACCCAGCTATCCCACTTTTAGGAATATACCCCAAGGACACCATAGAATGGCTCGAAAAGGAGAAATGCACCCGCATGTTTGTGGCAGCATTGTTCACAATAGCGAAGATCTGGAAACAGCCCAAGTGTCCGTCAGAGGACGAGTGGATTAAAAAACTTTGGTACATATATACTATGGAATACTACTCAGCCATAAGAAATGATGATATCGGATCATTTACAATAACATGGATGGACCTTGATAACATTATACGGAGTGAAATAAGTAAATCAGAAAAAAAACTGAGATGAATCCATACATAGAAGGGACATAAAAATGAGACTCAGAGACATGAACAAGAATGTGATGGCAACAGGGGTGGGGGGGTTGGGGATGGGGGGGAGGGGGTGAAGAAGGAGAGAGGGGTTAGGGGAGGGGAGGGGCACAAAGAAAACCAGATAGAAGGTGACAGAAGACAATTTAACTTTGCGGGAGGGGTATACAGCACAATCAAATGTCAAAATAATCTAGAGATATTTTCTCTCAACATATGTACCCTGATTTATCAATGTCACTGCATTAAATTTAATAAAAAATATTAATATTAAAAAAAAATTTCATATGTAAACACACAATTTCTCTTATATACATAAAGCACACTTGAAAACAAGGAAATAGAATTTATGACTTTAAAGAAAAAAGAACTAATTTTTTTTCTCCTAGTTAGAGAAAAAAGATTATTTAAAGGAGAATTAAACATTTTTAGTGATAATATATAAATTCATTTAAAATAATTAACAAAAAGTCTATATCACAAAAATTTCTAAGACTTATGTTTCGGTTTCTCAAAGTATAGAAATGGCAGTGAAGAAGCCTGACCATATATATATATACATATATATATATTCATTTATATTTTCAATTTTTTTATTTTATTGATTTTAGAGAGAAGGGAAGGAAAAGAGAAAGAAAGAGAGACAGAGAAAAACATGAATTTGTTGTTCCAGTTGCTTATGCATTCATTCACTGATTCTTGTATATGCCCAGACCAGGGATTGAACATGTAATCCTGGTATATTGCGATGATGCTCTAACCAACTAAGGTACTCGGCCAGGGCCAGATCAGTCACTGAAAGGCCAGAGCTAGGCCAGAGGTTACATTATTGCTAGCACAAGTATCATCTACTCTGGATTCTGAGACTCTCACAAAAGCAAGCCAACCAGAATTTTCTCATATTTTTCCACCCAGGAGAGAGAATTTGTCCAAGCAAAAACTTTATAAGTTTTATCATAAGTTCAAATAAAGTTATCAAAAATTTGAGTTTCTGTCTGTGGCATTGGGTGCAAGGAATCAAGATCTACAGGTCAACAAGTTGACATAACAGATGAACATGTATTTGGGATCACCTCAAGTATATTATTCATGAATGATCATGGAATAATCCCTTTATATAAATGTTATACAACCCCCCAAAAATCCCTGTCTGGGGGTTAAGTGCACTGAGATTAACCAAGCAGGTTGGTGCTCTCAAAGCAGGTGGGAGACAACAAGGGCAGTAGCAGCAGCGTTAAAGGGGAGAGGATCAAGCTTCCAATGTAGGTTGAAGAAGAAATTCCCTGCCTCCTGCAACACTTCTAAGAATGGACTACTAGAAATTTTATAGCATGAAGGGACTAAATTCTAATCTATTGTTTTCATATTTATGCTAGGCAATTTTAAATTATTCAGTATATATTATGTTGAAATTGCAATCCTTGTATCTATAAACTTCAGAGAAAGAAACTTTTAATTTGGGGGCTTGTACATAAAACCAACATGTTTATACTGTATAAATAGTAAAAAGAAAAAAAAACATAATTACTAACACAAAATATATAAACCTCTCTAGCACAAAATTACCAACAAAATATATAAACCTCTCAAAACTCCTGAAATGAAAGCTTCACTTTGATATTGACTAGCTAACTTGTACTGAAAAAGATATACTAATTTATTACCAATCTATTTGTTCAATCTCTTCTTAATTAAAGGGTGGGCCTAAAAATTTTACAATAGATTTGCTACAGCATTATTTTATAAATACATAATTCTTTTTCATATAACTCTTATTTTTTAAGAATAACAAATCAAATACCACCTCACACTTGTCAGAATGGTGCTCATGAAAAAATCAACACACAACAAGTGCTGGTGAGGTTGTAATGAAAAGGGAACCCTCAGGCCCTGGCCAGTTGGCTCAGTGGTATGTGGAAGTCCCGGGTTCAATTCCTGGCCAGGGCACACAGGAGAAGTGCCCATTGGCTTCTCCACCCTTTCTCTTCTCCTTTTTCTCTATCTCTCTCTTCCCTTCCCACAGCCAAAGCTCCATGGTAGCAAAGTTGGCCCAGCTGCTGAGGATGGCTCCATGGCCTTTTCCTCAAGTGCTAGAATGGCTCCGATTGCAGCAGAGCAAGGCCCCAGATGGACTGAGCATTACCCCCTGGTGGGCATGCTGGGTGGATCCCAGTCTGGCTCATGTGGGAGTCTGTCTGTCTGCAGCCCCCACTTCTCACTTCAGAAAAAAACAAAAAAGAAAAAATAAATTTATAAAAGGGAATCCTCTTGCATCCCCAACAGGTGGGAATGTAGACTTGTACAGCCACTGTGGAAAACATTTCCTCAGAAATGCCTTTTGACTCAGCCATCCCACTTTTAGGAATATTTCCTAAGAACACCATAGCACTGACTCAAAAGAGATGTGTATTCGATTCCCGGCCAGGGCACACAGGAGAAGTGCCCATTTGCTTCTCCACCCCTCCGCCGCGCTTTCCCTCTCTGTCTCTCTCTTCCCCTCCCGCAGCCAAGGCTCCATTGGAGCAAAGATGGCCCGGGCGCTGGGGATGGCTCTGTGGCCTCTGCCCCAGGCGCTAGAGTGGCTCTGGTCACAACATGGTGACGCCCAGGATAGGCAGAGCATCGCCCCCTGGTGGGCAGAGTGTCGCCCCATGGTGGGCGTGCCGAGTGGATCCCGGTCGGGCGCATGCGGGAGTCTGTCTGACTGTCTCTCCCTGTTTCCAGCTTCAGAAAAATGAAAAAAAAAAAAAAAAGAGAGATGTGTAACCCCATGTTTATTGCAGTATTGTTTATGATAGCCAAGATCTAAAAACAGCTCAAGTGTCCATCAGTGCACGAGTGGATTAAAAAGCTGTGGCACATATACACACAATGGATTACTATGTGGCAGAGAAAAAGAAGGAAATCTTACCTTTTGCGATGGTATGAGCGGACCTGGAGATTATTACGTTAAATGAAATAAGCCTGGCAGAGAAAGACAAATATCATATGCTCTCCCTTATATGTGGAATCTAATGAACAAATTGAACTGAGGAACAAAATAGTGGCAGAAGCTGGGTCACATGGAGCAGAGGGACAGCTGTCAGAGGAAATGGGGCTGAAGAGATGGGATCAGAGAAGGTGAAGGGATCAGTGAAATTATATATACATAACACATAGACACAAATAACAGGACAGCAAGAACAAGCAAATCCCAGAGGAAAGGTGGAGAGGGAGTTAGAGCGAGGGGAACAAAGGGGTATATTGGGGAGCACTTGGTTGGGAGGTGAGAGTGTTATATTGAGTGGGATCTTTGAATCCATGTTAATGCAATAAATTAAAATTAATTAAAAAATAATAACAAATCAAAATTCTGCTGTATTATTTAGGACTAACACTTAGCAGAAACTCTATCACAAACAAGCTACATAATAAAAGGAGATTGGTCACATTCCTCTGTATAAGACACCTTCCAGAGTTTCTGTAATCTAGCAAATTCAACAAAGGCTGTCAGCTTAATTTGCATCACACCAGCTATAAAAGCATTTCTCTGGCAAGAGAAATGCTATGTGCAAATTGGTTTTAGCCTTAATTACAAACTGAATCACCATGGAAAGAGATGATTGGGGCTCTGGTTTTACTAATCAAGGACCAATAGGGTAAAGTCAATTACATTCAAATTTTAGTGTCTACATTACAATGAAGGAGGAGAGTAACAGACACTGTTTCAGGTTTATACCAAAGTTATTTCATACTTTCTTACCAAATGTTCATGTTGACTAGTTAGTGAACAGATCCATTGACCCTTGGGCATGGAATTGTGACTTAGTTCTGGTGGTGAAATGTAAGGCTAAGTTTGGAGGGAAGATATTATCTATTTCCGGTCTTTGAACTCTATCATGTAAGGATGAGGCTTAAAGTAACATTACCCATCTTGAAAATAGTAAAGGAAAGCCCAGAAAAATCATATATATATTCTTCCTTAATATTCTAAAATTGTCACACCACTAAATATCTGCAGCAACTGAAATGCTATTTTGTTATAGATTTTTTTTACCCTTACTCACTTCCAAGTTGGAGTGGTCTTGAAACACAGACTGCAATATGTCAGCACAACACTAAAATAAAATGGAAATGGTAGATATATGCTATTAAATGCAAGTTTCAACCAAGAACAAGCACCAAACAAGAATGGGATGATACCTTGAAAATACATCTACTCATGGACTATATAACTTTTGGTGAGAAAGCAGGCATAGTAAGGCCAGCAGAAACATGAAGAACAGCATAATACCAATGGGTAAAAATAGTACTGAAATATCTATAACTTTTTTTCTCATTGCTGTCTCTTAAGAAAAATTTATTTCTGTCTAATGCCCAGAAGAGGATGATCTTATATATTATATTACAGTCTCATTCCTCAGGCCTCAGATGATAGACCAGAAATGTCCAGTAGACCTAGAATGAGCTAGTCCATTCATTGGCTTCCTCAAGTGAGTAGTCATTATTTTTCTCAATTCAAATATTTGTACTATGAATTTTAGTCTTTGAAAAAGTTAAGGTCATACTATATGAATGTCAAAGTAGACACTACAGTAAAGGTCAGGAGCTCCTGCTTTTTAGGGAATAAATCCACCCTGGTTCTTCCCATTTCTGGGTTTCTTCCTAAATCCATATAGTTAATAATATTCCATGATATTCTTAATTTATAATGACTACACCAAATAGAGCCTTTTTGTTTAATGTTTACAGTTCTTTTTAACCATCTCTACAAAAATGTTGAGTACTACAGTTCTATCATCTTAATAAATAGCATTGTTTTTAATCTTTTTTACCATTTTATTATGAAATGTTGAATATACAATAAAAGAGAAATAAAGTGAATTGTCATGTACTTATCATTTTGCTTCCATAATTTTCAACATTTTAGGTACTAATTTTTAATTAACTTAAAAATTTTATTGCCTGACCAGGCAGTGACACAGTAGATAGAGCGTCGAACTGGGATGCCAAGGACCCAGGTTTGAGACCCCGAGGTCACCAGCTTGAGCGTGGGCTTATCTGGTTTGAGCAAAAAGCTCACCAGCTTGGACTCAAGGTCACTGGCTTGAGCAAGGGGTTACTCAGCCTGCTGAAGGCCCATGGTCAAGGCACATATGAGAAAGCAATCAATGAACAACTAAGGTGTCACAATGCGCAACAAAAAACTAATGATTGATGCTTCTCATCTCTCTGTTTCTGTCTGTTTGTCCCTGTCTGACTCTCTCTCTCTGTCTCTGTAAAAAAAAAAAAATTATATTAATTTGGGTCATCCTGAAATATGTTTTCTTTACAAACTAGAAATGTTTTGGAGTTTATTATCAATTAGCAGTGTAGTCTAAAAAACATGACTTTATAAAATAAATTTCTGAATTTTGTTTTGCTAACATACTGGTGTTATACTTACATGCATTAAAAAGAACCCCATGTGTTGGTCAAATAAGTTTGTAAAATATGATTTTTATGTTTGCTCGCTTATAGTTTGCATTGGGGGCTGGGCAGCACTAGGTATATGTGGTCTGTGAAATTGCAAATTACCTTACTGCTTGGAAATGGCCATTCTTTTGCTAATGTTTGCTGGAGGAGAGGTTTTCGAGCCAGAAAGTTTTAAAGAGCAGAGAAGAAGGAGAAGAGGCAGAAAGTGTTTGCAGAGTGAGAGAAGAGAAAATGCAGAGTGCAGAAGAAGAAGCCAGTTTGTGCAGAGAGAGGAAGTATGCAGATGGGGAACCAGAGGTGAGGGGCTGTGCTACCTCCGCTAAGACTGGTGAGGCCTTTGATTCTAGGAGAAACCAGAGAAGATTCTCCTGGTTGTGGAACCAGAGAATGTGTCAGGGCTTTGGGTGCTCTGAATGAGTGAAAGGGATGTATTTTCCCTGTGTGTGGTGTTCGTTGGCCGGTGCGAGACTTTAATAAAGGAATGTCCCACCATTTTTTGTCTCCACTGTTTCTTTACCATCTGTCCAAATCTAATGGGAACCTGCATGTTCATGGCCATGACAGCTGCGAAAGCTGGCCATACACCATGACTCAGCATTTTTAGGTAGGTTGCTATATGTAGGTACATATATAAAATGTATTGTTGTAAAGTAACTTTCCACCAGGTTCACATAGAGACACCAAGTCTAAATGAATTTTTAAGGAGTTTTATTAAAAGAGAAGATTTATTAATATGTTGGCCACATATGACAAACACGGGGCATAGCTGACCCTAATCGTGCCGTGCTGCTATCCAGTCTATAGCCCTGAGTCAAGTTATATACCTTTGATCACACAGGTTGGCAAGAAAAGGAGGAGGAGGGGAAGATGACACAATTCATTAGTAAGCTTATAATATTCATCTAGAGGATTTATAAAAAACATTTTTACATGTTAAAACATAAGGTATTAAAATAGCAAAAAATGTTGCTTTTCATATTAAAGACATTTCTAAGTCTTTCAGTGTTTATCTGCTATTCCTTAGAGGTATATACATTAACTATAAGCCTTCAGATGTGGCAGGGAGCCTACACAGTGCCAAGGGATAAGCATCCCTGAATGGACCATTTAAAGAAAGGGAAAGGAAAGGCTTCGCTTAATCTCCCTTCCCTTCCTCCGCACCTGGCTAGGTGTTTATCTTCTTTTTTCACAGATGTGGGGGTAGGGAGGGGTATCCAAGTTTCCTCTCTACTTCTATTCAAAACTTAGCACAAAATTTCTTTAACACAATGTTATCGTCCATCCTGAGTTGGTGCAAATCACACACAAGTATAAAAATTATATACACAAAATCTCTCTTGCTTAGCCCAAATTATAAAATGCCCTTTAAGCTTCCTAGTAAAAGGGGGTTTTCTACACAATATGTCTCTGCAAGCCAGAAAAACTCCCTCTTTCCTTTCCTAAAATATTAATATTAATTTTTCCATTCTTTGGTACCTTACCACAGTATCTGATATATTTTCATTTCAATTAATTGTTAAAATGAGTGACTCTGTACTCAGAGGGTATTTATACCCTATTAAATTCCTTGCTGTTTAACTTGCATATTTTTTTTCATTTTAGAAAGGAGGGAGAGCGAGAAAGAGAAAGAGAGAGAAGTGGAAGAAGACCAGGAAGCATCAACTCCCATATATGCCTTCACCAGGCAAGCCTGAGGTTTTGAATTAGCAATCTCAGCATTCCAGGTTGACACTTTATCCACTGTGCCACCACAGGTCAGGCACTGTGGACATTTTTAAGAGTACATTATTTGCAATAGTTTCTTTCTAACTTGAAACATTTTACTGTAAATATTATGAAATTTTTTTATTTGTATTGTTCATCTTTATGGGGTCCTAAGCACAACTACAGGGTTGGAGAGGGTAAAAGTAAAACAGCATTATTATTGCTACAATTTAGTGCTGCTTTTTGGTATGCAAGAATCAAAACTAAATCTATTGTTCTAGGTTCTTGCCCAGTCGCACTATAAAATTAAGTGTATAACAATTTTACAATCTCACATTTATGCACATGCAACTGTAAAAATGCTGGAAGAAGTACAAAGTAGGAAATCAGAGAGTGTGGGCTCATGTCCAGGAACTGCTACAAAATAGCTGGTGATCTTGACATCATTTGGCCTTTCTGGGGCTCAGTTCCCTTACTTTGGAAATGTCCATCTTAGACTACATGATCTTTAATTTTCTTTCAGTTTTAAAATGTTATGTCTAGCTACCTTTCTCACAGTGAACAAATAAACTTCTTTTCTTTGTTAAATAGCATATTCAAAGTTAAAGGAAATCTTTCCATTTCCTCAATAACTTTCACTCACAGCTTAGAAATCTTGAGCTCAATAAAGATCATTTGTAGTAAGTCATTGTAGATCATTTTGGAAGAAATTTATGCTCTGCTTTATTTAAATATTTGCTTTTTGACAAGATTTTCTTTTCATTCTTGAAATGCTTTACCCTGCAAAGTATAAGATCTCAGCATAACATAGAAAACTATTATGCAAGGATTATCTCTTGCTTTAGAATTTCACTTTAAAAAAGAGGCCAGATGTCTTGAATTATCTAAAAAAAAAGCAAGGGTCTGGGGTTATAATAATTACCTCATGCATGTAATGAGTATTTGCATAGAAAAGCTGGAGTTAGAAAAAGTTCAGGCAAAACTATTTATCTTAGCATTTCATTAAACTTTGTAAATTTAACAGGAAAGTGTCTTTCAGCCTCTATAGAGGATTTTTGTTGTTAAACAGGAAGTCTTAAAAATTTCAGTTTTGACCTCCAGTGAGAAGTGGATCAGTGTCTAAATATAAGCTGTGCAGTATGGTATCACCTGCCACATGTGATTATTGGGTACTGAAAATGTGGTTAGTGCCACTAAGGTACTCAGTTCTTAAATTTAATTCAAATTCAAATTAATTAAAAACTCTTTAGATAGGTGTGAAACAACCTTTAGGTGTGAATCTACTTTTCCTGTTGTAAATTTTATGAAATTAAAATACAGATCAAGTATTTCCAATACAAATTTAGTGCCTGAATTGAGTTGTAGAATGTAAGAAATATAAATAATAATGTAAAATATATCACTAATAAATTTAAAATATTGACATGTAATAAAAATACTTTTGATATACTGGATTAAAATATATTATTAAAATAAATTTATTCACTGTAACGTGGACATAGGACTGTTTGCCAAATGAAGGTATATGAGTAACATCCATTTGCAAAGTTGTCCTGGTAGGGGTCCTTGAGGGTTAACTCCAAATGAAGGGGCAGATTGTAGTATAGGACCCCTTGGACAGGGTTTCCCAATCTGCCGTGTTGCTTCCCGAGAAAGTTGAAACTGTTTACACAGGGCTGCAGTGTTCTGGTGATGAATAGTATGAGACTGAATTACTCGATCTGTCATGGTTGCTCCAAATAATTTTCTTTTGGGTAGCTTGATCAACAAAGGCATTCCTAGGCCCTGGCCGGTTGGCTCCGTGGTAGAGCATCGGCCTGGTATGCAAGATTCCCGGGTTTGGTTCCCGGCCAGAGCACACAAAAGAAGAGTCCATCTGCCTCTCCACCCCTCCCCCTCTCCTTTCTCTCTGTCTCTCTCTTCCCCTCCCACAGCCAAAGTTCCACCATAGCAAAGCCACCCGGGGCGCTGGGGATGGCTCCGTGGCCTCTGCCTCAGGCGCTAGAATGGATCTGGTTGCAACAGAGCAACACCCCAGATGGGCAGAGCATCCCCCCCCCCGTAGGCGTGCCGGGTGGATCCCGGCCGGGCGCATGTGGGAGTCTGTCTGACTGCCTCCCCATTTCCAACTTCAGAAAAATACAAAAATACAAAAAAAGAGAAAAAAAAGAAAGAAAAAAAAGGGAGCATTCCCTTGTGCTAAAGCTCCGTGAGCTGCAAAGTATAGAATTGTGACAACAATACCAATGCCATGTGGACTTTTCCTGGATGTGGACTTTTCCTGGACTCCTGCTCCTTGTAACAGCTCCTAACAGACTGAACTGGGGTTGGGTGGCATTTTTCAGGGATTTGGCATGATGTTGGGCCCAACTTGGACTTGGTGAACATGTTAAGGACATTACTCTTTTATAGATTCTTGCTATATTGGCCAAGGGTTTGCTTAAAGGCTTTAATCACTGTAAAAAAAAAAATAGAAGACTAGATAAAGAAGATGTGGCGCATATACACTGTGGTATACTATTCAGCCATAAGAAATGATGACATCGAATCACTTACAACAAAATCGTGGGATCTTGATAACATTATACGGAATGAAATAAGTAAACCAGAAAAAAAACAAGAACTGCAGGATTCCATACATTGGTGGGACAAAAAAAATAAACTAAGAGACATGGACAAGAGTGTGGTGGTTATGAGGAGCGGGGGGGGAGGGAAGGAGGGAGGGGGAGGGGGAGGGGTACAAAGAAAACTAAATAGAAGGTGACAGAGGACAATCTCTCTTTGGGTGATGGGTATGCAACAGAATTAAATGAAAAGATAACCTGGAAATGTTTTCTTTGAATATATGTACCCTAATTTATTGATGTCACCCCATTAAAATAAAAATTTATTTATTAAAAATAAATAAATAAATAAATAAATAGGGAGTGACGTCACGGAAATGGCACTGTGAGAAGCGCGTCCGACAGCTCTCCCCTAAATCACAACAAATTTATCAACTAGAAACAGAAAAATTTATCCTCGGAGGATTCCGGAGTTCCACACAAACTGAAAGCAAAAGGACTGTTATCACTTGAATCTGAGAGACGAGTGTGTGGAGGAAGCTACCGCAGCGACGCTCATTCAAGCCGCCAGGGAGTGCGCCTGCGGTGAGTCAGCCCATATACTTGGGAACTGCGAGCCGCCGCGAGCGGCCGATCGCGAGCCGCCGATCGCGAGCCGCCGCAAGCCCCTGCGAGCTGCCGCAAACCCCCGCGAACCGCCACCGCGAGCTGCCGCGAGCGGCCGCCACGAGCCGCCGCGCGCGCCCGGTCCGGTTGAGCACCGCTGACGTTCCCGGCGGCCCGCACACTGCAAGTGGGGGTCGCCAGCCACCGGTGCCCAAAGCGCCCCATTCGCACGCGTGCCTTGGGCATTCCACGCGCCCAGGGCGCCCTACTGGCCCGCACACCCAGGGGGCTCCATTATCCTGCGCCTGGTGCGGTCCAGCCGCCAGCGGCGGGGCAAGCGGGAGAGGCTTGGGAGATTCTCTCCATGGGCGGGGCACCTCACCCAGCCATTCAAGCTAACAATCAAGCGTTGTGGGAGGGGCGCGCGCAGCCAGCCTAAAATACCTTCGGAAACACAGCTGCGACCCAATCACTGAAATTAGCTTAACCCATAAAATCTGCGCACCCTCGGTTCTAATTGATAAGATCTCTCTCAGTTCAGCGATCCAAGACAAGAGGTGTGATATTTTTTAGTGCCTCTCGCTAAAGGGGCGGGGGCAACTTCTGATTGATAGAGCCTCCATATTCAGGGATAAACGTTAACAAGAAGGACTTGGCAGATAATAAGGTCTATACTACACTAGTCGTAAGCAGAGACTAGTGCCTCTTCTTCCCTGCAAAAACAGGCTACAAAGTGTGGAAAGCCTGGGTTGAGAGGTCCAACTAAATGATAGGCGCTGAACAGTCACCTTGACAACAATTGACTCCCACACCCGCCTGATTACACTGGAGGCCCTGACTCTCAGAGCCTTTCCCAAAGCCTTGCACTGAGTGGGGATAGAGTGGGGATTTCCCAGCTCTTTGAGCCTCTTACTCCCCAGGCAGAAGCAGTTGCAGCCTTATAGCTGGATCACCAGGCTGCTAATTCAGAAAGGGGGGACTAGGAGAGAGAATCCAGGAAAGCAAACTCTCTCATCGTTGGACCCTGCAAACGCCAACAAGCCTTTACTTCCAGCAAGACTAAAGCCAATTATATGACATTGCCATAGAATCCCATCAACTGCAAATCCCTAACTAAGAGTGACACAGGGGCAGAGCCTGGGGTACAGAGTCACCGACTAGGAAGAGGGAGAGAAAAGAAAAAGGAAGAAGTTAACCTCTCAAAATCAAGAAAAACCCACAGACTTTACAACTTGATCCACTAATTTTCTTTTGTTGTTGTTGTTGTTGTTTGTTTCTTTTATCTTTTTGCCTTTATTTCCTCCACCTCGGTCCTTCTATTCTCTGCCCATCTTATGCTTCCCATTTCTTGAACTACACTACCCATGAGTGTTGCATTTTATTTTTCTTCTTCATCCTCACCCTCCTTTAAGGTTATACTCCAAAACACTTAACTCTCACTCTCTCCTCTTTTGTTTTTTTTTTGTCTTGCTTTATTTTGTTTTTTTCTCCTCCTATTTTATTTCTTCCTTTCTTTTTCTCTTTTTCTTATTTTTTCCTTTCTATTCGTTTTTTCTTTTCTCATTTTACTTTCCTCCCATATAACCCTCAATCACAAACAAATTAGTTAATTTGAAACTCAAGGCATTTTTTTGGCTTTATTTCTCTTTTTTGCTTTTGTTTTTATTTTATTTTTCTCTTGTTTGTTTATTTTTGTGGCATTTTGGGTCCTCCCAACCCAAGGTCTCCATTGTATTTAGTCTTCGCTCCACTTAATACAACAGATTTTTACTTATTATTTTTATTTTTTCTTCTTTATTATTCTTTTTTGGTCCTTTTTTCTGATTCCCTCTTATCCCTCTCATTATATCTCTTAGTTGACCATCACTTACAAGCAAATCATCTTATGCTTGTCTAAGATTTTCTTCCTTTTTTTTTTTTTTGCATTTAGTAGGTCCCTACTCCGTTTTTTTTGCCCCTTGAACTCTTCACCCCAAATCAGGCCCTCCATTATAGGCACGATATTTCCCTGAGGAGGGGAGAGGAGGGAAAGAGAAGAGAGAAAAAAAGGGGGAAATAATAAATTATTACTGGTTTTTTTTGTGGGGTGTTTTACCCTTTTTTTTTTCTTTTTACTCTTTATTAATTCTAATTAGTGCTATCAATAAGACCACCCTCAGATGCCGATAAGAAAGAGAAAATCGAATATTATGGATACAAAAGAAAGAGAGGTAACACAAATAGATGTGGAAAAATCTATGGAGAAAAGACTTAACATATTGGAAGCCTTGGAGCTAAATGACAGAGAATTTAAACTAGAAATCTTAAAAATACTCAGAGATATACAAGAAAACACAGAAAGGCAATATAGGGAGATCAGAAAACAACTCAATGAACACAAAGAATATATCACCAAGGAAATTGAAACTATAAAAACAAATCAAACAGAAATGAAAAACTCAATTCACGAGCTGAAAAACGAGGTAACAAGCTTAGCTAACAGAACAGCCCAGATTGAAGATAGGATTAGTGAAATAGAAGACAAACAACTTGAGGCACAACAGAGAGAAGAAGAAAGAGACTCAAAAATAATAAAAAATGAGAAAGCCCTACAGGAATTGTCTGACTCCATCAGAAAGAATAACATAAGAATAATAGGTATATCAGAGGGAGAAGAGAAAGAAAATGGAATGGAGAATATACTCAAACAAATAATAGACAAGAACTTCCCAAGCCTGTGGAAGGAACTAAAGCCTCAAATTCAAGAAGCAAACAGAACACCAAGTTTTCTTAACCCCAACAAACCCACTCCAAGGCACATCATAATAAAGATGACACAAACCAATGACAAAGAAAAAATTCTCAAGGCAGCCAGGGAAAAGAAGAGTACAACATATAAAGGAAGGCCTATTAGATTATCATCAGATTTCTCAGCAGAAACTCTACAAGCTAGAAGAGAGTGGACCCCAATATTTAAAGCCCTGAAAGAGAGGAACTTTCAGCCAAGAATACTATACCCATCAAAGCTATCCTTCAAGTATGAAGGAGATATAAAAACATTCACAAATACAGAAAAGATGAGAGAATTTATCAACAGAAAGCCCCCACTCCAGGAAATACTAAGGGGGGTTTTCCAACCAGATTCAAAGAACAAAAGAAAACAACACCACAAGTAACAGCTCCACCAAGAACACAATAAAACCAAACTTAAACTGTGACAACAAAGGAAAAAAAGGGGGGAGAGGATGGAGATTAACAGTAGCAAAGGATGATGAAGTGCAGAAATACTTATAAGATAGGGTACTACAATGAATATGGTAGGTACACTTTTCATTACTTAATGGTAACCACTCTCAAAAAAACCACCACAAAAACACTTGACTTAAAAAAGGTAGTAACAGAGGAAAGAAGTATGGAACACAAACAAACAAAAACAAATGATAGAAAAACAAAAGAGAAGAATCAAACTAGATACAAAACTAACAGAAAGCAATTTATAAAATGGCAGTAGGGAACCCACAAGTGTCAATAATTACACTAAATGTAAATGGATTAAACTTACCAATAAAAAGACACAGAGTAGCAGAATGGATTAAAAAAGAAAATCCAACTATATGCTGCCTACAAGAAACACATCTAAGCAACAAGGATAAAAACAAATTCAAAGTGAAAGGCTGGAAAACAATACTCCAAGCAAACAACACCCAAAAAAAAGCAGGTGTAGCAATACTCATATCTAATAATGCTGACTACAAGACAGAAAAAGTACTCAGAGACAAAAATGGTCATTTCATAATGATTAAGGGGAAGTTGAATCAAGAAGACATAACAATCCTTAATATATATGCACCAAACCAAGGAGCACCAAAATATATAAGACAGCTACTTATTGACCTTAAAACAAAAACTAACAAAAATACAATCATACTTGGAGACCTCAATACACCGCTGACGGCTCTAGATCGGTCATCCAAACAGAGAATCAATAAAGATATAGTGGCCTTAAACGAAATACTAGAACACCTGGATATGATAGACATCTACAGGACACTTCATCCCAAAGCGACAGAGTATACATTTTTCTCTAGTGTACATGGAACATTCTCAAGAATTGACCATATGTTGGGCCACAAAGACAATATCAGCAAATTTAGAAAAATTGAAATTGTACCAAGCATATTTTCTGATCATAAAGCCTTGAAACTAGAATTCAACTGCAAAAAAGAGGGGGAAAAACCCACAACAATGTGGAAACTAAACAACATACTTCTAAAAAATGAATGGGTCAAAGAAGAAATAAGCGCAGAAATCAAAAGATATATACAGACAAATGAAAATGAAAATACGACATATCAGAATCTCTGGGATGCAGCAAAAGCAGTAATAAGAGGAAAGTTCATATCACTTCAGGCCTATATGAACAAACAAGAGAGAGCCGAAGTAAACCACTTAACTTCACACCTTAAGGAACTAGAGAAAGAAGAACAAAGACAACCCAAAACCAGCCGAAGAAAGGAGATAATAAAAATCAGAGCAGAAATAAATGAAATAGAGAACAGAAAAACTATAGAAAAAATCAATAAAACAAGGAGCTGGTTCTTTGAAAAGATCAACAAAATTGACAAACCCTTGGCACGACTCACCAAGGAAAAAAGACACAGGACTCAAATAAATAAAATCCAAAATGAAAGAGGAGAGATCACCACAGACATCATAGAAATACAAAGAATTATTGTAGAATACTATGAAAAATTATATGCCACCAAATACAACAATCTAGAAGAAATGGATAAATTCCTAGAACAATACAACCTTCCTAGACTGAGTCATGAAGAAGCAGAAAGCCTAAACAGACCAATCAGCAGGGAGGAAATAGAAAAAACTATTAAAAATCTCCCCAAAAATAAAAGTCCAGGCCCAGACGGTTATACTAGTGAATTCTATCAAACATTCAAAGAAGACTTGGTTCCTATTCTACTCAAAGTCTTCCAAAAAATTGAAGAAGAAGCAATACTTCCAAACACATTTTATGAGGCCAACATAACCCTCATACCAAAACCTGGCAAGGATGGCACAAAGAAAGAAAACTACAGACCAATATCTCTAATGAATACAGATGCTAAAATACTAAACAAAATACTGGCAAACCGAATACAACAACATATTAAAAAAATAATACATCATGATCAAGTGGGATTCATCCCAGAATCTCAAGGATGGTTCAACATACGCAAAACGGTTAACGTAATACACCATATCAACAAAACAAAGAACAAAAACCACATGATCTTATCAATAGATGCAGAAAAGGCTTTTGATAAAATACAACACAATTTTATGTTTAAGACTCTCAACAAAATGGGTATAGAAGGAAAATATCTCAACATGATAAAGGCCATATATGATAAACCATCAGCCAACATCCTATTAAACGGCATAAAACTGAGGACTTTCTACCTTAAATCAGGAACAAGACAGGGTTGTCCACTCTCTCCACTCTTATTCAACGTGGTGCTAGAAGTTCTGGCCAGAGCAATCAGACAAGACAAAGAAATAAAAGGCATCCATATCAGAAAAGAAGAAGTAAAGCTATCACTTTTTGCTGATGATATGATCCTATACATCGAAAACCCGAAGGACTCCACAAAAAGATTATTAGAAACAATAAACCAATACAGTAAGGTCGCAGGATACAAAATTAACATACAAAAGTCCATAGCCTTTCTATATGCCAACAATGAAATATTAGAAAACGAACTCAAAAAAATAATCCCCTTCACGATTGCAACAAAAAAAATAAAATACCTAGGAATAAACATAACAAAGAACGTAAAGGACCTATATAATGAAAATTACAAAGCATTGTTAAGGGAAATCGAAAAAGATACAATGAGATGGAAAAATATTCCTTGTTCTTGGATAGGAAGAATAAATATAATCAAAATGGCCATATTACCCAAAGCAATATACAAATTTAATGCAATTCCCATCAAAATCCCTATGAGATTTTTTAAAGAAATGGAACAAAAAATCATCAGATTTATATGGAACTATAAAAAACCCCAAATAGCCAAAACAATCCTAAGGAAAAAGAATGAAGCTGGGGGCATTACAATACCTGACTTTAAACTATATTATAGGGCCACGATAATCAAAACAGCATGGTATTGGCAAAAAAATAGACACTCAGACCAATGGAACAGAATAGAAAGCCCAGAAATAAAACCACATATATATGGTCAAATAATCTTTGATAAAGGGGCCAACAACACACAATGGAGAAAAGAAAGCCTCTTCAACAAATGGTGTTGGGAAAACTGGAAAGCCACATGCAAAAGAATGAAACTCGACTACAGCCTGTCCCCGTGTACTAAAATTAATTCAAAATGGATCAAAGACCTAAATATAAGACCTGAAACAATAAAGTACATAGAAGAAGACATAGGTACTAAAATCATGGACCTGGGTTTTAAAGAACTTTTTATGAACTTGACTTTAATGGCAAGAGAAGTGAAGGCAAAGATAAATGAATGGGACTACATCAGAATTAAAAGTTTTTGCTCAGCAAGAGAAACTGATATCAAAATAAACAGACAGCCAACTATATGGGAAATGATATTTTCAAACAACAGCTCAGATAAGGGCCTAATATCCAAAATTTACAAAGAACTCATAAAACTCAACAACAAACAAACAAACAATCCAATAAAAAAATGGGAAGAGGACATGAACAGACACTTCTCCCAGGAAGAGATACAAATGGCCATCAGATATATGAAATGATGCTCAGCTTCATTAGTTATTAGAGAAATGCAAATCAAAACTACAATGAGATACCACCTCACTCCTGTTAGATTAGCTATTATCAACAAGACGGGTAATAGCAAATGTTGGAGAGGCTGTGGAGAAAAAGGAACCCTCATTCACTGTTGGTGGGACTGTAAAGTAGTACAACCATTATGGAGGAAAGTATGGTGGTTCCTCAAAAAACTGCAAATAGAACTACCTTATGACCCAGCAATCCCTCTACTGGGTATATACCCCAAAACCTCAGAAACATTGATACGTGAAGACACATGTAGCCCCATGTTCATTGCAGCACTGTTCACAGTGGCCAAGACATGGAAACAACCAAAAAGCCCTTCAATAGAAGACTGGATAAAGAAGATGTGGCACATATACACTATGGAATACTACTCAGCCATAAGAAATGATGACATCAGATCATTTACAGCAAAATGGTGGGATCTTGATAACATTATAAGGAGTGAAATAAGCAAATCAGAAAAAAACAAGAACTACATGATTCCATACATTGGTGGAACATAAAAATGAGACTAAGAGACATGGACAAGAGTGTGGTGGTTACCAAGGGTGGGGGGGGGAGGGAGGACATGGGAGGGAGGAAGGGAGAGAGTTAGGGGGAGGGGGAGGGGCACAGAGAACTAGATAGAGGGTGACGGAGGACAATCTGACTTTGGGCGAGGGGTTTGCAACATAATTTGATGACAAAATAACCTAGACATGTTTTCTTTGAATATATGTACCCTGATTTATTAATGTCATCCCATTACCATTAATAAAAATTTATTAAAAAAAAATAAATAAATAAAAAATAAAATAATAAAATAATCATTTTAAAAAATAAATTTAATGTGTTTCCTTTTAGTTCTTAAACATGACTGCTAGAAACTTTAAAATTACTCATGTTACTCAATCTATAATTCTTTGGACAGTGCTGGTCTGAAGTACTGGTTCATTTGAAGAGAATATTTTCTAAAGGGTATCAATTATTGTTAAATTTAGTTAAATAACATTCAATTTGGTAGTGATTGAATAAAAAATACAAAAGAACTGCTAAGCTTAGAGAAAATTATTCTTGTGAAGCAGAACAATAAATTAGAAGTATTTGAGGTTTTGTTTCTCTCTCTAGAGAATAAATTTTAAATCCCTTATTGAATTTTAAAAATATATCCAGAATTTAAAATTGGAAAAGACCTTAGTTTATTCAAATTGTTAATTTTACACAGAAGAAAGCATACTTCATCTTATATTTCCAAAGTCATTCAGAAAGTTGGTGTTCAAGTCAGAACTAGAACTTCCATTTTCAATCTGTTCTGCCTAAGGATGTATAAGGGACTTATGTATTCAAAATTTAACCTTCAAGAAAAAACTATCTAGCAAAGCTTATCAAAAATGGATTTTCTTAAGATTCTTTAAAAGTTCTTTTTGTATATAGTCAGAATAAAAGTTGATTTTTAAAAGGAAACTTCTTTTTGTCAAAGATGTTTTATGTATTTTATAATTAATTAGTTGTTCATTTCTACTTTTCCCAGTCTTTTTGAGAGATGTATTCCTATACCATAATAGCCATATACTTGATATAACCATCCATTGAAATACAGGCGGTCTAGAAAGGGTTAAGATTGGGAGCAAACTTAAGGCCAAATTGAATTCAAAAAGTTGCTGATGTGAAGTACCAGGTCTCCAGAGTAAACAACGTACAGGCTGCACCATTGACTTGCCAATTAATCCAAAGAGCTGCATGGCCATTAGTTCAGGAAAGAGACGCTTGCTTGCCTGTTTGCCTAGAGGTAAGAGCTACGTTTGCATCTGCAAAGCAGCAGAATGACAGAAATAAATGGGGGGAGAAATTAGGACTAAAATCTACGTGTTTTATTGTCTTTTCTTGGCTTCAAAGTAAGACCTAAATGTTAAAAAAACTATGGTATCCTGTGTAATATAAAAAAGATTCATTTATTATAAAAGCCTTCAAAAATTTTCTAAGGGTCTTTAGCATCACAGTAGGTACATTCCATTAATTCCTACCACATTTTAAAAACAAGTCTTCAAATTTAATGATTAAAAACCTTAAAGTTAGGCACATATCACCTCACAAAGCTATAAATAAATTTTATACAGTATACATATACTATCTAAAAAAGCTAAATTCAATTAAGAAGCTATTAAAACTGTGGTATTATTATTATTATTTGTATGTTACTTTTTTGTCCATTTTTGTCATACTTGTCTATTTTCTTGACCATATTGAAGTTTGGGGTTCAGGATTCTTTTATTTGCTACATGATTAACTTTTCTGTTGAAATTTCTATGTATGAAATGATACAATGAAAATCACTGTATTTGATTCTGACACTGATAACTTGCTAGTAGCTCACACTTACAATGAAGTTAATTAAGAACATCCTGGATTTGCTCTTTGGGGGTGGTATTTTATGGATATTGATAGAAAAAAATACATTCAACTAAAAGCATCCAACTAAATAGTTAGAATATCAATTCTGTTCTTTTATATGTACCTCAGCAAAATCACAAGAATATTGGGTCACAAAATGCAATTAAATAAAACCATGGAACTTGCACTTAGAAAAGTATCTGTAGCTTTCTATTACTTGCAGTTGCAGAAATATTACCATGCAACTAACATATAATATTTAATACCCTAAAATGTTTTCTACAGGAGATGCATTATCTTATTCTATGTTATTTCCTGTTGTAATTATGGCCTGGTTCATGGTTCATACTCAGGGGATGAAATCTAGGCCTCATAAAATCTCATTGTATCATTTTGTCCTGCTCCACCCTTTTTGCACTGAATCAGAACGAAAAGATTCTTGGGCAGTTGACAGCTTCATCATTGCTTCCAAGTTCAGGTTGGCTGGGCTCCCAAATCTCTTGGGGTGTGCTGGCTGCCAAAGCAAATTAGTCTCACTTTATCTTTGGGGCAGTGACTTTGCTAACTTTATTGGCTGAATGGGGCCTAGGCCTTTCAACATAACTGAGAGACAAATTAAAAAAAAAAAGTGTAATTAAGACACTGATCCCTTTTTTGCCCCCAAATAGTGCTACTGAAAGAATAATTAGAAAAGCTATGGTGAGGAAAAAATCCAGTTAGAAAACATGAAATAAGTAAAGAAGTCAGGGCTTACATTATAAATAAAAGTGGACAAAATAGTAGTATAAGATCATTGTAAGAAAATACTAACATTGGACTAAATTTATAATCTGAAAAATATGAATACCATTGATGAAACAGATGAAACCACAGATTATATCCAATACATATTATTAAATATATATAATTAGAAGTTAATGGAGGGAAGAAATAGAATGGAAAAGCAATCAAATATGGGAATCAGAAAAACTGAATTGGCTTGAATAAATCAACTGTAAAGTTTAGGTAATACTAACAGAAACAGAAACTTTCACAAACAAAAATGTTTTAGCTGAGCTTCCACAGCATGTCTTCTATCTCACAAAATTAGTGAAAAAAATAGAGAAAATACTCTGTGTTAGCTTATGTCCCTTCTTTCTTTTCATGCTTGCCTGCATGAAAAACTACCACAGGAATTGAATGACATGACTCATAATTGCAAACAACTAGCATGGGTCATGAACTGTAGATAAAACGATAAGCTGAGTCATCCTATTGTAGATGAAATACTGACAAGGTACAATATGGAATTAAACAATCTTTAAACAGGATGTTGTATTATTCTTGATAATTTGTTTCCTAATGGGTAACCCCCTTTGAATCATCTACAACCTCATTTACTATATGAATAATGAGTTCTTAATATTCTATTGTTTAAGAAGTCTCCAAACATACATTTTTAAAAGTACTCTTCTCCATTCATTTTTTATTATGAAGTTCAGCATATTCTTTCTTTATAAAGTGCGAGGGGGAGAAGATAGAGAGACAGACTCCCATATTTGCCCTCACCAGTATTCACCTGGCAAGGCCTCTATGGGCCTGATGTTCTGCCCATCTTGAGCCATTGCTCAGCAATCAAGCTACTTTTAGTGCTTTCAGCCTAGGCTCCATGGAGTCATCCTCAGTCCCCAGGACCAACTCACTTAAACCAATTGAGCCATGGCTGCAGGAGGAAAAGAGAGAGAAAGAGAGAGAGAAAGGAAGAGGGAGAGGTAGAGAAGAAAATGGTTGTTTCTCCTGTGTGTTTTGACCAGGAATCAAACTGGGACATCCACACACCAGGCTGATGCTTTACCACTGAGCCAACTGACCAGGGTCCCAATATATTCTTAAGCGCATGTACAGGAGAATGTTACAAGACAATAGCTGCAGAGTGATTCCAAAATATATTGGGTTATAAGAAGATTAATAGAAAATTTCTACCAATAAAGATTAGGTAATTCTCAGAATGTCCTTTGGCTTTTATTTTACCGTTCTCTATTAGACTATGTTCATCCTTCATTATGCATACATTTATTTACCTAATAGAGTTAATGCGGTGTACTGTTCATACTTGAAATAACAGAACAGAAGTGTTCTCAGCAGATAAGAGAGTGCACAATAAGTCAGTTTTCCAGTCATATAGCTTAGCGTGAAACTAAAAACATTCTTCATTGCTTGAAATTGAACAACAGTGTCAGTGTAAGCAGTGACAGTTGTGTGTTTTGGAATAGAAGACACTAAAAGTGTTTCAACTCAACACATTTATACAATGCTAAGTAAGTGAAGAACGGCAATGTGTATTTCCTCCCCCGAAGGATCAATCTCTTCATAAAACTGTACTCATATCCTGTGCTTTTACACTCATGTTTAACTGGTCAACATGATAATAAGTTGGATTGATTCCTAACACTTTTGTCTGTCTCATCTCTCTCATTCTTAAGACATTGTTTCTTATTTAATACATAATTATTATTTTCTGTGTTTTCAATGGCTTATTTCAACTATACTGCTCTCAAAAATTTGGGGATATTTTATAGCTTCATATTCATTTTGAAATATCCCCTAATTTTTATAAGCAGTAGACATGTAAAATTCTTTTAGTGTAAAACTTGCATTTAAAGATCTATCAGTCAATAATGGGGAGGAGAGGCAAGCTCTTTACTTGTAGCTTCCCACAACCACAACAAAGTTACACTAAATTATAGAACAAAAATAATTGAGAATCACCTGAAGATCAGCTAGGCAGCATTCCTATAACTAAAGACATAATGAAGAAGCCCTGTTAAGATAGATAGGAGTGGTGAAGACATGGAATGGGTTGGTTCCACACCCACATGTGGCAGTTAAAACTCAGGAAGAATATGTCAGTTGCAGATGTTCCCCCTGAGATGCAAGAAGTCTCAGCCCCACAATAAGCTCAGGACACCAGTGTTGGGAAGAGGAGTGCCCATAACATCTGGCTATGTAAACCAGCAAGAATAACATCTGAGAAAGAAAAAGAGCTACTAGAGGCTGAGAAACTTCTCTTAAAGCAGGGGTCTCAAAATCGCGGCCCGCAGGCCGCATGCGGCCTGCCGAACAATTTTGTGTGGCCCACAGACTAATCCACGGGCTTACTTAATTTTATCCAAAATATTTTGAACTTCGTGGATTAGTCTGCGGGCTGCACAAAATTGTTCAGCGGGCCGCATGCGGCCCACGGGCCACGAGTTTGAGACCCCTGTCTTAAAGGATTGCACACATTCACTCACTCACAGACTCACTTGCTCTAAGCTCCAGCACAGGGACAACAGCTCAAAATTCACTAGGATATATGGAGAAGAACTAAGTTGATTAACTGCAAGGCAAGGGCTAGAAGGGCAGGGGCCAGAGCAACTCTCTCTATGGACATAAGCATTGTCAGATAGACACCACTGTATTTTTGTTGGACTCTCCTCCCTCCCAGCTGGCCTAGTGCAGGTGGGGGACAAATGTGAGCTGTCCATTAACCTGTCTATAACTGTTTGCCTTGCCCTGGTGATTTCTTGAGACTGCCGCCCTACACAACTCACCTGCCCAGCCTGAGCCTCTTCCAGCAACTCCTCTACACATGTAGCCTGCCTTTGATCATACTTCATAATTTCCAAAAATTTATCAAAGATCTGTGAACCCCAAATAAGCAGTGGCCAGCCTTGGCATGCCTTGTAACTGTTTCTAAGTGACCTTAATCCCAACAGAATGAGCAACTGTTCTTAACTGGCTTTGTAACTTCCAACAGGTGGACTCAAGTCTGGCATAAATGGAGGACAGTATGGGCTTAGAATGTAGTCTCCTAAGTGACCACTAGCCCAGCACAAGTGGCGGCTGTCAGAATACATTGTGCTGCCCACTAAAGGGTCCTAACTTGTCAAAAGTAGCCAATAACCTCAGTTTACAGCCTCTTCCAGTGCCTCCAAGATAAGCAAAAATGTCAACAAACTACAGATAAACTACAAGGTGGTCCCAATGTGGCACACCTGCACAGGAGCCCTACCATGAGGCTCAACACCTAACATAAATGGGGACATGTTTCAGACTGCATCAGAGAACCACCCAAACATTTTCATAAATAGCCATGAAGGGTGGAATTCACTGGCACCATAGCCCTGTTAAAGCAACTAACTCTACATGGGGTCAACCCCAAAACAACAGTTCATCTTCTATAGTCATGAACAGCCCTCATAGAAGTCAGTCTGAGGGTTAGCTCCACCTACTGATATGTGAACAGCAATCAAGGATCAACTACAACAGGAGGATACACACAACCCACATAGGAAACACTTCTGAAGCAAACAGCTCAGGTGACAATGGAGACTATGCAACTAGGCTGCTTCTGTATAAGGCTACTTTGTCAAAACTAGGAGGCATAGCAGATCTAGCTAATATATAGAACACCACCACCAACACAGGGAGTTAGCAAAAATGAGGAGACAAAAATCATGTCTGAAATATGAGAATAGGACAAACTTCAGAAATGTACTAGATACCAAGTTGAAAGCACTGATTATAAGAATGCTCAATAAACTTAGTGGGAGAATAGATAAAGTCAGTGAGAGCTTACACAAAGGACATAAACCATAAAAAAAAGAGAGAGAGAGAAGACGAAACAAAATAAAAAGTCAAAAATGAAGAATATGATAACTAAAATGAAGAATACATTAGAGGGAATGAGTAGATTAGATGAAGCAAAAGAGTGAATAAGCAATATGAAAGACAAAGTAGCAGAAACACAAAGTCAGAACGGCAACATTTTTTTTAAAAAAGTGAATAAAGAGCTAGTATAGTTTAAATAGACCTTTGGGACAATATCAAGTGTACCAACTTTCACATAAGAAGGGTTCCAGAAGAAGAGACAAAAACAAAATATTGAAGATCTATTTGAAGAAATAATGACATAAATTTTCCTTAACTTGATGAAGGAAATAGACATAAAGTTTGGAAAGTGCAGACAGTGCCAAACAAGATGAACCCAAAGAGGCCCACATCAAACACATCATAATTAAAATGTCAAAGATTAAAGAAAATTAGAGAATCTTAAAAGCAAGAAGAGAAAAGCATTTAGTTACTTATAAGGGAGCTCCCAAAAGACTGTCAGATGATTTCTCAACAGAACTTGCAGGCCAAAAGAAATTGCACAAAATATTCAAAGTGCATATGAAAGTTTCTAAGATAGATCAGATGTTAGGCAATAAAACAAGTCTTATTAAATTTAAGAAGAATAAAATCCTATCAAGCACTTTCTCTTATCACAATAGTATAAAAATGAAAATCAATTACAAGAAGAAAATTGAGAAATACACAAACACATAGAAGCTAGATACCATGCTACTAAACAATGAATGTGTTAACAATATCAGACATATCAAAATGTCCTTTAGACAAGTAAAATGAAACCATAATAATCTCAAATCTGTGTGACATAGAAAAATCAGTTCTAAGGGAGAAGCTTATGTCAATACAATCTACCTCATAAAACAAGAAGAGTTTCAAATAAACAATCTAACGGTATACTTAAAGGAACTAGAAAAAGAACAAAGCCACAAGTAAGTAGAAGAAACAAAGTAATAAAGATCACAGAAAAAAGAAAAAAATATTGAGTCTAAAGAACAATAGAAAAGATCAATGAAACAAAGAACTGGGTCTTTGGAAAGATCAACAAAATTGATAAAGATCTATTTGGCCCTCTGTGCTCCTGGGTTGAAGATAATTACTTTAATTATTTCTTGAAAACAATTAAGATCATAACTGTTATTTTATTGGAAACATAAAGTCACTAAAAGCTTATAGGCTGATACTGTAGTTGAGAAAGAATATTTTAGATGCAATATAGACTAGAAACTAGTTTTATTCAAAATAGTAAATGTTCATCTAATAAGATTACAAAAAATATGTAATATACATTGAGAGATGCTGATATTGAGAGATGTTGGGCTAATAGTAGCAAGGCTTAATAACTGAAAAAAATCATTATTAAATTTAATTTGTTTCCTTGGGACAATGGTAGCATCACTAACAAAAATGATAAAAATAAAAAAAGGAAATAATTTGATGATTTAAAAAAAAAGATGATTTTGTTTAGAATATGAAATTTTAGGTATTTCTGAAGAAAGAGTACAAAAATATTTTCATCCCAGACCTTTCTTTTTAACTGTAGATCCTGGTATCTTTTGGCATTTCTTTTCAGGTGTCCCAGAATTAAAGGTAACCCAACATGGGAAAAACCTTACTTATATTCTTCTCTGGTTCTCTCATTGTTTCCTAATTCAGAGATGGCAAGTTAGAAACAAGGTTGTCAGATTTAGCAAATCATTTTGGATTTCATATAAAGAACAAATAATTTCTTGGTATACATATATTATAAATATTTCATAGGTCACACTTATACTAAAACAATAGTCTTTGTTTATTTGAAATTCAAATTTAACTGAATGTTTTATATTTAATCTGACAACCCTATTTAGAAGTCAAGATTCCATCATTGAACCTTCTTTTACCTACTTTCACTGCCCTTTTCACATCTATCCATCACTAGGACCCGATGTCTTTACCCCCAAACAATCTTTAAGTCATCCACTAGATTCCCTCCTTTGGTACAAACATGTAGCAGACTAAATTGTTATGATCTTCAACTAGAACACATCAGTAGTGTGTGTGTGTGTGTGTGTGTGTGTGTGTGTGTGTGTGTTTCACTGTTCTCTCCTTCTCTGGTCTTTCTCAAGTGTTTCACCAATGTACACCTAATGTTATGTTTACAAAATGAGAATTTTTCTGTCATATCACAGCACCCCCACCATAAGTGTTTAGAAATTTGCTGTTACAGTAAAGATAAAAATTCTGTCAATAATCTATGACCTCTCCTTTCTTTCTCTCATATGTTCCAGCTACACTGGCCTTTCTCAGATAGACACAAAACAGAAAATTCCCACTAAAAGCCTTTAAACTTTTTTTCCCATTGTCTGTAATACTCATATCTCTCCTCACCTTGTTAAAGTCTGCTATCAGTCTATACATCTCAGTTTAAAGCAATTTTAACAGCAGTTTTTCTTGGGTCAGATCTTATAATATTCCCACTCATATCTTCACCGTAGATTGAATTTTACTTTAATTTGATTATTTGAATTTTTATTTTTCTGAAAGAATTTAGGCACAATGATGCCAATAAACATGTTAGTTTTTCCTCACAACTGTTTCTCCAGAATTAAGCCTAGTATGGGAGACAGTCACCACCAAATAAATATTGATTCACAGAATAATATCCAGGAGACACTTGGAAAAAAAAGTTAGCATTGGCAAGGTGGGGAAGGATAAGACCTGAAATTATTTATTCCATTAGATTTTATGAGGTTTAATTAGTAAAAAGAGAAGAAAAAATGGTGAATTTTTGCTATGAAGATTATTTATATTCAGGAATCAGGTAATTGGGTAAGGACTATAATAGAAGAAAATGGAAAATGGAATAATCAGACTAAAAAAACAAAAGCTTCTCCTAGAGCTTGATCATTTTTAATCACTGCAAAGAGGAAAAAGAAAAAAGAAAAACTGGTAACATATCATTTGGGAAGTTATTGGTGAGCTTAAAAAATACTCTTTATAATGGTATAATTAAAGGTCAATTACAGCCTGACCAGGCAGTGGCGCAGTAGATAGAGCATCAGACTGGGATACAGATGACCCAGGTTTGAAACCCTGAGGTCACCAGCCTAGCACAGACTTATCTGGCTTGAGCACTGGCTCACCAGCTTGAGTGAGGGGTCACCATCTTAAGCATGGAATCATAGTCATGATGCCATGGTCACTGGTTTAAAGCCCAAGGTTGCTGGCTTGAGCCCAAAGTTGCTGGCTTGAGCAAGGGGTCAGTCACTCTGCTGTAGCCCCCCCACCCTCGTCAGGGCACATATTGAAAAACTGTCAGTGAACAACTAAGATGCCACAAAGAAGAATTGATGCTTCTCATCTCTCTCCCTTCCTGTCTGTCCCTGTCTATCTTTCTCTCTGTCTCTCTCACAAAAAAAAGCCAATTACAAAATAGTAAAGACTAGAGGATGACAATATAATCAATGAGTGCAAGTCTTATATTGAATGTTATAGACCTAAACTGATTTCGCTTAGAATCTAAAAATAAAACAAATACATGCTCTCTGTACAACCTATACACATGATTCTCTGTGACAATGTCAGGTCTGTAAATAAGAAAATTATTTGTAATTATAAAAATATGCAAATACAAAGAAAATTAAAAGTTATTTAGTATATTCTGTGTGTGCAAATCAGTACATTTTTTTTCTGTAAAGTAAAATCTGTTAGTTGTCAGCATTAACAAAAGGCACAAGCCCACTAACCTTCTCAACAAAATCTACTTTTTCTTTTCTTTTTTTTAAAGAAACTTTTATGGGTTTTTTTAAAGATTTTATTTATTCAATTTTCAGAGAGGAGAGAGAGAGAGAGAGAGAGAGAGAGAGAGAGAAAGGCGACCTCAGCGTTCCAGGTTGACGTTTTATCCCACTGCGTCACCACAGGTCAGGCATTCTACTTTTTCTTAATGAAAAATATTCTTCAACCTTTACACCATTATAAGCAAAAGGTATTGGACAAAAAGTAGCTTTCATTTAGATATGTCCAAAATTCTAGTAAAAAAAAAGTGAGATTAGGATGAAATGTTTTTAAACATTTAAAAAGCATAATAAATTAAAAACAAACAAAAAACCATGCAGAGTCCTTTTCGTGTACCTAACCTGGAGTGTATGTGTTCTCACAGATCCTACTATTGAGTTAAATATAGGCACCATTTATGTACTTCATTACAGGTGTTTTTTTATTTGTTTTGTTTTGTTTTTTGACATAGAGTAGGGACAGACAGACAGGTACAGAGAGAGATGAGAAGCATCAATCATTAGTTTTTCATTTTGACACCTTGGTTATTTATTGATTACTTTCTCATATGTCCCTTGACCGTGGGGCTACAGCAGACCGAGTAACCCCTTGCTCAAGCCAGCGACCTTGGGTCCAAGCTGGTAAGCTTTGGTCAAACCAGATGAGCCCGTGCTCAAGCTGGCGACCTCAGGGTCTCAAACCTGGGTCCTCTGCATCCCAGTCTGATGCTCTATCCACTGTGCCACCACCTGGTCAGGCCATTACAGTTTTTGAAGAACCATGCTGTTTATCAATTTCACAAATTGTTTCACAAATTATTATTTTCCTATTACTGTTTCACTTAATACCACATAGTCTAAGTAAAATAGATTACAATAAAAAATTATGAATGATCATGTGTCAGATATAGCAGCTTTGGGAAATCTTTCTTCTCTCACTTCTTATGATAATTTCTTTGAGGCAAAAAGGCAGATCTTTTGTACTTTGATAGTTGCCAGCTGCTGTTTAATGCCACCAGGGGCTGTGTAAGTGAAAGGGCACTACAGAACACAGCCCTGGTTCTCCTCGAAAACCCCACCCTCACTAAAGCCAAATGACCTTAAATAGTAAGAATTAGAAGCCTGTGGATATGTAGAAAACAAGTTCATTTTGGAACAGTCTCAAGCCTCCCTCATATTGAACCAGAAGTAAAAATCCAACACTACAGTATTTTTTATCCTCTTACATATTGTCATGCAAATAGAGAATTATTACAAAGAAAGCATCTTTACTTTAAGTGCTATTGCCATATGCCTTCAGTGAGTAAATATATCTTTTGTTATATACTATATATTGACATTTTAAGATGTGGTTTTTTTTACTGTAATATGTCTTGAAAGTACATAATAACCATATTAAACAACTTTATTTTTCTAAGAAATGGTGCATTTTGTAAAGTGTAATCTACTGTAATCATTTTGCATTTAACATGAATTGAACAGACATTCTACTTCAGATGAACTTTCTGGTGACAAACTTTGAAAATGACAGATTAAAGCTGATTTGGGGTTGTCAAAATATGGTATAGCTCTCTGCAGAAAATAAGCATAAAATTTTACAAATGTTGGACTGCTGGTTTCCATGGCAGCTATGTTAGTATACCCATTTCCAGTTAAATTAATAGTGTCACAATCTATTTTCCATGGCAGGTGAAAATGACTCTAGCACGTCAATACATAGTTTACAGTGATGTCCCTTCAGTACTTAAGGTTTCACATTGATTTTGTGTTTTGTGCCAGATTGCACACATATTTTCTTGTAGGATAAGATTTAAAATAAACCAAACACTTACAGAGTTGAGGCAAATCTATTAAATATAGCAGGCATAGTCAATTATCAAATTATCTGCTAATTACTCTACATGACAATAGGAATTCCAAATTTAAAACTTTCATCTTACAAAGATTAGCACTGAAAGTGAACATTCAAGAAGACTCATATGTAAATGAACCAATGTAAAAAAATCTTCTTGAAATACTGTAGCTGCTATTATAATGTGGACAGTTCAATGATTTGGAAAGTATTCTACAATGTATATTAAATTAACTGAACAACTCCTCATGGCTGAACTGGCCTTTAGTAAAGGCTACTGATTTCATGATCACCATCAACATCACTATTATTATTCATAATATTACCTTAAATTTGTATAGCACTTTATATCTGAAAAGTACTTTTACATGTGTAGTAATCTCTCTCCAATTTTAGTTTCTATTATGTGAGTTTCAAATGTATGCAAATTTTTTTCTATATATTTTTGCAACTGCTAGAATACCAATTCCACTCCCTTCTATTGAACAAAATTTTGAAAAACAAAACAAAACCTGGATGTTAAGAACCTCTAAAGGAAGTTAAAGTGGGCTGTCGAGAAACGGAGTTCATACAATAAGATATTTAAAAAGATAAAGAAAGAATAGATAATGAAATTAAGATCAGAAAACTATACCAGATAAGAAAAGGAATAGATGAAAGTAAGAGGGCTGATGAAAAATGCTTTGGCAGGAAGTTATTTTGAGTGAGATTGTAAAGAACATTTAACCTCAGCTATAAGGGAGGCTGTTTGTGAAATACCTACCCAGTGATATTTAGAAAGTCATATAAAGTAATACAAAATGTTTTAGTGACTACCTATAGAAGTTATCCTATGTCTTATAGCCCACTTTCAGACATGAAGGTGAAAATCAACAAATTGGAGTAATAAAAACAGATATATCATGTATTTGTTGAATGGCCAGATAAAGATAGAAAAGTTACTCAGTGTGCTTATTATGTGACAAATGAAAAACAGCAGAGAAGAAATAACCTGAAAAGTTCATATCAAATACAAGATGATAAGTGAAAATGAAATAGTACCCATTATTACTACTTAAGATGTATAAATTGTCATTGATATGTTTATATTATGATCTAATGTTCCAGCTTTATTTTTGCTTCTGTAAAAAAAAATTATTTCAGCTCTAAACCTTAGTCTACAAGTCTATACTGTCTATACTGTAGACAATTCTATTTCAATTGTTAATTTAAAAATATGAGATTTGTTAACTTAAGACTCACAAACATCTTTCAGTATAAAATTTAGTTTCTCATGATTTTCTATAGGGTTTTCAGATTGGTTTAGAGTGTTGGCCTGAAACAACAAGGTTGCAGGTTTGATCCCCAGTTAGGGCACACATAGGAAGCAACCAGATAATGCAGGACTGAGTGGAACAACAAGTGCTTCCCTTCCCTGTGTCTCTCCCTTCTTCTCTCTGTGTCTCCAGAGAGCAATAAAAGTTAAACCCTGGCTGAGCGGAGCATTGCCAGGAACGCAGAGGTTGCCAGTTCAGTTGCTCCATCAAAGCACATGTAGGAGCAGCTCGATGTTCCTGTCTCTCTTTCTCTCTTCCTGCCTTCATCAAAAAAAAAAAAGAAAGAAAGAAAAAAAAAAGCTTAACAGCTATATTAAAAATAAGAGGTAAAACTAGGAAGCTGACATTCAAGTTTGATCTTCAGTTGATAGGGATTCAGCCATTCTGAACAATAGTGCTATGGTAGACTCAGTGAGTGGCTCCACATTATTCATACCTCCAGATATTCACACTCATGTGTGGCTCCTCCCAAACTGAGCTGAGTTTAGTCATGAGACTTGTCTTTGCCAAAGGGACATTAGTAAGCAAGAAGAAAGTGGAGTCTTGTTAAAGCACACGTTGGAGGTTTGCTCCTTTGAATATGTGTTCTTGGCAACTAGAACCGCCATTTTCTGAGGTGGGCCACACTGTACACATGCTGCATGGAAGAGAATACAGAAATTGGGTCAACATTCCTAACCAACAATCCAAACATACTGCCTCATTCAAGTTGTCCTACTATGCCTCAGTCTTACATTTGATCTCAGCTGCAGATCCTGACATTGTAGGACTCAATTGTGAGCAAATAAAATAAAAATGTTTGTTTTAAGTCACTGAGTTTTAAAGTGGTTTGTCAGACATAGAGACTGTTAACAGTGTTTGGTGAGTTTTGAAACGTAGATAATTATACAACAAAATATCAGGAATTGTAGAGGCTACATATTAATAAATATCATAAGATGTACTTTAATTATAGAGCATCACTCTTTCATTTTATTTGTACTTACAGTATTATTTTTACCAAGTCATAGTTACAGTTTAGTTTAAAACAATAAAAAAATTATCTCTTGGTTACTTCTAAAGCATAAATGCTATGCATTATTTTATTTTGTTTTTAATTTAAAGGAATAATGCATTTAATAATTCTAATGCTAGAATGCTCTTTTTCTTGTCAAGAACATCATTTTTCCAAGGAAATAAGAGATTTAAATGTTAAATTTTAGCGTGCAGAACATTTGAAACAATTGAATTATATTTCAAACATTCCCATTAAGTTTCAGACATAAAAAAATGTTTTCCATTTACAAATGTGTGTATTTAATTTTATTAACAGCTATCAAATTAAGTATTTGGTAACTTATGTTATTAATGAAATACTAATATCAAATATGATTTAAGTACAAATATTCCTGAATGATTATCAAATATAAGAAACTATATTTGATAAAATTTCTATTACTATATTAATTGTGAAATTAGTAATTCTTAAATTCTTCTACAATGGGAGAAAATTTTATCTTAAATTATTTTAATACAACTGATATATTTTGACATGCACATTGAAAAGAAAAATAAGCCATAAATTATTTTCACTATCTACAGATAACATTTGTGGCTGCTTTTATAATATCCTGAATCTTTAAGAATTTAATTGTAGATAGAATAGTGTATTTTCATACACCTCTCCTATTATCCCCCCCCAAAAAAAGTTGACAATTTGTCATCCTTATTTCTCATTCATTTACATTTGTTTTATGTTATTTATAATGCTTTTGGGAAAGCTGTGACTTGTGACAGTTGAAAATGAACCAAGAGAAAGAGGGAAGAAGCTGCTGAATTTAGAAATATGAATTTAATCCAACATAAACAGAAGTAGCATTCAAACTCACATAATTTCACAGTAAAATTTTGCACATTGAAGGTGCTACTCTATCAATGAACATCTATATTCATCAATCCATGATTCATAACAGGTAATAGAAGTACATCATTAGTAATCTCCGCATTTGAAATTAAAATCAATTCACAAATTATGCAGATTATTTTCTTAAAAAGCTGTACTAGTTGCTACCTTACTCCATAAGTGAGAATTTGGAACACTACAATAGTAACTTTACTGGAACTGAGAATTCAGTGATACTAGCACAAATTATTGGTACTCAATATAAGGACATACAGTAAGTGACAATATGTCAATCAATCACTTTGGTTTCCTTCAACATTAACCCACCACCCTGGCAGAATCAATAGTAAGTGATCCACAATCATTATTAAAATTGAAGAACTGAACTCAGTCAAACCAATTTATATGATTTGAATCAGCTTCTATATTCTATACTTAAAAGGCTGTTATTGTTTCATTTGATTCAATGTTTTCCTGTGGTGATATAGTACTTAAAAGCACACATCTATTGGATTAATGTTCACTTTAACTTTAAAATTGTCAAACGAATATGTCCAACTGTACGTAATATTTTCGTATTCTTTGTTTTTACTAGATCTTGATATTCTTCAGGAATATCACAGCCTTTTAAAGAAAATTAAAACTTGTAAAAAATGTTACAATCTGTCTTGCCCATCAAATTTGAGAAAACAAATGAATACATATAAGCTTCTTATATAATGATCTCAGTATCTTTAAGGATTTTTTCTGAATAAAAACTCATCGTAACTTAAAGGTCCATTTTGGTTTTTTTTAACATGATCCTGTAGAAAAAGTAATGCATCTATAATTATAAATATGAATGTAAATGTATACATTTATACTTACATACAAATATATAGAGCAAATTAGATTTGGGTGTTTGTAGGTTAAAAATCTCTTATGGTTTATGCACTAAGGACAATGATAAACTGTTTAAAAAAAGGAGAGAAAGAAAGAAAGAGAGAGAGAAAGAAAATAAAGAAAGAAAGAAAGAAAGAAAGAAAGAAAGAAAGAAAGAAAGAAAGAAAGAAAGAGGCAAAAAAGTCCCATGGGAAACTAGCAGGGTCTAGAAGCTATGTGTTAATTCAACATTGGGGGAGGGGTGTCAGCAATAAAGTCATGGAGATATTGTGAAGGTAATAAAACATTCCCTCTGGGATAAGAGAGGAGGAGAAACAGCCATAAAAATTTAAAGGGTGAAAGAAATTTACTTGTGCCAAAGGGAATCTGTAGAAGAATTTATTGGATTCTCTGCATGAGAAATTTAAAGTTCAAACACAGCATCTCTGGACCTATTGATTGATGTACTAAATGAATAGAAAGTGTTTTTTGTGGTTTTTTTTCTAACAAAGAGATGCATCATATCTGTAAAAACAGTCACAAACCCATATACCTGCACATATAGTAGAATGATATATTTTAAATACATTCAGATATAAAATTCTTTTAATTTGGATTCACTATTTAAGAGATAATTTATACAGAAGCATTTATGGTAGATGAATCATTAATACTATTTAAGAAACATTTACCTATTATTTTATTTAGTAGAATATATTATTTTATGTAATAGACTAACCTACATATTTATGAACCACAACTTGCCTCATTTGTAGAATAACCATCATATAACATAATGCTTGTCAAAGAAAAATTTGCACCAGGCAAGGAAGTTTTTATTCAAGACTATTGCAATAAGGGAAAGAGGCCAGAATGCAGGCTGAGCTCATTTCCACTAAAACAAAGAGATGGAAGAGTTTTTAAAACCTGTGTGAAGTTGAATTTTAGACCACCTGTGTTTTCTAATCACCTTATCCAAAGGAAAAGAAAACATTCTCATATCTTTATGACAGGAGGTTGTTTTACAACTTGGAGTAAAATATCCCACAGAAGTTAGGGAAATATAAGTGCTATCCTCCTGAGACTGAGAAATAGGGGTGCTATTGTCTTTGATCAGATGCTTCAAAAGAATGGCTCCCAAGTCCTTGAGAAAGACATTCCTGTGTTGTAAAACTGGCAAGAAGCTTGTAAAAAGATTTACATCTCAAAGGGGCAGAGAAAAAATTTGTAATCACAAATTTCCTAGAATAAATGATCTAAGGAAAGGGAGGTTACCAGCCTAGTCAGGAAGAATACTCTCTAAAGTTTAGTTAAGCTGGGAGGAATATTAAGGCCATCCTGGTCTCACTACAAAAGCATTTTATTTCATTTTTAAATGATTACTTTATACGCATATCTCTTATCCTCTCTCTTTCATTCTATATCAATTTTTTTTTTTGGATTTTTCTGAAGTGAGAAGCAGGGAGGTAGAGAGAGAGACTCCCGTATTCACCCAACTGGGATCCACCTAGCATGCCCACCAGGGTATGATGCTCTGCCCATCTGGGGTGTTGCTCCTTTGCAATTGGAGCCATTCTAGTGCCTGAGGCGGAGACCATGGAGCCATCCTCAGCACCCGGGCCAACTTTGCTCCAATGGAGCCTTGGCTGTGGGAGGGGAAGAGAGAGACAGAGAGGAAGGAGAGAAGAAAGGAGAGAGGGAAGGGTGGAGAAGCATATGGGCACTTCTCCTGTGTGCCCTGGCCAGAAATCAAACGCAGGACTTCCACACGCCAGGCTGATGCTCTACCACTGAGCTGACCGGCCAGGGCCTCATTCCATATCGCTTTTTTGAATTATCTCTTAATATTTAAATATACAAAGGAGTTTCAAAATTATAAGTGGCAACATAATCTCTTCTCAGTTTACTTGTCTATAAAGCCTGAATCTTTTCATATCTACATGAGAGAATTTTAATGGTGCAATCACTTTTCACTCAAGTTGTACTGAGAAAAACAAAAAATAAGCAAACCAATAAACTCAGGTTGCTAAACGCACTTGGAAGAATTGAAAGAAATGTAATTTTTTTTTGTGTGTGTTTTTCTGAAGTTGGAAATGGGGAGGCAGTCAGACAGACTCCCGCATGCGCCCGACTGGGATCCACCAGCATGCCCACCAGGGGGCAATGCTCTGCCCATCTGGGGCATCGCTCTGTTACAACCAGAGCCATTCTAGCGCCTGAGGCAGAGGCCACAGAGCCATACTCAGCGCTCGGGCCAACTTTGCTCCAATGGATCCTCGGCTGTGGGAGGGGAAGAGAGAGACAGAGAGGAAGGAGATTGGGAGGGGAGAAGAAGCAGATGGGTGTTTCTCCTGTGTGCCCTGGCTGGGAACCAAACCCGGGACTCCTGCACGCCAGGCCTATGCTCTACTACTGAGCCAACCGGCCAGGGCTGAAAAAAATGTAATTTTTATTGTTATCTGCTTATCTAAAGTTCAACCAATGTTCACTGAAAAATAATTTAAAGCCTTTTAATAACATAATACTAAAAACAGAAAAAATGTTCTTTTTTCTTTTTTTTTAAATTTAGGCATAATATAAATTTTTTTATTGATTGATTTTAGGGAGAGAGGAAGGTGGAGAGAGTGAGATAGAAAGACATCAATTTGTTGTTACACTTATTTATGCATTCATTGGTTAATTTTTCTATGTGCTCTGAGCCAGAAACAAACCCACAACTTTGGTGTATCAGCATGACACTCTATAACCAACTGAGTTATCTGGCCAGAAAGGCATATTATAATTTTAACATTATAAGAAAAATAGGTACCTCATAAAAAAATTTTAAACTCTTTCAAAATCAAGAGTGCATTAAAAATTTGAAACCTTATGATTATACACACTGCTGTCAATTATAAATTTATTATACTATGTGCTAGTCACATTCAAGGTCTTAGTAGGCTCTATTTTTTTTTTTTTGACTTCTCATATTTAAGAAAGAAAGGTAGAGGTTGAGAACACCTAGGAATTAGAGTATGAGAATGAGTTCAAGAGCTTCTCAGGTCCCTGGCCAGTTTTCAGTTTTCCCAGTGATAGAGCATTGGCCTAGTGTGTAGATGTCCTGGGTTCGATTCTTAGGGCACAGAGGAGAATCACCCATCTGCTTCTCCACCCCTCCACCTCTTGCTTCTTTCTCTCTCTCTCTCTTTCATTCTCCCCTTCCTGTGGCCATGGCTCAATTGGAGTGAGTTTTCCCCAGTCACTGAGGGTGGCTACATGCTCATTTTCTCAGGTGCTAAGAAGAGCTTGGTTGCTGAGCAACAGAGCAAAGAAAGCCCCAGATGGGCAGAGCATCACCCCCTAGTGGGCTTGCTTGGTGGATCTCAGTCGGTATGCATGAGGGAGCTCTGTTTCTCCTCCTCTCCCTGAATAAAAATAAATAAATAAACAAATAAAAAGAGCTTTTCAACCTCCACAAAACTTTCTGTTACCAACCACTCCAAAGTACTTTTGCTAACAGAACATTTCTCCCTGTAGTCCCTTCGAAATTTACCACATATTATGAGAGATGTTACTAAGATTGTGCTGTGCATATAAAATTTTGCAGAGATAAGATGGAAAGATTTAGAAACAGTATTCTAAAACAGTGTCTGGCATATAGTAAGCCTTCAACAGTAATTTGTTAAATAGATAAAGAACCGCATTTGACAAATAGTAAAGAAAATTAATATAAGTAAAAATAGCCAATCTGATCTATATTTAATTCAATAAATATATTTGAACATTTGCCAAGTTTCTGTCATTCTTATACATAATACAAAATCTCTCAATTTATCAGAAAGTTAACTTGAGGAGATGAAACCATCTTCAGAATATTCTTTAAGAAAGCTAGAGTGTCTCCCTGCCCCATGTATAATTGGATGAATTGAAAGTGATCCATTTTTCTTGGGAGAGAACATTGGGAGTCAGATTGTGTTTGAAGCTGCTGGCACCAACTTCTGAATGGCTCAAAGTTCTGTGTTTATATGGCAGTTTTTTCTTTTAAGTGAGAGGAGAGGAGATTATGTTATAGACTCCCACATGAGTTCCAACAGGGATCTACCCAGCAACCCCTATCTGAGTCTGATGCTTGAATCAACCAAGCTACTTTTAGTGCCTGAGGCTAACATGCTGGGATCAATCAAGCTATTCTCAGTGCCCAGTCCAAGCTCAAACCAATCAAGCTACTGGTTGTGGGAGGGGAAAAGGAAGAGAAAGGGAAGAGAAGCGGATGGTCACTTCTATTGTATGCCCTAACTGGGAATCAAGCCCAGGACATTCATACACAAGGCCAACCCTCTATCAACTGAGTCAACAGGCTGGGGCACACCACCTAGTTTTAATAAGCTGGCTTAGAATTAGTAAAATACCCTACAGTGAAATCACAGCGAGTTGTTATTTTCAAAGAGTAGGCTCAAAGTCACATTAATAGAAGGGATGAGACCAAACTATGTTGACTATAGTGGTAAGAGTTTTTGTTTTTATGCAATTTTTGCAGGAATTTACCAGTACTGTTGCTAGGCTACTCACTCTATAACTTATCCCTGATAGAATAAATGTTTACTTTAAAAGGAGAAAAAGTTAAAACTTAAGTCTTAACATTGGAGATCACAAGGTAGACAATATATCTGATGCAAGGAGGCACTGGCAAAACCAAAACTTAGAGGTTAGAAAGGGTCTCACAGGAGAATAAGTGTGTGTGTGTGTGTGTGTGTGTGTGTGTGTGTGTGTGTGTGTAGAGGAGGTAGAGTATGGAAGCAGGGATATTGAGAAGCTCTGATGAAGATCTGATGGGGAGACACTGAGTGTAGAATGCCTAATGTTAAGACCCTTCTCCCTTTTTGATATGAGAATGAATCAGATAATGAGAACAATCTGGGCCTCTTTTTTTTTTTTTTTTTTTGTCACCACTATGTATGCCCTATCAGTGTCAATTAAAGTTTGGTTTCAAGAAAAAAATAGTTGAGGAATATATGGTAGCCACTTCCTGGACACTTTGAGTTGCACCCCCTCCCCAACATGCATCCTAGTGAAAACTGTTAAATACTTTACATAAAGGAGAATCTCAGCCCTGACCGGTTGGCTCAGCGGTAGAGCGTTGGCCTAGCGTGTGGAGGACCCGGGTTCGATTCCCGGCCAGGGCACATAGGAGAAGCGCCCATTTGCTTCTCCACCCCTCCACCGCGCCTTCCTCTCTGTCTCTCTCTTCCTCTCCCGCAGCCAAGGCTCCATTGGAGCAAAGATGGCCCGGGCGCTGGGCATGGCTCTGTGGCCTCTGCCCCAGGCGCTAGAGTGGCTCTGGTCGCAACATGGCGACGCCCAGGATGGGCAGAGCATCGCCCCCTGGTGGGCAGAGTGTCGCCCCATGGTGGGCGTGCCGAGTGGATCCCGGTCGGGCGCATGCGGGAGTCTGTCTGACTGTCTCTCCCTGTTTCCAGCTTCAGAAAAATGAAAAAAAAAAAAAAAAAAAAAGGAGAATCTCCACATACTATAGGTGCCTTTCAGAAAGCACAAAAATCAATGAAACCCTGTGCTACCAACAGAGAGAAAGATGAAGAATAAGTTAGCAAGGAATTTATAAGTGAATGGTGCTTCTAGTAACAGGTGCCTAACCAGTCCTGGCAACATTTTATCCTTTTTTCTTCTTATTTTCTCTTATTGTCCCTACATTCAAGATTTTTTTTTCTCTTCTTCTCATGTAGGAATACAATCCCTAGTCTCTGATAACTATTGATAGGATTTAGACAGAGGATAATAAATGAATGATCTGTAGTTCTAGCTTTCCTGAAGGTTACTTATAGTCCCAGAAGAGCTTGTTAACATAAAAGGATTGACTTGCCAATTGGAGCAAACTGAGAAAAAAATGTATGTTCTTCTTCCTCCTATCCTTTTTTCCTGTCAGTACCACCCCACTTAACTCACCAAACTAGTCCATCCTGGAGTTAGATGCTTATTAGCAGCTCTCAGCTACAAACCACCCACCCACACTTTCTCAGTACCCATGTGTCTCAGCACAAGCGACATTAAATTTCCTTATCAAAATTATATAGATGGAAAGAGTTTCTCACAGTTATTCAAAATTGTGAAATAGAATAAATAAACTTATGTTTAAATGCATGTATAAGTTTAATTCAAAGTAAGGAGAAGTAAAAATAAAGTATCAGAAAGTAAACAAATACGTTCTTTCAATAGTTCAAAAGGTCACAAACTTAGAGTAGGGACAGAGTGATTAGGAATTATTCCCTGTAAGGTATGAACAGAAACATCGTACACAAAGTACTTTGAAAACTATAAGGATTTTTACTGACTGTATCTTTATTTTATTTTTTAATCTTACCAAAGCTAAAGCCTTATTTTTTTTTCATTTTGATCCCATGACTAAGTTCACTGCTCATCTAACTATTCACTCCATATCAACTGCTGTTAGTTATCTATCCTTAACCTGGAGGACACCTGAAGTACCCTTTAAAAAGCAGCTGCACACTTGAACCAGTTGTGAAATAAAACATCTTTTTAAGAAAAGCAGTAAAAATTAGAGAAATTTATATCCAATTAATGATTATAATGTGCATATTTTTCTAGATTTCTATTTAGTATTCTATCATCAAGGTCATTAAACATTTAGAAGTATATATATGCATATCATTTTTACTAGTAATTTTTTTAAATGAAATGTCAAATTGCCATTCAGGACTTTGGAAATATATCAATTTTCTTTAGACATTGTATTTTAAGAATGTCTTTTGTTTTGTCTTATTTGAAAATTGACAATATATGCCAGTCATTATAAATAATATGTAAATTCATTATATGCTTATGATATCCCTTGAGCTTTACATGTATTAAATAATTTAATACTTACAACCATCCTAGAGAGTCAGTAATAATCTCCTTCCTGTCTTGCATCTGAGGAAACTAGGGCTTTGAGAGATTAAATTAAATTTCTCAAGTTTCCAAAGCCTCAAAGTGGACAGGTGAGGTTTCTAAGTCAGGCAAGTGACTCCAGAGCCCATGCTTTTAAGAGCTATAATATTTTGCTTCTCATATTTCCTGCTAGACAATAGATTGTATAGTGGGAGAAACATGACTACACTTAGAAAAAAGTAAGAGACTTTCTTAAAAAATGTATTACAATATAGAGGATGGTGGCATAGAAACAGAAGCAAAGAATGTTAAAGAAAGTTGACTCAAAATGGTAAACAGATGTAGCTATTTCTCAGTTGATGTTTTGTACTTGATCCAAAGGACAACTCAGGGGAGTATAATGGAGTCCAGTCTGTATATTTTGCAAAGAGTTCAGACTAATATATATAGGAATATTTTGAAAGGTAAATTATAGATTGGTGCAAATCTACTAGGCCCATCATTTTTTTATCATGGAATAAAAGTCTAGAAAATGGAACTGGGCTAGATTATCTATAATATTTCTATTTAAATCTAAACATATAAAGCTGAGTGAGACTCATGGACATAGATAAAAGTGAAGTGGTTACCAAGGAGCAGGGGTAAAGAGGAACAAATATACAATGACAGAAAATGATTTGACTTTGTGTGATGGGCACACAATGCAATCAACAGTTCAAATGCTGTAGAGATGTTCACCTGAAATCTAGGAACCTAGGGACTAATCTTTTTTTTTTTTTTTTTTGTGAGAGAGACAGACAGAAAGGCAGAGAAATGAGAAGCATCAACTCATAGTTGCAGCACTCTTAGTTGTTCATTGATTGCTTCTCTTAAGTTTCTTTACCGGGAGTCTCCAACTGAGTCAATGACCCCTTGCTCAAGCCAGCAACTTTTGGGCTCAAGCCAGTAACCATAGGTTTATGTCTATGATCCCACACTCAGCCTAGCAAGCTCATGTTCAAGTTGGTGAGCCTGTGCTCAAGCTGGCAACCTCAGGGTTTCAAACCTGGGTCCTCAAGTGTCCCAGATGGATGCTCTATCCTTTGCACCACCACCTGGGCAGGCTGAAACCTAAGTACTCTTATCAATGTCATCCCATTAAATTAAACTTCTAAATAAAAAAAGAAAAAAAATTACATATAATCACTTTTAAAACCTGAAAAAAATTCTATGTTCTTATAACAAATAATAATATAATCTTATAATAAAGAAAAAAGAAAGAAAAGTTGCCATAAAGCCACATAACAAATAAATATCATCTTTTAAAATGGTATTGTTTGATAATCTTGTTTCAAAGTAATTCTTTAATGATAATGAAGTATAGAAAACATTTGCCTTTTAAATTTAAAGGCAAAGATCAGTAATTCTAACAAGCTTTTAGGAAAAATATAATTAGTAAGCAGATATTTATTGAATATTTATTATATGCAAAACACTACATCTGATGCTGTGAAATATATAAAATGATTCTGAATTATGTTCACTATGTTTCAGAATTTTAAATTTTGAATGGAGATTTTACACTAACGTGCATGAAATAATATCAAACAACTGTTTAATTATCGTTTAACAATTGAGTGCCTTTATTTGCAAGTGACAGAAAAGCCAAGTCAAAATAGTTCAAACCATGTAGAAACATATTATGAGCATTAAAAAAAAAGCCAGGAGTTAAAGCAGCTACAAGGTCTATTAATTGAGCTGCTAAATAATGATAATAGAGACCTATGTTCCTTCCACCTATCACATTTATCATTTCAATATAGAAGTCAGGAAATGTTGAAACATTTAGCAAAAACTGAAGATGTTCTGAAAATTAGGCAGCAGTGCTGTATTGTTGTCTATTTCATGATTTTGATGGTTGCATTGTGCTTGTGTAGAAAATGTCCTTTTTTTGTTTTTAATTTTTTTATTTATTGATTTTAGACAGAGAGGAAGGGAGAGAAAGAGAAGGAAAGAGAGAGAGAGAGGAACATTGTTCCTGTGTGTGCCCTGACCGGGGATCAAACCGGCAACCTCTGCACTTTGGGCTGATGCTCTAACCAATGGAGCTATCTGGCCAAGGCTGTCCTTGTTTTTAGAGAACACATGTTAAAGTATAACGGGTCATGAGGCATCAGGGTGGCAACTTAGTCTCAAATAGTTTAAGAATATTGGTTCATATTCTTCTTCCAACTTTTCTATAGATTTTATATTATTTCAATATATAAAAATATTTAATATAAAAATATGAACAGAAGTGTGGGCTTTCTTAATAAAGGAACAATATAACATAAAGCTTAGAGCTATAAGATATATTTATTGTATTCATTCACTTATCTAATATTCATTGATTACCTAATGGTTTCAAGAACTGTGCCAGAACTGGGGACACAAGAGTGAAAAAAAAGACAGACCCCTAGCCCTAAGGGAGCTTAGAATGTAATGCACTATTGCTAAGCAAACAAAAAATCAGGATATAATAATGTGACAAAGGAAATGCAAGATGCTGTCAATGCACATTGGAAAGACACCACATAATTATTTTATAAGGTAGGCATCTTACAAGAAGTAATATCTAAGCTGTTTGAGTAAGAGTTACCAGTAAAATATCTGGGAGTGATGGTATGCTTGAGGAAAGTCATTCATATAGAGATAGGAGTCTGAAAGAATGTAGAAAAATATAAGATGAGGCATGTGTGTTTAACAAATTGAGAATACCTAATTACCACAATTCAAAATCATTAATTTTCTTCAGATCAAAAATTGTGGTGCAAATTGTTTTCCTGCAAAATATTACTAAATACATGATATAATTTTCAACATTGGAATCAATATGCTAGAGCCTAGATTGTGATTTGTGGATCAGTACTCAAAGTCCAGATAATAGTGTCTGATGAAACATGATAAGGATATGGGCTTCATCCTGAAAACTACAGGAAATCAATAAGAATTTAGGTAAACAAATAATTGTTTTAATCATTTTGGTTACATCATTAGAAATGCTGGAGGATTCTAAACAATACCATGATGGTGGTCCAGATGCAAGAAGAGGAGAGAAGTGTGTGGATTCAAGAAATAATCATAACTTCAGAAATAATCAGCACTTCAAAAATAATCAGAAGTTATGGATGAAGAAAATCACAGTTTCAGGTTTGAGCAACTTAGTGAATTGTGATGTTCTTCATTATTATTAAAGGCAGAGGAAGAAGATATATTTGTGTGTAGAGACAATAACACTATGAACAAAGTAATTTTTTCTAGTCTATGAGGCAACTAAGTACTGATACTCAAGAGGCCATTGAAGACAACACTAAGCATGAGTTGGATTAAATAACGAGTACTGAAAGTTTCTGGCATATACATCACCCAAATTGCATGGACTGCAGATATTAAAAGGAGAATGAAATTTGCATGATAGATAAGTAAAACTGGGCAAGTTTATAGAAAAGTTTAGATGTTTACTTTGTACACTATTTGGTGAAAAGCAGTGGCAGAAGTAGGATGTATTATCATAGAAAGAAATAAACTAGAAGTTGGGATACAGGTTAGGAGACTGCAGTAAATGCATATAATAAGTTTGGCTTGCTAACTCAAAAATAGTGCTGGAACTCAGTGCACTCCACAAGCCATGTACACAGGAGTGTGCAATGAGTGAAACCACTTGGGAGACCAGCATCATTACCACTATGGATGAATGTTCCTTTCCTGATCCAATGTGCATCATGTTATTTTCCATGCCACAGAGCTAGTGGGAGATTTTCATTATGTGTTCTAAGTCAAATACTTTCTTAGAATGCTCACGTGTATTGAAAATATCAGAAGAGCTATACTTTATGCATCAATCAGTCTCATGTGTTCAGTGTGGATGTATAGACTACTCTGAGGCAAAACTCTGAATATGTTATCATTTCAGACTTAAGAACAGGAACAACGTCTCCACTTCAGTGCATCTGTACCGCTGGCCCATAAGAGGGGCCGAAAAGGGGTATGTGATTCTGGAGGACAGACTAGAGATCCTCCTTCTGTGGAGGCTGCTAATATTTACAGAAAGTTTGAAGCGAATGGACTTTGTTTCTTCTTAACTTTCAAAGAATGTCTGTAGAAAGCATTTCCTTGTAATAAGAAATTTTAGGCAGGAATAAGAAAACTTCTTTTTCTTTCCTGCTTATGCCTATGTTTATCTATATGTAACCCTGTAGAAGACGCTTTTAGCTCTAAAATTCCACATTCCCATTTTCAAAGCAGAAATAATACTTTGTACCTATCACATAAAATATTCACAATACTGTACAAATACTTATTACTAACACACAAGAGTAATGTAAATTAGCTTTTTTAAAACCAAAATCTACATTTCCGTATGTACTTAATTTTAAATTAAGCATGACTTCTACAAATTTAAAGGGCATGTTTAATATTTTCTTTACAAAAAATAATATTGGAAGAAATGTAAAACCACTCCTCAGAATCTGTATTCAGTTTGGAAGCATATTCTATCACAGAAATATATTTTACACTCTCAAAGAGAATGCCAAAAGAATGAGTAAAGCAGTCATGCAGATCCTACCTTTTATACTAACAACAAGAAGAATTAATCTTCATGCTGTCCACCAGATTTGAATACAGGAAAGCAGCTGAGGCCTTGAATCCTCTTTAATCACTTCAGGGTGTGACATAATCATTCAGGAAAAAATCAAATTGACTTTTTAACTTCAGAAAGATACATCTACAAAGAAAAGAAACTGTAATGAAAAACTGTAAAGTATAGTTTTTTACTTGAACAGGCCAAATAATTCACCCTAGTCTCAGGAATAGCTCATGTGCTTCAGGCTTGGAGTACGATTTGTGTGTAAGAAAGTCGGAAGTGACAGCAATTAGTAAGGGTGTCATTATACCTTATATTTACTTGCTTATTTTTTTTTATTTATAGGAACATTAAGAAATAACTTGAAATGTTATCTATATATTTTTATATAAAGAGAATCCACACAAAAATTATACTCACATCTGATACAATTTTCAAGGTTAAAATAATTTATTTAAAATTTTTAAAATCTATTAATTCACATCAGATATGTGAAAATACTATGATCTGGTTAAAACGGCAGTTCTTATAGTAGCTTGCAGGGAAAGAACAACTTTCCAAAAACAAGTGCCCCCATTTTTACATTCTAAACTTCACATAGTCGGAGTGTGCCAATGATGATCTATAGATCCTAGCTGGAGAAAGTACACTCCTTCTCTGTAGAGCAGATAAAACACTCAATTAAAAAATCCCCTGTCCATAACACTTGTTGATTCAAGTGTGAGGACTTGTATTTCACAGCCATTTGCATCCATGAATAAGATTATTAAAAGAATATTACCCTTTTCCATTTGCACTCTCACTTTCTCAGATATTGAGTGACTTATAAGAGAAAATTCTAAATTATAATCTCAAATAATTTAATACTGCCCTCTAGAGGCATTGCAATAGCATAAATTTGCTCCTTCTGGTGTGGTTTTCAACAATGCTTTTACTTACATTTAAAAGCACTTTTTGAAAACCAATGACAGATAAATTTGCATAAAGATTTTCTAAAATTTACATCCATTTAAAAATATTACAAGTATCAAGTTGTGTTTAAAAATTAATACAGTTCAATAGATTTAGTCCACTAAAATTCATCTTGTAAGAAATGATAAATCATTAGCTAGGTGGCAATGTGTATGTTGGAGTCTCCTAGGTGCTCTGGCTTTTCTGTGAACCCCTGAAGCACATGAAGAGGAGTGGTCACTATTCCACCTCCTCTTCAAATACATTAACTAAATTTAAGAACTAAGAAAATGAGAAAAACTTTTTCCCTTCAAAAAAGTAAAGCAGCAAATTCAAATTTGCTTAAAATATAAATCAATAAAAAAATAAGACTGCCTTTAGAACTGAATCCTTGCAAAACTTTTATAAATAAATTTGGCTTTATTATAAAAACAGTTATAAAATACATTCAAAGAAAAGAGAAATATCAGGTATTTGAGATTTTAGTGAGAAAAACTCCAGGTAGCATAAATTTTAGATGATTAGAAAAAATTGATAGAAATTTGAAAACCAAGAACCATTAAAGAACTTTGCCTTGAAATATCTGGTGACCTGAAAATTATTTTAAAAAATAACTCCGTTATCAGCATAGAACTGAAAGAAGAAATTTTACTTTATAATTTTATAATTAGTGTTAGAAAATAATGTTAATTCTTGTCAATTTATTAACAGCACCAAGAAAGCTATTTGAAAATAAAATTCAGTGTCTGTTATACCAATAAAGGTGATTTTCTGAAGTGTTTATATAAAAGTATTGTTATCAATAAAAACTAATAAATTACTAAATCTAGGCCTTGCCTGATTGGCTCAGTGGTAGAGTGTAGGCCCTGTAAGTAGAAGTCCCGGGTTCTGTTCCTGGTCAGGTCACACAGGAGAAGTAACCATCTGCTTTTCCACGCCTCCCTTATCCCCATCTCTCTTTATCACTCCCTTCTCCTGCAGCCATTGCTCAGTTGGAGCAAGTTGACCCCAGCTGAGGATGGCTCCATGGTTTCACATCAGGAACTAAAATAGCTCAGTTGCCAAGCAACAGCAATGGCCTCAGATGGGCAGAGCATGGTGGTAGGGCAGGGAGCTTGTCAGGTGGATCCCTAGCAAGGCGATGTGGGAGTCTGTCTCTCTGCCTTCCCACTTCTAACATAAGAAAAAAAAAAGAGTGAATCTACCACATTTTATAGCAATGTTAAAGACAAGAAAATGCTACTTAAAAAAATTATTTTACAATTATCTGTAAAATAAATTATTTCTAATCATTTTTCTTTTTTTTAATAATTTAATTTTTTTAATGGGGTGAACTCAATAAATCAGGATACATATATTCAAAAATAACAAGTCCAAGTTATCTTGTTGTTCAATTATGTTGCATACCCATCACCCAAAGTCAGATTGTCCTCTGTCACCTTCTATCTAGTTTTCTTTGTGCCCCTCCCCCTCCCCCTTTCCCTCTCCCTCTCCCCCCTCCCCCCGTAACCACCACACTCTTATCAATGTCTCTTAGTTTCACTTTTATGTCCCACCTACGTATGGAAAAATGCAGTTCCTGTTTTTTTCTGATTTACTTATTTCACTTCGTATAATGCTATCAAGATCCCACCATTTTGCTGTAAATAATCCGATGTCATCATTTCTTATGGCTGAGTAGTATTCCATAGTGTATATGTGCCACATCTTCTTTATCCAGTCATCTATTGACGGGCTTTTTGGTTGTTTCCATGTCCTGGCCACTGTGAACAATGCTGCAATGAACATGGGGCTGCATGTGTCTTTACATATCAATGTCTCTGAGTTTTGGGGTATATACCCAGTAGAGGGATTGCTGGGTCATAAGGTAGTTCTTTTTTCAGTTTTTTGAGGAACCACCATACTTTCTTCCATAAGGTTGTACTACTTTACATTCCCACCAACAGTGGATGAGGGTTCCTTTTTCTCCACAGCCTCTCCAACATTTGCTATTACCTGTCTTGTTAATAATAGCTAATCTAACAGGTGTGAGGTGGTATCTCATTGCAGTTTTGATTTGCATTTCTCTAATAACTAACGAAGATGAGCATCTCTTCATATATCTGTTGCCCATTTGTATTTCTTCCTGGGATAAGTGTCTGTTCATGTCCTCTTCCCATTTTTTTATTGGATTGTTTGTTGTTGAGTTTTATGAGTTCTTTGTATATTTTGGATATTAGGCCCTTATCTGAGCTGTTGTTTGAAAATATCATTTCCCATTTAGTTGGCTCTCTGTTTATTTTGTTGTCAGTTTCTCTTGCTGAGCAAAAACTTCTTAGTCTGATGTAGTCTCATTTATTAATTTTTGCCTTCACTTCTCTTGCCTTTGGAGTCAAATTCATAAAATGCTCTTTAAAACCCAGGTCCATGAGTTTAGTACCTATGTCTTCTTCTATGTACTTTATTGTTTCAAGTCTTATGTTTAGATCTTTGATCCATTTTGAGTTCATTTTAGTACAGGGGGACAAACTGTAGTCCAATTTCATTCTTTTGCATGTGGCTTTCCAGTTTTCCCAGCACCATTTATTGAAGAGGCTTTCTTTTCTCCATTGTGTGTTGTTGGCCCCTTTATCAAAAATTATTTGACTATATATATGTGGTTTTATTTCTGGGTTTTCTATTCTGTTCCATTGGTCTGAGTGTCTATTTTTCTGCCAATACCATGCTGTTTTGATTGTCGTGGCCCTATAATATAGTTTGAAGTCAGGTATTGTAATGCACCCAGCTTCATTCTTTTTTTTTAAGATTGCTTTGGCTATTCAAGTTTTTTTATAGTTCCATATAAATCTGATGATTTTTTGTTCCATTTCTCTAAAAAATGTCATTGGAATTTTGATGGGAATTGCATTAAATTTGTATATTGCTTTGGGTAATATGGCCATCTTGATTATATTTATTCTTCCTAACCAAAAACAAGGAATATTCTTCCATCTCATTATATCTTTTTCGATTTCCCTTAACAATGGTTTATAGTTTTCATTATATAAATCCTTTACATTCTTTGTTATGTTTATTCCTAAGTATTTCATTTTTTTTGTTGCAATCGTGAAGGGGATTATTCTTTTGAGTTCGTTCTCAAATCTTTCATTGTTGGCATATAGAAAGGCTCTTGACTTCTGTATGTTAATTTTGTATCCTGCAACCTTACTGTATTGGCTTATTTTTTCTAGTAGTCTTTTTGTGGATTCTTTGGGGTTTTCGATGTATAAGATCATATCATCTAAAAAAAAGTGATACCTTTACTTCTTTTTTTCCAATATAGATGCCTTTTATTTCTTTGTCTTGTCTGATTGCTCTGGCTAGAACCTCTAGTACCACATTAAATAAGAGTGGAGAGAGCGGACAACCCTGTCTTGTTCCTGATTTAAGGGAGAAAGCCTTCAGTTTAGTGCCATTTAATATGATGTTAGCTGATGGTTTATCATATATGGCCTTTATCATGTTGAGATATTTTCCTTCTATACCCATTTTGTTGAGAGTCTTAAACATCAATAATTTTTCCATCTTGTTTGCAATCAATGGTACAATACCACAACCTGGAAACATATAGATTATGTATATCGGTAAATCTTGTGCACTGATTTGAAATATAATTACAAAAACAAGTAGTCAGAGTTTAATTTTGTTAAATTTTAGCAGTGTATGCTAAATACAAGTATAAAGAAGCTTTATTTACATTTAAAAATAAGTTTTTACTCATATAAAAGATAAAAATCTTTATAGCATAAATTATACATATATAATGTAAATGACTTACAAAATAGGAAATAATCATTTATTTTCTTGAAAGGACTAAATTGTTGAAATAACTCTGATAATTTGGAAAACAATTATATTTGTATTAAAAAATTTTTGGAGTTAGGCTTATATTTTTCATTGTATAAGACATCTCGGTAAAAAACATATTCATTTTAAAAGTTTAAATAAAGTTAATGCATTTATATTTTCTTTTTCTCCTTTCTGGATTGCCTTAACTAACCACTCAAACAATTTGCAAAGGTCCAAGGATGCTGCAACAGATATACATTTAAAATTACTACTGGAAGTTAGATTTAATATAGCTCTAACAAGTCATTTATTCAGTAAGTGAAATAATAAAAATTATAAATAATTTAGCCTGACCAAGTGGTGACACAGTGGATAAGTTCCAGGTTTGAAACTACATGGTTGTCGGCTTGAGCACGGGTTTATCCAGCTTGAGTTCAGAGTCACTGGCTTGAGCAAAGAACCGGTCACTGGTTCAGCTGGAGCCACCCAGTAAAGGCACATATGAGAAAGGAATCAATAAACAACTAAGGTGCCACTACTGTGAGCTGATGCTTCTTATCTCTCTCCCTTCTGGTCTGTCTCTCTCTCTTCTCTCTCATGTGTGCACATGCTAAAAAAGTAAAATTAAAAAATTAAAAATTATAAATATTTTAAAACAACTGTAACGGCAAAAGAGGGTTTACAAATTTATTAAATTGCATTTACATATAAGTAGATTAATATCTAAGATACTATATAAGTTAATAACATTTTTTTAAGACTGGAGAACTTATGCTAATTTCTAGAAGTATAATGAAATGATACATACAACCACAGGTGATCATGTTGAACAAAAGGACTGGGTTTGGTGAATAGGTATTTATATTTGCTGCAAACAAAAAATTCTGAGGATGTATGATGCAAAAGGAGGTGGGAAAATACCAACAAGTATTTTGATGTATTCATTCCTCATAACTCCTAGAAATTTTTTAAAGAAATAATGAATAAAATGCTTTTCATTAGATATTTATACCAAAATAAGTCTTAAAACAATAAGTAGATTTATGAGGTAAAACTATCTAAAACAGCCATTTTATCTGAGTGAGACAATACATTTTTCTAGTCAGCCATGAAAAAATAATTTGTTTGTAATTCAAAATCTATTTTCACTAAGAGAAACAGAAAAAAATAAATAAATAAAAGATTATCAAGAATTGTGTGTTGGAGGGTGGGGTGATTGTCATTGCTATATTCTTTTGAAGTTATCATTGATTGGGCTATTCCAAAAAATGAAAACAAAAACATAAAAACATGTGATGACATTTCAAAATTATATAGTATTGGTGACATCAGCATCATGGCAGCCTTAGACACTCCCTTTATCTCCACCCTTTAATATACAATTAGTGGGATACCCATAACTCAACAAAGGTTCCTCTGCTCAACATGCTAGGAAACGTGAGAGATCTGCACATCTGTAGATAAGGAAGTGGGTGGATTTGAACTCTTAGAAAGGCAAAACTGAGGATATGCAGGGATAGTGTTAAGTGATTCCATTTCCCTGATGGGCATCTGAGCCCTCAGCCCTAGTGAGCATGGGAGCAGAAGTATGGTGGGGTCCACAAACCTCTCCTTTGATGGCCATGGCAAATTAAAAGTACAGCAGTGGCATTAGTGCCTGCGAGTTCAGCTCCTTCTCTTGGCTATGGCAGTACCCACCCCACCAGAGAGATGGATAGCAGAAGCAGAAGTGTTGCAGGCACTTCATGTTCCCAGTTGCAGCAGAATCAAAAGTGGCAGCAAGGCACTCACAGCAGTAGCAATAGGGCTCACAACCCAAGTCCCCCAACATAGTACCTGCAATAACTACCTCCAGCTAGCAGCAGCAACATCTGAAAACCTAATCAAGCCAAAAGCAGCAAATACACCCACCACCCCAGCTTTCTATTATCCTTTCATTCCCACTCCATACCCCAGCTATGATGATGTCTGAGATCCAGGTGACACCTAACATAGCAAAGACACCCACCATCATGGTGACTCTGTCGGTGATGCCAATGTCTGCAGACCATTGATGATCACAGCCACACTAGTAGCAACAAGGTTCCAGAAACCTCAGAGGTACAAGCAGTCACAAAGAGGGTACCTCTGATACCACTGGCCATAAAAGTGCTTGCTCTCAAATATAGCTAATCCACTTAGGTATGAAAAAGCTAAACCATGTGCTATATAGTGCCACCTATTGAAAAACAACAACAAAAAGACTTCTAATTACCTACTTATTGAACTGTTAAACACAGCTGTACCTAAATAATAAAGGTGTTCACTATTTCAAATACACCACCACAGAAACAATCCATCATGCACCATGACAATAAAGTCAATAGGGTATCACAAAGAGAAATGGACAATTCTTCAGAAACAAAAGTCAGAAATGATTGTGATTTCAATGGTTGAGATGTCAAAATGCCTGTCATGAAGAAACTCAAGAAGTTTTTTTTTTTTAAAAAAAGCTCAGTTTGATATAGTCCCATTTGTTTATCCTATCTTTTATTTCCCTTGCCCAAGGAGATAAATCAGCAAATATATCGCTGCGAGAGACGTCGGAGAGCTTACTGCCTATGTTTTCTTATAAGATGCTTGTGATTTCATGCCTTACATTTAAGTCTTTTATCAATTTTGAGTTTATTTTTGTGAATGGTGTAAGTTGGTGGTCTAGTTTCATTTTTTTGCAGGTTGCTGTCCAATTTTCCCAACACCATTTGTTGAAGAGGCTGTCTTTACTCCATTGTATTGCCTTACCTCCTTTGTATTGCCTTACCTCCTTTGTCAAATATCAGTTATCCATAGAGCTGTGGGTTTATTTCTGGGTTCTCTGTTCTGTTCCATTGATCTATGTGCCTGTTCTTATGCCAGTACCAGGCTGTTTTGAGTACAATGGCCTTGTAGTATAGCTTGATATCAGGAAGTGTGATACCTTCCCCTTTATTCTTCTTTTTTAAGATTGCTGAGGCTATTCGTGTTCTCTTTTGGGACTATATCAAACTAAAAAGCTTTCGCACAGCCAAAGACAACAAGAACAGAATTAAAAGACAAACTACACAATGGGAAAACATATTTGACAATACATCTGATAAGGGGTTAATAACCAAAATTTATAAAGAATTTGTAAATCTCAACACCAGAAAGACAAATAATCCAATCAAAAAATGGGCAAAAGAAATGAATAGACACTTCTCCAAAGAGGATATACAGATGGCTAATAGGCATATGAAAAAATGCTCAACATCACTAATCATTAGAGAAATGCAAATTAAAACCACAATGAGATATCACCTCACACTAGTCCGAATGGCACTCATCAACAAAACAACACAGAATAAGTGCTGGCGAGGACGTGGAGAAAAGGGAACCCTCCTGCACTGCTGGTGGGAATGCAGACTGGTGCAGCCACTGTGGAAAACACTATGGAGATTCCTCAAAATTTGAAAATCTAACTGCCTTTTGACCCAGCCATTCCACTTTTAGCTATATACCCCAAGGACACCATAGAACAGTTCCAGAAGGAGAAATGCACCCCCATGTTTATAGCAGCATTGTTCACAATAGCGAAGATCTGGAAACAGCCCAAGTGTCCGTCAGAGGACGAGTGGATTAAAAAGCTTTGGTACATATATACTATAGAATACTATTCAGCCATAAGAAATGATGACATCAGATCATTTACAATAACATGGATGGACCTTGATAACATTATATGGAGTGAAATAAGTAAATCAGAAAAAAACTAAGAACTATATGAACCAATGCATAGATGGGACATAAAAAAGGAGACTCAGAGACATGGACAAGAATGTGATGGTAACAGAGAGTGAGGTGGAGGGGTGGGGAAGGGGCAAGGAAGGAGAGGGAGGGAGTGGGGGGAGGGTAGGGGCACAAAGAAAACCAGATAAAAGGTGACGGAGGACAATTTGACTTTGAGTGAGGGGTATGCAGCATAATCAAAGGTCAAAATAATCTGGAGATGTTTTCTCGAAACATATATACCCTGATTTATCAATGTCACTGCATTAAAATTAATAAAAAGAAGAAAAAAAATTGAGTAGAATCTTTATACCACACCTTGGTAATCTACAATTATCATCCTAAAAATAATTTGTGTCATAGTAATCTGTATGATATTAAACTTGTAAGTAACTATTTAAACTAAAAATGTTATAGTTATTTAAATCAATGACTTGATTTGAATTGTATTGGTTAGAAGTCATGTTTATTTTAATTTATAAATGTTTTATCTTTATACTTTTAACCAAGTTAGTTTCTCCCTTGTATTATATTTGCCCGTATTTAGAAAGTGTGATAAAAACTATTTCAGTCAATTGTGAAGGCCTGGAAATTATTTTTAGGGGTATCTAATCAGAAAGCAAGTTTGAAAAAAAAAATATAGCTATAAAGTCCTATAAAAGTAAATGTTTGTCATGTTACCCCTTAGAAATAAAAAATATATATTGATTTAATGGGTACAGAATTCCCAGTTGGATTAATGAAAAAATTCTGGACATGGATAGTAGTGATGTCCACACAACAATACAAAAGTACTCAGTGCCATTGAATTGTACACACAAAGAGAGTTAAAATGTTAAATATTATATGTATTTTACACACAAAAAAATAAGAAAGGCAGCCCTGGCCAGTTGGATCAGTGGTAGAGCATTAGCCTGGCATATGGAAGTACCGGGTTTAATTCCCAGCCAGAGCACACAGAAGCACCCATCTGCTTCTCCACCCTTTCTCCTCTCCTTTCTCTCTGTCTCTCTCTTCCCTTCCCACAGCCAAGGCTTCATTGGAGCAAAGTTGGCCCTGGTGCTGAGGATGGCTCCATGACCTCCACCTCAGGTGCTAGAATGGCTCCAGTTGCAGCAGAGCGGCGCCCCAGATGGGTAGAGCATCGCCCCCTAGTGGGCTTGCCAGGTTGATCCAGTCAGGCACATGAGGGACTCTGTTGCTTTGCCTTCCCGTTTCTCACTTTGGAGGAAAAAAAAAAAAAGAAGAAAAAATTAAGAAAGGGCATGCATATTCAAATATCTTGTCCCTTTTAATTAGTTTGCATATTTTGGATTTTGAAAGCTCTTTATACATTCTAACATGTTTACCAGATATATAATTTACAAATATTTTCTTTTAATAATCATCAAATATTGCTAGAAAGAATGAGAAATTTTTAAAAGTAGTATTAAATGATTAAACCAACAGAAATATATAACAGTCTTCAACATTTTACAGATAATAAATAGCTTTAAAATATACACTGACAGAACAGAAAACAGACTAATCCAAAATTATTGGTGAAATAGTTTAAACTTTAATCTCTGTAAGTATTAAAACAAAAAGACACAGAATTAGTAAATATATATAAGATTTGAACAAAAATAACAAACTTGACCTTATTTAAATCTATCAATGTCTATACTTAAAACTAAGAATGTACTTTCTTTTCAAACCCATATGATATATATATACCAAAATTTTATATATGTTGGGCTATTAAACCAGTCTCAATAAATATCAAGTATTTAAATCATACATATACTTAGAATATAATAAGTTAAAAATCAATTTTTATAACCTCGTTTAAAACATCAGCAAATATTTAGAAATCGAGCAACACATTTCAAATTATACATGAAATTAACTAGAACTCACAGAGAAAATTAAAAAACATTTTAAACTTAATTAAATATATTGCATATCAAACATTTGATATGAAACTAGAATTTGTTTAAAGTAAATTTTATAACCTTAAATTCATGTTAACAAAAAGCAAAATCTAAAAATTCAATTAGCCTGGTAGCAATATAAAAATTAGAAAATAAGAGCAAATTAGGCCTCCACTAATGTACAGAAAAGAAAATAACAAAAATAACCATAAGTTAAATAAATAAGATATATATCAGCATTACAGAATAATTTAAAATGCCAAAATTTGGTTATTTGAAATGATTAAGAGGCAAAGAAAATATTGATCAAGGAAAAAAAAGAGAGTAAACACAAATAACCAATATCAAGAATAAAAAACAGTATTATTACCAACTTAGAAAAATTAAAAATATAATAACGGAGGTGTCATGCCAGCAACCGCACGCTCATGTTGGTGACCCTGTGTTCAAGCCGGCAACTTCAAGTTCTTGAACCTGGAACCTCAATGTCCCAGGTCAACACTCTATCTGCTCTACCACCACTGGTCAGGCGAATAACTGATTTTTATCATCATAATAAAAATACTGATAAGGAAAATGCTCAGTGTATAGTAGAAATTCAAAACATTTGATCATTAGCATTAAAGCAAACATGCTTAATTTTATAAACAACAGCATTCTAACAGCAAATGGTTACTAACTGAACTCATAAATATTTAGTCATTATAAAATGTTTGATAAAATATTCTGTATATATCATGCAGACATAATAAATTAATTGCACTATAATAACAAAAAGACATGAAAGAGAAGGATATTAAGATGAATGATTTAAAACATCTAGGTTTTAGTCATATGGCTTTTCTAGTAATTATGTGATACTGATAAACCACTTAACCTTCTATGTCATTTTATCCAGCTATAAAACAATCATATAGTAACTTCTTATGCAACAGAGAGGGTTGCTGTAAAAATAAAATGAGATAATATAAGGTCTACCGGAAAGTTCTGTCTGTTTCTATTACAACAAGTTTCGACACATAAGCACAAGTTTATTTGGCGCATGTGTGTCTCTCTATTTTTATCACTTAATGTATACATACTGAAGTAGAAAATTAACTAAAACAAAATTGATCCACGTTAGTCTTATGTGTGAAGCGATAGTGTACCCATGGCTACTGATAAAGTTCATTTACGCCACTGTAATTTTGACGAATTTCAACAAGGAAGAAATGCTACAGAAGCATGTCTGTCGCATCCACCATATTCCCCGGACTTAGCACCCCCCGACTGTCACTTGTTTTTGTCCTTACAAAATTTTTTGAAGGGCAAAAAATTCAAAAATGAAGAAGATATCAAACAAGCACTGGTTCAATTTTTTGCATCAAAAGATAAAACATTTTTCAAAAATGGGATATACAAATTGCCCTCATGCTGGCAAGAAATCATTAATAATAATGACAATTATATTATTAAAGTTTATTGATGGTAAGAAAAATTAGTATTTTGTTTTATTCCAAAAACAGACAGAACTTTCTGGTAGACCTTATAGATGAAGTGCTTCAAATATAAGCTTATATATATGGAGGATAGTGGAAAAATGTGTCCAAATGAAAAATCCAAAAAAGCTCACAGAGGTGAAAATAGTTAAATTTCACTGCAATACTTTCAGTTTTAAATAGAGTTAAATAAAGAAAGATAACCTAAGTAAATTCCAGAACTAGGTTTCCTTTTAAGAAGCAACACTTGGACGAAGGTAATCACTAAACATCCATCTCATAGTCTGGATACTGGCCAAAATTCTACAATATTACTAAACAAAGGAGGTGGGGGAAAGTAAGTTTGAAGTCAATGATCATTTTTTCTAACAAGGTGATTTATTTCTCTCATCTTTCAAATAAATGCAAATTTAACTGATGCAAGAAATCTCACTTGAAGTCACTGTTGGTCCATACTAGTATAGTGCCATAAAACAATTGTTTTTCTTAATCACTGAAGGTTTCATTTTTCACACTAGTAAAAAATAAAGGTTATGTATACATTATTTCCATAGAGCCTTTTAGAATTAAACTTGATAGACAGATAGATAGATAGATAATAGATAGATAAATGATGATAGATAGATAGATAGATGATAGATAAATGATGATAGATAGATAGATAGATAGATAGACAGACAGATAGGTGATAGATAGATAATAGATAGAGATGATAGACGATAGACAGAATGAAGGCACACATATATGTGAAATCTGTGAAACCTGAGAAAAAGATACATACTAAGAAGGGCTTGCCTGACCAGGTGGTGGTGCAGTGGATAGAGCATCAAACTGTGTTGCAGAAGACCTAGGTTTGAAACCCCAAGGTCCTGGCTTGAGTGCGGGCTCATCTGCTTTGAGCAAGGCTCACCAGCTTGAGCCCAAGGTCACTGGCTCAAGCAAGGGGTCACTCAGTCTGCTGTAGCCCCCCCTACTCAAGACACATATGAGAAAGCGATCAACGAACAACTAAGGTGGCGCAACGAAGAATTGTTGCTTCTCATCTCTCTCTCTCTCTCCCTTCCTGTCTGTCTGTCCCTATCTGTCCCTCTCTCTGACTCTCTCTGTCTCTGTCACAAAAAGAAAAACAAAAACAAAAAGAAAGGCTCTTGGTGGTTTAACTCAGCTTAAATTAAGAAACAAACAAAAAACATACTGGTGGATGTTTCTAAACCGGGGACCCTCACATAAACTGCACTTCTGGGAGAAGCCTGAACTAAGCTGCCTGCCACCTGTAGTGAACTGCCTTCCTGCATTATGTTTCTTCTCTCTGAGCCAGACCTTATAGAGTTCCTGGAATTGTGTTTTAAACAACAGGACCAAGGCTTACCTGTCCAATTGGAGCTGCACAGTTATATCTCTATGGACATCTACACTGATCAATCAGAGTAGCTGTATTCAGACAAATCAGGACAATGCTTTTTGGACCAATCAAATTATGAGGATTTGGAGTCCTCATCTGCATAAGAACAGACCAATCAGGAACCAGGGGCAGGTACTTCTGTCTGTACAAGTCAGTTACCCTCTGGCTCTGGAGCACATTTTACCTTTCCACCAAAAACTAAAGACTGAGTTCCCATAGTAGGCAAACATTGATGCCATCCCATGGGAGCCAGGCAGAGCAAAGCAGAGGACAGCAGAGCAGAGGAGAGTGGAGCACAGCTGTCTGAAGAAGGTCTTCACCCCAGGAGCAACACTTGCCAGTGCTGCCTCATAGCTGCACTGTTTTCACAGCCATGCTATATCACAGTTGAGCTGTTTTGCACTAAATAACGTTTTCTTCTTCACCACATGGGAATTCCTATTGGTATCAAATTGTTGCCAACAAGCATCAGTTGAGAAAACTTTACAAATATGTATTATATTGTAAATATTCAGAAATACAGAGATTCAGAGATTTCTTAAGCTATTTATTCAGCAATACTGTTGAGCACCTAAGTTTCCAAGCATTGATCTAGACCAGGGGTCTCAAACTCAACTCAGCATGTGGGCCGCAGAGCAAGATCACAGCCATTCGGCAGGCCGCACTAGGTCTACAAAAGGCAACTGTTACGCAACACTTTTCTCACTGCAGTTGAAAACAAAAAAAAATCAGTACAACAAGCACAGTCGTACATGCAGTTTACTCAGTGTCACAAAACAACCAGAAACTGTAGTTCGCATCACAACTGCTGTTAACTAAGCTAATATCTAGCTAGGATGCTAGAGAAATGAAAAATACAAGTAAGCCCCTAGGCTTACTTAATTTTATCCAAAATATTTTGAACTTCGTGGATTAGTCTGCGGGCCGCACAAAATTGTTCGGCGGGCTGCATGCGGCCCGCGGACCGCGAGTTTGAGACCCCTGATCTAGACCCTGATGATAACAAGATCAAAAACCCAGTCTCATCACTCTCAATAAAAAGACATATTAAATAAACAAAGAATACAAAATACGAACATAGATTTATGAATTATATATGGAACAGGCTCCAATCCCTGGTTCTTACGACTTAGTCCCGGAATATTAAAAGTAAGCACTTCTAGGCCCTGGCAGGTTGGCTCAGTGGTAGAGCATTGGCCTGGAGTGTGGAGGTCTTGGGTTCTATTACCAGTCAGGACACACAGGAGAAGTGCCCATCTGCTTCTCCACCCTTCCCTCTCTCCTTTCTCTCTATCTCTCTCTCTTCCCTTCCCACAGCCAAGACTTCATTGGAGCAAAGTTGGCTTGGGTGCTGAGGATGGCTTCATGGCCTCTGCCTTAGGTGCTAGAATGGCTCTGGTTGCAACAGAGCAATGGCCCAGATGAGCCAAGCATCGCCCCCTAGTGGGCTTGTTGGGTGGATCCCAGTCAGGCGTATGTGGGAGTTTGTCTCTCTGCCTCACTGCTTCTCACTTCAGAAAATACAAAAGAAATAAAATTAAAATAAATAAATAAAAGTAAGCACTTTTAAAAAGTTTAAATGTTTAGTTCTTTTTAACTTACATAAAAGTAAATATTTAAAAGGTTCTTTCTGATGTTGAAAAAGAAAGCCTATATATTAAAAAATTATTATTCAATTTATCAGAGCTAATAAAATAGATGATTTTTGTTCTCATGTGGCTAAGTCATAATAATTACACACACACACAAACACACACCCCTAAAGCCTTTGTCTGCAATATATCTTTCTCCATTGCTATACTGTCTAGGAGTTTTTTTTTAAAGTCACATTGTACTGACATAATAATCAGTATCTATTTTAAGAGTTCAATCTCTATTATCACCATTTTAAAATCAAATTAGCTACTTTATAATAAAAGGGAACTAAAATTAAAATGTAGAAGTTTTTTTTTGTTTTGTTTTTTGTATTTTTCTGAAGTGAGAAGCTGGGAGGCAGACAGACAGACTCCCACATGTGCCCGACCAGAATCCACGCAACATGCCCACCAGGGTGTGATGCTCTACTGCAATCAGAGCCATTCTAGTGCCTGAGGTAGAGGCCATGGAGCCGTCTTCAGTGCCTGGGTCAACTTTGCTCCAATGGAGCCTTGGCTGTGGAAGGGGAAGAGAGAGATAGAGAGAAAGGAGAGGGGGAAGGGTGGAGGAGCAAATAGATGACTCCCTTATATGCCCTTGCTGGGAATTAAACCCAAGGCTTTCACATGCCGAGCAGACGCTCTACCGTAAAGCCAACTGGCCAGGGCCAAATTGTAGAGGTTTTATCTGTATATTCTTGCGAACCAAATTTGAATTCATACTAAAATGAAAGGTGTGACTTCTGCATTAAAAAGTTGTATTTGTAGACAAACATGTAGCTCAACTCAGTCTAAAATCCTCATTTTAAATGATAAATGTAGTTTTCAGCTACTTAATAGATACTTTCTTGAATGCTCCATTATTAAACTCAATTTAGTTTTGATCTCTTAAAATTAGCTTTATTTCCTAATGATCTGTTTTCAGTTAGTGGGTCTGCTCTTTTATTTACTCAGGCCTAAATGCTCAAAGCAATCATTGTCTCATTCATGCTTTAATTCTCTGTATTTAGTCAGTCACTACGTCCATCATTGTTTTTCATACTTCTCTCACTTGAGCCCTTCCTTTTCATAATGACCACCCTTCTTTCTACCCCTAGTTGCTTTACTCTAGGTCTCACAATTTGTTTTCTTATTTTTGATCTCTTTCCCCTCCAGATTATATGTATTGCCATAAGATCAAGATCAATGTTGCCCAGCGACTATATCTCATTTGTCTACATGGTGTGGGATGATTGCAGAAAATTGGAATTTAGGACACTTGTAGTTCAAATCCAACCTGCATTCCTCTTCTACTGTTACACAAACCTTTCTTTGACTAGACTTGGATACTCAAGTCAACTTATTATATGTGTGTTTTGTTGTGAGGTTTTATATAAAAGGACCACATCAGCTAGAATAATTCTAGTTGTTAGCAATTGAGAACTCAACTCAAAAATTATTTAATAGTTAGTGGTTTATATTCTCAGATAAAAATTCTTCTTTTTTTTCTATGATTCTTTCACATATCAGCAACTTTCTGCTGAACCATTCTTGGTACAATAACTAAAAACATAACAGATTAGAATTGTGTCAAGCATCAATCTCTTACTTGATCATTTGGTAAGAAGAATGAAGTCACTTTTATTGGTTTAGACAAATCAAGATCCACCCACTGTAGATGAGGAAGTTCCAGAATCCTTTGAAGTACAAAGACATTATGAAGACAAATCAGATTTCAGTTAACAAAAATGTATAGCAATATATCTATTAGGGAGGATATATCAATTTGCTATTAAGAGTATCTCTTCAGCCAGGAATTTCTGTGTTAATTACATATTTATGTGTTAATATTTATAAAAGTTAAATTGGTTTCAGCTATTATAGCAGTAAATTACCTAGAAAAAATAATGTATTGGCTAAATGCACAATGACATGACTTTATCTTATTAAATGTGTTATGACATTACCACCAAATATAAAGAAATGCATACACACACACCCTTAAACAAACAAACAGACAAACACTTGCAAAATTAGCCACATTTGCAAGACATGCTCTGCCATGGTTAGGGACCTAAATGAGCTTAGTCTGAATGAGGATACTGGATTTATAAGACCAAACGGCAGGCAGGATCTCAGCAGAAGTATTAGAATAGCCATGAGAACAACTTAGCCTCCCTTCTAATCTTATCTGTGATCTCACAATTTTCTTTAAAATTAAATATAAAGGTATTTTCTTTCAAAACATTTTTTCTCTTACTTCTCTTACACAGTTATTCTTTTATTATAAGGATTGTGTTTTAAGAAAAATTTAGTACTCCCCAGAAAATTACTTGTCTCAGCCAAACCTGTCCAAATGGGATCTTGTCAACATGTCTAGCTAAGAATAATGCACCATTGTTTTGCTATCACATTCTTCCTTCCTTCCTTCCTTCCTTTTCTTTCTTTCTTTCTTTCTTTCTTTCTTTCTTTCTTTCTTTCTTTCTTTCTTTCTCTTCCTTTTTGTGACAGAGACAGAGAGAGTCAGAGAGAGGGGCAGATAGGGTCAGACAGGAAAGGACAGATAAGAAGCATCTATTCTTCATTGTGGCACCTTAGTTGTTCATTGATTGTTTTCTCATAGGTGCCTTGACCAGGAGGCTACAGCAGACTGAGTGACCCCTTGCTCGAGCCAATGACCTTGGGCTCAAGCTGGTGAGCCTTGCTCAAACCAGATGAGCCTGCACTCAAGCTGGCGACCTTGGGGTTTCAAAACTAGGTCCTCCACGTCCCAGTCCAATACTCTATCTACTGTGCCACCGCCTGGTCAGGCACTCTCACTTTCTTTATTATTCTATATAAGAATGCATTGTATCATATGATATAAGCTCATGGACGCAGCAAAGAACTGTGAAAAGACCTTCTATGGGTACAGCTTTTTCAGAAATTAAAAGTAAAAAGAGAAAAACAGAAAAGATCACAAGTAGAAAATATTGACTTTAAAACCTATATTTAGCCAAGCTAGATACAAGTGCTTTCTAAAATATCAGGTTGTTGCCCAAAACTGAGACAAACTTATTTTTTTGTGGCTTAAAACATAATCATATGATGCCTTGCTTCAGTTTCTAGAGTAGAAACTGAGTTAGTATGTCAAATCGGACTTTGTGGAAAGCAGAGCTGGAGGCAGCGTGGGAGGCGGTGAAGATGGGGGAGGCGGCCACTGGAGACTTCTGCTCACGCAAGAATCCTTAGGAGAGAGTCGAAAGCAAATCCTATACCACAGGGCCTGGCTAACTTCTATTCTGAGAAGAAACAAATTTTAGAAACATTTGGAAAGGCCTGGAAAGGCCTTTCCTTTCTGAATTTTAAATAAATTGTTCTGTGATTTCTGGCTCAGCTCTGTTAAGTCAGCTCTTCCTAGGCGAACACATTACCAATTTTCTTCGTCCTGAGAGAGGACCCGATAACCCTGGTTTCTCACACAGCTTCTTTATTAAAGTATATTACATAGAAGGTAACCATGCTGATTTAAACTTAATGTACTTGAAATTTACATTTCTAGTAAATTTAATTGCATAATAGATATTTGTTGATTAAAAATATATGTAGGAACTGTCTACATTAAATTGGAACTATAAACAATTGAGAGGAAAAAAAATCCCTTTTCTTCCTGTCCCTAGTTTCCCTGTCATGTCTTTGCTCTTTTTATATATTTTTCTAGAAAAATAATGCATGTACCCAAAGCTTTAGATAAAATTCTGAAAAAAAAGCTTCTCTTCCAAATAATAGTAATATTAAAGGTTACTCACTACTTTGGATGCCTTCTTACATGGATGGGGTCATTGCTGTGTGAAACAGGATGTCATCTTCCAATCTGCAGTGTACTAAAACTGTCATACAGTATTGTGGAAAAATGAACTCTGACAACAAGGACCAAAAATATGAATCCTATAGCCTCAAGCCTCACATGTTTTTATGCAACAATGGTGGCAATTTATATGAATACCCCAAATCTCTGTAGTACTCTCATTTCTTTGACTTGCTGGTGGACTTCTCTTCTCTATGTTTCTCTTCTTGATTTTCAAATTTCTTTACTGCTAACCTGCTTTCACAAATCAAACTGTTTATTGGACTCGGTTGTCTCCAGTAAAAGAAGCTAGAACTGGGGGTTCTTTCTCTGGTCCAGTTGATTCATTGGTAATTCATAAACAAACACTGAGGCCAACTGGGTGTTATTTGCACTGAAAATTCATTATCAGTGCTACCCACTTCAGAGTGAGAAGCAGCATTTTCTGTCTTTTTGTATTACATTTCATCAAGGACTGTTCCATAGCAAGGTGGCCTAAATCCCAAAGATCTGTAGCCCTTTTAATGCACAAAACCACTTCCCAAAAACCTACAAATGTCAAAGATATAGTGGGTTGTGATGAGCTCTGCTGTCACTTAGATACTGTGTAAAAACTAACACTCCCCTCTAAGTATAGGCCTTGACCCTGGGCTCGCTTTGTCTGTCCTAGCATGCAGAATATTTTACCTCTTTCAAAACATAATTGTAAATAATGGCACAGTGTAACCTTAACTTCTCACAGTCATGGTTCAAGATCAGCTAAATGTCATTTGTAACCCCAAATAAATTATTTACTATTCCAAAGCCTCAGTTTCTGTATATAATAATAAGGAGTAATACTTTTCTCACAGAGTTGCAAAGATCAAATGCAATTGCTTAATATTTCTAATACAGAGTCTAATATATTCTAAGTACTAAATTTTATATTTTTTTTGTCCCAGAAGCTTCACAAATGCCAATGAAGAGCACAGATGCAAGAGCATGTAAGGGGAACACAGGTTGTGTCTGACTGTTTCTACCAAACTTTCTGTACTGTGTACCTGCCAGACAATATGCTTAATAAATAGCATTAATTACAAATTAGTTTCAATACTTGAGATTTTAATGCAATTGGCAGAATGGTTAACAGTCACTATAATGTTGGGTCCATTTTGAAAGTAGGAATAAATTAAGAAATCTTAAGCATGTCTAAAAACAATATATTAAACTTTGTTGACTGTTGTCTTATCTTTCAAAATGTATATTGAAATAGCAGCTACTCGCCTGACCTGTGGTAGCACAGTAGAAAAAGCATGGACCTGGAACACTGAGGTTGCCAGTTCAAAATCCTGGCTTGCCCAGTCTAGGCACATATGGGAGTTGATGCCTACTACTTCTCTCCCTTCTATCTCTTTCTCTCTCTCTCTTCCTCTCTCCTCTCTCTAAAAATCAATAAATAAAACCCTAAGCATTTTTTAAATAAAATGTTATTAAAAAAAGAAATAGCAGCTACTCATATAAATTAAGAAAATGTTAATAATTAAACATGTGAATCCACTAAAACTTTCCCTTTTTCCTTTATGTACTCACACATATACACTTGAATTAAGTGCAATCACTACCACATGATTTATTGTTCAAGGACAGTTGTTTATATTTTTAAGAAAACATAGGCACATATTTTAATATGTGCCTTAATAGTTGCTTTTATATTACTATTAATATTGTTGTTATGTGATAGAAAATCTGCTGGAACTTTGAATAAAGTCACTGTTCCACCTACACTGTCATGTTTGAACTCCATGATATATGACACATCTGGCTTATTTACACCTAATTAATAGTGTTACTTTTGAGTATCTATTTTTTGTTGTTTTATTAATCCTAAAAAATCTGATAACTCTAGAAATTAAGAACAAAAATTAGAAATAATCACACACACACACACACACAAACATATAGGCCATCATATTGACTGAAGAACTTTTGCAAATATGGAACAATTATGTTTTGGAAACACATACAGGAATAAGCAATCTAGGAAGATCCCTCTGGAAATAGGGTTTATCTATAAGCTCACTTCACCAGAAAGGGGGTCAGTCTAAAAGGTATACATTTGACAGCCATTTTGCGATTGGTCTTCTAAATGAGAAAGTCAATACTCTTTTAACTCAAGAGTAATGCTTGATTCCATTTCCTAGAGATCTTTTTCAAAAAATGTTTTCCAATTTTTCATATAAGTATTATGAATCTGATTATATATTTGCCATTAGTTAATTACTATATATTTGATTATATATTTATTATATATTAGTTAATTACTATATATCTGATTATATATTTGCCATTACTTAATGATATATGAATTACAATGCCCTGACCATTCAGTATATTCAAAATAAATAATATTTCAGCCTCTGCATTGAACAATACGTATTATCTCTGCACAATTTAATCAACTGCTACAAAACACACCCTCGTTTATGTCTGTTTGACTCTACTGTGTAAGACGCATTTCTCTTTAGAAATAGTGTAAGAGATGTTATTAAAATGTTAACTTTCCATACCTTCTCAAAGTATTTTAACATGTATTAAATATAACATTAATGTTTTTATATCTCAAGAACCTAAAAAAAAAGCTCTCAAAATATATGCGCAATAAGGCTATTAAAATATATATACTAATTTTTTCCTATACAATCACAGAGACGTATTTATGCAGCATTACATTTCAAAAATGCCCTTGATTGATTTCTCCACAGAGCTTGCTTGTCATAGAGCTTTGTTAACCTCCTCACTACAATACAGTGTATCAGACAACTTTGCCTGGCATTGTCAATTAGAAAAAATAATAATAACCAAAATAGTTTGCCTTCCAGATTCTGAGCTGCCCAAAACTGAAAGCAAATGATGTGTAGAGAAGAGAAACCCTCATAACTCCTTGCCTGATAAATGAGTAGGGAGAATTTGACAGATCAGAACGAGATGAAGCAGCCTAAAACATTTGGCACAATGTGCGTCTGGCATACAGAGACTGCCTGTCAAGTGCCTATGACTCCATACAGCAGCTAGGGACCCTATGGAGCAGCAGATGGGCCATTAAGGTAGTATTAATGTAGATGCCATCAGTTTTCAGTTCTGACTGGGACATACTCTTTAGAACTATGAGCAGCTGCTGCCATTTATTGTGACAGCTTCCTGCTAACTTTTGCCAACTGGCACAATCTGACTCTTTGTACCTGAGCTATTAAATGTGTGACTTCCACCATTTTATTCCTCCAGAGAATGCTTTTAATAATCCTCTAAAGAAAGAATGAAGCATTTATCACCAAAGTGAATATATAGACCACCCAGTTCTATTGTACAGGACTCCTGCCAGTGTACTTGATAGACCTTATATTAGTACATTCTTATAAACACTAAACAGATATGTTTTCCTATATATAGAAATGTCAAATTGAAAATGACCATTCATATCAAATCTAAATCTTTAATGTAAAATTGATGTATTTAACTATGAATTAACTAGAACCTTTTATCTCCTGATATATTATTTCCCTGATGAGCACATAAAAAAAAAAACTATGTCTCATGAAATACAGTAATAAGTTAACACACCAAAGTAAGTGATTTCATGGCTAAGTATAGGTAAATATTTTTATTTTGAAATGTTCAGATACACCTGGTGTTTTATTTAATGTATGTAAAGAAATTTTAGGTATATGAATGGATTTTAAAGCTCTGTATCTGAATATTGTCTCCACTACAGATCATAAACCATGCATTATAAATGATGGTAATTGTGTATTTATCACATGCAGAATAATTTCAACAGAATATGCAACTGAACTATTGGCAGAAGCAGCACTCTGCTGCTTTCCTTTCATCCAGCTAGACTTCTAGGGATACATTGCATCATTTTTTATTATGTCGAACAAGAAAGCTCACAGTACAGCACAGCATACGGTTTGTCAGACAATAAAAACTGCAGCAAGTCATTATAAAAATGGCTGGCAGACATATTCATTATGCTGAGCTAACATCTTTTCTGCTTCAAATATCTCTACAATCTGACCAATAATCCATGTATGAGATTTCTAGACAAATCTCACTCACTCAATGTTATAGGTAACAGAAATGTCTGTCTGTGCATTTCATGTGTGTGTGCGTGTGTGCATACACACACACACCAATACACAAACAGGATATCTTAAGGCAGTTAAACTTCCTAAATTTATGTGCAATAAATAATGAGAACTCCTCTATCAGAATGCATAATATAGAAAAGTTTCAAAGATGTATACATTAATAATATAGCTTCTGAAATGCTTCTTAAGATATAGGAGAGAATCTATACAGAAATAAATTTAAAATGTCCATTTTACATGTAAAGGAAATATATGAAATAATGATGGTGCATATAGACCAAAGAGTAGTCAAAGAAATGGTATCTAGATGTCAAGGCACTCTCAGTGACTATCAAATTTTCTTCCATTTGACAGAATTTCAGAAGTTCCATTTACTGTAAGTGAGGTGGGTGAATGTGTATATATATGTGTGTGTGTGTGTGTGTGTGTACCTATGCTTTTACTTGCCTTTACATATTATTTCCAAAAGAATAGAAAGGTATTTAATTCTTGGAAACTTCAAAGATTGAAACATTGTATTATAGAAATGACCCTAAAGAATAATATTACTCAAAGTCAGTATGATTTACTAGAATGCAAAGAAAACTAAATTATGTTAAAATCTAGAGCCTGACTATAAAATACACATGTTCAACTTGTGATATATTAGTTTAATCTTACTAGTTGTGTTGATCTATATAAAAGTTATGTGGTTTATTTTTGTTTTTTTGGTAACAGTTCCATAACCACATGGTATTTTTTATTTTACTTAAGCAAACCAAAAACAAAAGATAACATTAACTTATTCTGAATGTTTAGTAGTTGGTCATAAGTGATGAAATTTCTGTATGGTAACTAAGAAGTATAAGCCCTACATAGATTAATAAAAAGGAATTTTATTCAACTCTGTAAGAAATTAGCAACATCTAAAACAATTTATGAATGTTCTCTATTATTTACTTTGACTTGGTAGCAAATTATAGATGTCACTATATGGCAAACTTTTGGATGAAACCTACTAATGCACTGGAAAATAATTAACATCAAACCATAAATATTGCCCATGTTTAGTACCTGTTTAGTAATCACTGGGCTTTTGCAGGGAGGAGGTACTCTGCTTTCTTATAAACCAAGCCTGAGAGATGAAACTATCATACAAAAATAAATAAATCTTGATGAGCAATTTTTAAAGAGAAATTGTGAGTTTTACAAAATGGTGCTGATATAATAATTCAGAAATGGATCCCAAAGAATTATAGTGCATGTGGATTTCCAAAGAAAACTAAATTCAGAAAGATGTACCTGAAGTTTATATTATTGGTCTTACTTTAATGCTACCTCTTTAGAGTAGTGATTTTGTACTTCATAAGGTGTGCTGTAATATGTTATTTTGAAGAGAAGTCTAAATAAAATATTTTTACAAAAATCAGAGTAAAAGGTTGTTTGCCTACTCCAAGAAATTTTAAAATATTTCTTTGTTAAATATAATTCCAAATAATGAAATTAAGTCTTGATAAGAAATTTTATTTGTTGTGATCAAGGCCAGAAAATAAGCTGATATTTTCTAGTTTTGAAATTGAATATGTGTATTAAAGAGCAAAGACTAAGTGTAACTTAACCTTTCAGGGCATATCTATAGGGATAGTTGTGTAAATCATTGCAGCATCATGTATAGTAGTGTTGTATGCAATGGATATATGCAATGTCAAGGATATTTATGCTTTCAAAACACAGAAGTAGTGAAATATTTTACTAAAAATCTGTGCATACGATCTAGACTCTTCAAACCTCTGTGGCAACTTCTCATGTAAGAAACCAGAAATCTGGTTCAAGCTGCTGTTGTCACTATTATCTGAATAGAAATATTTCACTGAACTATAAAAAGCATGTAAAGAAGTAAAATTTAAAAACCTTAAAGAGAGAATTTACTATAAGATTTATAATTTTTAATAACAATTAATGAATCTCTTTTGTGATGTTTCAAAGTTAGCAAAAATAGATGAACTCAATAGTCTTAAAATAAATGAATTCAGTTCCTTGTGCTTTGGTTTTATAATCTATAGGAACAGAAAAATTCTATTGCCTACCCTAGGTGTCTGTGATAAATTAAGATTATATGATGTTTGAATATATAACACAACAGACTAAGGGTCAATAACTTTACAAGTACAAAAATTATAGAAGACATCTACAACCACACCCAATTCATAAATATGTATTATTGATTTTTTCAAAAATTGCAAAAGACACAATTTTAAAATACCTGCTTCTCTCTATCATTGCATATTTTATGAATTTCAAATGCATATCAATATCCTCTGTGATTCAGCTAAATAAGATGAAATAATTAGAATGGTGAAAGCTGAATTATTAGAGATTTACTTAGAAAGAACAGTACACTCAAAGTACAAAAGCTTCCATTGATAGTTATTTCTTAGAATATTAATAAGGCTGCAATGCTTGTTTCTGCTTGCCTTTTAAAATTCATGTGAATACTCTAGAACAGTGTTCCTGAAAACATACAGGAACCTTAAATTAAAGCAAAATTATACCCATCTGCATGATATTACTTACCTCTACAATCTTAAAAGATAAGCACAAAAGTAAAAAAAAAAATCCCTAATAAAGATGAAGAAACTTAAGTTATAATGTTGTTTTTCCTGGAATTAAAAAACCAAATTCTTGGGCTTTGAGTGACTTTCCTTATTTACAAACAACCACATGGCAATTGAGCTACTTTAGCACCCAAGGCGAAGCCATGGTGACATCCTCAGTGTCCAGAGCCACCTTGCTCAAACCATTCGAGCATGGCTGCAAGAGGAGAAGAGGGGGGAGAAGGGGCGTTATAGAGAAGCAGATGCTCACTTCTCCTGTGTACCTGACTTGAAATCAAACCCAGAACTTCCAAATGCTTGTCCTCCTCCTCTTCTTCTTCTTCTTCTTCCTCCTCCTCCTCCTCTTCCTCCCCCTCCTCCTCCTCCTCCTCCTCTTCCTTCTCCTCCTCCTCCTCCTCCTCCCCCTCCTCCTCCTCCCCCTCCTCCTCCTCCTCCTCCTCTCCTCCTCCTCCTCCTCCTTCTTTCTTCTTCTTCTTCTTCTTCTTCTTCTTCTTCTTCTTCTTCTTCTTCTTCTTCTTCTTCTTCTTCTTCTTCTTCTTCTTCTTCTTCTTCCACTTCTTTTTAGGAATACAGCTATCTAGGATAGAATCTTTTCATGATGGTAGTAGAAGAGAAAGGGAGGCAAATAGAAATATGCCATGATTCTGACCATGGCTTAGAAGTAGCATATGTCATTTCAGCCTAGAGCCCATTGGCCACAAAAAATTATATAGCCAAGTCACAATCAATAGAGGTGAGGCGAAAAATCCACATACTTTTGTCAGAAGTACTGAAAATTTACATATTAGAGGGCGTGACTGTATACTTCTATGACAGAAATTACTGACATATTAGAAACTATAATCTGATTCACCATAACTCTTCTGGAAATCTCTCTAGACTTATTGCTATCTGGTTCTTGGTCTTGTCTATGTTCTACTAAGTTCTCGGTTTCTTGTTACCTGACCACAAAAATTTTTTATGTTGATGTGACTGAGTCACAGCCTTTCCCTCTCCACAAACCTTATTGAACCCTCTTTTCTCTCTCTAAATCTGAGACAAGAAATTTTTATTCTATAATATCCTCTCTTTTTCCAACTCCAACTTCCTGGAAAACACTAGTGATAAACAAGGATATTTACTTTATGTATTAGAAAATTTCTATGACATGAATCTTCCAAGATCAAATACTAAATGGAAAAAAATGGGGTAACTGAGAAAATTTCCACTCAAAACAATCACCTCAACTGTAAATCTAGAAACTAAATTTATAATCTTATTTTTGCACATGAAAAGCTAAATACCAACAAAGTTGTTCTCATTATATTTTTTTTATAAAACATACTTATTTTTCTTTAGACATTTTATGACAAGGGTGAAAGTTACATTATCTAGAAAGCAAAAGATAAAAGTACATTAATTTTTATTGCTGTTATGCAAAGAGAAGAAGGAAGAGGAGAATGAAGAAATTATTCTAGGCCCAAGCTAAGGCAATATGTAAGAAAGAATAGAATCACTGTGATCGATAAAATATGTTTTAAAAAATGAATATAAACATAATGAAATTTACCTTACTCCATATTTGTGACAACAAACTAAAAAATAATTTAAAAAGACATGGCAGTGAAAATACTCTGATACTATAATGATGGATACATATGTTATCATACATTTGTACAAATCTATAGAATTTCAACAAGTGTGAATCCTAAGGTAAAATATAGACTTTGGATGATAATGATAGGATAATGTAAGTTCATCAATTGTAATAAATGGACTACTCTGTTCTAAAAAAAATAGTTGAGAGAGAAAAAGAGAGATCATGTCCTTAAGACAAAAAAAGAAAAAAATCACCTTTATCCATCAGTCCAACGACCTATAAATAACAGGTTGTGCTTTGTATTCTCAACATTCAAAACTTTGGGCTTGTTTTGAAGGCAGATAATTATGTAGAAATCTTTAGAGAGTATACTCAATTTTCCTGATTGTAAAAAGCATAATTCTGGGAGACACTACCAGGAGAGAACAACCTGATCTGCTTTATAATAATATGCATGAATAAAGTACAAAATAATTCTGTTAATAACATGCATGAATAAAGTACAAAATAATTCTGTTAGAAGAAGAATATTTTAAAAAGACACCTGCTGAGATATTCCAAATGTGTCTTTTCATTACTTTTGAATTGGTAAGAGTTAATTTTATTCAAAATATTGATACTTTAAGTCAATTTACTTTCATTTCCATTAAAGTTAAGGTCTAATATGTATACTATATATATTATGTGATGCTGGGAATAATTTGCTTATGTTAGGCTTAAAACGCACCTGTAGATAATTACCTTTTGATAAGAGAATTAATACCAAAGGAAGTATTGTGAATTAATAATATATATATTATAGGCCCTGGTGAGATAGATCAGTTGGTTAGAGCACTGTCCTGACATGTGCAGATTGTGGGTTCAGTCCCCAGCCAGGGTACATACAAGAGACAGACAACCAATGATGGCTTGAATAAGCAGAATAAGAAGTCTAACAAGTTGATGTTCTTTTCTCTCTCTCTCCCTTACTCTCTCTCTAAACATAAATATATTTATATATGTAAAGCCAGTAGCCACAGCCTCCATCACAGCCACCTGGCCAACGCAGGTTCATAATTTAATCCTGAATGAACGTAAGGAATAAACAGAGCCAAGAACTGATGGTCTATTATCTTTATTCTAGACTCGTACCGGCCAACGGGTAAAAAACAAACACACAGGGTACCAAAACCCACTTTTTCCATTTTATTCCTAGAATCAAAGGCCCTCACCAGTCTTATTCACCTCTGTTCCCCATCTCCTTCTCCTGCACAAACTGGCTTCTCCTTCAGCATTCTGCCATTTTGGTTCCTCCTCTATGTGGTCTCCCTGCCCTGCTACAACATGGGCTCCTCCTTCCTGCCACAGCGCTGTCTCATCTGCAAAATGGCCTCCTAGCTCCTCCTTTTAAAACTTTTCAGCGCAAAAGCCCTCACCCAACACACATTAGCATAACAAAGCCCCTTCCCAAGCACGAAAGGCAATTGTATCACTTGAAAGCATCACCACATGAGAGCAGCGGCTATCTTAAACAATAAGAATGAGAAAAAAACAGAAAATACAGATTTTACAACTCATTTGTCCAACAATATATATATACATATTTGTACCTGATATCTATAATCAATATAAATATTAATAATACCACAAAGAATTAAGCTTTTACAAATCCAATGTTCTCTTTTTAGAGGTGAAGAGAGAGCATTATTTTTAAAAGACCATAGATAATCCCAAAGAGCCTATGATAATATTTCCTCAAATAAGCAATACATTTTGTTTTTAAAATAGATTATTTTTAAACACCCAAAATAAATGTGGCATTAAAATATGATTACATTTTAAATCAGTTTTATATTTTAAATAAATCTATTTTTTCAAGTTATTTTTAATGAAGTTATTATTTTAGCCATTAAATTATAGATAATAATGTATCATTAAAAAGACAGAAACTGCCTGACCAGGCAGTGGCGCAGTGGATAGAGCGTCGGACTAAGATGCGGAAGACCCAGGTTCGAGACCCCGAGGTTGCCAGCTTGAACGTGGGCTCATCTGGTTTGAGCAAAGCTCACCAGCTTGGACCCAAGGCCTCTGGCTAAGCAGGGGGTTACTCGGTCTGCTGAAGGCCCACAGTCAAGGCACATATGAGAAAGCAATCAATGAACAACTAAGGTGTTGCAACGCGCAACAAAAAACTAATGATTGATGCTTCTCATCTCTCTGTTCCTGTCTGTCTGTCCTTCTCTCTGACTCTCTTTCTCTGTCTCTGTAAAAAAAAAGACAGAAAGTTAAGTATATAGACATAAATCTATCTTAAAATCTATTTTTATTGCTTTTTTCCAAGTAATAAAAAAATTTGTCATAACCTCTAGTATGTACGTTAGAGATGTATACCCAAGAAAACTTCTCCAGAATGAAGCATGTATCTAGATAGCCATGAATTTAAATGGTAGAACTTACTTTCCCTGAGGAAGTTTCTAAATTTTAGATAATTTTCTCTTCTTTAGCTAGTATATCTTTAATATGTACTGGGAATTTATTATAGATATTACAGGTTTACTAGAGTTATATCACTGTACTGCCAATTTATCTTATTTTTATTTTTTTAAAGATGTTATTTATTAACTTTTAGAGAGAGGAGAGAGAGAGAGATTGAGGGAAGAGCAGGAAGCATAAACTCGCCATAGCTGCTTCTCATATTTGCCTTGACAGAGCAAGCCCAGGATTTGGAACTAGTGACCTCAGCATTCCAGGTCAACAACCTATCCAGTGCACCGCCACAGGTCTGGTTCTGCCAATTTATTAATAAGAGAAAAATATCTATGTTTTATTGAGTCCTTGTTAAGTGATAGACACTGTCAAATGCATAACATAGCTTACTACTTTAATTCTCATAAAGCCCTTATAGGATAGATAAGCAAAAAAATCCAGTAAACAATCGTACCATTTTGAAGTGTATTTAAAAAAATGCCTTAGAGATGTTTAAAATCCAATAGGATAGTGATGAAGGAGGAGAATCTAGGGAGCCCGTGTGGAGGGGAAAGGAGAAAGGCACTAAGGAAAAAAAACGCTCGAGTCAGAGAATGTCTGAAACCATGTGGCCTCCGTGGGGAAGACTTTCTGCCTTCTCTGCTAACACTCAAGAAGCATATGTCAACACATATGTCTCTCAGCATTGTTACCTAGATTTTGTTTTCATTTTATAACGTGTGTGTGTGTAATAAAGTAATAAAAAACAAACAAAAACTTTAAATTGTTTTCACTCTCCTAATCAGAAAGTCAATGATATATGATTCTATTTATGAAAAAACAGGATACCAATCCTGCTTTAAATTAACTTCTGAATAAGGCATTTAGATAACTTCAACAATTTTCATGGCCTTCAGGCGGTAATAAAATTTCTCAAAATCTAAGTAATATAAGAATATCAAATTCAGACAAACTGTATATGCAAAATTATTTAGGGAATCTTTATGTAGAACAGTGAAACATTGGAACAAGACTAAATGTTTCCAACAGAAGTATTTTTAAATTATATATATATATCATAAATAGATAACATATATGTGAAAACTACATATGAAGAGATGTTTTACAGTCCTAATTCATATAGTATTATACAGTATGAAATGGATTTACTATGTATCAAAACTGAAATAGTAATAATTAAACAAAGAATCATAAATAAGGGACCTACAACAACATATTTGAATGGTTATCTCTGAGTGACTCTTGTAAGTAAGCAATAAGGAATTACTACTTTTTTTTTTATTGAGAGGCAGGGAGGGGGAGAGAACCACTCCTGCTTGCACCCAGACTGGGATCAACCTGGCAACACCCATCTAGGGCTGACACTCTACCCATCTGGGGCCCCAGGTCAATTGCTTGGTAACCAAGCTATTTTAGAGCCTGAAGTGAGGCCATAGAGCCTTCCTCAGTGCCTGGGGGCAACTTGCTCATTCTAGCTTTTGGCTGTGGGAGAGGAAAAGAGAGAGAGAGAAGAGGGTGGTGTGGAAAAGCAGGTGGTCACTTCTGTGTGTTTTGGCCATGAATGGAACCTAGGACTTCCACAGGTTAAGCTGACACTCTATCTACCACTGAGCCAACCAGCCAGGGCAATAAAATAAATTTTAATAACTGTAATATTTAAGACATAGGAAATGACATTAACTTAGCATATGGCTAGAGGAGAATAAATATGATAGGAATATATTTAAATAGGTATCATAATGAAAGACTATAAACTTTAAAAGTGTACATAAAAATGCATAAGTTATATATCTAGTTTTACTAAATCCTCTATTATACCAGTATAGAAAAATTCATTAGAAGAATACTTGCTTAGCTAGTTTGGGTTACTGGATCCTTTTTTTTTTTTTTTTTTTTTTTGTTGTATTTTCTGAAGCTGGAAACGGGGAGGCAGTCAGACTCCGGCATGCGCCCGACCGGGATCCACCCAGCACGCCCACCAGAAGGCGATGCTCTGCCCATCCCGGGCGTCACTCTGTCGGGACCAGAGCCACTCTAGCGCCTGGGGCAGAGGCCAAGGAGCCATCCCCAGGGCCTGGGCCATCTTTTTGCTCCAATGGAGCCTCAGCTGCGGGAGGGGAAGAGAGAGACAGAGAGGAAGGAGAGGGGGAGAGGTGGAGAAGCAGATGGGCGCCTCTCCTGTGTGCCCTGGCCAGAAATCGAACCCGAGACTTCCACACACCAGGCCAATGCTCTACCACTGAGCCAACTGGCCAGGGCCACTGGATCCTTCTTTAAACATTGAGTCTGGAGAAAGGAGTCTATAAAGCTAGGTCCAGGTTTAGAAAATAAAATTTGGCATTATGTTGCCTTACCTCTCTCTACACAGTGTTTCATGTTTTCAATGATCCCCTAAATTTAATATATATTATACTTACAACAGCACTTTGAAACATACAGGCCAGGTATTTATGAAATTTCAAGGGTTTTGTGGCTTCCTTATAGCCTCTAGGTCCTAAATCTATGGGCAGAGGCCAGATCTTACAGTCTATGCTTTCCAGTGTAAAAAGTGACTTTTTTCCTAAAGATAGGTCTTTAAACCTGGCTTGGGGAGAGATCTGGGGTAAGCAGTATCTCACTGCATGAGTCAAATTATGTGATATGAGTGATCTTTATCTCTGTCTACAAATGAGGAAAAAATTTAAACAAATTTATGTATATGTGCATAATCTTCTGTTTCCCTCTAATTCTTCTCTCAGAGTATATGGTTCTCATCTACTATTGTAGTTGCCTAAAATGTGTTTCTCAGTTATTCCTTGAGTGTAGAAACTAATAATTTTCTTGCCATTATACAGTCATAAAAATATTAATTAATATTTTATTTCAGAATTCTCAACCAACATTTTACTCAGGTACTTTCATCATGCAAATTTATTAAAATAACCTAAAAGGAGTGGGCATGAAATCAGTCTAACAGTGTGTTATGAAATCTATTCCTGGCTTTATGGAAAAGGCATGCTATATTCATACAGAAGCAAGAAGGCTACAAAGTGACTATCATCAGAGTAGCCAGCCTTCCTTCCTGCTATAAATAGGTTTGAATTTTGTTCTGTTTGTGACCATTAAAACATTTCAGCAAAATGTACATCACAGATGTTGTTGATTAAAATAAATTGAGCCACAGACAAAGCAGACACAAAAATAGTGTTGCTTCTGAAGTTGGTTAACAAGTAGGAAATGTCAGTCTTTGAAAGTATAGCAGTATAGGACTTTATTATCAGTTTAATAGTTTAATAAATTTTCAAATGGCTTATGACTTCAATGATTAAGCATTAGAGCTAATTACTCTAAGAAGTTTTTCTTCAAGGCTTACTTCCTACTTTTACTCATTCAACTGGAACAATTAGATTCACCAAGAGAAACGGGTAATGTCTTTTAAAACCATATTTCCCATAACAGTTTCCTGCAGCAAATCATTAGACAGTCAACAGATCCATTTAGTTTTCAGTCTCTATACAACTCCAAGCAATTATTTTGAAGAGTAAAGCGGCTCTCTCCCTTACTATCAAATATCTTCTCTTGCCCCCAATTAAACAGACAAGTTACTAAAGAAATTGCTTTGCTCTTGTGCTACTTGCATACTACTTTCTGTTTCAACGTACTGAGAGTCAGTATCAAATGCTATGAAAGGTCTTGGGGCAAATAAGAGAAGAGATTTAAAATTCACTTTATGAACAAGAAAATGACTGATTATTGACATATACAATAAGGGTGAGCACCCCAAAATTTTATCACCTGGGAAACTATATGTTCCAGAGTTGACAAATTATTGGAAACACCCTCCTCCATCTGCCTTTTGTTTCATACCCAAAATATAAGGCAAGTATACTTTAGTGACATGATTTTTTTTTCTGGCACCTTTCCATAGCCAATTCCATTCATGCAGAAAAAGGATGAAATTCCATCATTCGAGCATGACATCTCAAAATTCAAACTTAATGAGAGCTTTGGCAGCTTCTGTCGAAGGCAGACAGTGATTAACAAAACACTTCAGAGTACAAGGCACAGCAGTGCTCAAAGAAAACAGTGATGATCTCCACTTAATTGTAGAAAAGCCCAAAGCATCTGCCAGCCGAGGAGAGCTGAAGCCATAAGGAGCTATTGCTCAGATAGGCTGTCATCTCCAGAGATCAACAACCATATGCTCAGCTCAAGCACAAACTCCAAAGAAGTTAATTTTCTGACAAAATACAGGGATAAATATGACATTCAAACAAGTGTGCTCACCCATCCTGAACACACGTTCATCTGCACGCATCAGATTTATGCATCGTTTACACACAAGCAAATATAATTTGTTTGGAACACAAATATTGCTGCATGAGTACAGGTATAATTAATCTTTGTCTGCTCCACAGGTTCTTGTGTTCTACTGGTTAACCACGCTTTCAACAAACTTTTGATGAATGGAAAAGTCACTTGTTGCTTCATACCTAAACACACACCACAATTTTTCAAGCTGTAGAGATTAATGCAATTTACTTAAATAAAAATGAAAAATAAACCTTATTATAGCCATTAGCATACACACACACACACACACACACCTTTCTCTTTCTTTCTCTCTTTCTTTCTTTCTTTCTTTCTTTCTTTATTTTTCTTCTTTTTTTTATTTTTATTTATCTTATCTCTGAAAGCAAAGCTGAGATCTTGCCAAAACCTATCTTGGATACAACCTTGCAAATAGAGGCAAAGTTTTCCACCTGAGAGGTAGATAGATATTTCTCAGGATAAAGTTACCAGAGAAACTAGTAATATCTATGGTAAAAAAAATATTCTCATTGAAAGTGGCACAAGGTACAAACAAGAAAACAGCAAGAAATGGATATTAAACCTAGGGGCTACACAAACTAAAAACTCAGGAGTTGCATTCAAAAAAGGAAAAAGGGATAGAAAGAGAAACTCCTATATTCTCCAATCATTTTAAGGTGGAGATTCCTCTTTGAGGTATTACCTCCTCACCAAATGCAACATGTAGAATCAGATGGATTAGAGTGGGCTGACTAGCAACAAACAGTGCATGTCTTGAAAACAGGTGTTTGAGTTAGCATTCACAGACTAGCCAAATGATACTTAATTTTTCAGAGATGAACAACCACAGTCCTTATAAAAACTAAAGAGAAGCATCTGGCAGGAAAATACTTTCAGTAGTAAATCTATCTCTTATTTAAAAATACTCCTAATGCCCTTCCCCCAAAATAGATTTCTTCTTTGTTTGTATCATCAGCATCTTCCAAGGTTATACACTGAAGCTTAAATGCTGGCTTATTTCTAATTGTAGTCATCTTCCCCATTAAAAAAATTATAGCAGAAAATTTCACATTGTCATGTCTATGTGTAAGCTGTGTTAGAGATTGAGTTAACTTTCTTTCCTGTAATTTTGATAGTTGTGTATTCATCATTTTTAAATATTTTAAAAAGTTGGTCTCCAATTATAAAGTAATCTATGATTACAATAGAGAATTTGTAAAATGCAGGTAGGTGCGATAAAGGAAGTTCAAATTATCTTTAAAGCCACAATTGAAAAAAAATGGTAATTTTGATAAATTGATCTCATATATAATACTCATACCATTGAACTCACATTAAAATACAATTTTTTATTTTCATCCTTATACTTTTCTCTGTACCTTAAACATTACTCATATTATTAAAGATATGTGAAAACATTTTTAAATTCCTGATTTACATTTCATGTATATGTGGACTTATTTTACTATTCTCCTATTTGGAGATTTTCTATTTTTTTACTATTATATATAGCATTATAATACAATGTATTATAAAAGTATTTTTAAACAATTTTATTGAAGTTTCTAGATCAATTGACATGACAATTTTAAGACTCAAGATGTGTTGTACCAAATTTTCCTTGAGAATATTAATAATAGTTAAATTCTTACTGGCTATACAGGAAGATTACCATTAAAAGCCATCTTCATAGGTGAGAATTTCTTTTGATTAAAACATGTCCGAGATTACTATATCAGAAAAAAAGATTGTATATAGGCTGAGAAACCAAAGTAAATATGACAAATTTGATTAAAGAACACTTTAAAATGGTTTAGGCAGAAGAAATATTCACAAATAAATTTTAAATGAAAACCATAAGAATATTTGTAATTCTAAATTTTATGTTATAGATTTTAAGTAAAAATATATACTTTTTACTTTATGAATGAGATAATAGAGAAAATTAAGATTTATAAATGAGCAAAAGCAGAAGAGGTAATACAAAATAATTCAGCGACAATGTAACAAAATGAATACTCTTGACCCATAGTATAGTTTAGCCACACATCAACAACACATGTATTAAAATCCTTATATACTTTTTCAAAACTGTCTTCATGCATGCCCATACATATCTTGAACAGCTTTGCTTAAATATTCTAAACTCCTGCAGTACCTTCTGCATCAACCTTCATAAAATAAATGGTCTGAACACCATTGCTTCTACTTTCTCACTGCCCTCATTATATCATAGTTGGCTGATTTGACTTTCATCTCCCCACTATTCCACTGAACATACTTGTCTAAGCACACTATTGATTTGTCTTGCTAACATATTGTTTTTTGGTTTATTTCTAGCTTGCTTTCTCTTTTATTTGGATTTCCTGTTTCTTAAAACCATTTCTAATATATCAAGCACAACCTATGCTCTCCCCTTGCCCATGTTCTTTCTTCCTCTGAAAATGACTTCTCCCTCTTGTCTATCTATATTAAACAATTAATTAAAGAACTAGTAAAATCTACACCTGCTCCAGAAAGTCTTTCCTCATTGTTCCAATTCCAAAGAATTCACAGCACACATTTGACATTAATAACATATCACTTAACCAGTATTGTTTTATGACTATGTCGTAAATCTCACAATACATTTTAAATTGCTTAAAGTGAGGATGCATAAGAATATTCTATTTATGCATTTATTTGCCTTTTCATTTTTTGTCAAAGGAGCCTTACTACTGGCAGAGTCCAAATATCTTATCAGGACTAGATGACTGTAGTATCTCTAATAGTCTATAATTAAAGCCGTCCGTCTCCTCTACAGCTATTCCTCATCCACTCTGTATCATGTTTGTCCTAACATTCTAACATTACTATGAGCATTCTCCCATAAAATAATAAATTTTAAATTAACTAATACAGTACCTAGAATATAGTAATTAGTCAATACATTGACACTGTCTCCTATTTCTTGCTTTAGTTCTCAGCTTCATTATTGCATTTTCTGTGGAAATTGGTCATTTCTTGACCTCCAAATCTTAGGCTTATCTTCCTGTTTGTGAGACTTTTTCACATTTTGCTCTATAATCTGTCCTGCTCTAACCTGACATATGTTCTCCTAAAGATTTTTCATGCTCTGCAAAATCTAGTGATACAGTAAGATTGTTAGATTTATGGGGAAATGGGGCTAGGGGCACAACTTCATCAGTGACATACTTAAAAAAAATTTTTTAAGTAACACTGTTTTACACTTGTCAAATGATTTTTAAAAATCTCATATACTACAATAAATATGGCACTTTACTTTGTTACTCTCCTGAGGTTTGCTTATGAGTGAATGAAAGTAGGGATGTAGCACGTGAGTTATTGTGAAGTGATGGGAGGAGTTTAATCTGAAGCTGAATAGACCATTGCTATGCCACATTGTGGATGGATGTAGTTCACAACACATAAATGAAGTGGGGCAGCTCTTAGTTTTCTGAAGTGTGTTTGTGGGTGGGTGTGTTTTGTTTATTCCTAAGTGGTTCAGTTAAGCTGAGTGCAGTTTTCTGCATCCACCTAGTCTCTCACACCATCATAATTACAAAAACATGAAATTTGTGTTATGCTCAAATTGCATCCCCATGTATCAATTGAAATTTGTGTTTTCAAAGTGTTATATCATAATTGAATGCCTAGACTACATTTACAGGTGCTTTTGTATCTCAGTTATTGGATGCCCCAAACACTTCCAGCTTTGTGTAAAACTCAGAACAAGAATAGGATTTTCAAATGTTTCAGGTTTAATACAAGTGGCTCTGTCACTTGGACCTAATGAACTGGTGGGTCTACTGATATTCCCCCTACTTAAGGTGCATTGGACTGGTGTTTAGAACTTGTTATATACAAAATATAACCACATACATGTCTTTTAGGGTTTATAGTAAAATTAAAATTACATCTTCTTCAAATAGCTATTCTCTTTTTGAGAAATAGCTGTTGACTTTTTCTACTCTTCACTGTTAAACAACAAATATCCATATGCCCTGAGCTGCTTATGTTTATTCAAAGTCATGTACTGAGATATAACCAATATATAGTAATTGTCAGGTGAACATTTCACTTATTTTAAGGGCCAGGAGGTTTTATTGTGTAAGTAAATTACAGTAAAATTAGACTTACACTCAACATGACAATCCCTGTTATGCTTCCATTCATCTGTCAATCTATATTTTCTGACTCATGGGAAGTTTCCTACGATTAGCTAACTGACGAAGAAAAAAGTAAATTTGATTTACAGGTTGCTTTGTACTATATGCTGGCCACAACCAAAGTGTATCTCAAGGACAGACCTTAGAGAATAGAGAAGAAAATCCTTTCTGGTGTAGAACTTAATTTATATGACACATCTCATTACCCTCTTTGTCTAAGAGGAGAAATAGTCTGACATAAAGCTTCATATAATACATAGCTATTGGCTAAGAATTGGTCAGATGGTCAGAGATTGGAAATATTGGAAGATTAATAATAGACTAGTTTAGGCAAAGCTATCTGGACTGATCTATTGAAATAGTCTCAACATGGGTGGATGTTTGCATTCTGGAGTGCTCAACTCCACTCTGGAAGAGGTTCTTAATAATCAGGCAGACAAGATGGTCCTTTCTGTTAATTCCCTTTAACCTCTTTTCTTCAGTAATCCCCTTAAGCCATTACTTTTACAATGGGCTTACAAATCAAGTGTTAGTGTGTCAAAGACAGAAGCCATATTTGAGCCCAATTAAATAAACTCCCCTCATTCAAATTGATTTGGCTCCCACCATTGCTAAGTGTCAATATTCCAACACGAGAGATGAATCTGAATCCCTCAAATTTTTCCACAAAGCTCTAAAACTTATCATCCACTTAATGGTTTCTAAACTATTTTCATCATGGAGAGAGCAGAGATTTGACTCATTGGAAAAAATTATTTTTTCTAAATTTAAATTTTCCATATATATCTATCATTTTTTTTTCATAAAGATCATCTTCTTACTTACTGGATGTCTCATTCATTATATCAAGCAATATGTTTCATAACTAAGGATGTAAGCAAAGTACTCATGCTTATCAGTTTCACTGTTATTATTTCTATTACTGAAAAATAAATGAATGCAAGCAAAATTGAAAGATGTTCTATTAAATAGAATGGTGTCAGTAGGTAGATAATTCCTTGAGCTATTGGATTGCTTTGCTACATGATGAAATGCATGTTCTAAATTAGCAACATTATACAAAAAATGGAATTGCTATTTACTGAGAAGGGAAAGAATGCAGAAGGAAGAAGTTTAATAGAGACATTCAGGATTTGTTTTGACATTTGAATTAGAAGTGCCTATTAGATATCAACATGGAGACTTAGGGAAAAGAGATCTGAGAAGGATGTATTTATATAATATTCATCAACAAGTAAACAGTATTTAAAGCCAGCAGACTAAATGAATTACCTAGGAAGTGAAAGTTGACAAAAATGAGAATAGGTCCAGAGACCTTATGGTTCTCCAGAACCAGCCAATTGGACGAAAATAAGCAGTCACTAGGCAAGACAACCAAAAGGATGGTTTCTTATAATCTAACTGGAAAAACAGTTTCAAGAAGAAGAAGGCAATCAGTTATATTAAAAGTGTTGCTGTAATGTCAAATTGTAAAGCAATCATTGCATTTTACAACATGGAGATCACTGTTGCCTGTGACAATAGCTGTTTCAGAGTCTTGAAAGAATCAAAACTCTGATTGATATGGGTTCAAGAGAGTTTGGGAGAAGAATTCTGAATAATGAGTAAATAGGATTTTTAAGGGGCTGGGATAAAAATTTGAGGAGAGAAAAAATGTGAAACACTCTAGGAAAGGGAAAGAGTGTGGGAAATAGCATAGAACTAAGGACTTGAGACAGGTACCTCTGTTAAGTATAATTTTTCCTTAGTCTCTTTCAGCTTTTCACATGCACACATGGAGTATGTAGAGACCTATTTTCAAAAAAAAGTTGGGAATTTGCTAAGCCACTAGAGATGTACAAAGAGATGGGAAATGGTAAAGATGTAAGGGGCTGATTATAGTAAAGGGCCACTTGATTTAGACAAAAAGACTGGGAAATGAGAATGACATTTTATCTCACCCTGCTGAAAGCACTTAAATTCCTTAGTTTCTGCCCTAGTCTTCTGGGCTCCCAACAAACACAGTTTCATATAATAATTTAAATACTTTTTTTATGTTTTGAAGAGTGATTTTTAAAACACAAATAGCAAGATCTCAGTAGCAACTGAATAATGAATAAGTGATCATTGGTACTTTGTACAGTTTGAAATAGTCAATTTTTCTATTTTTGAGCCATAGAGAAGAACAAAATTTAAGTAGTGGGCTTACTTGTGTAGTAAAACATTTTCAGATGTGACAGCAATGAATCATGAGTTTTGAAATCACATAGATCTGGATTTGAATTCTGGCTCAGTTGCTCATATGGTTTCTGTTACCAAAGCAGGTAACTAAACTATTCTTAGGCTGAGTTTCCTCATATATAAAATAAAGATAATATCTACCAGGTACCTTTGCGAGATAATAATGTACATTACTTACTACCTTGTAGGCCAGTTTATTTTTAAATATAGTTTCTTTTCTTCACTGTCAGTTGATATTCCTAAATTGTTTTATTTGAAACACTAGTTTCCCTGGATTATATAAAAAAAATGATTCCATGGTCAAGTACACTTTAAAATGCTATGTCACACAAGGGTAAATAGTTTTTTTGACTGTAGATACTTTCAGAGAGTTTGATATTCTAATATGCTTTTGGAAGTTGAGAAAGGGTTATAATATGCAAAGTGCCGCAAATGTACTTGACAGGAGAATCCTTTTTCACTATGTTTAAGTGCCCTATTATTTCACAAGACCTACTATTGGGAAAAACTATTTAAAACATTTCTCTGCCAGAATTTCTACTCTGAAAGGTCATTCAAGGATAGCCGAACTCTGTATACTCTATTTGGCAGAGCTAACGGCATTTCAAAGGCCAAGTCATACTTTTAAAGATCTAGTGTAGTTATTTTCAGGGGAAAAAATTGTGTAGCCTCTTGAAGAATCAAATTAGGAATCTACTTTTTTTTTTTTTTTGTATTTTTCTGAAGCTGGAAATGGGGAGACACAGTCAGACAGACTCCCGCATGCACCCCACCGGGATCCACCTGGCACACCCACCAGAGGCGACGCTCTGCCCACCAGGGGGCGATGCTCTGCCGCGACCAGAGCCACTCTAGCGCCTGGGGCAGAAACCAAGGAGCCATACCCAGCACCCGGGCCATCTTTGCTCCAATGGAGCCTTGGCTGCAGGAGGGGAAGAGAGAGAGAGAGAGGAAGGAGGGGGGGTGGAGAAGCAAATGGGCGCTTCTCCTATGTGCCCTGGCCAGGAATCGAACCCAGGTCCCCCGCATGCCAAGATGACGCTCTACCACTGAGCCAACCGGCCAGGGCCTCTACTTTTAAGTGTAGTTTTCTTATATCTACCTAAATCTCCTGTATTTCAAGTTCAGTCAACTTCCTCTTAGTCAATACAATTTTTTTCACAATAAATATTTTGTCACAGCCATAGAATTTAAAAGTTGGAATTCATGTTTTGGAATTCCATTTCATGTTTTCACTTTTTACTAATGCAACAAGTTTTGATATAATATAATATATTAAACTATTTTTGTTTGATAATAAATCTAATAAAATTTTGTAATCAAATTTACTTGTGTCAGGGAGACAAGATGGCAATGGAGTAGGTGGACGTAGCATTTTCCACCTCTCAGAACCAAAGTGGATTAAAAACTAATTTTAAGAACCATCATCTGGAAAAACCAACTCTGGACTAAACTAAGGGGACTCTTCAAACAAGAAACACTGAAGAAGCCACACTGAGACTGGTAGGAAAAGCAGAAACATGGAAACACAGAGAGGGCTGCCCATCTCCCCAGAGCAAACGGCAGCCAGGAGAGACTCACGTGGCGGGAAGTGAGTTTAGCAGAAAGGGGAGGGTCCCGAGTCCCAGGAACAAAGCCCCAGCCTGCAGCCTAGAGCCTAGAAGAGGCGTATGGACAATATTTAACTGGAAACAAGTCAGGATACTGCTTGTGAGAAAGAGACTGATTTCTCAGACCCAGGATTCTTCTTAAAGGGATCATGCAGAAAACCTTTCTCACAACCACTCACCCGGGACTCTGGGTGGGGGGGACAAGGAGAGAGGAGAGGACTGAAGTAGCAGGAAGAGAGTGTAATCTAGGAAACACAGGGAGAAACACTTTGAGAGACAGCCACCCTAACCCCTGGGACAAGTCATTTCCCAAATCTGAAGTGAATATTTCCCCTGGAAACAGCAATACCAGCAAAGGGAAGCAGGACACCAGACAAACAAGCTCTCCCGCGGCGCTCAGAGCAGAGTCACTTAGAAGGAGGGAGCTTTCAGAACTACAGTAGTGAGTCTTAGGGTCTGAGCTGCTGTGCCCCTACCCACACAGCTGAGGGCTTGCCCAAGGGTGGGCGGCAGTAGGATGTGGAAGAGCGATTCTGTTGGCAAGGGCGGAAGCTGGCTGACGACCACTGAGGTCCAGGTGTGAGCTCAGTCTTGCCTGGCTGGGGAGGAGGGGAAATGCAAAAGTGGTCAAGCCCAGTTTCGGTCCACCTGCAATCCAGCCTGTGGGGGAGGGGCAGGAGCTCTGGAAGGGCCTGAGACCTGCTTTTGAGCAAAGGCACAGGAGCGAGCACAGCCTCGCCCTGCCTGCAGAACTAAAGCTTGTGGCCTGACTTAGGAGCTGGCTCCTCCCGCAGGGGTGGAATCAAAAGCCCAGAACAGGCAAAGTCATGCTACTGAGCATAGGCACGCAGTACTGCCCAGCCTGTGGAGCCAAGGTTTGCAGCAGTCCCATGAGTGGGCTCTTCCCGCAAGGGCAAGGCAAAAGCCAGGAATCAGGCAGAGACCCACAGCTGAGCAAAGGTGCTTACCCCTGCCCTCAGGGCTGAGCATAATGCCACCCACAGGGACAGACAAAGGCCAAGGCCACCGAGGCTTGTACAGCCGAGAACATGTCACAATGACTCTCGTGAAGGAGAGGTAGAAACCACAGAAACAGTCTCAGTGGGCAGGACCCTGGAAGGCCCATAGCCAAATGCCCTATGCAGCAACACCAGAGGGGGTGGCGGGCCTACAGACAGACCACACCTAGAAAACACAGAGGCCACACCCAGTGGACTCCAGTGGCCAAAACCTTCTTTTACATAGACAAAATGGAAGGCAGAGAAATGCAATACAAATGAATCAAGAGAAATCCCCAGAAAAGGACCTGAAGGAGTCAGATATAACCAAATTACCAAATGTAGAGGTTAAAATAACGATTGTTAGGATGCTCAAAGATATTAGAACAACAATAGATGGTCATTATGAACATCTAAATAAAGAGATAACAAATATAAAAAAGGACATTGAAATAATAAAAAAGAATCAGTCAGAAATGACAAATACAAAATCAGAAATGAAGAACAGAATGGAAGGAATAAAAGCAGGATGGATGAAGCTGAGAATTGAATCAGTGAGTTAGAGGAGAAGATAAATGAAGGCATGGAAGCAGAGCAGAAAAAATAAAAGAGACTCAAAAAGTCTAAGGAAAATCTAAGAGAGCTATGTGACAACCTGAAGAGAAATAATATTCGCATCATAGGGGTTCCGGAAGAAGAAGAGAAAGAACAAGGGATATAGACTTTGTTCAAACATATCATAGCTGAAAACTTTTCTCAATTAAGGCAGGAAAACATCTCACAAGTTCAAGCAGCACAGAGAACTCCATTAAAGAGAAACCCAAAGAAATCTACACCAAGACACATCATAATTAAAATACTAAAGCTAAGTGATAAAGAGAAAATATGAAAAGCTGCTAGAGAAAAAAAGACTATCATCTACAAAGGAGCCCCCATAAGGATGACTTCTGATTTCTCAACAGAAACACTTGAGGCCAGAAGGGAATGGCAAAAAATATTCAAAGTAATGCAGAACAGAGCCTACAACCAAGACTACTTTATCTAGCAAGGCTATCGTTTAAAATTGAAGAAGAAATAAAAAGCTTTCCAGACAAAAAATAAATCAAGGAATTCACAGCAACCAAACCAATGTTGCAAGAAATGCTAAGGGGCCTGTTGTAAACAGATCAGAGGAGAAAAAGCATATAGCAAAAGAGGAATACAGATTTAAAGAATAAAATAGCAATAAACAACTACATATCAATAATAACCATAAATGTAAATGGATTAAATGGTCTGATCAAAAGACATAGTGTAGCTGCGTGGATTAGAAAACAGGACCCATATATATGCTGTCTACAAGAGACACACCTTAAAACAAAAGATGCACATAGACTGAAGATAAAAGGATGGAAAAAAATATTTCACGCAAATGGAAATGAAAAAAAAGCTGGAGTAGCAATACTTATATCAGACAAAATGGACTTTTAAACAAAAGCTATAGTAAGAGGTAAAGAAGGTCACTACAAAATGATAAAGGGAGCAATCCAACAGGAAGATATAACCATTATAAATATCTACGCACCTAATATAAGAGCACCTAAATATATAAAGCAGACTTTGATGGATTTAAAGGGTGAGATCAACAGCAATACTATAATAGTAGGGGATTTCAATACCCCACTAACATCACTAGATAAATCCTCAAGAAAGAAAATTAACAAAGAAACAGCAGACTTATTGGACACAGTAGATCAACTCAATTTAATAGATATCTTCAGAACCTTTCACCCTAAAGCAGCAGAATATACATTCTTTTCAAGTGCTCATGGTACATTCTCTAGGATAGACCACATTTTAGGGCACAAAAGCTGTCTCAACAAATTTAAGAACATTAAAATCATATCAAGCACTTTCTCTGATCACAATGGCAAAAAAACTAGATATCAACCAAAACAGAAAAACTGAAAAATACTCAAACACTTGGAAACTAAATAGCATGTTATTAAATAACAAATATGTTAACAATGAGATCAAAGAAAAAATTAAAAAATTTCTAGAAATGAAAGATAAGGAGCATACAACAACTCAAAATTATGGGACACATCAAAAGGAGTACTGAGAGAGAAGTTCATAGCATTACAGGCATACCGTAAGAACCTATAAAAAGATCAAATAAACAACTTGACCCTGCATCTAAAAGAAATAGAAAAAAAAAAAACAGCAAGTAAAGCCCACAGCTAGTAGAAGGAAGGAAATCGTAAAGATCAGAGCAGAAATAAATGACATAGAGGCTAAAGAAACAATACAGAGGATCAATGAAAACAGGAGCTGGTTCTTTGAAAAGGTAAACAAGATTGATGAACCATTAATCAGACTCACCAAGAAAAAAAGAGAGAGGATTCAAATAAATAAAATTAGAAATGAGAGGGGAGAAATAACAACTGACACAACAGAAATACAAAATATTGTAAGAAAATACTATGAAGAACTGTACACCAAAAAACTAGAACCTAGATAAAATGGACAAATTCCTTGAAACATATAATCTTCCAAAAATTAATCTAGAAGAATCAGAAAACCTAAATAGACCGATTACAACAAATGAGATTGAAACAGTTATCAAAAACTCCCAAAAAGGAAAAGTCCTGGGCCTGATGGCTTCACAAGTATATTCTACCAAATATTCAAAGAAGAATTAACTCTTATCCCTCTCAAGCTATTTCAAAAAATTCAAGAGGAAGGAAGACTTTCAAGCTCCTTTTATGAGGCGAGTATAATTCTGATTTCAACCAGGCAAAGACAACACAAAGAAAGAAAATTATAGGCCAATATCTCTGATGAATTTAGATGCTAAAATCCTCAACAAAATATTAGCAAACTGGATCCGGCAATATACGAAAAAAATCATACACCATGATCATGTGGGATTTATTCTTCGAAGACAAGGCTGGTATAATATTTTCAAATCAATGTGATTCTTCACATAAAGAAAAGGAAGGAGAAATACCACATGATAATTTCAATAAATGCAGAAAAAGCATTTGATGAAATCCAGCACCCAGTCATTGACAAAACTCTCAGCAAAGTGAGAATACAGGGAACATACCTCCACATAATAAAGGCCATCTATGACAAACCCACAGCCAACATCATACTCAATGGGCAAAAATTAAAAGCAATCCCCTTAAAATCAGGAACAAGGCAGGGGTGCCCCCTTTTACCACTCTTATTCAACAAAGTCCTGGCAGTCCTAGCCATAGCAATCAGACAAGAAAAAGAAATAAAAGGCATACAAATTGGAAAAGAAGAAGTAAAAGTATTCTTATTTGCAGATGATATGATATTGTATATAGGAAACCCTAAAGTCTCAGTCGAAAAACTACTGGACCTGATAAATGAATTCTGCAAGGTGCAGGATATAAAGTTAATACTTAGAATTCAGAGGCATTTTTATACACTAACAATGAACTGTCAGAAAGAGAAATTAAGGAAACAATCCCCTTCACCATTGCAACCATAAAAATAAAGTAACTAGGAATAAATTTAACTAGGGAGACTTGTACTTGTAAATTAAAGACTTGTACTCAGAAAATTATAAAATATTGATAAAAGAAATCAGGGAAGATACAAATAAGTGGAAGCATATACCATGCTCATGGTTAGAAAGAATAAACATTATTAAAATGTCTACATTACCCAAAGCAATTTACAATATAAATTCAATGCAATGCCAATTAAAATACCAATGACTTACTTCAAAGATATAGATCACATATTCCAAAAATTTATATGGAACCAAAGAGAATACGAATAGCCTCAGCAATCTTGAAAAGGAAGAATAAAGTGGGAGGTATCACACTTCCCGACATCACGTTATACTACAAGGCTATTGTACTCAAAACAGCCTGGTACTGGCATAGGAACAGGCATATAGATCAATGGAACAGAACAGAGAACCCAGAAATAAACCCACAGCTCTATGGACAACTGATATTTGACAAAGGAGGTAAAGGCATACAATGGAGTAAAGACAGCCTCTTTAATAAATGGTGTTGGGAATATTGGACAGCTATCTGGAAAAAAATGAAAATAAACCACCAATTTATACCATTCACAAAAATAAACTCAAAATAGATAAAAGACTTAAATGTAAGCCGTAAAACCATAAGCATCTTAGAAGAAAACATAGGCAGTAAGCTCTTTGACATCTCTTGCAGCAATATATTTGCTGATTTATCTCCACGGGCAAGTGAAATAAAAGACAGGATAAACAAATGGGACTATATCAAACTAAAAAGTTTTTGCACAGCTAAAGACAATTAGAACAGAATAAAAAGACAAACTATATGATGGGAAAACGTATTTGACAATATGTCTGATAAGGGTTTAATAACAAAAATTTATAAAGAATTTGTAAAACTCAGTACTAGGAGGACAAACAATCCAGTCAAAAAATGGGTGGAAGAAATGAATAGACACTTCTCCAAAGAAGACATTCAGATGGCCAATAGGAATATGAAAAAATGCTCAACATCACTAATCATTAGAGAAATGCAAATTTAAACCACAATAAGATATCATTTTACACCAATCAGAATGGTGCTCATCAACATAACAACACAGAATAAGTGCTGGCGAGAATGTGGAGAAAATGGACCCCTCCCGCACTGCTGGTTGGAATGCAGACTGGTGCAGCCACTGTGGAAAACAGTATGGAGATTCTCAAAAAATTAAAAATCAAACTGCCTTTTGACCCAGCTATTCCACTTTTAGGAATATACCCCAAGAACACCATAGCACTGTTTGAAAATTAGAAATGCATCCCCATGTTTATGGCAGCATTGTTCACAATAGCGAAGATCTGGAAACAGCCCTAGTGTCTGTCTGTGGATGAGTGGATTTAAAAGCTTTGGTATATATAGACTATGGAATATTATTCAGCCATAAGAAATGTTGACATCGGATCATTTACAACCAAATGGATGGACCTTGATAACATACTGAGCAAAATAAGTAAATCAGAAAAAAACTAAGAACTCTATGATTCCATACATAGGGACATAAAAATGAGACTCCGAGACATGGACAAGAGTTTGGAGGTTATCGGGTGGGGTGGAGGACAGGGCAGGGGTTGGAAGAGGGGAGAGGCACAAAGAAAACCAGTTAGAAGGTGATGGAAGATAATTAGACTTTGGGTGATGGGAATGCAGCATAATCAAATGTCAAAATAACTTAGAGATGTTTGCTCTGAACATATTTACCCTGATTTATCAATTTCACCCCATTAAAATTAATTTTAAAAAATTATCTTGTGTCTTACACAGAGAAAACAAGTCAGCTAATATCTAGATAATTGTTGGAGAAACTATTTTTTAAATCCCCAAGCAGGGAACAGTTACATAACTTTATTGGAAAAAGAATACAAGGACCTGCACTTTTCCTCCATTGATTAGACAGAGAGAAATGTAGAAAGAGAGAGAGAAGCATTGACTTGTAATTGTACCATGACATTTCATACTCTTTGGTAGCTTCTGGAATGTGCTTTGACCAGGGCTGAAACCTGTGACCTCAGTGCATTGAGGTGATTCTCTGTTCACCGAGCCGCCCAGGCAGAAACAAAGACCTACCATTTTTTTAATCAAAATAATGTCATTCATTTAGCAGGTACATGACAAATCTTTATTTTTTTTAATTTAAAGCATTTTTTTATTTTATCCTAAGATTTACCTTACTGTGCTAGTAAATTTTAGAAAGTTTCTCTTCCTGTGTCTCCCTGATCATTTTTACAGTAAGCAGAAGTGAATAAATAGCAAATTAAAAAAATCACTTTTTTACCTAACCATTTTTTTCCTGGGAATGCAACCACATCTGTGGTCTGCTTTAACCACTGAAAATTGACATATCTCATCTCCTTCGGTTAACCTGACATTAACTGGAGCATCACCTTCTGCTAGTGTCTCTTGCCCTTATTATTTTTATACATTTTTTGCTATTTTAAAAGTCACGTTGTTGAGCATGTCATGATTGAATATGAGCAAATCCAAATATCATACCTTTTAATATGAATACAAATGTCAGATTGCAGGCAAGCCCTTATTGGTGAATTTGATAACGGAGAACACATCCCATGTCCAACTAATGCTAGAATGTCATCTCAACCAGGTGTGCTTAAAAAAATACAGGCATAATGAAACTGAAAAATTTAAATGAATTCAGGAAAACATACATGTTTCAGTTTAATTTTTTTTTAAATTAAAGCTTCAAATAAATCCAGTTTCAAATAAATATGTTATAAAGAGAAATTATAACTACCCTTTTAGGTAATTTAACTACAGTTTTAAATTGCTACTGAAATTACTAGTTTGAATGAAATAAATTAAAGATAAAATAACATTTGTTGCCTCTTTTTTTGTTGTTGGATTTCACATTTACTCTCTTTATTGGGAAGTGTGTATAGCCAAGACATTTAAATTTTCAGTAATCTATTTCAAAATGTGGCCACAGGTGACAGAGGGCCTTCTGACATTCATCTTTTTTAAGTTTTGATGTGAACAGTTGTTGAAGAATATCACAGAAAGCCAGATGACCCCAGGGTTCAGAGCCCTTTGACACACCATATTTTAGAGCATCAAACACAAGTGCATGATAATTTGATTCTAATTATCTTGGCTTGCTAGAAAAAATATTCTTTTATTTCATTTCGGTCTAACCTTCATTTTGTCATTCAACTGAAAATAATAATACTTAATGTGAGCTATATAAGGACTTATTTTTCCTTTGCAACATCCTATGCTCTGAGCAATGTCAATCCATACTTCTTTTATTTGGGCGAATCACTTTCTCTTTGAGTCTGTGGATGAATACCAGCAGAGGAAAGGATACTTAGTGGAGTCGCAGTACATAAATAGCTCTGCTGAGAGCATTACAAAGGCTCTGTTGTGCTATCACACAGCAGAGCCAATAATGTACAATATGAAAAATCCCTGCCAAGTGCACAGAGAATACAGACAATGTTTGCCTTTTCTCTGATCGGCTGTTTGTTATGTATTGCAAGAGTTTATAGCCATAGAGTCAGAAAAATCTGCCACACCCCAAAGTGTTTCTATTAGACCAATAATAACAACAACATAAACCATAAACACACACACACCCTTAAAGACATCAAAACAGCATCAACAATAACAAAAAAACAGTGGGTGGGAGCAGAATTGAAACCCAAACATTTCTATAGAAACAGAAAAGGAATTTTCACAAAGCACAAAAACCTGTATAACCACTTCCTTGAAGACACCTTTTGTTTTCTGAAAGCATATCAATCCATAAATTTGTAAGTTAGAATGTCAGGATTTAGAAGAAAGAATCATGTGGAAAAATTTATATATGAACTGAGTATCTTATTTAAAATACTAAAACAAAGCCATTTATTCTCCAAAAAAAGTTAAAATTCTATTTTCAGAAGATGAACTCCAAAATTAGCATTCCTGATTTTTGTTTTCAAAATCTGCCTCAGATACATAACAAGAAGATATGATACTTGAAAGCTATCATGTAAGATTCTCTTTGACTTTACATTTTATATTTGAAGATGTATCTACCTGGCAGGCAGAATCTTGGCATTCTGGATCTGAACTACTTTCAACAAGCATTTTCAATCTTTTTATGAGAAAATTTTCTAAGAAAAATGATATTATTTTATTTTATTATAATAACCTAAAATAACACCAGGGAAAATCTTAAAGCTTCCCTTGCCTTCTCACCCAAACCTCTCCTGTGTTTCCTTTACTGTGACCCTTTCCCTCCTATTTCCCTTCCAGTCCCGAGATACCCTGCTCTCTTCCCTGCCTGTCTTTCTTTTTCCCAGTCACTTCTAAAAGCATTTCTAATCATTTTTCTTTTACCTTTATTTACATATACCTGTTTCTAGATTTCCCTCTTCTTTCTTTATTTCTGACCCTACCCTCTTCTTTCTCTGTTTTCTCTCTTTCTTTTCCTCTGTTAATTCTTTTCTCCCTCTTTCTCTCAAAAGCACGAGGCAGCAGAAGAATTTTTTTGAAATGATGCCTTATAAATTTTCTCATGTTGTAGAGAACAAAATGTTCAAGCTTAACCATTCCAGTGTATGCAAAGATCCAGCAGTGAAACCCAATCAGACTTTATAGCCCATTCAGCTTCACCTCTACTGTGACTATCTGTCTCTCATTCCTTGGAGGGAAGAGTTTGCTCTCCTATCTGCCCCACAAGAACTGCACATACAGTCCTATTTTAGAGTGGGTCATGTTATACTGTAGAGGTACTTTACCTAAATCAGACCTAGTAAATTGTAAACTGCTTGATTGTAAAAAATATGGCTTATATATCTTTTTATTTCCTGTACCCAAAATGATTTCCTAAGTCCAGCAGATTCACAATTTATAAAAAAGGAGGTGGAGGTGAAGAGGCACAGGTACACCAATTGTCTGAGTGTAGAGCCCTGTTTTCTATTTATCAGGAAAGTTACTTACACAAACTCAGATTTTTAATTTGTAAATTATAAGTAATTACTTTTGGGGGTGGTAAAATAGAACATTTCAAGCACTTAGCACAATACGTGGCATATAGTAATTGCTCAGTTTGTGCTAATTGCTCCTTGGGAAGGTGGACTTCACTTGATATCAACACTTTTGTTATAGTTATAATTTATTTTAAAATAACCAGTTAAAATGCTCCTCAATACTTTTTTTTTTAATTTTTAACATCATACTGCAAACGTGCTGCTGGATGTCACATTAAATGATATAAAAAGTCCCTAAAGGTGAAGACTTGAAGCTTTACTATAATGGGCATCACTAGAGAATAGGAATTCCAGATGGTTTATGCCTGAGCCAGCTGTCCAGAGAGCATTGTTTGATGAGAGCTATGGCCCACAGAGAACAGTGAAAAGGTAAAGGCCATCTGAAAATCTGGCTCACTGGCCTAGGGTAAGACTACATGCACATCAAATAAGAGACCAATCATTGATCCATTCACATGTCTTTTATTATTATTGAATGTATTGTATGATTATAAGTTCTACTACATTAGAGAATAAACTAACATTTGCTTTGTGTTCAAATACCTTTTATGGAGAAACTTTATCTTTTTTAGTACTTTTAAGGATAAAAAAGTCACAATATAAATTATACCTACAATATGACATAGTTTTGTAGTGTTCTGTCTGAAATAAATATGTTGATGCAACAAATGATTTCTTTGTGCATTGCTCCTGATAGCTTATTGTTTTTACAAAGGGCTGAAATGAAGGAAACTTAATAGTTTTTTTTTCTTTCTGACAAGTTGACATTTTACTTTTACTTCTTACTTCACTTATCCAACTACCTTTTCAAAAATTTCCCAAATCTTCAGATTTCTGAAACTAGCTAAATGAAAAGAACTTGAATTTTTTTCCCCCTGGTTTCCTTGTTTTAGATATTACCCAAATCAATTATTTTCAATTTATCTTGGTCTATTTATTTACCCTTTTATTGCATCATTATGTTTCTGCCCTTAAGGACATCACTTTGCAATTATATCAATTCCAACTCATCTTGCTATATTTTGTGAAATAATTTACTTATTTCCATAAGATTATTTTTATTTCCATTGTTACTTCTCTCAACTACTCAGCTCTTATCATAGCTCTGATATATGTAGTTTTCAATACATTTGAAAAAGTGTGTGGCTTTTACCTCTTTTTCTGATGTACCTACACTTCTAAAAGTTTCAAATATTACTTTTTTTTTTCTTACAGGTCTTTACATTTTTCTCTTGGCTTTACCTTTTTCCTTATCTATCCCAGAATGCCTGGTCATAGCTTGACTGCATTTCAAGTCCTTTGGGCTCATTCTTCCTCTGTCCTCATTTGAAAAACATTCAACCCAGGGTAAACCCAGTCATCCACTTTTGAATTGAATTTTTACATACTTAGCAGTGCTAGAGAACATCATGACATTTGGTGCTTATACAAAAAGATAGTTTCTGATTTTAACAGTGCCTTCTAGGTTAATAAGTAATAATTAGTGCTTTTTGTTAGTATTCTCTTCCATTTCTAGAGTATCTGTTGTAAAATTTCATTATTCCCTTGAAACCAACATTAAACATTTACTTAATTATTCTCAGTACATATTTGCCTCTTTTTAAAAAAGAGAAAACCAAGATCATCTGAAATATATTTCAACTTCTTACCACTTAACTATTTTTTTAAAAAATTTACTACTCAAATATCAGAACCTCATTTTACACTACTTCTAGGAAAAAAATTAACCTCCTGTTATTCAAGAATAGACCTTTGCCTCTTCTCAACATTGCTTGTCAATAATCAAGTTTTTACTGATTGACATAATAATAAAAAAATAAGATATTTTTTTTTATAAAACATTCAATATCAAGGACCACCATTATTCTGAGATATATACTTTTACCTTTCTTGGCATTAAATATCCCATTTTATAAATTAAAAGATATATAATATGCTATTGATTTAATTATTTTTTTCCTCTTAAATTCAACTTTTATTCAACTTTCATTGAAATTCAAATTTTAAAAAAAATATTTCTTTCTTGCCTACTCTATAAATCATACCTTTATCTTTTTAATTTTTTGTTTCTTTTAGAGTCAACCTTCTATATTCGCTGTTCAATTTCTACTATTCCCAGTCACTCCTTAACCATTAACATTTAACTCCTTTTCACTAAAATTGCTTTTGTTGAGATCAGTAATTACTTTCTAATCACCAAGGCCAGGTGATTAAGTGCCCATTTTCACTGATCCCAAAGGTACTTTTGGCACCACTAATTCTTCTTGTGTCTGAATGTTTTCCTTCCCTCTGATAATGCAACATTCATTGGTTTTCTACTCACTTTCTGACAACACTGTCCTTCCCCGGAATCTGCCTTACCTACAAGACTCTTAGCTTTGATGTTCTGCCAGTGATCCCTTCCTAGTTCATTCCATTCTCACACTACTCGCTCTTGGTGTAATCTCATTCCTATTCCTGACAACTTTAAATAAGCTGTATTCCTTCATAGATCTCTTTATAGAGCCACCAATCTGTTAACTTCCCAGTATGCATTTTTTTTCATATATTCTTTTAGCCTCCAGTTAAAGTTGATCAAGTTACAGATTCTCTTTTATTCTTATATGTTTTCACCCTCCATATGTTTTATCAAAATGATGCTACCCTTGAACTAGTTGGCAAAGTCAGAAACCTGCTTTTCTCGTCCTTTCATTTCTAGTCAGTTTATTACCTAAAGCAACTTGCATATTCTCAGTTCTGACCAGCACTCCTTAATTAGTTTCCTATTGATTTCTTATCTGCATTAGAGCAGTATCAGTCTGACTCTAAAACTGCTATTTTTTCTAAACTCTACATGAAGAATTTAGATTTTAAAATATTTTTTCTTTATTGATTGATTTCAAAGAAAGAGGAAGAAAAAAAGAAAAAAAACACAGATTTGTTGTTCCATTTCTTTATGCATTCATTGGTGGATTCTTGTATGTGCCCTGCCAGGGATAAAATTCACAACCTTTGCATATTAGAATAAAGCTCTAACCAACTGAGCTACTTAGCCAGGGTGAAGTCCGTATTCTTAACCATGCTTTTCAAAGCCTCATGTTCATCGTGGCATCTGCCCAGCACTCATCTGTATCTTTCCAATGTTGCCTCACTAAACATCTTCGTGCAACCCTTATGGATTCTGCTGGGCACATGCTTCCCTCCTACTGTAATATTCTTCTTTTTCTCCTGTATTCTTAAACAACACTCTACATTCACTGAAAGTTCTCTGTAAGGTGCCTTCTTTGTTCTTTCTTAGTGTGTTTGTTAAAGAATGGCTTACTTGCTTTGTTCAGCAGTTTTAAGTTTCCTGACTAGAAAGAGTTTGCCTCTATTATCTGGTATGAAGCCTGATTTGCAGGATTTACTTAATAGATGTGCACTGGTAAATAGCATTCTCTTCTCTCAGTACCAAACCTAATTTCTCTCCTTGGTTTAAACAGACTATTAAAATACTCAGCTGATTCCTAGGATTTTCATGATTATGTTAGTCATGAGCATTATAACTGTTTTGTTAATGGTAAAGTTAAGCTTTTTTCATTTAAAAACAATCATAAGGCAGCCTGACCAGGAGGTGGCACATTGAATACAGCTTCAAACTGGGATGCAGAGGAACCAAGTTCAAAACCCTGAGGTTGCCGGCTTGAGTGTGGGCTCATCGGCTTGAGCGCAGGATTGCAGGCTTGAGCATGGGATCATAGACCTGATCCCATGGTCTCTGGCTTGAGCAAGGGGTCACTTGCTCTGCTGTAGCCGCACCCCCACCCCCAGACCTGGTCAAAGCACATATGAAAAAACAATCAATGAACAACTAAGGAGTTGCACAAAGAACTGATGCTTCTCAACTCTCTCCCTTCCTGTCTGTTCCCATCTGTCCCTCTCTCTGTTTCTCTGTCACAAAAAGAAATAAAATTAAAAAATAAATAAAAGCAATCATAAGGCTTATTTCGCAAAATCTCTTGTGGTAAGTTGAATGCAAAAATTGAAGCAAAAGTAACAGTGAAAGCAGAGGTAATATTTGGAGCTAAAGACATTGAAAACATATGACACTATTCAAAATAGCTAATATATAACCTGATATTGGCAAAACCCTAAATGTCCATATCACTAATAATATGTTAGGTAAAAGTTGGTAATGGCTTGCAAACTTAATTGGATATGTTTTGTTTTTTGAAATTAAAAACTTCTGATGTCAAACAAAGAACTTAATGAGACTAAATTATTTTCCTCAAATATTCTGTCCTTCCATTAAGAAAAGTATAAGTGGCAATGAAAACCCAATTAATTTAAAAATAACTTTTATCTTTAAATTTCAGAATCATAACCACATTTTATTAGACTACTCACAGATTAAATCTATTTTCTATAGAAGGTTCTAGGAAAATGTAAAATATATGACTTTATCTTTGACATTCTCAAAAGTGCCTTAGCAACATGTGTCCCTTTCTTACAATGTTCCCTTTCCACACAACAAGACACTGTCTTATATACCTCAAGGAAGCCAGCTAACATTTCCTTTATTTTTTTTAATTTTATTTTTTTAATGGGGCGACATCAATAAATCAGGATACATATATTCAAAGATAATAAGTCCAGGTTATCTTGTCTTTCAATTATGTTGCATACCCATCACTCAAAGTCAGATTCCCTGTCACCTTCTATCTAGTTTTCTTTGTGCCCTTCCCCCTCCCCCTTTCCTTCTCCCTTTCCCCCCTCCCCCCGTAACCACCACACTCTTATCAATGTCTCTTAGTTTCACTTTTATGTCCCACCTACGTATGGAATAATGCAGTTCCTGTTTTTTGCTGATTTACTTATTTGACTTCGTATAATGTTATCAAGATCCTACCATTTTGCTGAAAATGATTCAATGTCGTCATTTCTTATGGCTGAGTAGTATTCCATAGTGTATATGTGCCACATCTTCTTTATCCAGTCATCTATTGACGGGCTTTTTGGTTGTTTCCATGTCCTGGCCACTGTGAACAATGTTGCAATGAACATGGGGCTGCATGTGTCTTTACGTATCAATGTTTCTGAGTTTTTGTGGTATATACCCAATAGAGGGATTGCTGGGTCATAAGGTAGTTCTATTTTCAGTTTTTTGAGGAACCACCACACTTGTACTACTTTACATTCCCACCAACAGTGTATGAGGGTTCCTTTTTCTCCACAGCCTCTCCAACATTTGCTATTACCTGTCTTGTTAATAATAGCTAATCTAACAGGTGTGAGGTGGTATCTCATTGCAGTTTTGATTTGCATTTCTCTAATAACTAAAGAAGATGAGCATCTTTTCATATATCTGTTGGCCATTTGTACTTCCTCCTGGGAAAGTGTCTGTTCATGTCCTCTTCCCATCTTTTTATTCGATTGTTTGTTTGTTTGTTGTTGAGTTTTATGAGTTCTTTGTATATTTTGGATATTAGGCCCTTATCTGAGCTGTTGTTTGAAAATATCATTTCCCATTTAGTTGGCTCTCTGTTTATTTTGTTATCAGTTTCTCTTGCTGAGCAAAAACTTCTTAGTCTGATGTAGTCCCATTCATTAATTTTTGCCTTCACTTCTCTTGCCTGTGGAGTCAAATTCATAAAATGCTCTTTAAAACCCAGGTCCATGAGTTGAGTACCTATGTCTTCTTCTATGTACTTTATTGTTTCAAGTCTTATGTTTAGATCTTTGATCCATTTTGAGTTCATTTTAGTACAGGGGGACAAACTGTAGTCCAATTTCATTCTTTTGCATGTGGCTTTCCAGTTTTCCCAGCATCACTTATTGAAGAGGCTTTCTTTTCTCCATTGTATGTTCTTGGCCCCTTTATCAAAAATTATTTGACTATATATATGTGTGGTTTTATTTCTGGGTTTTCTATTCTGTTCCATTGGTCTGAGTGTCTACTTTTCTGCCAATATCATGCTGTTTTGATTGTCGTGGCCCTATAATATAGTTTGAAGTCAGGTATTGTAATGCCCCCAGCTTCATTCTTTTTCTTTAGGATTGCTTTGGCTATTTGGGGTTTTTTATAGTTCCATATACCTCTGATGATTTTTTGCTCCATTTCTTTAAAAAATGTCATTGGAATGTTGATGGGAATTGCATTAAATTTGTATATTGCTTTGGGTAATATGACCATCTTGATTATATTTATTCTTCCTAACCAAGAACAAGGAATATTCTTCCATCTCATTATATCTTTTTTGATTTTTCTTAACAATGGTTTATAGTTTTCATTATATAAGTCCTTTACATTCTTTGTTATGTTTATTCCTAAGTATTTTATTTTATTTTTTTGCAATTGTGAAGGGGATTATTCTTTTGAGTTCGTTTTCAGTTGTTTCATTGTTGGCATTTAGAAAGGCTATTGACTTCTGTATGTTAATTTTGTATCCTGCGACCTTACTGTATTGGCTTATTGTTTCTAGTAATCTTTTTGTGGATTCTTTGGGGTTTTCGATGTATAGGATCATATCATCTGAAAAAAGTGATACCTTTACTTCTTCTTTTCTGATATGGATGACTTTTATTTCTTTGTCTTGTCTGATTGCTCTGGCTAGAACCTCTAGTACCAAATGAAATAAGAGTAGAGAGAGTGGACAACCCTTTCTTGTTCCTGATTTAAGGGAGAAAGTCTTCAGTTTAGTGCCATTTAATATGATGTTAGCTGATGGTTTATCATATATGGCCTTTATCATGTTGAGATATTTTCCTTCTATACCCATTTTGTTGAGAGTCTTAAACATAAATTATGTTGTATTTTATCGAAAGCCTTTTCTGCGTCTATTGATAAAATCATGTGGTTTTTGTTCTTTGTTGTGTTGATATGGTGTATTACCTTAACCCTTTTACATATGTTGAACCATCCTTGAGATTCGGGGATGAATCCCACTTGATCATGATGTATTATTTTTTTAATATGTTGTTGTACTCAATTTGCTAGTATTTTGTTTAGTATTTTAGCATCTGTATTCATTAGAGATATTGGTCTGTAGTTTTCTTTTTTTGTGCCATCCTTGCCTGGTTTTCGTATGAGGGTTATGTTGGCCTCATAAAATGTGTTTGGAAGTATTGCTTCTTCTTCAATTTTTTGGAAGACTTTCAGTAGAATAGAAACCAAGTCTTCTTTGAATGTTTGATAAAATTCACTGGTATAGCCATCCGGGCCTGAACTTTTATTTTTGGGGAGGTTTTTAATGGTTTTTTCTATTTCTTCTCTACTAATATGTCTGTTTAGGGCGTATATGAGTTCTTTCTCTTTTTACCTTGGTAAGTCTTGCAAAGGGTTTGTCAATTTTGTTGATCTTTTCAAAGAACCAGCTCTTTGTTCTATTAATTTTTTCTATAGTTTTATTGTTCTCTATTTCATTTATTTCTGCTCTGATTTTTATTATCTCCTTTCTTTGGCTGGTTTTGGGTTGTCTTTGTTCTTCTTTTTCTAGTTCCTTAAGGTGTGAAGTGAAGTGGTTCACTTGGACTCTCTCTTGTTTGTTCATATATGCCTGAAGTGATATGAACTTCCCTCTTATCACTGCTTTTGCTGCATCTCATAGATTCTGCTATGTCGTATTGTCATTTTCATTAGTCTGTATATATCTTTTGATCTCTGCACTTATTTCTTCTTTGACCCATTCATTTTTTAAAAGTATGTTGTTTAGTTTCCACATTTTTGTGGGATTTTTTCCTCTTTTTTGTAGTTGAATTCTAGTTTCAAGGCTTTATGATCAGAAAATATGCTTGGTACAACTTCGATTTTTCTGAATTTGCTGATGTTGTTTTTGTGGCCCAACATATGGTCAATTCTTGAGAATAATTCATGTACACTGGAGAAAAATGTATACTCAGTCACTTTGGGATGAAATATCCTGTAGATGTCTATCATATCCAGGTGCTCTAGTGTTTTGTTTAAGGCCACTATATCTTTGTTGATTCTCTGTTTAGATGACCGATCTAGTGCTGTCAGCGGTGTATTGAGGTCTCCAAGTATGATTGTATTTTTGTCAGTTTTTGTTTTAAGGTCAATAAGTAGCTGTGTTATATATTTTGGTGCTCCTTGGTTTGGTGCATATATATTAAGAATTGTTATGTCTTCTTGATTCAGTGTCCCCTTAGCCATTATGAAATGGCCATTTTTGTCTTGAGTACTTTTGTTGTCTTGTAGTCAGCATTATCAGATATGAGTATTGCTACGCTTGCTTTTTTTTGGATGTTATTGGCTTGGAGTATTGTTTTCCAGCCTTTCACTTTAAATTTGTTTTTATCCTTGTTACTTAGATGACTTTCCTGTAGGCAGCATACAGTTGAATTATCTTTTTTAATCCATTCTGCTACTCTGTGTCTTTCTATTGGTGAGTTTAATCCATTTACATTTAGTGTAATTATTGACACTTGTGAGTTCCCTATTGCCATTTTATAGATTGCTTTCTGTTAGTTTTGTGTCTTTTTTGATCCTTCTCTTTTGTTTTGCTATCTTTTGTTTTTATTTGGTTGTATTCCATACATCTTTCCTCTGTTGCTATCTTTTTTAAATCATGTGCTTCTGTGGTGGTTTTTTCAATGGTGGTTACCTTTAAGTAATGAAAAGGGTTCCTACCCTGTTCATTGTAGTGTACTATTTTGTGAGTACTTTTGCACTCCATCGTCCTTTGCTACTGTTAATCTCCATCCTTTCCCCCCTTTCTTTTTGTTCTCACAGTTTAAATTTGGTTTTATTGTGTTCTTTTTGGAGCTTTTACTTGTGGCTTTTTTTGTTGTTGTTCTTTGTATCTGATTGGAGAACTCCCTTTAGTAATTCCTGGAGTGGGGGTTTTCTGATGATAAATTCCCTCATCTTCTCTGTATCTGTGAATGTTTTTATTTCTCCTTCATATTTGAAGGATAGCTTTGATGGGTATAGTATTCGTGGCTGAAAGTTCCTCTCTTTCAAGACTTTAAATATTGGGGTAAACTCTCTTCTAGCTTGTAGAGTTTCCGTTTAGAAATCGGATGATAATCTAATGGGCCTTCCTATATGTTGTACTCTTCTTTTCCCTGGCTTCCTTGAGCATTTTTTCTTTGCCGTTGATTTGTGCCAATTTCATTATGATGTGCCTTGGAGTAGGTTTGTTGGGGTTAATAAAACTCGGAGTTCTGTTTGCTTCTTGAATTTGAGGCTTTACTTCTTTCTACAGGCTAGGGAAGTTCTCATCTATTATTTGTTTGAGTATGTTCTCCATTCCATTTTCTCTCTCTTCTCCCTCTGATATACCTATTATTCTTATGTTATTCTTTCTGTTTGAGTCAGATAATTCTTGTAGGGTTATCTCATTGTTTTTAATTTTTGAGTCTCTTTTTTCTTCTCTCTGTTGTGCCTCAAGTTGCTTGTCTCTATTTCAGTAATCCTATCTTATATCTGGCCTGTTCTATTAGCTAAGCTTGTTTCCTTGTTTTTCAGCTTGTGAATTGAGTTTTTCATCTGTGTTTGATTTGTTTTTATAGTTTCAATTTCCTTGGACATATATTCTTTGTGTTCATTGAGTTGTTTTCTGAGCTCCCTAAATTGCCTTTCTGTGTTTTCTTGTATATCTCTGAGTATTTTTAGTATTTCTATCTTGAATTCTCTGTCATTTAGCTCCAAGGTTTCCAATATATTAAATTTTTTCTCCATAGATTTTTTCTAATCTATCTGTGTTACCTCTCTTTCTTTTGTATCCATGATATTAGATTTTCTCTTTTGTAATGGCATCTGAGGGTGGTTTTGTTGATAGTTTTAATGAGATTTAATAAAGAATAAAAAGTTAAAAAGTTAAAAAATCAAAAAAAGTTGTTTTTTTAAAATTAATAATGAAATAAAGAAAAATAAAATAAAATAAAAATTTCAAAAAAGGAAATTATTTCCCCCTTCTGTTTTCCTCTCCTCTCCTCTCCCCTCTTTCTTGAGAAAATCTTATGGTGAACTGTGAATTATATTGTATTTAATAGAACAAACAATGCCTATAACGGAGGGCCTGAATTGGGGATAAGTTATAAAGGGGGAAAATAAATAAATAAATAAATAAGTAAATATAAAAGAAGGGTGTGGTATGGACCCACAAAAAGCAAATAATGAAAAAATTTGGATCAAGAATAAAATGATTTGCGTTTAAGTGTTGGTTCACTAAGAGTTATGATGAGAGTAATAAGAGGGAAACAGGAAAATGGGGGACAAATTAGAAAATTACTATTGTATTTAGTGGAACAAGAGTTTGATAAAATGGAGAGCCAGGGATGGGAGCACTGCTAGTGAGTTAAAAAGGTGAAGTAGAAACCCCTCAAAATGCCACAAACATAAGTTTGAGTCCTAGATAAGATAATTTGTTTGTTATTGATGTTTGAATGAGAGGAGACGTAAAGGAGAAAGGAAGAAACTAATATAGAGGGAGAAAAAAAAGAGAGAGAGAAAAAAAAAGAGGAAACCACTAAAAGAAGAAAAAAGAAAAAAGAGGAGAGAGAGAGAGAAAGAGAGAGAGAGTTAAGGGTTTTGGAGTGCAACCCTCATAGAGAGAAAGGAAGAGGAAAGAAAAGATAATGGGAGATGTAACACTTATGGGTAGTGTAGTTCAAGGAGAGGAGAGCGTAAGACTGGTAGAGAGTTAAACGACCAAATTGGAGGAGGAAAAAAGAAAAAAAAAAAGAAAAAAATCAAGGATGAAGATAAGGGAAACAAATGAACAAATATAATAAAATGGGATAGGTTATAAAGTCTGCAGATTATTCTTGATTTTGAGAGGTTGTCTTCTTGCTTTTTCTTTTTTCTCCCTCTTCCTGGTCGGTGACTCTGTACCCCAGGTTCTGCCCCTTTGGCACGCTCAGGTAGAGGTTTGCAGTTGATAAGTCTCAATGGCGATGTCATGTATTGTGCTTTAATCACGTTGGCAGTTGAGGCTCATTAGTATTTATAGGCTCCGACAGTGAGAGAGTCCGTGTTCCTGGAGCCTCTCTCCTAGTCTGTCCTTCCTCAATTAGTAGCCTGATAATCCAGCTATGGGGTTGCTGCTGCCTCTGCCTGGATAGTAAGAGGCTCAAAAAGTTGACCACTCCCCACTCTATTCCCACTCAGCACAGGACTCTGGGTAAGGTTCAGTCAGTCAGAGCTGCTAGCATAATCAGCCGGTCTTCCGCCCACTCAAAGACTTCTGGCTCTGCCACTCTGTCCAGTAACACGGGCGGGCACCCACTCCCGGGGCGCTTGGAGGAAACTCTCATTCACTATCTGTGTTCGCAGACCAGGATGTCAGACCAGAAGTCTCGCCCTCTGAGTGAAACCCCCGCCCGCACTGAAAAGTTCCAGCGTTGGAATTGGCTCTCGCTCCCTTCTCGTGCGTGGCTCCCTCAGGGCACTGGGGTGGCCTGAGATTCCGCTTTTTGGCCCACACAAAGGCCCCTGACTCTGCCCCTCTGTGGGATAACATGGGCAGGCACTGCCGAGGCACTCGGAGGAATCTCTCGCTCACTATCTGCACGCGCAGACCAGGATATCAGACCAGAGGCCTCACCCTCTGAGTGAAACCCCCTCCCGCATGGAAAAGTTCCAGTGTTGGAATTAGTTCTCGCTCCCTCCCTGTGCGCGGCTCCCCCAGGTTGCTGGGCGGCCTGGAGATTCCACTTTCAGCCCACACAAAGGCCCCTGACTCTGCCTCTCTGTGGTACAACACGAGCGCACACTCCCGGAACTTTGGAAGGAATCTCTCGCCCACTATCTGCGCATGCCGACCAGGAGATCGGGTAAAATGGCTGCCCCACTTGTCTTTCTTTGTCTGGGTTTGGCGCAAGTGTTAGCTGTATTGCCTGGGTTGTCACAGGAACAGTTTTTCCTCAGCTTGGATCTCCGTGCCACAGCCTGGTTCGGCCGTTTGTGCTGCGGCCTGGATCTTTTCACCCCCTTTGCCTGCCTTAGTTTCTATATTCTCAGTTTCCAGTGAAAGCCGCCCTGTTTAGGTTAGTGAGGAAGGCAGAACATTTTTTACTCCCTATTTCCTTCGGAGTTTGGTTATATATTTAGCCAATTTTTCACTTGATCATACCTTTGGGTGCATTGCGAAACATCTGGAGGCTCCAAGGATAGGTTTTTCTGTTTCTGGTTGAAGATCTTGTTGAGTTTTGGGGGAGATTTATTGGTATCGCTTCCTACCCTGCCATTACTCTGACATTATCTCACATTTCCTTTTTTGTTGTTGTTTTTTGGGGTTGTTTTTGGCGCCTTTATTTTTTTTCATTGAATTTATTGGAGTGACACTGGTCAACAAATTTATACAGTTTTCAGGTACACAATTCCACAACACATCATATGTACACTGCATTGTGTGTTCATCTCCCCAAGTTAAGTTTCCACCCATCATCATTTATACACCCTATATCTTTCTCCACCTTCCACCACCCTCTCTCCTCCTGGCAATCACCACACTTTCATTCGTGTCCATGAGTTTTTTTCTCACATTTTTTTTTCCTTTTTTGCTCAATCCTTTAACCCCCTCTCCCTACCTCTTCCCACCAATGCGGTCAGCCTGGTCCCTCTCTATAAGTCTATTTCTATTTTGTTTGTTAGTTCATCTTGTTTATTAGATTCCACATATTAGTAAAATTATATGGCACTTGTTTTCTCTGAATGACATATTTTACTGAGCATAATGTTCTCCAGGTCCATTTATGCTGTCACAAAGGGTAAGTCTTCCTTATTTTTTTATGGCTGAGTAGTATTCTATGATGTAATTATACCACAGCTTTTTCTCACTCACCTACTGAGAGATACTTAGGCTGTTTCCAAATCTTGACTATTGTAAATAATGTTTCAATGAACATAGGAGTGCATATAGTCTTATGAATTAGCATTTCAGATTTCTTTGGGAAAATTCTCAAAAGTGAAATTACTGAGTATAAGCTAGATCATATTTCTGAAGTTAATAGAGTGATAGAGTAATGAAAGATTGAGTTACACTTCTTTGTTATAAATTTTACTTTAACATGAGACTTTTATTTTAACATGAGATCTCTTTTAAGAAAGAAATTATACTCAAATATATATATTGAGTATAATATATATATATTATTGAGTATAATATATATATATTAGACTCTGACTAGCAATCAGTGGAAATGATTTTGTTTGGGGGAATAAGGTGAGAAGAAGAAACTGTTTAACTCTGCCTAAATTTATAACTACAGATAAAACCACATGTTAATTTCCTGGAAAACACATCAGCAGAACAGGTATGAAGATAGGCCTTTAGCTTGCTTTCTAGAAACTAAGTTCTTTAAGATTGAGGCAATTATGATTAAACGGTATGCTTCTGAGAACAGAAAATATCACCCAATTGCTCTGGCTGGTTTGTTCAGTGGATAGAGTGTCAGCCTGGCATATGGACATCCCAGGTTCAATTCATGGTCAAGGCACACTAGAAAAGACACTATCTACTTCTTTCCCCTTTCCTCTGAACCTTCTCTCTCTTTCCCTCCCGTAGCCAGTGGTTTGATTGAGTCAAGCATTGGACACAGACAGGGGTTGCTGGGTGGATCGTGGTTGACATGCATGCAGAAATCTGTCTCACTATCTCTCCTCCTCTCACTTAATATATATCACTCAGCAATAAACCTACAAGCAAACACAAGAGGTGACAGGGAAGTGAATAAGCAACATAAAAAAGCATTAAAAGAGTTTTGGAAAGAAAACCAAAAAACAAAGTTCTAAGAAATACTTGCTCCTCAAAGTTTTGACTGGTGTTTACCTGAACACCAGAGTGTAGAGGCTAGTGCAGCATGCATAGTTTTTGAACACTTATATACAAGTTATTTTATGCCATTATTCAATTTACTCATTGCTTCCTTGATTCACACACACACACAAAAATAATAATACAAAGATGGATAACATTTATAGTAGGATAAATGAAGGGGCAGTATCTTGAATATATAATTGACTATTTCCTATGCTGCTAAACAACTGTTTAGAGTGGGAGCATAATTATTAGAAGATTTTTATGTTTCTTTTCATTGAGCTGAGAATCAATAGTATATGAGCTGAAGGGAGAGTTTTCCCAGAGCTAGAGAATTTTAGTAAATATCAACTTGTTAAGCCTTGGTGGAAATTTGAGTTGCTATTAACAGATGCAGAAAGTAGAAAGAAAAAAACCCCCACTATTCTTCAAAACCATATGTGAGTGTTAGACATTTGATAACAAAATGCAGGTTTATTTAAAATTATTTCAATAATAAAGGCATCTTTAAACTCAGTCTTATGATAGTTTTTAAGGTATATCTCTATTTTACTAACTACTGTAACCCTAATCCCAAGGAAAATGTCTAGTATGTTATAGTACTCAATAAATATTTCCTAAATAAATAGTGGAATCCATAAATTGCATTGAATTTTTTGCTACTACTAATAATAATGTTTAAAAACTTATTAAGCTTCCTATATACCAGTCATTGGAACTAGAACATAGAACAAGGGCTTTCTGTTAAATGTCTCTTTTAATCCTTGTAGTATCAATATAAATAATACATATTTTATATTGTAATACAATTGTGGTCCTCAATTTAAATATATGATAAATAAGGTCCTCAATGTAAATAGATGGTAAATAAGGTACTGAGAGATGAAGCCACTTGCCCAGATAGTGAGTAACAGAGTCACACACAGGCAGACATACTTCAGAATTCCTGCTACTCAAGCATCATGCTATATCTCTTCTACATCTGCTATCATTTTTAACACTCTTCTTTATTTAATAAGCATTTATTGGGTGGCTTTTAGTGTTAAACTCATTTATAGCACTACGTTTGCAAGAATAAACCAACCATCAAGTATTTGTGCTCTCCCATTAACCTTATTATATTGGGGAGAGGAATGTGAAAGAGACATAAACAAAGAAATGAAAAATAAAAGGGAAAATAAAGCAGAATAAAGTAGACAGAGTATCATAGTACCGGTTGCTATTTTAAATAACAAGTCAAATCAAGTCATTCAGTTAAGGTGACACTTAACCAGAAGTATACAGAGAAGAAGAAGCAAGCTATGGAAATAGGTAAGGAAAACGTGTCCTAGTCAAGGGAAGCATGCGAGAGAGGATAGTGGACACTTGGCAACTGTAGAGGATACTGAGGTGGCCAGTGTGTCCAGAGCAGATGAAAAAAGGAGAAAAGTGAAGACAATGAGAAAAAGGTATGCTGGGAAGAGACAGACGACCTTATAAGCATTGATATGAAGGCTTTAGATTTTATTTTTGAGTAGTTTAAAAGTCCATTTGAGGGATATAAGAAGTAAAATGGTTTAAAAATAATAAATATATGTAAACATACATTTTTCTATTATATAGAGTTCAGACTACCCATGATCAATTACATAAATATATGAGAAATGCATATTCAGAAATGTTACAAAATTAAATATTTTATTTTTGCAAATTCATGCTTCTCATTTCTAATGTGTTGAGTTGAGAAAATCTGCCCATAACAAGAAATATGCTGGATTAGAATTCTTCACTGACTAGGGCTATTTGCATTTGTGTGCAGTCTTGTTCTTCAGGCTACTCACACACTCTGAACCACTTTTTTTCTTATTATTTCATTTATCCCCTATATAATGATAATTTACAAATCAACAATCTGAACCCACACTGCTCTCTTCAGTTTCAGATATACATATTAAAGCATCTTACTGCCTCTTTTTTGAATATACAACTCAAAAGCATTTTGAACATCTTGTGTCCAAATGAAACTCCTTATCATTTCTTATAAACTCTATCTCTTTTAAATTTCGTTTATTGTAAAATGACACCACCATTTAGTTATACAAAGTCACAGGCCTCAATCTATTTATCCGTTCATTCAGAATATTTATTAAAACCATATTAATATCTGAAAAAAATATTGAGCGCAGGGGATGGAGTCATGAAAAATCAAATACAGGCCTGACCTGTGGTGGCACAGTGGATAAAGCATCGACCTGGAAATGCTGAGGTCGCCGGTTCGAAACCCTGGGCTTGCCTGGTCAAAGCACATATGGAAGTTGATGCTTCCAGCTCCTCCCCCTTCTCTCTTTCTGTTTCTCTCTCCTCTCTAAAAATGAATAAATAAAGTTAAAAAAATCAAGTACAAAGACAACACATAAATTCTTGAGTCTACGGGAGTATGTGGTCAAAAAACAAACATAAATGAATAGATATACAAGAAAAGCACAGGGTGAAAAAAGATTATATAATTTGGATTATAAAATTATATAAAGAAGTTGGGGAAGAAATTTCAGCATAATTTCCATCAAGTCTAAAGCATGGAATGTTAAATGAGTCTTAAATGAGGATTGGAGAAGGATGCATGTAGTTTACAAAGGAAAGGGAAGGTAATTAAATATTAGGCAGAAGAAACCACTAATACAAAGATCCCAGGGAGATAGTGTATAATGTAAAGAGAAGGGAATTCAGGATGATGCTGTGAAGAACACTAGGTATTAGAAATTGCTTAAAAAATAAAGAAAAGCAGCAGGCAAAGACTGAAAGGAAAGATAGAGTAGAAAAAAATATCCAGAGAAATAAGGTAATCAAAAAGAAGTAGTTAAATACAACTGAGAAATCAAGTAAAATAAAGATTAAAAATTGTTCATTGGATTTGTTAACATGAAATTCAGTAAAGACTTTAACAAGAACAACATTATAGGCATTATGTCAGAAGCAACTAGAATTGAATGGTTTTGAGAATGAGTAGAACTCCTAAGATTCTATATAATAAGAATTAAAACTACATAGAAATTGTCAAACATCTTAGAGGGTCAATTCACACTGTAGGAAACTTGATTTGCCAACAAACATAGAAAAAGAAGCTTAGCCTTTTTTATATTTTTTATTTTATTTAGACAATTTTAATGGGGTGACATTGGTCAACTAGAGCAGTGGTTTCCAACCTTTTTTGAGCCAAGACCAATTTAATGTCATAAAATATTTTCATGGACCGGCCTTTAGGGTGGGACGGATAAATGTATCACGTGACTGAGAAAAGCGTCGAGTGAGTCTTAGATGTAACAGAAGGAATCTGGACATTTTTTAAAAATAAAACGTTGTTCAGACTTAAATATAAATAAAATGAAATAATGTAAGTTATTTATTCTTTCTCTGTGGACTGGTACCAAATGGCCCATGGACTGGTACTGGTCCGCGGCCCTGGGGTTGGGGACCACTGAACATAGATTTAGAAAAAACATCTCCACACCATTTTGACATTCAATTATGTTGTATAGCCATCACCCAAAGTCAAATCATCCTCCAACACCTTTTATTGGTTTTCTTTATGCCCCTTCTTTCTCTCCACCCCCTCCCTCTCCTGCCTTTTCCTCCCCCTGGTAACCACCACACTCTTATCCATGTCCATGAATCTCAATATTTGTCCCACCTATGTATAGAATCATACAGTACTTAGTTTTTTTTAATTTACTTATTTCACTCAGTATAATGCTATCAAGGTCCATCCATGTTGCCGAAAATGATCCTATGTCATCATTTCTTATGGCTGAGTACTATTCCCTGGTATATATGTACCACATCTTTTTTATCTAATCTTCTATTGAAGGGCTTTTTGGTTGTTTCCATGTCTTGGCCACTGTGAACAATGCTGCAATGAACATGGGGCTGCATGTGTCTTTACATATCAATGTTTCTGAGTTTTGGGGATATATACCCAGTAGAGGGATTGCTGGGTCATAAGGTAGTTCTATTCTCAATTTTTTGAGAAACCACCATACTTTCTTCCATAATGGTTGTACTACTTTACATTCCCACCAGCAGTGAATGAGGGTTCCTTTTTCTCCACAGCCTCTCCAACACTTGCTATTACCTGTCTTGTTGATAATAGCTAATCTAATAGGTGTGAGGTGGTATCTCATTGTAGTTTTGATTTGCATTTCCCTAATAGCTAGTGAAGATGAGCCTTTTTTCATATATCTGTTGGCCATTCATATTTCTTCTTGGGAGAAATGTCTATTCATGTCCTTTCCCCATTTTTTATTGGATTGTTTCCTTCTTTATTGTTGAGTTCTGTGAGTTCTTTATATATTCTGGATATTAGGCCCTTATTTAAGCTGTTGTTTGAAAATATCATCTCCCATTTAGTTGGCTGTATGTTTGTTTTGTTGTCAGTTTCTTTTACTATGCAGAAGCTTCTTAGTTTAATGTAGTCCTATTCATTTATCTTTGCCTTTACTTCCCTGGCCTTTGGAGTCAAGTTTATAAAATGTTCTCTATAGCCAAGGTCCATGAGTTTAGTATTTATATTTTTTTCTTCTATGTGATTTATTGTTTCAGATCTTATATTTAGATCAATGATCCATTTTAATTAATTCATGCAAGAAGTTATTCTGTAGTCGAGTTTCATTCCTTTGCATGTGGCTCTCCAATTTTCCATGTATTGAAGAGGATTTCTTCTCTCCATTGTGTTTGTTCGATTCCTTTATCAGTGATGATTTGACCATATATATGTGTTTTTATTTCTGGGCTCTCTATTTTGTTCCATTCATCTGTGTCTATTTTTGCCAATACCATGCTGTTTGGATTATCATGGCTCTGTAATATAATTTGAAGTCAGGTGTTGTAATGCCCCGAGCTTCGATTTTTTTTTCCTTAAGATTACTTTGGCTATTCAGAGCTTTTTATGGTTCTATATTAACCTGATGTTTTCTGTTCCATTCCTTTAAAAAATGACATTGGAAGTTTGCTAAAAATTGCATTAAATTTGTATATTTCTTTTGGTAATATGGCCATTTTAACTATATTTATTCTTTCTAACCAAGAACAAGGAATATTTTTCCATTTCACTGTGCCTTTTTCAATTTTCCTTAATAATGCTTTGTGGTTTTCTCTGGTGCTTTCTGTAGGAATGTGCATACTGTGGGACTGCTTCCCAAAGAAGTGACTGATTTACTGACCCAACAGCTTGAAAAGAGAGGGGGGGCATACTATTTTGTCTTTTACAAGTTTATTTTAAAGCAGGAATTAATCCCATGGCCATTTTGTGGTACTTTAGCCTCTAATCTTTACCAAGAATCACTGTATTTACATGAAATGGCAATTTGAAACTGCATTTGATATAAAAATACTTTTTGTTACTGGGGTTTACATTGAAGCATGTTGTATATACTGCTGAATGATTTGAGGGACTGTCTCATGGAAATTGACAGCACTCTTCGAAGCCCACATGGTGGCAAGTGAATGAAAATATATCCCTCAATAAAATCAAGCAGCATTTCTACAAACAAAAGCAGTTAGAAACCAAAGAAATCCCTTTACCTGTGTGGTTTATTTTCAAAAAAAATTTAACCTATAATTTAAAATACCTTCTTTTCTACAAAAAAAAGTGAGGACTCTTTATTTTTTAACAAGCTTCCCTGAATTAAGATTTTTTCATTGTTTTTAATGAATAAATAAAGATGCTGTTTTTGCAGGGTACCATTGGAACCAATGATGTCATATGTAGCTTTGTGAAAACCTGAGCTCAAGTTTCCAACCTCCTCCACCTGTATATGAAGTAAAATTGCCCTGTGTGTACTGTATAGAATCACCTTGAATACAGAAATTTAAAGGTGCAGAGTTTATTTTATTCCAATCAAAATAGAACTGGAAAGAAAACTCTTCTGTTCTACCTTTTTGTGTTTCAGAAACAAATTCTGTTCTTTGAAAACTGTATCCGGTTGGGGTCGATATTTTTATATATGTTTTATATATGTTGATGTGTGTATATAAGTATCCAATGTAAGCAATGTATTTATAGCCTCCATGCTGCTGGAAATGTGTCACTTTACAGTCCTCCCTGAGCCCCAGGCCATGGGGTAGCCCAGCAGACAGGCTTCCTCCCTGCCCACCACCACATGCAAGGTCATCATCACCAGCCAGACTTCTCTGGCTTTTATTACCACGAGTGTGGTAATAAAATGGAAAATTGTGCAAGACTTGGCAGCTTTTATTCTAGTGTATAAGTTATTTGAAAAATGATGTGTATCATAATTTAAATAATATATTGATTGTTCACACACCATTACTGCCATCTCAGCCTGGGATAGTCCACCATTTTTTGTGATCTCTTCCTCATAAAGGCACTTTAAAACCTAAATAAATAAATAAATAAATAAATAAATAAATAATGACATTGGAACTTGATGGAAATTGTATTAATTTTGTATATTTCTTTTGGTAATATGGCCATTTTAACTATATTTATTCTTTCTATCCAAAAACAAGGATATTTTTCTATTTCATTGTGTCTTTTTCAATTTCCTTTAAGAATGCTTTGTGGTTTCATTATCTAGCTCCTTTATATTCTTTGTTATGTTTCTTCTATGTATTTTAGTTTTTTTTGTAACAACTATAAAAGGGTTTATTTTTTTAGTTTATTTTCTAAAGTTTAATTTTGGCATGTAAGAAAACAATAGATGTGTTGTACATTAATTTTGTATCCTGTGAACTTACTGTATTGATTTATTTTTTCTAATAGCCATTCTGTCAAGTCTTTGGGGTTTCTATATACAGGATCATATCATCTGCAAAAAGTAAAACCTTTACTTCTACTTTCCCAATATGAATGCCTTTTATTTCTTTCTCTTGTTTGATTGCTCTGGCTAGAGTTTCTAGCACTATGTTGAATAAGAGTGGAGAGTGGGCAGCTTTGTCTTGTCCTGATTTTAGAGAAAAAGTTTTCAGTTAATTGCCATTTAATATGATGTTAGCTGATGGTTTGTAATAAATGGCCTTTATTATGTTGAGATATTTACCTTCTCTACCCATTTTGTTGAGTGTTTTAAACATAAAAAAATTTTGTATTTTATCAAATGTTTTTTCTTCATCTATTGATAGGATCATATGGTTTTTATTTTTTGTTTTGTTCATATTGTATATTACATTAATTCCTTTACATATGTTGAAACATCCTGTGATTCTGGGATGAATCTCACTTAATCATGGTAAATTGTTTATTTAATGTGTTGTTGTATTCTATTTGCTAGTATTTTGTTTAGTATTTTAGCATCTGTATTCATTAGAGATATTGGTCTATAGTTTTCTTTTTTTGCGTTGTCCTTACCAGGTTTTGGTATGAGGATTTGTTGGCCTCATAAAATGTGTTTGGAATTATTGCTTCTTCTTCAATTTTTTGGAAGACTCTGAGTAGGATAGGAACCAAATCTTTATTGATTGATAGAATTCACTAGTGTAACCGTCTGGCCCTGGATTTTTATTTTGGGGGGAGGTTTGTTTGTTTTTTACATCAATAAATCAGGGTACATATATTCAAAGAAAAGATTTCCAGGTTATCTTGTCATTTAGTTCTGTTGCATACCTATCACCCAAAGAGAGATCGTCCTCCGTCACCCTCTATCCAGTTTTCTTTGTACCCCTCCCCCTCCCCCTCTCCCTCCTTCCCTCCCCCCCCCCCGTAACCACCACACTCCTGTCCATGTCTCTTAGTCTCGTTTTTATGTCCCACCAATGTATGGAATCCTGCAGTTCTTGTTTTTTTCTGATTCACTTATTTCACTCCGCATAATGTTATCAAGATTCCACCATTCTGCTGTAAATGATCCGATGTCATCATTTCTTCTAGCTGAATAGTATACCATGGTGTATATGTGCCCCATCTTCTTTATCCAGTCTTCTATTTTTTTTTTACAGTGATTAAAAGCCTTTAAGCAAACTCTTGGCCAATACAGCAAGAATCCATAAAAGAGTAGTGTCCTTAACATGTTCACCAAGTCCAAGTTGGTCTCATCACCATGCCAAATCCCTGAAAAATGCAACCCAACCACAGTTCAGTCTGTTAGGAGCTGTCACAGGGAGCAGGAGTCCAGGAAAAGTCCACATCCAGGAAAAGTCCACATGGTACTGGAATTGTTGTCACCATTCTATACTTTGCAGCTCATGTCCAAGTCCCAGTGACCGCTGCTTCTAGCTGGTAATGATTCAGGTAGACTGGAATGGGGGAGGTTTTTGATAGTTGTTTCTATTTTTTCCCTGCTTATGGGTCTATTTAGGCTTTCTACTTCTTCATGATTTAGTCTAGGAAGGTTGTATATTCTATAAATTTATCCATTCCTTCTAGATTGTTAAATTTGGTGGTATATAATTTTTCATAGTATTCTACAATAATCCTTTATATATTTATAATATATGTGGTAATTTCTCCTTTGATTTTGGATTTTGTTTATATGAGTTCTTTCTCTTTTTTTCTTTAGTGAGTCTTGCCAAAGATTCGTCAATTATTTTAATCTTTTCAAAAAACCAGTTCTTGTTTTATTGATTCTTTCTATAGCTTTTCTGTTCTCTATTTCATTTATTTCTGCTCTAATTTTTATTATTTCCTTTCTTCTGCTGGTTTTGGGTTGCCTTTGTTTATCTTTTTCTAGTTCTTTAAAATGTGAAGTTGTTTACTTGGGCTTTCTCTTGTTTGTTCATATAAGCCTGTAATGATATGAACTTCTCTCTTATTACTGCTTTTGCTGCATCCCATTTTTTGTCATTTTTGTTTGTATAAGGTCAACTGGAAAGTTCTATCCATTTCTATCACAACAAGTTTTTACACGTAAGCACATATTTATTTGGCGCATGTGTGCCTCTCTATTTTTTTCACTTAATGTATACATACTTATGTAGCAAATTAACTAAAACAAAGTTGATTCACGTTAGTCTTATGTGTGAAGTGACAGTGTACCCATGGCTACTGATAAAGTTCATTTACACCACTGTAATTTTTACAAATTTCAACAAGAAAGAAATGCTACAAAAGCATGTCTGTCACATCCACCATATTCCCCACACATAGCACCCTCGACTATCACTTGTTTTAGTGCTTACAAAATTTTTTGAAAGGCAAAAATTTCAAAAATGAAGAAGATATCGAACAAGTACTGGTTCAATTTTTCGCATCAAAAGATAAAACATTTTTCAAAAATGGAATATACAAATTGCCCTCACACTGGCAAGAAATCATTAATAATAATGGCAATTATATTATTTAATTAAGTTTCTTGCCGATAAGAAAAATTTGTATTTTGTTTTATTCCAAAAACAGACAGAACTTTCCAGTAGACCTTATATATATCTTTTGATCTCTGCTCTTATTTCTTCTTTGACCCAGTCATTTTTTAGAATTATGTTGTTTAATTTCTGCATATTTGTTTGTTTATTTCTTTTTTGAAGTTTAATTCTAGTTTGAAAGCTTTATGATCAGAGAATATGCTTGGTATATTTTCAATCTTTCTGAATTTATTGATGTTAGTTTTGTGGTCCAACATATGGTCAATTTTTAAGGATGTTCTATGTACACTGGAGAAAAATGTATACTCTGATGTTTTGAGATGAAATGTCCTATATATGTCAGTCATATCCAATTGTTCTAGTATTTCATTTAAGGCCAATATTTCTTTATTGATTTTATGTTTGGGTGAACCATATAGAGCCATTAGTAGTGTATTGAGGTCTCCAAGTATGATTTTATTTTTGTAGGTTTTTTTTTTAGATCAGTTAGTAGATGTCTTATATATTTTGGTTCTCCTTGGTTTGGTGCATATATATTAAAAAGTGTTATGTCTTCTTGATTCAGTGTCCCCTTTATCATAATAAAATGACCATTTTTGTCTCTGATTATCTTTGTTGTCTCATAGTCAGTATTGTTAGTATGAGTATGACTACACCCTCTTTTCTTTGGATATTATTTGCTTGGAGAACATTTTCCAACTTTTCACTTTGAATCTATATTTATCCTTGTAGCTAAGATGTGTTTCTTGAAGGCAATATACGGTTGGATTTTCCTTTTTGGCCCACTCTGCTACTCTGTGTCTTTTTATTGGTGAGTTCAACCCATTTACATTTAATGTAATTATTGACACTTGAGGGTTTCCTATTGCCATTTTGTACATTGCTTCCTGATAGCTCTGTTTCTTGTTTAGTCTTTCTCTTTTCTTTTTCTGTCATTGGCTTTTGTTTAGTTGTATTCCATTCTTCTTTCTTCTGTTTCTTCTTTTCCTAAGCTATGTGTTTCAGTAGTGCTATATTCAGGAGTGGTTACCATTAAGTAATTAAAAAATATATATCATATTTGTTGTAGTCCATTATCTGATGAGTGCTTCTGCATTCCATCCTTCTTTGCTACTGATAGTCTTTGTCCTCTTCCCCTTTTTGTTTTTGTTGTCACAATTATCTTTGTTTTTATTCTGATATTATTGGAGCTTTTATTTGTGGGGGTTTTTTTGTTTTGTTCTTTGTATCTCAGATAAACCCTTTTAGTCTTTCCTGAAGTGTGTTTTTTGGTGATAAATTTCCTCATCTTTTTAAAATTTGTGAATGTTTTTATTTCCCCTTCATATTTGAAGGATAGATTTGATGAATATAGTATTATTGGCTGAAAGTTTCACTCTTTCAGTACTTTAAATATTGATGTTTACTTTCTTCAGGCTTGTAGAGTTTCTGCTGAAAAATCTGTTAATACACTAATGAGCTTTCCTTTATATGTTGTATTCATTTTTTCCCTAGCTGCCTTGAGGATTTTTATTTGTCATTGATTTCTGATAATTTCATTATGATGTGATTTGGAGTAGGTCTGTTTTGGTTAAGGTATCTCGGTGTTCTATCTGCTTCTTCTTTTTTATAATTTTATTTTTGTAATGGGGCAACATTAATAAATCAGGATACATATATTCAAAGATAACATGTCCAGGTTATCTTGTCATTCAATTATGTTGCATACCCATCACCCAAAGTCAGATTGTCCTCTGTCACCTTCTATCTAGTTTTCTTTGTGCCCAACCCCCTACCCCTTTCCTTCTTCCTCTCGCCCCTCCCCCATCACAATCACACTCTTATCAATGACTCTTAGTCTCACTTTTATGTCCCACCTACGTATGGAATTATGCAGTTCCCGTTTTTCTCTGATTTACTCATTTCACTACGTATAATGTTATCAACATCCCACCATTTTGCTGTAAATGATCCGATGTCATCATTTCTTATGGCTGAGTAGTATTCCATAGTGTATATGTGCCACATCTTCTTTATACAGTCATCTATTGATGGGCTTTTTAGTTGTTTCCATGTCTGGCCACTGTGAACAATGCCACAATAAACATGGGGCTGCATGTATCTTTACGTATCAATGTTTCTGAGTTTTGGGGGTATATACCCAGTAGAGGGATTGCTGGGTCATAAGGTAGTTCTATTTTCAGTTTTTTGAGGAACCACCATACTTTCTTCCATAATGGTTGTACTACTTTACATTCCCACCAACAGTGTATGAGGGGTCCTTTTTCTCCACAGCCTCTCCAACATTTGCTATTACCTGTCTTGTTAATAATAGCTGATCTAACAGGTGTGAGGTGGTATCTCATTGCAGTTTTGATTTGCATTTCTCTAATAACTAAAGAAGATGAGCATCTTTTCATATATCTGTTGGCCATTTGTATTTCTTCCTTGGAGAAGTGTCTGTTCATGTCCTCTTCCCATTTTTTATTGGATTGTTTGTTTGTTGTTGAGTTTTATGAGTTCTTTGTATATTTTGGATATTAGGCCGTTATCTGAGCTGTTGTTTGAAAATATCATTTCCCATTTAGTTGACTTTCTGTTTATTTTGTTATCAGTTTCTCTTGCTGAGCAAAAACTTCTTAGTCTGATGTAGTCCCATTCATTAATTTTTGCCTTCACTTCTCTTGCCTGTGGAGTCAAATTCATAAAATGCTCTTTAAAACCCAGGTCCATGAGTTGAGTACCTATGTCTTCTTCTATGTACTTTATTGTTTCAGGTCTTATCCATTTTGATCTTAGATCTTTGATCCATTTTGAGTTCATTTTAGTACAGGGGGACAAACTGTAGTCCAATTTCATTCTTTTGCATGTGGCTTTTCAGTTTTTCCAGCACCATTTATTGAAGAGGCTTTCTTTTCTCCATTGTGTATTGTTGGCCCCTTTATCAAAAATTATTTGACTATATATATGTGGTTTTATTTCTGGGTTTTCTATTCTGTTCCATTGGTCTGAGTGTCTACTTTTCTGCCAATACCATGCTGTTTTGATTGTCGTGGCCCTATAATATAGTTTGAAGTCAGGTATTATAATGCCCCCAGCTCATTCTTTTTCTTTAGGATTGCTTTGGCTATTTGGGGTTTTTTATAGTTCCATATAACTCTGATGATTTTTTGCTCCATTTCTTTAAAAAATGTCATTGGAATGTTGATGGGAATTGCATTAAATTTGTATATTGCTTTGGGTAATATGGGCATCTTGATTATATTTATTCTTCCTAACCAAGAGCAAGGTATATTCTCCAATCTCATTATATCTTTTTCGATTTCCCTTAACAATGGTTTATAGTTTTCATTATATAAGTCCTATACATTCTTTGTTATGTTTACTCCTAAGTTTTTTTTGTTGTTGTTGCAATCGTGAAGGGATTATTCTTTTGAGTTCATTCTCAAATGTTTCATTGTTGGCATATAGAAAGGCTATTGACTTCTGTATGGCAATTTTGTATCCTGCAACCTTACTATATTAGTTTATTTTTTCTATAGTCTTTTTGTGAATTCTTTGGGGTATTCGATGTATAGGATCATATCATCTGCAAAAAGTGATACCTTTACTTCTTCATTTCCGATATGGATGCCGTTTATTGCTCTGGCTAGAACCTCTAGTACCACATTAAATAAGAGTGGAGAGAGTGGACAACCCTGTCTTGTTCCTGATTTAAGGGGGAAAGCCTTCAGTTTAGTGCCATTTAATATGATGTTAGCTGATGGTTTATCATATATGGCCTTTATCATGTTGAGATATTTTCCTTCTATACCCATTTTGTTGAGAGTCTTAAACATAAAATTCTGTTGTATTTATCAAAATCCTTTTCTGCATCTATTGATAAGATCATGTGGCTTTTGTTCTTTGTTTTGTTGATATAGTGTATTACCTTAACCATTTTATGTATGTTGAACCATCCTTGAGATTCTGGGATGAATCCCACTTGATCATGATGTATTATTTTTTTAATATGTTGTTGTATTCAATTTGATATTATTTTGTTTATTATTTTAGCATCTGTATTCATTAGAGATATTGGTCTGTAGTTTTTTTTGTGTGCCATCCTTGCCTGGTTTCGGTATGAGGGTTAAGTTGGTCTCATAAAATCTGTTTGGAAGTATTGCTTCTTCTTCAATTTTTTGGAAGACTTTGAGTAGAATAGGAACCAAGTCTTTGAATGTTTAATAAAATTTGCTGGTATAACCGGCTGGGCCTGGACTTTTATTTTTGGGGAGGTTTTTAATGGTTTTTTTCTATTTCTTCTCTACTAATAGGTCTGTTTAGGCTTTCTGCTTCTTCTTGACTCAGTCTAGGAAGGTTGTATTGTTCTAGAAATTTATCCATTTCTTCTAGGTTGTTGAATTTAGTGGCATAAAGTTTTTCATAGTATTCTACAATAATTATTTGAATATCTACAGTATCTGTGGTGATTTCTCCTCTTTCATTTTGGATTTTGTTTATATGAGTTCTTTGTTTTTTTTCTTCGTAAGTCTTGCCAAGGGTTTGTCAATTTTGTTGATCTTTTCAATTTTTGTTGATTAATAGAACCAGCTCCTTGTTCTATTAATTTTTTCTATAGTTTTTCTGTTCTCTATTTCATTTATTTCTGCTCTGATTTTTATTATCTCCTTTCTTCGGCTTGTTTTGGATTGTCTTTGTTCTTCTTTTTCTAATTCTTTAAAGTGTGAACTTAAGTGGTTCACTTGGGCTCCCTCTTGTTTGTTCATATATGCCTGAAGTGATATGAACTTCCCTCTTATCACTGCTTTTGCTGTATCCAATAGATTCTGATATGTTGTATAGTCATTTCCATTTGTCTGTATATATCTTTGATCTCTGCACTTATTTCTTCTTTGACCCATTCATTTTTTAAAAGTATGTTGTGTAGTTTCCACATTTTTGTGGGATTTTTTTCCTCTTTTTTGCAGTTGAATTCTTGTTTCAAGGCTTTTTGATCAGAAAATATGCTTGGTACAACTTCGATTTTTCTGAATTTGCTGATGTTGTTTTTGTGGCCCAATATATGGTCAATTCTTGAGAATGATTCATGTACACTGGAGAAAAATGTATACTCAGTCGCTTTCGAATGTAATGTCCTGTAGGTGTGTATCATATGCAGGTGCTCTAGTGTTTTGTTTAAGGCCACTATATCTTTGTTGATTCTCTGTTTAGATGACCGATCTAGTGCTGTCAGCGGTGTATTGAGGTCTCCAAGTATGATTGCATTTTTGTCAGTTTTTGTTTTAAGGTCAATAAGTAGCTGTCTTATATATTTTGGTGCTCCTTGGTTTGGTGCATATATATTAAGAATTGTTATGTCTTCTTGATTCAGTGTCCCCTTAGCCATTATGAAATAACCATTTTTGTCTCTGTGTACTTTTGCTGTCTTATATTCAGCATTATCAGATATGAGTATTGCTATGCCTGCTTTTCTTTGGATGTTATTTGCTTAGAGTATTGTTTTCCAACCTTTCACTTTGAATTTGTTTTTATCCTTGTTACTTAGATGAGTTTCCTGTGACAGCATACAGTTGAATTATCTTTTTTAATCCATTCAGCTACTCTGTGTCTTTTTATTGGTGAATTTAATCTGTTTACATTTAGTGTAATTATTGACACTTGTGAGTTCCCTATTGCCATTTTATAGTTTGCTTTCTGTTAGTTTTGTGTCTTGTTTGATCCTTCTCTTTTGTTTTTCTATCTTTTGTTTTTATTTGGTTGTATTCATACATCTTTCCTCTGTTGCTATCTTTTTTAAATCATGTGCTTCTGTGGTGGTTTTTTCAATGGTGGTTACCTTTAAGTAATGAAAAGGGTTCCTACCCTGTTCATTGTAGTGTACTATTTTGTGAGTACTTTTGCACTCCATCGTCCTTTGCTACTGTTAATCTCCATCCTTTCCCCCCTTTCTTTTTGTTCTCACAGTTTAAATTTGGTTTTATTGTGTTCTTTTTGGAGCTTTTACTTGTGGCTTTTTTTGTTGTTGTTCTTTGTATCTGATTGGAGAACTCCCTTTAGTAATTCCTGGAGTGGGGGTTTTCTGATGATAAATTCCCTCATCTTCTCTGTATCTGTGAATGTTTTTATTTCTCCTTCATATTTGAAGGATAGCTTTGATGGGTATAGTATTCGTGGCTGAAAGTTCCTCTCTTTCAAGACTTTAAATATTGGGGTACACTCTCTTCTAGCTTGTAGAGTTTCCGTTTAGAAATCGGATGATAATCTAATGGGCCTTCCTATATGTTGTACTCTTCTTTTCCCTGGCTTCCTTGAGCATTTTTTCTTTGCCGTTGATTTGTGCCAATTTCATTATGATGTGCCTTGGAGTAGGTTTGTTGGGGTTAATAAAACTCGGAGTTCTGTTTGCTTCTTGAATTTGAGGCTTTACTTCTTTCTACAGGCTAGGGAAGTTCTCATCTATTATTTGTTTGAGTATGTTCTCCATTCCATTTTCTCTCTCTTCTCCCTCTGATATACCTATTATTCTTATGTTATTCTTTTTGATTGAGTCAGATAATTCCTGTAGGGCTATCTCATTTTTTTAAATTTTTGAGTCTCTTTCTTCTTCTCTCTGTTGTGCCTCAAGTTGTTTGTCTTCTATTTCACTTATCCTACCTTCTATCTGGCCTGTTCTATTAGCTAAGCTTGTTACCTCGTATTTCAGCTTGTAAATTGAGTTTTTCATCTCTGTTTGATTTGTTTTTTTTTTTTTGTTTATTTGTTTTTTTTAGAGAGAGGGATAGACAGTTAAAGACAGGCAGGAACGGAGAGATGAGAAGCATCAATCATTAGTTTTTCATTGCGCGTTGCGACACCTTAGTTGTTCATTGACTGCTTTCTCATATGTGCCTTGACCACGGGCCTTCAGCAGACCAAGTAACCCCTTGCTTGAGCCAGCGACCTTGGGTCCAAGCTGGTGAGCTTTGCTCAAACCAGTTGAGCCCGCACTCAAGCTGGCGACCTCAGGGTCTTGAACCTGGGTCGTCTGCATCCCAGTCTGATGCTCTATCCACTGCACCACCACCAGGTCAGGCTGTTTGATTTGTTTTTATAGTTTCACATTCCTTGGAAATATATTCTTTGTGTTCATTGAGTTGTTTTCTGAGATCCCTAAATTGCCTTTCTGTGTTTTCTTGTATATCTCCAAGTATTTTTAGGATTTCTATTTTAAATTCTCTTTTTTTTAACTCCAAGGTTTCCAATATATTAAATTTCCTCTCCATAGATTTTTCCTCATCTATCTGTTACCTCTTTTTCTTTTATATCCATGATATTTGATTTTCTCTTCCTTAATGGCATATGAGAGTGGTTTTGTTGATATTATTATGAGATTTAATAAAGAATAAAAAGTTAAAAAAATTAAAAAAATCAGAGTTTTTTTTTTAAAAAAATAATTAAATAAAGAAAAATAAATTAAAATTTTAAAAAAGGAAATTATTTCCCCCCTCCTTTTTTCCACTCCTCTCCTCTCCTCTCTTTCTTGGAAAAATCTTGTGGTGAACTGTGAATTATATTGTACTAAATAGAACAAACAACACCTTTAATAAAGGGCCTGAATTAGGGAGAAGTAATAATGGTGGAAAAAAGGGGGGTATGAACCCACAAAAAGCAAATAAGAAAAAAATTTGGGTCAAGAATAAAATGATTTGCTTTTAGGTGTTGGTTGAATAAGAGTTATGATGAGAGGAATAAGAGAGAAACAGGAAAATAAGGGGACAAATTAAAAAATTACTATTGTATTTAGTGGAACAAGAACTAGATAAAATGGAGAGCCAGGGATGGGAGCACTGCTAGTGAGTTAAAAAGGTAAAGTAAACCCCCCCCCCCCAAATGCCACAAACATAAGTTTGAGTCCCAGATAAGATAATTTGTTCATTATTGAGGTTTGAATAAGAGGAGACGTATAGGAGAAAGGAAGAAACTAATATAGAAGGAGAAAAGAAAGAGAGAGAGAGAGAGAAAAGGGAACCACTAAAAGAAGAAAAAAGAAAAAAGAGGAGAGAGAGAGAGTTAAGGGTTTTGGAGTGCAACCCTCATAGAGAGAAAGGAAGAGGTAAGAAAAGATAATGGGAGATGTAACACTTATGGGTAGTGTAGTTCAAGGAGAGGAGAGAGTAAGACTGGCAGAAAGTTAAACGACCAAATTGGAGGAGGAAAAAAAAATCAAGAATGAAGATAAGAGAAACAAACAAACAAATATAATAAAATGGGATAGGCTATAAAGTCTGCGGATTATTCTTGATTTTGAGAGGTTATCTTCTTGCTTTTTCTTTTCTCTCCCTCTTCCTGGTCAGTGACTCTGTACCCCGGGTTCTGCCCCTTTGGCATGCTCAGGTAGAGGTTTGCAGTTGATTAGTCTCTATGGCGATGTCATGTATTGTGCTTCAGTCTCGTTGGCAGTTGAGGCTCATTAGCATTTATAGGCTCTGACAGTGAGAGAGTCCGTGTTCCTGGAGCCTCTCTCCTAGTCTGTCCTTCCTCAATTAGTAGCCTGATAATCCAGCTATGGGGTTGCTGCTGCCTCTGCCTGGATAGTAAGAGGCTCAAAGAGCTAGCCACTCCCCACTCTATTCCCACTCAGCACAGGGCTCTGGGTAAGGTTCAGTCAGTCAGAGCTGCTAGCATAATCAGCCGGGGCTTCCATCCACTCAAAGACTTCTGGCTCTGCCACTCTGTCCGGTAACCCAGGCAGATGCCCACTCCTGAGGGGCCTGGAGGAAACTCTTGCTCACTATCTGCATGCAGACCAGGATATCAGGCCAAGAGTCTCACACTATGAGTGAAACCACATGGAAATGTTCCAGCATTGAAATTGGCTCTTGCTCCGTCCCCATGCATGGCTTTTTCAGGGCACTGGGGTGGCCTGGAGATTCCGGTTTTGGCCCACACAAAGGCCCCTGACTCTGCCCCTCTGTGGGATAACGCTGGCGCCCACTGCCGAGGCACTCAGAGGTATCTCTCGTTCACTATCTGCATGTGCAGACCAGGATATAAGGCCGGCTGCCTCACCCTCTGAGTGAAACCCCCACCTGCACAGAAAAGTTCCAGTGTTGGAATTGCTTCTAGCTTCCTTCCCATGTGTGACTTTTTTAGGGCACTGGGGTGGCCTGAGATTCTGCTTTTGGCCCACACAAAGGCCTCTGACTCTGCCCCTTTGTGGGATAACACGAGTTCCCACTCCTGAGGTGCTAGGAGGAATCTCTTGCCCACTCTCCATGCACGCCGACCAGGATATCAGGCTGGCCGCCTTACCCTCTGAGTAAAACCCCCGCCCGCATGGAAAAGTTGCAGCGTTGGAATTGGCTCTCACTCCCTCCCTGTGCACAGCTTTTTCAGGGTACTAGGGCAGCCCGGAGATTCCACTTTCGGCCCACACAAAGGCCCCTGACTCTGCCTCTCTGTGGGGTAAAACAAGCGCCCACTGCTGAGGTACTTGGAGGAATCTCTCACCCACTATTTGCATGCGCCGATCAGGAGATCAGGGAAAATGGCTGCCCCACTTGTCTTTCTTTGTCTTGGTTTGGTGTGAGTGTTAGCTTGTATTGACTGGGTTGCCACAGGCATAGTTTTCCTTGGCTTGGATCTCTGTGCCACAGTCTGGTTCGGCCATTTGTGCCACGGCCTGTATCTATTCACCCCCTTTGCCCGCCTTAGTTTCTATACTCTCAGTTCCCAGTGAAAGCCACCCTGTTTAGGTTAGTGAGGAAGGCGGAGCATTTCTTAGTCCCTATTTCCTTTGGGGTTTGATTATATATTTAGCCTTTTTTTTTTTGCTTGACCATACCTTCAGGTGTATTGTGAAACATCTGGAGGCTCCAAGGATAGGTTTTCCTGCTTCTGGTTGAAGATCTTGTTGAGTTTTGGGGGAGATTTATCGGTATCGCTTCCTACAGCGCCATTACTCTCCTGTTTGCTTCTTGACTTGAGGCTCTAACTCTTTTCACAGGCTTGAGAAGTTATCATCAATTATTTGTTTGTATATTTTCTTCATTCCTTTTTCTCTCCCTTCTCCTTCTGATATACCCATTATCTTTATATTGCTCTTTCTGATGGAGTCAGATAATTATGTAGGGCTTTCTAATTTTTTTTAAATTCATGAGTCTCTTTCTTCTTCTCTCTGTAGTGTCTCTAGTTGTCTGTCTTCAATGTCACTAATTCTCTCTTCTATCTGGTTTGTTCTATAAGCTAAGCTTATTACCTCATTTTTCAGTTCATGTATTGAGTTTTTCATCTCTGTTTGATTCCTTTTTATAGTTTCAATTTCTTTCATGAAGTATTCTTTTTGTTCATTAAATTGTTTTTTGAGCTTACTAAATTGCCTATCAGTGCTTTATTGTATCTCACTGAGTATTTTTAGAACTTCAATTTTGAATTCTCTGTCATTTAACTTGAAGATTTCCAAGTAATTGAAAATTTTTCTACAGATTTTACATCATCTATCTGAGCCTCATCTCTGTCTTCTGTATCCACAATATTTGATTTCTTTTTCCTTGATGGAGTTTGAGAGTGGTATTGTTAATAACAGTAACAAGAGATAATTAAAAAATAAAATAAAAATTGAAAAAATACAATGAACAAATGAAATTTTATAAGGATAAATGGAACAACAACTACAGAGAACAAGGAGCAGGAACTTAGAAAAAATTAAAGAAAATGAAATAAAAAACAAGCAAAATGCCACAAAAAATAATATGACTCCCAAATATAATAATTTGATGAAAAATGATTGTCTGATTAGAGCAAAAACAAGAAAGAGAAAAAGAGAAAGAAGAATAGGTAAGAGAGAAAAAGAAAAAGAGAAATAAAAAGAACAATAATAAGAAATAAAGGTTTCAGAAATAAAACCCACACTAAAAACAAGAATAAAAAATATAACAACTGTGGAAAAAGAAGTTCAAAGAGGAAATAATGGAAAAAAGAAAAAGGAAAGAAAAAATGACAAAAAGTTAAAGAAATGTAATTTTTTTCTGGTTTTGAGAGGTAACTTTTTCCTTTTTTTTTTTTTTTTACAGGTGGCACTGTACTACTAATTTTGCCTTTGTGGGGCACTTGGGCAGAGTTCTTCTGATGGTGGTAATGTTGTAGGCTGGGCTTCAGTCCCATTGGTAGGCAGGGTTTGTTAGGGCTTTGCATTTTTATGGCTCTAGCAGTAGCTGTGTCAATTCTCTATGCCCTTTTCCCCATGTCCCTCCTACCAGAGCTGGCAGCCTGGAGACTTAGCTATGGGTCTGCTTCAGTCACTGTTTGTACAGCAAAGGGAGCAATGCATAGCTAGGTCCTTCCTTCAGTACCACTTAGAGCACAGTTCTGAGCAAGGCAGTGACAGTGAGAGCCACCAGTAGGAGCAGGCAGGGCAGGGCACAGACAGCAGATCAAGTGCCTTTCTGCTATATACAGGCAAAATTCTATGGTTCGACAGGCACATCTAGCACACCTCAGCACCTTGGGTTCAATCACAAGGGGCTTCTCGCATGCTGGTTGAGAGCCCAAGGTAGGCCACATTTGCAACCAGCTCCCACAACTACAGCAATGTATACAAACACTACCACCTGACTGCATAAGCATCCCACACTTGTGATCTCAGGTGGAGTGGGGAATGCACACAGACACTTGCACTGGCTTACCCCGGCACCCAGCGCCAGCAATCTCTGGCTAAGCACTCTGGCCTATGCACATGCCCAGTGCTGGTGATCTTAGGTGGGATGAGGAATGCACAAAGAAGCTCACACTGGCCCATGCAGGCACCCACTGGCAATTTCAGGTAGAACCCACCACACTTGCACGTGTCCAGCATCTGAGATCTCAGTCAGAGCAAGTGTGTTCTTTCTTTTGTTTGAGCACCTACCCTAACTCAGCTTCTTCCCCACTAGCTCAGTCTCTCTACTTCGCCTGGCTCCAAACAAAAGTGCCCCTTCCTCAGGTCAGTGAGAAAAGCGAAATATCCCATCCTCCATCTTTTTTCCTTCTGAGCAGATTTTATTTTCAGCCATCTTTTCACACAATTATACATTATCTGGTGTGTGTATATTTCAGGTGCTCCTGAGATATTTTTCTCTGTTTAGTTGTTAAATTTGTTGAAATTTCAAGGGGAGAGGTCAGGAGTATCCTTCACACTGCCATTTCTCTCTCCTTTTTTTCCTTAGCCTTTTTAATAATCAAGAAAAATAAATGTTATTTTTCACATACCAGCAAACCAGATTAACAAAATTATTTTATTTTGACAATATCAAGTATTAAAATACTTGATGAATATACAATAATATACAATAATATTAAACCACCAGGACAGTTATACACTATCAGTAACTTTGAACACACCTTGGAAACAGTTTACCTCACCTAAAAAATCAAAGAGGTCCACATTCTGTGATCCAAAAATGCCCTAAAGGAATTTGTACAAATGGACACCATGTGTACATACACTAGAATATGCATATGCACAGTAGTATTATTTTTTAAGAGCATAAAACCTAGAAGTACATGTCTACCAAAAATAAAATACATAAATATAGTGTGGTGTAAGGATAAGAAGCAGTACTATATACTTGTAAACATAAATGAACTGTAGCTATGCATACCAACAAAGATGAATATCAAAACATAGTTGAGTGAAAAACATAATGCAGAAGAACACTAGAGAATGATGAAATGTGTAAAATGTTAGTAGGCAGGTAAAACTGAACAATCGTGTTTAGTAATATAGACATAGAGGTAAATAACAAAGTAAAACATGAGAAAAACAAAAAAAATATCAATATAGTGCCTACCTTATTGCAATATATACAACATAGCACAAGGGGGATATAATTAAGGACAGACACACTAGAAATGTTAAGTTACTGGTAATATTCTATTAATTTATGAAAGTTGAAACATAAATAGACATAGAGAAAGTGAAGACACTCCTTTTATAAATCTTTTAAAGGGGGAAAGAATGATCAGAAGAGAATGTGAGATCCAAGATAACTTTTATAAGATGAGACTTTTAATACTACTGAGTAGAATCTAGAAGAGAGAACATGATTACAGATCCAGAAGAGACAGAATAGCCCTTAAGCAAGTAGGAAGAGAACATAAATCAAAATAAATTTGTGTAAGTTTTTTAAATTATTTATGAATCAAAGAAGTAACTTTCACACAGATACATGTGATAAAAAATCATACTGTTTAGAAAGAAACTGTACACTAAACTCAAATGCTCACATTCTTTGTGACTTATTTCTTCAGCTCTTTTTTAAAACATTTTTTTTATTGAGAAACATTTTTATGGATATAAGAGTAACAGAATAAGTATAATAACGAATCCATATATTAACAACATATCCAGATCCAAATATTATCAACACATGGCAATTTTATTTCATCATTACCCCCACTCATGTCTCCTACTCCCATGTTATTTTACAGCAAATTTTGGATATAATAGTTAGTATGTAAAAACTTTCATATGCATCTCTAAACAATGAGCTTTATGAAATCATATCCACAATGCTATTTCCACAGTACATATAACTCATTAAAAATAATTATTTTTTGTGACAGAGACAGAAAGAGAGAGGGACAGATAGGGACAGACAGGAAGGGGGAGAGATGAGAAGCATCAATTCTTCATTGTGGCATCTTAGTTGTTCATTGACTGCTTTCTCATATGTGTTTTGACCAGGGGCTAGGGCAGAACAAGTGACCCTTCTTAAGCCAATGACCTTGTGCTTCAACCCAGTGACTTTTGGGCTCAAGCTGGTGACCATGAAGTCATATCTATGATCCTATGATCAAGCCAGCGACACCACACTCAAGCTGGTGAGCCCACGCTCAAGGCGGTGACCTCAGGGTTTCAAACCTAGGTCCTCCCTGTTTCGGTCTGATGTCACCACCTGGTCAGGCTAAAAAATAATTTTTAATATCAAATATCCTCAGTTGATGTCCTTTTGACACACAATTCATAAAATACACTGTCCACCTCACTAGTGCTTACCTCTGATCAGTACCAGTTCACAATTTAAAATAGATCCCCTGCATCCTTGACTTGTATGTGACACCATCAACTTCCAGTCACAAAACCTGTAGATCTTACAAAATTATACTACTCTCTCGAAATTGACTTTTTTCTTAATGAAAGACTGTGTTTTCCAAATTGTCCCACCTGTGTTTTGAGTCACAAGTTATTCAAGTTAACTTACATTCCAACTAATTGGTAATTCTGGACTCACTTGTCAGTTGGAATGTTAGCACAATAATAATTAGAGTAACACTTCATAAGAAGGGTTAAAAAAAAGTTATGAAGAAAGTGAAGATTAAAAAATATTTGTCTATAAAAAATTTATAGTGGTGATAAAATTTTGAATTTTTATTGTGTAGTTGATGCAGAAAAAGAACTCAGTACATGCACAGAGAAGCATGTTAAAATGGTTTGGTTTATTCCCAGGGCTCTGACACCAACTGACTTCGATTAAATAGCAGTGAGCTGGAAAAGCATTCTGGGTATTGGTATGCAAATTAAATCACCAAGCATTTCTTCCTATGGTTTTGGAATTCCCACAGCCACAGCTACAATGAAATGTATATTTTAAAGTTGGATTTTAAGCAAGCGAATATAAAAATGTCTTTCTACAAGACAAATATAATTCTAATGGAGCTAAAATGTTTCTCTAAGAGCAACAACAATAAAAATTTAGTAAAGAATTATTTTTAAAAGTGTTTTCAAAGATACATGAAAACATGCACATAGCATAGTCTTTAATCCATAATTTCAGCCTCACGACACTGTAAAGGCTTTCTCTGAATTAAGACATTTTTATTTTGGCATTTTTAAAGAAAGTCATAATTGACATGTGTACAAAGCAATTAAAGACCAATGATTGTTTGAAGAGCAAGAAAACATTGTTCATATAGCTTCTAGGGTATTAGTTTGGCTTTTCAAATAAATACTGTCTCAATCATTTAATTTTAAAAAGAAATTAACAGTGTTCTGAAGCAATACTAATTTGAAAATAAAAATTATTTCCTCTCTAGTACAGAAATTTCCATAGAGAATTTTTAAGTACATTCATATTTGATACCTTGCCTGTCAATTCCCCTTACTCTAAAGAGAATGAAATGAAAAAAAGGCATCTCTAGGCACAGAGAAAATATTCTGGTGGCAATGCTTTAGTAATGTGACACAAAGTCTTGATTTTTTTAGTGTTCAATTTCACACCCTTCCTACTCTTCATTCTCCCCTCTCCTGTCACCTTAAGTAAAGTAGGGTTTGATTCTTAAGTCATAAACTAAAATACAAAATGCATAATGCAAGCCATCCCTTTGCTGTGTCAGCCAAAATCACTCTGCAGCTCACCCCTGCAGGGGACCAAACGGGGAATTTCCAAAAACATTAATGTATTCAGAAGAAATATCCAAATAAAGAAAGCCTGTAAACATTGTCTGTGGGAAGTTTTTTAGTGCCCTTCCCAAATGCAAACAAACTCTCATTTTTTCCACAGAAGTGGGATCTGTTTCTGCCATCTAGTGACAATAAGGCCAATGGATGCTTAGAAAAGAAAAACATTTTCTAAATAGGCTAAACAAAGCAATCCTAAGCCACTAGGATTTTACAGAGATGCACGGGGTAGTGCATGCACATACACAGATCCTTTAAAAAGAAGTCTTTTAACAGGCACACAAAGTGCAAGTGTCATCCAGATGTCCCTGGCTGAAATAAGAAAAACAAAACAGATTCTACCTATATGGGTGGAGTGCTTTGAAAGTTCTCACGTCACTTTCACATGCGTTATCTTTACAAGAGTCCATGACCCAGTTCAAGCACTGTTTGGGAGTATGGGATCTAGTGTCAGACTGCCTGAATTCAAAGCTCACTTGCTCCCATATTTGAAATCTTATTAATGACCCAGCCAGTATAAAATTCAGCAGTCCTAATTACTAGAATTTTGATCACTGCCATATCCCATGTTCTTCTTTCTATACACTAAGTTAGGTTACATGGCTACACTATGGTGAAAACAGTTATGTAAAAAAAAAATCACTTTAAATTCAAACATTCTGATTATGGATCTTTAGAAGAATATATATGGTTATAAGCATATAACAAACTATTTGATAGCAGAGACACCAATGGTAAAGGAAGGTGGGGGGAAGGGTTATAATCAGAACAACAATTTATGATCTTTCAGGGATTTTAATTCCCCAGGGCCCCTAGAACTTGTATTTGAAGTCTTAGGGAGACAGAAATGTAGTAATTACTTGCTTATTTTTCTACAGCATTGTTTGTTTCTCTCATCACATTTAACTTTACATAAACCAAAACCTTTATATTTTGCTCAGACTGTTTTTTTCCATGTGAGAGAGAATGGGAAAATACAGAGAGGAGAAAGATGATCTTGTCTAGGAATGTGAAAAAGGCTGAATATGGAGGCATACATGCAGGCTGGAAGAAGGGACTGTAAAAGTTTTCTCTTTTATTTTCCCCAATTCTCATATTTACATATCTCTGCTTCCAAGACTATGTTTTCTTGATTTTTATCCTACATCTCTGACTGCTCATTTTACATTTTTTTCTGGTTTTCTCTTATCACCCCGACCCTTGCACATTGGAATCCCAAGAATTCATTCTTTGGATCTTTTGTCTTTTCTATCTATTCTCATACCTACAATGATTTTATCTATCTTCATCATTTAAATATTATCTGGCCCTGGCTGGTTGGCTCAGCGGTAGAGCGTCGGCCTGGTGTGCGGGGGACCCAGGTTCGATTCCCAGCCAGGGCACATAGGAGAAGTGCCCATTTGCTTCTCCACCTCCCCCTTCCTCTCTGTCTCTCTCTTCCCCTCCCACAGCCAAGGCTCCATTGGAGCAAAGATGGCCCGGGCACTGAGGATGGCTCCTTGGCCTCTGCCCCAGGCACTAGAGTGGCTATGGTCGCAACAGAGCGACGCCCCGGAGGAGCAGAGCATCGCCCCCTGGTGGGCAGAGCATCGCCCCTAGTGGGCATGCCGGGTGGATCCCAGTCGGGCGCATGTGGGAGTCTGTCTGACTGTCTCTCCCCATTTCCAGTTTCAGAAAAATACAAAAAATAAATAAATAAATAAATAATTAAAAAAATAAATATTATCTAGCTGGCTAGCTATATATATAATAACAACTCACAAATTGTATCTATGACTTAGCTAATTTTCCTGAACAGTGGCTCTCAGGAGAAGAGCCTGTCTCACACTTGAAAGTGCTCAATAAAGAGAGCAATTCTGACCAAAAAAAAGTGAGTGAGAGAGAACTCTAGATTTATATAGCCAACTATCTAATTGAGGTCCTCATCTGCAAATATAACAGGCATCTAAAAATAAATAAGTCCAAATTGAGCTCTGAAACTTATAGCCCTAACCACATTTTATTTTATTTTATTTATTCATTTTTAGAGAGGAGAGAGGGAGAGAGAGAGACAGAGAGGGAGAGAGAGACAGAGAGAGAGAGAAGGGGGAGGAGCTGGAAGCATCAACTCCCATATGTGCCTTGACCAGGCAAGCCCAGGGTTTCAAACCAGCGACCTCAGCATTTCCAGGTTGACACTTTATCCACTGTGCCACCACAGGTCAGGCCCTTAACCACATTTTTTAAAAATGTATTGAGGTTACATTAGTTAATAAGATCATCTAGGTTTCAAGTGTGCATTTCTATGATATGTGATCTGTATATTGCATTCTGTATCCACCACCCAAAGTCAAATCATCTTCTGTCACCATATATTTGGTACCCTGTATCTTTCACTACTCCTCCACCCTTACCCCTCTGGTTACTACTATACCATTGTCTTTGTCTATGAGTTTTAGAAGATGCGGTACACATATACTATGGAATACTATTCAGCCATAAAAAAGGATGAAATACTGCCATTTGCAACAATGTAGATGGATCTTGAGAATATTATGCAAAGAGAAATAAGTCAGTGAGAAAAAGCTAAGAACCATATGATCTCACTCATATGTAGGATATAAAACCAACCACCTAAAATGTCATTTCCATTCTTCCAGTTGTCCACATTGTTTACGTTGTTCATGATGGTATAATTTGATCCTCTGAATTTAGCTGAAACTACCTGAAACTACCAATGGGGTTACAGCAACCAATAACTTCTTTCATTTGACACTAAGAAAATGTTTTGACTTCTGTATCTGACATGCTTAAGCAACATCTCTTAATCACTTTGATCTCAGACTAGAAGTTTAGTCTACTGTAAAACTTTCTCTAGTCTTACAAAACTAAATCAGGCACTATTCTCATGTGATGATAGACATCATATATTTATTCATCATGTATTCTTTTTTATAAATTTCACATTACATACTCAGTATATATTGTTTAATTCTTGAGTAATTATGAACCATATCTCAAATTTAACTCTTTTATCTATGTATCAATTCAAATATCTTAAGCCACAAGAAACAAAAACGCAATTCAAATTTCTTAAACAATAAAAATGTCATCATCATATATTAAAAGAAGTTTCTAGCAATACAATTGCTGGATCAGTATAATCAGAAATTTAACTACATCACTGAAGAGCTCAGTGTGTTTGATTTGTACTCAGAATGATACCTTTGCAATCATTAAGTGACTGCAATTACTCTAGACTTCATGTCCAAACATGACAATATTTGGAGAAAAAAAGACTGTTTTTTTCTTTTTTGGGGGGTCTACTTAAAATTAACAAAATTTGGAACCTTTTGCCAGTAGTGCCTCCTACACTATCTCTCATATATTAATGGCCAGAATCAGCCCTTCCTAAACCAGTTCTTGGAAAGGAAGATGAGAAATACTTAGATTAAGTTGGAGTAATAATTTAAAGTGGGCTATTTGAATATCAACCAATAAATTACAATTCTATAAATTGGAATTACCCCAATCTGTCTGGATGTCATAGTAAAATAGCTTTCCAAAATATATAACTGAAGTTCAGCTACTGAGCACATCCATCCCATCTCTCAGAGGCTTGCATGGATTTATTTAAATAAACAGTTTAATTTATCAAGGTAGCAGCTCTCCTATCTCCATTGTTTCATTGTCTTATGTGTGAATGATATACATGAACTGCTCCAGTTTCCAAGAAACGTAACTACCAGAAGTTTTTCGGGTGTGTGTTCCTAATTATAAAATTTTGTGTATGGGGTTTTCATGTCATATTGTATGGGCCAGTTGCCCTGCCACTTGTTCACATCTATCTTGGTAGTTGTTGTTTTAAAATGGAACCAGAGAGCCATGAGAATGGGGGAAAATACTTAACCTACTTTAGAGGCTAACACCTATGAGATAGGAGATGATGGGAAGGGGGCTCAAAAGTATAAGAGGATTATGCTACATTTTAATAACTTTAAAATAAAATAGAAAATTAAATACAACTCAGTCTATATATATATATATATATATATATATATATTTGAAATAGGAGACAAATCCTTAGCTTTTCTCTATAATAAAATAAATATAATAAATTCAATGAAAAGCATCTCAAGAGTCCAATGGAGAAAAAATTCAGTGATAGGAGGCGGCAAGATAGCGATAGAGTAGGCAGACGTACCAACTTCCACCTCCCCAAGCCAAACTGTATTACAACTTAATTTTAAGAACCTGGAATTTTAAGAATCTGGAAAAACCAACTTTGGACTAAAGTAAGAGGACTCTAACCAAGGATCTCTGAAGAAGCCACACTGAGACTGGAAGGAAAAGCGGAAATGCAGAGAGGGCTGCCCAGCTCCCGAGAATGAGTGGAAGCCTAGAGAAACTCGTGTGGCAGGAGGTGAGTTTAGCGGAGAGGGGAGAGGCCTGGGCCCCAGGAACGAAGCTCCAGCATGCAATCTAGAGCCTAGAAGGGCATACAGACAGTATTTAGCTGTAAAACAAGCCAGGATACTGTTTTCAAGAAAGAGACAGATTTCTCAGACTCAGGATTCATCTTAAAGGGTTCACACAGAAAATCTCTTTCACAACCAGTCACCCAGGGCTCCGGGGCATAGGGAGAGCTGAGAGGACCAGCGTAGCAGGAAGAGAGTGTAATCTAGGAGGCACAGGGAGAAACACTGAGGGACAGCCACCCTAACCCCTGGGCTAATTCACTCTCCAAATCTAAAGTGAATATTTTTCTTGGAACCAGCAATACCAGCAGAGGGAAGCAGGTCACCAGCCAAAAAAAAGCTCTCTTGCTGCAGTCAGAGCAAAGAATCGCTTAGAAGCAGGAAGCCATCAGGAATACAGCATTGAGTGCTAAGGTCTAGAGGCATCGCCACCCCCACACTGCTGAGTACTCGCTGGAGGGTGGGTGGCAATGGGACATGGAAGCACAGTCCCATCAGTGGGGGCAGAAGCTGAAGGCTGGCTGCAGCTGTGGCCTGGGTGTGCCAGTGCCACCAAAGCCCCTGCTTGAACATCCAAGGCAGTGTTAGAGGGGGTGGCAGGCCTGAAGACAGACCATACCTAGAGAGCACAAAAGCCAAAACCATCAGACTCATGAGGCCACACCCTTCTTGTACAAAGACAAAATAAGAAGGCAGAGAAATGCAACTGAAATGAATCAACTGAAATCCCCAGAAAAAGATTTAAATTAGATGGAAATAACCAAATTACTGAATGCAGAGTTTAAAAAATGATTGTTACAATGCTCAAAGATCCTAGAGCAACAATGGATGGGCATAACTAGCACCTAAATAAAGACATAGCAAGTATAAAAAAGGACATTGAAATAATAAAAAGAATCAGTCAGAAATGACAAATACAATATCGAAATGAAGACTAAACTGGAAGAAATTAAAAGCAGGATGGATGAAGCTGAGAATTGAATCAGTGAGTTAAAAGACAAGATAAACAAAAGCATAGAAGCAGAGCAGCAAAAAAAAAAAAAAAAAAAAAGAGGCTTAAAAAATCTGAGAACCCTGGCCGGTTGGCTCAGTGGTAGAGCATCGACCTGGCGTGCAGAAGTCCCGGGTTTGATTCCCGGCCAGGGCACACAGGAGAAGCACCCATCTGTTTCTCCACCCCTCCCCCTCTCCTTCCTCTCTGTCTCTCTCTTCCCCTCCCACAGCCGAAGCTCCACTGGAGCAAAGATGGCCCGGGTGCTGAGGATGGCTCCTCAGCCTTTGCCCCAGGTGCTAGAGTGGCTCTGGTTGCAACAGAGCGATGCCCCGGAGGGGCAGAGCATTGCCCCTGGTGGGCAGAGCATCGCCCCCTCGTGGGTGTGCCAGGTGGATCCCGGTCGGGTGCATGCGGGAGTCTGTCTGACTGTCTCTCCCCATTTCCGGCTTCAGAAAAATACAGAAAAAAAAAAGTCTGAGAAAATACTAAGACAGCTCTGTGACAACATGAAGAGAAACATCTGCATCATAAGCGTTCCTGAAGGAGAAGAGAATGAAGAAGAGATAGAGAATCTGATTGAATAAATCATAGCTGAAAACCTTCCTAAATAGAAGAAGGAAAAAGTCACACAAGATCAAGAAGCACAGAGTGCCAGTAAGATGTACCCAAAGAGGCCTACACCAAGACACATCATAATTAAAATACAAAAATTAAGAGATAAAAAAAGAATACTAAAAGCTGTAAGAAAAAAGAAGTCTATTACCTACAGAGGAGCCCCCCATAAGGAAGACATCTGACTTCTCAACAGAGTCATTAGAGACTAGAAAAAAATGGCAAGAAATATTCAAAGTAATTCAAAACAAGAGCCTTCAACTAAGACTTATCTATCCAGCAAGGGTATCATTTAAAATTGAAGAAAAAATAAAAAGTTTCCCAGACCAAAAAAAAAAAACAAAAAAACCCTCAAGAAATTTATTACAACCAAACTAATGCTACAAGTAATGTTAAGGGGCCTGCTGTAAACAGAACAAAGGGGGAAAATATTTAGTAAAATATAATTAAAAAAAAAAGATTTAAAAAATAAAATATAGATTTAAAAAATAAAATGGCAATAAACATCTACATATCAATAATAACCTTAAATATAAATGGATTAAATACTCCAATCAAAAGATATAGGGTAGCTACATGGATAAGAAAACAGGATCCATACATATGCTGTCTTCAAGAGACACATCTCAAAACAAAAGATACACAGAGTCTAAAATTAAAGAGATGGGAAAAAATTTATGCAAATGGAAATAAAATAAGCTAGGGTAGCAATACTTATTTCAGACAAAATAGACTTTAAAACAAAGGCTATAGTAAGAGATGAAGAAGATACATAATGATCAAGGAAGCAATCTAACAGGAAGATATAACCAACATAAATATGCACCTAATGTAGGAGTACCTAAATATATAAAGCAGATTTTGATGGGCATAAGGGGTGAGATCAATAGCAATACTATAATAGTAGGGGATTTTAATACTCCACTGACATCACTGGATAGATTCTCAAGAAAGAAAATTAACAAAGAAACAGCAGACTTAAAGGACACACTAGATCCGTGATGGCGAACATTTTTATAAAAACTGCCCACTTTTGCAATGTTGGTCAACCTGGTCCCTCACTCCCAATAGTGGGCATTCCAGCTTTCATGGTGGGCAGTAGTGGAGCAACCAAACAGCACCGCGATTGACCCACCATGAATATTGAAACACCCACTAGTGGGCGGGAGGGACCAGGTTGAGCAGCACTGCAAAAGTGGGCGGTTTTTATAAAAAGGTTTGCCATCAAGGCACTAAATAAACTGGATTTAATAGATATCTTCAGAACCTTTCACCCCAAAGCTCAAATATACATTCTTTTCAAGTGCTTATGGTACATTCTCTAGAATAGAGAATGCTGGTACAAAAAACAATTCTCAACAAATTTAAGAAGAATAAAATCATATCAAGAATCTTCTTGGATCACAATGGCATGAAACTAGGAATCAACTACAATAGAAAAAATAAAAAATACTCAAACACTTGGAAACTAAATACCATGTTATTAAATAATGAATGGGTTAACAATGAGATCAAGGAAGAAATAAAAACTTTTCTTGAAACAAATGAAAACGAACATACAACAACTCAAAATTTTGGGGACACAGCAAAAGCAGTCCTGAGAGGAAAGTTTATAACACTACAGGCATACCTTAAGAAGCTAGAAAAAGCTCAAATAAATAATTTATTCCTGCATCTAAAGGAACTAGAAAAATAACAGCAAGTAAAACCCAGAGGAAGTAGAAGGAAGGAAATAATAAAGATCAAATTGGAAATAAATGACATAGAGGCTAAAAAAACAATACAGAGGATCAATGAAACCAAGAGCTGGTTCTCTGAAAAGGAAAATAAGATAGATGAACCTTCAACCAGATTCACCAAGAAAAAAAGAGAAAAGACTCAAATAAATAATATTAGAAATGAGAGAGAAGAAGTAACAACTGACACAGCAGAAATACAAAGGACTGTAAGAAAATACCATGAAGAACTGTATACCATAAAATTAGAAAACCTAGGCGAAATGGTCAAATTCCTCAAAACATATAATCTTTCAAAAATCAATATAAAAGAATCAAAAAGCCTAAAAAAGCCCCATCATCAAATGAGATTGAAACATTTTTTTTTTAATAAATTTTTATTAATGGTAATGGGATGACATTAATAAATCAGGGTACATATATTCAAAGAAAACATGTCTAGGTTATTTTGTCATCAAATTATGTTGCAAACCCCTCGTCCAAAGTCAGATTGTCCTCCGTCATCCTCTATCTAGTTCTCTGTGCCCCTCCCCCTCCCCCTAACTCTCTCCCTCCCTCCCTCCCATGTCCTCCCTCCCCCCCCCCCCTTGGTAACCACCACACTCTTGTCCATGTCTCTTAGTCTCATTTTTATGTTCCACCAATGTATGGAATCATGTAGTTCTTGTTTTTTTCTGATTTGCTTATTTCACTCCTTATAATGTTATCAAGATCCCACCATTTTGCTGTAAATGATCTGATGTCATCATTTCTTATGGCTGAGTAGTATTCCATAGTGTATATGTGCCACATCTTCTTTATCCAGTCTTCTATTGAAGGGCTTTTTGGTTGTGTCCATGTCTTGGCCACTGTGAACAGTGCTGCAATGAACATGGGGCTACATGTGTCTTCACGTATCAATGTTTCTGAGGTTTTGGGGTATATGCCCAGTAGAGGGATTGCTGGGTCATAAGGTAGTTCTATTTGCAGTTTTTTGAGGAACCACCATACTTTCCTCCATAATGGTTGTACTACTTTACAGTCCCACCAACAGTGAATGAGGGTTCCTTTTTCTCCACAGCCTCTCCAACATTTGCTATTACCCGTCTTGTTGATAATAGCTAATCTAACAGGAGTGAGGTGGTATCTCATTGTAGTTTTGATTTGCATTTCTCTAATAACTAATGAAGCTGAGCATCTTTTCATATATCTGTTGGCCATTTGTATCTCTTCCTGGGAGAAGTGTCTGTTCATGTCCTCTTCCCATTTTTTTATTGGATTGTTTGTTTGTTTGTTGTTGAGTTTTATGAGTTCTTTGTAAATTTTGGATATTAGGCCCTTATCTGAGCTGTCGTTTGAAAATATCAGTTCCCATATAGTTGGCTGTCTGTTTATTTTGATATCAGTTTCTCTTGCTGAGCAAAAACTTTTAATTCTGATGTAGTCCCATTCATTTATCTTTGCCTTCACTTCTCTTGCCATTGGAGTCAAGTTCATAAAATGTTCTTTAAAACCCAGGTCCATGATTTTAGTACCTATGTCTTCTTCTATGTACTTTATTGTTTCAGGTCTTATATTTAGGTCTTTGATCCATTTTGAATTAATTTTAGTACACGGGGACAGGCTGTAGTCGAGTTTCATTCTTTTGCATGTGGCTTTCCAGTTTTCCCAACACCATTTGTTGAAGAGGCTTTCTTTTCTCCATTGTGTGTTGTTGGCCCCTTTATCAAAGATTATTTGACCATATATATGTGGTTTTATTTCTGGGCTTTATATTCTGTTCCATTGGTCTGAGTGTCTATTTTTATGCCAATACCATGCTGTTTTGATTATCGTGGCCCTATAATATAGTTTAAAGTCAATTATTGTAATGCCCCCAGCTTCATTCTTTTTCCTTAGGATTGTTTTGGCTATTTGGGGTTTTTTATAGTTCCATATAAATCTGATGATTTTTTGTTCCATTTCTTTAAAAAATCTCATAGGGATTTTGATGGGAATTGCATTAAATTTGTATATTGCTTTGGGTAATATGGCCATTTTGATTATATTTATTCTTCCTATCCTATGGAAAAATACAAGGAATATTTTTCCATCTCATTGTATCTTTTTCGATTTCCCTTAACAATGCTTTGTAATTTTCATTATATAGGTCCTTTACGTTCTTTGTTATGTTTATTCCTAGGTATTTTATTTTTTTTGTTGCAATCGTGAAGGGGATTACTTTTTTGAGTTCGTTTTCTAATATTTCATTGTTGGCATATAGAAAGGCTATGGACTTTTGTATGTTAATTTTGTATCCTGCGACCTTACTGTATTGGTTTATTGTTTCTAATAATCTTTTTGTGGAGTCCTTCGGGTTTTCGATGTATAGGATCATATCATCAGCAAAAAGTGATAGCTTTACTTCTTCTTTTCCGATATGGATGCCTTTTATTTCTTTGTCTTGTCTGATTGCTCTGGCCAGAACTTCTAGCACCACGTTGAATAAGAGTGGAGAGAGTGGACAACCCTGTCTTGTTCCTGATTTAAGGTAGAAAGTCCTCAGTTTTATGCCGTTTAATAGGATGTTGGCTGATGGTTTATCATATATGGCCTTTATCATGTTGAGATATTTTCCTTCTATACCCATTTTGTTGAGAGTCTTAAACATAAAATTGTGTTGTATTTTATCAAAAGCCTTTTCTGCATCTATTGATAAGATCATGTGGTTTTTGTTCTTTGTTTTATTGATATGGTGTATTACGTTAACCGTTTTGCGTATGTTGAACCATCCTTGAGATTCTGGGATGAATCCCACTTGATCATGATGTATTATTATTTTTTTTTTTAATATGTTGTTGTATTCGGTTTGCCAGTATTTTGTTTAGTATTTTAGCATCTGTATTCATTAGAGATATTGGTCTGTAGTTTTCTTTCTTTGTGCCATCCTTGCCAGGTTTTGGTATGAGGGTTATGTTGGCCTCATAAAATGTGTTTGGAAGTATTGCTTCTTCTTCAATTTTTTGGAAGACTTTGAGTAGAATAGGAACCAAGTCTTCTTTGAATGTTTGATAGAATTCACTAGTATAACCGTCTGGGCCTGGACTTTTATTTTTGGGGAGATTTTTAATAGTTTTTTCTATTTCCTCCCTGCTGATTGGTCTGTTTAGGCTTTCTGCTTCTTCATGACTCAGTCTAGGAAGGTTGTATTGTTCTAGGAATTTATCCATTTCTTCTAGATTGTTGTATTTGGTGGCATATAATTTTTCATAGTATTCTACAATAATTCTTTGTATTTCTATGATGTCTGTGGTGATCTCTCCTCTTTCATTTTGGATTTTATTTATTTGAGTCCTGTGTCTTTTTTCCTTGGTGAGTCTTGCCAAGGGTTTGTCAATTTTGTTGATCTTTTCAAAGAACCAGCTCCTTGTTTTATTGATTTTTTCTATAGTTTTTCTGTTCTCTATTTCATTTATTTCTGCTCTGATTTTTATTATCTTCTTTCTTCGGCTGGTTTTGGGTTGTCTTTGTTCTTCTTTTTCTAGTTACTTAAGGTGTGAAGTTAAGTGGTTTACTTCGGCTCTCTCTTGTTTGTTCATATAGGCCTGAAGTGATATGAACTTTCCTCTTATTACTGCTTTTGCTGCATCCCAGAGATTCTGATATGTCGTATTTTCATTTTCATTTGTCTGTATATATCTTTTGATTTCTGCACTTATTTCTTCTTTGACCCATTCATTTTTTAGAATTATGTTGTTTAGTTTCCACATTTTTGTGGGTTTTTCCCCCTCTTTTTTGCAGTTAAATTCTAGTTTCAAGGCTTTATGATCAGAAAATATGCTTGGTACAATTTCAATTTTTCTAAATTTGCTGATATTGTCTTTGTGGCCCAACATATGGTCAATTCTTGAGAATGTTCCATGTACACTAGAGAAAAATGTATACTCTGTCGCTTTGGGATGAAGTGTCCTGTAGATGTCTATCATATCCAGGTGTTCTAGTATTTCGTTTAAGGCCACTATATCTTTATTGATTCTCTGTTTGGATGACCGATCTAGAACCATCAGCGGTGTATTGAGGTCTCCAAGTATGATTGTATTTTTGTTAGTTTTTGTTTTAAGGTCAATAAGTAGCTGTCTTATATATTTTGGTGCTCCTTGGTTTGGTGCATATATATTAAGGATTGTTATGTCTTCTTGATTCAACTTCCCCTTAATCATTATGAAATGACCATTTTTGTCTCTGAGTACTTTTTCTGTCTTGTAGTCAGCATTATTTGATATGAGTATTGCTACACCTGCTTTTTTTTGGGTGTTGTTTGCTTGGAGTATTGTTTTCCAGCCTTTCACTTTGAATTTGTTTTTATCCTTGTTGCTTAGATGTGTTTCTTGTAGGCAGCATATAGTTGGATTTTCTTTTTTAATCCATTCTGCTACTCTGTGTCTTTTTATTGGTAAGTTTAATCCATTTACATTTAGTGTAATTATTGACACTTGTGGGTTCCCTACTGCCATTTTATAAATTGCTTTCTGTTAGTTTTGTATCTAGTTTGATTCTTCTCTTTTGTTTTTCTATCATTTGTTTTTGTTTGTTTGTGTTCCATACTTCTTTCCTCTGTTGCTACCTTTTTTAAGTCAAGTGTTTTTGTGGTGGTTTTTTTAAGGGTGGTTACCATTAAGTAATGAAAAGGGTACCTACCATATTCATTGTAGTACCCTATCTTATAAGTATTTCTGCACTTCATCATCCTTTGCTACTGTTAATCTCCATCCTCTCCCCCCTTTTTTTCCTTTGTTGTCACAGTTTAAGTTTGGTTTTATTGTGTTCTTGGTGGAGCTGTTACTTGTGGTGTTGTTTTCTTTTGTTCTTTGAATCTGGTTGGAAAACCCCCTTTAGTATTTCCTGGAGTGGGGGCTTTCTGTTGATAAATTCTCTCATCTTTTCTGTATTTGTGAATGTTTTTATATCTCCTTCATACTTGAAGGATAGCTTTGATGGGTATAGTATTCTTGGCTGAAAGTTCCTCTCTTTCAGGGCTTTAAATATTGGGGTCCACTCTCTTCTAGCTTGTAGAGTTTCTGCTGAGAAATCTGATGATAATCTAATAGGCCTTCCTTTATATGTTGTACTCTTCTTTTCCCTGGCTGCCTTGAGAATTTTTTCTTTGTCATTGGTTTGTGTCATCTTTATTATGATGTGCCTTGGAGTGGGTTTGTTGGGGTTAAGAAAACTTGGTGTTCTGTTTGCTTCTTGAATTTGAGGCTTTAGTTCCTTCCACCGGCTTGGGAAGTTCTCGTCTATTATTTGTTTGAGTATATTCTCCATTCCATTTTCTTTCTCTTCTCCCTCTGATATACCTATTATTCTTATGTTATTCTTTCTGATGGAGTCAGACAATTCCTGTAGGGCTTTCTCATTTTTTATTATTTTTGAGTCTCTTTCTTCTTCTCTCTGTTGTGCCTCAAGTTGTTTGTCTTCTATTTCACTAATCCTATCTTCAATCTGGGCTGTTCTGTTAGCTAAGCTTGTTACCTCGTTTTTCAGCTCGTGAATTGAGTTTTTCATTTCTGTTTGATTTGTTTTTATAGTTTCAATTTCCTTGGTAATATATTCTTTGTGTTCATTGAGTTGTTTTCTGATCTCCCTATATTGCCTTTCTGTGTTTTCTTGTATATCTCTGAGTATTTTTAAGATTTCTATTTTAAATTCTCTGTCATTTAGCTCCAAGGCTTCCAATATGTTAAGTCTTTTCTCCATAGATTTTTCCACATCTATTTGTGTTACCTCTCTTTCTTTTGTATCCATAATATTCGATTTCCTCTTTCTTATCGGCATCTGAGGGTGGTCTTATTGATAGCACTAATTAGAATTAATAAAGAGTAAAAAGAAAAAAAAAAAGGGTAAAACACCCCACAAAAAAACAGTAATAATTTATTATTTCCCCCTTTTTTTCTCTCTTCTCTTTCCCTCCTCTCCCCTTTTCAGGGAAATATCGTGCCTATAATGGAGGGCCTGATTTGGGGTGAAGAGTTCAAGGTGCAAAAAAAGGGAGTAGGGACCTACTAAATGCAAAAAAAAAAAAAAAGGAAGAAAATCTTAGACAAGCATAAGATGATTTGCTTGTAAGTGATGGTCAACTAAGAGATATAATGAGAGGGATAAGAGGGAATCAGAAAAAAGGACCAAAAAAGAATAATAAAGAAGAAAAAATAAAAATAATAAGTAAAAATCTGTTGTATTAAGTGGAGCGAAGACTAAATACAATGGAGACCTTGGGTTGGGAGGACCCAAAATGCCACAAAAATAAACAAACAAGAGAAAAAAAATATAAAAACAAAAGCAAAAAAGAGAAATAAAGCCAAAAAAAAGCCTTGAGTCCCAAATTAACTAATTTGTTCGTGATTGAGGATTATATGGGAGGAAAGGAAAATGAGAAAAGAAAAAATGAATAGAAAGGAAAAAAATAAGAAAAAGAGAAAAACGAAGGAAGAAATAAAATAGGAGGAGAAAAAAACAAAATAAAGCAAGACAATAAAAAACAAAAGAGGAGAGAGTGAGAGTTAAGTGTTTTGGAGTATAACCTTAAAGGAGGGTGAGGATGAAGAAGAAAAATAAAATGCAACACTCATGGGTAGTGTAGTTCAAGAAAGGGGAAGCATAAGATGGGCAGAGAATAGAAGGACCGAGGTGGAGGAAATAAAGGCAAAAAGATAGAAGAAACAAACAACAACAACAACAACAACAAAAAATTAGTGGATCAAGTTGCAAAGTCTGTGGGTTTTTCTTGATTTTGAGAGGTTAACTTCTTCCTTTTTCTTTTCTCTCCCTCTTCCTAGTCGGTGACTCTGTACCCCAGGCTCTGCCCCTGTGTCACTCTTAGGTAGGGATTTGCAGTTGATGGGATTCTATGGCAATGTCATATAATTGGCTTTAGTCTTGCTGGAAGTAAAGGCTTGTTGGCGTTTGCAGGGTCCAACGATGAGAGAGTTTGCTTTCCTGGATTCTCTCTCCTAGTCCCCCCTTTCTGAATTAGCAGCCTGGTGATCCAGCTATAAGGCTGCAACTGCTTCTGCCTGGGGAGTAAGAGGCTCAAAGAGCTGGGAAATCCCCACTCTATCCCCACTCAGTGCAAGGCTTTGGGAAAGGCTCTGAGAGTCAGGGCCTCCAGTGTAATCAGGCGGGGGTGGGAGTCAATTGTTGTCAAGGTGACTGTTCAGCGCCTATCATTTAGTTGGACCTCTCAACCCAGGCTTTCCACACTTTGTAGCCTGTTTTTGCAGGGAAGAAGAGGCACTAGTCTCTGCTTACGACTAGTGTAGTATAGACCTTATTATCTGCCAAGTCCTTCTTGTTAGCATTTATCCCTGAATATGGAGGCTCTATCAATCAGAAGTTGCCCCCGCCCCTTTAGCGAGAGGCACTTAAAAAATATCACGCCTCTTGTCTTGGATCGCTGAACTGAGAGAGATCTTATCAATTAGAACCGAGGGTGCGCAGATTTTATGGGTTAAGCTAATTTCAGTGATTGGGTCGCAGCTGTGTTTCCGAAGGTATTTTAGGCTGCCTGCGTGTGCCCCTCCCCCAACGCTTGATTGTTAGCTTGAATGGCTGGGTGAGGTGCCCCGCCCACGGAGAGAATCTCCCAAGCCTCTCCCGCTCGCCCCACCGCTGGCGGCTGGACCGCACCAGGCGCAGGATAATGGAGCCCCCTGGGTGTGCGGGCCAGTAGGGCGCCCTGGGCGCGTGGAATGCCCAAGGCACGCGCGCGAATGGGGCGCTCCGGGCACCGGTGGCCGGCGACCCCCACTCGCAGTGTGCGGGCCGCTGGGAACGTCAGCGGTGCTCAACCGGACCGGGCGCACGCGCGCGCAGCGGTTCGTGGCGGCCGCTCGCGGTGGCGGTTCGCGGGGGCTCGCGGCAGCTTGCGGCGGCAGTTCGCGGCGGGTTCGCGGCAGCTGGGGGGGGGCTCGCGGCGGCGGCTTGCGGTTCCCAAGTATATGGGCTGACTCACCGCAGGCGCACTCCCTGGCGGCTTGAATGAGCGTCGCTGTGGTAGCTTCCTCCACACCCTCGTCTCTCAGATTCAAGTGATAACAGTCCTTTTGCTTTCAGTTTGTGTGGAACTCCGGAATGCTCCGAGGATAAATTTTTCTGTTTCTAGTTGATAAATTTGTTGTGATTTAGGGGAGAGCTGTCGGACGCGCTTCTCACGGCGCCATTTCCGTGACGTCACCGAGATTGAAACATTTATCAAAAAAACTTGCAACAAACAAAAGTCCTGGGCCAGAGGGCTTCACAGGCAAATTTTAACAAATATTCAAAGAAGAACTAACTCCTATCCTTCTCAAGCTATTTCAAAAAATTCAAGAGGAGGAAAAACTTCCAAACTCCTTTTATGAGGTGAGCATAATACTGATTCCAAAACCAGGCAAAGACACTACAAAGAAAGAAAACTATAGACCAATATCCCTGATGAACTTAGATGTTAAAATTCTAAACAAAATATTAGCAAACCATATCTAGCAATACATGAAAAAAATCATACATCATGATCAGGTGGGATTTATTTTCGGGAGACAAAGCTGGTACAACCGCAAATTAATCAATGTGGTTCAACACATAAACAAAAGAAAGGATAAAAATTACATGATAATATCAATAGATGCATAAAAAAAATTTGATAAAATACAGGACCTATTTATGATAAAAACTCTCAGCAAACTGAGGATACAGGGATCATACCTCAACATGATTAAGGCCATCTATGACAAACCCAAATCCTACATCATAATCAATGGGCTAAAATTAAAAGCAACCCCCTTAAGATCAGGAACAAGTCAGGGGTGCCCCCTTTCACCACTCTTATTCAACACAGTTCTGGCAATCCTAGCCACAGCAATCAGACAAGTAGAGAAGATAAAAGGCATCCAAAATTGGAAAAGAAGAAGTAAACCTATCATTTTTTGCTGATGATATGATACTGTACATAGAAAACCCTAGAGTCTCAGTCAAAAAACTACTGGACCAGATAAATAAATTCAGCAAGGTGTCAGAATATAAAATCAGTATTCAGAAATCAGTGGCATTTTTATACATTAACAATGAACTGCCTGAAATAGAAATTAAGAAAACAATCCCCTTCACTACTGCAACAACAACAACAAAAAATAAAGTACTTAGGAGTAAATTTAACCAAAGAGGTTAAAGACTTGTACTCAGAAAATTATTAAACATTGATAAAGGAAATCAAGGAAGATACAAATAAGTGCAAGCACATACCCTGCTCATGGTTAGGAAGAATAAACATCATTAAAATGTCTATATTACCCAAAGCAATCTATAAATTCAATGCAGTTTTTATTAAAATATCAATGACATACTTCAAAGATATAGAGCAAATATTCCAAAAATTTTTATGGAACGAAAAAAGAACACGAATAGCCTCAGCAATCCTGAAAAATAAAAATAAAATGAGGGTATCTCCTGATATCAAGTTATACTACAAGGCCATCGTACTCAAAACAGCTTGGTACTGGCATAAGAACAGGCATACAGATCAATAGAACAGAACAGAGAACCCAGAAATAAACTCACACCTTTATGGACAATCATTATTTGACAAAGGAGGTAAGAGCATACAATGGAGTAAAGATAGTCTCTTTAAAAAATATTGTTGGGAAAATTGGACAGGTACGTGCAAAAAAAATGAAACTGAATAACCAACTTACACCATTCACAAAAGTAAACTCAAAATGGATAAAAGACTTAAATGTAAGTCATGAAATCATAAACATCTTGGAAGAAAACATATGCTGTAAACTGTCTGATATCTCTCGCAGCAATATTATTGCTGATTTATCTCCACAGGCAAAGGAAATAAAGGACAGAATGAATGAATGGGACTGTATGAAACTAAAAAGCTTTTGCATAGCAAAGGATACCACTGACAAAATAAAAAGACAACCCACACAATGGAAGATTATGTTCTCCAATACATCTGATAAGGGGTTAATAACTAAAATTTCTAAAGAACCTGTAAAACTCAACACCAGAAAGATAAACCATCCATTCAAAAAATGGACAAGGAACTGAATAGACACTTCTTCAAAAGGGATATACAGATGGCCAATAGGCATATGAAAAAATGTTCAACATCACTAATCATTAGAGAAATGCAAATTAAAACCACAATGAGATACCATCTCACACCAGTCAGAAAGGCGCTTATTAACAAAACAACACATAATAAGTGCTGGAGAGGGTGTGGAGAAAACACCTTTGCACTGCTGCTGGGAATGCAGACTTGTGCAGCCACTGTGGAAAACAGTATGGAGATTCTTCAAAAAATTAAAAATAGAACTGCCCTTTGACCCAGCTATCTGACTTTTAGGAATATATCCTGTGAATACCAAATCACTGATTCAAAAGAAGAAACGCACCCCCATGTTTATTGCAGCATTGTTTACAATAGTCAAGATCTTGAGACAGCCCAAGAGTCTGTAAGTGGATGAGTGGATTAAAATGCAGTGGTACATATATATACAATGGAATAGAATGTTACATGACTGTGAGGAAGAAGGAAATCTTACCTTTTGTGAAACATAGATAGACCTAGAAACTATCCTGCTAAGTGAAATAAGCCAGGCAGAAAAAGAAAAATATCATATGACCTGACTCATTTGAGGAATCCAATGAATAATGTGAACTGAGGAACGGAACAGAGGCAGAGGTGGGATCAAAGGGACCAGAGGGAAAGTGGTCAGAGGGAAAGTAGAAGAGAAGATGGGATCAGAGAAGGAAAAGAGATTAATGAAATTATATCTACATAACACAGCATTATAGAGAACAGGACAGCAAATTGTGGAGGGAAGGGGGAAGTCATTGGGAGGAGGGGGCATAGTGGGGCTTAGGGGGAATAAGGAGTTGGGGGAGATACATTCAGTGGGACACTTGAATCTATGTAAACATAAATTAAAATTATAAATAAATAAAAAATTGAAAAAAAAATAGAGTTGAATGGATGCATACTCTTTCTAACATTATTCTAGAACCTCAAAGTGCATAGGTAATTAAATCTGGTGGAGTGCTGGCTCTCCTTACGAATAACATCTCCTTTTTTTTTTTTTTTTTTTTTTTTTTTTTTTTTTTTTTCTGAAGCTGGAAACAGGGAGGCAGTCAGACTCCTGAATGAACCCTACCGGGATCCACCCAGCACGCCCACCAGGGGGCGATGCTCTGTCCATCCGGGGCGACGCTCTGTCACGACCAGAGCCACTCCAGTGCCTGGGGCAGAGGCCAAGGAGCCATCCCCAGTGCCCGGGCCATCTTTTGCTCCAATGGGAGGGGAAGAGAGAGACAGAGAGGAAGGAGAGGGGGAGGAGTGGAGAAGCAGATGGTCGCTTCTCCTATATGCCCTGACCGGAAATCGAACCCGGGACTCCCGCATGCCAGGCCGACACTGTACCACTGAGCCAACCGGCCAGGGCCATCTTCCTTCCTTTTATCTTAAGGATCTCTCTCTACATTCTCAAGTCTACTTACAATGTTTTCCTAAAGATAAATGAGTTTTTGAACAAATTGTATGTATAAAGCATCAGATCATGCACATTATTTTATCTAATTCACAGAACCATGTGATATGAGGCTACATAATTCCATTTTACTAATGGAGGAAACTGAGGCCCAGAGAAGTGGAATAGACTGCACAGTATTACTATGTAAGTGACTGAGCCAAGATCAATCTTATAGCAAAGCTCACTGGATAAGAGATTAAATTTTATAAAACTGAAAATTCTTTCATCTCACAATAATTATAAAATTTATGTCTCCAAACTATAGAAATTCTGATAATACCTAGGGTAAAGATCCAAATATTAATCAAATAACTAAAGTTTTTCAGTAATTGTTATCAGTCAGGTACAATATTTTATGCTGTGGTTATAAATGATAATAACAAAAAATTTATTACTTTTCACTTGAAATAGCACACTATTTTGACTCACATGTCATCATCTTGAGTAAGTCTCATGCCCATGTCTAAGTTTAAAGAATGAGAAATTGTAGTTTTCTTGTATGTCCAAAAGAAACAGAAACTAAACGTGATGGTTAATGATGTCTATGTAATAGCCACTTGGACAGCTGTGCTCTTTGAAGGTGGATTCATAGAGAAGACATGGCCTAATGACATGGCATAATGGAAATTCAAAGCTAGTTCTATTTTTCTACATCATAGTTTACATTTGTGAGTACTACATATAAATAAGGTATGAAGTGAGTGTTTCTATATATATACTCCAAAAGAAATCTAGTGTCAAAAGCCATAAGTAGGCCCTGGCCAGTTTGCTCAGTGGTAGAGTGTCGGCCTGGCGTGCAGAAGTCCCGGGTTCGATTCCCGGCCAGGGCACATAGGAGAAGCGCCCATCTGCTTCTCCACCCCTCCCCCTCTCCTTCCTCTCTGTCTCTCTCTTCCCCTCCCGCAGCGAGGCTCCATTGGAGCAAAGATGGACCGGGCGCTGGGGATGGCTCCTTGGCCTCTGCCCCAGGCGCTAGAGTGGCTCTGGTCACGACAGAGCGACGCCTCGGATGGGCAGAGCATCGCCTCCTGGTGGGCGTGCTGGGTGGATCCCGGTCGGGTGCAAGCGGGAGTCTCTCTGACTGTCTCTCCCCATTTCCAGCTTCAGAAAAATACAAAAAAAAAAAAAAAAAAGGCATAAGTAGAAACCCACAGAGAAAAATAGAAGTGCTTAGACTGAAAGAAAAATAATTTTCATTATAATAAAAAACCTCCTAAATAATAGTGGCAGATACTTTTTTATTCCTTGATTTTTCTTTAAAAATTTTATGAACTTCAGTATTTTCAAAATAGCAAAAGTGATGTATACTTATTGTATCATACTGTATCATGATAAATAATACAGAGTTATTCCCCAGCTATGCTGTCCCTCAGTTAAATGTTAAAATGTTAGTGTCTTTGTTGTATGACTGTAGGCTCAACCAATATAGAGTATTTACTCCTTTTCTTTTTTGCACATGAGAGAGAGAGAGAGAGAAATAGACACAGACAGAGAGACAGGGACAGACAGACAGAAAGAGAGAGATTAGAAGCATCAACTCCTAGTTGTAGCACTTAGTTATTCATTGATTGCTTTCTCATATGTGCCTTGACCGTGGGGCTCCAGCCCAGCCAATGACCCCTTGCTCAAGCCAGCAACCTTGTGCTCAAGCCAAAGACCTTTGGGCTCAAGCCAGTGACTATGGGGTTATGTCTATGATCCCACTCAGCAGGCGACCCAACACTCAAGGATGAATTTATTTTTGCTCACAATACAGGTCAAATTCAAGCCAGCAGAAGGCTCTTGCTGTTGAACTGACTTGGGAACCCAGAATCTGATAAGACAGCAAAATCCTAAATGCCATTAACTTTGTACCAGGAATAAGGCAACACTAGAAGATCCTGTACTGATAAAGAAATGAATTAGTTCAGAAATGGCACACATTACTTTTGCTCAGAATTTACTGGGCACAACTGATACTCTGCCCCCCCCAACCACAATGAGGACACACTATCATATACCTAAAAAGTGAAAAGCTAAAATTAGTTGGAAAATTAATAAATAACCACAAAGCTCAATGAACTCAATATCTAAACCATCACCTTTGAATAGGCAAGGCTATAAATTAGAGTAAATTTCTAAAACTTGAAATCATAAAATACAATAAAACTTAAAGATGGCTCAAAAGAACCAGGTAATTACTATATTATGATAAATTGAGTTGAATTCTGTTAACTCACAGATTAAAAAATAATAGATTGAAAATCATATTTAAATGTACTATAAAATTTTAATAATAAAGTAAAAAATGTAATGTCTAAAATAAAACTTATTTATATTAAAAAAATAAAAAGAGAGGAACAGAGGAACCAGAAGACAAAGTATATATTTATCAAAGATAAAAACAAAATTTTAAAAATCCTGCAGCAAAAGTGAAGCAAGAACAACAGCAAATATTTTGGTCTTCTGCATGGATGAAAGTTCTCCCAATTATATAGTTTAATATTAGTAAGCATATGCATACCTACTAAAAGATAAAAATATTATACTAAGCCTGACCAGGTGGTGGCGAAGTGAATAGAGCATCGGACTGGGATACAAAAACCCAATTTCAAAACCCTGAGATCCCCAGCTTGAGCCCAAAGGATGCTGGCTTGAGCCCAAGGTCACTGGCTTGAGCAAGGGGTTATTGCTCTGCTGGACCCCCTCCCCCGTCAAGGCACATATGAGAAAGCAATCAGTGAGCAACTGAGAAACCACAATGAAGAATTGTTAGTTCCCATCTCTCTCCCTTCCTGTCTCCTTGTCCCTCCCTCTGTCTCCATCAAAAAGAAAAAGAAATATTATTCTAAAATTATTTCCAAAATAGCATTTCTTTCAATTCAATAATATGTCCCAAATGAAAAAATAATGAAGTAAAAGAAGAGTTACCAGGCAAGCATAATTTTCAGAACACCTGTGACTATACCTCCTAAATGCCCTAGAAAGGTCTACCAATAAACAGGACTGTAAAGTAAAATGTTACTTTGAACCAAACTGTGGCCAGTTGGGAATTTCATAACTCAAAATTAAGTTATATAGAATAAGATAACCTAAGAACAAATATTAAAGATTATATTTCCAAGGCAATTAAAAACATATGGTATCATGTTGAATAGAGGAAAAATATTATTTTATTGAAGGGTTGCATATGGAGATTGATTAATTACTAATAAACATGATACTTAAGTGTATTTAGAAACCAAAGGTTTACCAATCAATCAATTTATTGCCAGATAACTGAAAAACTTATTTAGAATCTACTAAATCAGGTAATATAATCTTCAACTTACTACTACATAATACCAGTCAAAATGTTACAGCAGAATGGAATGTCAAAGAAGACAGGTGCCACTGGGAGAGTTGGAGAGCCAGTTTATTATGCCGGTGGGCCCAGAGGAGTTAACATGCCAAAGTCTGAGCCCAACTGGTGGGCTTTGGGGCCTTTTATAACCTTGGCTCATGCAAGAAGCAAGCAAGGTTACAAAAGTGAAACTAAAATTAGCGAGCAGAGTGGAACAGTTACAGGTGAAGCATTTTGCTTTGTCCTCATGGAATCATAGCCATATCATTCCTCCCTTTGATAGTCTCTAAAGAAGCCTATGGGGCATCACTATACATGTCTGACAACACTCAGGTCATGAAGGCATGAGGGCACTTAGTGGCAGGGTGAAGCTTAATAGGATGAGTTGATTAGGATTTTGTAAGGAGTTGTTTTAACAGAAAATTTCCAAAACAGTTTATAGTAACAACACATCCTACTATTAGTATGTAAGTGACTGTTAATAAGTCTCTCTAGTCTACTTCAATCGCTGCAGTGCTTGCAGCTAGTCCTATGCCCAGAAATAGAGCCAGGCAGCTGGCAGGTCATTACAGTCCTGGTTGCTCCTTGGGTTCTGCTGCTTGGGATTCTTCATCAATTTCTGGTAGTATATCTATTGTCCTTTGTAGCATCACCTGTAACAGCTTTGTGGGGTCACCCTGAGCAGTCCAGGCTCTGGCAGGTCTTTGGTGTTGGCTCTTTTGACATGGGTATGGTGAATTCAGAGCACCGTACCTGCAGTCTAATGGCGGTCAGAGGAGCCAAGACAACTATATGTGGACCTGTTCAAACAGGTTGGAGTGGGTTTTTTTGTTTGTTTGTTTTCATTCTTTAACCCATACTATGCCTCCAGGCTGACAAGAGTGGATCCATTTTCTTAAAGGGATTTGGGCTGTCTCTAGAACATCCTGGGCTATCTTATGGAATGTTTTTCCTAGCATCTGGAGTTGGATTGAGAGGCCCAATTTTCTTATCTGTCGGGGGTCTCCTTTCAGCTTATTATTGATGAATGGAGGTTCTCCCTTATAAGATTTTGAAGGGGGAGTATCCTGTGGGTCCAGGAGTGCATCAGACCTGAAACGTGGCAAGAGGTAGCATGTCTACCCAAGGGAGGCCTGTCTCTTGGCAGAAATTAGCTAGGGTGTTCTTTAGGGTGAGAGTCATATGTTCAATTTTCCCTGAATGCTCAGGCCAGTATGCAGCATGTAGTTTCCAGTTGATTTTTAATTTTGCCATTTCTTGAAGAGTGGCTGACATGAAGGCAAGCCTTCTTTGCTTCTTGGTCAGCAAAACAGTTTCCCAAGCTTATTGGATTGGCTCCTTTTTAATATCCTTTGCAGTATATGATTGATACTCTTCTGGGTTTCCAGACTGCTTCCAGTAGTTGAAGAATTTATTCCTTGTTTTTTGATTTCTTTAGCCTCAGCCGTGAGTAGTCCTTTTTCCTTATTTATTGTCCTATGCACATGTAGGGTTCTGAAAGCATATTTAGAGTCAGTGAAGATGTTGACCTTCTTCCCTTCTGAATATCATAGTGCTTGCATTAGCACCCATAGTTCTGCTCTTTGAGTGGACTAACTCTGTGGTAATGCCTCTGCCTTGAGGACTCAGTCTAGCTTTCCATTGTCCATTTTGGATAAAACTACTTCCATCTGTGAACAGTTCCAGTTCAGGTCCAGTGAGGTTGGCTAGAGTAGACCTCATCCATGGTTTCCTCACAGTCATAATCTGTCAGCCCAGCCTCAGTGGGGAGGAACATGGCTGGGTTCAGTGTGCATACTGTTTCTAGTGTCACTCATGGGTTTTCACACAATAGTCCCTGGTAGTGGGCCATCCTGGTGCTGGTAAGCCACTGGTACCCCCGGCTATCCATCAGAGTTGGCACCACATGTGGGACTTTCATATGGATGTTCTGGCCTAAGGTGAGCTTGTCAGCCTCTCTGACTAGTATCACTGTGGTGGCTAGTGCCCGAAGGCAAGGGATCCACCCAGTGACCACTAGGTTGAGCTGTTTCAACAAATAGGCCAGTGGTCTCTGCCATGGCCCAACAGTTTGGGTGAGAACTCCCTAGTGCTACGTGGTCTTTTTGCAGACAAAGAGATTGAATTTACAATTTACATTTGGCAGTCTAATGCCAGGGCACTGGATAGCAGTCTCTTTGTTTCTTGGTATGCCATCTCCTGTCTTTCACCCCAGTCTAAGGGTTCCTCTTCTGGCCTATGGATTGCTTCATATAGGGGATTCACCTTTCCTGAGACCCAGGGATCCAGACACGGCAGAACCCCACTGCTCTGAGGACCTCTCAGCGCTTCCTTTTGTTGTTGAGTCTAGGGATTGAGCAGATGATTTGCTTCCTCTTGGGCCCTAGAGAGCAATGTCCTTTAATGATGATGAACCTGAGATATAAGACCGAGGGCCGGCATATCTGGGCCTTTTTTCATGACACCTGTATCCTAGGTCAGTCAGCAACTGCAGTAGGATTTTCATGCCTTCCCAGCAACCTTCTTGGGAGTTGCTGGCCAGGAGGAGATCATCTATATATTGTAGGAGGGCAAAGTTTATTTCTTCCCCTGGTAAGGCCTTGAGGTCAGTGAAAAGCTTCACAAAACAAGGTACATGAGTTTTTGAATCCCTGTGGCAGGCGTGTCCAGGTTTGCTGAACTTTCTTGCCCACGTGAGGTTCTTCCCATTTGCACACAAATAGCAGCTAGCTCTTTGGAGTCAATCATAGGTAGAAAAAGGCATATTTTAGGTCCAGGCAGGTGAACCAGCTTACTTCAGGGGGAAGAAGACCCATGAGACTATAGAGTTTGGGACCACAGGATGTAAGGTGATAGCTGCATCGTTGACTGCCCACAGATCCTGGACTGGCCAATGCCCACCTCCATTTGGCTTTTTCACTGGTAGTAGTGGTGTGTTCCAGGAGGACTGGCATTCTACCAAAATTCTAGCTTCTTTGAGTCTTTTAATGTGTTCTGATTCAGGCTTCCCTGGGAACTAAGTATTGTCTCTGTTTTATTGGAATCACCCCAGCCTTCAGGCCCACTATCATGGGTACATGATTCTTAGTCTAGAGGGTTCTTTTCAGCCCACACCAGTGAGAACTCTAGTAGTTCAGGAGGGTTTGGCTCATTCATCTCCTGAGCATTGAGTTTCCATTTGGCCTCTCTAGGAACTGTTACAGACATTATCAGGGCCTCTTGTGTTCTTAAAGTTAGGCTGGCAGTGAAAGTTATTTGGGCTCTTATCTTAGTTAGCAGGTCTTGTCTCAGAAGGGGGATGGAACATTCAGGAAGATACAGGAATTCATGGACAACATCATGTCCTCTGAGGTGACATATTCGGGACTTGCAGAAGGGATGAGCAGTTTGAGGACTTGTAGCTCCAGTGATGGTGGCTTCTTCCTTGGTAAAGGGTGCAAATGGCGTGGTGACTTCCAAGTGTTCTGCTTCTGTGTTCACCATAAAAGTCATTGGTTTGTCACTACCGTCATGCTGACCATGGGCTCTCAGGGGCTTAATTTTATGGAGCCTGGTCTTACCTAATAGGAATCAACCCTGGCTAGCCTGCTCAAGTCCTGGACTCCTGGTTCTGATTGATACTTTCCTTTTTTTGACTGAGTGGCTTTGGCAGTGGGGCTGGAGGCTGCTTTCCGGTTGGGGCATTCATTTTCCAATGTCTGATCTCTTTGCAATATGCACATTGATCAGGTTTCGGGGTTTTCCTCCTTTTGAAGGAGGGGCTATGAGGACCTTACACTGTCCTTTCTTATTAAGGCAGAATCAAACCCATGGCAGCAGGGTCTGTGCCATCTGTAACCAGAAACCTATATAGGGAGACTGATCTGGGCAGCTACGATTACCCATCAGACCCAGTAAACTGCTCTGACAGTTGATAAGTCTAGGGTTTCCTCTGAGGACCACCTGACATGAAAGTTGGGCCACTTGAGTTGGGCCACAGAGGGTGCAGAATTTTCCAGGGATTAACTTCTTGCCATAATTATATATATAAAAAAAAACCTTCCTAAAATTCCCAAGCATGCAGTCCAAGATGGTGGGTTTGAACTGACCATACCCCATTTCTAGTCTAAAGATGACCTTCCAATAACCCTTCTGTTGGGCAGATAAAATGTATTATGCTCACTTTGTTAAAGATGGTACTGCCCACATGAGGCCATTGTCCAGGTGATATTAATGTGTGTTGAGAATCCTTGTAGCCTGGGGCTTGGTTTTGGGATTAAGCCTTTTCCACCCTTTTTGATGTGGGGTGGTACAATCCAATCATGCCTCAGAGAAGTGGCTTTGTATTAGAGACTTCCCTATTTTATATATTGGATTAGAGGTTGTGAAGCTACAGTATAAAGTGGGGGCAAAACGGGAGTTTGCGCTCTTGGTTCCTGAGATTATCATTAGAAGAGAGAGCAGAGGAGAGCAGAGAAAGGCCATGTGGAGGAGGCCAGGAGAAGCAGCCAAGATGGTGGAGTGCTGAGTGAGATGCCAGTTTGTGTAGAGTTTGTATCTGGGATAAGGAAGGAGATGGGGAACTGAGGAGAATAAGTCTGGTGAGCTAGAAACCTTTGATTCTAGGAAACTCGGATAAGTCAGTGGCTTTGTGAGCACTGAATGTGATTGGGTTTTGGTGCCCAGTGTGTATTTTTACTTGCCCGCTGGGTGCAAGCTAGAATTAAAGACTATGGCCCATCAGTTTTTGGCTCCGCTGTTTCTTTACCGACTGTCCGAATCCAATGCGAACCTGCATGGGTCGGGCAGCTATGATGGTGGCTCTGGCCTTGGATACTGGCTTTACACCTTTCCATGTCCAGAGTTGCAAAACAGACAAAGGGTGAGAGTCACCTTTTCAGAGGCCACTCAGTTGCCCACCTGGCTGTGGCTCTCACTAGACTTTAAGGTGCTCCTTGGCTAAGGGGCACCTGTATAAACCCCAGGCCTGATTGTCTCCTGAAAGGGAAAAAGTCACCATTATGCCTTATGATATCACCAGAGAACCTCAGGTTAGGGCCCAGAAGGACTCTGTAGCTTGCGATGTGGATTCAGAATCAGTTGTTCACCCAAACACTCATTCAGAAGTTATAACATCCTCCCCCCTTTTCTGGGGTATCCTTTTCTGGTGTCTCAATCCTGAGACTGTAGGAAGTGATCAAGCTCCCCTTCCATCCGGAAACAAGCCTGACTGGGTGACTGGTCCCAGGACCTTACCTAATGCAGATGCATGTCCCAGAAAGGTTAGTTCATCTCTCCATTGAGTCCAGTTGGGTCCAGTTACCCCAGGCATTAAGGGGCCTCCAGGAAGGACTTACCCTGAAAAAGGCCAGGTGGCACTGCCTCATTCATACAGAAGGCCCACCTGTGATTCTTATTGCTGAGTCGATGGTGCAACGAGCCAGCATGGTTGGCTTCCTGGTCAGGGAACCAAATGTTATGACAGAATAGAATGTCCAAGAAGCCAAGTGATACTCGGAAAGTTGGAGAACCAGTTTATTATGCCGGTGGGCCTGAGGAGTTAACACTCCAAAATCTGAGCCCTGACTGGTGACCTTTGGAGCCTTTTATAGCCCTGGCTGATGCAGGAAGCAAGCAAGGTAAAAAACCAAAACTGGTGGCCTGACCTGTGGTGGCACAGTGGATAAAATGTCGACCTGGAAATGCTGAGGTTGCCAGTTTGAAACCCTGGGTGTAAGGCCAGGAGCCGTCATCGTGACCATTCACATGCAGGTTCCCATTGGATTCGGGCAGGCGATAAAGAAATGGCGGAGTCAGAGGATGGGGGGCCATCCTATTTATTGGTGTCTCACCAAGACAGGCAAACCACAAAAGAAGACAAGGGAAAAGCAGAAAACCAGCTCTTCCCATGAAGGGCAAGGGATCAGGGGAGCCCCTGCAATTGTGATAGCAGGAACTGTGTGTCTGAGCTCCTGGTCTGTCCCACTTTATAGTGTAGAAAACCAAAATCCCTTAATCCAATATACAAACAAGGAAGTCTCCGATACAAAGTCACTTATCCAAGGCATAATTGGATTTCTCATGAGAGTGCACCACCCAGATCATACAATCAGTCAAGGGTGTGGGGAAAAGCTTAGTCCCAAAACCAAACCTCAGGCCACAACAACCTGGCCTGCTTATAGCCTGTCCCCCACACCCATTATAAGTCACAAGCGAGCAAACATATATATCATGTTTACAAACTTATTTGACCAACACTGGGCTTGCCTGGTCAAGGCACATATGGGAGTTGATGCTTCCAGTTCCTCCCCACCTTCTCTCTCTGTCTCTCTCTCTCCCTTTCTCTCTCCTCTCTAAAATGAATAAATAAAATTAAAAAACAAACAAACTGGCATTAGCAAGCAGAGAAGAACAGTTACAGGTGAAACATTTGCTTTGTCATCATGGAGTCATAGCCATATCAAAAATATCAATACAAAGAAAAAATATTAAGGGAAGATAATCACAAATATTCAGTCAATTCATTATATAATACTTTCTAGATCAATGTTATCAACAATTTTTTAAGAAAGCTAACTTAATCGGGGAAAAAAACTTTCCAAATTGTTTTTTATTCTCATTTAAAATAAAATATACTGAGTCTCATGAGGAAAAAAATGTATTCTTATAACTTATTTACTAAAGTAATGTCAGTCAGAACATTAGCACTGATGTTCTGCAATGATAATGTTTTTCTGGCAGAATTGAAATAATTCACTAATTTATCATTCTACATTAAATAGTATCTCAGAGATCATTCCTTGATTCAGAAAAAAATTATTAAACACTTTTTATTGGTCCATGGGACCCTATGTATTGATTTATTTTGTTCTAGACACATCCTATAAGATTAGTATGAATTTCCCTCCTTACAAAGGCAAAGTTGTCTTATTTAAAAAGTGAGTTAATTTTAGAGCTTGAAATAGGAATATTTTCATACAAAGCTACAAGTAACAGTGGGCATTATGTTCCAGGAATTCCACTAGCAAACCCTAGGTTTATAGTTCTGCATTAGAAATCACCTCTGCCCTCCCTTACTTGGGCTTTTCTGTCTCGTGACTATAGAATCTCCTTGCTAAAGCTGGTGAGGATATAAGAAGTTTGTATTTGGAAGCACCAATGCTATAATTTTCCAAGAAGGAGCAGGGAAATGTGAGCTGAATTGAAGTTATATTAAAAAACAGCAAAGTCAAAGCTTTGGAATCATTTTATACACCTGATTCTGCTCCTTACTTCTATAAATATTCTGATATTTCTTCTTGAATAGATGGACCATCAAAGGGTGGCATGTAAAGTCACCCATATCCCATAAAAATGTTTTTTATTGCATCACACTGTAATGTGTGATGCAATTACAATGGCGACCAGGGGCTGCCACCACCATGGTGGCCATTCATATGCAGGTTCTCATTGAATTTGGGCAGATGGTAAAGAAACAGCAAAGTAGGAAGATAGTGGGCCATTCTGTTTATTGGTGTCTTACCAAGACAGGCAAGCCACAAGAGAAGACAAGGGAAAAGCAGAAAACCTACTTTTCCCATGGAGGGCAAGGGGTCAGGGAGGGAAGAAAGAAGAAATCCTCCTGCACTTCCGTGGTCAGGACAGAATCTCCCTTCCAGTAACATTAGCAAGACAATGGCCCCTCCCAAGCAGGAAGGCAACCTGCAACCTCACAGACCACTATATCTGGCTGCTCAGCCCCCAATGCAAACTATAAGTGAGCAAACATATACATCATATTTAGAAACTTATTTGACCAACATTCCACCCCTTTGCTCGCTTTACAATCTACACTACAGGTGTCTTCCACGATGGTCACTGTGCAAGGAGTGAGGTCATTACATAAACAAAAACAGTACCAACTACAGCAATAGAATTACCAAATCATAAGCTATAGGCAAAACGAGAGAGCTGTCAGCAACACCAAGAGAGGTAAATATTTTCCCTCTGGCAGAATACAGGCCAGAATTTTGTTTGCAGACAGCACCGTAGTTGGTACCAGAGGCCACCCTGAGCGGGCATACCAAACCTTATTGGCCACTACATCAGGATCTATTTACTGGTTCTATGTGCAACAAAATGGGAGAACTCATTATTGGCCATAAAGAAATAACAAAGGTGCCCTTCATAATGCTGTCCCCCTGAGCACTCAAGGGATAATACACTTCTACCTTACGTGGCCAGGGGCTGGTTGCCCAAAGAGTTAACTGAAGGTCTATTTCTAGCCCTTTTCCCCATGGTGCCAACAAGGCCCCATTTCAGATGAGAGGCCTGTACAGTCCAGGACCAAGTCCATTGAAGCCATTGGCCTTTAAGGAGGGCTGTTGGGGCAGACAAGAGCACATTGCCCTGCTGTCCAAAACCTGGCTTGAGTAAAATGTCCTTGGTGCGTATCTGTAACTGAATAGGGGCAGCTGCCTGATGCAGGAGGGCCTCTACTGCAGCTGGGCTCCCCCTTCGAGGTCTCTCATTCAAAATCCAGAGTACTGTCCATAAGCGGCGTGTCCATCCAGTAAGAGAGCCGGTGCCCCCCTCCTGTCACAGTCCCTGCTTTAAAAGTCCATTATACTTCTCAATGATACTAGAAGACTGGGGGTGGTAGGGAACATGGTACTTCCAGTCCATCCTTAGGCCTTGAGCCCATCACCTCACCATTGAACCAGTGAAATGGGTACCATTGTCACTTTCAAGGACCAGCAGTCATCCATATGCAGCACTCAGGCAATCCAGAGCTTGTATGACTGCCCTCTAGTCAGGGTTACGAGCGAGGTAAGCAGCAAGAAGCCCAGTGGCAGTATCTACACAAGTGACTGCATACTGGTACCCATTTGACTTTGGTAAGGGTTCAATGATGTCTATCTACCATTGTGTCAGTGGAACATGACCCCTCTGGATCTGTCCAGGTGACACCAGTGGTCTCCGAGGGTGCTCCTTGGAACATACTGCACATTGCTCACAGGCTGCAAGTACCTCTGCATAGGACACAGGCAAGTTCCAAGCCTTAACCATAGCCCACAAAGTTTCCTGTCCTGCATGGAGCAGACATCGGTGGAGCCACTGCGCCACATCACCTGCAGGCACAGTCTCCAACCATTGTACTCTTGCCAAGGTGTCTGCCTCATCATTCCCAGGATGGGCTAGAGGGGCATGCCCCGTGACATGATATACTGTCACCTGCTTCTGCTGTCCTATTTTTCATAAGTCCTGCCACATGGCCTGACCCCATAGTGGATGGTGCATTACCATCCACTGGTTAGTGTGCCACGTCGCAATCCAAAGGGTCAGTCCATGATAGACAGCCCAGTTGTCAGTGCAGATCACCAGAGATGAAGGTTCATTATGAGCAACTAGCCAAATAGCTCCTAATTCTGCCCATTGGCTGCTCTGGCCTGTACCCATTCGTGTCCATCCAAATAGTCTCAGTGGCCGGATGGAAGGCTATAGCCATCCACTTGGTAGGTTGGCCTCTGCTGGAACCATCAGTATATAAGGCATCCTCAGGGATGGGCATCCACCCCTCCTGGAAGGGACTGACTTCAGGTTCTGCCTCCTGAGCCCCAGTTGCACCTGACTCTAAGGTCGCATAGGTGACTGGACCCAAGACTTCCTGTAGTTCTGCCCTCAATGGACTGGTGCTAAGAGCACAGCACTGTTGCAGGTAGGCACCCCACTTGCCAGGGTGGAGGTTTGGGCAATACCACTACATCGTTTGGTCGCCTAATCTCTCACCCATCCTGCAATAGGGTAGGTTGTCTTGACTGTAACTGGTGTTGTGGTCATAATACTCTCAGTGGCCAAGGAGGGCAACATACACAGCTGCCAGATGCTTCCCCACTAATAAGTAACAAACTTCAGCGCCTTTCCACAATTGGGACCAAAACCCAAGAGGTTAGCATAAGTGCTCTGTCATTGCCACAAGCCCCATCCAAACCCCTCCGAGGTTACATGAACATCCAGCTTACAGGGCCTGGCAGGATCTAACACATTCAAGGCCTGTGCCACCTTGACAGCTCTCTTAGCAGCTGCAAATGAACCTTGCGCCTGCTCAGTCCAATCCCAACGAACCCTTTTTCAAATAAGGTTGTACAAGGGGTGTAGTAACTGAGCCAAATGGGGTATAAATGCTCACCAATACCCCAACAAACCTAAGAATTCCTATAACTGTTTTACCGTAGAGGGCACAGGGTATGCTTGGATCTTATCTATAACTGTATCAGGGATTAACTTTTGTTTTACCTGACCAGACAACTCCCAGGAATTTAACAGATAATGCAGGTCCTTGTAATTTGTTCTACTTGACTGCCCAGCCACATGCTTTCAAATGGGATAGCAAGGTAGGGACTGCTTGCTCCAATTCTGGAAGAGAATCACTAGTTAGCATAATATCTTCAATATAATGGTACATACGAACTGCCTCTGGCTTTCAAATGGGATAGCAAGGTAGGGACTGCTTGCTCCAATTCTGGAAGAGAATCACTAGTTAGCATAATATCTTCAATATAATGGTACATACGAACTGCCTCTGGCTGTTTCCATTTAGCCAGGTCAGCAACCACCAGCCCATGGCACAAGGTGGGGCTATGCAAATAGCCCTGGGGTAACACTGTAAAGGTCCATGGTCTCCCTTCCCAATTGAAGGCAAATTGGTCTTGACTCTGCGGCTATATCAATAGAGAAAAAGTCATTGGCCAAGTCTGCCACAAAGTGGTATGTCCCTGTTGGGTGGATAAAATGTATTATGCTCACTTTGTTAAAGATGCCGTCACCCAGGTGATATTAATGTGTGTTGGGGGCAGGCAGGATCATTGTAGCCTGGGGCTTGGTTTTGGGATTAAGCCTTTCCCACCCTTTTTGCTGTGGGGTGGTACAATCCAGTCATGCTTCAGAAAGTGACTTTGTATTAGAGACTTCCCTATTTTGTATATTGGATTAAGGGTTTGGATTTCTACACTATAAAATGGGGATGGAGTGAGAGCTTGGACTCTTAGTTCCTGAGGTTAGCATGAGAGAGCAGAGAAGGTAGAGCCAGCAGCGGAAGGAGGCCACATGGAGGAGGCCAGGAAAAGCAGCCAAGATGGCGGAGTGCTGAGTGAGACCCCAGTTTGTGTAGAGTTTGTATCTGGGATAAGGAAGGAGATGGGGAACTGAGGAGAATAAGGCTGGTGAGATAGAAACCTTTGATTCTAGGAAACTCGGATAAGTCAGTGGCTTTGTGAGCACTGAATGTGATTGGGTTTTGGTGCCCAGTGTGTATTTTTACTTGCCCGCCGGGTGCAAGCTAGAATTAAAGACTATGGCCCATCAGTTTTTGGCTCCGTTGTTTCTTTACCGACTGTCCGAATCCAATGCGAACCTGCATGTGAATGGCCCTGATGGCGGCTCCTGGCTTTACAGTCCCCAACTCATGGTTTAGCCTATCCATCATGTTAGCTATTGAGGGAACAGCAGCATGCAAATGAGGAACAACTTTATTAAATTCTCTGTAATCTACTGTCCTCCAGGTTCCGTCTGGTTTGCACACAGGCCATACTGGGTAGTTGTAAGGGCTGTGTGCTGGCTGGATGATCCCCACCTTTCCTAGTTCGAGGATTGTCCCTGTGATTTCTTCATAACCATCTGGCAGGTGGTACTGCTTTGTGTTAGTCACATGCCGAGGGATGGTTAATTGCAAAGGGGAATGTGATGCGTGCCCCCGCAACACTGCCTTCATAACCCTGATCTGTAGCCGGAACTCCCCAGCTGTAGTTTCCAACCACAGTCCTTGCAAGACATCTACTCCCAAAATATATTCAGGAATAGGAGATACATATACCTTATATGGCTTCGAAGGCAGTCTTCCTATCCCCAATAGAATAGTTATTGGCTCCACTCAAACAGTTTGGCCCCATAACTGTCAATGGCCACTGGGGTCCCAGCAAACCGCTCTGGGTTCCCGTAGAGGAGGGAACATTCTGCACCTGTATCCACCAAGGCCAATACCAGTTGTACATTCGAAGAGGACCAGTAGATAGCCAGTTCCATGTGTGGCCCCCAGTCCCCACCCATCCCTGTTAGACAGGTCCCTTGGCCCTTTTCTTATTCAAACTGGTATACTGTGTCTTGGAAGGTCTTAAGAGTTCTCCTTTCCTTTGACTTTCTCCATTATATAATCTTTTTTTTTTTTTTTTCAGTGACGAAGAGTCAGAGAGAGGGATAGATAGGACAGCCAGACAGTGTTGGGCAGATAAAATATATTATGCTCACTTTGTTAAAGATGGTACTGCCCACATGGAAGCCCGTCGCCCAGGTGATATTAATGTGTTTTGGGGTGGGCTGTGGGCAGGCAAGATGCTTGTAGCCTGAGGCTTGGTTTTAGGGCTAAGCCTTTTCCACTCTTTTTGATGTGGGGTGGTGCAATCCCATCATGCCCCAGATAAGTGACTTTGTATTAGAGACTTCCTTATTTGTATATTGGATTAAAGGTTTTGATTTTTGCACTATAAAGTAGGGCAGACCGGGAGCTTGCTCTCTCAGTTCCTGAGATTAGCATTACAGGAGAGAGTACAGAGGAGAGCAGAGAGAGGCCACATGGAGGAGGCCAGGAGAAGCAGCCAAGATGGCGGAGTGTTGAAGAAGAAGCCAGTTTGTGCAGAGAGTAGGAGATGGAAAACAGAGGTGAATAAGGCTGGTGAGGTGGAAACCTTTGACTCTAGGAAACTTGGATAAGTCAGTAGCTTTGTGAGCACTAAATGTGAGTGGGTTTTGGAGCCCAGTGTGTGTTTTTACTTGCCCGCCTTGTGCAAGCTAGGATTAAAGATGATGGCCCACCAGTTTTTGACTCCATTGTTTCTTTACCGACTGTCCGAATCCAATGCAAAACCTGCATTGGCCGGGCTGCTCTGATGGTGGCCGTGGCCACTGGCCTTACAGACAGGAATGGAGAGAGATGAGAAGCATCAATCATTAGTTTTTTGTTGTGACACATTAGTTGTTCATTGATTGCTTTCTCATATGTGCCTTTACCATGGGGCTACAGCAGACAGAGTAACCCCTTGCTCAAGCCAGGGACCTTGGGTCCAAGCGGGTGGGCTTTGCTCAAACCAGATGAGCCCGTGCTCAATTTGGCAACCTCGGGATCTCAAACCTGTGTCCTCTGCCTTCAGTCCGATGTTCTATTCACTGCACCACTGCCTGGTCAGGCTCCATTTTATAATCTTGTAGCTGAACTAATTGCACAGCAAACATTTTGGGGGTTTTTTAATTGGTTTTAATTTGCTTTGTTTACATAGTTAAATGTGTACCCCCAAATATATCTCCTTTCCCCCTTGTTCTCCTTGATAGTCCTCTTGTCCCCTCCCCCATCACATTTCTCCCTTTCCTCCATAATTTACTATACTGCCCTCTATGTCCCTGTGTTATATTTATATACTGTCACTAATGTCTTTCCTTTCTTTGATCCCCTCCTCTCTTCCTTTTTCCCTCTGAACTCTTTGATCCCTTCTCTGCCTCTCTTTCAATCCTTAGTTCTCACTGTTCATTGGATTCCTCATATGAGTGAAATCATATGATATTTTTCTTTCTCTGCCTGGCTTATTTTGCTTGGCATAATAGACTCCAGGTCCATCCATGTTGCCTTAAAAGATAAGATTTCCTTCTTTTTCACAGCCATGTGGTATTCCATTGTGTATATGTACCACTGCTTTTTGATTTACTCATCTGGTGATGGAGACTTAGGCTATTTCCAGATCTTGGCTATTGTAAACAATGCTGTAATAAACATGGGGGTGCATTTATTCTTTTGAATCAGTGGTTTGTTAATTCTTAGGATATACAAGTATTCCTAGAAGTGGGAAAGCTAGGTCAAAAGATAGTTATATTTTTAATTTTTTGAGGCATCTCTATATTGTTTTCCACAGTGGCTGCATCAGTTTGCGTTCCCACCAGCAGTGTAGGAGGGTTCCCTTTTCTTGGCACCCTCACTGGCACTTGTTATGTGTTGTTTTGTTAATGAATGACCTTCTGACAGGTGGGAGGTGGTATCTCACTGTGATTTTTTTTTTTTTTTTTGTATTCTTCTGAAGCTGGAAACGGGGAGAGACAGTCAGACAGACTCCCGCATGTGCCCGACCGGGATCCACCCGGCACGCCCACCAGGGGCGACACTCTGCCCACCAGGGGACAATGCTCTGCCCCTCTGGGGCGTCACTCTGCCGTGACCAGAGCCACTCTAGTGCCTGGGGCAGAGGCCAAGGAGCCATCCCCAGCGCCCGGGCCATCCCTGCTCCAATGGAGCCTTGGCTGCAGGAGGGGAAGAAAGAGAGAGGAAGGAGGAGGGGGGGGTGGAGAAGCAAATGGGCGCTTCTCCTATGTGCCCTGGGTGGGAATCGAACCCGGGACTTCTGCACGCCAGGCCGACACTCTACCGCTGATCCAACTGGCCAGGGCCTCTCACTGTGATTTTAATTTTCATTTCTCTAATGATTAGTGGTGTTGTACATTTTTTTATATGCCCATTGTAAATCTGTATGTCCTCTTTGGAGAAGTGTCTATTCAGTTCTTTGGCTCAAGTTTTGATTGGATTGTTTACTTTCCTGGTGTTGAGTTTTACAAGTTCTTTATAAATTTTGGTTATTAACCCCTTATTGGACATGCTAATAAATATATTCTCTCATTGTGTGGGTTGTCTTTTTATTTTGTTCATGTTGTCTTATGTTGTGCAAAAACTTTTTAATTTGATATAGTCCCATTTGTTCATCCTGTCCTTTATTTCACTTGCCCATGGAGTTAAATCAGCAAATATATTACTGCAAGAGATGTTGGAAAGCTTACTGCCTATGTTTTTTTCCAAGATGATTTTGGTTTTATAACTTACATTCAAGACTTTTATCCATTTTGAGCTTATTTTTGTGAATGGTGTAAGTTGGTGGTCTAGTTTTATTTTTTTGCATGTATTTGCCCAATTTTCCAGCACCATTTGTTAAAGAGACTATCTTTACTCAATTATATGCTCTTACCTCCTTTGTCAAATGTCATTTGACCATAAAGGTGTGAGTTACATTCTGGGTTCTCCGTTCTATTTCATTGATCTGTTTGCTTGTTCTTATGCCAGTACCAAGCTGTTTGAGAACAATGGCCTTGTAGTAGAACTTAATATCAGGAAGCGTTATACCCCCTGCTTTATTTTTCTTTTTCAAGATTGCGAAGGCTATTCATGTTCTTTTTTGGTTCCATATAAATTTTTGAAATATTTGTTCTGTATCTTTGAAGTATGACATGGTAATTTAATAAGAATTGCATTGAATTTATATATTGCTTTGGGTAGTATAGACAATTTAATGATATTTATTCTTCCTATCCATGAACACAGTATGTGCTTCCACTTATTTGTATCTTCATTGATTTCTTTTATCAATGTTTTATAGTTTTCATAAAACAGGTCTTTAAACTCCTTGGTTAAATTTACTCTTACGTACTTTATTTTTTTGGTTGCAATAGTGAAGCAGATTGTTTCCTTAATTTCTCTTTCTAAGATTTCATTGTTGGTGTATATAAATGCAACTGATTTCTGAATTTTTATTTTATAACCTGCCACCCTGCTAAATTTCTTTATCAGTTTCAGTAATTTTTTGACTGAGACTTTAGGGATTTTATGTACAGTATCAGGTCATCAGCAAATAATGGTAGTTTCACTTCTTTTCTAATTTGGATGCCTTTTATTTCTTCTTCTTCTCTGATTGCTCTAACTAAGACTTCCAGAACTGTGTTGAATAAGAGTAGTGAAAGGGGCACCCCTATCTTGTACCTGATCTTAAAGGGATTGCATTAACTTTTTGTCCATTGAGTATGATGTTGACTGTGGGTTTGTCATAGATGGCCTTTATCATGTTGAGGTATGTTCCCTGTATTCCCACTTTGCTGAGAATTTTGATCATAAAAGGGTGCTGGATTTTATCAAATGCTTTTTCTGCATCTATTAATATTATCATGCGGTTTTTCTCCTTTCTTTTGTTTATGTAATGAACCACATTGACTGATTTATGGATATTGTACCAGCCTTGCCTCCCTAGAATAAATTCCACATGATCATGATATATGATTTTTTTCAGGTATTGTTGGACCCAATTTGTAAATATTTTTTTGAGAATTTTACCATCCAAGTTCATCAGGGATATAAGCCTATAGTTTATTTTCTTTATAGTGTCTTTACCTGGTTTTGGTAAGAATTATGTTCGTCTCATAAAAGGAGTTTGGAAATTATTCCTCCTCTTGAATTTTTTGAAATAGCTTAAGAAGGATAGGTGTTAGTTCTTCTTTGAATATTTGGTAAAATTCAACTGTGAAGCCATCAGGACCAAGACTTTAGTTTGTTGGGAGTTTTTTGATAACTGTTTCAATCTCCTTTGGTGTAATTAGTCTATTTAGGTTTTCTGATTCTTCCATATTAATTTTTGAATGATTATATTTTTCATGGACTTTATTCATTTCATTGAGGTTGTGCCATTTTATGGCATACAGTTCTTCATAGTATTTTCTTACAATCCTTTGAATTTCTGATCTGTCAGTTGTTACTTCTCCTCTCTCATTTTTAGTTTTTTTATTTGAGCTCTCTCTCTTTTTTTTGGTGAGTCTAGTTAAAGGTTCATCAATTTTGTTTACCTTTCCAAAGAACCAGCTCTTGGTTTCATTGATCTTTATTTTTTATTTTTTGCCTCTGTGTCATTTATTTTCTCTCTGATTTTTATTATTTCCTTTCTTCTGCTTCCTCTAGGCTTTACTTGCTGTTCTTTCTCCAGTTCTTTTAGATGCAAGGTTAAATTGTTTATTTGAGCTTTTTCTTGCTTCTTAAGGTATGCCTGTAATGCTATGAAATTTCCTCTCAGGACTGCTTTTGCTGTGTCCTATAAATTTTGAGTTGTTTTATGCTCATTTTTATTTGTTTCAAGAAATTTTTAAATTTCTTCCTTGATCTCATTGTTAACCCATTCATTATTTGATAGCATGCTATTTAGTCTCCAAGTGTATGAATGTTTTTCAAGTTTTTTTATTGTACTTGATTTCTAGTTTCATGTTGTTGTGGTCAGAGAAGATGTTTGATATTATTTCAGTCTTCTTAAATTTATTAAGACTTGTTTTCTGTCCTAACATGTGGTCTATCCTAGAGAATGTACCATGAGCACTTCAAAAGAATGTACATTCTGCTGCTTTGGGGTGAAAGGTTCTAAAAATATCTATTAAATTCACTTAATCTAGTGTGTCATTTAAAGCCACTGTTTCTTTGTCAATTTTCTTCTGGAGGTTCTACCCATTGATGTTAGTGGGTTATTAAAATCTCCTACTATTATAGTATTGCTGTTGATTTCACCCTTTTTGTCTATCAAAAGCTGTTTTATATATTTAGGTGCTCCCATATTAGGCACGTATATATAGTTATATCTTTCTGTTGTAATACTCCTTTTATCATTACATAGTGACCTTCTTTATCTCTTACTATAGCCTTTGTTTTAAAGTTTATTTTGTCACATATTAGTATTGCTACCCCAGCTTTTTTTTTCCTTTCCATTTGTGTGAAAATTTTTTTTTCATCCCTTGACTCTCAGTCTATGTGTATCTTTTATTCTGAGGTGGGTCTCTTGTAGACAACATATGTACAAGTCCTGTTTTCTTATCCATGCAGCTACCCTATGTCTTTTAATTGGAGCATTTAATCCATTTACATTTAAGTTTATTATTAATATGTAGTTGTTTATTGCCATTTTATTCTTTAAATCTATTATCCTCTCTTTCTCAATTTCTTTTTTTCCTTTGCTCTTTCTACAGAAAGCCCTTTAACATTTCCTGCAGTACTGGTTTGGTTGTAGTGAATTTTTTGAGTTTTTTTTTTTTTTTTTGTCTGGGAAGTTTTTTATTTCTTCTCCAATTAATCTTGCTGGATAAAGAAGTCTTCATTGTAGTCTCTTGCTTTGTATTACTTTGAATATTTCTTACCATTCCCTTCTGGCCTCTAGTGTTGAAAAGTCAGATGTCATCATTGTGGGGGCTCCTCTATAAGTAATTGACTTCCTCTCTCTTGCTGCTTTTTAGTATTTTTTTCTTTATCTCTTAACTTTGGTATTTTAATTATAATGTGTCTTAATGTAAGCCTCATTGGGTTTCTTTTTATCAAGACTCACTGTACTTCTTAAACTTCTGTTACTATTTTCTTTTTTTTAATTTTTTTTTTTTTTGCATTTTTCTGAAGCTGGAAACAGGGAGAGACAGTCAGACAGACTCCCGCATGCGCCCGACCGGGATCCACCCGGCACGCCCACCAGGGGGCGATGCTATGCCCCTCCGGGGGGTCGCTCTGCCACGACCAGAGCCACTCTAGCACCTGGGGCAGAGGCCAAGGAGCCATCCCCAGCGCCCGGGCCATCTTTGCTCCAATGGAGCCTTGGCTGCGGGAGGGGAAGAGAGAGACAGAGAGGAAAGCGCGGCGGAGGGGTGGAGAAGCAAATGGGCGCTTCTCCTGTGTGCCCTGGCCGGGAATCGAACCCAGGTCCTCCGCACGCTAGGCCGACGCTCTACCGCTGAGCCAACCAGCCAGGGCCAAACTTCTGTTACTATTTTCATCATCAATTTAGGAATGTTTTCAGCTATGATTTCTTCAATCAGGTTCTCTATCCCTTGTACTTTTTCTTCTTCAGGAACCCCTATGATGTGGATGTTATTTCTCTTTATGTTGTCACAGAGTTCTCTTATAGTTTCCTCAGACTTTTTGAGCCTCTCTCTCTTTTTTTTTCTGATCTGCTTCTGTGTTTTTATTTTGTCCTCTAATTCGCTGATTTGATCCTCTTCTTTATCCAGCTTGCTGTTGACTCCTTCTAGTGTAGTCTTCATTTTTGAATTGTAATTGCCATTTCTGATTGATTCTTTTTTATTATTTCAGTGTCCTTTTAGATGCTTGCAATTTCTTTAGGTAATCATTAAATGCATCAATTGTAGCTTTGAGATCCTTAAACATCCTAATAATCATTATTTTAAACTCTGCATCCAGTAATTTGATTACTTTCAACTCATTCAGTTCTTTTTCTGAGGATTTTTCTTATTGATTTATATGGTTTACGTTCTTCTGTCTCCTCATTCTTTCTGTGTGTGGTTTGCAAGCTTGCTAGAGTTGTAGGTTTGACATTGATTTATGGAATGTGGCTTCTTCTCTAGGACTTTATTCCTCAACTTCTGCTGGTTGCTTGGATTTTAATTCTTCTTAACTAGTAGAGCTGCTTAAAAGTCTTAATTTCCCTGTTGTTTGTTTGCTGAGTCCAGCAGAAAGCGTCTATGTTTGCTGATCCTAACAAAGAACTTCTATGTTTGCTGATCCCAGCAGGGGGCTTCCCTGTTTAGGAGGGGGCAAGTGGATATATATTGTTTTTTGTTTTGTTTTATTTTGTTTTGGTCCCAGTTGAAACTCTATCCAGGAATGTGCTGGGTGTGACCTCTGAGATTCTGAAGGTGTAGTCTGCCCAGTGCCACTCCAGGAGCAAGGCACATTCTCAGTATAAAGGGGGAGGTGTAGCTCAGGTCTCCCTAGAAACCTGAGTCACTACCCTTACCCTTTACTTCCTCCTTTCTGAGCAACCTTTTGTACTGATTGAAGCTGAAGAGCGTTCTGAAGGTGGGTCAACTGGTTCTACACTAGACTTGTGCAGGGCAGAGGGAGCAACCCCTCCCCCAACTATGGCTGCCTTGGCACTGGAGAATGACTCAGCTCAGCTGAGGTCAGAGCATCTCTGTGTCTTGATCTCCCCACTATCCTCATGCACGACCAATCCTCTCAGCCCTTCTCACACCCAGAACCCCAGGCAAGTGGCTGTGAGTGATCTTTTCTGCACTGGCCCTTTAAGGCTGCACGTTCCTTAGCCAGCTGCTTTCCACAGACGGAACTCTCACTCTTCTCCCCACTCAGGGCTGTCAGGCTGTCTTCTCCAGTCCCTGTGTTTCTAGGCTGAGGCTCCTGTCCTAGGACTGAAGATCCCAGTTTCTCAGGGTCTCTCTCCTTGCAATGAGAACCCTTCTGGACCCTCAGCCTCAGCCTCCCCTCACTCTTGGGAGCAGGAGAGACCCATCATACCCTGCACTCCCTACCAGAATTGGTATAGATTCTTCTGTGCTCCTTGGTTTTCGAGTCCTGTTCTTTTAGTCCAAAGTTGGTTTTTCACAATGATTGTTCTTAATTTAATTTGTAATCCAGTTTGATCATAAGGAGGTGGCAATTTGTGCATCTGCCTACTTCACTGCCATCTTGGAATTGCTCCACACGAAACGTTTTATTAGTAGCTGCTGGAGCCTTCTGTCTCAGTGCCTGGAACTTCTGTTCTGGTTTAAGCTGCCATCAAAGCTCCAAAAGAATTTAATTAGACTGGTCATCTAATTTCTCCTTATCTTCTCCAGTCACAATCAAATAAATCCACATTTGTGTTTGGGTAAACTTTACACACCTGTGTAAAGCCAGTAGTCACAGCCACCATCACAGCCGCTTGGCCCGTGCAAGATCACATCTGAATTGGTCAGATGATAATAAAACAATGGAGCCAAGAACTGGTGGGCCATTAGCTTTAATCCTAGCTTGCACTGGTAGGCAAGTAAAAATACACACTGAGTTCCAAAATCCACTCATTCAGTGCTCACAAAGCCACTGATTTATCTGAGTTTCCTAGAATGAAAGGTTTCTAGCTCACTAGCTTTATTCACCTCTGTTTGCCATCTCCTACTCTCTGCACAAACTCTGCACAAACTGGCTTCTCCCTCAGCAGTCCACCATCTTGGCTGCTTCTCCTGTCCTCCTCCACATGGCCTTTCTCTGCTCTCTTACAGCATGGGCTTCTCTTAGAATGTAATCACTCTTTCTCCCAGAACAACGTGATCTCTCTTCCTTTTAAAACATTTTGGCGTGAGAGCACTCCCCAACACATATTAACATAATCATGCCCATCCCAAGCAATCACCTGGGTGGCAGGCTTTCATGTAAGCAGTGCCATCTTTAACAAAGTGAGCCTAATATATTTTATTTGCCCAACAACCAACACCTAAAGTTCACTTTACTGCCCACAATCTACACCACTGGCATCCCTGTGCAAGGAAATTAGCACATTACCCAAATTACAACAACATGAAAAATTATACAATTTCAACAATTACAAAGTTACATTTCACCAGTCTCTGAGCACTTTGCCAAAAGAGCAAAATGTCCTTGGCTTTCTTTTTAGCTGTTTGAAAGGCTTCGCAGAGCAGGGGAAGGGCCTCCAGCAAAGCCGCCCCCCACCCCCGTCAGGGTATTTCACATTGTCCAAAATCCATAAATCCATCCAACAAAGGAGCCAGTGCTCACTCTAGTCATAATCCAGGAATCAGTCCACACACATGGGGCCTCAGCCACCCCCCTTATCCCTGCTATCCTGGTAGGTCTTACACTGTCCCAAAGAGTAGCATGTGGCAATGGCAGTCAGCATTTCCATCTCTGCTCTGGAGAGCATGATGACATTCACCCCTATGTCTCAAAATCGCAGAACTACCACTGGCATAGTAAGTACTCCTTGCTGTTGGGCTCTCACCTTCTGGAGACTGTGGATTGCAACTCCAGCCCAATTCTCCTTATCCTCCAAAGAGGAACTGAAAACACCAGCTCCCGCTGCCAGGCTCAAGCCCTGGGCTGCTGCTGCCTTCTGCTCTGCAGGCCTTGCAGCTCCAGCCCCAGCATCAGCCCTGGCATCATGCTGTTGCTGCTCTCCACAATGTCCAGGGCAATCTGCAACTCACAAACCTGTGATTCCTTCTCCAGTGGCTGCTGCATTTCCAGGTGAATCTCACAAACCTGGTCGGCCCCCTCCGGTGCTTGCTCCAGCTCTAGGGTCTGCATCTCTTTCTCCCATGTTTGCTCCAGCTCCTTCCACTGCTCAATTTGCAGGTCCTGGGCAGCCTTTTCCACAGAGCTCTCAGTTTCCTCATACATGGCTGTAAAAGTCAACCAGCCTATGGCCCCCAAAAGGACAGCAATGAGGAGCCATAACAGCAGCCAGTCCTCTACTTCACCACTCAAAGGTGGCAGTGGCTCCATACTGAACTATATCAAATCCTGCCACAGACTACGCCAAATGTAAAGCCACTAGCCACAGCCACCCTCACACCTGCCTGGCCCATGTAGGTTCGCATCTGATTCGGACAGACAGTAATGAAACACCGGAGCCAATAACTGGTGGGCCATTACTTTTAATCCTAGCTTGCATCTGGCGGGCTAGTAAAAACACACACTGAGCTCCAAAATCCATTCATTCAGTGCTCACAAAGCTACTGACTTATCCGAGTTTCCTAACATCAAAGGTTTCTAGCTCAATAGCCTTATTCACCTCTGTTTTCCATCTCCTTCTCTCTACACAAACTCTGCACAAACTGGCTTCTTCCTCAGCACTCCACCAGAAGGGATGGGAGTATTGCAGGGGGAGTCCATGGGGATAAGTAAGCCTTGATTTAAGAGGCGGGTAATTATTGGTTTAAGGCCTTAGAAACAGACACAGTTACACATTAAACAAAGACTTCACATATAAATTATGAATTAAGGAATTTAAATGAGTGTGCTTTACTTGTTTCAATTCAAATTATACTAGAGATATTTTCTGACAAACAAAGAGACAAAACAGATTACTTACTCACACAGCTCAATAGACAACTCTGCTTTTTTAAGCTTTTCAAGATGGCAGAGAGTTGTCAGCATAGAGAGGAGGAAGAGAGAAAGCAGATGGATAGACAGTGTGAGCAGCTGGATGGAAAAGAAGGGTCAGAATCTGCAGAAGGAGGAGGAGGAGATTAAAGTGCTGGTGGTGGTGTCATGTAGTCAGAGGAGTCAAAAAGATTAGAGCCTATAAGAAGATGGGAGAGGATGAGGGGAAGAAAGGCATAGCTGTAGCCGAACCCGTGGGGTGGGAGAATGGGTAAGATACAGCAGAAGCCAGTGGGGAGGGGGTAATAGGTCAAAGAAGAAAAAGAGACAGAGCCACCCATCTGTAAGAAGGGAGGAGGGGTTTAAGAACACAGTGGAAAAGGGAGGGGCCCCTGGCCAACAGGGGACAAGAAAGAGAATGGTATTTGCTGGTGAGTGAGAAACAGAATTTAGCGGAGAGGAGAGGGGCCTTTCTGGAGGGAAGAGCCTCAAGTGAAGAGATTTGCAGAGGTACCAGAGAGGAGTCCCAAGAGAGGGTTGCAGCCAGGGGTCAGGCAAGAGGGGGAGAGAGTTGGGAGTCCACGGAGAAGGAAAGATTAGGAGTGGAGGTTTTAGGTGAGGTTTCTTTGGCCAAAAACGGCCTGTGTGTAGAACAGACGGTACAAAAATTAGGACAGGAGCAAAAGGAGAAGAAAGCCTGCACATAAGGAATTTCTGATGCCCTCCCCATTCAGGGGCAAAAATTGTCAAGATCTCTTAGGATATTGTAATCGAATGTCCTGTTTTAAGGCCAATAGAAGTGTTGGGCAGATAAAATATATTATCCTTACTTTGTTAAAGATGGCACTGCCCATGTGGAAGCCCATTGCTCAGGTGATATTAATGTGTGTTGGGGGCAGGCTGTGGCCAGTCAGGATCCTTGTAGACTGGGGCTTGGTTTTAGAACTAAGCCTTTCCCACCCTTTTGGATGTAGGGTGGTACAATTTCATCATGCCTCAGATAAGTGACTTTGTATTAGAGACTTTCCTATTTTGTATATTGGATTAAAGGTTTTGATTTCTGCACTATAAAGTGGGTCAGACCAGGAGCTTGCTCTGTCAGTTCCTGAGATTAGCATTAGAGGAGAGAGTAGAGAGGAGCGCAGAGAGAGGCCATGTGGAGGAGGCCAGAAGAAATAGCCAAGATGGCGGAGTGTTGAAGAAGAAGCCAGTTTGTGCAGAGTTTGTGCAAAGAGTAGGAGATGGGAAACAGAGGTGAATAAGGCTGGTGAGCTAGAAACCTTGATTCTAAGAAACTCGGATAAGACAATAGCTTTGTGAGCACTGAATGAGTGGGTTTTGGAGCCCAGTGTGTGTTTTTACTTGCCCGCTGTGTGCAAGCAAGGATTAAAGCTAATGGCCCACCAGTTCTTGGCTCCATTGTTTCATTGCCATCTGTCCGAATCCAATGCGAACCTGCATAGGCCAGGTGGCTATGATGGTGGCCATGTTTACTGGCTTTACATTTGGCATAGTCTGTGGCAGGATTCGATACAGATGAGTATGGAGCCACCTTTGTGTGGTGGAGTAGAGGACTGGCTGCTGTTATGGCTCCCCATGGCTATCCTTTTGTGGGCCATAGGCTGGATGAATTTTACAGCCATGCATGAGGAAACCGAGGGCTCTGTGGAAGAGGCTGCCCAGGACCTGCAAACCTAGCAGTGAAAGGAGCTGGAGCAAACATGGGAGAAAGAGATGCTGACCCTGAAGCTTAAGCAAGCACCAGAGGAGGCCAACCAGGTTCGCAAGATTTGTTTGGAAATGGAGCAGATGCTGGAAAAGGAATCACAGGTTCATGAGTTGCAGCTTGCTGTGGACATTGTGGAGTGCCAGTAGCAGCAGGGGGCCAGGGCTGAGGCTGAGGTTGAGGCCGAGGCCAAGGCCAGAGCTGCAAGGTCTGTGGAGCAGAAGGTAACGGCAGCCTGTGGCTTGAGGCTGGCAGCAGGTGCTGGCATTTCAAGTTTCTCTTTGAAGGATGAGGAGAATCAGGCTGGAGTTGCGATCCACAGTCTCCAAAAGATGAAAGCCCAGCAGCAAGGAGTATCTACTACTCTCCTGGTATGCTGCGATTTTGGGACATAGGGGTGGATGCTATCATGCTCTCCAGAGCAGAGATAAAAATGTTGACTGCCATTGCCACGTGCTCCTCTTTGGAACAATTTAAGACCTGCCAGGATGGCAGGGATGAGGGGGGTGGCTACGGCCTCATGTGTGTGGACTGATTTACTGGACTATGACTGGGGTGAGCACTGGCTCCTTTGTTGGATGGACTTAGGGATTTTGGACAATGTAAAATACCCTGATGGGGGTAGGGGGCAGCTTTGCTGAAGGCCATCCCCTTTCTGGGAAGCTTTTCCTATGGCTAGAAAGAGAGTCCGAGGACATTTTGCACTTTTGGTAAAGTGCTCAGAGACTGATGAAGTGTACCTTTGTAATTGTTGAAATTGAATGATTTAGTATTATGTTGCTGTAATTTGTGTAATGTGCCTAATTTCCTTGCACAGGGGTGCAGGTGATGTAGATTGTGAGTAATAAAGTTAGCACAGGGGTGGATTGTTGGGCAGATAAAATATATTGTGCTCACTTTGTTAAAGATGGCGCTGCCTACGTGAAAGCCTGTCTCTCAGGCTTGGTTTTAGGACTAAGCCTTTCCCACTCTTTGTGATGTGGGGTGGTGTAATCCCATCATGCCCCAGATAAGTGACTTTGTATTAGAGACTACCCTATTTTGTGTATTGGATTAAAGGTTTTGATTTCTGCACTATAAAATGGGGCAGACCGGGAGCTTGCTCTCTCAGTTCCTGAGATTAGCATTAGAGCAGAAAGGAGAGCAGAGAGAGGCCTCGTGGAGGAGGCCAGGAGAAGCAGCCAAGATGGCGGAGTGTTGAAGAAGAAGCCAGTTTGTGCAGAGTTTGTGCAGAGTAGGAGATGGGAAACAGAGGTGAAAAAGGCTGGTTAGCTAGAAACCTTGATTCTAGGAAACTCAGATAAGTCAGTAGCTTTGGGAGCACTGAATGAGTAGGTTTTGGAGCCCAGTGTGTGTTTTTACTTGCCCACCATGAGCAAGCTAGAATTAAAGCTAATGGCCCACCAGTTCTTGGCTCTATTGTTTCATTACTATCTGTCTGAATCTAATGTGAACCTGCATAGGCCAGGTGGCTGTGATGGTGGCCGTGTATACTGGCTTTACAGGGAGGCATTGTCTAATTTGTATTGGGGCTATGCCATGTTACAGAAAAAAAATGAAGTTTTTTGGCTTAAGGTCAGAGAGGCCCAACTTAGTGAGGTTTTTTATGAGACATCCTTGAGGGGTCTGGTCGGAAGGCTTAGACTCTGAAGAGCCCAAAGTGGCGACAGGTGAGCAAGAAGGAGCATCCCCACCTTTTTGTCACTGTCCCAAGAGGATGAAATCTCCATGTGGGGGAGTTGTCCCTGATAGAGTTCATCACCACTGGTCAGAGAGCTCTGAGAGAGAGAGTGGGGAGGTTTGGCTAGGCGCCTAGTCTTTCCAAGCATTCTACTGAGACTGAAAGTCAATCCCCTCAAAAGCTGAGGCATGTCAGAGAAAACCATCTGACCAGAGAAAATTTTGTGGAAAAGAGAAGCCAACTGGGGAAGGGGAAGGGAGAAACTCTTTACCTTCTGGTCCAGCAGGGGTTCAGGACAGGGTTAGACTGCCAGCCAATCAACCTACAATTGTTTGTCCAGACTTCGTTTGGATAGCAAAGAGGGATCGTCCATGCACTTAGTACCCTGTCTCGGGTTTCAGCACTAGATATTGGAATCCATGGGAGTCCAAAAAGACCAGAGTAACAGGATTTATTGAAAAGAAGAAAGGACTCTTGCCAGGCACTTCTCTGGGGAGAAGGGCACCGGTACAGACTATAAGGTGAATTTTATAGGGCTTGGGAGAGCCTGAGGAAATTCTGAGTCAGAAGTTCTGGTATGTTCCTTTTTACAGTTTTATGGTTTCGGCTTCCTGGAATGCTCCTTCTTGAGATGGTTGACCAGCTTCCTGGAACTCTTCTGCCACAGGGGCGATTGTCCAGTATGTAAGTGAGGTCAGGCAGGCAGCTGGAACAACCAAAGAGTAGTTGGAATTTCTGGTAAATTCATATATCTATCATCTAGAAAGCTTAGAGTCAAATCTGTGATCTACCTCTAGCAAGTTTATAAAACTGTAAGGCAAATATTCTATATACCTATCTTACTTTAAGGCAAATATTCTATATACCAATCTTTCTCCTGGCTTGATTTTACTTTCATTATTTTCCCCTTTCTCTTTGCTTTCTTTACACATTTAAAATTTGTTTCATCTTGCGTATATGTTTATAATTTCTGATGTTATTTTGTTTACAATTGAGAGTACTGGAAAATAAATAACTTAAAACTTAACATTCTGGAATTTATTTGCAAGGGAACATATTTTAGAGCTTGCTTATTTAACATATTTTAGAACATAAGAAGCTAGAATTTATTTGCTGAAAAGGTGGGAAATAACATCTGCAATAGAATCTTTCAGTAAACTCTTAAAAATAAGATACTTTTGAATAATGTTGGTAAAATGATAGAGATGTAGATCTGAGTTGTGAAAAGAGATATAAACTACAAGTATTGACTGAAAAATAGCATAGTTAGGGTCTTTGGGCTCACAGAGAGACACAGTCTGAGCTGCTGGTAGAGTTAATTTTCAGTCTCACTTGCTCCCATACTGAGAGGCATAACTACAAGTAGTATAGTAAACAAGAACATTAGAAAACAGGAACAGGAAAGCATATCTATAATTTCATAAGGTATGGATAAGGTACCAACAGAAGATACAGACAGCAAGAATCTAGTGACTATAGATTTATTTATTAGATGAGGATTAACCTGAAAGTTCTCTGAACACATTTATTCCATATTTTATAAACCAAAACTAAGAGTCCAGTAACAGCAATTCACAAATTCCATGGTTTTGAACATGAATGATCATGTTCATCATATATATATTTAGTAAGTCAATAGTTAAGCCCATTGACTTCCAATCATGGTGAATGGGTACACTGTAATCAACTACTAAATGGGCTAAAGAACGCTCTCCCAAGGGGAAAAACACAGACACAACCAGGCAGAAAAGTAGGATGTGCATGTCTTTCATTGTTCACTCTCACTCTAGGATCTAGAGGGAATAAATTACAAAAAAAAATTGTTTTTCAATATTTCAAATTTTCCCTTGGAAATGAGAGAAATTGCCATTAACAAATTAGAAATAATACTGTGTAATTGAACACATGGAGAAATTAACAACTTTGTGACCTAATATGTTGGCATAATATTTAGCAAGTGCAAAATATGAGGGAAACAGACATTTCTTGGGGAATAGTTAACATGTCAATAAAAATTATTTCCCACTTTTATAATTCCATAATTCATAGTTTTAATTATATGGTTTTGATAAATACTATGTCTGGGAATTACTATAAAATCAAATTCAGATGCTGAGGTTCCAGGAAAGAAACTAGTAAAACTATCCTTATTAACCCTCCCATAGCAGGACTAGCAGAGCTCTGGGGTAGTGATAAAATGCCTGTGATTTGAAGTCCAATTATTTAATCTGAAATCCTTCCTCTAGAACTTATTCCCAAGTTATATAACTCCTGAGCTTCAATTTAATTACAGCAAAAATGTGAATATTAAGAATGCTGAAGAACAGGATTATTAAAAGGATTAAATGAGAAAGTGTGTATAATAAATATAGCAACTGATAAGCATTTGATAATTTTTAAATAAAAATATTTTGTATACTGTGTTTTTAAGTGAGAAGATTTAACCTTGTCTATGACAGCTTTATTTAAATTAACTAATAAAAAATATAGCTTAAGTTTATAAAAGAGTCTATCGTAGATCTGTAGTTTAGATTTAAAATAATAAGCAAGCAAAAATTATTTTCACAGTTCAATTTTGAAATTAAATAGAACACAAAAACTGATAGCAAATAAATGTCTGACATCTTTTTTAACTATTCTTTATTAAAAATTGCATCATTTAATCCATAAAAGGAGCTTTAGAAAACCACTTTCTCAAGTTAAACCTGATCAGATGGTAGGTTTTACATACATTAATAAATCGAATGAACAGTTTTAATTAAAAACTCATGCTATTTTCAAAATAATGCTGAAGAGTAGATTTCTGATCAATTGTACATGCCAGATGGAAGATTTACATAAGCTGTTTTTAATATTTCAGTTTCATGAGCACATCACTTAAATATGTTGCCTGCCAATCTCAAATACAAATGCTATTTAATCACAGCATTAAAATAATGCAATAACTTAAGTACTTTTCTATAATTTTTGTTTGTAGACTTTACATATAAAGCATGTAAATCAATAATTAAATTAGCAGAGCTTTTCATCAAATTACTTTAAGAAAATTTACACAGCAAGCACATCAATGAAAAATTACAATATACCTGGTCAATAAAAGTTGTGCAGAGATGCTAATTTGACAAGCATCACTGATGATGGCAAAAGAAAAATAATAAATATGTGCATGTTTCATAAGTTTTTTTAACATTAAGTTTTATGAAACTAAGTCATATTGATATTTATAATTGAATGTGTTAGACTTAGTATAAAACAGAAGAGGAATGCATGGCTTATTTGTGATATTTTATATTTTTCTAAAAATGAAATTTGCTTTTGCAAAATAATTTTTATATTCATCATAATATTTGATTCTCAAAATATTTCAGTAATGTAAAGAACCTACAACTTATTGTGCTTAATAAATAAGAAAACTGAGAGACATAGGAATTGAAGGATTTGCTAAAGACACAACGCTAATTATAGAGCCCAGGGCTGGATTCTCCTATAACTGTGTTTTCTTTTCACGATTTATCCCACATTAGGTAGAGTTAAAAGGGCTGAATGTAACCCATACTGATCAGCTAACTGGGAGAAGAATTAGAAACTAGACAGACAAACAGAGAAAAACCCATTATTTTACTTTCTTTTGAAGTTCCACATGAAACCATAGCAATAGAACTGTTGTTGTTCCTTTCCTCATCAAGAAAAAAGATGAGCAGCATGAGCAATGGTTGCAAAGTAATCAACAAAATACTCATAGCAGAGTCTTCACTGACTAATAAACAGCATTTAACACTAAAGGACTAATTACACATTTGGCTTATTTCTATCTCAGGACTGGGCTAATATTCACTTTTTAATTTTGACTTCATTATTACTTGTGCTATCACTTTTTTAAAGAAAGTTGTTTTCAAATTTCTTTATCAGAGTCAAAAAAAAAAGAGAGAGAGAAAGAAAGGATTAGAATGATTTGCAGAATGAGCTTAATAAAAACGTTTGAATTTAGCAACCACAAAGAAGCACGGGGTTCAAATGGAGATCTTGGTATAATATGTAATCACAGAGAGTAAAGAAGGCTTTTAGAGATGGGGACATCTTTAAAACACGTGGCATGTTTCCAGGAAAGGGGTCTGAATCTGTAAGATCAAATCAAGAGCAAAAATATAGAGTATGATGTTTTTTTGTATGTTAAGGACAAGAAAAATTATGGAAAGCCTCAAGGAGGGCAATTTAGGACAAATGCAGAGTTTTAAACAGCATCAATGAAAGCTTCAATCAGAATCAACATGATTAGACCCCAAATGCCATTTCAATAATTTAAGGCAAAATATCTGTACTAAACACTATCCTGTCACCTTCATTTATATCATCTTATCTGGTCTTTGTAAATTGTTTGTGAGGTATGTGATATTCCCATTTTATGGATGAGGAAACCAAGATCCAATTATTTGAAAGCTTTTCCCCAATTGATAAAAGATATAAACAGGCTAAATCTCAGATTTTCAATGCATTACCACTGAACTCTCGGATGTATTCCCACAGTAGGACTGATTTTAATATGAAACACACCAGCACATTCTGCAAATAACATGAAATCTCTTTTTGAGAACATGGATATAACCAGTGCCAAGCACTGCAGTACCACAGGGCAGCAGGGAGGAATCTTGCTAGTCTCTATGAAGTGACAGCTATGGCTTCCTCTCCCCCATTTAATTCATGTTATAAATAACCCATCTCGAATCATGATTTTCATTCTTGATTTTCACAACTTGACTACTGCTTGCTGACTCAACTCATGTTTCAGGAAGTCTTTGCAAAGCATTCTCTCCATAAATATACTTGTAATTTTTATACCCTTTTTAACGGTATAAAACACTTTATTTATCTTTTCATCCCTACTCTATCAAATTCTAACTCAAGATCCTAAAGTCACATAAAGTTTTAGAAAAAGACAATTACAATTTTATGGTATAGAGCTCTAAAAAAAGACTGCTCAATTTCTGACACTAGATTATTTTGCAACACATTTATGGAGAGGCGTAATGATCATCAGAAGTGAAAAGAAGTTCAATACCTAGTCCCTGCCTTTATGAAGCCCAATTTAGTAGGCTACAGATTACTAAAGGGATAACTGCAAACAGAAATATATGTGTTACAATACAAGTATATTAAATGGGTCAGCCATCATGACTGGTATGCAAGTTAAATTGTTATAGGAGTTTTTTTCATATCTTTGAAACCATATCATATAAGTAACTAATCATAAATCCTAGGTAGATATTTTGGAGCAAATATCATACTTATATATTTGTGCTATGTACTCTATTTAATTACTACACTTAATTGGTCTTAATTTTTACTCAACATACAGTCCTCATCTGAATAGATAATCCCTTTGAAGTCCAAATACCATCATTTCTGCCCTTAGGGAAGTTTTGAAAGGAGTTATCTTTTCTTACAATGCAGTTGAACCCAGAGGGGAAAAGATTATAGAATTATCGTAAGTATTAGTGGGATAATTTCATCATGTTTAAATTCCCTGAAGATGAGAAATAACCATATTCAAAATTTAAATGAGTCATACTTCCAGGTCAAATATTGTCCATGTGAATTTTGCCAGTAGTGTTTGTTCTCTTCCACCAATTCAAATAGTCAATAGCTTGTACAAAAAAAAAAAAGGAAAGAAAGAAAGAAAAAATAATGAACGTTTCTCTTTAATATGGTGATCTCTCAGGAATTTTATACATATTTGTCACTTAATCCTTACCATTTTCCCATATGGTTGGCGTTATTCTTCATTTCTGCAGAGAAAACAGGTTCAGAAGCTTGAAGCTTTGCATAAATTCACTTAGCCACTTAGTTGTTGAGATTTAATTCAAATTTAGATTTGACATTTAAGTCCACCTAGAAAATTAAAAAGATATATTAACTTTTATAGGTTAAAGTACAGCCAAAAAAGCAAAATAATCTACATTATTTTGCTAGGGTGGACTGTTGTGATAGGTAGGATACTATAAAGAATATTAAATTTTAATTTATTCTTATATCCTCCCAATTTGAAAAAAATTGATTCAATATTTTTAAAGTAACCTTTAAGGAATGCTTTTTTCCATTAAAAAAGAAAGAAAAGAAAAGTCTGGCATACTTAATAAAGTAACAGATGCTATCTCAATGAACACAAAATATAAGAGCATTCTTTTTTCACTGGACATTTGGCAACTTGTAAGGGAAACCAAGCAGCTGGATCATAGCACATTAAATTATTTAAAAGTCATATATGTTCACCTCACACCATATGCAGAAACAAATTTCAGGTAGTAAAATGTTTAATATTTTTTTAAATCAAAAGAAAGCAAAAATATTATTGAATACTTATCATAAATTTCTAAAAAAGAAATGATTTTCTATGCCTTGAGTTTATAAAGAATACACAAAAGAAAATATCACCAAATGTTACCAGAACATTTGAAATGTTAATATAAAAAATAAAATAAGAAGTTAAACTTAATGGGAAAATTTTCAGCAAATATGACATTAGGTTAATAGCTTGATTATATTTTTACTTCTGATAAAAAAGTTACTAAAAAATATAACATAAGGAAAAATAATTATCAAATATAGATTTGAAAATATTTATACTTTCTAGTAAACAGAATATCTAAGTAAAACAATACCATTTGACATACTAAACTACAAAAATTAGTAAGTAAATTGATACCCAAAGTGCTGGTAAAAATGTAGTGAATTCCCTATCCCATTTATCCCAGATGACATTATAAAGTAGTACAATTCTTTTAGGAAACAATTTGGCAAATAAATTGTTAAATTTGTTTCTAATATTTACTGTCCCAGGAATCTAGCCCAAGAAAGTCAGCCAAATAATGCAAAAAATTATATAGATGAAAAAACATTATTGTACTACTAAAACTTAGAAGCAACTCAAAATCGAATGTTTTAGGACATTATCACAGATGCACTGGATGATATGTCTGGCTGTTTTTAGAATAAAAATTCTGAAATTATTGAAGAATAAAGACAAATACTTAAGACAAATATTTTAAAGCAAATTTATATGCATTTCATTATTATTAGTATATTTTTAAGTGCTATCTAAAAAACTAAGGTGGAATACACTAATATCATTAATGTATTTTTTTTTACATTTGTCTTATTTTTCACATTTTCCCTAAGATGGGTTCTGTACATCCACAGTTTTATAAAGAGGTTATTTATCAAAATTATTACAAAAAGATATGCTCAAGAATTGGGATAAGGAATAGCAGAATCATAACAAACAATAAAAGTCAATATCAAATATTTTATATTACCTCTTATCAGCTCGATTCACATATACTTGTTGACTTTAGTAAGACATGTGTATGAAGAAATTATTTATGTTAGAAAACATAATTAAGTCTAAAATTTAAACCTCAGAAAATATTACTGTCAGGGCAAGTGACACTTAACAAAGCATAGTGATGCAATGAGTAACAGTCAAGTAATACAATGATTTATGTTACATTTGCCTATATCATACAATATCCCTTAAGGTAGTACACCCAAATACACAATAGGTACTTTTCAATCAAGAAACTATGTCCTAGTAAAGCCCAAGGTCTATGTCAATCAGGCATCCCCGATTTGACTTCCCCATGCAATGGGGACACTCCTGCTTAACAGCAGGGCTGGTGGCCTTTTAGATACTACTCATGAGGCAGCTATGAGGATTCTACTTATTAGTACTGAAACCAATCATCACCACAGGAAAGACATGACCAACACACAAGTTAGTTGCAAGAATCACAGATCCTACAGCATATCTGGGCACAGCTTAATGGGACCCTGTTGGCGTGTTCCTTTCAGTTGTCCTTGGTCAGAGCTGCGTGGAGAAGACCCATGATCTACGTTCAACATTGGAGTCTGGACAACTGACTGCAACTGGGACCCCCTCAGTTTAAGTACCCTTTCTGGCATATGCCTTCTAACAAGTGTTAATCTACAAGATTATGACATATAGCCATTTTTAGGGAGTTTCCTACAGGGAGCTCTTTTTATCTATATATAATTTCACACACATATTGACTGGGCCCTGCACAGAGGACATGGCCTTGTCTATCACATCTCTACAGACTATGTTAGCTCTTGCCCAGAGGGTGTAGCCTTATTCACTTGCCTTAATGGCTTTTAATATTATAACCTAACATTTCTATATATTTTCTATATTTTTCATATTTCTATATATTTAATTACAGTAACATTATATTACTGTAACAAACTGGGAAGTTAATTTAGCCTGACAGAGAAGAAAAAAGAAAAGATAAATATAAATAGAACAACAGACAGGTAGACAAGTAAATATCTCTTCTGTGCCTATTTTGGGTATAGTTCCACCCCTCAAGGAATTTATAACAATGCTTCTTGGCATTAAGTTGCTAAGAGCAGCTCTCATTCTACAATGAGCCTGCACATTGCCTGGGTCTCAACATGTACCCAAAATGTGGAAGTCAAACTGAATTGAACCTGTTCATATGGCTTGACAAATCTCATAAACAGAACAATGTAAAAATGACTGATCCTGGATTTTGGAATTTTTTATTTTTCTTTATGTACAAACCAAACATTTCCTGAGATTCAAATGGTTTCTTGGAAAAGTGGGCATGCTCCAGGTCAGTATAGAGTTGCTCTCACCACCCACTCACTCTGCCTGCTATTGCTGCCACCAGGAGAATACCAATAGCTAACATGTATTAAGCCATGTGCCTCCCATGCCAGGCACTTTACATCTGTTATCTCATTTATTCCCAAACACCACTTTGTGAGGCCCAGACAATGGCTCTCAAAGGGTTATACATAGCTTTTGAAACACACTAGCAACAATCCTCTGTCTATCTGCTTGTAAGACTAATTGGATCAGCTCCCAAAGATGCTTTATGAAAATAATTTTTCAGGATTTATGATCTATACAGTGATCTCACACATCCTCTTGCCAGTGATCTAAGAAAAGGTGCAAAATTATAATGAGAAGTAGATTGTTGCAGCAGAAAGAAAGAAAGCTTAAAAGTCATGACTAGCCTGACCAGGTGGTAGTGCAGTGGATAGAGCATCAGACTGGGATGCAGAGGACCCAGATTCGAGACCCTGAGGTCACCAGCTTGAGTGCAGGCTCATCTGGTTTGAGCAAAGCTCACCAGCTTGAACTCAAGGTTACTGACTTGAGCAAGGGGTTACTTGGTCTGCCGAAGGCCCACGGTCAAGGCACATATGAGAAAGCAATCAATGAACAACTAAGGTGTTGCAGCGAAAAACTAATGATTGATGTTTCTCATCTCTCTCCATTCCTGTCTGTCTGTCCCTATCTATCCCTCTCTCTGACTCTCTCTCTGTCTCTGTAAAAAAAAAAGTCATGACTACATTTGATTCCATTAGTGGAATGGAATTCTTTTGTTCACAAGTTGGGAGATCTTAGTTTAGGTCATTTTAATTCTCCAAATCTTCAAACCTCAGTAACCTCATATTCCCAACTTAGAATATCCACCTTTTTAATCAAAGCATTTTTTAATTGTAACAGAAATCATATTAGACATGCTCAGGCAAAAAAGTAAATTTACCATCATTAGGCAGGGAAAATGGTGTTAAGTGTAGCTAAATTTCCTCAGAATTTTTAACAAGAAACTACATTATTTGAATCCTGATTAACTCCTTTTGGGGCAAGGCACTCCAAAACCCACCCAAAGGTCTAAATTTAAACCTTAATTTCACCATTTAATTGTCTCATCACTTAAACTGATTTGCTAATAATGCTTAACACAGTATGTGGCCCAAAGTAGGCATTCAATAAATGAGAGCTATTTCATCATTATTTTGTCATCAGGAATAATTCAATAATAATCAGTGATATATTTTCCCTACTGAGTTATAAGAATGCATTTTGCAAATTATTAGGTATCAGAACAGTATAGAGAAATTACTGAATGTCAGGCTATGGAGTCAGTTTCCTTGAGTTACAATTGGACTCTACCACCTATAAGCTGTGTGACTTTACCAAAGTAATTATGGATTATGATCACATAAATATTTGCTTCATGATGATAATATATATTCAGCATTTAAATTAAGACCTGGTGGTTACTAAATGTTCAGTAAGTATTAGTTATAAAATTATTGTCTTAACATTTTTGTGTATTTAGGAATAAAAAAATCCCATATAAACTAAAGAAATAACAATCCTAAAGGAAATCATGAACCAGTATGACAACTAAAACAAAATGGGAAAACTCAACAAACTTCGCCCTAGTCTGTTCCTTTGTGTTTAATTTTCACATTTTTCTTTTCAAAGTAATCAGGAATAAAAAAAAATGACTTGAGTGGCATAATTTACATGGGTTACCATACATTCTAGGACAGCAACATCTTCACCCGGTAATTTGACAGAAATGCAAATCCTCAGGCACTTCCTCAGACTCAGTGGATCAGAAGCTCTTTGGTGCACACAGTGCAGGGAAGGTGTGGAAAGGGGAAATAGCATGCTGTGTTTCAATAAGCCCTCCACATAATGCACTAAAATCAGAGAACAACAAGTCAGAAAACTCTGACTGCAGGTTAGAATCACCTGTGGGACTTTTTATTTATTTATTTATTTATTTATTTATTTGTATTTTTCTGAAGCTGGAAACGGGTAGGCAGTCAGACAGACTCCCGCATGTGCCCAACCGAGATCCACCCGGCATGCCCACCAGGGGGCGATGCTCTGCCCATCTGGGACATTGCTCTGTTGCAACCAGAGCCATTCTAGCACCCGGGCCAACTTTGTTCCAATAGAACCTCGGCTGTGGGAGGAGAAGAGCGAGACAGAGAGGAAGGAGAGGGGAAGGGGTGGAGAAGCAGATGGGTGCTTCTCCTGTGTGCCCTTGCCGGGAATCAAACCCAGGACTCCTGCACACCAGGCCGACGCTCTACCACTGAGCCAATTGTCCAGGGCCGCACCTGTGGGACTTAAAAAATATCTGTATCCAATGAACAATGTGAACTGAGGAACGGAATAGAGACAGAGGTGGGATCAAAGGAACCAGAGGGAAAGTAGACAGAGGGAAAGGGGATGATAGGATGGGATAATCCTGGAGGGAAGGGGAGAAGGCATTGCAGGGAGGTGGGCAAGAGGGATGTTGAGTGCAAGGTGGGGAAGGGAGGGTGCATTCAGGGGGACACTAGAATTTATGTAAACACAATAAATTAAAATCAATAAAAAATAGAAAAAAATATCTATATTGATGCTAGGTAACTATCATAAAATAATTTAATAAAAATCACTAAGCATGGGCAAGGAAACTAATCTAGATATTTTAAATTCATAACCAAAAATGTTCGCCATTGCCAGAAAAAGAATACTGAAATTGTCCATTTCACACCATGGTGCAAGTGGATCAGCAGCCATAACCAAGGATACTTCTGAAGAGCATGGAGATGGAGGAGGAATTGGTTTGAAGCATCTCCAATCTTCACATTATATCAACTTTAAGATTCTAAGATCTCATCTCAAGGCAATACTCCTTCTTTATGTGCATTTTATCCTGTAAGGAAACCACACAATCAGATCTTTCCTTGTTACTAAAAAAAAAAATTTAATCAACAGGAAGAAAAAAAAATTAAGGGAAATTTTAAAAATTAGTCAAATGAATTTCCAGACTTTGGACAATTGTAGTATAAGAATTGGAGACAGAGAGTGAAAAACCCTTTCTAGTGGTTCACATTAGCTATCCAGCCTATATCCTCAGCTACAATGAATTATATAGGGCACTGGTCATTTATTAGATTGAGTAGCATACCTTAATAAATACTAACTCATTTTAATCCTTTTGGCAACCCCAGAATTAATTGAACTGTATTTCTGATGAGAACAACTATTCAGCAGCTGCAAAGTTGCTAATACATTCAATAGCAGTGCAAACACAACCTGTAAAGATATCTGGAGGCAGATAATATGGCCTACAATGATAAAATTACCATTACATAATGCAACAAAAATGAAGTCATTTTAATATAATTATGTCAAAGGACCCATGTCTCCTGCTTAAAAAACAAATGTGTTGGCTTCTAGTCAACATTTCCAGGGCTTAGCGGCAGGAGGTCATTACCCTTTGACAATGTTCAATTACACAGACATTATCTCCAATTAAAAAGTTTTAACTACAAGGTTTTCTCTTATTGAAAACGTTGTTGCTTTTTAAATAAATAAGTACAGAAATTATTCAGTAATATTGTTTCATTGACTAGGACTGGGATGATTATATGTATTCTTATATACACATACATACATCAGAGTCAATAGAGTACTTTTATAGTGTCTTTGAAATCTTTTTAAAGCATGATAGGCAAATATCTTTACGTAAATAATTCATGAAGGTCTGGCTGGTTGGCTCGATGGTAGAGCATCGGCCTGGCGTCCAGGAGTCCTGGGTTCGATTCCTGGCCAGGGCACACAGGAGAAGTGCCCATCTGCTTCTCCACCCCTCCCCCCTCTCCTTCCTCTCTGTCTCTCTCTTCCCCTCCTGCAGCCAAGGCTCCATTGGAGCAAAGTTGGCCCCGGTGCTGGGGATGGCTCTATGGCCTCTGCCTCAGGCGCTAGAATGGCTCTGGTTGCAGCAGAGCAACGCCCCAGATGGGCAGAGCATCGACGCCCCAGATGGATCCTGGTTGGGCACATGATGGCATCTGTCTGACTGCCTCCCCGTTTCCAACTTCAGAAAAATACAAAAAAAAAAATAAAAAAATAAAAATAAACAATTCATGAAGATATCTCTATCTTTAAAAAAAAAAACAAAAAAAAACTTCTCCATGTTGATGCCACCAAGACATTCTAACTGTTACAAATTTCCAAAATAAGTACAAATGAAATATTTATCAATTGTCATGCATTATGTTTTCTGACTCATTTTAGAAGGTATTATAAAATTCTGGATAAGGGCCAGAGGCACAAAGGAGAATTATCACCTTTCAATAGACACACTTGTAGCTTTTAAATATACAGAGTGCTGGTCTTATCAGTGCATAGCAGGAAAATAATTAAAATATTCCAAGCAAACTTAAACTTGGTTATCCTTAGGTTGAAATGAAGCATAGTTTTGGGATGAAACCTCCAATTATATAAGACAGAAAGTCACAGAAAGACATCAGATTCATACACTGTCAGTCTACACGGCAGATGGTAGTGTCTGGCAAGCCTTTTTTATAACAGAAAATATTATTATAAAAATATCCACAGAAGACATTTTTAGTTCCTTGACTTAATATGAGGAAAAACTAGAGATTTCTATAGAAATTAAATGTTTAATGCTCAATAGTATGAGACAGTAATTTTCTTTGAAATCTATGCATTATCTCTTCTGTCATCTCTTAAAGAACTTTTTATAATTAGAAGTCATCTGGTTTCTCTCTCTCTCTCTCAACCACCTATTTAAATTCAGCCTAAATCTGTGTTTGTATAAAATAGTTAAATCACTTAACTAGAGTATGTTGTGATATGCTGTAAATCACATTTTAGCCTTTTCCAATGTTACTACAAAGAATTGACTTTATTGCTAAGGAGATATTTCCTTACAGATGAAGTTTCTTGAAGGTAGAATTCTGCTGAGAGCCACATTTTTTAGTGGCACGCTCTGAAGCATATTTTATCATGTCAGTACAATTAACATGTTCCTCTGGATTGTAAAAAGTAACAATAGCTGACAGCTTGAATATGTAGGAAAATGGTCTGTAAAACTATCCAAGAACTAGGAAACCCAGTGCTTGTATGGAACAAGCACGAGTAGCACAGTTTTTATGATCCTGTTTTGAAAAATGAATGGAGGAGGTTTAGACTCCCAGTTGGTTAAACCATTCCCATCTCAAACTCAGACACCACATTCAGTGTTAAAGTTTGAAAAGCAAAGGGAGCCCCATGGGGTGGCTGAAAGAGAGGAAACAGAAATGGAAATATCCCTGCCTGATTTTGGCAAAGTACAAAAGATGTATCAGTATAGCAATGGGAATATCCCCAAAGATTTCCAGAGACTCTTACTGCCTGGAAAATGGTTTCTGTGTTCTCTCAAATTTAATGGGGCAGTATGTAGTCTCAGCTTCCAAAGAACTGAGTCTCACTCTACCTCATCAGAATGAGCCTGGAAAGATGGGTAGTCAGATACATCAAAAAATTAGGACACAGATTCAGAATATGCAATATGCACTGTTAGGTAGAAACATCAACAAAGGCAAAATAGCTACAACCAGATAACACTATTTTGGAGAATTTTATGAGACAGAGAATATCCTCTTAATTATGTACACCAGAAGGGCACTTTAAGCAGCTAAAGGAGTATTAGAGTGGCCTAGGGGCAGCATGTGGTCTACATTCTCTGGTACATACTTCTTATTTTTATATACTTGTTTAATTTCAAATTAAAGCAACAGGATCAAAAAATGCTTATGATAACTCCTCTAGTTTGTTTTTTCTTGTCCTAAACTTAATTTTTATGGATAAAGATTATTAAAAGTTTACAAATTCTCATTTACAACTGAAATTTGAGAATTAAAAACATTTATATTACACCCACGCCCAGAAATTGATGATGGTGCTCGATGCCAGAAATAGCAGAGTATCACCCAAAGGAGAATAAAAGTGAGATATAGATTAAAAAAATCTGTAGAAATAAAAATTTATCTCAAAGTTATTTCTGATAGGATGAATACATATTCCACTGAATTATTTCTAAAAATCATAAACTTCTTAGTTACCTTGGTATCACCCTTTTCCCAAAGGTATTCAAGGGAAGCACCAGAAGAACTTGGTTTTTCCAATACTTTGATTTAGTAAGGAAATCAAACCAGATGAGCCCGCGCTCACGCTGGCAACCTCATGGTTTGGATCCTTGGTCCTCTGCGTTCCAGTCTGATGCTCTATCCACGGTGCCACCACCTGGTCAGACTACCCACTATGGTTTTAACAACCATTTACTGTACAGGAACACTCTCACAGAAAGAATACTTGAACTAATTAATTTTTATGTTCTTGTGCCACAATCTGTTGCCTTTGGAGACAAATAAGCATAATATAAAACGTATCCTGATGTTCAGAACCTCAGATGGCCTTTATCTATATTGAAATCCCACTAATAGAAACACAAGAGAGTCTACAAAAGATTCTCTTTTATACTACAAAGCCTTCTAGGAAGTCTAACTTTTTAAGTCCATACATTTCAGAGAGAAAGTCATAAATAAACATTGTACAATGATAGAAGAGGTTCAAGAAATGTGTGACAGCATTATTGTCTTCCCTGAGGTAACTGGAGGTTATCCCCAGTGTCTGCCCTGGCAAATGTCAGTTATCTTTAGGATAGTTTAACTTTGAATTGATCCTACATTCCATTTCCTGATGCTATGAACCTCTCTTTCATAGTCCACTTGAACTCCCATTCATTTTCATACGTTGAGGATGGATCACTAGAATTTTCATGTTTTCTGTTCTAAGGCTTGTTTTACAAAGTATAGTACTTTAAAAAGATATTAGCTTGTAAGAACATGTAATGAATAACTTCAAAATGCAATGGGTATTTAATTTTAAAACGTGCCTTTAACATTTAAGTAAAATGTTTTTTGTACTCTTTTAATGGAAACTTGTCCGGCCACTGGATAGAGCTAACAGTAAAACTACTGGTCCGCAATGTGTTAAATTCATAACAATTACCTTACATGTTAAAAGTCAGATTTTGTGGTTGGTTCATCAAGGTAAGTGCTATTTATGCATCTTTATATACTTAGAATACAACATAATATGTTGAATCACAAGCATGACCAAAAACATGCTCATTTAAGAAATACTCATTTTGAATTACTGTTTCAGATTTCTTTGAATATATTCCCAGAAGTGGGATTGCTGGGTCATAGTCAGTTCTATTTTTAATTTCTTGAGGTAACTCCATACTGCTTTCCACAGTGACTGCACCAGTCTGCATTCCCACCAATATGAGGGTTCCCTTTCCTCCACACCCTTGCTTATAAAATATACTTGCTTGTTGATTTATTGATGATAGCCACTCTGACAGTTGATACCTCATTGTGGTTTTAATTTATATTTCTATGATGATTTAGCATCTTTGCATATGTCTATTTACCATTTGTATGTCTTCCTTGGAGAACTGTCTATTCAGGTCCTTTGCTCATTTTTTAATTGGCTTTTTTTTTTTTTTTGGTGTTGAGTTTTATATGTTTCTTGTAAATTTTGCATATTAAGCCCTTATCAGATGTATTGGTGAATATGTTCTCTCATTCAGTGGGTTGTCTTTTCATTTGCTTGATGGTTTTCTTTGGTGTGCAAAATTTTTTAGTTTGATATAGTCCAATTTATTTTTTCTCATTTCCCTTGCCTGAGGAGATTTATCTGAAAAAATATTGCTATGAGAAATGTCTAGGATTTTACTGCCTATGTTTTCTTCTAGAATTTTTATAGTTTTAAGCCTAATATTTAAATCCTTAATTGATTTTGAGTGTATTCCTGTGTATAGTGTAAGAAGGTGGTCTAGTTTTTTTTGCACATCTGTCCAATTTTTCCAACACCATGTATTGAATAGATTATCACTACCCCACTGTATGTTCTTGTCTCTTTTGTCAAATATTAATTGACTATAAAGGTATGGGTTTATTTATTTCTCCATCTTCTCTTTCATTGATCTATATATCTGTTTTTATGCCAGTACTATGTTGTTTTGATTACAATGGCCTTGTAGTAGAGTTTAATATTAGGTAGTGTAATTTTTCCAACTGTGTTTTCTTTTTCAAGATCACATTTGCTATTTGGGTTTTTTATGGTTCCATATAAATTTTTGGAATATTTGTTCTAGTTCTGTGAAATAAAACATTAGTATCTTTTTAAAAATTTTTATTTAGAAAATTTAATTTAATGGGGTGACACTGATCAATAAGAGTACATAGGTTCCAGGCATTAATTTCTTAGCATTTGAACTGTTGATTGTGTTGTGTGTTCATCATTCAAAGTCAAATCATTTTTTATCACTATATTTGTCTCTCTTTACTCCCTTCCTCATCCCCCTTCCCCCTACCCCCTCCTTCTGGTAACCACTTTACTTTTATCTATGACCATGAGTCTCAGATTTACATCCCACCTATGTGCTAAATAATAAAGTTCTTACCTTTGTACTGTTTAACTTTAGTACAGTATAATGTTTTCAAGGTCCATCTGTGTTGTCGTAAATGGCAATATGTCATCATTTCTTATGACTGAGTAGTATCACATTGTATATATGTACCACATCTTCTTTATCCAATCCTCTATCAAAGGACACTTTGATTGTTTCCCATTAGTTTCTTGATAGGAATTATAGAATTTCTTTGAGTAACATGAATATTTTAATGATGTTAATTCTTCCTATCCATGAACACAGTATATGCTTCCATATTTGTATCTTCTTCAATTTCATTCTTCAATGCCTTATAATTTATTTATTTATCTATTTATTGAGTGAGAGGAGGGAAAGTAGTGAGACAGATTTCTGCATTCATCCTGACTGGGATCCAGCTGGCAAATCCCATCTGGGACCAATGCTTGAATCAACCAAGCTATCCTCAGCACCTGAGGCCAACACACTCAGACCAACAAGCTACCCTCAGTAACTGGGGTCAATGCTAGAACCAGTCAGGCTACTGTCTGCAAGAAGAGAAGAGAAAGACAAGGGGGAGAAGGAGGGAAAGAGAAGCAGATGGTGGCTTTGTTATGTGTGCCTTGACTGGAAATTGAACCTAAGATGTTTGCACACTTGGCCAACACTCTATCCACTGGGAAAACTGGCCAGGGTCTATAATTCTTTGAGTATAGGTCTTTTACATCACTGGTTAAATTTATACCTAGATATTTTGCTCAAAGGAATATATGCACCCTATGTTTATCCCAGCATACTTAAAATAGCTATAATTTGAAAGCAGTCCAAGTACCCATCAGTAGATGAGTGGATAAAAAAGATGTGGTATATTTACACTATGAAATATTACTCAGCCATAAAAAAGAAGGAAATTTTAACCTTTTGTGACAGCATGGAAGGACCTAAAGATAATTATGCTAAGTGAAATAAGCCAGTCAGAGAAAGGAAAGTACCATGTGATTTCATTTATATCTGGAATATAATGAACAAAATAAATATAAAAACAAACCTGCCATTGCATATTCAATTTCATTTGTATGCATTTATCCTTTTTATAAGTATCAATGTTAAAGAATTTAATTGTTCATCATGCTTTAGCAATGTAATTGACAGAAAATAATAACAGATAATGTGTGTGTGTGTGTTGTGTGTAAGAAGAGACAGAGAATGAGAAACAGGGAGAGAAAGAGGTGAATATAAATTCATTATAATTTCAAATGGAAAAAGAAACGGGATATTCTTCGATGTAATATTCTCTTTCTACATTCAAACATTCAAAATGTGCCAAAATCTACCACTTTTTTTTTACATAATTTCTAAAATCCATCTGTTTCATGATGAAATATACATTTTTATCCCAGTTTTGATCATATCAACTTTTTTATTTCTTACATCATTGAATTCTTGAATGCAGATAAGTATAAAAAATGTGTTTGGAAGCCCTGGCCGGTTGGCTCAGTGGTAGAGCATCGGCCTGGCAGGCAGAACTCCCGGGTTCGATTCCCGGCCAGGGCACACAGGAGAAGCGCCCATCTGCTTCTCCACCCCTCCCCCTCTCTTTCCTCTCTGTCTCTTTCTTCCCCTCCCGCAGCCGAGGCTCCATTGGAGCAAAAGATGGCCCAGGCGCTGGGGTTGGCTCCTTGGCCTCTGTCCCAGGCGCTGGAGTGGCTCTGGTTGCGACAGAGCGATGCCCTGGATGGGCAGAGCATTGTCCCCTGGTGGGCATGCCAGATGGATCCCGGTCGGGCGCATGCAGGAGTCTATCTGACTGCTTCCCCGTTTCCAGCTTCAGAAAAATACAAAAAAAAATGTGTTTGGTAAAGATAAAATTAAAAAATGATTAAGACTGTCTTCAAATCATTAAAATTATGACATTATTAAAAAGTCCCTTCCTTTACATTTGTATGCCAGATTGTTTTGTCTCCGCTTACTCCCCTGACTGTTGATGTTTTCAGGCTTCCTATGGCTTCCTAGAAAGCCTAATTATTCCCCTTGCAGGTCTATGTCCTCTGGGTCCATGGTGATTACTGTATCTCTCTATATATCAGTGGTTTTCAACCTTTTTACACTTGAGGACTGGTGATCTATCTGGCAAAAAATGGGAACATGCAACAAATAAAGTTTTATCTCACCACTCATAGTGCAAAATGATAAAAGCTGATGCTTGATTCCCAAACTCTATACTTACAGTGCATTGAATACTATGTAAGTTTGTACAAATATTTTCTTTTATTTAGAAAATTAAATTTAACAGGGTGACATTGACCAATGAGAGTACATAGATTTCAGGTAAACATCTCCACATCATTTGAACAGTTGATTATGTTGTGTATCCATCACCCAAGGTCAAATCATCCTTCTTCACTTTATATTTGTCTCTCTTTATATGCTCCCTGCACCACTTTCCCCTCTCAAACAGTCCCCTCCCCCTGGTAATCACTGCTCTCTCATCTATGTCCATGAATCTTAATTTCCTATCCAACCTATGTGTGGAATAATACAGGTTTTAGCTTGTTCTGATTTACTTATTTCAGTTAGTATAATGTTCTCAGGGTCCATCCACGTTGTTGTAAATGGCGATATGTCATCACTTATTATGGCCAAGTAGTATTCCATTGTATATATGTACCACATCTTCTTTACTCAATTCTCTATCAAGGGGAAATTTGGTTATTTCCATGTCTTGGCCACTGTGAACAATATTGAGATAAACATGGGGCTGCATGTGTCTTTATGCACCAATGTTTTTGAGTTTTGGAGGTATATACCCAGTACAGGGATTATTAGGTCATATGGTAGTTCTATTCTCAAGTTTTGGGGAACCACCATGCTTTCTTCCATAATGGTTGTTCTAATTTACATTCCCACCAGCAGTGAATGAGGGTTCCTTTTTCTCCACAGCCTCTCCAACACTTGTTATTACCTGTCTTGTTGATAACAGCAAATCTAACAGGTGTGAGGTTGTATCTCATTGTAGTTTTGATTTGCATTTCTCAAATACTTAGTGAAGACGAACATCTTTTCATATATCTGTGGGCTATTTGTATTTATTCTTGGGAGAAGTGTCTGTTCATGTCCTCTCCTTATTTTTTAATTGGATTGTTAGCTTGTTTGTTGCTGAGCTTTGTGAGTTCTTTATATATTTTGGAAATTGATCCCTTATCAGAGCTGTTGTTTGCAAATACCATCTCCCATTAAGTTGTTTTTCTGTTTGTTTTGCTGTGCAGAAACTTTTTAGCTTGTTATAGTTCCATTCATTTATTTTTGCTTTTACTTCCTTTGCCTTTGGGGTCAAACTCATAAATTGCCCTCTAAAACCAAGGTCCATGAGTTTAGTACCCATGTTTTCTTCTATGTAAATTATTGTTTGAGGTCTTATGTTTAGGTCTTTGATCCATTTTTAATTAACTTTTGTTCGGGGCACAAACTGTAGTCAACTTCCATTCTTTTGCATTTGGCTTTCCAATTTTTCCAGCACCATTTATTGAAGAGGCTTTCTTTTCTCTATTGTGTATTTTTGGCTCCTTTGTCCATGATGATTTGTCCATATACATGTGGTTTTATTTCTGTGCTCTCTATTCTGTTCTATTGGTGTGTATGTCTGTTTTTCTGCCAATACCATGCTAGTTTAATTATCGTGGCTTTGCAGTATAATTTAAAGTCAGGTATTGTAATGCCTCTAGCTTTGTTCTTTTTTTCTTAGGATTGTTTTAGCTATACACGGTTTTTTATGGCTCCATACAAACCTGGTAAATTTTTGTTCCATTTCCTTAAACAATGACATTAGAATTTTGATGAGAATTGCATTAAGTTTGTATATTGCTTTGGGTAATATGGCTATTTTAACTATGTTGATTCTTCCAATCCAGAACATGGAATAGTTTTCCATTTCATTATGTCTTTTTCTATTTCCTTTAATAATGCTTTGTAGTTTTCAGAATATAGATTCTTTACATTCTTTGTTAAGTTTATTCTTAAGTATTTTCTTTCTTTTGTTATAACTGTAAAGGGGCATTTTTTTAGTTCATTTTAAGAATTTTCATTGTTGGTGTATATGAAAGCAATAGACTTCTGTATATTGATTTTTTTATCTTGTGACCTCACTGTATTGGTTTATTGTTTCTAATAGCCTGTCTGTGGAGTCTTTGGGGTTTTCTATGTACAGGATCATGCCATCTGCAAAAAGTGAAATGTATTATTTTTCTTTTCCAATATGAACACCTTTTATGTATTTCTCTTGTCTGATTGCGCTGGCTAAAACTTCCAATACTAAGTTGAATAGGAATGGAGAGATTAGGCACCCTAGTCTTGTTCCTGATATTAAAGGAAAGCTTTCAGTTTTTCACCATTTAGTATGATATTAGCTCATGATTTGTCATACACGGTTTTTATTATGTTGAGTTATTTTCCTTCAAAACTCATTTTATTGAGTGTTTTAAACACAAAGGGATGTATCTTATAGAATGCCTTCTCTCTGAATCTATTGACAGGATCATATAATTTTTGTTCTTTATTTTGCTGATATGTTGTATTATGTTAATCGATTTATGTGTGTAGAACCATCCTGTGCTCCCGGAATGAATCCCACTTGATTGTGATGTATTATTTTTTTCATGTATTGTTGTAGTCAATTTGCTAGTATTTTGTTTAGGAGTTTTGCATCGGCATTCATTAAAATATATTGTTTTTTAGTTTTTGTTTTTGTTTTTTTTTGTATTGTCCTTGCCAGGTTTTGGTATGAAAGTTATGTTAACCTTATAAAATATTAGAATGGGCCCTGGCCGGTTGGCTCAGAGGTAGAGCGTCGGCCTGGCGTGCGGGGGACCCTGGTTCGATTTCTGGCCAGGGCACATAAGAGAAGCACCCATTTGCTTATCCACCCCCCACCCTCTCCTTCCTCTCTGTCTCTCTCTTCCCCTCCCGCAGCCAAGGCTCCATTGGAGCAAAGATGGCCCGGGCGCTGGGGATGGCTCCTTGGCCTCTGCCCCAGGTGCTAGAGTGGCTCTGGTCATGGCAGAGCGATGCCCCAGAGGGGCAGAGCGTCGCCCCTGGTGGGCGTGCCGGGTGGATCCCGGTCGGGCGCATGCGGGAGTCTGTCTCTCCCCATTTCCAGCTTCAGAAAAATACAAAAAATATATATATATTAGAATGTACCGCTTCTTCAATTTTTTGGAAAACTTCGAGAAAGGTAACAACAAAGTCTTATATGAATGTTTGGTAGAATTTATTAGTGTAGCCACCTGGACCTGGAATATTATTTTTTGGGAGGGTTTTAATAGTTGTTTCTATTTCTTCCCTGTGTATGGGTATATTGAAACTTCCTGCTTCTTCGTGACTCAGTCTAGGGAGATTATATATTTCTAGGAATTTATCTATTTCTTCAAGATTGTTGAATTTGATGGAATATAGTTTTTCATAGTATTGTACAATGATCTTTGGTATATCTATGATATCTATGGCAATTTATCCTGTTTCATTTTGGATTTTGTTTGTATAGTCTTTTCTCTTTTTTCCTTAGAGTTTAGTCAGGGGTTTGTCCGTTTAATTGATCTTTTTGAAGAAACAGCTCTTCATTGTATTTTTTTTATAGTTTTTTCTGTTCTCTGTTTGATTTATTTCTGCTCTAATTCTTACTATTTTTTTTCTTCTTCTGGTATTGGATGGCCTTTGTTCTTCTTTTTCTAGTTTCTTAAGATGCAATGTTAGATTGTTTACTTGGGCTCTCTCTTGTTTTTTGATATAAGCCTGTAATGATCTAAAATTCCCTCTTCTTACTGCTTTTCCTGCATCCCAGAAATTATATGTTGTGTTGTCATTTTCATTTGTATATATCTTTTGATCTCTTATTTCTTCTTTGACCAAGTCATTTTTTAGAAGTATGTTGTTTAATTTCTACATTTTTGTAGGTTTCTTTACTTCTTTTCTGCAGTTGAATTCTAATTTCAAAACCTTGTGGTCAGATAATATGTTTGGTATAATTTTAATCTTCCAAAATTTGTTGATGTTAGTTTTGGGCCCAACATATTGTCTAGTCTTAAGAATGTTACATTTACAATGGAGAAAAACTGTATAGTCTGAAGTTCTGGGGTGAAATGTCTATTATGTTCATTTGGTCTTGTGTGTCATTTAAAGTCAATATTTCTTCACTGACTTTTTTGTTTGTATGATTGATCTAGAACCATCAGTGGTGTTTTGAAATTTCCAAATGTGATTGTGTTTTTGCCTGTTTCTATTTTTAGATCAGTTAATAGATGTCATATATTTCGGTGCTCCCTAGTTCAGTGCATATATATTAAGATGTGCTTTGTCTTCTTTTTCTTTTTTTTTTTTTTTTGTATTTTTCTGAAGTGAGAAGCAGGGAGGCAGAGAGACAGACTGCCACATGCACCCTACCAGGACCCACTTGGCCCACTAGGAAGCAATGCTTTGCTCATCAGGGGCATTGCTCCATTGCAACTGGAGCCATTCTAGTGCCTGAGACAGAGGCCATGGAGCTATCCTCAGCCTTTGGGCCAACTTTGCTTCATTGGAAGCTTGGCTGCAAGAGGAGAAGAGAGTTAGAGAGAAAGGAGAGGGAGGAGGGAGGAGAAGCAGATGGGCACTTCTGTGTGCCCTCACTGAAAATTGAACCTGGGACATCCACAAGCCAAGCTGATGCTCTACCACCGAGCAAACCAGCCAGGGCCAAGTGTTATGTTTTTTTGATACAATGTCCCCTTTGCCATTATGAAATGAACATCTTTTTCTCTGGTTAATTTATTGTCTTAAAGTCAGGATTGTCAGATATGAGTATGGCTACACATGTTTTTCTTTGGGTATTATTTGCTTGGAGAATCATTTTCCAACCTTTCACTTTGAGTTTACATTTGTCCTTGCAGTTTAAATGTGTCTCTTGAAGGAAGCATACAGTTGAATTTTGCTTTTTGATCTCATCTGGTACTCTATGTCTCCTTATAGATGACTTCAATCCATTTACATTTAGAGTAATTATTGACCCTTGAGGATTTCCAATGGCCATTTTATATATTGCTTTCTGATAGCTCTGTGTCTCATTTGGTTCTTCCTTTTATTTTTCTGTCAGCTGTTTTCATTTTGTAGTATTCCATACTTCTTTTCTGTATTATTTTTCTTTTCCCCTGCTATGTTTATGTAGTGGCATTTTTGTGGGTGGTTACCAATAGGTTACTAAAAGAGAAATTGTCATATTTACATGAGTCCATTATCTTGTGAGGTCTTCTGCATTCCATCCTCCTTTCTTACTGCTGATCTTTATCCTCTCCCCTTTTATGTTATTGTGGTCACACATACTTGTTTTTATTGTGATCTTGTTGGAGCTTTTACTTGTGGTTTTGTTTTGTTTTGTTCTTTGTGTCTGGTCATATAATGTTCTTTAGTACTTCTTGCAATGGGCGTTTTCTGGTGATAAATACCCTCAGCTTCTCTATGTCTGGAAAAGCTTTTATTTATCCTTCATATTTGAATGCTAGCCTTGATGGACATAGTACTCTTGGCTGGTAATCACTCTCTTTCAGTACTTTAAATGTTTAGATCCACTCTCTTCTGGTTTGTAGAGTTTCTGCTGAGAAATCTGATGATAACCTAATGGGCCCTCTTTTATATTTTATATTCTTTTTTTTCCTAACTGCCTTGAGGATTCTTTCTTTGTCATTGATTTTTGACAATTTCATTATGATGTGCATTGAGCTAGGTCTGTTTGGGTTGAGTTAACTCAGCATTCTTTTTGCTTCTTGGATTTGAGGCTCTAATTCTTTCCACAGGTTTTGGAAGTTTTCATCAATTATTTGATTAAATAGTCTCTCCATTCCCTTTTCCCTCTCTTCTTCTTCTGATATACCCATTATTCTTATATTGCTCTTTCTGATGAAGACAGAAGGTTCTTGTAGAGCTCTCTCATTTTTTTTTTAAATTGTGAGTGTCTTTCTTCTTCTTTCTGTAGTATCTCCAGTTGCCTGACTTTTTTTTTTTTTGACAAAGACTGAGCGAAAGTCAGAGAGAGGGACATATAGGGACAGGCAGACAGGAAGGACGAGAGATAAAAAGCATCATTCTTCATTGCAGCTCCTTAGTTTTTCAGTGATTGTTTTATCATATGTGCCTTGACTAGGAATGGGAGTGGCTACAACATAGTGAGTGACCCCTTGCTCAAGTCAATAACCTTGAACTCAAGCCAGCGACCCCTTACTCAAGTTGATGAGCCCATGCTCAAGTCAGAAGAGCCTGTACTCAAGCTGGTGACCTCAGGGTTTTGAACCTGGGTCCTCTGCATCCCAGTTTGATGCTCTATCCAGTGGACCACTGCCTGGTCAGGCACTACTTGCCTATTTTGATGTCACCAATTCTGTACTCTATTTGACTTGGTCTATTAGTTAAACTTGCTACCTAATTTTTTCAGTTCATGTATTGAGTTCTAAATCTCTGTTTGGTTCTTTTTCACAGTTCCAATCTCCTTGATGAAGTATTCTTTGTGTGCATTAATTTGCTTTTTTGAGCTCATTAAAGTGCCTATCAGTGTTTCCTTGCATTGCATTGAGTATTTTACAAATTCACTTTTGAATTCTCTGTCATTTAACTCCAAGGTTTTCATGTAATTGAGATATTTTTCTGGATATTTTTTATTATTTATCTGAACTACATCTCTGTTTTGTATATCCATGATATTTTATTTCTTTTTTCTTGATGGAATTTGAGAGTGGTATTGTTAAGAATGCTAACAAAAGACAACTGAAAAATTAAAAATAAAAATTGAAAAAATACAGTGTAAAAATTAAAATTCTAAAAATAATGAGAATTAGCAAAGAAAAACTACAGAAAACAAAGAGCAAGAACTGAGAAAAAATAAAAAATGAAGTCAGAAACAAAACACTGCAAAAAATGAGTTAAAATATAATAATTTGAAGAAAAAGAAATTCATATGAACAAAATAGAAAAAAAGGAAAAAGAAAAAAGGTTAAAAGAAAAGGTATCAAAATAAAACTCTCACAAAAAATAAGAATAAAACATACAAAAATTATGGATAATAAAATTCAAATGGGAAAAAGAGAAAGAAGAAAAAGGAAAGAAGAAAATATTAGAAAAAGAAAAAATATTTTCCATTTTGAGAAGTTACTTTTTTCTTTTCCCAGTGGGTGTCACTGTACTACAGATTTTGGCTTTGTGAAATTCTTGGACAGAATTCCACTGAGGTATTGTTGTCCTAATGATGTATACAGGGCTGCTGTCACATTGGTAGGAGAGGCATGTTGTGAGGACTTTACACTTTCAGGTTTAAGGCTTTTTGGTTTTATAGCTGTAGCAATGGCTGACCCAGGTCTCTGGGCACTCCTCTCTACCTCAGCAGACTAGAAGATTAGATGCAGAGCACCTCTGTCTCTCAGAAGAGAGAGTGGCCCTAGATAGTCAGCTGTAGGGGGTCCGCCATGGCCACTCTTAATTACATGAGGGGAGAGAGGTAGTATCTGGATGGCTGGGGGGGCTGCACTTTGGTCCTCTCCAACACTGTGGAGAGTATGAGCCATGAGTAGAACATGGGCTGTGGGGGCCAGACACACCTGAGTGCTGCACAGGCTGAATACATGCTGTTTGATCAAACTCTGCAAACTATGTGCACATGGGTACAACAGCTGATCACAAGTGGAGCCAAGTGATTTGGGCAGACCAAAAGAACCCGGATTCTGACCCTATGCTTGGTTGTGACCACCTTAATTCAGCTTCTTCCCTTCTACCCTTTAATCTCTCTACCTCTCCCAGCACAAAACCAGGCCAAACAAGCAGCCCTCCCTCAGTTGATCAAGAAAAGAGGAAATTTTGCTGGAGCAGCTTCTCTCCTTTCCAGAGTTCACAATAAAGGGCTTTATATTCTGCTCCCCCCTTTCAACCCATCCCAACTTCAGTCCCTTCTGTGCATGAATCTTCAGGCATGGCTGGGAGGCCATCTGGGGTTCTTTTGCTGTGTTATTATTGCTTAATTTGTTGAAATTTCAAAAGGAGGGACAAGGAATATCTCTCACACCGCCATTTCTCTGATGTCACTATCAAATGTTTTGTGTCTATTGTGCATGATCTGTAAATGCTCTGCATGGTGCAAAAGGTTGTTCAAATGAGCCTACAAGTTCCAAAGATATCTAAGACAACCTCAATAGTATTTTCATCAATGATACAGGCTGATAAATGGCCAAACCTTAAGCATAAGCAAATTCAACTAAAATCACTGGGTTTATAATCTTCATATATCAGGGTGGTTAACTGTTTCAGGAACTGGCACCAGTCCACAGACTATCAGTTCTATATAGTCTTCTCATTAAACTCACTAATCAGATCTCAATTTAGAATGTACTCATTTATTACATTAACTACATTGAAAAGTTAATAACTCAAACAGTGTTTGGTTATTAGTTACTATACAGCTCTTAGAAGCATTTGTATTTTAAATTTAATGATTTCCCAAAAGTATTAAATTAGCACTGACTTGGCACTGGCTATGTAGCAGTGGCTGAATGAGACATAAAGGATATATAACAGATTGTTCATGTTTTCAAAGAGTTTTAACACGGATTGAGTTGGAGCTGATATTGCTAATATGAAATACTTAGAACGAAGTTGCCATTCTATGATTCCAATATAATTGGGATTCTCAGTTGAAAGCATTCAGGGTGGGATGCAGTAGGTAGAAGAGTCATTAGGAAAGAACTGAGTCAAATCAAAACCTTGAGTAATTTCCTGAATTTGAAAAGGCAGAGCCAATGATTGAGGTCATTTTCAAAGCAGGAAAGAGCATAAGGAATAAAATGGAGACAGGAAACAAAATAGGCTGTGCAAGGAACACTTTGGAGGCTAGACTAATTGAATGGGACAACTATCTGCCAGCCAGTCAGATTGGCAGAGTCAGCCCTTGAGATAAAGGGAGTGATGGCAATATCGTTGGGGAAAGTGCACCATAGTGTACTGAAAAGTAAAGTCAGGTAGGTTGAGTGTAAGTTATGTTTTCTATGTGAAGACTTTCCTTTCCTTTTTGAAGATTATAGGAAAGAATCTTCTCCTTGTCTCTTCCAGCTTCTAGAGGCTGTCTAAATTCTTTGACACACCAACCATGTCCATTTCTAATCCCTAGAACTTTTAAATAGGTTCCCTTACTGGCAAAGGGGACTTGGAATATGTGATTCAGTTAAGGGTCTTGCTATGGAGCAATTATCCTGGTGTAGCTAGATGGTCCCAATCTAATCAAAAGGATCCTTCTAATCAGTGACATTTTCCCATTTGTGGTCAGAAGTAGCCACAAACATAGAAGAATTGTCTGATACATACCATATTGTTGGCTTTAAAGATGGAGGAAGAGGGCCATGAGTCAAGGGATGTGGGCAGAGTCCAGACCTGGAAAAGCAAGGAAATAGATTGTACTCTAGGCATCCTGAAAGAACATAGCCTAGTCTAACACTCTGATTACATCCCAGTGACACCTGTGTCAGAATTCTGATGTACATAACTGAATGATAATAAATTTGTGTTGTTATAATCTGTAGAAACTAGTGAGAGTACCTAAATGCTGAAGTAAGTGAATAGTATCCACAAATAAAAATCATCATTCTCTATTTCAATTCCTATTCTCATACTTAACATCTGCCTTCTTAGTGTTAGGAGCTAAGTAAGGGCCCAATAAATATTTGTATGTTTATTTCCAATGATTCTAAGTTATGATCCTTAGAGGTGTCATATATTTGTAATGAAAATGTCATAAATGGAGTATGTAACATTATCACAAATATAGCAACTTACCTGTAACAAAAAGTTTTTAGAACAAAGAAATCTCTTAACAAATCACTTTTTAAATAAATAATATTTGATACTTTTTTATTATTATTATGAGGAAAATAAGGCACAAAGAGATTAAGTTAGTTACTCAATATCTTAAGGATAATGAGAGGCAAAACCAGGATCTGAACTTAGGGCTTTCTACCTTATTATTACTGGACCAATAAAGAATTTGTTTTCTTAAGATTTGATAGTATTCTGCCACCTTACCTTTTAGTACAGAAAATATTTTCTTGACTGTCTTGTACATTTTACTTCCATGTCACGTATTTAAAAAAAAGAGGGTAGGAAAGGGAACAAAAGCCAACCAGAGTGTTTTTGCATATGAATACAAATTTATAAGAAAATCTGCATAGGCCAAGTCATATTTGCCCTTTGTTACAAATGAATGCATAAAAGCCATTCTTTCTTAGTAGTATACTTTAGTGCCATAGCTATAGGTTCAAGCCACAGAGCTGCCCATTCAGATCTGTTTTCAAGGGAGGACCTGCCATGAGAATACTGCTTGCCCAGAACCTCTAGGTGCAGCACCTTTGGAAACCACCCTGGTGTTTACTACGGGAACACATTTTCCACAGGCATCTCCAGCCAATGATGGCAGATACATTCTAGGATCTGTCCATTTTTACCTATTACAGGACTCCTTTTGGGGACTTTTGGAAGCTTTTTACTGGGCTGAGTGTAAATCAGTCAGAGCAGCACTGTCCCCTGAGGGTTTTTTCATCTACTTCTCCTTCCTTCCCTCTTTGTTTCACAGGACCATACCTGCATAATAGCCTGAAGCTTTTCCCTCTTTCTCTCTTCCTTATGTTCAATGCATATTATCTTTAATACTCTTCAGTGCTTGTAAATCAGTCTTAGCACCTGCTTCTACTGCCCTGTAAGTGAAACTCCAATGATTACATGGAAATCAGGAGTTCTTGTCCCTACTAGAATAAACCAAGAGTAACTTTCAAATAACGAGGCTCTTATGTCTCTATACAAATCAATTGCTAGTGACCAATGGTATTTCTGCTCAGCAGGTGGCCACCTGGAATACACAGTCAAGGTTGTTCTTACCATAGTATCAAAGGAGAGCAATGCTGGTAGCAACAAGGCTGAAAACCATCTACAAATGCTTCCAGTTTCCTTGCCAGAAAAGCTGCTATGTTCTCTCATTTCAACCATACCTGTAAAGAACAACCTGTTCCTTTATTTCCATCTGCTACTGGTGCGAAAATCAAACCCTTGTTTCTTCACTGAGCACATTTTCAGCCTTAGCTTATATTAATACAGCCGGCCCCCCTTTCAATTTATCAATATTAACTCACAAATGAATTACAAGCCATCAGAGGAAGTATTGTTTCTAATGCTACATTTGAGATTATCTCAAGATTACAGTTTCTTTTCCAAAATATTTCTAATGCTATTTACAAAAATAATCATGTAAATAAGTGTGCGATTGCATTTTACCTGAACTATTTTCTAATTCTATTATGAACCTTTGTTTTTCCTTTGCTTTTTGCCATGGCATATGTGCTTTTTTTAATACTCTGGTAAAGCAACTTGACAGTTGGTAGCTGTCTGGCTGTTTATTCAACATATGTACCACTTAATGCAGAGGTCTCGGTGATACCGTCCCCAAAGTCGATCCAACTGGGATAATCAACAAATAGAGCTTTGCAAGGAGTTCATTTACTTGGGGACAGTTAACTATTTGAAAGGTGTTTAGCAGTTAAGATTTAAGGCTAATGTCAGAAGAATTTACAGGGTCAGCATCTCCCCCAGCACTGCACATTCTCTTGCTTTCACATCAGAGCTCTATGTGTCACAAAATCATCTTTTTAATTAGATCTCTGTAGCCTTCTTCTAAGTTATCACTGTCACAAGTCTTGGATAAAATCTTATTCTTGAGAAACTTCTCAGTAACCAGTTACCTGCAGGGTCTAACAAAAAGATACTGAAACAGATTCTCCCAGATTACAAGAGATTTGAAATTAGCTGCCTTGGAAAGTGGTGGGCGTGGTGTTATTTCAACACCCTTGTATGTTACCTGTGTCTTTTTCCCAGGGAGCACAAAATGTGCTTAGTCGTTTGCATGTCTAAAATTGGAATTGGTTAGGGAGTTCTGTGGCCTATTCTGGCTTGTTCAAATAGCAGATAGTATAAAACATAAAAATTCCCAACCCATTTTGGCCATTAAGACCACTGAAGTGTGAATCTGTCAGACAAGTAAAGATTCCTGAAAATTTAGAAACACTCTTCAAGAAGGGGGAAGAAAGTGAATAGAAAAGTCATATATGAGGGGCTGTTATTTTGTACCAAGCCCACTAAACAGATTACCAGATACCATTATTACCAAAGCCCTAAAGGGAAATTAGTATTAATATTTTTTACTTTTTTAACTTAAAATATAATTAAATCTGAATGACAAAATGATTTTCCCAAGGTGACAAAGATAAACAACTACAAGGCTCAGATTTCAAGTCCCACTGTGGATGAAACCAAAATCTGTTCTTAACTAGTGTGGTGCACTGTCTGTAAGCAGTATAGTTTATAATGAGATGCTTAAAACTTTTGTAGAAATCACAGAGCAACTCAATCTGGCATGAGGCTCTTTTGACTTTGGATTTAGCCTAGGCTCCTGAGATAGTCTAATGTCACTGATTCTCAAATTTGGTATATCAGAAAAACTGATATCTTTTTGAATTTTCATGGTTCTCTGGTCTCCAAGACCATAGTTCCACCACACTGGTTGGAAGCCCAACCAATCATTTACTCTGTGAGGTTCTGATCTCCCCCCTTGGCAGCTGCCACAGACCTAGTCATACCAGTTACATGCCTGGAGTTTTTTTTTTTTCTTTATCCTTGTAAATTTGAATAGAATATCTCATCTCAGAACATGTGTTCTGCATCCAAAGGACCAAGATGAGACAACTTGAAAGTGATGGAGGCTTAACTTGCTCTGATTAAAACATTACTCAATAGGAAAGAGAAGACAAGAGGGAGCCAAGCAGATTTTTTTTTCATGTTTCTTGCACCATCTTCCATGGATCATTGCATGCAGCATGCCAAAGGATACAATGTGTGTTGAGCAGATCATCTGCCTAGCGACATCATGGCTCATTCTGAAGCAGTAGTTAGGCATATAAACACAGTATTTCATTCATTTTTCAAGTCTTTTCCTTGGTTCATTGCTCTTTTTCTTTACTCTCCCTGTCTTAGGTTTGCACATAAGAAATAAAACACTAGTACTTAATTCTCGCCTCAGCCTCCATATTCTACTGAAACTGGCAAGCAAAGCCATTTAATGATAAGAATTACTACATGGTCTTGTTAAAAAAAATGCAGATTCCCTAATGTTGACCCTCTCTTCCTTAAAGATAGAAACTTTTCTGGATCATTATTTAATTCCAGATGTTATCCTATTACACATTAGATATAAGTTTAGAAGGGATTCTATGGAATGATTTGATTTGCCCAAAGAGTAAGATTTTGCTTTTCTTTTCCATGTTAAGAAAACTACTACTGGCCCTGGCCGGTTGGCTCAGCGGTAGAGTGTCGGCCTAGCATGCGGAGGACCCGGGTTCGATTCCCGGCCAGGGCACACAGGAGAAGCGCCCATTTGCTTCTCCACCCCTCCGCCGCGCTTTCCTCTCTGTCTCTCTCTTCCCCTCCCGCAGCCAAGGCTCCATTGGAGCAGAGATGGCCCGGGCGCTGGGCATGGCTCTGTGGCCTTTGCCTCAGGCGCTAGAGTGGCTCTGGTCGCAATATGGCGACGCCCAGGATGGGCAGAGCATCGCCCCCTGGGGGGGCAGAGCACCGCCCCTGGTGGGCGTGCCGGGTGGATCCCGGTCGGGCGCATGCGGGAGTCTGTCTGACTGTCTCTCCCTGTTTCCAGCTTCAGAAAAATGAAAATAAATAAATAAATAAATAAATAAAATAAAAAAAAATAAAAAAAGAAAACTACTACTGTGTTATAGTCAGTGATATACTTAAAGCCAGGCAATGAGCTATGATTGGTCTAACTTAGTTCTGACAACACTGTTCCCAAATTTTCAAGCCTCCTTGAAGCAAAATACTACCTGTTCAAGCTCTGATAAGATGGTTTTGAAAAACTTAGTTTTAATAACAAAGAAGGAGCCTCTTCCCTAACACCACTCTAGACTATAAACATGATGCCTGGGAGTGCAATACAATTTACCCACCAGCTTCAACAGCCATTACCCACCATAAAGTGATAAATGAGAAGGAGTCAACATGCAATGGAGTAGAAAGACAGAAGTGTTGGTCAGGAATTCTTGCAACATGGAGAAAACAGACAGACATAAACTCTGACTGTTTGAGTCATTGTAGTAAGGTTTTCTAAGACTTGTGGCCAAATGCATTATTAATTGACACAGACTTTCAGTTTTCAATATCGCATTGACAACCTCTTGAAATTTATAATTTTCCATGTGGAATTTATTTAACAGTGACCATTGACTTTATCCTATCAAAATAAGGAAACTAAATCAACAGCTGAAATAGAGAAGTAGAATATACAGTAAACTGATATTGCATAAACTGTAACCCATATATTCCAAACTCAACCATAGGATAAATAGTATTTTCTCTCTTTTGTAAATAAAGATTAACATTTTTTAAAAAGCTAAATATTTTCCCCCTACTATCACAATTAAGTGATTGAGTCAATATTTAAACACAAGTGTTATGAGGTTTTAAAATGTGTATTTTTGCCAGTATAAAGTTTTCTTTTCAAAATGTATTTTTGCAGTGATGATGAAATTTTTAATATTTTAATTAATTTATTTTTAATTAATTATTTAAATTAATTTAACAATTAATTTCATTAATTGTTATAATGAAAGAAAATAGGTTGGGAAGCACTAACTTTATTTCTGTATTCTTTCTCAGAGTATTTTATTTTCCAATTTATATTTAAAATTCCCCAAAATAAAATATAAATTCACATTTATTTAAACCGGGATCCTTTTCCCCCCCAAAAAACACCTAATGTCCTATTAAACACTAGTTTTCTGAAGAACAAAGTATAGGAAAGATGTATCAGCCCGATTGCACGTATTTACTCAATATTTTATGACATACTTAAGTATATAACTTACAACAATCATTTATACAGACATACATATATACATAAATGTTTCTGTCTCTCTGGACATATTTTATATACATTCAAAAATATTTCAGTTTGATACTAAGACAGGATCAAATTCCTTTTTAAATGCCCAGTGTACCTCAATTTACCATTACTTATTAAACTCTAGCTCCTTATGATCCTTATTAGAAGTTTCCAAGATGAAAACAATTGTGAAAGGATTCTCTAACATATTTAGTTCACATGACATAATAGATCTACGGTTGAACTAAGTCTATTTTTAGAGTCACTGGAATATCTCTCTGTAGAATATTCAAGTTGCTTTCTGGAGTTTGGAAGGGAAGGAGCATCAAAAGGAAATATGTAATATTTAATTTCAAATTACAATTCCTTCTAATTTTCTCTTTCAATTAAGGGAGAATAAAAATATCAAAGTGTAAAACTGTCACTTGGAAGAAATCATCTCTACTTAAGACTAATTAAAAATTATAAACATTTCAGTTAACATAGATGTTGCTTATTTTATTTTCTAAAAGTTTATGACAATTGTCATAAACGTGATGGGAGTTCTTATTTTAATTGTGAGTTTTGCTTTTGAAAAAAAAAAGTAGACTTATCATTGTCTTATAGATAATGAGAGGAGAAGAGTTCAAACTCCAGATAGTACAATGACTTTTCCCAAACCAAATATTTTTGTTTTAGGCACCACACCAATAAAAGACCTTTCTGAAAGCAAATTAAAACTCCTCTATATTATGCTTGTAATTTTCATTTTTTTCCCCAAGAAAGGATGAAACTAGCTAAGTAGCAGACCACAAAAGCACTACATCACTTTCATCATAATAATGAGTTCGAAAACTAAATAAAATGTTTTGGAACTTATACTTAAGAACATCGCTATCACTCAGTAGTTTCACATGCCTCTGGGGTTAGAGGTTTATTCAAAGCACCAAGAACAGTATCTCATAGGGCTGCATGAAAAAGGTAAAGGATTAAGCAAAATAAATAAGTAAATAAACTCATAGACACAGAAAACAGTATGGTGATTATCAGAGAAAAAAGGGGTTTGAGGATAGATAGAAGAAATCTCATACCTGGTATTGGAATTAGATTTGATTTAGGATGGTGAACACGCAATACAATATACAGATGATGTATTATAGAATTGTACGCCTGAGACCTACATAATTTTATTAACCAATGTCACTACAATAAATTTAATAAAAATTTTAAAAGATTTTAAAGACCTTAAAATACAAAAAAAGAATCATTATTTCTGTTTAGATGTACAAGTGAGCTAAATAGCATTCACAAGGCTTTAAAAGCTTTTTTGAAATAAAAAGTAAAGCAAAATACAAAAAGTATCAATTCTAAGTTTTCCTACATCATTCCTACTTTGTAGAACATTTGGTCAGGACAGGGGCTTCCAGGACATCACATATTATTTCAGATACGGAAAAACTACACTGGTCCACATGGCCATGGCTCAGGAACAGACTAATGAGAAGCAAGTATACCTCTATACCTCTTCAATTAATTCTCTATTGATATTCACAGGAATCCATCAGTGAGAAAGCTTTGTGGGCTTTTGCCCTCACTGGCAGATCCTTATCTTCTTTTAATCTATTGAAACACAGACTAGTAAAAGGGAGGTAAGAAACAAGAAAGGTATATATGGGAAGAGACTGATGTACCTGATGGCAGCCAAATAGGATATTTTGGTAGCAACTAAATGGTTACGAGGCAAGGGGCGATTAAATTTCTGCAAGGTTGACATTTCTGTTTCTTTTAAAAGCTGATTTAGTGCATTTACTACATAATGGCATAAGGAGATTAAATTGTGAGTTTTTATAACATTAAGAGATAATACCCTTGAATATATTTTAAATATGAAGAGAAAGTACAAATCTTTCACTACCTTCATCCTCTAGCATATTGACAACACAAGGAAGCATCCATTCATGATTTATTTGTTCATACCTGTATTATAGAATTGGAAAAGCTGCTAGAATAGAGTCAAGTTTAAGTTCCACATTTTGATCACCTAGAATAAATTTCCTTTTGGCCCAAAGCAGATTCAGTACCTGTTCTGCGCTCACAATCAGAGTTAAAATCACCCACACAATTGAGTACTGAAATCTAGTTAGAAAGGAAAAAAGTGCTTAGACATTTATATGAAAAATGCACCCTGAGGAAAGAGGCACTATAATGTCAGAACAAAAAATGCAATTTTGCATTTGAGCATTTCTTACTGGAAATGTTAATTGCAGACTGTGCCAACTAAGATTTGCTCTGTCATTACCAGCACTAATATATCTCATTTGCTTCTTTGTCTTGCTTTACATCCATACTAAAGTGTGTGAGTGGTAGTCTTCTTCAATTACTGTGCTTTCCAAATTCTTTTCCTCCACTTTTTTTATTTCTCTACTTCTCAGATTTTAGTCTCTATGGTTCCCCTTGCCTGTTCTCCTTACGGAATTCTAACTTTGTAAAAGGCTATAGTGAAGGGTTGCAGAAATTTTTCCCTCCATGTTATACTGCCAAGGGACTTTTTTTGAAGACCTTATTTTCACCATCAAGAACTACAAAGGCAGACCTAGTAGCCTTAAGGGATTTAATTAGAGTTCACCAAGTTAGAATCTCCAAGCTCTCAAAGCCCTAATTTAAATACAAGTTCACTCACATTTTCAACTATTTCTTAGGCCCTTATTAAAATTTCAGGTTATTAAAGGAAACATCCTGCATTTTGCAACACATAGAAAATAAACCTGAGTTATGCATAATCTCAAATATCCTCCATGTACAAACAAAATTTTATCAATTGCTAGGGAAATAACAAATTAGCTTATAAATCATTGAAACAATCATTGTGGAATTTTGTTGATCATGATCAATTATATTTATATAGGTAGAATCAGTTTTATAGGCAATAGTTAAATATTGGTAGTATTGAAATATATTATCAAGAGAAAATATATAATTTACAATGTCTGTTGTCAGTTGTCCTATTATAGTCTTGTATGAAAATGACAATTATTATGATTACTCTTGACTTTTGTTAAACTGTCAGACAGAACCCTTGTTAAAAGCTAATGACAAAACAAAAACAAAAACAAAAACAAAACAAAAAGCTAATGACAAATTATATCAATTTATAAAAACTCCCTGGTCAATCAAACCTCTGTTCTACATGGATAATAGAAGAGCTACATATAAACTGATTTATAAGTGATGTTATTGCAATTTTATGAGAACAAAATGCTGTTTTTTTCTTGTCTAATCCTTTCTACATTAAGGATTGTGTCTCAATTAGACCTTCTAATTGCAGACTGACTTAAATCATGAACTAACTATATGATGATGTCAAAAATTAAACAACTAACTACATTAAAATTGCATAACTTTGGCATGAAAATAAAAAGACAGAGCTATGATAAAAGGTGCCCAAAGCCAGGTGTCACATAGGAGAAATGGGCAAAATGAAAAGCAACAGGTTGTTATGACAGCATTTAATTATTAAAGTCTCCTTATAATGATCAAACAAAATGAAGAAATACATAGGGGCAAAGATATGGCAGAAAATGAAAGCCTTGACAGAACGATTTGATTTGAAGTGCAATTTATAAAACACTTCAACATTATTTTGTTGCTTTTATAAATTATATGCACCACTAAGCTTTTTTAGTAAAATAATTGTAAGCACTCTGTCACAGCTATTGTTTTCAAGTAATTCTCAGCTCACATCCCTATAGTATTATTGTATAATTAGCATATTATCTTTCTCAAAGTTAACCTTCACTGTGGCTTTAATTAGTGTATTAAAGATATGGGTCTTTTCAGAGAGCTGATGAGATATACAAAAACTTAGGTTCTTTTATACATTTGGATTTTCTTTTAATTTATGTTTTCTGTAAGCATAAAATCTTAGATACAATTTTATTAATTGTTTTCTTACAAAACTATCTCTATAGCAGTAGAGATGCATATAAAAGATATTTTATGCCATTATATACTATAAATCAAGTCATATTTTAAACCTGATTATTTTTGTCAGAACTGTACAATGAGGAGTAGTTATCATCTTATAAAAGCATACTAACTCTCATTAAAAAACTAGTTTATTAGTATAAATTCACATGAACTTCCAAGGTGAGATATTTTTCATAATTTAAAATTTTTAAGTTACGGTTTATAATGATCACCCCGAGCAGGAAAGGAAAATCTGTTTCTTCAGTAGATGTGTCAAAATTTCTTACCATTTGCTTTCCACCAAAAGATCATGCTTAAGTATAATACTTCCATTAAATAGAAAATATTTTTCAAGTTTCCCTTGTTATTTAACAAAATTCAAAATTAGTTTGCAAAAGCAATCTCTCCAGTCCCCAACCCTCCAAAAACAGAAAACTGTCATTTTATGACAAATATAGATTTCCTGAGAGATGGAAAACATTCACTGTGAAAATTGCTATATTTATCTTTGAGACATATTTGGTAAAATTCACTAATTTGCCCAGTGCATAATTTCAGTATGTTCATGGAAAATGAAAAAAAAAACAACTCCTACCAATGACTTTAAAACAGAAACCCTCTGCTCTTAGAATTCAACGTAAGCAAGTGCTATGTGAATACTAATGACTGAATACTAGTGATCTTCACATGCAGAGGGAAGGAACATGCTCATTTCAGTCTCAAAGGAACACATGCACACATACACACAAACACATGCATGTGAGTGATTTAGGAAAGTCCTTTATAATATATTTATTAACAAAAATTAATACAACCTTCAAGTAAACAATTAAGTGAGAGAATAAGACAGAGACTGAGAAAGCAAAGTGTGGTGAATTTATCACATAGGTCAGATGCTATTTGGCTCCAAATGGTGTTTGAAGATTCTAGTAGTACGTACTTTAATTTGATATTGCAGAATCTTCTTAAATAATAATGTGTTAAATATCAAAAGAATTCTATCTTTGGTTTTAATTGATGTCATTTTTTCATTGTGAATAAAATAGTTTGTGAAAAGAAAATGAATCTCTCAAATTTGAAGATGATTAAAATTTCAGGTTAGAATGGTGTTACCAATTTCCTGTCTTGAAAGAGTTCAAACACCTCAAATTCATAAGAAGATTGCTTTTTGTTTATTATAAAGTAAAAGCCATTAGACATTTTATTTAATTTAAAATAGGCATACAATTGTATTTTCTTTTGATTATGACTACTAATTTGGAGTTGATATTATATATTTCTCTAAATATTACATAATAGATTTCACAAAAAATTATCAACAAAACATAAACTCAAAATATTTATGATTTAACTATCTTTCCTATTTATTATTTCAGCATCTAAAGAGGCAGGTAAGGTAGCCAAAATAAGTTATATCATGGCTATAATAGACCAAAATAGACTATATTATGTAATTTGACTCATTGCACACAAAACTAGCAGTGAGTAAACTAAGAGTAGCTGCTGCCCCCCAATTCATATATTAAAATTTTAAACCCCAATGTAATTGTATTAGGAGGTGGGTCTTTGGGAGTTATAGTTAGCTCATGAGAGTGGAACCATTATAAACAGAATTAGTGCCCTGATAATTGAGACCTAAGAGATCTCCTTTGCTCTTTCTGCAAAAGGATAGCCACCTTTGAACTAGAAGCAGCTATGATCAGACACCAAATCTGCCAGTCCTTTGATCTTGGTCTTTCCAGCTTCCAGATTATTAGAAAAAATTTTTTATTGTTTAAAAGCCAACCAGTCTCTGGTAATTTGTTATAGTAGCCAGAACAAACTAAGATGATAGTTGTAACTTAATTCATGTATACTTTTGGGAAATACTTCATTTTTTAAAGAAAATTTCATCCTACAATCTGCCTCTTTTTATCTAGGGTAGCTGTTTTCAACTGGTGTGCCGCAGCACACTGGTGTCCCACAGGAATTTTTAAAACATTCAATAGCTGACTATTTTGTCAGGGGCGCTGACCCCTTTTTCCTTAGATTGTCAAATTAAAAAAATGACAACAGTCAACACAACAACAGCTGTCCAGTGTGAATGAATCAAAACTATACCTATTTTTTATTAGATAAGCAAAAACAAAAATACATGTGTTTTTTTTTGTGTGTGTGTTGCAAAAGTTTAGTCATTAGTTTACATATGCCATGAGTTGAAAATGGTTAAAAATTGCTGGTCTAGGGTTTTTAAATATACACAATTTTTAAAAGTCTCATAAAAATGGAGGGCTGTTGGGTGGAGAAAGGACTAATGCTTTTCTGCCTGGTTTAAGAATCTGTCACAATGCTCTATTAAACTAAAAGAACCAGAAGAACCCAGGAAAAGTCCAGAGTCCAAAATTCAAATTGCAGAATGGTTTCAAATAGAGACTGATTAGAAGGTACATGTTTAAAATAACATATTCACAGCCCAAGAAACTGCTAGTTATGATATATGAAATATTTTAAACACAATTATGGAAGAGTGATACTTGAAAGATATCTCAGATCTACAACTTTTCCATGCCTATTCTAATTCTTTCTCTCTTCACTTATACAAGTGCATTTGATTTTAGAAAAAGAACTAGAAGCTATAAAAAGAGCTAGAAATAGCCACTCTGCTAGTCCTCAAGCCTTTTGCATCTAAACTTCCTAAAAAACATTCTGTTTTTCACTGACCACCAATATGTGAGACATATGACTAAATAAATACATTCATTTTTCAAAGTCTTGCCTTAACATTTAATGACAGATTTAAATTTATTATACCAAGATTTTCATTGTTTTTATCTAATAATATAACAGACAAAAAACCTGAACTAAATATAAAAGTATTACCAGCTCATCTTAGTTTGTTCTGGCTACTATAACAAATTACCAGAGACTGGTTGGCTTTTAAACAATAAAAATTTTTTTCTAATAGTCTGGAAGCTGGAAAGACCAAGATCAAAGGACTAGCAGATTTGGTGTCTGATCATAGCTGCTTCTAGTTCAAATGTGGCTATCTTTTTGCAGAAAGAGCAAAGGAGATCTCTTAGGTCTCAATTATCAGGGCACTAATTCTGTTTATAATGGTTCCACCCTCATGAGCTAACTATAACTCCCAAAGACCCACCTCCTAATACAATTACATTGGGGTTTAAAATTTTAATATATGAATTGGGGGGCAGCAGCTACTCTTAGTTTACTCACTGCATTTTTTTCTACAGGGACAGAGAGAGAGTCAGAGAGAGAGATAGACAGGGACAGACAGACAGGAACGGAGAGAGATGAGAAGCATCAATCATCAGTTTTTTGTTGCCACACCTTAGTTGTTCATTGATTGCTTTCTCATATGTGCCTTGACCGCGGGCCTTCAGCAGACCGAGTAACCCCTTGCTTGTGCCAGCGACCTTGGGTCCAAGCTGGTGAGCTTTTTGCTCAAGCAGATGAGCCTGCGCTCAAGCTGGCGCCCTCAGGGTCTCGAACCTGGGTTCTTGACATCCCAGTCTGACGCTTTATCCACTGTGCCACCGCCTGGTCAGGCTCAGCAATTTTCTTATAGTTTACTTGTGCTAGTACTTTTAGTATGGCCTGAAATGTGAACTTTATCTATAAGATTTTTTTAAATTCAGTAGTAACTCTCTTCTTTGGAGAGTTAAATTATATAAATTACATAAAATACATAAATCTTAATTGGATACCAATGAAATGCAATATGTAGCAAGTGTGGAAAGCTAATGAACAAATGAATGAAAAGCATAAGATAGTGTAGGGCACCCTAAATGCCTTAGAATACTTATTATACAGTATGTAATTTGTTTTGTCTAAAACTGGGTGCAAGTATTGACTTTTATATTAAATATTAATAAATTTGAGTTTTTATGCAAATTTCTTAATATAAAAGTTATATCATCTTCTACTATTCTACCATTTTGTTCTGAGTACTCCTCTGTGGTTAATGCATGTTCCCATACATGGGATAGAGTCAATAACTGTATAATATAATATCCATAAAACTACTAAAGATGCATCAGTCCTCTTAAGTCTTTACATCATGGTTAATTATGGGTTTACTGTAAAAATCCACTTTATTCTGCCCAACATTCAAAGTTTTAATATCAGCTGCCCTTGGTTTATCTTTCTCCCTCAGTCCTCATTATCTCTCAAAAGTGAGTCCTGTTTCTTTGCCCCCTTCTTTTCCACTACACAATGGAGTTTTTGTTTTCTAAAATTGTCTTCTTCATTTCCTGTATCTCTAAGTTAAGTTCTTAATGTTTTCTGCTATTATGTAATCCACACTGTCTATTGCTCTTTTACAATTGTATTGCTTCTTGTACATAAACATCATTCATTCATTTTAAAAACACAGATCTTAACCCTTTGAGAAGTGAGTTTTTGGTTAACCATTTGAGTGAGGACATATATGAACATGAGTACTACTCAAAGGGTTAATCTTCTGTCTCTTCAATCCATTTTCAGTTTTTAGTTTTTGTCTTTTATCCACATAAAACACTTTAATGTTTGCCTATAAGATAAAGTGAAAAATCTTTAATATGCTGTTTTAATAGCAAAATTGTGAGTAAAGATATTTGATGTAAGAGTGACAAACTAAATAGAACTAACTTCTTCCTAACATAATCATCTGAGGAAGGCAGTTTAGGGTTGTAATGGCAGCAATGTTTCCAGTATCATCAACAGACCCCCGATTCTTCTACATTGTTGCTTTGCTATTTATTAGGTTACATTTTGTTCTCATGTTTAAGGATGGTTCACCACCCCACACACATTCAAAAAAGCAGAATAGAGGAGGCGAGAGAATGGGAGAACATCTTCTCCCTTGAAGAACACACCTCATAAAAAGTGCACCTCATTCCTGCAAACCACATTGCCCTAAACTTAAACCAAAAACCACAACACCCCAAAAGAAGACAGAAAAATGTAGTATTTCTCCCAGTGCTTTATATGCCCAGCTACAAATTGAGTATTTTGTTACCAAAAGATAAGTGAATAGATACGAGTAGATCCAATCTCTATTATAAAAAAATTATAGGGCTCTCTACTATTGCCTTCTTGCCTAGTATTTTCATTCTTTTTACCCCCTCTACTTTAGCAATAATAAGATTCTCTCAATTTGTCAATCTCCTTATTTTATCTGAATCACACCGTCTCTCCATCTTCAGGTGGTTAATGTCCATTCTCTTTGCCCTGCACCTTAAGATTACTTTCTCAGGGAGTCTTATATTCTAGTGAGTCTTATTATAAAGTCCAGTAGTACTCTGACTCTTTTGATACATTCAGTAAACTTCTGTTTACATGTTTAATGACTAATTTTTTATTGAGAAATCCAATAAAGACAGGTCAGTGTGACAGAAGTTCAAAGTAACTTGAGAAAAGATTTATCAGAGAAAATCAGAAACAACTTCAATTTGAAAGTCCATTTTGGAAGCTGAATTTTGACTTCTGCAAGCACAGATAATAGGAAAAGGACAAGAAATGCAACTCATTTATTAGACATCATTGAAAAAAGCAGGTTTATTTTTATTTTCTCACTGTAAGTTTTTAAAACTCATATTACATGAATCCATTTTTTACTGTCCCTGGAATAAAAATCTCACACAGTTCCCATAAATTGTCTAGTCACTTATAGATAATTAAGATGCCCATTTCATTAAAATTACCTTATACTTCAGGCCAATCCAATATATGTTAATAACTTCAAACTACTATCCAATTTTTTAATTTTTTATGTGAGAGGAGGGGAGATAGTGAGACTGACTCCTGCATGACCCCAACCAGGATCCACCTTGGCAAGCCCTGTTTGGGGCCAAGCTCACTTACTGAGCTACTTTTATAGTGGCTGAGGCTGACTCTGCTCAAATCAGCCAAAATGAGCTATCCTCAGTGACTAGGGCCACACTGGATGGCTGTTGAATTATTGCTATTTTCTTTCTCACATCTCATGCTGTAGCTCTCATAGTGCTAGAACTGGCTGGCTACCTTGTTGCCCTGTTCCTCCGTTGCCATTGTTGTACATTTATATGAAGTACTCTTGAGTTTAATTATTTCTTAATTTTTCCATTGAGAAAGAGAGAGAGAGAGGAAACTGGGAAGAGGAAGAGAAAGAGAGATGCATAACTCATTGCTCCACTTAGTTGTACACTCATTGATTTCTTCTCATACTGCCCTGACATGGGATGGAACCCATGATCTCAGTGTACCAGGATGATGCTTTATCCACTGAGTAACCCTTCCAGGGCCAAGCAGAATTTCTTATATGGCAATATAACTAGATACTTTCTGTGGGTTCCACACATACCTTATCCCTTCAAACTCTTGACCTGAAGCTCATGCAAATACAATTTTTTTGTGTGAAGTGAATAGGAAGAGGCATCTTTAACCAGATCCTCTGTTCTTTTTAAGTATGAGTGAGAAATTAGTCATGAGTTCTGAAACACCTCACTTTGGGATGAAGAATATCTGATTCCTCATGTTCTTATACCCCTTCAAATAAAATTTAAAAAGGAGTTACTCATTTAATATCACAACCTAAAAGGGAAAAGGAAGGATAATGTATAACTCAAAATCAAGAAACCTTTAGCTCTCCTCTATTCGCCTAATATTTCTTTTTTTTTTTTTTTTTTTTTTTTTTTCCATTTTTCTGAAGCTGAAAACAGGGAGAGACAGTCAGACAGACTCCCGCATGCGCCCGACCGGGATCCACCCGGCACGCCCACCAGGGGCGACGCTCTGCCCACCAGGGGGCGATGCTCTGCCCATCCTGGACGTTGCCATATTGCGACCAGAGCCACTCTAGCGCCTGAGGCAGAGGCCACAGAGCCATCCCCAGCGCCCGGGCCATCTTTGCTCCAATGGAGCCTTGGCTGCGGGAGGGGAAGAGAGAGACAGAGAGGAAAGCGCGGCGGAGGGGTGGAGAAGCAAATGGGCGCTTCTCCTGTGTGCCCTGGCCGGGAATCAAACCCGGGTCCTCCGCACGCTAGGCCGACGCTCTACCGCTGAGCCAACCGGCCAGGGCCTATGCCTAATATTTCTGTACTGACTCCTGCATGACCCCAACCACTGAGGATAGCTCATTTTGACTGACTTGAGCAGAGTCAGCCTCAGCCACTATAAAAGTAGCTCAGTAAGTGAGCTTGGCCCCAAACAGGGCTTGCCAAGGTGGATTTCAATAATAAAGTACTGGACCTGAAATCCAGTACTCTAGCTAAAAGATCGCCTCAAGATCGCCTAATAACCATCTTGATATATGCATAAGATTTACGCACCCATATAAATAAACAAACAAACAAAAAGAGATATATCTGAAAAGAGAGGTTGGAGATTGAAGATCATTCTTAAGACATAATTTGATCCTATAGACTGAATCAAACCACCACAGAATTTTACTGTGAGATTATTTTTAAAAACACATTACATTCCCTATCACATTTTTGTAATCACTTCAAACCTTGAGAATGATAAAAATTTGCTGTAGGGACATTTCTATTAGTGACTCTATTATAATGTGATAGAATTGGATAGTCCCACTGGATTTACATAACTGCATTTGGTTCAAAAATCACAGAATTTCAGAGTAAAAAAATCATAATGTATAAATTCCATTAACAATACAATGAAAATATCCTTTGTGAAATTCCAATGCCACATAAAAATAAGAATACCACCAATAAGGGCAGCAGAATATCCTCTAATACAGTTTTTCAATTGAAATCCAGTACTCTAGCTAAAGGAAAAAAACGATGAAATAATTCAGATAGGTCAATATGAATACATCCTAATGAGCATTCTTCTGTAGAATGTTCTAATCATTCTTTTGTAGGATGTCTTAATCATTCAATTCCAAGTCATAAAAAAGCAGAAAGATAGTTGAGAAGTCATATGACTTGATTCTACAAGAACCAGTTAGTAAATCTGAATAATACTGGCACAGATGTGATAGTCAAATCCAGATCTATTAAGAATACTGCCATGAAAAGCATATAAATATAAAAATAAAAGGACAAGAACAGAGCCCTGAGGGACCACACATTTTACAGTAACTTGCTGATGAGCAGCTTCTCAATATAGTATGCTGTGTCTGCTGACAAAGATAATTACAATTTCAAACCAATTTAATGCTGTCTCAAAATTCCAACTCATAATTCTGGAATATTAACAATATATCACTCTCTACTGTGTCAAAGGTGAGTGATAGATCTAACTTTGAGAGTAGGTATCCACTCTTTCCCAGAAACTCTCCCATATTACTGAAGATAAACAGGTAGTCCTGGGTATCTTAATAGGCACCCCAAAACCCATGTTGTAATTTTATCAAACATTAAGTATAGATAATTGTGTCTTCAGGCAAAAGAGAAAATATATTTCTATTCTTTTATTTCTAAAAGAGATGAAAACTAGAAAATCTGTGTCAGAATCTAGCAGGCACATAGTTCATATTTTTTAAATGTTTGTTGAATATATATATATATGTTTGTTTGTTTTGGTATTTTTCTGAAGCTGGAAACGGGAAGAGACAGTCAGACTCCCGCATGCGCCCGACCGGGATCCACCCGGCACGCCCACCAGGGGCGACACTCTGCCCCTCTGGGCATTGCTCTGTTGCGACCAGAGCCACTCCAGTGCCTAGGGCAGAGGCCAAGGAGCCATCCTCAGCACCCGGGCCATCTTTGCTCCAATGGAGCCTCGGCTGCGGAGGGGAAAAGAGAGATAGAGAGGAAGGAGAGGGGAGGGGTGGAGAAGCAAATGGGCGTTTCTCCTGTGTGCCCTGGCCGGGAATCGAACCCGGGACCTCTGCATGCCAGGCCGATGCTCTACCACTGAGCCAACTGGCCAGGACCTGAATAAATATTTTTAAACATTTTTATTAACAGGCAATGTACTACAGAAGCAAAAAGCATTCAAAATAGCATTCTAATGGGTTATAATAATCTCATTTCTATTAAAAATTATATTTTGCATATAATTCCTTAATTATATGTGTGAGAAGACCCAAGTAAGTCTTTCAAAATAAAACAGATAAAAAGAAAAATAATAAAACTAAATATAACAAAGTTTCCAAAAACATGCAGAAAATTTCTTATATATTTCTCTAAGACTTGTTTTGAATTAACATTTTTAAGAACAAACACACACACATACACAGAGAGAAAGCAAATATGACAAAATTAGTGAGGTAGCTGATCAGTATATAAAATGCACTTTAGTATATAAAGTACTATTTTGGCAACTTTCTTATAGATTTCAATTTTTCCAATATAAAATAGCTTTAAAAAAATCAAAGAGGTGAGGGATCAAGAAGAGGATGAGGAAGGGTTTGAAGCCACTTGTGGCCCATCTACAAACCAATGTGGGGATGTTGCAGCCTCTACCAGCTGTCCTCAGAGAATTTATCCTGGTTTTAATGACCTTATTAGGCATTTGTTATGTTCACATCACCTGTACTTTCCTTCAGGTTTTTCAAAAAATAATAAAAAATAAAAACAAAAAAATAGGAAGGTTTTATATCTATAATGGGTATAAGTCTAAGGCCATAAGTTCGGGTATATAAATAAAAATTACTTTTTTCTTTCAATCAATAAGTGATATTCTCCCATCCCACTGAAATGTGGGTAAGTCAGCTCTAACTATTCTATCATGCTTATCTCCAAGATGATGGGAATGCCCATGGCCATCAGACAACACCTACTACCACAACAACATTTTCTATCTCAGTCCTCAAAGTCTCTTTAGATTTGACACTCCCACTGTTTCAATTCTTAGCACCTAGTTCCACTTTGCAGGGAGCTGCCACAAATGTCTGTTAATTTTACAACTTACATATCAATTCTTTCTCTTCCAAGTCTCTGGGAATATTTAGCCTGAGAGACATCTCACTCTTTTTCTCTTCTCAAAATGTTCAGGACACCAATCATGCTTTCAATGGAATTAGGTTTTAGTCTAAGCTTCAATTTCCAGCCCCTCTATGCAGCAAAGTCACCAGACTCTGGGTTTTCCCTGACATGTCCACAGTCTGAAAACTTCCATCAAGCAGAAATCCTGCATGATATTGTTTTCTTTTTCTTAGTGTCTTTTTCTGTCATTGTCCAATGTCTGAAAACAGATGCTTCATATATTTTTCTTATTTCCTAGTTGTTTACCTTGGAAGATTAAAGCTATTGCTTATTACTTGATCATGGTCAGAAACAGAAGTCCACTTTTTTTTGAAAGAGAGAGAGAGACGGACTGGGACAGACAGGTAGGAAGGGAGAGAGGTGAGAAGCACGAGCTCATAGTTGCAGAACCTTAGTTGTTCATTGCATTCTCACATGTGCCTTGACTAAGGGATCTAGCCAAGCCAGTGACCTCTTAGAAAATCCAGAGACCTTGAGCTCAAGCTAGCAACCTTGGCTTCAAGCCAGGAACCATGGAGTCATGTCTATGATCTCATGCTCAAGCCAGTGACCCCATGCTCTAGCTGGTGAGCCTATGCTCAAACTGGTTGAGCCCATGCTCAAGTCAGAGACCTCAGGGTTTCAAACCAGGCTCTTCAGCATCCCAGGACAATGCTCTATTTACTGCACTACCGACTTATCAGGCCATTTTTTATTTTCAACCTTTTTGAATAATGTTAGATGAGGTGTGTGTGTATTTGTGTGGATAACAAATAGATTTGTTATAAATATTTACATAACATCTTTGTGAACATAAGTTTTCACCACAAGATTGCTAAGTGGTGGTAAAATAATGATAACTCACTAAGATACACTTTTGTAAAGTATTTTTATTTTACGACCAGTGTTCATTCTTACCACCAATAGATGAGATTTCCACTTGCTCCATATCCTAGTTATGATTTGTATTTCTCTAATAGCAGTGAATTAAGCATTTTTTTACTTATTTGGCCATTTGTATGTATTCTTGGGAAAAGTGTCTGTTCAGGTCCTCTGTCTATTTTTAATAGAATTGTTTCTTTGTTATTGAGTTGTATGAATTCTTTATATATTTTGGATAGTAACCTCTTGACAGAACTGTTGTTTGCATGAATATTTTTTCTCATTAGGTTTGTTGCCTTTTTATTTTCTTGGTGGTTTCTTTTGCCATACAGAAGCTTATTAGTTTGATATAGTCTCATTCATCTATTTTTGCCTTTACTTCCCTTGCTTTTGGGGTCTAACTCATAAAATGTTCTCTATAACCAGGCCATAGTTTGGTACTATGTTTTCTTCTATGTTGATTTAATGTTTCATATCTTATATTTTGAATTGATTTTTTTTAGGTGGAAACAAACTGTAGTCTAATTTCATTTTTTTACATGTGGCTTTCCAATTTTTCCAGCACCATTTATTGAAAAGGTTTTCTTTTCTCCATTCTGTGTTTTTGGGTCATTTGACAAAAATTATTTGTCCATAGCACGTGAACACAGCCCCTCTGGTGGAGAAGAGGCAGAAACTGCAATGATAGCTGCAGTGACAGCCTCAGCAGGCTGGCGCTGGCAATGCCCATACCGGAATGCCCTAGACAGTGGCAGAGGGGGTAGCAGGACTGCAGACAGACCACACCTAGGGAACACAGAAGCAACACCCACTGTACTCCAGTGGCCAAACCCTTCTTATACACAGATAAAATGAGCAGGCAAAAAAATGCAACCCAAATGAATCAAGAGAAATCCCCAGAGAAAGACCAGAATGAGTCGAATGAGTCAGATATAACCAAATTACCAGATGCAGAGTTTAAAATAATGATTGTTAGCATGTTCAAAGAGCTTAGAACAACAATAGGTGGTCATTATGAACATTTAAATAAAGAAATATCAAATATAAAAAAGGAAATTGAAATAATAAAAAAGAATCAGAAATGACAAATACAATATCAGAATTGAAGGCCACAATGCAAGGAATTAAAAGGAGGATGGATGAAGCTGAGGATCAGATTAGCGAGTTAGAGGACAAGATAAATGAAGGCATAGAAGCAGAGCAGAAAAAAGAAAAAATACTCAAAAAGTCTGAGGAAACTCTAAGAGAGCTCTGTGAAAACATGAAGAGAAATAACATCCACATCATAAGGGTTCCTGAAGAAGAAGAGAAAGAATAAGGGATAAAATCTTTGTTCAATCAAATCATAGCTGAAAACTTCCCTAAATTAAGGCAGGAAAAAGTGTCACATGTTCAAGAGCACAGAGAACTCCATTAAAGAGAAACCCAAAGAAACCTACACCAAGACACATCATAATTAAAATACCAAAGCTAAATGATAAAGAGAAAATATTAAAAGCTGCTAGAGAAAAAAAGGCTATCACCTACAAAGGTGCCCCCATGAGGATGACATCGACTTCTCAACAGAAACACTCGCAGAAAGGAATGGCAAGATATATTCAAAGTAATGCAGAACAAAAGCCTACAACCAAGACAACTTTATCCAGCGAAGGCTATCATTTAAAATTTAAGGAGAAATAAAAAGCTTCCCTTACAAAAAAAAACTCAAGGAATTCACTACAACCAAACCAATGCTACAAGTAATGTTAAGGGGCTTGCTGTAAACAGATCAAAGGGGGAAAAATATAGAAAAAGAGGAATACAGCTTTAAAGAATAAAATGGCAATAAACAACTACATATCAATAATAACCTTAAATGTAAATGGATTAAATGATTTGATCAAAAGACATAGGGTAGCTGCATGGATAAGAAAACAGGACCCTTACATATACTGTCTAAAAGAGATACACCTTAAAACAAAAGATGCACATAGACTAAAGGTAAAAAGATGAAAAAAAATATTTCATGCAAATGGAAATGAAAAAAAGGCTGGGTAACAATACTTATATCAGACAAAATAGACTTTAAAACAAAGGTTATAGAGTGATGTCAGAGAAAGGGTGCTGTGAGGAGCAATACTGATAAATCTCCCCAAAATTTCAACAGGTTCCTCAACCAGAGACAGATAAATCTATCCGTGGAGCATCTAGAAGTCCCACACTGAACATGAAGGTATGATTGAGTGAAAAATTGACTAAATATATAATCAACCCCAAAGGAAATAAGATGGAGAAAGGAACACTCTGCCTTCCTCACTAACCTGAGCAAGGGCTGCTTTCACTTGGAACTGAGAGAATAGGAGCTAAAGCAGGCAAAGGGGGTGAATAGAGCCAGGCTGCGGCACAGATGTCTGAGCCAGGCTGTGGCACAGACGTTCAAGCTGAGGAATGACTGAGCCTGTGGGGACCCAGCTAACGCAAGCTAATGCCCGCACCAAACCCAGACAGAAATGGGTAAGTGGCGGCAGCCATTAGACAAGATATCCTGGTCGGCAAGTACGGATAGTGTGCTAGAGGTTCCTCCTAGTGCCCCGGGAGCGGGCGCCCATGTTACCAGACAGAGGGGCAGAGTCACAGGCCTTTGTGTGGGCTGTGGCCAGAGTCTCGGTGTGAACCCTGCTCCCTGAAGAGTGGCGCGTGGGGAGTGCGTGAAAGCAAACTTCCCTATGCTTGAACTTCTCTGGGCGGGCAGGGCGCCTCACCCTAGGTGAGTGGCTGCCACCCTGATATTCTGGTAGGTGAGCGCGGATAGTATGCAAGAGGTTCCTTCTAGTGCCCTGGAAATGGACACCCGTGTTCCCAGACAGAGAGGCAGAGTCAGAGGCCTTTACATGGGCTGTGGTCAGAGTCTTGGTGTGGTTCCTGCACACTGAACAGTGGCATGTGGGGAGTGCACGAAAGCAAACTTCCCTATGCCTGAACTTCACCGGGTGGGTGGGGTGCTTCACCCAGCCATACAAGCTAATAGACACAGGAAGGATTAGCTTAACCAACAGTCTGCTCACCTCCCAATAGACCTATGCGACCCTAACTGACAAGATCTCTCTCAATTCAGCAATATAAGAAAACAGGCGTGATATATTTTTGTGCCTTTTGTTATGCACATAGGGGTGGGGGCATCTTCTGATTGGCAGAGCTTCCATACTCAAGGCTAACATAAAAAAGAGGGATTTGGCAGCTTGTAAGACCTCCTGTTTTGGAAACAACAACTAGGGCATCTTCTACCCAGCCAAAACAGGTTACAAAGTGCAAAAAGCCTGGGGAAAGTGGTCCCACAGAGTGGTGAGGCATACTGGACATGACTCGAGGTGCATAGAAAGGCACCTTGAAAGCAATTGGCTCACAGCCCCGCCTGATTGTGCTAGCAGCTCTGCTGACAGAGCCTTACTCAGAGCCCTGCACTGAGTAGGGATAGAATGGGGATTTGCCAGCTCTTTGAGCCTCTTACTCTCCAGGCAGAGGCAGCAGCAACCCCATAGCTGGACCATCAGGCTGCTAATTCAGGAAGAAGAGACTAGGAGAGAGGCTCCAGGAAAAACGGACTCTCTCATTTTCAGAGCCTACAAATGCTAACGAGCCTCAACTGCCACAGAGACTGAAGCCTAATATATGACATTACCAAAGAGAGACTTATCAACTGCAAACCTCTCCCTAAGCGTGCCACAGGGACAGAGCCTGGGGTACAGAGTCACCGACCAGGACAAGGGAGAGAAAAGAAAAAGCAAGAAGATAACCTCTCAAAATCAAGAAAAATCCACAGACTTTATAACCTTTTCAAATTTCTTTTGTTTGTTTCTTTCTTTCTTTCATCTTTTTGTCTTGATTATTTTCTTCTTCTTCCACTTTGGTCGTTTAATTCTCTGCCTGTTTTATTCTTTTCTCTCTTGAACTACACTACCATAAGTGTTACATTTCTCATTTTCTTTCCATTCTTCTTCCTTTCTTTTTTTGAGGGTTGCACTCTAAAACCCTTAACTCTCTCTCTTTCTTATTTTGTTCTTTTTTCTCTTTTTTGTTTTTTCCTCTTTCTTTTTTTCTCCCTCTATATTAGTTTCTTCCTTTCTCCTTTATGTTTCCTCTCATTCAATCCTCAATCACGAACAAATTATTTTATTTGGGACTCCAATTTTTTTTTATTTTATTTGGGACTCCAATTTTTTTTTGGCACTTTGGGTGCTTTTTACTTCTCTTTTTAAGTCGTTGAGAACCTGTTAAACCCTGGCTGTCCATTTTATCTAGTTTTTGCTCTATTGTATTAAAATAGTAATTTTTAATTTTTATCCCTTTTTCCTGTTTCCCTTTTATCCCTTTCATTATATCTCTTAGTTGACCATCACTTAAAGCAAATTATTTTATTCTTGACCCAAATTTTTTCCTTTTTTGCATTTTGTGGGTCCATACCTCCTTTTTTACCCCTTTATCACTTCTCCCCAACTCAGGCCCTCCATTATAGGTAATTTTTTGTTCTATTTAGCACAATATAATTCACAGTTTATCACAATTTTTTATAAAGAAAAAGGGGAGAGGGGAGGAGAGAAAAAAATAATAAATTTTTAACTATTTATTCTTTATTAATTCTCATTAGTACTATATACAAAACCACCCTCAGAGGCTATTAAGGAAAAGGATTGAATATAATAGACACAAAAGACAAAGATGTAGCACAGGTAGATGGGGAAAAAATCTATGAAGAAAAAATTTAATATGTTAAAAACCTTAGAGCTAAATGACAGAGTATTTAAAATAGAAATCCTAAAAATACTCAGAGATATACAAGAAAACACAGAAAGGCAATTTAGAGAGCTCAGAAAACTCAACAAACACAAAGAATATATTACCAAGGAAATTAAAACTATAAAAACAAATCAAACAGAGATGAAAAACTCAATTGACAAACTGAAAAAAGAGGTAAGAAGCTTAGCTAATAGAACAGGACAAATAAAAGGTAAGATTAGTGAAATAGAAGACAAGCAACTTGAGGCACAACAGAGAGAAGAAAGAGACTAAAGAATTAAAAAAAAACTGAGAAAGCCCTACAGGAATTGTCCAACTCCATCAAAAAGAATAACATAAAAATAATAGGTATATGAGAGGGATAAAAGAGAGAAAATGGAATGGAGAACATATTCAAACAAATAATAGATGACTACTTCCCAAACCTGTGGAAAGAACTAAAGTCTCAAATTGAGGAAACACACAGCTTAACCTCAACAAACCTACTCCAAGGCACATCATAATGAAATTGGCACAAAAAACAACAAAGAAAAAATTCTCAAGGCAGCCAGGAAAAAGAAGAATACAACATATAAATGAAGGCCCATTAGATTATCATCGGATTTCTCAGCAGAAACTCTAAAAGCTAGAAGAGAGTGGACCCCAATATTTAAAGTCCTGAAAAAGAGAAACTTTCAGCCAAGAATACTATACCCATCAAAGCTATCCTTCAAATACAAAAGAGAAATAAAAACATTCACAGATACAAAAAAAGATGAGGAAATTAATCAGAAGAAAATAAATCAGAAGAAAACCCCCACTCCAGGAAATACTGAAGGGGGTTGTCCAACCAGATACAAAAAACAAAACAAAACCACAAGTAAAAGCTCCATCAAGAACACAATAAAACCAAATTTAAACTGTGATAACAAAAACAATAAAAGTGGGGAGAGGATGGAGATTAATAGTATCTAAGGATGATGAAGTGCAGAAACACTCATAAGACAGGGTACTACAATGAATATGGTAGGTACTCTGTTCATTACTTAATGATAACCACCATTGAAAAAACCACCACAGAATCACATGACTTAAAAAAGGTAGCAACAAGCCTTGGCCAGTTGGCTCAGTGGTAGAGCTTTGGCCTGGTGTGCAGGAGTCCCGGGTTCAAATCCCAGCCAGGGCACACAGGAGAAGCACCCATCTGCTCTCCACCCCTTCCCCTCTCCTTCCTCTCTGTCTCTCTCTTCCCCTCCTGCAGCCAAGGCTCCATTGGAGCAAGGTTGGCCTGGGCATTGAGGATGGCACTGTGGTCTCTGCCTCAGGCACTAGAATGGCTCTGGTTGCAACAGAGCAATGCCCCAGATGGGTAGAGCATTACCCCCTAGTGGGCATGCCGGGTGGATCCTGGTCGGGTGCATGCAGGAGTCTGTCTGACTGCCTCCCCATTTCCAACTTCAGAAAAATACCAAAAAAAAAATTAAAAAATTAAAAAAAAGTAACAACAGGGGAAAGAAATATGGAATACAAATAAACAAAAACAAATGATAGAAAAACAAAAGAGAAGAATCAAACAAGATACAAAACTAACAGAAAGCAATTTATAAAATGGCAATAGGGAACCCACAAGTATCAATAATTACACTAAATGTAAATGGATTAAACTCACCAATAAAAAGACACAGAGTAGCAGAATGGATTTAAAAAGAAAATCCAACTGTATGCTGCCTACAAGAAACAAATCTAAGCAACAAGGATAAAAGAAAATTCAAAGTGAAAGGCTAGAAAACAATACTCCAAGCAAATAACAACCAAAAAAAGCTGGTGTAGCTATACTCATATCTAATAACACTGACTACAAGACAGCGAAAGTACTCAGAGACAAAAATGGTCATTTCATAATGATTAAAGGGACACTAAATCAAGAAGACATAATAATTCTTAATATATATGCACCAAACCAAGAAACACCAAAATATATAAGATAGCTACTTATTGACCTAAAAACAGAAACTGACAAAAATACAATTATACTTGGAGACCTCAATACACTACTGATGGCTCTAGATTGTTCGTCCAAACAGAAAATCAATAAAGATATCTTGGCCTAAAAGGAAACACTAGAGCACCTGGATATGATAGACATCTACAGGATACTTCATCCCAAAGCTACAGAGTATACATTTTTCTCTAGAGTACATGGAACATTCTTAAGAATTGACCATATGTTGGGCCACAAAAATAACATCAGCAAATTCAGAAAAATTGAAATTGTACCAAGCATATTTTCTGTTTATAAAGCCTTAAAACTAGAATTCAACTGCAAAAAAAGGGGAAAAAAACACAAAAATATGGAAAATAAACAACATAGTTTAAAAAAAATGAATGGTTCAAAGAAGAAGTAAGCACAGAGATCAAAAGATATATACAGACAAATGAAAATGACAATATGACATATCAGAATATCTGGGATGCAGCAAAAGCAGTGATAAGAGGGAAGTTCATATCACTTCAGGCCTATATGAACAAATAAGAGAGAGCTCAAGTAAACCACTTAACTTCACACCTTAAGGACTAAAAAAAGAAGAGCAAAGACAACCCAAAACCAGCCGAAGAAAGGAAATAATAAAAATCAGAGCAGAAATAAATGAAATAGAGAACAGAAAAACTATAGAAAAAATTACTAAAACAAGGAGCTGGTTCTTTTAAAAGATCAACAAAATTGACAAACACTTGGCAAGACTCATCAAAGAAAAAAGAGAAAGGACTCATATAAACAAAATCCAAAATGAAAGAGGAGAAATCACCACAGACATCATAGATATACAAAAAATTATTGTAGAATACTACAAAAACTAAATGCCACCAAATTCAACAATCTAGAAGAAATGGATAAATTCCTAGAACAATACAACCTTCCTAGACTGAGTCATGAAGAAGCAGAAAGCTTAAACAGACCAATTAGCAGGGAGGAAATAAAAAAAAAAACTATTAAAAACCTCCCCAAAAATAAAAGTCCAGGCCCAGACAGTTGTACTAGTAAATTCTATCAAACATTCAAAGAAGACTTGGTTCCTATTCTACTCAAAGTCTTCCAAAAAATTGAAGAAGAAGCAATACTTCCAAACACATTTTATGAGGCCAACATAACCCTCATACCGAAACCTAGCAAGGACAGCACAAAAAAAGAAAACTACAGACCAATATTTCTAATGAATACAGATGCTAAAATACTAAACAAAATACTAGCAAATCAAATACAACAACATATTAAGAAAATAATACATCATGATCAAGTGGGATTCATCCCAGAATCTCAAGGATGGGTCAACATACGTAAAATGGTTAACATAATACACCATATTAACAAAACAAAGAACAAAAACCACATGATCTTATCAATAGATGCAGAAAAGGCATTTGATAAAATACAACACAATTTTATGTTTAAGACACTCATCAAAATGGGTATAAAAGGAAAATATCTCAACATGATAAAGGTCATATATGATAAACCATCAGCCAACATCATATTAAATGACATAAAACTGAGGACTTTCCTCCTTAAATCAGGAACAAGACAGTGTTGTCCACTCTCCCAATCTTATTTACTATGGTGCTAGAAGTTCTGGCCAAAAGCAATCAGACAAGAGAAAGAAATAAAAGGCATCTATATTGGAAAGAAGAAGTAAAGATATCACTTTTTGCAGAAGATATGATCCTATACATTGAAAACCCGAAGGACTCCACAAAAAGATTACTAGAAACAATAAACCAATACAGTAAAGTCGCAGGATACAAAATTAATATACAAGAGTCCAAAGCCTTTCATATACCAACAATGAAATATTAGAAAACAAACTCAAAAAGTAATCCCCTTCACGATTGTAACAAAAAATGGAAAATACCTAGGAATAAACATATCAAAGAATGTAAAGGACCTATATAACAAAAACTACAAAGCATTGTTAAGGGAATTGAAAAAGATACAAAGAGAATAAAAAATATTCCTTGTTCGTGGATAGGAAGAATAAATATAATCAAAATAGCTATATTACCCAAAGCAATTTATAAATTTAATGCAATTCCTATCAAAATTCTGATGACATTTTTTAAAGAAATGGAACAAAAAATTATCAGATTTATATGGAACTATTAAAAACCCCAAATAGCCAAAGCAATCCTAAGGAAAAAGAGTGAAGCTGGGGGTATTACAATACCTGACTTCAAACTCTATTATAGGGCCACGACAATCAAAACAGCATGGTATTGGCAGAAAAATAGATACTCAGACCAATGGAACAAAATAGAAAGTCTAGAAATAAAACCACATATATATGGTCAAATAATTTTTGATAAAGGGGCCAACAACACACAATGGAGAAAAGAAAGCCTCTTCAACAAATGGTGCTGGGAAAACTGAAAAGCTACATGCAAAAGAATGAAACTCGACTATAGCTTGTCCCCTTGTACTAAAATTAATTCAAAATGGATCAAAGACCTAAATATAAGACCTGAAACAATAAAGTACATAGAAGAAGACATATAGGTACTAAACTCATGGACCTTGGTTTTAAAGAGCATTTTATGAATTTGACTCCAAAGGCAAGAGAAGTGGAGGCAAAGATAAATGAATGGGACTACATCAGACTAAGAAGTTTTTGCTCAGCAAGAGAAACTGAGAACAAAATAAACAGTCAACTAAATGGGAGATGATATTTTCAAACAGCTCAGATAAGGGCCTACTATCTAAAATATACAAAGAACTCATAAAACTCAACAACAAACAAACAAACAATTCAATAAAAAATGGGAAGAGGACATGAACAGACACTTCTCCCAGGAAGAAGTACAGATGACCAACAGATATATGAAAAGATGCTCATCTTCATTAGTTATTAGAGAAAAGCAAATCAAAACTGCAATGAGATACCACCTTACACCTGTTAGATTAGCTATTATCAACAAGACAGGTAATAACAAATGTTGGAGAGGCTGTGGAGAAAAAGAAACCCTCATTCACTGTTGGCAGGAATGTAAAGTAGTACAACCATTATGGAAGAAATTGTGGTTGTTTCTCAAAAAATTAAGAATAGAACTACCTTATGACCCAGCAATCCCTCTACTGGGTATATACCCCCCAAACTCTGAAACATTGATACATAAAGACACATGTAGCCCTGTGTTCATTGCAGTATTGTTCACCTTGGCCAAGACATGGAAACAACCAAAAAGCCCTTCAATAGAAGACTGGATAAAGAAGATGTGGCATATATACACTATGGAATACTACTCAGCCATAGGAAATGATGACATCGGATCATTTACAACAAAATGGTGGGACCTTGATAACATTATACGGAGTGAAATAAGCAAATCTGAAGAAACCAAGAACTACATGATTCCATACATTGGTGGGACATAAAAATGAGACTAAGAGACATGGACAAGAATGTGGTGGTTAGTGGGGCTGGGGAGAAGGGGGAGGGGCAAAAGAAAACTAGATAGAAAGTGACCGAGGACAATGTGACTTTGAGTGATGAGTATGCAACATAATTGAATGACAAGATAACCTGGACATGTTTTCTTTGAATATATGTACCCTGATTTATTGATGTCACCCATTAACATTAATAGAAATTTATTTATAAAAAAATTATAACAAGAAGATCATAATTTTGTCAACAATGTCTTTATGGCTTATGTGGATAAAGAAATTTTCAATCATACAAATTAAATGTATACACACTTAGTGTGTATTTGTTCATGTGTCTATCATGAGCTTCTAAAAAGTTCCCAAATACTTAATAAATTATAAACCACTTATATTCAGGGGTTGGAAAAAGTAGGTTTAATTGTTTAATTTTCCACTTTCATTGGTCATTGGTTAAATTATCAGCCATCATTACCTAAAAGATAGATCATAATTATGGATACAAAATATTGTATGAATACAATAATATAAATAATATATTTAACCAATAAATTATAATACAAGAATAATCTCATGTACTTTCAACTATAAACCTACTTTTTTCCATTTCTGTAAATATGTATAATTGGCTCAGTTAATTTGATATAGGCCTGTAGATTAGTACTTTCATTTTGGTGTTATTTTTTAATTCTTTCTTTCCTGTTCATATCCAACACTTTCCCCCAAATATACATTCAAATATTTAATAGACTTTCCAACTTACTAATTCCAATGTTGAGCTCTTGAATTGCTCCCACTGAAAATGCTTTGTCAAGTTATCCCATCTTATTTAATGGCCACCCTTCCCTTTCAGTTGCTTAGGAGAAAAGCCTCATAGTCATCCTTGACTCCTTTCCCTCAGATGCTCCATATCCAATCTACTAGAAAATTGTTAGTTGCTTTACATTTATTGTTTCATTTAGTGTTAATCATCCATAAAGTATATATTATTATTTCTATTTTCAGATAGACTAGGAGATATTAATAATCATAGGAAACCCTTACACAGCAGTTACTATATACCAGCCACTCTGAGATACTTTGCTTATATTAACCCAAATAATCCTTCTAATAACCCTATGTGATAGATACAATTGTTGTATCTATTTTACATGTGGGAAAATATAGCACAACGATTAATTGTCTTGCCTATCTCATAATAAACACATTTAGGAGCCAAGTTTCAGACTCAGACATGGCACACTGAAATACAGTAAGCTCCTTAGTTTTCAGATAAACTAAAATGAATTGTTAAATAATTAATAAATACTAAACATATGAATTTTTATTGTTCCTTTCTTAGAAAATCCAAAAGATATTTCCCTAGTAGCCAACATTTTCCATGCATTAATGCACAAAGATGAGTACTGTGGATTTCTTGCCTATGGGAAGATTATAATCAAGTTGGAGAGTTAAAAGTAAGTGAAAGATGAATGAATAAAATATTGTCACCATTAAATTTATGAAATATATGGTGATGAAAATTTGTATTTGTATTGATATATCGAGAGATATAATAACTACTTGTGGTATACAAACCACTGTTTATAAAACAAAAGTAATCAAGGTATTCTTATATTCACATAAGGAAGAGTATATTCTATTTTTTTGTGTTCACACTCTTCCCTGGCAGACTTCTGAATCTAAATTGATAAAAATAGAGGTTCTTCAGGGTGCTTCATTATTCAAAATGTTCAGCTGTTAAAAGTCTTTTTTCTTTTTTCACTATGAAACACAAATATCATAACTATGTTTTATGGTAGAAATGAAATGTAACAAAATGTCTGAAATATGGGTTTGGAACTAAAAATATAATCTTAGATTTATTTTTTAGGGGGGAAGTATATGAGTATATAGCATTTTTCTTACCAAGCATTTGTCCGATAAAAATCCAAATTGTAAATTATATAACTGTGACAGTATTATTTGAGATGTTAAACAGATTAAATGCAGCAGAGTATTTAACCAGAGTCCTTTCTCTTACTTTCTCTCCAACAAGTCACATGCAGAGAAAAAATAACAATTGATAAGAAGTTTCAAAGCCTGGGTCTTAAATACTTACAGACTTTTAAAGGAGCATTATTTTAAATTCTCAACCACATTATGTTTATGGATTTTAAGATTACTAATTTATTGATTTTTATTTTTCTCTTGCTATCAAACATGCAGTAGAAAAAAATATGAAAAATTGTTCAAGAACTATATTTTTTGGAAGCAAGTAAATTTTAACAGTAAGTAAACCTGGCTACTTGAATAATTACTTTTAAATGGACAACATCCTTGTAGAGTTATAAAAGTATAGAAGAATAAAGTACATATATTTGTATGTAAATTGCAATAATATAAAACGTTTTACCTCATGGCATTAATGTCACAGATAAAAGTCCAAAGTTTATTGCCAATTCAGAGGAAATTCTCTTTTCAATGACATATGGCATGACCTTCAACTTGTATTAGTTGTGGAATTGTTAAGGTTGACTATTCCAACATTTAGAAAATCCAAATGATCTACATGACAAATGGCAGAGTCTATTGTAACTGATTTCTGTGGCAAACACAGTAAAATATTGCACTGTGGGATGAAAGGTTACTGACCTTGTGATGTTATGCTTGACACTAATCATTATTTTGCAATTGAGCTATTTGAAAGGATAGTCAATATTTTGTTTGTTAGACTTCTTCTTCTAGTTTATATGAATTGGAAAGCCACTACCTCTATCCCTGTATCCCATCAAATAGAATATAGTGTTGGAATTTTATCAACCTAGGTCAAGTTTTAATGAAGACCAAGATATTTTTCTTTTCTTTCTGTGAAGTTTTTCTTTCTTTTTACTTCTGATTTAGTCATTTAATAAAAAATATATATATAAACCTTCACGAAGAATTACAATTTTAACACTAGTCAACACCATCTAGACATAAAGATAAATATTGAGCATCTATCCTTTGTATACTACACACTATACTGATTTTTCCTTCTTTTAAAAAGCTTAATAGATACTGATTTACAAACACTTGATTTATTTTCTCTCTAAAATGTCCTCTGTTTTCATAGCTCTGCCAACAGATATTTTTTCTTCTCCTAAATTGAAATGATCTCAACTATTGTCTCTTGTTATGGCTGTTCTCCAGTAGTCCAACTATTAATTAATACTGCTACCCAGAAATTCTTCTCAAAGCACACTGGATTAACTTTATTGTCCTGTTTCATTATATGGCCATTCATTATAGCACTTTCTATTCTGTGTTTCGAAAGCTTAATGCATCTAACCACCAGATATGCATTCATCTGCCACTCTTTCTGTGTAAACCATGGTCTAAACTTCTTTGTAGTAGAAATGTGTCAGAGATCACCATTAGATTTTATTTTAGGCAATCAGAGATATGAAGAGAAAGAAGTATCTACCTATTACAGAGATTAATTTGTTTGATTTCCTAATTCTTTGAACAACAGAGGCTGTGAAAGAGTCATTCTAGGACCCATTGCCTTACTTTTCTTCTTAATCTATCCCATCCATGATTCTCATAGTTTATACAACATGAGCTACAGCAGTAAAATTTGGCTAGTCAAGAATTTCTGTAAACTGCGAGAAAATGGACTTGCTGTGGTCCACTAATCTTATGGCCACACTTATAAAGAATCTTAGGAGCTGTAGTAGCAAAACAAACAAGCAAAGAAAAAGAACCCCAAAACCTTCTGCTTTATCTTCTATTATGTAAGTTTTGCCTTTAGCCATTTTTATGTTATTTTTCTTGTTATTATGTCTTATTTTCATGTTTGGTACTACTATTTTGCCTATTACTATAATAATCTATTAATATTTCTATTATGTTGAAATTAATATTATTATCCCCTATCTTTAAAGTGACAACAAACAGATTTTTCTATTTGAAAACCAGTGCTAAAATGGCTCTATAATGGACTGTAAAGAATCCAGAATGTAGGAATACATAACATGAGGATGTTTTCAGCTAACTTGGGCCTGACAGCTATAGGAAGATGAACATATTTACTAGCTAGATATAGTGATGTTGTAGCATATATATAAGGATATAATATAAGCCAAGCTGAATTAAAAGTACTATTTTTAAGGAAAGTGCACAAGAAAGAAACTCAAAATACCTGACTTATGTCTTAAGAGTGAGCCAAGAATAGAAATATCACAAGCAAGGGCAACAACTACTCATCAACACTTTTAAAAATACATCTTAATGCCTTCTCTCTATTACAGTATCATTCACCCTTGTAGGATGTTTTAAGAAGTACCCCCCACACAAAAGCCTTTTTATTATAATTGCTTAATTAAGCCATTAGAATTATCTTAAGTGATAAACAAGGACATTAATAATACTTGAGGCAGTTAACATATAGACAGCCATGACTGGGTTTGCATTGTTTGGGGAAAATAAAAGTGATGACCTTCTTGAGGGCAGAGGATTTAGTAAATAAAAAAGAGTTTGTATTAAAAACATATAGAGGCCTGACCTGTGGTGGCGCAGTGGATAAAGCATCAACCTGGAAATGCTGAGGTCGCTGGTTCGAAACCCTGGGCTTGCCTGGTCAAGGCACATATGGGAGTTGATGCTTCCAGCTCCTCCCCCTGTCTCTCTCTCCTCTCTCTCTCTCTCTCTCTCTCTCTCTCTCTCTCTCTCTAAAATGAATAAAAAAATTAAAAAAAAAAAAGAGGAAAGGCCATTGAGAGGCCTTGTTTAAAAAAAACAAAACAAAAACAAAAACAAAACAAAACATATAGAGCATTGCTTCTTGGCCTTTTGGCTAAAATCGTGTAAAAACGTATAGAGCATTCAAAAGGTATGATTTTCAAAATTTGCCCTATGACTAGCCTTGTCTACTCCATCATTACATCAAAGAAAAAAGATTTCCCCTCTCCTCATATAAAAAACATCACTATACGAAGAGTGCAGCTTCCACTCTGCATATTTCTGCACTCACCTTTATTCTCAGGGTACCTGAGTTTCAATTGGGTACCTTAACACAAAGATTCCCCCATCTATGTGACATCATCTGCACTTTTTGAATGCTTTAGAAAGAATTAGTTCTTTTCCTTCTTTTGGAACCAGGCATCTAAGTGATAGAAGAGTTGCTGTAAGTTCCACATGCAAAGTTGTAGAAGTTTCTTGACCCACTTCTTGTGTGAAAGAAGTAACCTATCTGATTGATGACTGTACCAATGACTACTGTGCTTTTAATCCAGAAGTTATCTTATTTAAAGCTCAGAAAATGAGATTCCAAAACTTTGTTATTGCTCTCAGGTAATAAAGCAATTGTTTGACAAAGCTAGAAATTACACCTGAAAGATTCAATTCTTAGATTGGTACTCTAGCCTTCAGTGTATCACACTGTGTTTTCAATTTCAGACCAAACTGTCTCTAACTTAAGCCCTCTTACACATACCTATTTTTTCATATATCAAAATGAGGAAATAATTCTTGAGTGTTGCTTTGTATCTGAGGAGTACTATAATTACTTTATCTTCACTTCAAATATAGATAATCTGAACCTTAAAGGAATTTTCCAAGTTACATCATACATCAAATATTAGCCTATGAATTTCACTAGGATCTATAGACTGTTCTTCTTTTAATTTAAATTTTTTATTTATTGATTTTTAAAGAGAGAAGAAAGATGAGAGAGAAAGACAGAAATATTGATTTGTTGTTCCACTTATTTATACATTCATTTGTTATTCTTGTATGTGCCTTGATAAGGATAGCACCTGCAACCTTTGTGTATCAGGAGAATGCTCTAACCTAGCCAGAGCTAGACTGTTCTTAATTTCTAGTCTCATAATATACTTATAATACAAGCAATGAAGCTAGCCAAAGAGCTAAATAATTTATGCAAGTTAATAAGGATGAGTAGTATCAGAATCTGGGTAGACCCCTTATGTCCTATTTGCCAGTTTCATGGACTCTATTTCTGATTTGCTCTAATCCCAGAAGGAAAGTGTGAAAGTCTTGGTCAAATTCAATGCATATGAGCTCTACTCACACAGCAGTTAGTCAGAAAGAAGAAGTAGAATCCAAGGATGATGCAATATAGTACCTTTCTACTTGAATTAATCATTTTTAGAAAATAAGACTAAAAGTACCATTAAGAAGCAACAAGGGCAAAAGAGAGATTTACTGCTGATCAAAATGGACTAGTAATTCTTTGTTCATCCCCATAAAATCATGCAGTGAAGCAGGAGGAAGAAATTAAAGGAGCATTTAGAAGGCCAGTGGCAATGGTATATCATTGTAAAAAAAGAAAGAATGAGAGTGTATTAGGTGAGCCATAGCACAAAGGGAAAAGAAGTATCTGCTGTCTGATCTTGTATTATTCATCAGAGGGAACATGTCCATATAACATAGAAAGTTTCTCCTTGTAGGGAAAGAAACATATTTTGAAAGAGACACATATAATTTTTTGTGTGCTATTTTTTGTGTACATGCAAAAATATATTTCTGATGTCAGAATCCTAAGGGAACCATATAAGTGGTATTTTGGTATTTGCTAAAATGTTTAAATTTGGTTGACAGCAGAGTTGACAATAGATATAGCTTATTTAGGTGGAAAGTCTACTTCTGTTGTAACTCCCAAAAAATAAATATTTGTATAGATTTTTTAAATATTTAAAAGATTTTACTTATAGATTTTTAGATAGAGGACAGAGAAAAAGAGAGAGAGAGAGAGAGAGAGAGAGAGAGAGAGAGAGAAGGGGAGGAGCAGGAAGCATCAAGTCATAGTAGTTGCTTCTCGTATGTGCCTTGACCAGGCAAGCCGAGGGTTTCATACCAGTAACTTCAGCATCAACACTTTATCCACTGCATCACAATAGGTTAGGCATAGATATTTTCATTTCTGTAGATATTTTAACTTTTACAAAGTGCTTTCATATCTTTTATCTCATTTGTCTGTTTGTTTACAGACATTTGTTAAGTGTCTGATGTGTGCTGGGCTCTGTTCTAGGTGCTGATGATGCATTGGTTAATAAGATAGACTTCATCCCAGCCCCCGGAAACTTATTTTTTTATGGTGGAAAATTAATAACCTGTTCATTGTTTGTCTTTCCACCATAGGAAATTAAGTTTTTGGAGCTTGATAAATGAAGTAAACTCATATTGAAAAGAGCGTGAGTTTGTAGCAGTGGCCAATTAAGATAATAGGGTATTTTCCTAGAGGGCAATGTGATGAGGGGATTCTAGAATTAAAAGGAGACAGATGGAGGGAATATTATTAGTTATTTAAAAAACTCTGAGAGATATTTTGACCCTGTGTCAATGTACATATTTAAAAAAAATAAGAAAATGAGACACAGAATAAATTACTTAATCCAAGGGAGCATAATACATTAGTGCAGAGTGAAGATGAAACCTAAGCCCAGGGCAAGTAGCTAAATTGGTAGAGTGTCATCTAAATACACTAAGGTTGTTGATCCAATCCCAGTTAGAGCACATACAAGAATCAACCTATGAATGCATAAATAAGTGGAACAACAAATCGATGTCTCTTTCACTTGCTCTCTACCTTCCTTTCTCTCAATTGAAAGATTTAAAAGATTAAACCTAGGCCTCCTCATTCTCAGGTCAACATTATTTTTATTATATGAGAAATAAAGGGAAAATTAAGATTTATAATATATATAGGTTGGTAAAACAAATGCAAAATAGTGATGCTAGCTATTCTAGAGTAATGTGATTTTCTCATTGACTATTACTTGACTTGTTTTTGGTTATTTGTTTTATTTATTTATTGATTTGAGAGCTAGAGCAAAAAGCACTAATTTGTTGTTTAACTTGGTTGTGCGTTCATTGGTTGCTTCTTGCATGTGTCCTGACAGGAGGATGGAACCTGTAACCTTGGGAGTTCTGGGATGATTCTCTAACCAACTGAGCCACCCGGCCATGGCTTTGCTTATTGTTTTAATGTAGCTTATATCTGTTTGTATTAAAAACCAGTGTTTTAGAGTATTCACCTCTAAAATAAAATAAAAAACTACTAATAAAATTAAATGAAAAATTATGTATCTTTAAAAGTACATATTTTACCAATAAGGAGAGAGATTTCAAAGCTGTTTTATATTAGCAGAAAATCAAAGTCATATACACAGTCTTTTTAAATTCATAGCTTGAAGTCTACTCATTATCAAAAGTTATATATTTTGAGCCTCTCACCCCCCAAAAGATAAAAGTGCCAGATACTCAACTTCCCAGCATTCCTGCTGATTTGTCTGGATCAATTAGATATATTCCCCAAGATTCTGATTTAAGGACTATTAAACCAAAGAGCAAGGGTCAGAATCTGTTTTTGTAGTAGGTGGCATAGGGCCAACAGCATTCATTCTCCAGGTGCAACAAAGGAAGCAGGGCTGTGCTCATGCTGAGTACCCACAGCCAAACACAGCAGAGTACAAGGAGCAGCATCTGATATTCAGTGACAAGCAGTGTCCTGTTAGTTTGGGATTTGGAGTATGATTTTGATTATTGCACTGGCTTTTGCTTAGCTTTTTTTTTTTTTTTTTTTTTTTTTTTTGGTTTGCCCAATTCTGAATCTGCTAACCAGACTGTCCAGTAATTCTTTCTGTGAGTAGCTCAATATGGTGTGTCCATAAAGTCATGGTGCACTTTTGACTGGTCACAGAAAAGCAACAAAAGATGACAGAAATGTGAAATCTGCATCAAATAAAAGGAAAATCCTCCCAGTTTCTGTAGGATGATGTGGCAGCATGTGCGCATACACAGATGATGACGTAACACTGTGTATACAGCGGAGCAGCCCACAGCCATGCCAGCTGAGATGTGGACAGTACAGAGGAAAGTTCAGTGTGTTCTGTGGCTTGCTAAATTCGAATCCATGACCAAAGTGCAACATGAATATCGGTGCATTTATAACAAAGCGCCACCACATAAGAATAACATTACTCGATGGGATAAGTGGTTGAAGGAAACCGGAAGTTTGGTGAAGAAACCCCATTCTGGTAGGCCATCAGTCAGTGATGAGTCTGTAGAGGCTATATGGGATAGCTACCTAAGGAGCCCTAAAAAATCTGTGTGTGAGCTCACATCCAACTGCACTGAATAGGTATGAAACTGGGAGAGTTTTCCTTTTATTTGGTGCAGCTTTCACATTTCTATCATCTTTTGTTGCTTTCCTGTGACCAAAGTGCACCATGACTTTACAGACACACTGTATGATGTCAATAAATATATTTTCTGGTTAAATAATTCAAAGGCAATTTTTGTGGCTGGCAACATTTAAAAAAATCATGTCTATATAGTATTTCTCTGAAGAAAATTAATAGTTTTGATAGCTATTAATTTTATTAACAATTTCAGGTTGGGGAAGTTAAACAAATCTCCCCAGGTAATTCTGTTGAGACTTTCTGAATGAAGACATTTTTCCATTGTTTCTTTTTCCTTTCTTTTTTTTTTTATTCAGTGAGAAGAAGGGAGGCAGAGAGACAGACTTCTGCATGTGCCCGGAACAGGATCTACCCTGCAAACCCACTAAAAGGCAATGCTCTGCCCATCTGGGGCATTGCTCACTTGCTCAGCAATCAAGCTCTTCCTAGCACCTGAGGCAGAGGCCATGGAGCCATCCTCAGTGCCTGGGGTCAACTCACTCCAATCGAGCCATGGCTGCAAGATAGGAAGAGAGAGAGAGAAAGAGAAGGAGAGAAAGAGAAGAGAGATGGAGAGTAGTGGAGAAGCAGATGGACACTTCTCCTATGTTCTCTGACCAGGAACAAACCCAGGACATTCACACACTAGGTTGATGCTCTACTACTGAGCCAACCAGCCAGGACCTCCATTGTTTCAAATGCCACACAAATGATTTTTAATTCATTGAGTCCTGAGGCAGAAACTGGGGGGGGGGTAGTTAATAGAACATTTGGTTGAATCTTAGCTCTTGTGGGTACAGTTTTAGAGCATTACAAAAATGCATTTTGAGAACACAATTGAGGGAATTGGAGTCTCATGAGAACTGCCACATATATAAACAAAAGCTATCTTGGTTACACATTAATTTCAAGTATATAAAAAAGATAAGTATAAACATTTTTCAAAAGTTTAGAAACATGTTTATAGCATATGGTTTGTGAAAAACATATTGAGCATAAGAGATGATTTTCTTAACAATTCTCTCTAAATTAAAACATCAGTTTTCCTACTGGTTTTGATTTCTATAATTAACTGAGTCCCATGTTTGGGGGAAATAATAAAATCTTTCAATAAACAAAGTTAACAAAAACAGAATAATGAAAGTAAACAAACAAAAAAGAAACAATTTACCACCACCACTTCCCCACCAAAAAAGGAAGAGGAAAAAAAATTTGCTAGGCATATGCTGTAGAGCAAAAAGCCAAAACTTCCAAATATATGGAAAAAAATGAGGAGAGATATCTCAGTTGTGGAGATTTCTGCTAAAGAACAGGGAGTCCCAACCCCACACCAGAGATCTCAGCCCAGGGTCTCAGTGCCAGAAAGAGAAGTCCCCTGACTGGCTGGCTGTAAAAACCAGCATGAATGGTGGCTTAGTGAGCCAAAGGGGTGCGGGAGTCCCAGGCAGCTCCTAAAAGGGCCCTCATATGGTATGAACTTACCTGATCTTACACCCTTCTAGTTCCAGTGCTGGGGAAGCAGCTTGAATGGAATCAGAGACACACAGGGAGGAATTGCATCATCTGGCATCAGCACAAGAGCTGGGAGCAGTGTTCTGTCAGAAAAAGTGCAGAAGCCATTGTTCCTTTTCTGAGACTTCCCACCCCACACACACAGAGCTGGCAGGAGGATGCAATATCTGAGTCTCCTGAAACTTTGTTCACCCTTGTGATTTCCTCAGACCTCATTCCACCAACTAGCTGGCCTACCCAGCGGCTTTATCATACAAATGGCCTCTCTTGCCTTATACTTTGGACTTTTCTAAAATTTCTCAAACAAGCAATATCTGCCCTCTGTGTATCTTATACCTCTTAAAACATCTTCCAAATGAAAGAAAAGGAGTAATGTCCAGAAAAAGAACTAAATTAAATGGAAGCAAGTAAACTAACAGATGCAGAGTTCCAAACAATGGTTATAAGGATGCTCAGGGAGCTAAGTGAGAACATCAAGGAACTTAGTGAAAATTTGAACAGCATAAAAAAGGATGTAAAATAAAACATAAAAAAGAACCTGTCAGAAATGAAGGATACAATATCAAATGAAGAATAACTTACAGGGAAGCAATAGTAGAGTAGATGAAGCAAAGAATCAAATCAGTGGTTTAGAATATAAGGAAGCAGAAAACACCCAATCAAAAGCAAAAAAGGGGACCTGAAGATGGCAGCAGAGTAGGCAGATGCACAGACTCCCAGTTCTTACCACCAAACTGGAATACAAACCAATTTAGGAATAATCAGCAAGAAAAACCAACTCTAGACAACAAGAACAGCTCTCAAATACCAAGGAGCAAAGAAGAAGCCACAACAAACCTGGTAGGGAGTGTCTGAATCTCCTCTGCTTACAGGAATGGAGGGGGGGGGGTGAGGCTGAAGGCCCAGAGGGGCTCTCATTCCAGGGAAAAGAGCAGAAAATATTTCTCACAGCCACTTGCCTGGCAACCAGGGAGTGAGGTGTGTTGAAAGGACCAGCTTATCTTCCAAGTGGAAAGGGGAGAGATAGAGACAGATGGTGAGGGGCAGAAGAATGCAGGGGACCACCTAAAAAGCTGACTCATCCAGTGCTGGAGGCAGCCATAGCTGGGAGAAGGACTGATCCTTCCACAAAACAAAAGACTAAATTACTTCCAGATCACAGATCTCCAGACATCTCTCCAGTTCCAATCAGTGCAACAAGACACAGCTGAAAACAAGAAGTGGGGAGGAGAGGCAGTAACTCAGGTCTCCATTGAGCTCTGAGACACACTTCCCCCTAATGAAGCTGAGAAAACACCCTGCCCCCAGAGAGATAAACTGGTAGAAGAGGCCTTCAGAGTCTCAGGTTACACCCACCGCATTCCTGGATACAGTTTCAAGGAAGCCTCCTGCTGAGATCAGTAAATAAGACTATCACCTGTTAAGAAAACAAACAAATCAAGATTTCAAAGTGGCCAAAATCCTAAAGTGGATTACAAATAATAGCTGATGCCAACCCAAGAAGACCTAGAAATAACACAATTGAAAACTAGAGGCAAAAAACACCAAGCTGGGACTCAACCAGCTCTACAAACAAAACACTCAAACACAGACATACTGAGAAGTCAAAAAAGTGCAATCCAAATGAAACCAGAAGAGAAACCTTCAGGAATGAACTGAGTGATATGGAAATAACCAAACTTCCGGATGCGGAGTTCAAAATAATGATTGTAAGGATGCTTAGGGATCTTAGAACAACAATGGATGGTCATTACAAACACCTAAAAAAACAAATAGCAAGTATAAAAAAGGATATTGAAATATTAAAAAAAATCAGTCAGAGATGACAAATACAATATCAGAAATAAAGACCACAATGGAAGGAATTAAAAACAAGATGGATAGAGCTGAGGACCAAATCAGTGAGTTGGAGCACAACTTGAATGAAGGCAAGAAAGCAGAGAAGAAAAAAGAAAAGAGACTCGAAAAGTCTGAGAAAACTCTTAGAGAGCTCTGTGAAGAGAAATAACATCCACATCATAAGGGTTCCTGAAGAAGAAGAGAAAAAACAAGGGATAGAGACTTTGTTCAATCATATCATAGCTGAAAACTTCCCTAAATTAATGCAGGAGAAACTCTCACAACTTCAAGAAGCACAGAGAACTCCATTAAAGAGAAACCCAAATAAACCTACACCAAGACACATCATAATTAAAATACCAAAGCTAAGTGATAAAGAGAAAATATTAAAAGCTGCAAAAGAAAAAAAAGTTATCAACTACAAAGGAGCCCCCATAAGGATGACATCTGACTTCTCAACCGAAACACTTGAGGCCAGAAGGGAATGGCAAGAAATAGTCAAAGTAATGCAGAACAAGAACCTACAACCAAGACTACTTTATCCAGCAAGGCTATCATTTAAAACCTCAAAAAATTCATTACAACCAAACCAATGCTGCAGGAAATGTTAAGGGGCTGTTGTAAACAGATCAAAGTGGGAAAAGAATATCGTACTGCTGGTGGGAATGCAGACTGGTGCAGCTTCTGTGGAAAACAGTATGGAGATTCCTCAAAAAATTGAAAATCAGACTGCCTTTTGACCCAGCCATCCCACTTTTAGGAATGTACCCCAAGAACACCCTAGACCTGCTCCAAAAAGAGAAATGCACCCCGTTTGTGGCAGCATTGTTCACAATAGCAAAGATCTGAAAACAGCCCAAGTGTCCATCAGAGGATGAGTGGATTAAAAAGCTTTGGTGCATATATACTATGGAATACTACTCCGCCATAAGATATGATGACATGGATCATTTACAATAACATGGATGGACCTTGATAACATTATACGGAGTGAAATAATTAAATCAGAAAAAACTAAGAACTATATGAATCCATACATAGATGGGACATAAAAATGAGACTCATAGACATGGACAAGAATGTGATGGTAACGGGTGTGTGTGTGTGTGTGGGTGGGATGGGGTGAGAAAGGAGAGAGAGAGGGGTGAGAGGGGGAGGGGCACAAAGAAAACCAGATAGAAGGTGATGGAAGACAATTTGACTTTGGGTGAGTGGTATAGAGCATAATCAAATGTCAAAATAATCTGGAGATGTTTTCTCTCAACATATGTACCCTGATTTATCAATGTCACTGCATTAAATTTAATAATAAAAACAGAAAAAAGAACTAAAAAAATAAAGATAATGTAAAGATCATTTGGGACTTTAAGTGTACCAACATTTGCATCTTGGTTGTTGCTGGGAGGAGAAAGAGAGAGCAAGGAATTGAAAACATATGTGAAAAAATGATGATAGAAAATTCTTAACCTGGTGAAGGAATTAGACATAGAAGTCCAGGAAGTATGGAGTCCCAAACAAGAGGAGCTCAAAGAGGCTCACACCAAGACATATCATAATTAAAATGCAAAAGTTTTAAGACAGATAGGCAATCTTAAAAGCAGCAAGAGAAAAGCAGTTAGTTACCCATAAATAAGCTCTCATAAAACTGTCAGCTGACTTCTTAACAGAAACATTTCAGGCCAGAATGGATTGGCAAGAAATATTCAAAGAGGTGAAAAGCAGGGACCTACAACCAAGATTACTCTACCCAGCAAAGCTATTGTTTAGAATTGAAAGACATAAAGAGTTTCCCAAGACAAGAAAAAGCTAAAGGCATTCATCACCACTAAACCAGTATTACATGAAATGTTAAAGCAGGGGTCCCCAAAATTTTTACACAGGGGGCCAGTTTACTGTCCCTCAGACCGTTGGAGGGCCGGACTATAAAAAAAGCTATGAACAAATCCCTATGCACACTGCACATATCTTATTTTAAAGTAAAAAAACAAAATGGGAACAAATACAATATTTAAAATAAAAAACAAGTAAATTTAAATCAAGAAACTGACCAGTATTTCAATGGGAACTATGAGCCTGCTTTTGGCTAATGAAATGGTCAATGTGCTCCTTTCATTGGCCACCAATGAAAGAGGTGCCCCTTCCGGAAGTGCAGCGGGGGCCAGATAAATGGCCTCAGGGGGCCACATGTGGCCCGTGGGCCGTAGTTTGGGGACCCCTGTGTTAAAGTATCATTTAAGAAGAAAAAGAATGATGGAAAATATGACCAATAAAATGGCAATCAATACATATCTATCAACAATTGAATCTAAAAAACAAAATAAATGGACAAGCAGAACAGAAAGCAACTCATAGACACAGATGGTAAAGGGGTGTGGGATTGTGTGAAAAAGATGAAGGGATTAAGAAGTACAAATTGGTAGTTACAGAATAGTCATAGGGATGTAAACTACAGCATAGGGAATAGAGTCAATAATATGTATATTGTCAGATGGGTATGAGATTTATTTGAATGATCATTTAGTAAATTATATAATGTCTAATCACTGAGGTATACAGCTGAAACTAATATATATCAACTACAATTGAAAAATAAAAAAATTATTTAAAAAAATGAATTTGCTATTTGTATAGCATGGCATCAAATACAAATTTAACACCACTTGGCATAGGATTTTACTTTAAAAAGCTAACAGATAATTAACCATCTGAACACCTCTGTTGGACCAAGATAATAGCTTTGCCTTTAATAGGTGGTTTTGTTAGTTACATTGTAAACATTACATATTCAGAAGACATTGCAGCATTGTCACTTCTACACCATCACTATTTATTGTTTGTTTCTGTACAAACAAACATTTCTTGTCCTGGATGATAACAATTTTCCATTCAGTATATTAACCATCACACTTTAAAATCCAGCCTAAAGCACAGGTATAAATGCAGCCTTATTTAAAAATATATTACATGCAATCACTTCGCTACTAAGGGATTTAGTGAACTTGTACTCATAGTAAATTATAAATTAAGCATTCCATTATTTCAGTAGATTTGAGGGTCAAATAAAAAGAGAAAGCACTCGACAGATATCAATGTTTAACCATAATTAATATCCTCTTCTGACCTACAGGTCAAGAACTAGGCTTGCATGACTTTCGCTAATTTATGTTAACAAAGGTTTATCAGGTAAGCAGCAGGAAATCCATCAGAATAATATAAAGAACTGAATAGTGTTATATGGATGGAATCAAGGATATATTGGTTAAGTTGCACGTGCTTGGTCCTGGGAACACCCCGATGCCTCCTGACTGTTCTCAATACTGCTCTGTGACAGGATATTTCTGCACTTGTTCTTACATAGAGTTCTTCCCCATGAGTGCTATGGTTAAGTCAGTGAAACCAGAGGAACAGGAAGGGAGGGAAGGCCAAGGAAACCCATCTATTATCCACATGTATGTATGCTCTTCTAATGATCCCATCTCTCAGTGACTTAAATTTCTTTTTTTTTTTTTATTTGAGAGAAGGGGAAGCAGAGACAGATGCCCACATGCCCCCTGACTGGGTTCCACCTGGAAAGCCCACTAGGAGGCGATGCTCTGCCCATCTGGGACCCTTGCTTTGTTGCAACTGGAGCCATTTATTTTTTAGTGCCTGAGGCAGAGGCCATGGATCCATCCTCTGTGCCTGGGGCCAACATTTTCCAATAGAGCCACGTCTGCAGGAGGAGAGCAGAAGAGAAAGAGAGAGACAGACAGAAGTGAGAAGGGGAAAGGTGGAAAAGCAGATGGTTGCTTCTCCTGTGTGCCCTGACAAAATCAAACCCGGGACATCCACACACCAGGCTGATGCTCTACCACTGTGCCAACAGCCAGGAAAAAATTTAAATTCTTTTTACTGATATTGTTCCATTTATCTAAATGTAGGAATTCCATCAATATACACTTACCCTTATTACTAAATCCCAGGTTTAAATTTAAATTGTTCCATAATTTTGCAAGGCATCACATTAAGAGGAACAAAGTACAAGTGACCAGAAGTAATAAAAAATAAAATTCTAACCTTTAACTTGCATTTTTCAAAAAACCCAATTCAGGCCCTGGCCAGTTGGCTCAGTGGTAGAGCGTAGGCCTGGCGTGCAGAAGTCCAGGGCTCGACTTCCGGCCAGGGCACACAGGAAAAGTGCCCATCTGCTTCTCCACCCCTCCCCCTCTCCTTCCTCTCTGTCTGTCTTTTCCCCTCCCCCAGCCGAGGCTCCATTGGGGCAAAGATGGCTCGGGCGCTGGAGTGGCTCTGGTCGCAACAGAGCGACGCCTCGGAGGGGCAGAGCATCGCCCCCTGGTGAGCAGAGCTCGCCCCTGGTGGGCGTGCGGGGTAGATCCCCGTAGGGCGCATGTGGGAGTCTGTCTGACTGTCTCTCCCCGTTTCCAGCTTCAGAAAAATACAAAAAACAAAACAAAACAAAAAAAACAAAACAAAAAACCCCCCTCCAATTCAATACATTCTACAATGGGCCTTACTACTTGTCTCCCCTGATTGAAACCACCCCCTCCCCCATTTTCCAAGTTCCACCCAAATCATCTCTAAACCCAGCCTTGAAACACTGTTTTCTTCTCTCTCCTGTACCCTCTTTCTTTCCCATGCTTTTGTTATTATAGCAACTTCATCTTGTATAGGTCTTATTTCCTCCTCTCCAGACCTGTGTTTCATTGTTTCTTCCAGTTTTTCATTTCCACCTTTTAAAACTTCAGCAACTCATTCATTTAGCTGGGATAATTCCTCCCCAGAAGGTGAGGAAAACTACCAAACCGACCAATACCGCTGTGGGACGGCAGTAGAAGCTGGGACATAGAGGTTGAAATAAACTATGGATAAAAATAAATTTTTTGTCCTATTACCCCCAAAATGCATGTGGTTATGCTTTACAGTGTAAAGATGGTATTTATTTTCTTTGATTCTTTAAATATATTTTAATATTCATTTTATAGGCAATTTTATGTTTCTATTATCTGTATTTTTTAAAATAAATTCCAACTTTTATTTTTCATTTCATGAGAAAACATGAAATTTGAACAGTAAAATGAAGTTACGTGGAGGCAAAGTATTTGTAGGATTTTTATAATGCTAAAATATGTGTCATCTAAGAAATGGTATAATTAGTGCAACCTGGGTAATTGTACAACCTGTACACCTACATGTCTTAAGAGACCCAGACTCTAGAGTACTACTCTCTTTATTTAAAAGTCTGTTTTCTATTATTACTTTCTTTCAAGTTTATACAAATACTCTGAGAAAATCTAAGTGATAGCCTTACTATCCATTTTAATTTTTTCTCAGTGAACTTTTCTAAAGTATATATAATATATATGTTTATTCATGTATATATATTATATAAAGTATATACAGGTATATAGAATACATATATTGAAATATATAGCTTATTAGGTACTGTGAAACCTCAGTTTTCAGCATTTGACACTACATTTGGATATATGCTTGAGTTTTAACTAGTGCAAGGAACAGTATTAATTTTGTGTGTTTGTTTGTTTGTTTTTTTAGTTGGGGATGTATCTGCCACTGAATTGAGGACTTTGGCAATGTTTGGTTGTTACTATTAGATGGTTGATACTGGCATCTAGGGGGTAAAGAACAAGAATGCTACTAAATACACTACAATGTGCAGGACATCTCCCCAAATAATTATCCAGTCCAATATGTTATAATGATGAAGTAGAGAAATCCTTGATTAAAGATTTGTGAGGTAGGCTTATCAAATTTTTTCTCTATGACTTTGACAGCAGCCAATATGTGAGACTTCAAGTTCAAGCTTTTGCTGTACAGCACACCTTGTGGAGCAATTTACTCAAATATAAGTTCTTAAAAATGTGTCTTTGGCCTGACCTGTGGTGGCGCAGTGGATAAAGCGTCGACCTGGAAATGCTGAGGTCACCGGTTCGAAACCCTGGGCTTGCCTGGTTAAGGCACATATGGGAGTTGATGCTTCCAGCTCCTCCCCCCTTCTCTCTCTCTGTCTCTCTTCTCTCTCTCTCTCTGTCTCTCCCTCTCCTCTCTAAAATTAATAAATAAAAAAATGTGTCTTTTAGGCATCACATCGTAATGTAACCCAAAAGAAGTTTATTTAAAAATATTTTAATCCAACTATTATGGTTAGTGAATAACAATTTCATATTATTCTTTTTTACTTTGATAAAAATATTTCTTATGTGAACATTATTTGATATTTCTAGGTTTTTTTAAAAAAATTGCATATGATTCTAATATACTTTAGTGATGAATACCATGCAATATCTGAATATCAGATGATCTTTGAATATGCATATGCTGACAAAAGATTCTAAAATGTTACAGTTAATTATTTGTATTATATGACTAGGTTTTATTTGTATTATATTTGTATTATTTATTTATTTATTGTGAGATAAAGAGAGATACAGAAAGAAAGACAGGGTCAGACAGGAAGGAGAGAGATGAGAAGCATCAATTCTTTGTTGCAGGACCTTAACTGTTCATTAATTACTTTTTCATATGTGCCTTGACTGGGGGGTGGAGGCTACAGCAGACTGAGTGATCCCTTGCTCAAGCCAGCAAACTTGGGCTCAAGCCAGCAACCATGAGGTCATGTCTATGATCCCACACTCAAGCCAGTGACCCCGCGCTCAAGCTGGTGAGCGTGTGCTCAAACCAAATGAGCCCGTGCTTATGCAGAGACCTTGGGGTTTCAAACCTGGGTCCTCTGTGTCCCAGTCCGATGCTCTATCCACTGTGCCACTGCCTGGTCAGGCTTTATTATCTTTTTAAATAAAAGCATTAGATGCTGGGAAGTTAACTATTACGTAGTTGCTTATAATTTTTTATTGCTTTTTGAGAAAGCATTTTTCTTTCAAATACTGTAAAGATTTTGTTCTTTTTCAAGTACTGTAATCAAACAAAATGCTAATAATAAATGTGTCTTGCTTTAACTAAAATCTTATTTAGATATTACATCTGGTATATATGTGTATATGCAATAAGCTTTTATTATGTAAGGTTCCTATGGATCGTTTAATTTGGTTTAATTGATTGAATTATAGTGGTTTTTTTTGAGATTATAATTGTTCAACTTCTCAATTTAAGTACCATCCACAATTGAGTTAATTTGAAGTATTTACCAAGCACCTTGCATGTATAAAGTCTTGTGTAACTTACTATATTCTTACAAATAATTTATTTAGTCATTCTCATCAAAGGTCAAAATTGACATCTTAAAAATGTTTTCATTTCAGTGCTTCTGTTAGGACCTAGTAAGCAACAAGAAAATGTTACTCTCATTCTAAGAACTAAAGGAAAAATTCCGAGATGATATATAAAGTCATAATTTGGGAGATGCTTTAGAGAGCTGAACAAATAAAATGAGTAACACAGGGTGACCAGAGTTTCTAATTAGGACAAGCAAAAGCAGTCTCAGCAAAGAGGATTTTCTTGAAACTGAGGCCTGAGCTGGAGAAAATCCTTGTTCCCAACATTAATTAACCTCATCCCAAGTATCAAATAGCAACGTAAACCGCTGAATGTGGAGCAAAAATGTGAAAAAAGTCCCCCTCAGATGTGTGGTCTTTGAAAGCTTAAGGTAGAACAAGAACTCGGAGAAAAACTGGCATCTCAAACTACATACTAAATGCAAGAAAGCAGCAGCCTCACTGTTGCAAGACCTTAGCAGGTGTATTCTCACACACAACTACTTACTAGATTGACTCAACCACTCACATGGATGGCCTAACCAAAAAAAAAGGCATGTGATTTTGGTTTTCTTTTCTTTTCTTTCTTTCTTTCTTTCTTTCTTTCTTTCTTTCTTTCTTTCTTTCTTTCTTTCTTTCTTTCTTTCTTTCTTTCTTTTCTTTCCCCTTCCTCCCTTCCTCCCTTCCTCCCTTCCTCCCTTCCTCCCTTCCTCCCTTCCTCCCTTCCTCCTTCCCTCCTTCCCTCCCTCCCTCCCTCCCTCCCCTCCCTTCCTTCCTTCCTTCCTTCCTTCCTTCCTTCCTTCCTTCCTTCCTTCCTTCCTTCCTTCCTTCCTTTCTTTTTACATCAAAAAAGCAAATGATGCCCTGGCCAGTTGGCTCAGTGGTAGAGCGTCGGCCTAGCGTGCGGAGGACCCGGGTCCGATTCCCGGCCAGGGCACACAGGAGAAGCGCCCATTTGCTTCTCCACCCCTCCGCCACGCTTTCCTCTCTGTCTCTCACTTCCCCTCCCGCAGCCAAGGCTTCATTGGAGCAAAGATGGCCCGGGCGCTGGGGATGGCTCTGTGGCCTCTGCCTCAGGCGCTAGAGTGGCTCTGGTCGCAACATTGCGACGCTCAGGATGGGCAGAGCATCGCCCCCTGGTGGGCAGAGCGTCGCCCCTGGTGGGCGTGCCGGGTAGATCCCGGTCGGGCGCATGCAGGAATCTGTCTGACTGTCTCTCCCTGTTTCCAGCTTCAGAAAAATGAAAAAAATAAAAAATAAATAAAAAGCAAATGACAAGTCAAAGATATTTGTTTCATTATTCAAATGAGATACAAAAACAACTTTTCCTTCCTTCCTTCCTTCCTTCCTTCCTTCCTTCCTTCCTTCCTTCCTTCCTTCCTTCCTTTTTTCCTTCTTTCCTTCCTTCCTTCTCTCTCTTTCTTTCTTTTTTGCACTACTGCTTTTCTACACAAAATGGCTACCATTTATACAAAAAGATAAGACACGTTAAAAATCACGATAAAAAAGATCTATTGTCCAGAGATCAAGCAGTTAACCAAACAGACCCAGAGATATTTATTAAGCTTTTCTGTGTTGTGATATCCAAATAATATCTTCGTTATCTCCAAATAATATTAGCATTGACTGTACTATGTCTGTTATACAAATGAGAAAACTGATGTAAAAAGATTAATATAGGTATTCCTAATCTACAGAACTAGTATATGTTAGAACCAGGATTTAGATACATGCCAGGCTAATTTTATAGTCCAAACATAGCCACTAATAAAGTCTTTCAAATATGGCAATAAAGAAGAAGTCATTGGACACAGAAATTTATCTAGTAATTTTTTTCTATGTAAATTTTAGAAAGATACACTGCTTATAAAAATTAGGGGTCAAGGAACATGCAGATACTCCAATACTTTCAGCCTTTTGTATAGTACATTTTCACCAATGAAATAAAAGTTGTTTTTGTATCTCATTTGAATAATCGAACAACTTTCTTTGACTTGTCATTTTTTTCTGATGTAAAAAAAATCAAATGCTTCTTTTGTTATTGCTTCATATTCATTTTGAAATATCTCCTAATTTTTGTGAACAGTATATATAGAAGTTTTTTTTCTAATATTAAAATTAGGAGAGGAAGTATGTTGAATGACTCTCTACGTACCATTTCATCTGCTTCTCAGTCATATCTCAAATGTTGTTACTTAAGTATCTGCTTAATGCAAGAAGATTCTGTTATTTAGGTTATATTATTAAACAATACTGTTTTAAATATTTGGGTATTTTAATATAGAGCCTTGATAGTTCTGACTGTGAGGGGAATCTTTTATTAGAGAACCTGCTACACTACTGGGGGCATTGCTTTTTAATGCTACCCATCATTCTTTCCGAAGAGGTAGGTTTAAGAAAACGTATTATTTCAGGTTAACAGGTGGTATATTGGCCAGGTAAATATTCCCTCTCTACTCTACCACATGAGCTCATGCAGTGCACAGGGGTAACCAAGGGACTTGAGGAAATTGAGTAATATATATTTAGTTGTTGGAAAAACTTGAAAAAGTTTTTCTTAGAGTATTGAACGCCACCAAGAACTAGGTCATGAGCAGCAGATCTGTGTAAGAGCCACAAAGATTTAGTTCTTTAGCACATATTTGCTGAGAGATTTGTGCCTGGTATTAGGTAATGCGGTGCATGGATAATTTGTTCAGCCTTTTTTATATATATTATAAAACTAAGAAAATAGGTGACAAGCTGTTACCACTTAAAGCATGTCCAGCTGATTCCATAGGCTCATATACATCAAAATTTAGGCAACATAAATCCAAGATGATTATACATTCAAGATGATATAATTTTTTTTAATTTTATTATTATGTTTAGATAATTAATTTTAGCGGAGTGACATTGATCAACTAGAGTACGTATATTTATAAAAAACATTTCCAGATCATTTTGACATTTGATTATGTTGTACACCCATCACTCAAAGTCAAATCATCCTCTGTCACCTTTTATTTGGTTTTCTTTATTCCCCTCCCCTCCCCCTGGTAACCACTGCACTCTTATCTATGTCCATAAGTCTCAGTTTTGTATCCCACCTATGTATGGAATCATACAGTTCTTAGTTTTGTTTTTTTATTTACTTATTTCATTCAGTATAATGTTATCAAGGTCTATCCATGTTGTAAATTTCTATGTCATCATTTCTTATGGCTGAGTAGTATTCCATAGTATATACGTACCACTTCTTCTTTATCCAATCTTCTTTTGAAGGGCTTTTTGGTTATTTCCATGTCTTGGCCACTGTGAACAATGCTGCGATGAACATGGGGCTGCATGTGTCTTTACATATCAATGTTTCTGAGTTTTGGGGGTATATACCCAGTAGAGGGATTGATGGGTCATATGGTAGTTCTATTCTTAATTTTTTGAGAAACAACCACAATTTCTTCCATAATGGTTGTAGTACTTTACATTCCCACCAGAAGTGAATGAGGGTTCCTTTTTCTCCACAGCCTCTTCAACACTTGTCTTATTGATACAAGGTAATCTAACAGGTGTGAAGTGGTATCTCATTGTAGTTTTGATTTGCATTTCTCTAATAGCTAGTGAAGATGAACATCTTTTCATATATCTATTGGCCATTCATATCTCTTCTTGGGAGAAGTTTCTGTTCATGTCCTCTTCCCACTTTTTTATTGTATTGTTTGCTTGTTTGTTGTTGAGTTTTGTGACTTCTTTGTATATTTTGGATATTAGGCCCTTATCTGAGCTGTTGTTTGAAAATATCATCTCCCATTTAGTTGGCTTTCTGTTTGTTTTGTTGTCAGTTACTTTTTCTGTACAAGACTTCTTAGTCTGATGTAGTCCCATTCATTTATCCTTGCCTTTGGCGTCAAATTTATAAAATGTTCTCTATGGCCAAGGTCCATGAGTTTACTACCTATGTTTCTTCTATGTAATTTATTGTTTCAGATCTTATATTTAGGTCTTTGATCCATTTTGAATTGATTTTTGTACAAGGAGATAAACTGTAGTCAATTTTCATTCTTTTGCATGTGGCTTTCCAGATTTCCCAGAACCATTTACTGAAGAGGCTTTCTTTTCTCCATTGTGTGTTTTTGGCTCCCTTATCAAAGATAATTTGACCATATGCATGTGGTTTTATTTCTGGGCTCTCTATTCTGTTTCTTGGTGTGTCTATTTTTCTGCCAAACCATGTTGTTTTGATTATTGTGGCTCTGTAGTATAATTTAAGTCAGGTATTGTAATGCCCTCTATTTCACTTTTTTTCCCTTAAGATTACTGTGGCTATTTGGGGTTTTTTAATGGTTCCATATAAACCTGATGATTTTTTGTTGCATTTCATTAAAAATAACATTGGAATTTTGATGTGAATCACTTTAAATTTGTATATTGCTTTGGGTAATATGGTCATTTTGACTATATTTATTCTTCCTATCCGAGAACAAGAAATATTTTTCCATATCATTGTGTCTTTTTTGATTTTCTTTAATAATGCTTTGTAGCTCTCATTATGTAAGTCCTTTACATTGTTTGTTATGTTTATTTCTAGATACCTTTTTTTGTTGTTGTTGCAACCGTAAAAGAGATCATTTTTTTGAGTTCATTTTCTGATGTTTCATTGTTGGCATATGGGAAAACAATGGACTTCTGTATATTAATTTTGTATCCTGCTACATTATTGTATTGGTTTATTGTTTCTAATAGTCTTTTTGTGGAGTCTTTGGGGTTTTCGATGTACAGGATCATATCATCTGCAAAAAGTGCAACCTTTACTTCTTCTTTCCCAATTGAAAGCCTTTTATTTCTTTCTCGCCTTTTATTTCTTTCTCTTGTTTGATTGCTCTGACTAGAACTTCCAGCACTACATTGAATAGTAGTGGAGAGAGTGAGCAGCCTTGTCTTGTTCCTGATTTTAGAGAAAAAGTTTTCAGTTTTTTTGCCATTTAATATGATATTAGCTAATGGTTGGTTATAAATGGCCTTTATTATGTTGAGTTATTTTTTTTCTATACCCATTTTGTTGAGTGTTCCAAACAGAAAATGATGTATTTTATTGAATGCCTTTTCTGCATCTATTGATAGGATCATATAGTTTCTGTCTTTTGTTTTGTTGATATTGTGTACTAAGTTAACTGTTTTACATATCTTGAACCATCCTTTTGATTCTGGGACGAATCCTACTTGATCATGGTGAATTACTTTTTTTAATGTCTTGTATTTGATTTGCTAGTGTTTTGTTTAAAATTTTTTTATCTGTATTCATTAGAGATATTGGTCTGTAGTTTTCTTTTTTTGTGTTGTCCTTGCCAGGTTTTGGTATGAAGGTTATGTTGGCCTCATAAAATGTATGTGGAAGTTTTGCGTCTTCTTCAATTTTTTGGAAGACTTTGAGAAGGAAAGGAACCAAATCTTTATTGAATGTTTGATAAAATTCACTAGTCTAGCCATCTGGACCTGGACTTTTATTTTTCAGGAGGTTTTTGATAGTTGTTTCTATTTCCTCCTTGCTTATGGGTCTGTTTAAGCTTTCTACTTCTTCATGATTCAGTCTAGGAAGATTGTATTCTTCTAGGAATTTATCTATTTCTTTTAGATTGTTAAATTTGGTAGAATATAGTTTTTTTCATAGTATTCTATAATAATCCTTTGTATATCTATGATATCTGTGGTAATTTCTTCTCTTTCATTTAGGGTTTTGTTTATATGAATCCTTTCTCTTTTTTCCTTAGTGAGTCATGCCATGGGTTTTTCAATTTTGTTGATCTTCTCAAAGAACCAGCTCCTTATCTTATTCATTTTTTCTATAGTTTTTCTGTTCTTTATTTCACGTATTTCTGCTTTGATTTTTCTTATTTCTTTACTTCTGCTGGTTTTGGGTATTCCTAGTTTTTCTTTTTCAAGTACCTTAAGAATTGATGTTAAATTGTTTATCTGGGCTTTCTCTTGTTTCTTTATATAAGTCTGTAGTGATATGAACTTCCCTCTTACTACTGTTTTTACTACATCCCAGATATTCTGATGTATTATGTTATCATTTTTATTTGTCTGTATATATCTTTTGTTCTCTTTTATCTTTTGTTCTCTTTTATTTCTTCTTTGACCCACTCATTTTTTAAAAGTATATTGTTTAATTTCCACATTTTTGTGTGTTTGTTTTCTTTTCTTTTGAAGTTTAATTCTTGTTTCAAAGCTTAATGGTCATATAATATGCTTTATGTAATTTCAATCTTTCTGAATTTGTTGATGTTACTTTTGTGGCCCACATATGGTCAATTCTTACGAATGTTCCATGTACACTGGAGAAAAATGTATACTCTGATGTTTTGGGATAAAATGTTCTGTAGATATCTAATTGTTCTAGTGTTTTGTTTAAGGCCAATATTTCTTTATTGATTTTCTGTTTAGATAAAGGATCTAGAGCCATCAGTGGTATATTGAGGTTTTCAAGTATGATTGTATTTTTCTCGGTTTTTATTTTTGGATCATTTAGTAGATGTCTTATATATTTTGGTGCTCCTTGGTTTGGTGCTCCTTGGTTTGGTGCATATATATTAAGAAGTGTTATGTCTTCTTGATTCAATGTCCTCTTTATCATTATGTAATGGCCATCTTGTCTCTGATTACCTTTGTTGTCTTGTATTCAGCATTGTTAGATATCAGCATGGCTACACCTGCTTTTCTTTGGATATTATTTGCTTGGAGAATGTTTTCCAACCTTTCACTTTGAATCTGTTTTTATCCTTGTAGCAAAAATATGTTTCTTGAAGATAGCATACAGTTGGATTGTTTTTATCCACTCTAGTACTCTGTGTCTTTTTATTGATGAGTTCAGTTCATTTACATTTAATGTAATTACTGACACTTGACAGTTTCCTATTGATGTTTTATATATTGCTTCTGATAGCTCTGTTTTTGTTTGGTTCTTCTCTTTTGTTTTTCTGTCACTTGTTTTTATTGGATTGTATTCCATACTTCTTTCCTCTGTTTCTTTTTTTTTTTTTAAGTCATGTGTTTAAGTAGTGGTATTTTCAGGGGGTTTTGTTATAATTTTGAGAATTAAAAAATCACAGATGCAATATGAGTTTGGTGTAATACACATTCTTAGTTCTTATTCCCAACCCTAGTAAGTTACCCTGGTTGTTTTAAGCCAATCATAATAGTTTAGACCCATGATATCTAAAACAATAACTTCAAGCCATATGTACCTTTTGAACACTAGAAATGTTACTATGCCAGATTAACATAAAGTATAATTGTAAAATTAACATCAGATTGAATATTTAGTATAAAAACAATGTAAAATATTCTTTCATAATTTTTCATGATAATATATAGAAATAATATTTTAAATTCATTGACATAAATAAAATATATTATTAAAATTAATATTATGTCATTTTTAAACTTTTTAATATAGGTATTATAAAATTAAATATTGCATATATGCCTTGAATTATATTTCTATTGGTTAACAGTATGAGGTGGTGAATTTCAGTTTGTGTATATCTTTAATAACCTTTATTTTTTCTTTAGTTTTAAATAAGGAAGTGTTAAAAGAAGTCCATCTGCAGAAAATAAGTGATATTAGATGAAACTTTGAATTAGCATGAAGATGAAGAGATTAAAAAAGCTATAACTACTTACACCTTTTGATTTCTTATTTTTTTTATTTTTTTTTTTTCATTTTTCTGAAGCTGGAAACAGGGAGAGACAGTCAGACAGACTCCCGCATGAGCCCGACCGGGATCCACCCGGCACGCCCACCAGGGGCGACGCTCTGCCCACCAGGGGGCGATGCTCTGCCCATCCTGGGTGTCGCCATGTTGCGACCAGAGCCACTCTAGCGCCTGAGGCAGAGGCCACACAGCCATCTCCAGCACCCGGGCCATCTTTGCTCCAATGGAGCCTTGGCTGCGGGAGGGGAAGAGAAGGACAGAGAGGAAAGCGTGGCAGAGGGGTGGAGAAGCAAATGGGCACTTCTCCTGTGTGCCCTGGCCGGGAATCGAACCCAGGTCCTCCGCACGCTAGGCCGATGCTCTACCACTGAGCCAACCGGCCAGGGCTGATTTCTTATTTTAAAAGTCACTTAAAAGATAATTAACAGCTTAATGTAGAACCAATAATGATATAAGGTTTGTAAAATTAAAAAAATATGTATGACATTAACAGAAAAGCCATAAATGAGATAATCAAAGTAGACTGCTTTAAGTTTATATGTTCTAGTTTAAGAGATGTAATGCTATGTAAAGGTAGGTTCAATAAATATATATTATTTTTATTAACCCTAAAGAAACCATCCCCTAAAAATGTATAGCTAATATACCAATAAAATGTACCATAAAAATGTATATAATTAATTTAAAAAGAAGTAGAACAGGAGAAAAAGGATGTAGCAAAGGTTGCTACCATGAATACACATAACTGTTTGGTAGATTTAAACTAAAAATTAAAAATACATTAAATATAAATGATTTAAGCACATCAATTAAAATAAATTTTATTCCAGATGTGTTACAAAAGGCAAGACCCAACTATGTGCTTCCTACAAACATAAAACTCCCAAAAATGTTAAATGTAAAACAGATGAAAGATATCAAGAAAGACACAAATAAATGGAGAGTTATGTGTTCATGAATGGAAGACTCAATACTGTTTAGCTGTCACCTCTCTACAAAATATTATATAGAGTCACAGTTCTCAACAAAAAAAAATTCATGTGGGGTTGTTTAGACATTGTTATGTTGATTCTGAAATTTATTTTAAAAGACAAACTAGAAAAGTAAAACAAAAAATAAAATTTAAGTGTAAAATTTACACTACTTCATTTTTAAACTTACAATGGAGTTACAATGATTTAGTTAATGCAGATCAATGAAACAGAATATAAATTGCAGAAATAAATCTATACAAACTTGTTAATTTCTTTTTGAGAAAGGTATAAAGAAGATTCAGGATTGTGATTTCAATAAACGATGCTGGAAAAAATGGATTTTTTTTTGCAAAAAAATTTCCAAAAGAACCTTGATGCATACCAAACATGATCTCATGATGGATCATATGCCTAAATATAGTACACACAAATATAAGATTCCAATAAAAAACATAGGAAAAAAACTTTTTTTTTAAGTGAGAGGAGGGGAGATAGAGAGACAGACTCTCACATATGCCTAGACCAGGATCCACCCAACAACCCTCACTTGGGGCCCTATGATCCTCAGTGCCCAGGGCCCACACTTGAATCAATCGAGCCACTGGCTGCTAGAGAGAAAAAGAGAAAGAAAAGAAAGTGGCGTGGAAGAGAAGCAGTTGGTTCTATATGCTGAAAACAAAGAACATTACTAAAAGAGATTAAAAAAACATACAATGAAATTGAAAGATATTCCATGTTCATGGATTGGAATAATCAACATAGTTAAAGTATTCATGTTACTCAAAGCTGTATACAGATTTAATTCAATCCCCATTAAAATTTCAATGACATTTTTAAAAAAGAAATAGAACAAAAATTATCAGATTTGTATGGAACCACAAAAGACCCTGATTGCCAAATTAATCTTGAAAGGAAAAAAACAAAGTCGAAACTATAACACTACTTGACTTCAATTAGAGCTAAATTAATTGAAACAGCATGAGTCATAATTGAGAGTCTAGAAATAAAAACACATGTCTATGGGAAAATAATTTTTTAAATTAATTTTAATGGGGTGACATTGATAAATCAGGGTAACTATGTTCAGAGAAAACATCTCCAGGTTATTTTGACATTTGATTATGTTGCATACCCATCACCAAAAATCAAATTGTCTTCCGTCACCGTCACCTTCTATCTGATTTTCTTTGTGCCGCACCACTCACCACTCCCCAACCTCTCCTTCGCCCCCCCCCGTAACCACCACACTGTTGTCCATGTCTCTGAGTCTCATTTTTATGTCCCATCTATGTACGCAATCATACAGTTTTTAGTTTTTTCTGGTTTACTTATTTCACTGAGTATAGTGCTTTAAAGCTCCATCCATGTTGCTGTAAATTATCCGATGTCATCATTTCTTATGGCTGAGAGGTATTCTATAGTATATATGTACCAAAGCTTTTTAATCCACTTGTCCACTGACAAACACTTGGGCTGCTTCCAGATCTTCGCTATTGTGAGCAATGCTGCCATAAACATGGGGGTGCATTTCTCCTTTTGGAGCAGGTCTATAGTGTTCTTGGGGTATATTCCTAAAAGTGGGATAGCTGGGTCAAAAGGCAATTTGATTTTTAATTTTTTGAGGAATCTCCATACTGTTTTCCACAGTGCCTGCACCACTCTGCATTCCCACCAGCAGTGCAGGAGGATTCCCTTTTCTCCACATCCTTGCCAGCATTTATTCTGTGTTGTTTTGTTGATGAGCACCATTCTGACTGGTGTGAGGTGATGTCTTATTGTGGTTTTAATTTGCATTTTTCTAAAGATTAGTGATGTTGAGCATTTTTTCATCTGCCTATTGGCCATCAGTATGTCCTTTATGGAGAAGTGTCTATTCACTTCTTTTTTCCATTTTTTAATTGGATTGTCTTCCTAGTGTTGAGTTTTACAAGTTCTTCAGAAATTTTGGTTATTAAACCCTTATCAGACCTATTATCAAATATGTTTTACCATTGTATACTTTGTCTTTTTATTCTGTTCTTATTGTCTTTAGCTGTGCAAAAGCTTTTTAGTTTGATATAGTCCCATTTGTTTATCCTGTCTTTTATTTCACTTGCCAGTGGAGATAAATCAGCAAATATATTGTTGCGAGAGATGTCAGAGAGCTAATGGCCTGTTTTTTACTAAGATGCTTATGGTTTCACGGCTTACATTTAAGTCTTTTATCTATTTTAAGTTTATTTTTGTGAATAGTGTAAGTTGATGGTCTAGTTTTATTTTTTGGCAGGTAGATGTCCAATTTCCTCAACACAATTTGTTAAAAAGGCTGTCTTTACTCCATTGTATGCTCTTACCTCCTTTGTCAAATGTCAGTTGTCCATAAAGGCATGGGTTTATTTCTGGGTTCTCTGTTCTGTTCCATTGATCTATATGCCTGTTCTTATGCCAGTACCAGGCTGTTTTGAGTACAATGCCCTTGTAGTATAATTTGATGTCGGGAAGTGTGATACCTCCCACTTTATTCTTCCTATTCAAGATTGCTGAGGCAAGGCCCTGGCCAGTTGGCTCAGTGGTAGAGCATTGGCCTGGCGTGCAGGAGTCCCGGGTTTGATGCACAGCCAGGGCACACAGAAGAAGCGCCCATCTGCTTCTCCACTCCTTCCCCTCTCCTTCTTCTCTGTCTCTCTCTTCCCCTCCCGCAGCAGAGGGTCCATTGGAGCAAAGTTGGCCCGGGCGCTGGGGATGGCTCTATGGCCACTGCCTCAGGCGCTAGAATGGCTCTGGTTGCAACAGAGCAATGCCCCAGATCGGCAGAGAATCGCCCCCTGGTGGGCATGCCGGGTGGATCCCGCTCGGGCGCATGCGGGAGTCTGACTGCCTCCCCGTTTCCAACTTCAGAAAAAAAAAAAAAAAAAAAAAAACATTGCTGAGGTTATTTGTGTTCCTTTTTGGTTCCATATAAATTTTTGGAATATGTGTTCTATATCTTTGAAGTATGTCATTGGTATTTTAATTGGTATTGCATTGAATTTATAAATTGCTTTGGGTAATATAGACATTTTAATGATGTTTATTCTTCCTAACCATGAGCATGGTATATGCTTCCACTTGTTTGTATCTTTCTTGATTTCTTTTATCAATGTTTTATAGTTTTCTGAGTACAAGTCTTTAGTCTCATTGATTAAATTTACTCCTAAGTACTTTTTTTTTTTTGGTTGCAATAGTGAAGGGGATGGTTTCCTTAATTTCTCTTTCTGATAGTTCATTGTTGATGTATAAAAATGCCTCTGATTTCTGAGTTTTAATTTTATATCCTGCCACTTTGCTGAATTAATTTATCATGTCCAGCAGTTTTTTGACTGAGACATAAGAGTTTTCCATGTTCAATATCATATCATCTGAAAATAATGATAATTTTATTTCTTTTTTCCAATTTGAATGCCTTTTATTTCTTCTTCCTGTCTGAATGCTGTTGCCAGGACTTCCAGAACTATGTTGAATAAGAGTGGTGAAAGGGAACACCCCTGCCTTGTTCCTGATCTTAGGGAATTGCTTTTAATTTTTGCCCATTGAGTATGATGTTTGCTGTGGGTTTTTCATAGATAGCCTTTATCATATTAAGGTATGTATTCCCACTTTGCCGAGAGTTTTGATCATGAACGGGTGCTGGATTTTATCAAATGCTTTTTCTGCATCTATTGAAATTATCATGTGGTTTTTGTCCTTCCTTTTGTTTATGTGATGAATCATATTGATTGATTTACAAACACTGTAACAGCCTTGCTTCTGCAGAATAAATCCCACTTGATCATAGTGTATTATTTTTTTCATATATTGCTGGATCCGGCTTGCTAATATTTTGTTGAGGATATTAGCATCTATATTCATCAGGGATATTGGCCTATAATTCTCTTTCTTTGTGTTGTCTTTGCCTGGTTTTGGAATCAGGATTATACTCACCTCATAAAAGGAGCTTGGAAGTCTTCCTTTCTCTTGAATTTTTAGAAATAGCTTGAAAAGGATAGGAGTTAGTTCTTTTTTGAATATTTGGTAGAATTCACTTGTGAAGCCATCAGGCCCAGGACTTTTCTTTTTTGAAAGTTTTTTGATAACTGTTTCAATCTGATTTGTTATAATTGGTCTGTTTAGGTTTTATGATTCTTCCAGATTGATTTTTGAAAGATTGTATGGGCCCTGGCCAGTTGGCTCAGTGGTAGAGCATCGGCCTGCCGTGCAGTAGTCCCGGGTTTGATTCCCGGCCAGGGCACACAGGAGAAGTGTCCATCTGCTTCTCCACCCCTTCCCCTCTTCTTCCTCTCTGTCTCTCTCTTCCCCTCCCACAGCCAGAGCTCCATTGGAGCAAAGTTGGCCCAGGCACTGAGATGGCTCAGTGGCCTCTGCGTCAGGTGCTGGAATGGCTCTGGTTGCAACACAACAATGCCCCAGATGCGCAGAGCATCACCCCCTGGTGGGCATGCTGGCTGGATCCTGCTTGGGCAGATAGACTCCATCTCCATTTTCAAATTCAGAAAAATACAAAAAAAATTGAAAGATTGTATGTTTTAAGGAATTTGTCCATTTTATCTAGGTTGTCTAGTTTTTGGCATACAGTTCTTAGTATTTTCTTATAATATTTTGTATTTCTGTGGTGTCAGTTGTTATTTCTTCACTCTCATTTTTTATTTTAATTATTGGTATCTTCTCTTTTTCCTGATGAGTCTAGTTAAAGGTTCATTGACCTTGTTTACCTTTTTAAAGAATCAGCTCCTGGATTCATTGATCCACTGTATTGTTTCTTTAGACTCTATGTCATTTATTTCTGCTCTGATCTTTATTATTTTCTTCCTTCTACTACCTCTGAGCTTTACTTACTTTTCTTTTTTAATTTTGTTAGATGCAGGATCAAGTTGTGGGGGTTTTTATGTTTTGTTTTGTTTTGCATTTTTCTGAAGTTGGAAATGGGGAGACAGTCAGACAGACTCCCGCATGCACCTGACCGAGATCCACCCAGCATGCCTACGAGGGGGCAATGCTATGCCCATCTGGGGCGTCGCTCTGTTGCAACCAGAGACATTCTAGCACCTGAGGCTGAAGCCATAAAGCCATCCTCAGCATCCGGGCCAACTTAGCTCCATTGGAGCCTTGGCTGCAGGAGGGGAAGAGAGAGACAGAGAGGAAGGAGAGAGGGAGGGTTAGAGAAGCAGATGGGCACTTCTCCTGTGTACCCTTGCCGAGAGTCAAACCCGGGACTCCTGCACGCCAGGCTGATGCTCTACCACTGAGCCAAATGGCCAAGGCCTCAAGTTGTTTATTTGAGCTTTTTCTAGCTTTTTTAGGTATGCCTGTAATGCTATGAACTTCCCTTTCAGGACTGCTTTTGCTGTGTCTTATAAATTTTGAGTTGATGTATGCTCATTATCATTCATTTCTAAGATTTTTTTTATTTCTTCTTTAATCTCATTGTTAACCATTTATTATTTTAAAACATGTTATTTAGTTTCCAAATTTTTGAGTATTTTTTAGTGTTTCTGTTGGGGTTGATTTCTAGTTTCATGCCATTGTGATCACAGAAAATGCTTGATATCATTTCAATCTTCTTAAATTTGTTTAGACTGCTTTTGTGCCCTAACATGTGGTCTGTCCTAGAGAATGTACCATGAGCACCTGAAAAGAATGTATATTCTGCTGTTTTAGAGGGAAAGGTTTTGAAGATATCTATTAAATTCAGTTGATCTAGTGTGTATTTTAAGTCTGCTGTTTCTTTGTTAATTTTCACTCTTGAGGATCTATCTAGTGATGTTAGTGGGGTATTGAAATCTTCTACTATTATAGTATTGCTGTTAATCTCACACTTTATATCCATCAAAGTCTGCTTTATATATTTAGGTGCTCCTATATTAGGTGTGTAGATACTTATAATAGTTATATCTTCCTGTTGGATTGCTCCCTTTATCATTATGCAGTATCCTTCTTTATGTCTTACTATAGCCTTTATTAATGTTTTTAATTTTTATTAATTTTAATGGGGTGACATCAACAAACAGGGTACATATGTTCAAAGAAAACATGTCCAGGTTATCTTTTCATTTATTTATGTTGCATACCAATCACCCAAATTCAGTTTGTCCTCTGATACCTTCTATCTGGTTTTCTTTGTGACTCTCATTCTTCTGCTTCTTCTCTCCCTCCTTCCCACCCCCTGCCCCAATAAGCACCAAACTATTGTCCATGTCTCTTAGTCTCGTTTTATGTCCCACCTACGTATGCAATAATGGAGTTCTTCGTTTTTTTCTGATTTACTTATTTCACTCCATATAATGTTATCAAGATCTCACCATTTTGCTGTAAATGATCCGATGTCATCATTTCTTATGGCTGAGTAGTATTCCATAGTGTATATGTACCACATCTTTTTTATCCAGTCATCTATTGAAGGGCTTTTGGTTGTTTCCATGTCTTGGCCATGGTGAACAATTCTGCAATGAAAAAGCGGCTGCATGTGTCTTTACATATCAATGTTTCTGAGTTTTTGGGGTATATACCCAGTAGAGGGATTGCTGGGTCATAAGGTAGTTCTATTTTCAGTTTTTTGTGGAACCACCATACTTTCTTCCATAATGGTTGTACTATGTTACATTCCCATCAACAGTGAATGAGGGTTCCCTTTTCTCCACAGCCTCTCCAGCATTTGCTATTACCTGTCTTGTTGATAATAGCTAATCTAACAGGTGTGAGGTGCTATCTCATTGTAGTTTTGATTTGCATTTTTCTAATAACTAATGAAGATGAGCATCTTTTCATATATCTGTTGGCCATTTGTATTTCTTCCTGAGAGAAGTGTCTGTTCATGTCCTCTTCTCATTTTTTATTAGATTGTTTGTTTGTTTGTTGTTGAGTTTTGTGATTTCTTTGTATATTTTGGATATTAGGCCCTTATCTGAGCTGTTGTTTGAAAACATCATCTCCCATTTAGTTGGTGGTCTGTTTATTTTGTCAGTTTCTCTTGCTGAACAAAAAATTCTTAGTCTCATGTAGTCCAACTCATTTAACTTTTTTTTTTAATTTTATTTTTTTAATGGGGCGACATCAATAAATCAGGATACATATATTCAAAAATAACAAGTCCAGGTTATCTTGTCGTTCAATTATGTTACATACCCATAACCAAAGTCAGATTGTCATCTGTCACTTTCTATCTAGTTTTCTTTGTGCCCCTCCCCCTCCCCCTTTCCCTCATCCTTTCCACCCTGCCGCCGTAACCACCACACTCTTATCAATATCTCTTAGTTTCAATTTTATGTCCCACCTACATATGGAATAATGCAGTACCTAGTTTTTTCTGATTTACTTATTTCGCTTCGTATCATGTTATCAAGATCCCACCATTTTGATGTAAATTATCCAATGTCATCATTTCTTATGGCTGAGTAGTATTCCATAGTGTATATGTGCCACATCTTCTTTATCCAGTTATCTATTGATGGGCTTTTTGGTTGTTTCCATGTCCTGGCCACTGTGAACAATGCTGCAGTGAACATGGGGCTGCAAGTGTCTTTACATATCAATGATTCTGAGTTTTTGGGGTATATACCCAGTAGAGGGATTGCTGGGTCATAAGGTAGTTCTATTTTCAGTTTTTTGAGGAACAACCATACTTTCTTCCATAATGATTATACTACTTTACATTCCCACCAACAGTGTATGAGGGTTCCTTTTTATGCAAAGCCTCTCCAACATTTGCTATTACCTGTCTTGTTAATAATAGCTAATCTAACAGGTGTGAGGTGGTATCACATTATAGTTTTGATTTGCATTTATCTAATAACTAATGAAGATGAGCATCTTTTCATATATCTGTTGGCCATTTGTATTTCTTCCTGGGAGAAGTGTCTGTTCATGTCCTCTTCCCATTTTTTTATTGGACTGTTTGTTTGTTTGTTGTTGGGTTTTATGAGTTCTTTGTATATTTTGGATATTAGGCCTTTATCTGAGCTGTTGTTTGAAAACATCAACTCCCATTTAGTTGGTAGTCTGTTTATTTTGTTATCAGTTTCTCTTGCTGAGCAAAAACTTCTTAGTCTGATGTAGTCCCATTCATTAATTTTTGCCTTCACTTCTCTTGCCTTTGGAGTCAAATTCATAAAATGCTCTTTAAAACCAAGGACCATGAGTTTAGTACCTATGTCTTCTTCTATGTACTTAATTGTTTCAGGTACTATGTTTAGATCTTCGATCCATTTTGAGTTAATTTTAGTACAGGGGGATAAACTGTAGTCCAATTTCATTCTTTTGCATGTGGCTTTCCAGTTTTCCCAGCACCATTTATTGAAGAGGCTTTCTTTTCTCCATTGTGTATTGTTGGCCCCTTTATCAAAAATTATTTGACTATATATATGTGGTTTTATTTCTGGACTTTCTATTCTGTTTCATTGGTGTGAGTGTTTATTTTTCTGCCAATACCATGCTGTTTTGATTGTCATGGCCCTATAATATAGTTTGAAGTCAGGTATTGTAATGGCCCAGCTTCATTCTTTTTCTTTAGGATTGCTTTGGCTATTTGGGGTTTTTTATAGTTCCATATAAATCTGATGATTTTTTGCTCCATTTCTTTAAAAAATGCCATTGGAATTTTGATGGGAATTGCATTAAATGTGTATATTGCTTTGGGTAATATGGCCATCTTGATTATATTTATTCTTCCTAACCAAGAACAAGGTATATTCTTCCATCTCATTATTTCTTTTTCGATTTCTCTTAACAATGGTTTATAGTTCTCATTATATAAGTCCTTTACATTCTTTGTTATGTTTATTCCTAAGTATTTTATTTATTTTGTTGCAATCGTGAAGGGGATTATTCTTTTGAGTTCATTCTCAAATGTTTCATTGTTGGCATATAGAAAGGCTATTGACTTCTGTATGTTAATTTTGTATCCTGCGACCTTACTGTATTGGCTTATTGTTTCTAGTAGTCTTTTTGTGTATTCTTTGGGATTTTTGATGCATAGGATCATATAATCTGCAAAAAGTGATACCTTATCTTCTTCTTTTCCGATATGGATGCCTTCTATTTCTTTGTCTTGTCTGATTGCTCTGGCTAGAATCTCTAGTACCACATTAAATAAGAGTGGAGAGACTGCACAACCCTGTCTTGTTCCTGATTTAAGGGGAAAAGCCTTCAGTTTTGTGCTATTTAATATGATGTTAGCTGATGGTTTATCATATATGGCCTTTATCATGTTGAGATATTTTCCTTCTATACCCATTTTGTTGAGAGTCTTAAACATAAAATTGTGTTTGTATTTTATCTAAAGCATTTTCTGCGTCTATTGATAAGATCATGTGGTTTTTGTTCTTAGATGTGTTGATATGGTGTATTACGTTAACTGTTTTATGTATGTTGAACCATCCTTGAGATTCTGGGATGAATCCCACTTGATCACGATGTATTATTTTTTTTAATATGTTGTATTCGATTTGCTAGTATTTTGTTTAGTATTTTAGCATCTGTATTCATTTGAGATATTGGTCTGTAGTTTTCTTTTTTTTGTGCCATCCTTCCCTGGTTTTGGTATGAGGGTTATGTTGGCCTCATAAAATGTGTTTGGTAGTATTACTTCTTCTTCAATTTTTTGGAAGACTTTGAGTAGAATAGGAACCAAGTCTTCTTTGAATGTTTGATAAAATTCGCTGGTATAGCCGTCAGGGCCTGGACTTTTATTTTTGCGGAGGTTTTTAATGGTTTTTTCTATTTTTTCTCTACTAATAGGTCTGTTTAGGCTTTCTGCTTCTTCTTGACTCAGTCTAGGAAGGTTTTATTGTTCTAGGAATTTATCCATTTCTTCTAGGTTGTTGAATTTAGTGGCATAAAGTTTTGCATAGTATTCTACAATAATTCTTTGTATATCTACGGTGTCCATGGTGATTTCTCCTCTTTCATTTTGGATTTTGTTTATATGAGTTCTTTCTCTTTTTTTCTTGGTAAGTCTTGCCAAGTGTTTGTCAATTTTTTTGATCTTTTCAAAGAACCAGCTCCTTGTTTGATTAATTTTTTTCTATGCTTTGTCTGTTCTCTATTTCATTTATTTCTGCTCTGATTTTGATTATCTCCTTTCTTTGGCTGGTTTTGGGTTGTCTTTGTTCTTCTTTTTCAAGTTCCTTAAGGCGTGAACTTAAGTGGTTCACTTGGGCTCTCTCTTGTTTGTTCATATATGCCTAAAGTGATATGAACTTCCCTCTTATCACTGCTTTTGCTGCATCCCATAGATTCTATGTCGTATTCTCATTTCCATTTGTCTGTATATATCTTTTGATCTCTGTACTTATTTCTTCTTTGACCCATTCATTTTTTAAAAGTATGTTGTTTAGTTTCCACATTTTTGTGGGATTTTTTTCTTTTTTTCAGTTGAATTCTAGTTTCAAGGCTTTATAATCAGAAAATATGGTTGGTACAACTTCAATCTTTCTGAATTTGCTGATGTTGTTTTTGTGGCCCAACATATGGTCAATTCTTGAGAATGATCCATGTACACTGGAGAAAAATGAATACTCAGTCACTTTGGGATAAAATGTCCTGTAGATGTCTATCATATCCAGGTGCTCTAGTGTTTTGTTTAAGGCCAATATATCTTTGTTGATTCTCTGTTTGGATGACCAATCTAGAGCCGTCAGCAGTGTATTGAGGTCTCCAAGTATGATTCTATTTATGTCAGTTCCTGTTTTAAGGTCAATAAGTAGCTGTCTTATATTTTTTGGTGCTCCTTGGTTTGGTGCATATATATTAAGAATTGTTATGTCTTCTTGATTCAGTGTCCCCTTAGCCATTATGAAATGGCCATTTTTGTCTCTGAATATTTTTGCTGTCTTGTAGTCAGAATTATCAGATATGAGTATTGCTACATCTGCTTTTTTTTGGATGTTATTTGCTTGGAGTATTGTTTTCCAGCCTTTCACTTTGAATTTGTTTTTATCCTTGTTACTTAGATGAGTTTCCTGTAGGCAGCATACAGTTGGATTTTCATTTTTAATCCATTCTGCTACTCTGTGCCTTTTTATTGGTGAGTTTAATTTGTTTAAATTTAGTGTAATTATTGACACTTGTGAGTTCCCTATTGCCATTTTATATATTGCTTTCTGTTAGTTTTGTGTCTTGTTTGATCCTTCTCTTTCATTTTTCTATCTTTTGTTTTTATTTGGTTGTATTCCATACATCTTTCCTCTGCTGCTATCTTTTTTATCTCATGTGCTTCTGTGGTGGTTTTTTCAATGGTGGTTACCTTTGAAAAATGGAGGTTACCAATGAAAAGGGTGCCTACCCTGTTCATTGTAGCGCACTATTTCGTGAGTACTTTTGCACTCCATCGTCCTTTGCTACTGTTAATCTCCATCCTCTCCCCTTCTTTTTTTTTTTGTTGTTGTTACAGTTTAAATTTGGTTTTATTGTGTTCTTCTTGGAGCTTTTACTTGTGGCTTTGTTTTTTTTGTTGTTGTTGTTCTTTGTATCTGATTGGAGAAACCCATTTAGTAATTCCTGAAGTGGGGGTTGTCTGATGATAAATTCCCTCATCTTTTCTGTATCTGTGAATGTTTTTATTTCTCCTTCATATTTGAAGGATAGCTTTAATGGGTATAGTATTCTTGGCTGAAAGTTCCTCTCTTTCAGGACTTTAAATATTGGGGTCCACTCTCTTTTAGCTTGTAGAGTGTCTGCTGAGAAATCTGATGGTAATCTAATGGGCCTTCTTTTATATGTTGTATTCTTCTTTTTTCTGGCTGCCTTGAGAATTTTATTCTTTGCCATTGGTTTGTGCCAATTTCATTATAATGTGCCTTGGAGTAGGTTTGTTGGGGTTAAGAAAACTCGGAGTTCTGTTTGCTTCTTGAATTTGAGGGTTTAGTTCTTTCCACAGGCTTGGGAAATTCTCATTTATTATTTGTTTGAGTATGTTCTCCATTCCATTTTCTCTCTCTTCTCCCTCTGATACACCTATTATTCTTATGTTATTCTTTTTGATGGAGTCAGATAATTCTTTTAGGGCTATCTCATTTTTTTTATTTTTGAGTCTTTTTCTTCTTCTCTCTGTTGTGCCTCAAGTTGCTTGTCTTCTATTTCGCTGATCCTCTCTTCTATCTGGCCTGTTCTATTAGCTAAGCTTGTTACCTCATTTTTCAGCTCGTGAATTGAGTTTTTCATCTCTGTTTGATTTGTTTTTATAGTTTCAATTTCCTTGGAAATATATTAATAAAGGGGCAAAAAAAAAAAAAAAAGAAAAAAGAAGGGGGTATGGACTCACAAAAAGCAAATAAGGACAAAATTTGGGTCAAGAATAAAATGATTTGCTTTTAGGTGTTGGTTGACTAAGTTATGATGAGAGGAATGAGGGAAACAGGAAAATGGGGGGACAAATTAAAAAATTACTATTGTATTTATTTGGACAAGAACTAGATAAAATGGAGAGCCAGGGATGGGAGCACTGCTAGTGAGTTAAAAAGGTGAAGTAAAAAAACCCCAAAATGCCACAAACATAAGTTTGAGTCCCAGATAAGATCATTTGTTCGTTATTGAGGTTTGAGTAAGAGGAGACATAAAGGAGAAAGGAAGAAACTAATATAGAGGGTGAAAAGAAAGAGAGAGAGAGAAAAAAAGGGAACCACTAAAAGAAGAAAAAAGAAAAAAGAGGAGATAGGGAGAGTTATGGGTTTTGGAGTGCAACCCTCATAGAGAGAAAGGAAGAGGAAAGAAAACATAATGAGAGATGAAACACTTATGGGTAGTGTAGTTCAAGGAGAGTAGAGAGTAAGACCAGCAGAGAGTTATTCGGCCAAATTGGAGGAGGAAAAGAAAATATCAAGAATGAAGATAAGAGAAACAAATGAACAAATATAATAAAATGAGATAGGTTATAAAGTCTGCAGATTATTCTTGATTTTGAGAGGTTATCTTCTTGCTTTTTCTTTTCTCTCCCTCTTCCTGGTCGGTGACTCTGTACCTCGGGTTCTGCCCCTTTGGCACACTCAGGTAGAGGTTTGCAGTTGATAAGTCTCTATGGCAATATCATGTATTGTGCTTTAGTCTTGTTGGCAGTCGAGGCTCATTAGCATCTATAGGCTCCGACAGTGAGAGAGTCCCTGTTCCTGGAGCCTTTCTCCTAGTCTTTCCTTCCTCAATTAGTAGCCTGATAATCCAGCTATGGGGTTGCTGCTGCCTCTGCCTGGATAGTAAGAGGCTCAAAGAGCTGGCAACTCCCCACTCTATTCCCACTCAGCACAGGGCTCTGGGTAAGGCTCAGTCAGTCAGAACTGCTAGCATAATCAGGCGGGGCTTCTGCCGACTCAAAGACCTCTGGCTCTGCCACTCTATCTGGTAACACGGGCAGGCGCTCACTCCCAGGGCACTCGGAGGAATCTCTCACTCACTATCTGCACATACAGACCAGGATATCAGGCCAGCCGCCTCACCCTCTGAGTGAAACCCCCACCCACATGGAAAAGTTCCAGCATTGGAATTGGCTCTCGCTCCATCCCTGTGCATGGCTTTTTCAAGGCGCTAGGGCATCCCGAGATTCCGCTTTGGGCCAACACAAAGGCCCCTGACTCTGCCTCTTTGTGGGATAACACAGGTGCCCACTCCCGGGGCTTTGGAAAGAATCTCTCGCCCAGTATCTGCGCATGCTGACCCGGAGATAGGGGAAAATGGCTGCCCCACTTGTCTTTCTTTGTCTGGGTTCAGTGCGAGTGTTAGCTTGTATGGCCCGGGTTGCCCCAGGAACAGTTTTTCCTTAGCTTGGATCCCCGTGCCACAGCCTGGTTTGGCCGTTTGTGCCGTGGCCTGGATCTATTCACCTGCTTTGCCCGCCTTAGTTTCTATATTCTCAGTTCCCAGTGAATGCTGCCCTGTTTAGGTTAGTGAGGAAGGCGGAGTATTTCTTACTCCGTATTTCCTTCGGGGTTTGATTATATATTTAGCCAAATTTTTGCTCGACCATACCTTCGGGTGTATTGTGAAACATCTGGAGGCTCCAGGGATAGGTTTTTCTGTTTCTGGTTGAAGATCTTGTTGAGTTTGGGGGGAGATTTATCGGTATCGCTTCCTACCCTGCCATTATTCTGATGTCATCTCCCCATTCATTTATCTTTGCCTTTACTTCTCTTGCCTTTGGAGTCAAGTTCATAAAATGCTCTTTAAAACCCGGGTCCATGAGTTTAGAACCTATGTCTTCTTCTATACACTTTATTGTTTCAGGTATTATATTTAGGTCTTTGATCCATTTTGAATTAATTTTAGTAGAAGGGGACAAGTTATAGTCGAGTTTCATTTTTTTGCATGTGGCTTTCCAGTTTTCTCAGCATCATTTGTTGAAGAGGCTTTCCTTTCTGCATTGTGTGTTGTTGGCCCCTTTATCGAAAATTAATTGACTATATATATGTGGGGTTTTTTTCTGGACTTTCTATTCTGTTCCATTGGTCTGAGTGTCTATTTTTCTGCCTATACCATGCTGTTTTGATTGTCATGGCTCTATAATATAGTTTGAAATCAGGTTTTGAAATGCCCCCAGCTTCATTCTTTTTCCTTAAGATTGCTTTTCTAATCTCGGTTTTTATAATTCCATATAAATCTGATGATTTTTTTGTTCCATTTCTTTAAAAAAATTATCAGCATTTTGATGGGAATTGTATTAAACATATAAATTGCTTTGGGTAATATGGCCATTTTGATTATATTTATTCTTCCTATCCACAAACAAGGAATACTTTTCATTCTCATTGTATCTTTTTCAATTTCCCTTAACAATGCTTTATAGTTTTCATTATATAGTTCCTTTACATTCTTTGTTATGTTTATTTTTAGGTATTTTATTTTTTTGTTGTTGCAATAGAGAAGGGGATTATTTTTTTATTTCATTTTCTAATATTTCATTGTTGGCATATAGAAAGGCTATGAATTTTTTATTATTTATTTTAGAGAGGAGAGGGAGAGACAGAGGGAGAGAGAGAGAGGAGAGATAGAGAGAGAGAGAAAGGTGAGAGGAGCTTGAAGCATCAACTTCCATATGTGCCTTGACCAGGCAAGCCCAGGGTTTCGAACCAGCGACCTCAGCATTTCCAGGTCAAGGCTTTATCCACTGCGCCACCACAGGTCAGGCTGACTATAAACTTTTGTATATTAATTTTGTATCCAGTGACCTTACAGTATTGGTTCATTGTTTCTAGTAATCTTTTTGTGGAGTCTTTGGGGTTTTCAATATATAGGATCATATCATCTGCAAAAAGTGATACCTTTACTTCTTTTTTGATATGGATGCCTTTTATTTCTTTCTCTTGTCTTTTTGATTTGTCCAAAACTTCTAGCACCATGGTTAATAAGAGTGGAGAGAGTAAACAACCCTGTCTTGTTCCTGATTTAAGGGGGAAAGTCCTCAGTTTTATGCCATTTAATATGATGTTGGCAGATGGTTTATCATATATGACCTTTATACTGTTGAGATATTATTCTTCTATACCCATTTTGTTGAGTGCCTTAAACATAAAGTTGTGTTGCATTTTATCGAATGCCTTTTCTGCATTTATAGATAAGATTATGTGCTTTTTGTTCTTTTTTTGTTGTTGATATGGTGTATTACGTGAACCATTTTACATATGTTGAACCATCCTTGAGATTCTGGGATGAATCCCACTTGATCATGATGTATTATTTTTTTAATATGTTGTTGTATTTGATTTGCTAGTATTTTGTTTAGTATTTTAGCATCTGTATTTATTAGAGATATTGGTCTTTAGTTTTCTTTTTTTGTGCCATCCTTGCCAGGTTTCATTATGAGGGTTATGTTGACCTCATAAAATGTGTTTGGAAGTATTGCTTCTTCTTCAATTTTTTGGAAGACTTTGAGTAGAATAGGAACCAAGTCTTCTTTGAATGTTTGATAGAATTCACTAGTATAACCGTCTGGGCTTGGACTTTTACTTTTGGAGAGGTTTTTAATATAGTTTTTTCTATTTCTTCCCAGCTCATTGGTCTTTAGGCTTTCTGCTTCTTCTTGACTCAGTCTAGGAAGGTTGTATTGTTCTAGGAATTTATCCATTTCTTCTAGATTGCTGAATTTGGTGGCATATAGTTTTTGTAGTATTCTACAATAATTCTTTGTATATCTATGATGTCTGTAGTGATTTCTCCTCTTTCATTTTGGATTTTGTTTATATGAGTTCTTTCTCTTTATTTCTTGGTGAGTATTGCCAAGGGTTTGTCAATTTTGTTGATCTTTTCAAAGAACCAGCTCCTTGTTTGATTAATTTTTTTCTATGCTTTTTCTGTTCTCTATTTCATTTATTTCTTCTCTGATATTTATTATTTCCTTTCTTCGACTGGTTTTGGGATGTCTTTGTTCTTCTTTCTCTAGCTCCTTAAGGAGTAAAGTTAATTGGTTTGCTTGGGCTTTCTCTTATTTGTTCATATAGGCCTGAAGTAATATGAACTTCCCTCTTATTACTGCTTTTTCTGCATCCCAGAGATTCTGATATGTTATATTGTCATTTTCATTTGTCTGTATCTATCTTTTGATCTCTGCGCTTATTTCTTTTTTGAACCATTCATTTTTTAAAAGTATGTTGTCTAGTTTCCACATTTTTGTGTGGTTTTTCCCTCTTTTTTGCAGATGAATTCTATTTTCCAGGCTTTATGATCAGAAAATATGCTTGGTACAATTTCAATTCTTCTGAATTTGCTGATGTTATTTTTGTGGCCCACCATATGGTCAATTCTTGAGAATGTTCCATGTACTCTAGAGAAAAATGTATACTCTGTCACTTTGGGATGATGTATCCTGTAGATGTCTATCATATCCAGGTGCTCTAGTGTTTTGTTTAAGGCCAATATATCTTTATTGATTTTCTGTTTGGATGAACGATCTAGAGCCATCAGTGGTGTATTGAGGTCTCCTAGTATAAATGTATTTTTGTGTGTTTCTGTTTTTAGGTCAATAAGTAGCTATCTTATATATTTTGGTGCTCCTTGGTTTGGTCCATATATATTAAGGATTGTTATGTCTTCTTGATTCAGTGTCCCCTTAATCATTATGAAATGACCATTTTTTCTGTGAGAACTTTTGCTGTCTTGTAGTCTGCATTATTAGATATGAGTATTGCTACACCTGCTTTGTTTTGGATGTTATTTGCTTGGAATATTGTTTTCCAGCCTTTCACTTTGAATTTGTCTTTATCCTTGTTGTTTAGATGTGTTTCTTGTAGGCAGCATACAGTTGGATTTTCTTTTTTAATCCATTCTGTTACTCTGTGTCTTTTTATTGGTGAGTTTAATCCATTTATATTTAGTGTAATTATTGACACTTGTGGGTTCCTTTTGCCATTTTTTTTTGTATTTTTCTAAAGTTGGATTGGGAGGCAGTTAGACAGACTCCCACATGTGCCCGACCGGGATACACCCGGTACGCCCACCACGGGGAGATGCTCTGCCCATCCAGGGCATTGTTCTGTCACGACCAGAGCCACTCTAGTGCCTGGGACAGAGGCCAAGGAGCCATCCCCAGTGCCCAGGCCATCTTTTGCTCCAATGGAGCCTCAGCTGCGGGAGGGGAAGAGAGAGACAGAGAGGAAGGAGAGAGGGGGGTGGAGAAGCAGGTGGGCGCTTCTCCTGTGTGCCCCGGCCAGGAGTCAAACCCAAGATTTCCGCACGTCAGGCCAACATTCTACCACTGTGCCAACTGGCCAGGACTGCCATTTTATAAATTGCTTTCTGTTAGTTTTGTATCTTGTTCGATTCTTCTCTTTTGTTTTTCTATCATTTGTTTTTGTTTGTTTGTATTCCATACTTCTTTCCTCTGTTGCTAACTTTTTTAGGTCATGTGCTTTTGTGGCGGTTTTTTCAAGGATGGTTACCATTAAGTAATGAACATGGTACCTACCATATTCATTGTAGTACCCTATTTTATGAGTGTTTCTGCACTCCATCATCCTTAGCTACTGTTAGTCTCCATCCTCTCCCCTTTTTTTTGTTTTTGTTGTCACAGTTTAAATTTGGTTATATTGTGTTCTTGGTGGAGCTTTTACTTGTGGTTTTGTTTTGTATTGTTCTTTGTATCTGGTTGAAAACCCCACCCCTTAGTATTTCCTGGAATGGTGGTTTTCTGATGATAAATTCCCTCATCTTTTCTGTATTTGTGATTCTTTTATTTTTTCTTCATATTTTAAGGATAGCTTTGATGGGAATAGTATGCTTGGCTGAAAGTTTCTTTCTTTCAGGGCTTTAAATATTGGGGTCTACTCTCTTCTAGCTTGTAGAGTTTCTGCTGAGAAATCTGATGATAATCTAATAGGCCTTCTTTTATATGTTGTATTCTTCTTTTCCCTGTCTCCTTGAGAATTTTTTCTATGTCATTGGCTTGGGCTAATTTCATTGTGATGTTCCTTGGAGTAGGTCTGTTGTGGTTAAAAAAACTCGGTGTTTTGTTTGCTTCTTGAATTTGAGGTTCTAGTTCTTTCCACAGGCTTGGAAAGTTCTCATTTATTATTTTTTAGAATATATTCTCCATTCCATTTTCTCTCTCTTCTTCCTTGATATACCTATTATTCTTATGTTATTCTTTTTGATGGAGTCAGACAATTCCTTTAGGGCTTTCTCATTTTTTTAATTTTTCAGTCTCTCTCTTCTTCTCTCTCTTGTGCCTGAAGTTGCTGATCTTCTATGTCACTATTCCTACCTTCTATGTGGGCTGTTTCATTAGCTAAGCTTGTTACCTCATTTTTCCGTTCATGAATTGAGTTTTTCATCTCTGTTTGATTTGTTTTTATAGTTTCAATTTCCTTGGTAATATATTCTTTGTGTTTGTTGTGTTGTTTTCTTAGCTCCCTAAATTGCCTTTCTGTGTTTTCTTGTATATATCTGAGATTTTTACCATTTCTATTTTAAATTCTCTGTCATTTAGCTCCAAGGTTTCCAATATATTAAATTTTTTCTCTATAGATTTTTCCACATCTGTCTGTCCTACTTCTCTATCTTTTGTATCCATGATATTTGATTTATTTTTTCTTAATGGCATCTGAGGGTGGTCCTGTTGATAGCACTAATGAGAACTAATAAAGAATAAAAAGTAAAAAAAAATAAAAAAAATTTTGGAAAAAATAATTTAAAAAACCCAATAATAATTTACTATTTCCCCCCCTTTTTTTCCTTCTCTTCCACTCCTCTCCCCTCCTCCTTAGGAAAATATCATGATGAACTGTGAATTATATTATGCTAAATGGAACAAAAACTGCCTATAACAGAGGGCCTGACTTGGGGGAAGTGTTAAAGGGGCCAAAAAGGAGGTAGAGACCCACAAAATACAAAAAAGGAAAAAATTTAGGTCAAGTATAAAATGATTTGCTTATAAGTGATGGTCTACTAAGAGATATAGTGAGAGGAATAAGAGGGAAACAGGAAAAAATTACTATTGTATTAAGTGTAGCAGAGACTAAATAGAATGGAGAGCCTGCATTGTGAGGAATGCTAATGAGTTAAAAAGCAAAGTAAAAAGCACCCAAAATGCCACACACAAAAAAACTTGAGTCCCAAATTAAATAATTTGTTTGTGATTGTGGACTGAATGAGAGGAAAAGTAGAAATAGAAAAGTAGAAACTAATAAAGAGGGAGAAAAAAGAAAAAGAATAAAATAGAAAAACAAAAACAAAAAGAGAGATAGAGTGTGTTAAGGGTTTTGGAGTGTAACCCTCATGGAATATTAGGAAGAAGAAAAGAAGTAAAATGTAACACTTGTGGGTAATGTGGTTCAAGAAGAGGAAAGAATAAAACAGGCATAGAATAAAAGGACCAAGGTGGAGGAAAAAGAAATAATAATAATAAAAGCCAGAAGATGAAAGAAACAAAAAAAAATAGTGGAACAAGTTATAAAGTCCGTGGATTTTTCTTGATTTTGAGAGGTTAACTTCTTCCTTTTTCTTTCCTCTCCCTCTTCCTGGTCAGTGACTCTGTACCCCAGGCTCTGCCCCTGTGGCATGCTTAGATAGAGATTTGTAGTTGATGAGACTTATGGCAATGTCATATATTAGGGTTCTGTCTTGTTGGTAATCAAGGCTTGTTAACATTTGCAGGCTCTAACAATGAGAGAGTCCATTTTCCTGGAGCCTCTCTCCTAGTCTCTCCTTCCTGAATTAGCAGCCTGATAATCCAGCTATGAGGCTTCTGCCTCTGCCTGGGAGTAAGAGGCTCAAAGAGTTGGCAAATCCCCACTCAATGCAGGGCTCTGGGTAAGGCTCTATCAGTCAGAGTCACCAGTATAATCAGGTGGGGCTGGGAGCCAATTGCTCTCAAGGTGACTTTCTATGAGCCTCCAGATCTGTTCAGCACGCCTAACACTCTGTGGGACCACTCTCCCCAGGCTTTTTGCACTTTTTAACCTGTTGTGGCTGGGAAGAAAATGCCCTAGTTGTTGCCTGCAGTACAGGAGGTCTTAACATCTGCCAAGTCCCTCTTTTTAGCATATATTCCTGAGTATGAAAGCTCTGCCAATCAGAAGTTGCCCCCTCCCCTTTAGCAAGAGGCAGTAAAAAATATCACGCCTCTTGTCTTAGATTGCTGAACTGAGAGAGATCTTGTCAATTAGAGCCATGTAAGTCAGTTGGAAGGTGAGCAGACTGTGGGTTAAGCTAATTTCAGCAATTGGATCTACAGATCTGCTCCAGGAAGGACTGCAAGCTGCCGCGCGCCCCTCTCTGGATGCTTAATTATTAGCTTGAATGGCTGAGTGAGGCGCCCCGCCTGCCCAGAGAAGCTCGGGCATAGGGAAGTTCACTTTGGCACACTCTCCGCGCACTGCTGGCAGCCTCTGCTCGCTGCACGGGCGTTAGCTTGCGTGGGCTGATTCGCCATAGGCAAACTCTTTCCTCGGCTTGAACGAATGTCTGTGCCACAGCCTAGCTTCTTCCACACCCTTAGCTCCCCCCCCCAACTCTCAGTTCCATGTGAAAGCAGCCTTTGCTCAGGTTAGTGAGGAAGGCAGAGTGTTCCTTTCTCCATCTTATTTCTTTCAGGGTTGATTATATATTTATTCAATTTTTCGCTAAATCATACCTTTGTTTTCAGTGTGTGGGATTCCCAGACACTCCAAGCATAGATTTTTCTGTCTCTTGTTGATGAACTTGTTGAAATTTGGGGGAGATTTGTCAGTCGCGCTCCTCATGGCGCCATTTGTCACTCTTGTTATAATTTTTCATGCAAAATAACACGTTCTAAAAAACAATTTTATCAAATTGCAAAAATAAAATTAAATATAAACTTTATTTTTGCATAAAAGTCAGTTTCAATAGACAGCTGTTGTTTAGTTTATATGGAAAGCTAAAATTAGGTATGGTACATTTAATTTACTTAGATATTATATGATTCCAGATTTCTTACTTTGATGGTAGCAAGGTTTTAAAACCAAACTTCACAGTAATATATTTTTTGCATTATTAGGAAATGATATCAAGGTTCTTATAGTTCACTTCTCAATATGCATATAGAATTGTCATAGAGTAACTGAATTTTCCAAGGCTCTAAGTTGAACTTCTACCAATATCTTTATCTTCAAACCCATGAGGTCATCTGGAACAGTCTATTGATCCTCATAAATATGTATTTTATCACTGAAACATTGACATAGTTACCTATATTGTATCTCCTCTCCAAAACTAGTGGCTTGATCAAAATATTTCTTATTTTATCATTAGTCATGGTCAACATTTTTTAAAAATGACTTGAATCAATATATTATCCCATTACTAAAGTCAAACTTACTATCCAAAATACCAAAGTGGTGAATCAACTATTACCATAAAATTGTTCTGAATCAGTTATAACATTGAAAATAGAAAAGGGAATTAAGAACACAAGTTAGTTATAATAGCATAAAATAAGTAAAATACATAGAAATAAATTTAACAAAAAATCTATAAAACTTGTACTTTGAAAAGTATAAAGCATTGCTGAGAGAAATTATAAAAGACCTAAATAAGTGGAAAGATATTTTACGTTCCCAGATCAGAAGACTTAATATTGTTAAAATGGAAATACTTTACAAATTGATCTATAAATTTAAAGCAACTGATATAAAAATCCCAGTTAGCTTTTGCTCAGAATTGGCAAACTGATCCTAAAATTTATACAGAAATGCCAGGGACTCAGACTATTTAAAATAATACAGCTATAAAATTATAACTTTATAAAGATGTCTTTTAAATAACTTATAAGAAAAACAGTTTCAATGCATATCCATTCCACCTTTTGTATTTATATATCTAGTTACCTTTACTGGTGTTCGTTATTTTGTGTGTGTGTGTGTGTGTGTGTGCGCACACACACACGTGCATTCAAATGCCTAGTTCCCTTTCATTTCAGCTTAAAGGACTCCCTTAGTATTTCTGGTGCAGCAAGTCTTTTAATGACATATATTCTTAGTTTGTATTTCTCTGAGAATGTTTTAATGTCCCCTTTATTTTCTGAAAGATCATTTTACCAAGTATAAAATACTTGATTGACTGTCTTTTTCCATATAGGGCCTTCCATGGTTTCTGATAAGAGACCAAATGTTAATATTATTGAGGATATAATCAAGTAATGGATTATTTTTCTCTTTCTGCTTTCAAAACACTCTCTCTTAATTTTCAACAGTTTGATTATTATGTGTTTAGATGTAAGCCTCTGAGTTTTCCTACTTGGAGCTCTTTGAACTTTTTGTATACACTAGTTAAAGCTTTTAATGAAATTTGTTGGTCCATATTCTTTAAATACTTTTTCTGTTCTTTTCATTCACTGCAATTTCTGTTATGCATATATTGTTATTCTTGGTGGTGTCTTACATATCTTAGTTTTGGTCATTTTTCTTCAATTTAATTTTCTATTTAATATTTGATAATATTAGTTGACCAATCATCAAGCTCACTGGCATTTTTGCCAACTCAAATTTGCCCTTGAGCCCATCTAGTGGATTTTCTTTTAACTTTGGGTATTATACTTTCAACTTCAGTATTTCTAACTAATTAGTTTCTATAATTTTTATTTCCTTATTTACATTCTCTATTTGTTAATACATCATTCTCAAACTTTTATAATTTTTAGATATTGTTTTTTCTGGTTCTTTTAATATTTATAATATGTGACTTAACATCTTCTAAAATTCAATAACTTATTCAGAAACAGTTTCTATTGACTGCTTTTATTCACTGTGCATGAGCTATACTTATCTGTTTCTTTGCACACCTTGTACTTTATTGCTGAAAAGCAAGGCATTTTAAATAATATAATGTGGCAATTCTGTATTTAAGATCCTTGCTTCTCAGTTTTTTTTTTGTTGCTATTTGTTTAGTGACTAGTTAGACTAATTCTGCAAATTCTATATAATTTTTAATGTGTTGCCAGTGAAGTCTCTTATTGGTTAGCTTTGTGGTCAGCTAATTATAGGAGAGAACTTTTCTTAAGTCTCTTTATCTAGTAAATGTTTCAACATTTGCAAAGGGTTCTTTGTGAATTTGGGGAAACAGTGTTAATCCCCTGGCAAGAAAACTGACATTCTACATTATCTGTTACTCCCTGTTGGCATAGAGCCTGAAGATAAGCCAGAAGTGAGAGACAGTACCTTCTCAGATATTTCCTTGGAATATGTATAGCCCTGTACATGTTAATGGACTTCAAAATTTCCAGGAATATGTCAGACCTTTACAAGCTCTATGTGAACATCTCATTTTCCCATATTCTTGCTAGATTTTCTTGATCAGTTACTTCTTAGGCCTAACAGATAATTGCTGCCTGGCACAGCAGTGATGTTAAACAGCTGTTATTGATTTTTTTTTTGAGAAAACAAATCCCTTGAGTGTAGGTCTGTACATAACACAGAGAACTTAGAACTAATAAAGATAAGACCTGAAAATGGAACATTTCATGGAATTTCCAGAAAGATCAAATAGTGAAAATTTTCTGGAGATGGGATTTTGCAGGCACTCTAACCCCTCTACCTCTTTATATGGCTACTCGGCTGCTGATTCTCACAGACACTGTTATTGTGAGGTTGTTGGTTTTCAAGGCGACTGTGGACTGAAGAAAGGGGCATAGAGTAAGGCATTCACTAAGCTCACTGTTTACTTTGATTCAGTTTTAGATGTGTTTATCCCACCATTCTGAAAAAGGTTCTCCTCACCTTCTGTGAGTAAAATAATAGTAAAGCTTGTTCAATTTCACATAGATTATAAAATATACTCACCTAAGTCATTAACAACTAAATGCCAGACCATTTCAATGTTATTTTTCTCAATTTTGCCATATTAACTCTTTACTTATTTTACCTTTACTTTTGCTTTCACCTCATGATTTGTTTAAAAATGTTTTTTAATCTCTTTTAGTAGTGGGCAAAAAATATGAAAGAAGAAGTAATAATAGATAATTGTATAACCCAAAATATGAATAAATAATAAAATTAAGATATCAAAATAGGACTAAATTTTTTTTAAAATTTTATTGTAAGGCTTTACCAGCTAAATAGTTTTAATAAAAATATGTATCTTCTTCAATTATATTATGTTGTGAACAGATCATGAGTTTATTCTTATTTTAAAATATAAACATCGTTTTATTTTTTCTGAATTTTAACATCCTATAAAATAGCAAGTTGTTTCCAGAAAAGCAAAAAAAAGAAGGGAGGAGGGAAGAAGGAAGGAAGGAAGGAAGGAAGGAAGGAAGGAAGGAAGGAAGGAAGGAAGGAAGGAAGGAAGGAAAATGGGTAACAAAGCATTGTGGGAATGACAATAATTTTGTTTGAGGTTATTGAAACTAAGGCAATATAAATATTTCACATGAATGTATAATGTTAAGAATAAGGGAAACTTGGCAGGGAATAATGAGTGTGAGCATATCTGGAAACTCTGTACTTTTCACTCAATGGTTCTATGAACCTAAAACTGCTCAAAACATAGTCTATTAATTTTTAATATGGTAATAGATATTTCTGATAGCTCTTTTACCAAAAACCACTATCTATAGCAAGTAAAGAGTAAATAATTTATGTCTTCAAAAAATGTCAAGTTTTTGCCTGACCAGGCAGTGGCACAGCGGACAGAGCCTCAACTTGGGACACTGAGGACATAGATTCAAAACCCTGAGGTCGCAAGCTTGAGCGTAGGCTTACCAGCTTGAAGGACGGGTCATCAGCTTGAGCATGGGATCATAGACATGAGCCCATGGTGGCTGGCTTGAGCTCAAGAATGCTGGCTTAAGCAAGGGGTTGCTGACTCAGCTGGAGTCCCCTGGTCAAGGCACAAATAAGAAAGCAATTAATGAACAACTAAGGTGCTGCAACTATGAGTTGATGCTGTGCATCTCCTTTCTGGTCTGTCTGTTCCTGTTTGTCTGTCTATCTGTCTAACTATGTCTCTGTTTCTCTCACATGCATGCTTAAAAATAAAAGGCAAGGTTTTGGGGTTTTGTTTTGTTTTGTTTTTTTGGTAGAAAGTAAAATTATCATAACCTAAATATATTATTTACCAATCTTTAAAAATTATCTTACAGAATGGATTTTCTGAATTATTCTTAGGGTTCCAGTTGAAAGCAGGTTTTTTAATATATACTCTTATTGCTGCCTCATATATCTGAGCAATTCATGGTAAAGAATTTAATCAGAGAGTTATATTTAGTTTTATATACTCAGATTTCACCTTAATGCTGTATGTTAATTTCACATGCATGTCAATCATTACATGACATTAAAATAATTCCTCTACTATATAAACTAGATGATTATTTTAAATTTTGAAGCCCTTTAAACTATATACTACATTATCAAATCAAAAGAAAAATATTACAATTTGGTAACTACAGAAAACAGGGTAATAAAGTTTAAGACAACACATGATGATTACTACAACTACCACCATATACTATTGTTATAAGTGTTCTTGCAATGCAATTAAATAAAAAAAATAAGTGTCACTATTTAAAATGCATAATGTAATCATTATTATTTGCAGACAAAATTGCTGAGAAAATTCAAAAAGTAAAATTAAAATTTATAAGATAAATATTTCTGAGAGTACTTTTGTTTAATTGCAATATCAACTCCAATTAAACATTTATAAAATCCTTATAAAAATCACAAAATAATTAAAGCATAAAAATAAGAACAATCTAATTGGGAAACCTACCATATTCTTCTATGAAAAGACTCACTATAATAGAGCTGGCCCTAGTTATTCAGTGTACTTCTGGTGGGAAACCCCTAATACCCTGATTATACACACCTCCTGGTATTTATACCCTTATGTAGGGATAAAGGGAACATTTGAAATAAGGGCAAATGAAAAATAAAACAGTATCTTCAGGACAAATGAGTTGCCTCTTAGAAAAAAAAGAGGTGACTAAAAAGTCCAACACCATGATATATACTAAATATTAATTCAAGATAAAGTGCTAAAAATTAAACAATAAAAAAACCACTATATCTTCTTAGGTGGTGAAAATGTCCTTTCTAAATAAGACCAAACACCAAAAGATATAATGGAAATATTGATGAATTTGACTGCATAGATATTCAAATCTTGTTTATGATTAAAGGTTTAAAACAGGAAGACCAAGCTGGAAGGAAATGTTTAGAAAATATGTAATAAAGAAAGGGTAATATATATAATGTAGAACTGTATTCCACAAAAGAATAAGGAAAATAAAACAACTTCAGAGAATGTTTTAAAAAACAACTTAAATATAAAGGTACATATATATATTATATGTGGATTGTATATTTGTGTGTAATGTATGTATACAGAACAGAAAAATTTGTGTCGCGCTATATGCATGTTCCCAACTGAGGTCAAATGAGACAATGAATACTCTATTTCCTTGTCTTAGCTCTCAGATAGTGATGATCAGGAGTTGCAGGTGGTAGCAGGCCGTGCAGTGGGTTGCAAGAAATTCTGGCTCTAGAGCCAGCGGATGGAGTTTGGATCTCTCAACTCCGGAACCTGTTAGTTGGGAGCCCTCAGACAAGTTGCAGACAGACAGACTCCTGCATGTACCCCACCAAGATCCACCCAGCATGCCCACCGGGGGGGGGGGCAATGCTCGGCCCCTCTGGGGCATTGCTCCATTACAATTGGGCCCATTCTTGCACCTGACGTGGAGGCCATGGAGCTGTCCTCAGTGTCCCGGCCAACTTTGCCCCAGTGGAGCCTTGGTTACCAGAGGCGAAGAGAGAGATAGAGAGGAAGGAGAGGAGGTAGGGTGGAGAAGCAAATGGGTGCTTCTCCTGTGTTCCCTGGCCAGGAAACGAACCTAGGACTTCCACATGCCAGGCCAACACTCTACCACTGAGCCAATTGGCCAGGGCCCCCACTTAACATTTCTGAAACAGGTTTTCTCTTTTTCAAAATAAGTAGAATCTACCAGAACAAGTAGTTCTTTGGATTTAAAATTAAGATTATAAACTATGTGATATTGTGTGTATAGAATAAATGTATAAAAATGCTCAATCTCACTAGTAATAATAAAAATTCATGGTAAAACAATGAAATATTTATCAATAAATTAACAAAAAAATAAATGTTGAAAAAAATAGGGTTTTGATGAGGATGTGAAAGAAGGAATACTCTTACCAACTCTTGTGGGGAGGAATACAAACTAGTACAACTTCAGAGATAATTGTGCAATGTCTATGAAACCAATTATCTAGAAATCTATCCCATAGACATAAGAATTTCTTTAGATTGTTTGTAAACAAAAAATTAAACTAATCCAAGTGTCTATCAGCAGGGAAATGTTTTACAATTCTTGGGGCCATCCATTCCCAAAAATATGTATAAAATAAAAGCTTGACCAGGTGGTGGCACAGTGGATAGAGCATCAAACTGGGACACAGAGGACCCAGGCTGAAAACCCTGAGGTCACCGGCTTGAATGCAGGCTCATCTGGTTTGAGTAAGGCTCACAGCTTGAGCCTAAGGTTAGTGGCTTGAGCAAGGGTCATTCAGTCTGCTGTAGCCCCCCAGTCAAGGCACACATGAGAAACAACTAAGTTGCCGCAATAAAGAATTGACGCTTCTCGTCTCTCTCACTTTCTGTCTGTTTGTCCCTCCCTCAGTCTCTCTCTGTCTCTGTCACACACAAAAAAAAGTATAAAAATATGGAGAAATAAAAGTCATGAATACCAAAGTATCAAAGTCCATTTTATTTCAAGTGAAAATAAAACAATTATATGAGGAAAATTTGTATATATAAAAATATACAACGTATACTTCTGTGTTTGTGTGTTTCTGAAGTGAGAAGCTGGCCAGGGCGGGGGGGAGGTGGTGGAGAGGAGGCAGGCAGACAGACTCCCACATGTGCCCGACCGGGATCCACCAGACGTGCCCACCAGGGGGCGATGCTCGGCCCCTCTGGGTCGTTGCTCTGCTGCAATTGGAGCCATTCCAGCCCCTGACATGGAGGCCATGGAACCATCCTCAGTGCCCGGGCCAACGTTGCTCCCATGGAGCCTTGGCTGTGGGAAGGGAAGAGAGAGATAGAGAGAAAGGAGAGAGAGAAGGGTGGAGAAGCAAATGGGCGCTTCTTCGTGTACCATGGCTGGGAATCGAACCCTGGACTTCCACACACCAAACCACTGCTCTACCACTGAGCCAACCGGCCAGGGCACATAATTTCTTTTATGGCACATGCATATGCATATAATATACAGATATAAAGATTTAGTTATGTAATACAGTGGTCCCCAACCCCCAGGCCGCGGACCGCTAACGGTCCGCGGGCCATTTGCTACCGGTCGGCAGAGAAAGAATAAATAACTTACATTATTTCTGTTTTATTTATATTTAAGTCTGAATGATGTTTTATTTTTAAAAAATGACCAGAATCCCTCTGTTACATTCGTCTAAGACTCACTCTTGAAGCTTGTCTCGGTCACATGATACATTTATCCGCCCCACCCTAAAGGCCAGTCTGTGAAAATATTTTCTGACATTAAACTGATCCATGGCCCAAAAAAGGTTGGGGACCACTGATGTAATATAAGGCCTTAACAATATTCTACGAGATTGTTGATAATAGTTACCTGCAATAGGATTGTGGAATCTTATTGCAGGAGGATGGTGTGGTTTGGGCAACTAAGAGGTTTTATTGTTGCTTTTCTTGTTATTTTTCACTAAATACTATTTTTCTCAAATATTTTTTTGAGAAATATTTTTCTCTTCTTTAAGAGAAGCATGCATCCTTGTATTAATTTTAAAATCTAAGTTTTTTTTTTGACTTACCATTCAAAATTTTAACCAATTAAACATGTCAGAATTTTTGGTTTTGTTTATACATCTGAGCATAAATATATTGTATTATCCTATCATTATCCCCATTGCCTATTTAGTATAAAATCATTTCACTACATTATAGTGGTAGTAAATTGGTTTATTTTCTTTATAAACAGAAACTCAATAAAGATAGTAAAAAATCCAGTATACCGTCCTGTCCAAAATTTCCTAAATACACATAATAGAATTCATTCTCCCTTATTAAAACTGGGAGGACCTCCTTTCATTTGTTTGTTTAGAAATATTTGGACATCTGGCAAATCTGTTCAAATTTATACAAAATTAATATGCTCTACTCAGAGAATATAAATTATCCCATTACAAATGACACTTGCTTTATTTTTTTCTGTGAAACATCATATCATACATGGCAACAGAAAATATATTATTTTGCAAGCCCCAAAGTGATTGTTTCATGTGTCTAAAAGATCATTTAACTTATTCTTAATGATTTGAATCTTCTCTCAGGGTCAAAGGCATCTTTTACATCAACATGCTTTTACAAATTAATGTTTTGAAGGAAACAGTAAAAGTCAAGTTGCTTGGAAGTACATTAAATTATATGCTAGTTAATAGTGTTAGAATGATGGCTTAAAAATAAATTTCCCATAATACCTTTTAATAAAGGAGCTAAATGCACTTTTTAATTCTGTGTTAAAAGCAGATGCCTGTTTGGCACTGTTTGGAATCCCATTTGCCATGTATATTTTGATTAATATTATGCTAGGTAATCTGCTCTACGTGGTCTAGGTTCAGTAACCTCACTGTAAAATAATGAGCCTTCAAGAATAAAAAATATGCTCACTATAAAGTTGCATATTCTGAGAAGCAGTGAACATACTCAAATGAAATGAAAAAATGAGGTTTTCTCCCAGTAAATTTGCTCCAAGTGAAACTTACATTTCTCAATTTGTATTTAGCTGTCAGTCTGTGCGCTAAAAACTGGACGAGCTATCAACTTATGCATATGTTTTCTATAAATACTTTTCTTTTCTGATTCAACTGCCACAGGACTCTGGAGAAGTAGTGGTCTTAGGGGACTTTACAACATCTGGGATGCAGCCAATGGCAGTGAGTTCACACACTAAGTGGCATCTTCAGAAAAGGACTAGCACTAATATTTTATGAAATATATAACATGATTTACCCAGGGTTGTCAGAAGAGATGAATTTCAGCCAACGCAAGGTAATAAATAGTAATGTGTGCTATATATATTTGACTTATCACCCTTGGCATTTTGAAATAAAATTCTTTTGAAGAATTAATTTTATCCATCATAAACTTTTCTATTGTTTTTCCTGTTTAGACTGTCTTTGTCATCAGACTTCTTATGAAAATATTATTTAAAATTATAATTGAAGTAATATTTTTTAGAATACTCACCTAGGACTTTCTTTCCAGGCAACTTTGTATTAGGAAAGTTAGTAGTGTAGAAAATGGTTGGTTTTATTAAATCACCACTAAGGAGGAAAAAAGCCCAATAGGTGGTTTGCCCATGTTTATGAAAAATTTGTTATTGAAGTTTAATAGTGTTTTCTCTCACTAAACACTTAAAATCTTTTAGAAACATAGAAAAATTGTTTTATTATATTTCTTACATATTTGAAGGATCAGCTAATGCACAGATGCAAATTTTTTACTTAAAAACACTTTCCAATAGGCCCTGGCCAGTTGGCTCAGTGGTAGAACATCAGCCTGGCATGTGGATGTCCTGAGTTTGATTCCCAGTCAGGGCACATAAGAGAAGCACCCATCTGCTTCTCCATTCCTCCCCCCTCTCGCTTCTCTCTCTCTCTCTTCCCCTCTTGCAGCCATGGCTCAGTTGGAGCAAAGTTGGCCCTGGGCACTGAGGATGGCTCCATGGCCTCTGCCTCAGGCACTATGAAGAGTTCATTGTTAAGTAACAGAGCAACAGCCCAGATGGGCAGAGCATCACCACCTAGTGAGCTTTCCAGGTTGATCCCGGTTGAGACACATGTGGGAATCTGTCTCTGCCTCCCCTCTTCTCACAGAATAAAAAAGATAAATAAATAAATAAAACAGTTTTCGATAAATATAAATATAGCTACTTCCCACAGTACCTAAAAATAGATATTATGTTTTAATGGCTATAGTTCAGACACCTAATGAATGGTTTATTTTGCTTTTGTCCAATGAATAATGGTTACAGAATCATTCAGTCACATACAGCTTTGCATTTCAGTTTACATTTCCTTCTTTGTTTTGATCCCCACACATAAACTCACAAACAGTTTTTAGAAATTCTCACATAATATTTATAATTATTTAATTAATGGTTAGCACAAAATTTTAATCATACATAAAACACATACTTTTTAAATATGACATTCACATTTCTGTGTGCAAGACTATATATTTTCAAATAACATCTCTACAGAGATTTCAGTATTTGGTTATGTTCATAAAGCACTAAATAAATGAAAGAATTCCCCCACCACCATCACTACACACACATTATTTTGATGAATACACATACATTTTTCATGTTACAAGGACACAGCCTCTGAAATTGTTCCTGCGTTTTTACTTGAGTCGAGTCTTAAGTTTTTCCTCGCACATCCTTTCGTGTTCAGAGAGGAAACTTAAAGCTGGCCCCTGTAACAAGGCCCCAGAGACTCTGCATTTGCAGTAGCTCCTTACATCTCAATAATAGGAAACAAGACTCGGGAACAGATTTATCTTCTCAATCTTATGAGGTGTCTGAATGCTACTACTTGAATTATTCATTGAACAGGGAATAGGAAGATTATGTGACCACAGCCCTGACCACCTTTATAACTGAACATTTTAACATCATTATAAAAAACACGTATTACACATCTGTTATGGTGCTGAGCCAGGAACTGAGTAAACTTATGCAAATTATCTTGTATTAAATTCCAGTTAACACATAACTGAGAATCTGTAAGACAGATAATATATAACATCTACTTATATAATTATATAAATATTTCATAAATATGATAACCAAAGGTGAAACACATTTTATTTGATTAAACAAGATTTTTATTTTTTTGTTGTTGTTGTTTGTTTTTTTACAGAGACAGAGAGAAAGTCAGAGAGAGGGATAGACAGGGACAGGCAGACAGGAACAGAGAGATGGGAAGCATCAATCATTAGTTTTTCATTGTGCATTGCGACACCTTAGCTATTCATTGATTGCTTTCTCATATGTGCCTTGACCACGGGCCTTCAGCAGACCGAGTAACCCCTTGCTCAAGCCAGCAACCTTGAGTCTAAGCTGGTGAGTTTTTGCTCAAACCAGATGAGCCCATGCTCAAGCTAGTGACCTCGGGGTCTCAAACCTGGGTCCTTCCTCATCCCCGTCTGACGCTCTATACATTGCACCACCGCCTGGTCAGACTATTTTTTGTTTTTAATATCACCTTTCCTAGACCAAGAAGTAACAGAATGAAGACTTTAATAATTGTGAAAGGAGTCAGAGTAAATAATAAATTTCTATAATTTCCATCTGTATCAGTTCCCAAGCTCCAAAATTTTATATATATAAGTTTTTCTAAGCTCCATCATGCTACCATGAAAAAGTTTTGTTTGACTAAGCTCAGCAAGTTTGTATAAGCTTCCCTAACTGAAGACAAATTGAGAAGAGAGATTAAAAACATTGTGCCTGTATTGACACTCAGGTTCGTCAATGATTTTGCTCTTCTTATTTAGCTAAACCATACAATGCTCTCCTTCTTAGAAGAAGAGCAGGAGCTCTACAGCAGATGCATCCAAAGATTACCCTAGAATTTAATAAGGCATTAATTTAAGCCTTGTAATTAAGCCAGAATTTTTTTAATTCACTTGCTTGTCACTAAGCTGGGCACTAAAAAAATAGATGACCAAAGTACAGCCTCTGCCTTCAATGAGCTCCTTATCTAATAATCAAGAATAGTAAAGAAAATCAGTCCAACAATTGAATACAGGCGTCACTCACCATATTGTGGTTCATTTTGTGCGGTCTCACTGTATTGCGAATTTTTAAATTATATATCTAATTTTCTATCAGGGATTTTTTGCTATATTGCAGGATTTTGCAGTATATAGGTATTATTATATATTTATAATTTTAATTTTTTTACAGGAAAACAAGCATTTTCTAGCCTAAAAAATTGAAAACAATATTAAAAATATTAATTAAAACATATTAAAGGAATATTAAATTGAAATAAAGTCTTAAAATATATATATTTTGCCTATCGCAGGGGTTAGGTTCCAGAACCCCGCGCAGTAGGTAAAAATCCATGAAGTGGTGACCTTATATTTATTTTATTATTTATATATATTTTAAGGCTTGATAAACCCTCCTCACATTCTTATAAACCTTTCCCACATTGCTATTATCCTTTCCCACACTTATTTTGCTTATTTTACCACAAAATAATTAAAATAATAAATATAAATATATAAAAATACCTATATACCATAAACTTCCACAATATAGTGAAAAATCCATAATATAAAATTAGATATATACAATTTTAAAATCTGTGGTACAGTGAGGCCACAAAAGGTGAACCACAATATGGTGAGGGATGACCGTAAATAATAAAATAAATATAAGGTCATCACTTCATGGATTTTTGCCTATACTGGGGAGTTCTGGAACCTACCCCGTGATAGATGAGGGACCACTGTAATTATAATGATGTGCCTGGCGTGTTGTGTTGAGAGGATGCAGAGAACAATCATCAAGCCAAAACTGAAGATTCAGAGATGTATTCCACAGTATAATTACAAGTTATAGAAATAAAGAGAAAAAACAAACAGGGGCTATAGAAGTAAGGGTGAGATATGGTAGTGATAAGGGGAGCACTACATACAGTGAGAACCTATGTGAAGTCTAAGAAACACATACAAATTTTGTCTTTTCGAAGAACTTCTAACGCTGTTCTCTGTTTCCAGATCCTAGCTATTATAAACAATGCTGCAATAAACATGAGGGTGCATATCTTCTTTTGAATCAGTGATTTGGTATTCTTAGGATATATTTCTAAAAGTGGGATAGCTGGGTCAAAAGGCAGTTCCATTTTTAATTTTTGAGGAAACCCCATACAGTCCTCCATAGTGGATGATTAGATTAAAAAGCTGTGGTACATATACACAATGGAATACTATGTGGCCATGAAAAAGAAGAAAATCTTACTTTTTGTGACAGCATGGATGGACCTGGAGATTATTATGTTAAGTAAAATAAGCCAGGTAGAGAAAGAAAAATTGTTATGATCTCACTTATATGTGGAATCTAATGAACAAAGTGAACTGAAGAATGAAATAGAGGCAGAGGTAGGGTCACAGGGAGCAGGGGGACAGCTGTCAGAGGGAAGGGAGGTGAGGAGATGAGATCAGAGAAGGTGAAGGTATTAGTGAAATTATATATACATAACACAGAGATATAGAAAACAGGACAGCAAATCCTAGAGGAAAGAAGGGAAGGAGTTAGGGGGAGGGGTAAAGGGGGTATAAAAAGGGACACAGGGGTGGGGTGTAAGGGAGTTATATTCAGTGGGACACTTAAATCCATGTAAACACAATAAATTAAAATTAATAAAAAAATTTTAAAAAAGGAACTGCTTGTGGGGAATGGCAAGATATAGTAGACAAGAGCTGGTCATAAGGAGGCTTGCTAAGGCTAAGAGGCTTCAACTTAACCCTATTCAGTAAGGGGAAACATTAAAGAATATGAAACAGGAGGGAGAGGTAATCAGATGCTCATTTTAGAGAAATAAATCTGCTGGCAGAATGAAGGAAAACTGGAAAGGCCACAGATTCAGTTAGGAAGCCTCAAGTGGTAGCATGTGGTTTGGGCAGGTAAAGTTTGAGGCTTTTGTTGTCTTGTCCTTTGTAGAAGGTATTTCTACAGTGTGGCAGTCAAGTTTTTTCCATGGAGAAGTCTGAAAGCATATGCACATCCAATACAAATATTACAATTTGGCACTTAAACTAGCACAATTAACATAACCTTAGAAAGAGTGGATCTTTTAACAGAAAAGACTGCCCTGTTTCTCATTCCAAATAAAAGTATTAGCATAATTTTACAAGCAAAAACAAAGAATAGAAATGTATTCTTAGCATAATGCCTGCACTTATTTAGATAAATCTATCATCTCAACTACTGAGTATTCCCTTAATCTTCCCCAATGGACAGACAGGCAAGTTTGGAAGAATGATTGAAGTCAACTTAGGTGTACCCTGTTGCCCGAATCTCACCATTTATTACTTCTTTACTAATAATTAGAAGAGCAACTAAATCACCTGCTTGGATTTAAACGAGGAGCTAGTGTGTAAGTGCCATCTTCAGTGGGAGCATTTCAGTTCTATCAAAATGATAGAAAAAAAAATAAAACTTGAAAAGGTATTTGGAATGTTCCCAGGATAAGACTGTAGGAAACATTAGCATGCAATTACCTTCCTCGACTGCTCCCTTGAATCTAAAAGCCTATCTGAAGTTGGCTATACCAAAGAAATACAAAAAAAGGTGGCTAGCAAGGAACTTGGAACATTATCTTTTGCTTATCTGCATAGTGTCCTCAGTTAAATAATTTGTACTTTGGGTAAAAAATCTCTTATTTATATGAAAGATTATTAGTAGTAGATTAAAATAATTAAAAAACTAATATTTAGGATGAGACTAAAATTCAAATAAAAGGATTAAAACTTAATATCTTAGCAAAAGAACAACAAAGCTGAGTAAGAAAATACTCTGTGGATAAATAAATATATTTTCTCAGGATAAGAACTTCAGATTGACCCCAAACGAAGTTGAGAATTTAGAACCACTCTACTTTGTGATTTTTCCCCCTATTTTTGGTGATGCCTCATTAGATACATTATAGTTAGATGGTTGGAGGATGGATGAATTTTATTTAATTTTATGTTAATAGCCCATAAAATTCAGGTCAATAGAAAATAATCAATTATAAGATAGATGTAAATAAATTATAGAAAATAAGGCATTGAGAAAATTTAGCTGAGAAAGAGGTGATAAGACATGAAGAAAAGAAAGAGATGTTTCAAAGTTTATCAAAGAATTTTGGGAGGAAAGAAAATCTGGAAAAAGAGAATATATAAAATGTTGGAAAAGCAGTAAGAATTATCCAGAAAGAGGAAATCCAGATACATAAAAGACAGTAATTCTCACACAGGGTAAATAATAATAATAATATGCCAATACATAGACTCAAATGTATAATGCAATAGAGAAAAAGAATACTTTAAAAGTTAAAAAAAAATTTACCCATCAGAAAGAAATTTAAATCTGGCTATAGCAACAATAGCAAAAGCCATAAGTCAGTGGAATATTATATTTTAGTGATAAAATAAATCATAATAGAACTATGTACTCTAAAAAATTATCTTTCAAAAACAGTAAAAAGAAGAACAGTTTTAGATAAACAAAAACTGAGAGAGCTTACTAGAACCAGATGCTCACTGTAAAGCCAGGGACCGCCATCGTGGCCATTCACATGCAGGTTCGCATTGGATTCGGAGAGTTGGCAAAGAAACAACGGAGCCAAGAACTGATGGGCCTTCATCTTTAATCCTAGCTTGCACCCGGCGGGCAAGTAAAAAACACACACTGGGCTCCAAAACCCACTCACATTCAGTGCTCACAAAGCTACTGACTTATCCGAGTTTCCTAGAATCAAAGGTTTCTAGCCCACCAGCCTTATTCTCCTCAGTTCCCCATCTCCTTCCTTATCCCAGATACAAACTCTGCACAAACTGGTATCTCACTCAGCACTCCGCCATCTTGGCTGCTTCTCCTGGCCACATGGCCTCTTTCTGCTCTCTGCTCTGCTCCCTCTGCTCTCTCATGCTAATCATCCCAGGAACCAAGAGAGCAAGCTCTCGTTCTGCCCCCATTTTATAGTGTAGATTCAAAACCTTTAATCCAATATATAAAATAGGGAAGTCTCTAATACAGTCACTTCTCTGAGGCATGATGGGATCGTACCACCCCACAGCAAAAAGGGTAGGAAAGGCTTAATCCCAAAACCAAGCCCCAGGCTACAACTATCCTGCCTGCCCACAAAGACACACATTAATATCACCTGGGCAACGGCCTCCACGTGGGCAGCGCGACTTTAACAAAGTGAGCATAATACATATTTTATCTGACCAACACTCACTAAAAGAACATTAAAGATAGACTTTAGGGAAAAAGAAAGTCAACCTAGAAGAAATGATAAACATATGGGTAAGTCTAAAATAATGTTGGTGGCATAAAGAATGTCTTAACTTAAAGTGAAAAAAAATCAAAATAGTGCAAAAATCCTGGACAATAATACTATGTAAGATGAGAGAGAGGATGATTAGAGCTAAAGCATTCTGAACTCACATTTAAGAGCTAGACTGGATATTTTAAAAATCATACTATATGCTGTCTTTAAGAAATACTTCCCAAAGTAGCCAGGGGTGACCTCTAAAAATGATTCACTATTCATTTGATCTACAAAACACCACAAAATCATGCAAATCAAGAGGTTCAAATCTTTGTGTTTACTTTAAGAACACTCATAAAGGGTATACACCTTCAAGGGTATACATATCCAAAAAGCTATCAAGTATTTAAAGGATATCATTTTACAGGAGCAATGTGGACCACTCCATTGTTACAATGGTGGAGGTGGTAATGTGCTCAGGCAAAACCTGGGGCTGGACACAGGGTCAGTGGTCCAAAATGAATGCTGATATCTTTAAGCACATCCTTAAAAATGCTGAAAATAAATCTGAGCTTAAGGATTTAGATGTAGATCCACTGCTCTTTGAGCCATCCAGGTGAACAAAGCTCTTAAGCTGTGCACAGAATTTACATAGCTCATGGGCAGCTCAGCTCACACATGAGCTCTCCATGCCACACTGAGATGTTCTTTACTAAAAAAGAGCAGATATTTCCTAAACCAGAAGAGGAGGTTGTCCCACCAAAAAACATATCCAAGAAGATACTGAAGAACAAAAACATATAGCCCAGGGGTAAATTTGCAATAAAATACATGCTAATAAAAGCAAAAGCAAAGAAGAAATATTAGTAACCATGGTGATGAAAGGTAGAAAATAAAATAATGAGGGAAGTAATAAACCAAAAAAATATATATAAACACAAGTAACTTAAATAACCATTTAATTTCAGACAATATAAACTTTAAGGCAAAATAATTAGTAGAGATACAGAAAAACTATATATATTGATAATATGTTTTAATTCACAAATGAGTTATAATAATTCCAAATTTGTGTATACCTAAAAACTTAGCTCCAAAATATGTAAAGCAAACTTCCTGTCAAGATGGAGGCATAGGTAAACGTGGTACTCGAATCCTCCCACACCACATCAAAATTACAACTAAACTACAGAACAACCATCATTCAGAACTGCTGGAAATCTGGCTAAATGGAATTCCTACTACAGTGGTACCTTGAGATACGAGTTTAATTCATTCTATAACCGAGCTCATAAGTCAGTCAACTCGTATATTAAACAAATTTCTCCCATTTAAAATAACTGAAATAGATTTAATCCATTCCAGCCCTGTGAAACATTCCCAAACCATCCTAAATTATGAAAAAAGACATGTTTTTAATTAAGAAACAAACATATATAATTTACCAAATGCATAACAAAATATACAAAATAAAAGAAAAAAGTGTTATTTAGTACTGTACTTTTACCTTGGAGACAGATAAGTGCGGCTAACAGAGGTGAATGGTGGAGGAGGAGGGAGGGAGGAAGGGATGCAGGCACTGTAGACACATAAACTAAAACTGCACTTTCTTAACACTAAATATTAACTAAAACTGCATTTTCTTTAAACAAAACTAAAACTGCACTTTCTTTACTTAGAATGAAACCACAAAAACTTAATTGTAAAAAAATGCACTTTCTTAACTTTAAACTTAACCTAAGCTTAACATTACCTGTTTTTCATTTAATCATCAACTGTTTTTGCCTTTTTGGCTGCCCTTTCAGCACTTTCACCTGCAAGACTTTTGACTAAAAATCTATCCAAAGAGGTTTGCTTTTTCCTGCCTTTTAAAATGTTATGGAAATGTGTCATTAAAAAGTGCTGAAGCATGACCAGTTGAAACTTATCTGGGTGTTTCTTTTCAATGAAACTTGAAAGCTTCTCCCACATTGCCAGCATGTCTTTAATTTCACTCACTACTAATCTCTTGCAGAAGCTCAGTCTGTTGCATCATCTGTAGCTCCTTCAACTCCTCAGTTGAGAATTCCTCCTCATGTTCCTCGACGAGCTCGTTTACATCACACTCATCTACCTCCAGACCCATCTACTTTCCAAGGGATACAATCTCCTCCAACGCTTCTACCTTGGTCTCCGTCTCTGGTTTGAATCCTTCAAAGTCCCTGTCTGCAACAACATTAGGCCATAACTTTTTCCATGCTGAGTACAAGGTTCTTCTGTAACCTCTTGCCATGCAAGTAATTAATGCGTAAACATATCACAATGTTGTAGTTATCTTTCTAAAACTCTCGAAGGATTGGATTTGTATCCTCAGTCACCTCAAAGCAGCGGTGGAACAAGTGCTTTGTGTAAAGCTCTTTAAAGTTGGAAATGACCTGCTGATCCATAGATTGCAAGATTGAAGTCGTGTTGGGTGGGAGGTAGAGGACTTTCACGAATTTGAACTCATCGAGAATGTCATCTTCAAGACCAGGTGGGTGGGCTGGAGCATTTTCAAGGATTAGTAATGCTTTCATTGGGAGTTTATTTTCTTGAAGATTTCTTCACTGCAAGACCAAAGATGATATTTACCCATTCGATAAAAAGCAGCCATGTAACCCATGCCCTAGCATTGGTGCACCACATAACCTCTAGTTTTTCTTTAAGAGTCTTGTCTTAAAGGCTCAAGGATTTTTGGAATGATACACTAGCAGTGGCTTTACTTTACAGTCTCCACTAGCATTTGCACACAATGCAAGGGTCAAAAGGTCCTTCATGGGTTTATGGCCTGGCAGCTTCTTCTCCTCTGCGGTGATGAAAGTCCTCCAGGACATTTTTTTCCAAAACAATCCTGTTTTGTCACAGTTGAACACTTGTTGGGGGATGTAGCCTTCCTTTGTGAGAAGCATAGCAAAATGTGCGATGTACTCCTCAGCTGCCTTATCGTCAGCACTCGCAGCTTCACCATGCCTCACCAATGAGTGGATGCCAGATCTCTTCTTGAAGTTTTCAAACTAGTTGTGACTTGCCTTAAACGTATCTTCTGCTGCCTCTTTTCAGGTTGATGGTTCTTTCTTCTTCAAGTCGCCATAAATAATACGTGCCTTTTTGCACATTACAGTCTCCGTCACTGTACCTCCTGCCAGCTCTTTCTCTTTCACCCAAACCAGCAGAAGCTTCTCCATTTATTCATGGACATTTGTCCTTAATTGGGACTGAACTGTAGTTTCTTTCACTGGATTTGCACTTTTGATGGCATCCTTTTGTTTAAGGATGGTACAAATTGTAGATGTATTGCGATCATACAGCCTTGCCAGTTCAATCACTGGTACATCACACTCATGTTTTTCTAGTATTTCCTGTTTTACCTCCATCAACATCATTTTCTTCCTCTTCTCACCACTGTCCTTTACACTCACTTTCTTCAGCCCCATGATAGCCACATAAAAGTTAGTAAAATATGCAAAAATGATGCAAGAACAAGTACAGCACACGAGATTTGACTTGATTCTGTGGGTAACACGTGAGAGAGAATGGGATACTAGTGTTGTGCTGCTGATATTGGACCCATGCGCCAATGCGCCAGCTAGCAGCAGCTTTCCAAATCACTACTCATATCTCAGAATTATGCTCAGATCTCAAACAAAAATTCAGACCGAGTCGCAGCTCATATCTTAAAAAAATTTATATGTAGGTCTGCTTGTATCTCAAGGTACCACTGTACTAGTGAATTAAAGAAGAAGCCACACTGAGACTGACAGGAGGTATAAGGTCATAGAAGGAGCTGGTTCCACACCCATGTGTGGCAGATAAAAATTATGAGGGATATCTTGGTATATAGCCAGTAGCTGCAGCCGTCACAGCCATGCAGGTGCAGGTTCACATTAGATTTGGACAGACAGTAAAGAAACTGCTGAGCCAAAAACTGATGGGCCATTCCTTTATTCTAGCCATGCAACCAGCCAGTGAGTAAATACAAACACACAGAGGGCTCCAAAACCCACTCATACATTCTCCGGTTCCACAACCAGGAGAATCTTTTCTGGTTTTCCCTAGAATCAAAGGCCCCCACCAGTCTCAGCAGAGCTCACAAAGTCCCTCGCCCTTCTAGTTCCCATCTGCCAACATGGCTTCTTGCTCTTCAAAACTGGCTCCTCTTTCAGCAATCTGCTCTCTTGGCTTCTTTCTTCTCTCACTCTCCAAAAAAAATGACCTCCTTCTTCTTCTTAAACATTTTGGTGTGAAAACCCCTCCTCGTGCACACATTAGCATAACAAAGCCTCTTCCCAAGCAGGAAGGTAATTAGCAGTTTCACCTGGGCAGTGGCCTTTTTTAACAGCAAAAGTGAGCAAACTTCAAAATCATATTTTACAAACTCATTGCCCAACACTTGGCTACAGTGGTACCTCCTGAGGAGTTTGGGGTCCCAGTCCAACATCAGGCCCACAGCCCAGGGTTCCAGTGCCAGAAGAGAAGTTCTCATAACTTTTAGATGTAAAAACCTGTGGTGATTGTGGCTGAATGAGAAGAGAGCTGCAGGAGTCTCACACAGCTCCTCTTAAAGGGCCCACTCTTGTACATTCTTGGGCTCACTCCTTTGAAAGGAACCAGGGACAAGGGGTGTGGGGACTGGATTATTGGCATCAGGACAAGACATGGGTGGGGGCAGCTTTCTGTCAGACAAAAGTGCTGGCAGAGGCCATTGTTTCTTTTCTAAAACCAGGCCACTCTCCCAAAAGAGCTAGCAGGCAGGCACCATAGCTGAGTTTCCATCTACCTGGCTCACATTGTTCCCCTCACCATGGTGATTCCCTGATACCCTGCCCCATCCAAGGAGTGGATACAGCCAAGCTGTTTCAGTGGCTTTTCCATACAAAGAACTCCTCTTGTCTTTTGTTTCAGACTTTCTTAAAATCTCTCAAACAAGCAGCATCTGGCCTCTGTGTACCCCATGCATCTTGCTAAGTGGCCCCAGGCCACACACTAGTGACAGCTGGCCTTGGTGGACAGCTTGGCCGCTCCTGGGCACCTCCAAACCCAGCACGAGTAGCAGCCACTTACACATCATGATGTAGCTTGTGCCCAGTGGCCTAAGACAGAGCATAGCTATTGGCTGGCTTTGCATCTCCTGAGATGTCCCAAAGCCAATGCACCTGGTGGACAGCTTCAGACCATGCCAGAGTATAGCTCTACCACCTCCATGAGCAACAGATTCAAGGGGTGAACTCGGTGAGCACCTAAGCCCCACTGAAACAAGTCCTACTCATTAGGTCGTCTCCTGCATAGCAGGTCCTCCACTGTAGTCATAGCCAGTCCTCAAAGCTGATCAGCCTGAGATCCCTCTCAGTGATGCCTACACCAAACAAAGCTCAACTATAGTGCACACAGCCCACACAGGGGTGCAACTGGAATGCCCTGCTCAGGTGACAGGAGACTGTGCCAGTAGGCCCTACAGGATACCTACTATACAAGTCCACTCTACCAAGCATTGGAGACTTAGAAGTCCTACCTAATACATATAAACAAACACAGGGAAGCAGCTAAAAGAATAGAGACAAAGAAACATGTCCCAAATAAAACAACAGGAGAAATCTCCAGAAAAAGAACTAAATGAAATGGAGGCAAACAAACTACTAGTTATAGAGTTTAAAACAGTGGTTATAAGGATGCTTAAGGAACTTAATGAGAACTTTAACAATGAAATAATAAGCAAAAAAAAAGACATAAAACTATAAAAAGGTCAGAAATGACAGAGACACTGACTGAAATGAAGAAAAATTTGTAGGGAATCAATAGTAGAATACATCAAGCTGAGAAACAAATCAGTGATTTAGAATATAAGGAATACAAGAGAGCTCCCATAAAACTGTCAGCTGGTTTCTCAACAGAAACTTTGCAGGCCAGAAGGTAGTGGCAAGAAATATTCAAAAAGTCAAGATGTACAACCAAGATTACTCTACCCAACAAAACATATAAGAGCTTCCCAAACAAGAAAAAGCTAAAGTAGTTTATCATTACCAAACCAGTATTATATGAAATGTTAAAGGGTCTTCTTTAAGAAGAAGAAGAAAGAAAAGATAAAAAATATGAACAATAAATTGGCAATAAATACATATCTATTGACAATTGAATGTAAAAATAAAAAAGCAAGCAGATCAGGAACAGAATCATAAATACAGAGAACATTTTGATGGTTGTCAGATGGGAGGGAGATGCACGGGTGGGTGAAAAAGTTAGAAGGATTAAGAAGCACAAATTTGTTGTTGCAGAATAGTCAGAAGGAAGGACGTAAAGTACAACACAGGGAATATAGTCAATATTCTAATAACCATGGATGGTGTCAGATGGGTACAAGACTTATCAGGATGATCACTTAATAAGTTATATAATATCTAATTATTTTATTACCTAAAACTAATGCATGTAAGCTGTAAACAAAAAATTAAAAAAAATTAAAAATATGTAAAGCAAAAATGAATGACTATAGACCTCCATACAACGCTCTGCCCTTGATGTTCTAGGACTTGAACTGCCCCATGCCAACAACTCCACCACCATGGAGGACCAAACAAGTACAACATAAAGTTACTCAGAGAGGGATCCAAGATCAATGCAAGCAAGAACCAGCAGGATGATGGTAAAATGTTTATTGGAGGCTCAAGCTGGGATGCAAGCAAGGGTATTTGCCTCAATTTGGGGAAGTTGTAGACTGCACAATTAAAATAGATGCAGTCACCAGAAGATCAAGAGGATTTGGATTTATAGTTTTCAAAGATACATTCAGTGTTAACAACATTGTGGAATTGAAGGAATCCAAACTGGATGGCAAATTGATAGACACAAAAAAGACCAAAGCTTTGAATGGGAAGAAAAGCTCAATTTTGTGGATGAATTGAGCTCAGATACTTCTACAGAACAAATTTTAAAATATTGTGGAACCTTTGAAGACACTGAAAATATTGAACTTCTCATTGATACAAAAACAAATGGAAGAAGAGGTTTTTATTTCATCACATAAAGAGATGAGCCAGTAGAAAAAACTGTTAGGAAGTAGATTATCATCCAGTTGGTTCTGGGGAGTGTGCCCTCAAAGCTGTCCCACTCAGAGAGGTATATAGGCCGCAGCAGCAACAACAAAAGGAAGGAAGGGGGGCTGCTACTGGTGGATGAGATGGTATTAGGGGTCATGCAGAGGTTAGGGCCAAAACTGGAACTAAAGGTTTAATAACTATTGTGATCAAGGATATGGAGATTACAATAGTGCCCATGGTGGTGATCAAAAGTATAGTAGCTGTGGCAGCTCTGATTCTACCGGGTATAACAATGGGAACTATGGATAGGGATAGGGATATGCTGACTACAGTGGCCAGCACGGTGCTTACAGCAAGGCATCTCCAGAGTGTGGCAATCACCAAAACAACTATTAGCCATACTAATGGAGGACGTTGGAGAAAACAGGAAGAGATTGCTGAAGTAACCAATGTTGCAGGATGACACTGAAGATTGGTCTTTGTTGCTCTAAGATAATTATTTTGTAAAATACTTTCTCATGTATAAGACACAACTGTGTCCAACTGCATATAGCCACCAATTACTTTTCTTTGTTTTTAACTTGTTTTTTTGCTATCTCTGCTATGATTCAGTGTGGATTTGTGTTTATACAAATTTTATTTGTATGATTTCATGTTAATTATCAAATCAATAAATAAATGCTTCCTAATGTGAAAAAAAAGAATGACTGTAAGAATAAATTGAAAAATCCATAACAAGAAATAAAATTTATTATACAACCCTATATGTATGGCTGAAGTTGATAAACTAAGTATCTACAATAAGGAATTTGTAAAAGAATACCATAAAATACCTAAGGAAAGCAGAAATAGGAAATTAGTAAAACTAATGTCACAGATTAATATAAAATAAATACAATAGAGGTTAAATAAAGTAAAAAATTGGTCCTATATAAATACTTCGCTACCAATATTGAGAATCCTCTAGCAAGGCAGACCAAGAAGAATAAAACAAAAGGTAACAAATAATATTAGGAATAAATATGTATAATTACCTATGCACTAGAGATTTTTACATAATAAATGACTGAATAACTATGTCAATATATCTAAAAATATGCAAAAATAGATTGCTAAATTATGTTACCATATTTGATCTGAAATAAAATCTTAAAAGTTCTATAAACTAAAAGAAAATAATTTGTAATTCAAAGTTTTTCTACAAAGAAAGACACACATGACCCTGGCTAGTTGGCTTAGTGGTAGAACATCAACCCAGCATGTGAAAGTCCTGGGTTCAATTCCCAGTCAGGATATACAGGAGAAGTGACCATCTGCTTTGCCTCCCTTCCCTCTTCCTCTTCTTTCTCTCTCTCTCTTCTCCTGCCACAATTGGTGGTTCAATTGATTTGAGCATGTTGGCCCCAGCTGCTGAGGATGGCTCTGTGGAGCCTTGGCCTCAAGCACTAAAAAAAGCTCAGTGCAAGCTTGGCCTCAGAGGGACAGAGCATTGGCTCTAGACAGGGGTTGCTGGATGGATCCTGGTCGGGGTGCATATGGCAGTCTGTCTCTCTATCTCCCCCCTTTTAACTTTAAAAAAAAGAAAAAGAAAAAAAGTCACATATAATATCATAGGGAAGTTTTACCTAACACTTAAAAGACAGATAATTTTAATCTTATACAAATGGGAAAAGCAAAAAGATTCTCAAATTCATTCTGAGGTTGCATCTCCTTAATACAAAATTAAGTCCTATTACAAAATTAAAGAACAATTTTACACATAAAATTTTATCTAAAATTCTAAAAAATATAACTGAATATAAACAACACATTTCAAAATAATGGAAAACTATAAACAATCTAAATACCTATAGGCAAGAGAATGAATAATTTCTGGCACACTCATATGATGGAGTACACATATAATATATCATAAGCCCATAAAAGAAAAGTGAGAGGCTATTTAAGCACAAATTTCAAGACAATAGTAATCTCAGCATGAAATGAGAACTTGATCTCAAGGAAGAGAACACACTACGCTTCAAAGGGCGGGGGGGGGGGACTGTTTTATTTCTTAAGCTGGGGTGATGCTACATATTTATGCTATTTGGAAAATATTAAATACAGTCATCCCTCACCATATTGTGGTTCACTTTTCACGATCTCACTGTATCATGGATTTTTCAATTGTATATACTTAATTTTGTATCATGGATTTTTTGCTATATCATAGGATTTTGCAGTATTTATGTATTTTTATATACTTATTATTTAATTATTTTTGTGGTAAAATAAGCATTTTTCACCTAAAAATTGAAAATTATAAAAATATAAAAATATTACTTAAAATGTATTAGTATTTATTGGTACCTGTATAGAATTTTATATGTTGTTAAAATTATGTAGGTTTAAAAGCATAGAAAGTGTTTAAGAGCATAAGAAGTGTTTATAAGAGTGTAGGGAGGGTTTATAAAGCCTTAAAATATATATAAATAATAAAATAAGTATAAAGTTTCTACTTTGCGGATTTTCACCTATTGTGGGAGGTTCTGGAACCTAACACTTGCAATAGACAAGGGATCACTGTACTACACATGAAAATTTGAATTTATAGATTTCTTTTCTAACTAGCGATGCTATAAAACTGAGTACATTATTGTCTATAACAATATCATACACTTATATTTTAAAATTACATTCATTAATTTTATACAGCCCCATTTCCTCAACTATATTGAATGCCTGCTTTGATCATTTATTAGTTTCTTGGACAAAAAGTTTCTCAATTGATAAGAATCACCTGATTTACTCATCAGATGATAATATAATATTAATAATATAGCTGTCTCAGCTACATGTCTACATTTAACCTAAACTTACATTCTGAATTTTTTACGTTATTAACTGTGCTTGGCATTTATGTTTTGCATGTAACTCACTACTTTCTTGCCTAGATCCTGACTTTAATATACCATTCCATATAAGCAATTCCAATCTTCAGAATGATCATGTCCTAAATAAAAACGCATAAACTCTGATTAATTTACTGCAGGTCTAAGTTCAACATTGGGTTAATCTATTCCCTTCAAAGAACTGTTGGCCCAAGAGCCCTTCCGTTTTACAATTTGTTGAAGGATAACAGAGCTTTAAGCAGAGCTGATTTTAAAAAGAAAAAATAAATAAAAAGGTTTAGTAGAATAATTGCATATTTAACACCTACCATAATTTCCACTTACAATGGCATTTAAATCATTATTTAGTGCAAGTATTTTCCTGCCCTTATTTTCTCTTGTAAATATTTTTAAATGCATTATTATTATTATTATTATTATTATTATTGATTTTAGAGAGAAAGAGGAAGGGAGAAAGAGAAAAACATCGATTTTGTTGTTACACTTATTTATGCATTCATTGGTTGATTCTTGACCAGGGATTAATCCTACAACCTTGGCATATTAGATGATGCTCTAACTGAGCTGTGTGACCATGGCCTGGAATATATTTTTATTATGATTTTTGCTCTTAATAATAATGATATAAATTTTATAGACTGTTAAGTCCCAAAAAAGGAAAATATTATAAAAATTGTTTTTATTTAGAAAAATGAAATGTAATGGGGTAACATTGATAAGAGCACATTGGTTTCAAGTAAACATTTCTATAGCATTTGAACTGTTATTACATTATGTATCCATTACCCAAAGTCAAATTATTTTCCGTCACTATATATTTGTCCCTCTTTACTCCCCTCCCCCTGCTCTCCTCTCCACAACCCCCTTGCCCTAGAAACCACTTCACTTTTACTTCAGTATATGAGTATCAGTTTTATATCTCACCTGTGTGTGAAATCATACAGTTTTTAGCTTTTTCTGGTTTACTTATTTCAGTGAGTATATTGTCATAAATGGTAATATATCATCATTTCTCATGTCTGAGTAGTATTCCATTGTATATAAGTATCACATCTTCTTTAATCCTCTATCAAAGGTAAAAAAATGTTTCTAATTCTGCCATATAATAGACTATTATTTTTCTAGTATACTTATAAAATTCAAAAGTCTATAAAACCTTCAATGAAAGATTATGGTATAATTATACCAACAAAACTATTAATATTTAAATAACTTTTTCCAAATATCTTGAAAACATCACATATTTGGATGCTGAATATGTCTTAGATTAATATTGAAAATGTTTTACTTATTTCCTAAAATGTTATAAATTCTACTGTTTAAAATAATGTTTGAGGCCCTGGCCGGTTGGCTCAGCGGTAGAGCATTGGCCTGGCGTGCGGGGGACCTGGGTTCGATTCCCGGCCAGGGCACATAGGAGAAGCGCCCATTTGCTTCTCCATCCCCCTCCTTCCTCTCTGTCTCTCTCTTCCCCTCCCGCAGCCAAGGCCCCATTGGAGCAAAAGATGGCCCGGGCGCTAGGGATGGCCCCTTGGCCTCTGCCCCAGGCGCTAGAGTGGCTCTGGTCATGGCAGAGCGACGCCCCGGAGGGGCAGAGCATTGCCCCCTGGTGGGCAGAGCATTGCCCCCTGGTGGGCAGATTGTCACCCCTGGTGGGCGTGCTGGGTGGATCCCGGTGGGGCTCATGCGGGAGTCTGTTTGACTGTCTCTCCCCGTTTCCAACTTCAGAAAAATACAAAAAAAAAAAGTAATAATAATGTTTGAATATGAGAACTTCAATATATCTGTGATCCTTACAATGGTCATAGTGTCCCTATACTAGCTTTAGTAAGTCTTTTGATATTTTTAACTATTTTTCTTTACAGACATAAATTTTTTTAAATAAATGTCTTTTAATAGATAAACTATATTATATACCTTATACAGAATTATTTCAAATATAATTACATTTGTTAAATTGACTTTGTCTTACAAACATTGAAAGACAGGAATCATTGGCTTTATTATTATTTAACTTTGATCAATAACATTTAATGTGTTTGAGACATGAAATTAAACACTAAAAATTATACATAATTGTGCTTTCTAGTATTTGGTACATAAATAATTAAAATAATTAGAATTGCTTACCTTCTTATTCCTTGTCGTTGTAACTGCTGTACAGGTGGCTTTTTTCTTTAAAGTTGTACCGCCTCTCTCCTCCAAGATCATAATGACTGGTGCACTTCCACTTAACATCTGTGACTTAAATAGGACATACATTATATAAATGAGAAACAAAGAGTCTACCTCTCTGTTTTACAATATGAATTTTAACTCAAAAATGTGGTTTACAGAAATATGGCCCATAATAGAACTGCTCTAAATATAGTATCATTTTGGTTACCACCCAAATTCTACTGGCCAGGTTTCATTACCAAAATGAGCATGCTAATATAAACATGCACATCTGGAGAATTACATGTACATGTGTATACACGTACAGGTTGATGTCATGCTCAACAGTCGAGTCTCACGGATGTTTACTAAGACAATTCTTAATGTGCAGATGAGTATCATGACTAACTTGTCACTCTGTGTGATGGTTTCACTTTTGTCAATGACCAGGTGTTTATAGTTTGAAGCTAAAGAGAAAAGGGGCTCAATCATGAGAGGGGCCGATTATTTTCTTGGTGTTCATGATCAAAGAATACAGATCTCGGCCATTGCAAACACTTCACAAGTGCATGCCATGCTATTATAAAACAGGATAGATAAAAGATGGAGGTCTCAATTTAAATGTTCTTTCCTCAGGGAAAAAAAACCCTGATTCTCTAATCTAAGATAAAACTCCTACATTGTGTATCCAGAGCTTTCTAACTTTTCAATATTCATTCCACATATAATACATAATTGTAATTAATTGTTTAATCATTATCATAGATTGGATTCTCTATAAGCAGAGCCTGACATGGGATTCACAAGACAAGTATCTTATTAAGAGGGGGCTCTCAGAAGAAACCTGGATGGGAGTGAGGGAACAGGACAGGGAAGGAAAGGAAGTTAAGCAAAGGTGTAGTCAGGGTGAAGTTTAACTTCAGCCTCATCACACAGGAGACCTTTGAAACACAAATTGTCCCACAGAGTATATCATGCCTTGAAGTAAGGTTCTCACAGTTTAACACACAGCATCAGTCAGCCTTGGCACAAAAACTGCCTCGAGACAATAGAGAGGCAGAAGCTTCATTCCTGGGCATCTCCAGGCAAAAGGACTCCAGTATCCCCAGAGGAAAACTTTAGGCAAAGTTATAGATGGGGTCACTACAGCAGAGTTCTAGTGTGGCAGTGGGGATAGGCACACCAAACCAGCAGAATGGTTCCCAGAATCTCTGGCAGGCACCAATGAGTCTGTGGCACCCACCTTTCTTCTCTGAAGTGGAAGCTCACTAATGGCAGAGGCAGTTTCACATACTAGAGACTCAAGAAATATTTACAGTAAGAATGGGTAAATAAATGGATCAATGGGATTATTTGGCAGTTAAGAAATCATGTTTCTAACTTCTTTAAAATTCACTATCATCTTAATGAAAATAGACTTGTACTGTATTTGGATTCAAAGCACTAATATTCAGGTATAACATTTGAGTATAGAGAAAAACCCACTGATTAAAATACACACCACTTAGTTTAATACCCAAAATTGTTATTATAATTTTCAGGTTAATCATTATTTTTTTAAATTTTTTGTTCAGTTTAAGTCAACACATTACTTTTGTGTATATTCAGGATATAAAGGCTAGTATTTAGCAGATAATTTAGGTAAGCAGAAAAGCAGAGTTCTGGGTCAAAGAATTTATTATCTCGTAATTTGAACATATTAGCAAGCCAATGAATTAATGTTGATTAGTTTATACAATTAACTTATTACTATCCACTGTCAATAATTGGTGATACAAAATGTTTATATATTTGCAACATTAATTAAATGTATTTTATACTGTTTTACACGTAGGGTATGTCATGAACATTTTAGTTTTTCTACATTTTCTTCATGTTTATAGTAATGGATATATATACACAAGCATATATACATATATTGCATTTTTGCACATTCTATTTGATTATACTACAATTTAGTAAAATATTTTAGTATTGAATACTTTAATTCATAATTTGCAATGATTATTAAAGCTATAGTGAACATATTTGAGGATATTTTGGCTTCTGTTTGTGTGTGTTTCTTGCCTTTGAGTCCTGGCAACTCCATGAATGAGTGATGTCCACAGTGTTCTGTCTTCAACAGCCATGCTTGCTCCATGCTAAAGGCTTCTTTTATGGAGTTACCATATTTTTTGCTCCATAAGACGCATCTGACCATAAGACACACCTAGGTCTTAAGAAGAAAAATAAGAAAAAAATAGTCTGAACCAAATGGTGTGTTAAAATATTTAATAAAATACTGTATTTTTTATTCCATAAGATGCACCGGCATTTTCCCCTACACTTTTGGGGGGGAAAATTGTGTCTTATGGAGTGAAAAATACAGTAATCATTTTATATTTGATCTTCTTAATTTCTTGCTGCCTTCTATTTTACCCAATATTATTGTCTTCTACAAGGAAACTGCCTTTATTTGGGATAGAATTAGGAATGAAATTTTAGTATTGGCCTTCACCATTTGGCTCAGTGGTAGAGCATCAGCCTGGTGTGTGGATGTCCTAGGTTCAATTTCTAGTCAGGGCATACAGGAGAAATGGCCATCTGCCTCTTCACCCCTTTTTTTCTACCTTCTCTCTCTCTACCTCTTTCTTCTCCTCCCACAGCCATGGCTCAGTTGGAGCAAGTTGGCTCTGGGTGTTGAGGATGGCTCCATGGCCTTGCCTCAGGTGCTATAATAGCTCAGTTGCCAAGCAATGGCCCTAGATGTACAGAGTATTACCCCATGGGAGTTTGCCAGGTAGATCCTGGTCAGGATATATACAGGAGTCTGTCTCTCTGCCTCCCTGCTTCTCATGTAAAAAAATTATTTTAAAAAAGAAAATTTAACATTTGAGTCTAAGGCAACTTAATTTTTCTGCCATATTGATTTTAAGAAAGTCTCTGCTAAATTACTAAGTTAGCAGTAATGAATGAATATGGCAACATCTCTGCAGTATTCTAGAATTGTATATTTTAGTTTTTGCTTGTTAATTTAACTGTTTAAAGCAATATCTTAAGATTTTATATTTCTTGGATAATTAGAGATGCCAATATTTACCTCATTTAACAAGTTTATAGCCTTGGCTGCTTGGCTTACTGTTGGAGCAGCGACCCAGCATATGGAAGTCATGGGTTTGATTCCTGGTCAGGGCACAAAGGAGAAACAACTATCTGCTTCTCCACCCCTCCCCCTTTCCCTCTTGCTCAGTGTGCGCGTGTCTCTCTCTCTTCCCCTCCTGCATCCAAGGCTCCATTGGAGCAAAGTTGGCCCCAGGTGCTGAGGATGGCTCCATGGCCTTGCCTCAGGCACTAAAATAGCTCAGTTGCCACCCAGGAGAGCAGCAACCCAGACAGGCAGAGCATCACCAGGTAGGGGGCTTGCTGGGTGGTTGAGCCACATGTAAGAGTCAGTCTCGGCCTCCCCACCTATCACTTAATTAAAAAAAAAATTATTTCCACTTTACAAAATACCATATTGTTTGTCCACTAATTTATTTGGAACCTTGAATCTTTCTTATGCATCTGAATATACATTATTATATCATATTGAGAAAAATATCTATAACATATAACAATATTATCATTTTGTTTAGGTTTTATTTCTATTCTTTCCCAGAGATCAATATGCACACATATTTCATCATAATTTCCCCTATTAATTCTGAAAAAAAGTTATTGCATCACAGAACTTTTAATTATTCTACTCCATTCCTAATTTTTTAAATTGTCATTTTAACTATTATTTAATGCACCTGACGTGTATTTTAAATTAAGAGAGTAAGAGAGAAATAACATTTTCCACAACTGTTCCTTCCAAACATTCTTACATAATTTTATATGATAATTGTTTTAAATTTATCCCATGGAAGGTTTATGTTAGTATATAACAAGAGTTGGTGTATAATTATTGATATGTCAGACCTTGACCTTCTATTTCATTCAATGTTTAACATGTTGCTAAATTGTGTAGTATTTTATATACTGACACTATACAATACTTCTAATGTCGGTGGGGAAAGAAATTTTTTTATTATTTAATAATCCTACATATTATTTTATAAACATTCTTCCAGTTTACTTTTTATGAAGAATTATAACACCAAGTTCAAATTTCAGTATAATTATTAAAATTGAAATAATTTATATGCATTTCTAGAACTTGTATATTTAGTAGTAATTAAAACTAGTACATTGCAGGGATATATTCTATACATCCAATTATTCAAATTTTTATTTAAGTCTTCCAACAAAAGGAATATATAGTTTTTATATAAAGTTTCTGTACATAATAAAATTCAACTTTAACTCTAAATATTTATCTATATCTTACTCTGATGTATTTCTCTTTTTACAAAATTGTATTTTTAAGCTGTTGTTATTTACTGGAATATAGAAATACAAGATATTTTACACATTTGTATTACAACTAGATATTTATTAGTTCATTACAGATTTCTATGTATATTCAAAGTATATAATTTTATATATGTATGCACACACACTAAAATATACCCCTAGCCAATTTTTTACTTTTCATTTTTTTCCTGTACATTTTTATTCTCTTGAAATTCAAATGCTTTATTAATAGTATAGAAGTATCATTCTTTTTTTTTTGTATTTTTATGAAGTTGGAAACAGGAGGCAGTCAGACAGAATCCCGCATGCGCCCGACCAGGATCCACCCGGCACGCCCACCAGGGGGTGATGCTCTGCCCATCTGGGGTATCGCTCTGTTGCAACCAGAGCCATTCTAGTGCCTGAGGCAGAGGCCACAGAGCCATCCTAAGCTCCCAGGCCAACCTTGCTCCAATGGAGCCCTGGCTGCAGGAGGGGAAGAGAGAGACAGAGAGGAAGGAGAGGGGGAGGGATGGAGAAGCAGATGGGTGCTTCTCCTGTGTACCCTGGCCGGGAATCGAACCTGGGACTCCTGCACGCCAGGCTGACGCTCTACCACTGAGCCAACTGGCCATGGCGAAGTATCATTCTTGATTTTAAAATTAATCCATTCCCTCTAAAACTCTCAAAACAGCTGTGTGTCTCTTTTCTTTAAAAATACACAGTGAAATAAGTGAATCAGAAAAAAACAAGAACTGCAGGATTCCATACATTGGTGGGACATAAAAATGAGACTAAGAGACATGAACAGGCATGGGGTGGTTATGGGGGGTGGGGGGAGAAGAGGAGGGAGAGGGGGAGGGGTACAAAGAAAACTGGATAGAGGGTGACGGAGGATGATCTCTCTTTGGGTGATGGGTATGCAACAGAACTAAATGACAAGATAACCTGGAAATGTTTTCTTTGAATATATGTACCCTGATTTATTGATGTCACCCCACTAAAATAAAAATTTATTTATAAAAAAATGCACACATGTGTACTCCAATATACACACAGGTTTTTGTATAAATGTTGTATTGATTATTAGTACAAATACTAAAAAATAGTATTTTTTCTATTTAGCAAAAATTAACTTATTTTATATTGTAAAATATATTTACTAGGATTTTGTTTTGAATTTGGTCAATTACATTTTAGGTATCTATAAAAAATATTACATCTTTATTTCTAAGTTGTTGCTGTGATATTGTTAATTTTTTTTCTGATATCAATATTTATCCTTGAATTTCTAAGGGGAAAAAATCTCCTACTTGTTCATAGTGTAGTATTTTTAAGTATATAAAATGAAATCAAATTTTAAGTATTTTATTTAATCATTAAACTATAAAATTAAGATCTTTATCAGTGAATTTCTTATCTTTATCAATAAGAGGAATAGCAAATTGTTTTTCTCATTAAAAGTAACAAAGAAATATTAATGTAGAGTGGAAACCAGGTACTTCAAGAAGTTATTTTAAAGGAAGACAAAGAAGAAAATATCAAAAACAGGTAAAAAAAAAAAAAGGTCCTAAAACGCAAAACATCACACAAAATTTTTTTTAGAGCAAGTCCAATGGAAAATAGTCTCATTATACAAGATGAGGCAAAAGTAGGTTTACAGTTATTTATATGGAAAATAATATAATAATTAACAAGAATATAAGTATAAACTATTTTTGTGTACTTATAACTGTAAACCTACTTTTGCCCCACTTTGTATTTTCTATTAAATCTAATTATAACCCAGGATAAATATGACCATCAGGAATATTTTTAGTAACCATCTCTGCAGTTGTTGACAAAGAACAGTGAGCCCTTTGAAGATAGAGTTGTTCCTTATTGTTGCTGCAAATAAAAAAAATGCTTTCAGGGGATTGGGTAAAAAGGGCAAAAGGATCAAGAAGTACAAATTGATAGTTGCATAATAAACATTAGTATTTAAAATACAGTGAGAGTTATACAGTCAGTGATACTTTGGTGACTATGTGTGGTGCCAGACGAGTATTTGGGATAACAGATTTGTGAGGAACTGTCTGACCAGTAAGCGGAACACTGGAAACTAGTACAAAATAGTATTGAATGTAAACTTAAGAAAAAGAAACTGTACACTGGAAAATGATATAATTTTATTAGCCAATGTCACCCTAATAATTTTAACTTTAATTGTGAGAACAAAATGTTAACATTTTTTAAAAAAGAATACTTTTGGAATCTAATGTTTCATTTCTGATTTTATTTTATTATAATTTTTTCTACTTATAAAATTACTTGAGGTAGCTTTTTTTTTTTGTATTTTTCTGAAGTTGGAAACGGGGAGGCAGTCAGACAGACTCTCGCATGCGCCCGACCGGGATCCACCCAACATGCCCACCAGGGGGCAATGCTCTGCCCATCTGGGGCATCGCTCTGCTGCAACCAGAGCCATTCTAGCACCTGAGGCAGAGGCCACAGAGCCATCCTCAGCGCCAGGGCCAACCTTGCTCCAATGGAGCCTTGGCTGCGGGAGGGGAAGAGAGAGACAGAGAGGAAGGAGAGGGAGAGGGGTGGAGAAGCAGATGGGCACCTCTCCTGTGTGCCCTGGCCAGGAATCAAACCTGGGACTCCTGCATGCCAGGCTGATGCTCTACCACTGAGCCACCCGGCCAGGGCCAGCTTATTTTTTATATATTAAACTATTTGGTTTTTATTTGCATAAAAATTCAATTATGGATTCATTCTCTAAATATTTTAAAACATACAAAGAAAATATTCTGGACTGATATAAAATATGTGAACATTCCTCTGAACCTTTCAAGTGCCCATCTTGTCAGTGTCTTAAACTCCTATTTAACCTTTGAAACATTTTTTAATGAAAAATCTTTCTTGAGTGTAAGCTGCATTTTTACATGAAGAGTTTGGTGCCCTGCCCATTGTCAATTGTATCTTTGTTTCTGGTAGATATAATGGAATAGGTAGGTTTAAGAGCTGAGGGGTGGAGGAGGATCTTAAATCTGCTAAATACTAGTAGTGTGAGACTGAATGATCTATTGAAAGATTTTGCTCTTTTTGCTAAATGGATATGCCACTTCCCTCTCACAGCATTGATATGAGTCTTTTATAAAAGAATATGTTAAATTTTAACAAAATTAGTTCACTCTCACTTTTTTCTAAAATTTTATTTTTATATTTACATTTGACATAGAAATCTTGTCCCGTTACAATGCTTTGACGGTCGACTTGAGGTCAAAAATTTTATTTTATTCATCCTTGTATCTCATGTTTGACTCAGTGATTCTAGGAAATCAATTACTATGCTCTAGCCTCTGAGAATCAAAAAGACCAGAAAGTGCTTGCCCAGTTAATTCCTAACATTCCTTTATGTATTTGCCTAGAGTGCTTCCTGTGGTGCTGGTACCTACTGTGTATTACCAAAGACATGAGCACTTGTCTCTCACTAAGTGCTTGTTGGTGATGAAGGAAGGAAATAAATTGATTCGGTTGCCTTATTCCAGTTTGGAAGAAATGTAATGAATATTTTTTATGACCTGATTATACAAACGTTTTATTCCTGTGTGTCTGATCTCTAGTGTCAATATCAGTCTGGACTGTGGCTCTCAATCCTCTGCCACTTTGAGAAAGCTCCAGGAGCCTCCATTATTGGCAAATCTATGTGGAACAGTGATACACAGATGAAAAGTTATAAATTAAGTCATTTCCTCTGTAGAAAATGGGACACTTGAAGTGAGACTACTCCAGAGGGATCACCCTTGCGTAGAGGAGCAGCTGCTCAGGAAGGTCTTCATTCTGGGACAGGTCTGAGATTTCTCGGAAACAATATTATGTGTTGGTCCCTAAGCTACTTTCAGTTTTCTCTCATTTATCACAGCCCCAAACAAAACTGCTACAAGACTCTAAAATCTGTAATAAGATCTATGCCAGGTTAAAAGCTTTTCATTGAACACTCACCTAGCAGGAAAGACACCACTATCACAAAGGTGGTTTCCTCAGGCTCGGGTTTTCCCACTGCACTCTGCTGTGCTGACCTCTGCAATCTCCCCAAATGTGGAGAACTCCACTGCATAATTGGCAGTTGGGCACTTCATTGGCATTTTCTCTGACCTAGGGGGAAGAAAGAGAGGAATTTCCTTGAGGCAAGTACAGAAACACATTTCTTGAGCTTTATTTCAAAATTGGGAGGATTGGATTGAAAAGCCCAATAAATTGGTATGTGAGGTTTATATTCATACCAAATCATTAGGAGAAATGACTTCCACACAGCAGTAAACCTCTTTGTATCAAGCTGGTAATACTAGGGAGGAGAGGAAGAGTAAAAAGTGAGTCAGGTAATGCTGATATTATTTTGATTTGTTACTATTATTGATCAAAATGTATCATCAAAGCATCACAATATTAAAACACATTCAAAACTGTATAGAAAATGGAGCTTCTGTCCCTGCGATTTTCTGCCTGCCTCGCGGTCAATACGTTTTTATTATCAGTATCAATTAAACTATTTCTCTGTTTCAGTATCAATTAAACTATTTCTCTGTTTGTGTGTTTGTTTTGTTCATAGCCTCTAACAACCAAACAATGTTTAATTCCCACAAATTATAATCCTTCTAAATGATATTGGCATCTAAGCCATGCAAGTCCACCTTAAAAGGGCCAGCATTTTAAAACATACACCGCAGTCCTTCATACATAATATTTTTTTGTCTTAGGAAAAATGATAGGTATTTATAAGGATTAGCTTACATGTTTTAAGAAGGGCAACAGAAATCTATTTGCAAGTCTGAAATGCATTTTTATTATACTTAAAATTGTTTACATTATTTTTAAGAAGATGGTGTCCCAAGAGTACATGGAAGTTTTATTACTCTTTTTAAATATTGTGTTTAATAATTCTATGTTAAATTATGTTAAATGTTTTACTTATAAAAATTACTTTGTAGCATAATTGTTTAGTAGGTATGTCATTAAGCATTCTACTTACTAAGTAAAGGAAATGAGATTTAATTACCAAAATTAATGCTAACAAAATGCATTATTTATTCCTTAATTATGCTTTAAAATATTGGTATTAATTCCTGGGAGAAAGCACAAAGATATTTTCTGCTTTTGATAAATTAATCAAAAAATGTGAAGTAATTGTCAGTAATATTTTTCTTTGGACTTCAAATAAGCATCTACCTCCTCAGTGCACTATTTGGGGGAAAATCAGTTAAAACAATAGTCTTATGAGGCTAAGGAAAGAAAATTGTACAAATCAATATGTCTGTAACCTTAAAATGGAAAATATGAATTATTACAAAGCAAGGTTGTCTATCAAAGAAAGTAATCTATTAGAAACTAATGTAGACCAATCAGATACTATGTCTAATAAAATTGAATCATCAGAAGTTTAATCATTTTTTAGTGAACAATTATACAATTAATTGCCCTTTCTTGACCTTTCAGTTAAGGTTAGAATCTCACTGATAAAATCTTCATAAAACACCACCATTTAAATCATATTTACATGGGAGCTCAGAGACAGGTCTCAGTCATCATAGCTGCAGCAGTTTGAAAAAAACAATAAATAACAGTAGTACTGGGTTTTAACAAAGAATAAGATTACTATCCTTGAGTATATGTTGATTTTATTTTTTAACTTTTATACAATACTGTTAACTTTTTCACTTGATAAACAATTCAATAAACGTTAACATATGCATAGACTTGTGTAACTGCCACAATAACGATACAGAGCAGTTTTATCACAACACAGAATCACTTGTGCTGTCCTTTTATAGTCGCCTCCTTCTTTGAGCCTACATCTGCCAACCATTGATGTCTAAAATTCTAATTATTTCTTTCTGAAATATCATACAAATGCAATCATACAGTATATATCCTTCAGGAACTGGCTTTTTCATTCAGCCTAATACCTCTGTGATTCACCTGAGTTGTTGCATATTCAGTAGCCCCCCCTTAATCCATGCTTTCACATTTAGCAGTTTCATTGTCCCTGATTTCAGCTATCTGCCCTCAGCCAAGGTCCAAAAATATTAAATAAACAATTCCAGAAATAAACAATTCATAACTGTTACATTGCATGATGAAATTTTACACTGTTCCATGCCATTCTGCCCAGGATGTGACTCAATCCTGTGTCCAGTGTATCCACACTATCCACTATCCACCCATCGATCACTTAGTAGGTGCCTCAGTTACCAGATCAACTGTCTTGGTAACAGAGTGCTTGTGTTCAAGTAACCCTTATTTTAATTAATAACAGTCCCAAAATAAAAGAGTAGAGATGCTTGCAACTCAAATAGGCCAAAAAGAAGCTGTGAAGAACTTCCGTTAAATGAAAAGGAGACAGTTCTCAGAGTAAAGAAAGAAAATAATCTTATGCCGAGGTTGCTATGATCTATAGTACCATAAGAACAAGTCTTCTATCTGTGAAATTATGAAGAAGAAAAAAGAAATTTGTGCCAGTTTTGCTGTCGCACCTCAGACTGCAAAAGTTACAGCCATGGTGCTTATAAATGCTTAGTTCAGATGGAAAAGGCATTAAATTTCAGGGTAGAAGAAATGAACAGAAAGCATGTTCTGACTGACAGCAATCTGTTGCACCAGAAAGGATCGAGCCTATACAAAGACTTCAACAATGGATCCCCAAAATGAGTGACACCATGACATTTACTGCAAGAAAGGGATGGTTACACAGATCAGGAATAGGTTTGGTATTTTATCAGCTCACATCATCTCAAGACAAAGAAGGGTGAATACAGTACAGCAAGATATTTTGAGAGAGACAGAGAGAACCCACCTTCATATAACTTTTATTACAGGCTATTATTCTGTTCTGTTTTAGTATTAATAATTGCTGTTAATCTCTTACCGTGCTTAACAAACTTTATCATTTCGTATGCATAGGGTTTGGTACTATCTGGTTTCAGGCATCCACTCAGGGTCTAGGAAGATATCTCTTCCGGATAAGGGGGCACTACTATTGCATATCAGCAGTTTGTTCTTTTTTTGTCAATAATTAGAATTTAGCTGCATGAATAGGCACAGTTTGTGAGTGAATGGTCACCCACTGAAGGACATTTAGGTTCTTTTGAGTTGGTTTTTGTTTTATGTTTGCAAATATGAATAAAGCCGCTAGAAACATTTTTCCACAGGTACCTGTGTACATATTGGTTTTCAACTCTCTAGTCTTTATACCCAGCATTGGGATTACTGAGAAATATGGTGTTACATGTAACTTTATAAAACACTGCCCAGTGTTTTTAGAGTGGGTGTAACATTTTGCATTCCCACCAGCAATATATTATCTCTACTTACTCTGAATGTTTGCCAGCTTTTAATATAGTCAGAAGTTTTTCAAAATTTATTGAAAAATTTTAAGGAAAAAGGCATAAAAAGGCATTTATTTTATTGTTAGTATCCTTCTTAATAATGCCCAGAATTTTGTTATAGTGTTAAACAGAAGACTTCACAGAGAAACTAAAAAATATATATATATATATATATATATTACTTCTATTTCTTTTTCTTACAATGACTGAAAGTGTATAAGTACTTGTTCTATAAATACATATTTTTAAATTTATTTTTAATTTATTAGGATGAAATGATCTGCCAAATCATATATATTTTAAGTGTACAACTCAATATAACATTAAATTTAGTCATTATAAGAGTTGTGATATCTTATTTTAATTTGCCTTTCTTTAATGGCTAATGAGATTGAACATATTATCATATTTTTACCATCATTGTATCTCTTTTTGCAAGTGTGTGTTCAAGCATTCTGACCGATTTTTTCTTTTTGCTTTTTTTTTTTACAGAGACCGAGAGAGTCAGCGAGAGGGTTAGACAGGGACAGACAGACAGGAACGGAGAGATGAGAAGCATCAATCATTAGTTTTTCGTTGCGCATTGCAACACCTTAATTATTCATTGATTACTTTCTCATACTTGCCTTGACTGCGGGCCTTCAGCAGACTGAGTGATCCTTTGCTCAAGCCAGCGACCTTGGGCTCAAGCTGGTGAGCTTTTGCTCAAACCAGATGAGACTTTGCTCAAGCTAGAGAGCTCAAGGTTTCAAACCTGGGTCTTCCGCATACCAGTCCGATGCTCTGTTCACTGTGCCACCGCCCGGTCAGGCCTGACTGATTTTTAAATGGATTATTTCCTGATTGTTGAATTTTGAGTGTTCTTCACATATTCTAAATACATTTCTATATTGATATAAAATTTTCAAATATTTTTACCCAATCTGTAGTTTTCTTCATTTTCTTACAGTATCTTTCACATAGCAAGTTTTTTAATTATGATAAAGTCTAATTTATACTTTTCTTTTATGGACTCTGCTTTCAGCGTGTCAAATTTACAACTTCATCTACTCCCAAGCCACATAGAGTTTCTCTTCTACTTTTTTCTAAAGGATTTATTGTTTTATGTTTTGTATATAGATCCATAGTCCATTTTGAGTGACTCTTTGTGTAAGATTAGAGGTTTAGACTGAGATTTATTTCTTTTCCTGTCCCTTTTATCAAAGTATCCCTTTATCAATGTCACACTGTCTTGATCACTGTAGCTATATAGTCTTCAAATCAAGTTAATATGATTCCTATAAGTATACTTTATTTATCAGACTGATATAAATAAATATTTGAATAAATAGATATATGGGAAAAAAAGACTAAACCTTTCATACAGAGTACTTAAAAATAATATAGAATGAATGAGGAAAATATAAAATTACCATTAGATCACACAGTGATCATTGCAATAGGCAATATTCATTGAGAAATGCCAAAATTATTAGTGAGCAAAATGTTAAGGAGAAACAGGATAATTATTTGGACTGTAGATATCCTCCCAAAATATTTGTGCTAGTATGATAGTTTTAACATATGTTTTCAAATTGTTTGATACTCCTCTCTGAAGGAGAGATTAATTCTCCTCCCTTTAAATGTGACCTGGATTTAATGACTCATTATAACACAGAGAATATGAAAAAAATAATAGTTTTACAATGTTGAAACTTGGCAGACAGCACTTTAACCAAATGATCATGTTTGGCATCACCAGCAAAAAATCATGTTGATTTTAAGTACTATGATATGATGAAGTAAAAAAGGCATATTGCCTCTGTGATACAATTTCCAAAAATATATAACCTCAATATAATCTCAAAAGACATCAGATAAATCTAAATGTCTATAAAATATTGACCAGGACATTTCCAAAGTGTCAAGGTCATGAAAGACAGTAAAAGACTGTCACAGAGTAGACCTGACTGTAGAAACATGATGACTAAATGTAACATGGCATCCTGTATTAAATGTAGGGAATGATAAAACCATGAAAGAAATGGTAAAAACCACATGAAGTCTAAGTTAATATCATTGTACCAATGTTAATTTCTTAGTTTTCCTAACTATACCTTGGAAGATTTGTGAAGGGTCTAGTGAATTCTCTGTAGCATCTTTGTAACTCTTCTGCAAACCTAAATTTTCAAAACAAAATATATAAAACCATGTTTTCCTTTGTTTAGTTATAAGTATCATAGCATTAAAAATTTAGAGGTTTTTGTTTATAACCTCCAGTAAAGGAATTAATCATAAGCATAAAACAATCTTTTTGCTCCCAAAAACTTACATTTCCCCATTTTTTTTATTAAGTCAATAATTTCCAGTAGTGAATAAGAAGTCAATATAGGGTATTTTAATATATATATATACTCTTGAAGTATCTTTCTATTGCTTTTGCTAATGTTTTCTGTTTTTCTATCCTTTGAAAAATACACCAAAAATTTTCTTGGGGAACCTCTCTCCCTTACTTTAGTTAACTTGGTTTTGCATGGGGCTGTTTAAGGTAGGTATAAAGTTTAAGACTGGACCTTCAAAGAGTTCTCTGTGCCTGGTGTTAGTGATAGATTCTAGGATGAGTACATTCCTCTTCATCAGGGGTCCCCAAACTACGGCCTGCGGGCTGCATGCAGCCCCCTGAGGCCATTTATCCAGCCCCTGATGCACTTCCGGAAGGGGCACCTCTTTCATTGTGGTCAGTGTGAGGAGCATAGTTCCCATTGAAATTCTGGTCAATTTGTTGATTTAAATTTACTTGTTCTTTATTTTAAATATTGTATTTGCTCCCGTATTGTTTTTTTTACTTTAAAATAAGATATGTGCAGTGTGCATAGGGATTTGTTCATAGTTTTTTTAATAGTCCAGCCCTCCAACGGTCTGAGGGACAGTGAACTGGCCCCCTGTGCAAAAAGTTTGGGGACCCCTGATCTTCATAGTTCAACCACAACTAATTCTGAGTCTTTTTTTCTTACAGAGACAGAGAGAGAGTCAAAGAAAGGGATAGATAGGGACAGACAGACAGGAACGAATAGACATGAGAAACATCAATCATCAGTTTTTTGTTGTGACACCTTAGTTGTTCATTGATTGCTTTCTTATATGTGCCTTGACCGTGGGCTTTCAGCAGACAGAGTAACCCCTTGCTCAAGCCAGCGACCTTGGGTCCACGCTGGTGAGCTTTTGCTCAAACCAGATGAGCCCGGGCTCAAGCTGGCAACCTCGAGGTCTCAAACCTGGGTCTTCCACATCCCAGTCCAATACTCTATCCATTGCACCACCACCTGGTCAGGCAATCCTGAGACATTTTTTAAGTTCCTTGAAAATGACTATCTCTCGTTGCACTGAACTTTTATGATTTATATCATCTTAATCACAGAGCTATTGAGACCCACAAGATAGAGATTAAATCAACACATTGGTAAGCAGACCAAGAAATTGAGGAGAATGAAAAAGAGAAATACCTGGTCTTGATGACATTATTTAAGCTACTTTACTTAGCTATGTTTACAGACTGTCTTCTGAAAAACCCCAGACTTTTTAATTTTATGAGAAAATAAATTTCTTAACTAATATTTTGCAATTTGTGGGGAAATTAGAATTATGAAATATGCACTTTACATCCAAAAAGTCATCCAAAATTACAGATATACATGTTGGATATAATAAATATGAGGTATTTATTTATGTCCTTCTTAGACAAGAGATGAAACAAATGATTTATTCTAAACTATACTGATTTATTTCATACCCGTTCTATTTCAAGATGACGTGTAAAATGACAACTCATCTTGCCTTTCAGTTGCTCACAACACAGATGATAAAACAAAGATCAAAAGAGCCCAAGACATGTATCTTGGTGAAGAACAATGCAATCAATCAATGCTAAAAAATGAATAGAGTACTATGAGTGTAATATTCAACAGCTCAAGAGAATATATTGGATAGCACCTAAAATGAGCCCCAAAAGACTTAGAAAGTTCAAAATCAAGAATCTTTATCATCTTATAGAGGATATAAATAAACTTTCCTTGTGTATCTAGAACCAAATTAAAGAAGCCATTAAAATTGAGTGTCTTCTAGAAGCAAGAATTTAAACAAATAAAACTATTCCTCTGCACTGTATATCTACTCAGCAGAAATATATATATATATATATATATATCCCATCTGCCTTCTGTGCAATCTATACCTTCAGTTATATCCATTTTCCCCAATTAATCTGAAATGCCATATTGAGTTTATAACTTATAATTTAAAATGTAAAAAAATGGACATCCCATTCTTATATGTTGAGTCATTGTATGACATACTTAAAAGGAAAACTGTTCCTTTCAGAAAAGATTGCTAAATTAAGAATATAGTGTTAGCAGAGCTTTGAAAACTATATCATGTATGATAAGATTGCATCCATATAATGCAGGTGACATGATTTTAAAATACAGAACCACTGAATTTGTGTTCTGATATATCATTTTAGCATTCTTTAAATTTCCTACTCTTGAATTTATCCCCTCCCACCCTTATTTACCCAAATGATTTACAAATTAAGTTGCATAAAACTCTATATAGAAGATTTGTAAAGGCACAATAAAAGGACTGGCAGATGTTCTTCAATTCACTCTTTGAGCAGGAAGGGCATGTAGAAATGGCACTGGTTTGAATGACATTTGGAGTAATGGCCTGCCATTCTGCTGGCACTTTTAGTGTTAAGCAAGTGATCTGCAAAGTAAAGTGGATTCACAGTGAGAGTCAGCACCAGTGCACAGGTCGCCCGTAAAAATAGAAGATTCCATTATTCTTCGGGCTCCCTAGAGGGAGCAAAGTCTCTAGCATCATTACGAGGACTAAATCTGACTTTTCTACCTCCCCTAATTTCCTCCTAGTAATTATAGGTCAAGCACTCTTTTGTAAATTATAAAACCTTTGTTCTTATCAAAAATGAATAGCTGAGGAAAAAATTATGAAAAGAGTCCAAGGAAAAAAATTTCAATTAGAAAACCAAGCTAATTTGGTATGACCAAAGACTGTCAGGCACACTGACAGTGCTCTATTATGCAGTCATTTGGGCTCTTTCAAATTAGTTATGTTAATGTCCTGTGAGTGAATGTAACACTTGGATGGGACAAGATTTCTGCAATTAATTTCTGCAGTCAGTGGAGAGACAAGCAAATTTATTTTCCCCCTCTCTGGGAATTGGTAGTGGAGGGTGTGAGGTAGCGAAAGTGCATTTAGGAACAGAGTACAAGCTAAACACAAGCCCTAAATAAAGCAGAAACAATGGGAGCCAATGCCTCCTCATTCATTCAATTGACAATGTTTTGCAGCTTAAACCTGTTTTATTAATTATGTTTGACATTTCCTTAATTAGTTTCATTTACACCAAATCAATCCCTACTGCTGTATGGCATCATTTATCATTTTGAAAAATTTGCATACTGAGTGCTGACTTTTCCTACTTAATTATACATTAAAAGTGTCAAGCGCACTTGCTGGCTGGCATTATCTGCGGCAGAAAGGTTTGTGGCTGGACGGTGATGGTATTAATCATTAAGAGCCCCCAAGTGCTGCTGGGTAATATCTGGGGAGTAGAGTGGCTCTCATTTTAACGCTAGAGAGCAAAAGTGCTTTTGTAAAATGACCCAGAGCAAAAACAAAATAAATGACCTAAACCATCCGGTGTACTGTAATGCTTTGCTCTTTCAATAAAAATATGTTGTGATAGAAAGGCTTATTATTTACTATTCATTTTCTGTAAATTTAAACACTATGAATTTAGTAATAGTAAATTTGTGATCTCTGCTTGGACTTGAAGACAAGGTATTTCAGTTGAATATATAATAGTGACTTGGTAGCATACATTCCAATATATGCCAACTTGAATGTGTTACTTTACAAATGAAAGCTAGAAAATATAGTATGCCATTAATACAGTGATTGATGTTGCTCATTTCTTTTCTACTTACAACTTTCAATGAATAAGCAACTATTTTTTACTGAACAACATGGAGCACAACTGAACATAGAATATGGCTGAAAAATCTAATACTATAGTAGAACTTTATTTGTATAATAGTTTCAATATTATGGAATGTCAGTGATGAAAAAATTATAAGACTATATAATTTTAAGCACAAAGCATGATTGTGAGCCATAGCAATGAAAGAGTTAACAAGAACCTGTTTGCAGATTGTGTATCAACTATGTCTTCCTTCATGTCAGAACCCAAACTTAGTGCATTTAATATTCAAATTCATTTTCAAATGCTTGCCCATTAACATAATATATGCTACTTTGCAAGCCCGGTCAGAGAAATCTGTAACTAAATAATTTTCAAGTTCCCTTCATATCAGATGCATTATATGCAGTGTGAAATTATTTCCCCACTCTATCCCTTTGCTGAACAGCAGAAGAGCAACACACAATATAGTAGATATCACTGCAAGTGTACTGCATTACTTAGGAACGACTACATGCAGAAAAGTTTATAATTGCTCATTTTAAGTGAGCACTTAATTGCCTATCTTCTGTATAATTATAAGGTTAATATGCAATTTCAATAGAAAAGAGGAATGTATATGGCACAAATGTATGAACAAATATTATAAATAACTCATATCTTTTCGGTTATTTCTGCTATGTCTTTAATGATGCCATTATTAACGTACTTGTTTTTTCTCACATGAAAATAATTCAATAATAGAAAATATACATCTAATTTAATATTTGATTTTGAGAAACACCAAGGTGATCCATGTATGTGGTGATAATTTCAGTTAAATTTTAAAAATAACATTGAAATCAATAGTATTGTTTTTATATATCTTGCATCCCCCAATTTTTTTTTATCTTTAAATCTATATTTACATTGTTTTTTAGCTTTAGAAGCCATGGTCCTTAATTCTAGTTACAAATTCAAAGGACAAAAGATTTTTCTCATCAGGAAAGAATAATAACATATCATACTAATATTGGTGATCATGATAATAAAAGATTGCCTATTTTAACATTTAGTATGTCTCAGTCACTGTGTTAAATGTTTTAGATATATTATATTTATTCTCACATTAATCTGTAGAGACAGATATATGATTAGCCTACTAAGATTAACAATTTTAAGTAACATATCTAAGGTCACAGATCTAAATGGCAAAGCTCAGTATTACAAAAAGATTGACACTCCAGTGTCCATTTGCCCAGTGATTTTGCTGAACTACATATGTTCAAAATATTCCACAAACTTCTAGAGTCATGTACTGCAATAAAAAAAAGAAATTCACCTTTTTGAATCTGACTGATATGCTTAAATTCAAGTCTATCACTTACCAATTACATGACTTTGGGCAATTTACTTAAATTTTCTGGGCTTTTTTCAAATCTATTGGGGTCAGTGTAGTTGTTTCATAGGGTTGTTGGGAGGAGTCAGCTCTGGTCACATCATAATACATAAGTGGAAAAGGTGACTTTTCCTGTTCCTATTAAATGTGAACTTTATCTTTATATTTGACCTTCAATTAGACTTAAGCCCTCCTTTGTCATCTTTGTTCACCACAATTCTCTAGACATATAGAACAAAATTGGGCATATTGCAGGAACTCCCAGTTGTCCATAGTAAGTCTGCATGTAAGGGAAATATTTTATATGCTGAGCGCTACAACTGATTCCTCTCATTGTCAAATAATGTTCCCCACCCAACCCCTTACAATACACTCAGACCTCTGTTTGCTTGGTGGTGGTGGGGGGGGGGGGGTTGGGATCTTTGCCCTTTCCCTTCACTGCTCCTTCACTGCCTTCTTACTTTACATCCAGGGCCAGGGCATTTCTGTTGTTTCTGCACTTTTCAACTTGCTTAGGAGATGCTGGTGTAATGGCAGAGTCTAATTTATGTTCATAATCTAATTATAGCTCACTCAAAGAGTTAAACCCAATCAAGAAACCAGGACTTGACTGCAATTTTTTACAAACAGCATATTCTATAATATGAAGCTCTATTTTAGTTTTAATATAACAGTTGATAACTGGATCCAATGTCAAAGACAAAATTTATCCCAAGTATTTAACATTTTCCAACATTTTGGAGGATATTTGATATTGTAAACTTTAAAACTGTAGAAGTACATTTTTCTTGGCACTAGGTTTTATTACATATTTTTAAAAGAAAAAATCTTCAAAGTGGAAATTGAAATTCAAATAATCACATGTTGAAATAATGTATGCAGTATGAGTCACATAAAAATAAAGCTAGCTATATATTCACCCATACAGCTTTACTTGCTTCATTGTATAGAGTAGTTCCAGACACATGTGGGTTTTCAAGGATACACACATACTCACACACTCACTATAGCTATAATCTATATAGCTATATAAGTTTATCTATACAGCTATATATATTACACAGTTCAGAAATTCTCTACTTAACATAAAAATTAGCAAAACTCATTTACTTAGCTCTTACAAGATTCATTAACCTTTGTCTTCTTTTAAGAAACCAAGAAATATTCTAAAACTGACGTTGTTATTAAAACCCAATAGGAAGTCACCATTTTTAAATTAAAGTCATTAGGTAAGTTTTTCAATAGTTAAAAAAGATTAGAAAAAATTCAAATGAGAAAAATAATTTTGCTTTGGGTATAAAAAGGCCCCAAGAGGAATTCCTTAAGTTTTGTTGGAAAGTACTCTTTTTATGATCAGAATATGTATGAAATTTTAATGCAGAATATTTTTAAGGATTTAACTCTTTCATGCTTCAAAATGAAACAACTCTTCAATAACAATTATACAATTATCATACTATTCAGTAGAAAATTATATTGCAAACTAGGCTAAAAAATATTTTCTAGTGACAGTTTTAAGGACTACATTAATGTATAATTTGTTCATATTTCATTAATTTGTAATTATATATTGGCAAAATCATTGTACTTTTACTATCATTAAAGAAATAGTACCATTTCTAGTATATTTTTAAATATAATTTTTTAGTTAATATAATAAACCAACTATATAATTCTACATGTAAACTGACATCATTTTCTATTGTCCATTGGTGTCATATTTATTCTAGCACTTTTGGCTAGATCTATCCATATCACAGCTTCTCATTGCAAAAAAATGGTATGTATACATAAGGATTATCTAACCTAAGATTATGGTTGGTAGTTGTGAAACTTTTAAAGAACATGATGTTAATTCTAGCCATAGGTTTATAACCACCATTCTCTAACATACTAAACTAGGTAATATTGGCAATGATTTTTAATGTAATTTCTACTATTTTTCTTTTATATTTACTAAGGCAGAAAACTACACAAACAGCAGTATCACAGTAATGATTCCCTAAAATTAACTGCTGTATTCCTTTCACAGTACCCTGTCTTGATGTACCCTCACAGTACACTATCATCCCTTAATATTTCCATTACAGCCTTCAAAGAAAATAATCTCTCTCTAGGCAATTTCTCTATATTTTTATTTGTATAACTTACCACCAGATTAATTTTCTGACATACTACTCTCTTTCTATAACTTTTAATCTCAGAAACATTCCAACTTTACATTCTAGTTGCCAACTATTTTATGCGCCAATCAAGTAAAACTATTCTTGCTTAAATATCCTTTCTGGTTGCCCACATCTCTGAGGTTTTTAATACACCTGTGTTCTGATTTGGAATATTATGCCACTTGCCACCTGCATATCTAAATTTTATTAGTGATGTTCTCCCTCAATTGAATGTACCATATTTCCTCATCTTTAAGACGTACTATTATTTTTCAAAAAATTTGGGGTCTAAAAACTGGATGCATCTTATACAGTGATTGTAGGTTTTTTACTTGCATTTCCCACTTTTTCACGCTTGTTTTTGCATTCATTGTTTGTTGTTTTGGGGGGGGGTTGGGGGGTTGTGACAGAGAGAGTTAGAGAGAGAGACAGACAGGGGCAGACAGACAGGAAAGGAGAGAGAAAGCAGCATCACTCTGTTGCAGAACCTTAGTTGTTTATTGATTGCTTTGTTATATGTGCCTTGACCAGGAGGCTACAACAGACTGAGTAACCCCTTGCTCGATACAGCTACGTTGGGCTTAAGCTGGTGAGCTTTGCTCAAACCAGATAAGCCCGCGCTCAAGCTGGCAAACTTGGTGTCTCAAACCTGGGCCTTCATGTCCCAGTCTGCCGCTCTATCCACTGCACCACTGCCTGATCAGGCTGCGCTCATTGATAAAGACAGTGATTCATCATCAGACACAGATAAAAACAAGCTGATGGTGGGGAGTTTTGACAGTGATAAGAAGTTATATGAATTTTATTATGAATAAAACTTGAGTTCAATAACTTTATGCAATACTTTTTTTTTTGTATTTTTCCCAAGTTAGAAGCAGGGAGGCAGTCAGACTCCCACATGTGCCTAACAGGGATCCTCCCAGCATGGCCACTAGGGGGCGATGCTCTGCCAATCAGGTGCTTGGCTTTATTGCAGCTGGAACCATTCTCGCACCTGAGGTGAAGGCCATGGAGCTGTCCTCAGTACCCAGGCCAACTTTGCTCTAATGGAGCCTTGGCTGCAGGAGGGGAAGAGAAAGATAGGAAGGAGAAGGGGAAAGGTGAAGAAGCAGATGGGCACTTCTCCTGTGTGCCCTGACTGAAAATCAAACCCAGGACTTCCACATGCCAGGCCAATGCTCTACTGCTGAGCAAACTGGCCAGGACTGTAATACATTTTTTTTTTCAAATTTCAAGCCCCCAAATCAAGGTGCGTCTTATACATGGGATCATCTTATTATACATGAGGAAATACAGTAATATCAACTTTCTCTGGTTGTCTATAGCATTTCCAAAAATATATAATAATATTTAAGTTTGTCCTGTGCCATTAATTTTATCATTTACAGTTTGTATGTGTTCTTTCTTGAACTATATTTTAATTGTCTTGGAAGATCATATTATAATTTCTTTTTCTTCACATACATAGAAATGCCATAGATACTGTCATTATTTCTCTATATCTTTGTCTACACTGTGAGTTTCTTTAGAGATGATACAATGCTTAGAAAAATTCTTGGTTCACAATCAATATTCAATAAATTCTGTTTGAATACTAAATAAAACAAGGTCAGAGAAATGGCATCATGAGAGATACTCTTCATCTCTCTCCTTGAAATTTCAACAAATTCGACAATTATATACAGAGAAAAAAAACCCGGATGAACATGAAATATACACATACCAGATAGACATAGGTATGATCGCACATGAAGGCAGGCCAAAGCACAGAAGAAAAATTAATACCAGAGGACTGAGTCTTTCTCTTTTCTCATGGACCTGAGCAAGGGAAGCACTGTTTGCACAGGCTTTGTCTCAGACCCAGAGAGCTGCTGGGAAGAGAATATGGAGGGGAGGAGCAGGGCAAGGGGCAATGACCAAGGATGGGGAACAGTCAGGGCTGCTTTCCAGTGTCTGCTAAACATGTGAATGCAAGGCTGAGCTATTACAGGCATGGGGCACACACAAAGCCAGTGGCAAGCTCCCAAGAACTGCAGGTGAATAGCTTGTGGAGATAGGCCTACAGGAAACTGGGGCGTAACTTATCTACCCACCTGACTGGCACAATTCAGCCCTGTGACACCAGACTCATTCAATCTGGGTCTTCACACCACTGGCTCTGAAGCTCTGGCACTGGCTTGCTGGAAGAAGTTTTGCATGTGTGGATGGGAAGCCCCTGATCTGTGATCTCTGCCACAGCTGCTTCTGAAACTCATGGACACCGGCTTGTTATGTGCACCCCCAGTCCAGCCCAGGGCTTGCTGTGCTTGGAGAGCTTAGAGTGATATCAGAGGAGAGACTGGACTCTGTCATCCAACCTCCCAGTTCCTCATTGCTCCCTTTGCTGTGAAAACAGCAGTGGAGGTGGACCCCCCTCCACTAGGTCTCCAGGTTGCTCTGTCCTGTGAGAGGCGGGGACAGCTGGAGACTAGATCCCCTGCTTTGTGGGGATGTGAGAAAGGGCCCTGGAAGACTCCTGATCAGCCAGTGCAGGTATCATAAAGTTGCAAAGCCCTAGCAATAAGCCCCTCCTATCAATGCAACGACTCTGCCTTCATCCTTACAAAGGCAACAGCTAAGCCTTAACAAATCACCCAAGAATCTTGCAGAGGCAAATCTTGTAGTGCAGTGTCCCATGTCAGAAAAAAGAATAACTAACTCTTATTGGGATTATTAACAATATCACCCACAAATGCCATCAAAGAAAAAAAATCAAATATAGATATACAAGACAGAGATGTAGCTCAGATAGATAATGAAAAATCCCCAGGAAAAAAAAAATCTCAATTACATAAAAACCTTGGAGCTTAATAACAGAGAATTCAAAATTGAAGCTCTAAGAATACTCAATAAATACAAGAAAACACTGAAAGAAAATTTAGTGAGCTCAAAAAACAACTTAATGAACAAAAAGAGCACTTTACCAAGAAAATTGAAACTATAAAAATAACCAAACAGACATGAAAAACTCAATACATGAACTGAAAAATGAGGTAACAAGCTTAGCCAATAGAACAAGCCAGACAGAGAATCAGTGACATTGAAGATAGGCAACTAATGATACTACAGAGAGAAGAGAGAGACTCACGAATTAAAAAAAATAAAAAAGCCCTACAAGAATATTCTGACTCCATCGAGAAGAGCAATATAAGAATAATGGGTATAGTAGAAGAGGAAGAGAGGGAAAAGAAAATGGAGAACATATTGAAACAAATAATTAATGAGAACTTTCCAAGCCTGTAGAAAGAGTTAGAGCCTCGAGTCCAAGATGCAAACAGGACGCCGAGTTACCTCAACCCAAACAGACCTACTCCAAGGCACATCATAATGAAATTATCACAAATTAATGACAAAGAAAGAATGCTCAAGGCAGCAAGGGAGAATAAGGATATAACATAAATGAAGCCCCATTAAGCTATCATCAGATTTCTCAGCAGAATCTCAAAAAAGCCAGAAGAGAGCAGGCCCCAACATTTAAAGTACTAAAAGAGAGGAACTACCAACCAAGAATACTATGTCCATCAAAGTTATCCTTCAGATATGAAGGGGAAATGAAAATATTTATAGACATAGATAAGCTGAGAAAATTTATCACCAGAAAATTCCCACTACAGGAAATACTAAAGGGGATTATCCAACCAGATACAAAGAACAAAACAAGACAAAATTACAAGTAAAAAAAATTTTAACAAAACCACAAAAACAAGGATAAATGTGACAACAATAACATAAAAGGGGAGAGGATAAAGATCAGCAGTAATATAGGAGGATGGAGTGCAAAAGCACTCATGAGATGATAGACTCTAATAAATATATCAATTTTTCTTCTAATAACTTAATGTAACGACCCCTGAAAATGCTAATACTGAAACACATAGCTTAGAAAAAGAAGATACAGAAGATAGAAGTATGGAACACCACCAAACAAAAACACATGACAGAAAAACAACAACAAAAAAAGAAACAAACAGGACAAAAAGCTATCAGAAAACAATATAGAGGCCTGACCTGTGGTGGCGCAGTGGATAAAGCATCGACGTGGAAATGCTGAGGTTGCTGGTTCGAAACCCTGGGCTTGCCTGGTCAAGGCACATATGGGAGTTGATTCTTTCAGCTCCTCCCCCCTTCTCTCTCTCTGTCTCTCTCCTTTCTGTCGCTCTCTATCCCTCTCTCTCCTCTCTAAAAAATGAATAAAAAAATTAAAAAAAAAAGAAAACAATATAGAAAATAGCAATAGGAAATTCTCAAGTGTCAATAATTACACTAAATGTAAATGGATTAAACTCACCAATACAGAGGCACAGAGTAGCAGATTGGATCAAGAAGTAAAATCCAACAGTATGCTGTCTTCAAGAGATACATCTAAGCTACAAGGATAAAAATAGATTCAAAGTGAAAGGTTGGAAAACGATTCTCCAAGCAAATAATATCCAAAGAAAACCAGGAGTAGCTATACTCATATCTGACAATGCTGACTACAAGACAACAAAGGAACCAGAGACAAGGATGGACATTTCATAATGATAAAAGAGATGGTGTATCAAGAAGACATAATACTCCTTAATATATATGCACCAAGCCAAGGAGAACCAAAATATATAAGACAACTACTAACTGATCTAAAAGTGTAAACCGAAAAAAATATAATCATGGAGACCCCAATACACCATTGAGGTCATTCATCCAAAAAGAAAATCAATAAAGAAGTATCAGCCTTAAATGCAACACTTGAATAAATAGACTTAATAAACATCTACAAGACATTTCATCCTAAAACATGAGAGTATACATTTTTCTCCAGTGTATATGAAACATTCTCAAGAATAGACCATATGCTGGGCTATCAACACCAACAAATTCAGAAAGATTGAAACTATACCAAGTATATTCTTAAACCATAAGGCTTTGAAATTAGAATTCAACTGTAAAAAAGAAGTAAAAACACCCACAAAAATGTGTAAATTAAACAACATACTTTTAAAAAATGAATGAGTCAAGGAGAAATAAAAAAAGAGATCAAAAGATATAAACAGACAAATGAAAATGACAACACGACATATCAGAATCTCTGGGATGCAGCAAAAGCAGTAATAAGAAGGAAGTTCATATCATTACATGCTTATATGAAAAAGCAAGAGAGAGCCCAAGTAAACAACTTAAGATCACATCTTTTTTAATCTTATATTTATTAATTTTAATGCAGTGACATTGATAAATCAGGGCACATATGTTCAGAGAAAACATCTCCAGATTATTTTGACATTTGATTGTTGCATACCCCTCATCCAAAGTCAAATTGTCTTCCATCATCTTCTATCGGGTTTTCTTTGTGCCCCTCCCCAACCCCACCCCCTCTCTCTCCTTCCTCGCCCCTTGCCCACCCCCATCCCACCCCTCGTTACCATCACATTCTCATCCATGTCTCTGAGTCTCATTTCTATGTTCCATCTATGTATGGATTCATATAGTTCTTAGTTTTTTCTGATTTACTTATTTCACTCCATATAATGTTATCAAGGTCCATCCATGTTATTGTAAATAATCAATGTCATCATTTCTTATGGCTGAGTAGTATTCCATAATATATAATATATACATACCATAGCTTTTTAATACTCTTGTCCACTGACGGCTACCTGCAAGAAACATGAAACTAGACCACCAACTTACACCATTCACAAAAATAAACTCAAAAATGGATAAAAGTCTTAAATGTAAGCCGTGAAACCATAAGCATCTTAGAAGAAAACATAGGCAGTAAGCTCTCCAACATCTCTTGCAGCAATATATTTGCTGATTTATCTCCATGGGCAAGTGAAATAAAAGACGGGATAAACAATATCAAACTAAAAAGCTTTTTGCACAGCCAAAGACAACAAGAACAGAATAAAAAGACAAACTACACAATGGGAGAACATATTTGACAATGCGTCTGTTAAGGGGTTAATAACCAAAATTTATAAAGGACTTGTAAATCTCAACACCAGAAAGAAAAACAATCCAATCAAAATGGGAAAACGAAATAAATAGTCACTTCTCCAAGAGGACATACAGATGGCCAATAGGCAGATGAAAAAATGCTCAACATCACTAATCATTAGAGAAATGCAAATTAAAACTACAATGAGATATCACCTCACACCAGTCAGAATGGCACTCATCAACAAAACAGCACAGAGTAAGTGCTGGCGAGGATGTGGAGAAAACGGAACCCTCCTGCACTGCTGGTGGGAATGCAGACTGGTGCAGCCACTGTGGAAAACAGTATGGAGATACCTCAAAAAATTAAAAATCAAACTGCCTTTTGACCCAGCTATCCCACTTTTAGGAATATACCCTAAGAACACCATAAAACTGTTCCAAAAGGAGAAACGCACCCCCATGTTTATGGCAGCATTGTTCACAATAGCGAAGATCTGCAAACTTAAGATCACATCTTAAGGAACAAGAAAAAAAAAAGGCAAACCAAAACCAGCAGAAGAAAGGAAATAATAAAAATTAGAGCAGAAATAAATGAAATAAAGAACAGAAAAACTATGGAAAAAATTAATACAAAAAAGAGCTGGTTCTTTGAAAAGATCAATAAAATTGTCAAAGCCCTGGCAAGACTCACTAAAGAAAAAAAGAAAAAAGACTCATATAAACAAAATCCAAAATGAAGGAGGAGAAATTACCACAGATATCATAGCTATACAAAGGATTATCACAGAATACTATAAAAAATTATATGCCACCAAATTCAACGAAATAGAAGAAATGAATAAACTGCTAGAACAATACAATCTTCCTAGACTGAATCACAAACTATTTCACAAGCCTAATAGACCCATAAGCAGGGAGGAAATAGAAACAAGTATCGAAAACCTTCCCTAAAATAAATGTCCGGGGCCAGATGGATATACTAGTGAATTCTACCAAATATTCAAAAAATTGGTTCCTATCCTTAACAAAGTCTTCCAAACAATTGAAGAAGAAGCAATACTTCTAAAGAAAATGAAACTTCCCTTTTGACCTATAGTTTTTCACAAGAACAGGTAAAATTATTATGTGCATATAGAGAAAAATATGGTATTATCATAAAATATTTAATCTTTCTAAAAACTTGACATTTCAGTAAATTCTTAAGGAATTTTATTTGGAATTTAAACAATACATTGTAAATTAAATTTTTTGTAATTAAATACTGATATATAATTTTAATATTTTAAAAGTGGAGTACACCTGCATTTAACTCTATAGATTAAATATCTTTAATTACAAAAGAAAACATGAAATTACTTTTTCCAGCAGGGATGACTTGGGAGACTGAGAGACAAAATCTGATACTTCTAAGTAAAATATTTTCAAAGGAGACAATAAATATCAAGAATATAATATTATAATTAGAAAGCTCTTAAAGCACTTTAATATCAAACCGTGAATGCAAATAGTTTAGGCGTCATCATTGCATGTTATTTAATACAGCTCAGTTTATTTGTATATTTCTGAGTCTGCAAAAAGCAGATTTAAATGGTAATTAACTGTCTCAAAAGGTGAAACTAGCCTGCGATTTGCTATCATGTACAGTGTTTTGGCAAAATCATGCTTTATTAGACAATCAGGCAGCAGTCTAAAATTACCAATAGAAGTTCAAGTTTAAAAATGTGATAAAAACAATATTTTTACAGAGCTTTTAATCTCCTGAATGTATCTATTGTTAACATTCTAACATTATAAAAATGAAAGGTGTGCCTGACCTGTGGTGGCGCAGTGGGATAAAGCATCGACCTGGAAGTGCTGAGGTCACCGGTTCGAAACCCTGGGCTTGCCTGGTCAAGGCACGTATGGGAGTTGATGCTTCCTGCTCCTCCCCCCTTTCTCTCTCTGTCTCTCCTCTCTCTCTCTCTCTCTCTCTCTCTCTCTCTTTCTGTCTCTCCCTCTCCTCTCTAAAATGAATAAATAAATAAAAATAAAAATAATTTAAAAAAAGAAAGGTGTAAGATAACCTTTATTATTCAAGGGAGTTAACCTTCTAAATTTGATGTATGGAGAGAGAGAGAGGAAGAAGGAGCGAGAGTAAAAGAATATTAATAACATTTGTTACATTTAATTTAAAAGTTATTCGTATGATAACATTAAGACAAAAGTTACAGATTAAAAAAATTAAGGTAAAACGTCAAGGTTAATTTTACAATTGGAAATCCAAGCTTTTCCTTTAAGTGTGCATTAGTAAAGTTCATTTAAACTTTCAAACTTTCCCTTCCTCTTATTCAAAACTTTGTTTTCAGATAAGAGCATCTAACTCAACTAGCTTAAAGAATAAAGAGAAGTTATCAATTTGCATAACTAAAAGTCCCATATCTAAAATCAGTGTCCTCAAAACCACCCTCTTATTGGACATTTTCCTGTCAACCAGATTATTGGTTGACAACCAAATTCTGCCTGTGTAATGGCAAAGATGGTCAACAGTGGCTCTACTGGACATCATAGCACTCTAAAAACTCTAGCAAAAGTCCTAGAATTTTGACTGTCAGAATTTTGTCACATACTCAGTCCTCAACCAATCAAAGTGGAAACTAGAGAAATACAATATGTGCTCATTGCACAGGTCTGAGTAGTATGCCAATCTGAAGCCAGGGATGGGTCAACTCATCTATATAATATGGAATCAGTTCAATCCATCAAAAGAAAGAGATGATCCTTTTTGCCAGAAGGGTTACTAAACAACAAAATTAGTGTCCATTCTCTACTCTAAGGAAGAAAAGTGACATCAATAATATTTTTAAAAGACCTGGTGAGTGGTTCAGTGGCTAGAGTGTTGGACTGTTATATGAAGGTCTTGGGTCAAGCAAGGCACACAGAAGCATCCATCTGCTTCTCCACCCTCTCTTTCAGCCTTTTTTCCTTTCCACAGGCAGTGGCTCAGTTGGTTTGAGTGTCAGCTCTGCACGTTGAGGATAGCTCAGATGGTATGATCGTGGGCCTCAGGCACTAAAAATTGCTTGATCCTTAAACATTGGCCCCAGACAATATTGCCAGATGGATCATAGTTAGGGTGCATCTGAGCCTCAAAATCTCCCTTCCTCTCACCAAATAAATAAATAAATAAAATTATAATAATATGAAAATATAAGTTGCTTGATAGCTTTGTATCATAAGGGAGAAAAAAAAATAACTGGGATACTGACAATGTTAATTATATATACACATAATCATTTAATAGGAATACATATTATGACTTCACAAAATATCTCAGACTATACTCACCTTTCCAATTTTATTAAATATAATAATTATATCTATCTTTCTGTATTATATTTTGGCTAGTGTGTTTGTATTGTAAATTTATTAAATTTCAAATATATTTCAAGAGTATTAATCCAAAAAAAATTACAGTATAGACTAAAGTAATAAGGTCAAAAAGGCATAGTAAGTGGACACTGTACTCACTTCCTCCCATAAACACATCAAAATTACAACTAAATTATAGAACAATCAATCTGGATGACTATCTGAAGACTAGCCAAACAGAAGTTATATAACTAAGGATATAAATAAGCCACATCAAGACATAGGAAGGGTGGAGACAAAATACAGGACTGGTCCCACACCCACATGTGGCTGTTGAAAATCAGGCAGGATATTTCAGCCTGGAGCAACAGTGATAGAATGAAAAAACCAAATAACATGACTGTGAAAATCAGTGAGGATTCCATCCTTCCTAGGAAGACCTAAAGCTGCTGAAATTCCAAGTGTTCTTTTAATGGGCCAATGCACAAAGCTTACCTCACAGGCACTCATCTTGAGCTCTGGCAGAAGGACAGTGGCTCCAGGGACGCTAGAGACATACAGGAAGAGACAGAATTGTGTAACTTTGGTGCAACTGTTGGAGGGAGGGCTGCCAATGTCATTGTGTTGAGTCCTTTTCCCATGTGCCTGAGAGACACCAACTTTCCCATGTTGAGCCCTTACCCATTAGCTAAATCTGAATCTATACAACACACTGATGCGTCCCTGAGCCACCCCCTCACCCATCTTATCTAACACATGAGACATCAGGGAGAAACTAACTTTTATGGCTAAAGAATGAGAGCTGGAGGGACAGCCACCATTGTCCCTGTGTGGAGCCCTCTCCCCACATGGCCAAATCTAACCCTGCATTAGCCTGGTGAACTCATTAGCTCTACCCTAATGACTTCTTGATGATTTCCTGCATCACCCAACTTGCATTCTGCCTAATTTTCTTTTAGAGGCTGACCTGCCCCAGGCAAGATACTGGAGGCAACTGGCATAGGATAGGCAGCTATCACTGGGGACCACTTTGAATTTTCTAACAGTCAGTCACAGGCAGTATCTAACATTGAGCTGTGCCAGAGTCCCTCCCAAGAGGCCCCAGAACGAACATATTTGGTGGCCAGCTTCAGACAACAATAGAACATAATCCAATTAGCTCCACAAGCAGCACATCCAAAAGGAAGTCTTGGTAGGTACAAGACCCTTCCCTGGGGCAAATCCTACATCTTGTATACTGTGGTCATAGCCAGTCCTCACTGCCATTCAGACTGAGGGATAATCCCACTCAATGACATGCCAACAGCAATCAAGGCTAAACTACAAGAGGACACACACAACTGACACATGGGACACTTCTGGAATACCCAGTTTGGATGATCAGGGATATTGAGCCACTGGACCCCATAGAACACCTACTACATAAGGCCACCTTGCCAAGATTGAGAAATGTAGCAGATCTGTCTAATACTGAGAAGCATATACAGAGAGACAACCAAAATTGGGAAACTAAGAAATATGTTTTAAATTAAAAAACAAAAAACAAAAATAAAACAGGAGAAAAAGCACTAAAAAAATGAAGGCAAGAAGATGCAGTCCCAAACACTGATTATAAGGATGCTCAATGACCTCACCAAGAACTTCAACAAAAAAGATAGTAAACATAAAAAGGACATAGAAATCATAAAAAAATACCAGTCAGAAATAAAGAATAGAATAATTGAAATAAAGAATACACTAGAAGGAATCAATAGAAGATTAAATGAAGCAGGGATTGAATCAGTAATCTGAAAGATAAGGTAGCAGAAAATACCCAATCAGAGTTGCAAAAATGAAAAAAGAATTTAAAAAAATTAAGAGGGCACACAACACAATCAACAGTTCAACTGCTATAGAAATATTTACCTGAAACCTATGTACTCTAATTGACCAATGTCACCCCATTAAATTTAATTTTCTAAACAAAATTCTTTAGAAAAATAAAGTAGAATAAATGAGGATACTCTAAAGGACTTCTGGGACAACATCAAATATGAGAACATTTGCATCCTAAGGGTTAGAAGAAGAAAGCAAGCAAAGGATTGAGAACTATTTGAAGAAATACTGATGGAAAACTTCCTATAATCTAGCAAAGGAAATAGACATACAAGTCCAGGATGCATAAAGAGTCTCAAACAAGTTAAATCCAAAGAGGTCCAGACCAAGACATATCATAAGTAAAATGCCAAAGGTTAAAATGAAAGAGAGAATGTTAAAAGCAGCAAAAGAAAGTTGGCTACTTAAAAGGAAGCTCCTATAAGACTGTCAACTGATTGAAAAGAAATTTGCCAATGATACATCCAATAAGGTATTATTAATATCAAATGAAATTAAAGAAGTAATAAAAAAATAATCCTCACAAAAAAGAAAAGTCCTGGACCAGAGAGCTTCATAGATGAATTTTACCAAACATTCAAAAAAGAAATAACACCTATCCTCTCAAACTGTTTCAAAAAAATTTAAGTAGAGAAAAGGCTCCCAAGCTAATTTTACAAGGCCAGCATTACTTTGATTCCAAAACTAGGCAGACATTTATATATTTATATCTATAATATTATACATATAATTATATTTATATATTATATTCCTCATAAACATAGATGCAAAGATCCTCAAATATTAGTAAGCCAAATCCAACAATACATACATTAAGTAGAATATATACTACGATGAAATGGGATTTATTCTTGGAATGCAATATCTTGCAAGATATTGGTTCAATATCTGCAAATCAATTAATGTGATATATCACATAAAGAAATAATAGAGCCCTGGCTGGTTGGCTCAGCGGTAGAGCGTCGGCCTGGCGTGCGGGGGACCCGGGTTCGATTCCCGGCCAGGGCACATAGGAGAAGCGCCCATTTGCTTCTCCACCCCCGCCCCCCCCCCTCCTTCCTCTCTGTCTCTCTCTTCCCCTCCTGCAGCCAAGGCTCCATTGGAGCAAAGATGGCCCGGGCGCTGGGGGTGGCTCCTTGGCCTCTGCCCCAGGCACTAGAGTGGCTCTGGTTGCGGCAGAGCGACACCCTGGAGGGGCAGAGCATCGCCCCCTGGTGGGCAGAGCATCGCCCCTGGTGGGTGTGCCGGGTAGATCCCGGTCGGGCGCATGCGGGAGTCTGTCTGACTGTCTCTCCCCGTTTCCAGCTTCAGAAAAATACAAAAATAAAAAAAAAGAAATAATAGATAAAATCATATGATCATTTAAATATATGCAGAAAAAGCATTTAACAAAATCCAGCACTCATTTATGATAAAAAACCCACACCCACAGCAAAGTGGGACTAGAGAGAACATAGCTCAATGTCTCAGTTTTTTAATAACATTATTATTGTGGGTGTGTAAATTGAGTTAATATAGTTCTCAGACACCCATATCATGGCTGTTGTTTACATTATTATTTAAATTTTCTAGTAATTTGAAAAATAATTTGGTTTTTTAGTACCTTTGGAAACAGTACAATACAGTGGAAAGAGCATGGACTTGGGAGTTTTTAACTCTATTACTGGCTGTATGACGTGAGGCAAGTTGCATATAATTTCTTAGCTTTCATGTCTTTATCTAAAAAACAATTATAACAAACATTTTCTCCTAGAACTATTAGGAAAAGTCAAGATAAAATATCCAAACTATTATGTATAACTAACAAAAATTTACTAAGCACTTACTATGTGCCAAACCTTGACATAGGAGTTTAATGTATTAACTTTTCCTCACAAGAATACTATAAAGTAGGTACTATTATTGTCTCTGTTTTACAGAAAAGGTAAGTAAGACACAATTCATCTTCCTAAGTCCCCACAACTAAAAAGTGGCTGAGCAGGCTTTGAATCCAAATTCTGACTAAAAATAAACATTCATAAACACCATACAATATCACCTTTCAAAGTTTGGAAACCTATGGTTGTCGCTTACTTAAGCGACATCTGTGATTATCATTTGGATCTTCACAAATATTGAAAATCATAATCCAGTAGATGTGCAGAAGTACTATTAAGTAAAGTATTGTGCATGATAAACCATTATCTTCATATATATTTAGAATCATATTGATAGCTGACATATTTTTTAAAGATTTGATAATATGGCACATAAATTTTTCTTCCCTTTTATGATAAAAGGTTATTTCAACAGTATTCTTTGGGATTCCTTTTTTTTTTCGTGTTTAGTCAGTATTTATTTATTTATTTATTTTTATATTTTATTTTATTTATTCATTTTTAGAGAGGAGAGAGAGAGGGAGAGAGAGAGACGGGGGGAGGAGCTGGAAGCTTTAACTCCCATATGTGCCTTGACCAGGCAAGCCCAGGGTTTCGAACCGGCGACCTCAGCATGTCCAGGTCGACGCTTTATCCACTGCGCCACCACAGGTCAGGCTCGTGTTTAGTCAGTATTTAAAACCTTTTCCTTGTGTTTCAGATTTGGTTCAAAATTTGTAAAGACCTACCTAATTCAGAGAGACAAAATAGCATTTTCTCTCCCTTTGATTCATTTACATCAAATGGATTAAATTTGTTGGTAGCATTCTTTGCTTTGGGGAAAAAAAACTTTTCTACACTTCCAGAATTTGTCATTTTAAATACTAGGAAAAGATCAGTTTAACACAATAGAAGCAGTTTTCTTAGGTAGTCATTTATACTCTGTTAATCATAGTTTTAGGGAGATAATTAAAACAAACACGTCTCACATATTTATTTTTTTTCCATGTATGAGACTGTTTACAATCTACTCTAGTAGCAAATTTTAATTATATAATACATTGTTACGAACTAGTACCCACCATATTTGATAGTAGATTCCCAGACCTTATTCAACTTATAGCTCAAAGTTCATACCTTTTTACCATATTTTAATAAAGAAAAATAATATTTATATTGTACACATTTCTGTTTAAAATTATCTTAACTCTATATGGCTCAGAACTCATAGAATTGGTATCTATTTCAAAGTAATCAGTGGAAAAAGTTTATCTGAATATTTAACCTAACAAAGATTCTAATTGACTATTTCTTTATAACCATATATTATTATAAGTTACTTTTTCATTAAAGGTTATAAAAAATAATAATTGCATCAGAGTTATATAATGGTGTTCTAGTTATTAAAATTGAGAATTATATAGACATTTTATGCTAAATTAAAAATGACTTTAGACTCCTGAGTTTTAACTTGATTTTAATAATTGTAAATTATATAAGGTTTATTTTAGTTGTTCAGTTAACTCTTTAGAAAATGATATATGAGCCTACCAAGAACTTTTAATAGACCATTATTTTTCATTTAATATAAGTATTTGCTAAAATATTCAATTTAGATTTTAGATGTTAAAGTATTTGATAATGTAAGTATTAGGTAAAAATGACAGTTGAACAAATATCCTCCAAATGAAAAGTATTGATAGAAAAATAAATTTTATATTATTCACATTCTTGAGGTCAGAGCCTGCATATGGTAAAGTTAATCATAGGTTGGTTTAAATAGTCCCTAAATTTTAAGCCTCTTTAATTTTACCCTTTCCCCTTGTTATTTTTAGTAAAACTTTTCATAGCCAAATTCTCTTAAGGAGAAAGGAAACAAATGTTTTAATATTTATTTCAGTCCCTGACTGGTTAGCTCAGCAGTAGAGAGCATGTGGAAGTCCTGGGTTAGATTCCCCGTTAGGGCACACAGGAGAAGCATCCATCTGTTTCTCTATCCCTCCCACCTCCCTTTTACTGTCCTCCTCCAGCTGCCATGGCTCGAAAAATTCGAGGAAAGTTGGCCCCAGGTGCTGAGGATGGCTTCATGGCCTCACCTCAGGCACTAAGAATTACTTGGTTACTGAGCATCAGAGAAATGGCCCCAGATGGGCAGAGCATCACCTGGTAGTGGCTTGCTAGTTGGATCGCAGTCAGGGTGCATGCAGAAGTCTGTCTCTCTGCCTCCCTGCCTCTCACTTACTAAAATATATATATCCTTAAATCCAATTTGAACACTGTCTTACTTTCATTGCACATAAAAACACAGAATTCCTTTTTTATATTTTATATTTTGTCCTAAAGAATTACTTTTTATTAATACTGTAAACATAAAAAAGAACATATTTAATTTTGTATTTATAAGCCTTTTTTTTCTAAGTACTTTTTGGTACTAAAGTTAAAGAATCTAATGCCAAGCCCTGGCAAGTTAGCTCAGCGGTAGAGTGTCAGCCCAGCATGTGGAAGTCCCCAGTTTGATTCCCAGCCAGGGCACACAGGAGAAGCACTCATCTGCTTCTCTACCCTCCCCCCTCTCTCTTCTCTCTATCATTCTCCTGCCCTTCTGCAGCCAAGTCTCTATTGGAGAAAAGTTGGCCCGGAAGCTGAGGATGTCTCCATGGCCTCCACCTCAGGTGCTAGAATGGCTATGGACGCAGTGGAGCAATGTCCCAGATGGGAAGAGCATCACCTCCTAGTGGGCTTGCCAGGTGGATCCCAGTTGGGCGCATGCGAGCATCTGTCTCTCTGCCTCCCCACTTCTCACCTCAGAAAAATACAAAAAAAGAAAAGATAAAGAAAAGAAACTAATGAGCAATTCTCCATGTTTAAGACATTTGTGCAGATTGCCATTTTTTCCTACTTGAATTTAATTTTTATACTAAGACATATGTGCTATTTAAAAATCAGAATTAATATTAGAAGCTTCTAATACAATTGTGAATTTGGGAATGCCCCCCTTTCCTATCACATCAGCCTAGGTGACATACACAGATATCTGTAGAATCATTACCAGGCTTCCATACACAGGTCCGGCATTCTCTCATAATCATTCTTTTCATAGCACAATTTGTGGGTTTCTGTGAAATGCAGCTATTGGTAGTTATGCCTGTACTCAAATGAAGTGATATTGAATTTCTATTATGCATGTGCCTTGGAAACCTCACAGCTCTCCATAAAGATTTTATTCACACAGCAGATTTGTTGTGACTTAGATAGTTTGAGACAATTTTAGATTTGAATGGACATGGCAGGATCTGACAGTATAAAAGAAATATCAGGAGAAAGAAACATGTAGAACCAAATGATATATTAAGCAACCTACAGAACAAAGCAAAGAGAATGACTGTGATTGTAGTAAATAAAACCAGAAAGTATATCTTTGAAGGACCTCTCATGGGGCCTAATCTTTTTACATTGCATATATGAGTTGGTGATTGAACTTGTCAACTCCATTCCATCTTAGAAATTAAGTTTTGATAAAGCCTTGTTCCTTATATAACCTTCATATTTTTGAAATAAGTTGGTCATAATAAAACATATTCTTGTTCTTATATTTTTTCACAATGGTCTAGGTTACAAATACAAAATGAAAAATAAACACAACTGCAAACAAACATTTATTCCTTAGGTATAATTAGAAGATTTAATTTAAAAAAATAAGAGTAATTTTTAGTGAAAATATAAAACATGCAAGTCGCCTGACCGGGCGATGGCACAGTGGATAGAGCATCAGACTGGGATGAGGAAGACCCAGGTTCGAGACCCCGAGGTCGCCAGCTCAAGCGCGGGCTCATCTGGTTTGAGCAAAAGCTCACCAGCTTGGACCCAAGGTTGCTGGCTCGAGCAAGGGGTTACTCAGTCTGCCAAAGGCCTGCACTCAAGGCATATATGAGAAAAAAATCAATGAACAACTAAGGTGTTGCAACGAAAAACTGATAATTGATGATTGTCATCTCTCTCCGTTCTTGTCTGTCTGTCCCTATCTATCCCTCTCTCTGACTCTCTCTCTGTCTCTGTAAAAAACAAACAAACAATAAAACATGGAAGTCAGTTGATGGTTAATTAATTCATGGAAAAAGAGGGGAGAGATGAATATATACATATATTCAGCAAAAATGAATTTAATATGAAGTTTCCTTCATTATTGAGAGTATACAATGAATCAGTTATAATTTAGAAACTTAAAATATAACAATGAACGATGTAGACAATATCCATTATTTCATGGAGCTTATTTACTAATGGGAGAGTTATTAAAGAAGTAAATAAATTAATGAAAGAATAATTCTAGATAGCAATAAATGCTATAAAGAATATAAAATAGACTGGTGGGACAGACTCTACCTGTGATAGTAGCAGACTCTTAGGCAGCTTCTTTATCTTTGGTGACTCGATAAAACCTCACAAAAAAGGTGGTGTGGGCTGAGACGTGAATGAAGAAAAGAAGGTAGTTTATATGAAGGCTTATGGACAGAGCATTCCAGATTGACATACAGTAAATGCAAGCTCCTTAGGCTAATGCTCCTATCAGATGTTATTTCTTCAGATCTTTAAAAGTAATTAATTTCTGGATTGTATGGATGTTATTAAAAAGTTAAAAATAGAACTACATATGATCAAGCAATCTCACATCTAGATATACATCTAAAGAAAAAGCAATCATTATCTTGAAGAGCTCTCTGTACCCCAGGTTCACTGCAGCATTATTCACAATAGCCAAGGTATAGATACAACCTAGAAGTCCATAAATGAATACATGAATTTAAAAAAACATGGTACACACACAATGAAATATAATTTAATTCTTTTCTATCATTTTTTTAAAATTTTACACAGAAAATTAAATTTAATAGGGTGACATTGATCTATAAGAGTACATAGGTTTCAGGAAAACATCTTATATTATTTGAACTATTGATTATGTGGTATACCCATCACCCAAAGTCAAATCATTTTCGTCACCTTTTATTAGTCTCTCTTTACACCATTCCCTTCACCCCCTCTGCTACATTCCCACCCCAACATCCCCTCACCCTGATAACCACTTCACTTTCATCTATGTCTATAAGTCTCAGTTTTATATCACACTTATGTGTGAAATCATACAGTTCTTAATTTTTCCTGATTTATTTATTTCACTCAGCATAATGTTCTTAAGGTCCATTCATGTTGTTGTAAATGTTACTATGTCATCATTTTTATACCTGAGCAATATTTCATTGTATATATGTACCACATCTTTATCCAATCCTCTTTCAAGGGACACTTTGGTTGTTTCCATGTCTTGGCCACTATGAATAATGCTGTGATGAACATGGGGCTGCATGTGTTATTACATACAAATGTTTTTGAGTTTTGGGGGTAGATACCCAGAAGAGGGATTGCTGGGTCAGATGGTAGTTTTGTTCTTAATTTTTAAAGGAACCCATTCTCTCTACTCTTATTCAACATAATTCTGAAAGTTTTTAGCCAGAGCATGCAGCAAAAGAAAGAAATAAAAAGCATTCATATTGGAAAATAAGAAGTAAAAGTCTCAATTTTTACAGATGACATGATCCTGTATATAAAAAACCCAAGACTCCACAAAAAGACTAATAGAAACAATAAATCAATAAAGTAAAGTCACAGTATAAGCAATCAATGTACAAAAGTCTATTGTTTTCCTACAAGCCAATGATGAAAATTCAGAAAATAACCCCCAAAAAACAATTCCTTTAACAATTGCAACAAAATAATAAATAAAATAAAATACTTAGAAATGAACTTAAAAAAGAAAGCGAAGGACCTATATACTAAATATTACAAAACATTATTGAAGGAAATTGAAAAAGATACAATAAAATGTAAAAATATTCCATGTTCTTGGATTGGAAGAATCAACATAGTTAAAATGGCCATACCCCTTGAACTGTTGCCCCCAACTCAGGCCCTCCATTATAGGCAGTTTTTGTTCCATTTAGCATGATATAATACACAGTTTCTCATGATATTTTCCTAAGAAGGAGGAAAGAGGAGGGGAAGAGAAGAAAGAAAAGGGGAGGAAAATTATAAATTATTATTGGGGTTTTTTTTCAAAAATTTTTTTCATTTTATTTTTTACTTTTTTTTTTTGCATTTTTCTGAAGCTGGAAACAGGGAGAGACAGTCAGACAGACTCCCGCATGCGCATGACCGGGATCCACCCGGCACGCCCACCATGGGGCGACGCTCTGCCCACCAGGGGGCAATGCTCTGCCCATCCTGGGCGTCGCCATGTTGCGACCAGAGCCACTCCGGCACCTGAGGCAGAGGCCACAGAGCCATCCCCAGCGCCCAGGCCATCTTTGCTCCAATAGAGCCTTGGCTGCGGGAGGGGAAGAGAGAGACAGAGAGGAAGGTGCGGCGGAGGGGTGGAGAAGCAAATGGGTGCTTCTCCTCTGTGCTCTGGCCGGGAATCGAAACCGGGTCCTCCGCACGCTAGGCCAACACTCTACCGCTGAGCCAACCGGCCAGGGCCTATTTTTTACTTTTTATTTTTTATTAGTTCTCATTAGTCTTATCATCAAGACCACCCCCAGATGCCATTAAGAAAAAGGATATCAAATATCATGGATACAAAAGATAGAGAAGTAACACAGATAAATGTGGAAAAATCTATGGAGAAAAAATTTAATATATTGGAAACCTTGGAGCTAAATGACAGAGAATTTAAAATAGAAATCCTAAAAATACTCAGAGATATACAAGAAAACACAGAAAGGCAATTTAGAAAACTCAGAAAACAACTTAATGATCACAAAGAATATATAACCAAGGAAATAGAAACTATAAAAACAAATCAAACAGAGATGAAAAACTCAATTCATGAACTAAAAAACGAGGTAACAAGCTTAGCTAATAGAATAGACCAAATAGAAGGTAGGATTAGTGACATAGAAGACAAGCAACTTAAGGCACAACAGAGAGAAGAAGAGAGAGAATCAAAAATTTAAAAAAAATGAGAAAGCCCTACAGGAATTGTCTGACTCCATGAATAAGAATAACATAAAAATAATAGGTATATCAGAGGGAGAAGAGAGAGAAAATGGAATGGAGAATATATTCAAACCAATTACAGACAAGAACTTCCCAAGCCTGTGGAAAGAAATAAAGCTGCAAATACAAAAAGCAAACAGAACACCGAGTTTTCTCAACCACAATAAACCTACTCCAAGGCACATCATAATGAAAATGGCATAAACTAATGACAAAGAAAAAATTCTCAAGGCAGCCAGGGAAAAGAAGAATACAACATATAAAGGAAGCCCTATTAGATTATCATCAGATTTTTCAGAAGAAACTCTACAAGCTAGAAGACAATAGATCCCAATATTTAAAGCCCTGAAAGAGGAACTTTCAGCCAAGAATACTATACCCATCAAAGTTATCCTTCAAGTATGAAGGAGAAATAAAAACATTCACAAATACAGAAACAATGAGGGATATTATCATCACAAAACTCCCAGTCCAGGACATACTAAAGGGATTTTCCAACCAGATCCAAAGGACAAAACAAAACAAAACCAAAAGTAAAAGCTTTTGGTTTTACTTTCCACCAAGAACACAATAAAACCAAATTTAAACTGTGACAACAAAAGCAAAGAAAAGGGAAGAGGATGGAAATTAACAGTAGCAAATGACAATAAAGTGCACAAACACTCATAAGATAGAGCACTACAATGAATATGGTAGGAACCCTTTTCATTACTTAACAGTAACCACCCTTGAAAAACCACCAAAGAAGCACATGATTTAAAAAAAGATAACAACAGAGGAAAGAAGTATGGAATATAAACAAACAAAAACAAATGATAGAAAAACAAAAGAGAAGAATCAAACAAGATATAAAACTAACAGAAAGCAATTTATAAAATATCAATAGGGAATCTATAAGTGTCAATAATTACACTAAACGTAAATGGATTAATCTCACCAATAAAAAGACACAGAGTAGCAGAATGGATTTAAAAAAATCCAACTGTATGCTGCCTACAAGAAACACATCTAAGCAAGAAGGATAAAAACAAATTCAAAGTGAAAGGCTGGAAAACAATATTCCAAGAAAATAATATTCAAAAAAAAAGCAGGTGTAGCAATACTCATATCTAATAATGCTGACTACAAGACAGCAAAAATACTCAGAGACAAAAATGGTCATTTCATAATGATTAAGGGGACACTGAATCCAGAAGACATAACAATCCTTAATATATATGCACCAAACCAAGAAGCATGAAAATATATAACACAACTACTTATTGACCTAAAAATAAAAACTGACAAAAATACAATCATATTTGGAGACCTCAATACACCACTGAGGGCTCTAGATCTGTCATCCAAACAGAGAATCAATAAAGATACATTGGCCTTAAACAAAACACTAGAGCACCTGGATATAATAGACATCTATAGGACACTTCACCCCAAAGTGACAGAGTATACATTTTTCTCTAGTGTACATCAAACATTCTCAAGAATTGACCATATGTTGGGCCACAAAAATAACATCAGCAAATTCAGAAGAATTGAAATTGTACCAAGCATATTTTCTGATCATAAAGCCTTGAAACTAGAATTCAACTGCAAAAAAGAGGAAAAAAAACCCACAAAAATGTGGAAACTAAACAACATACCTTTAAAAAAATGAATGGGTCAAAGAAGAAATAAGCGCAGAAATCAGAAGATATATACAGACAAATGAAAATGACAATACGACATATCAGAATCTCTGGGATGCAGCAAAAGTAGTAATAAGAGAGAAGTTCATATCACTTCAGACCCACATGAACAAACAAGAGAGAGCCAAAGTGAACCACTTAACTTCACACCTTGAAGAACTAAAAAGGAAGAACAAAGACAACCCAAAACCAGCCGAAGAAAGGAAATAATAAAAATCAGAGTAGAAATAAATGAAATAGAGAACAGAAAAGCCATAGAAAAAAATAATAAAACAAGGAGCTGGTTCTTTGAAAAGATCAACAAAATAGACAAACCTTTGGCAAGACACACCAAGGAAAAAAGAGAAAGGACTCATATAAACAAAATCCAAAATGAAAGAGGAGAAATCACCACAGACATCATAGATATAGAAAGAATTATTGTAGAATACTACTAAAAAACTATATGCCACCAAATTCAACAATTTAGAAGAAATGGATAAATTCCTAGAACAATACAACCTTCCTAGACTGAGTCATGAAGAAGCAGAAAGCCTAAACAGACCTATTAGCAGGGAAGAAATAGAGAAAACTATTAAAAACCTCCCCAAAAAATAAAAGTCCAGGCCCAGACGGTTATATTAGTGAATTTTATCAAACATTCAAAAAAGATTTGGTTCCTATTCTACTCAAAGTCTTCCAAAACATTGAAGAAGAAGCAATACTTCCAAACACATTTTATGAGGCCAACATAACCCTCATACCGAAACCTGGCAAGGACGGCACAAAAAAAGAAAACTACAGACCAATAACTCTAATGAATACAGATGCTAAAATACTAAACAAAATACTGGCAAATCAAATACAACAACATATTAAAAAAATAATACATCATGATCAAGTGGGATTCATCCCAGAATCTCAAGGATGGTTCAACATATGTAAAACGGTTAACGTAATACACCATATCAACACAATAAAGAACAAAAACCACATGATCTTATCAATAGATGCAGAAAAGGCATTCGATAAAATACAACACAACTTTATGTTTAAGACACTCAACAAAATGGGCATAGAAGAAAAATATCTCAACATGATAAAGGCCATAGATGATAAACCATCAGCCAACATCATATTAAATGACATAAAACTGAGGACTTTCCCCCTTAAATCAGGAACAAGACAGGGTTGTCCACTCTCTCCACTCTTATTTAACGTGGTGTTATAAGTTCTGGCCAGAGCAATCAGACAAGAGAAAGAAATAAAAGGCATCCATATCAAAAAAGAAGAAGTAAAGGTATAATTTTTCACAGATGATATGATCCTATACATCGAAAACCACAAAGACTCCACAAAAAGACTACTAGAAACAATAAACCAATACAGTAAGGTCACAGGATACAAAATTAACATACAAAAGTCCTTAGCCTTTCTATATGCCAACAATGAAAAATTAGAAAACGAACTAAAAAAATAATCCCTTCACGATTGCAACAACAACAAAATACCTAGGAATAAACATAACAAAGAATTTAAAGGACCTATATAACAAAAACTACAAAGCATTGTTAAGAGAAATTGAAAAAGATACAATGAGATGGAAAAATATTCCTTGTTTGTGGATAGGAAGAATAAATATAATCAAAATGGCCATATTACCCAAAGCAATTTATAAATTTAATGCAATTCCCATCAAAATTCCTGTCTTTCTTTAAAAACTGGAACAAAAAATCATCAGATTTATATGGAACTATAAAGAACCCCAAATAGACAAAGCAATCCTAAAGAAAAAGAATGAAGCTGGGGGCATTACAGTACCTGACTTCAAACTATATTATAGGGCCACAACAATCAAAACAGCATGGTATTGGCCCTGGCTGGTTTGCTCATTGGTAGAGTGTCTGCCTGGCATGCGGAAGTCCCGGGTTCAATTCCCGGCCAGGGCACACAGGAGAAGTGCCCATCTGCTTCTCCACCCCCTCCTTCCTCTCTGTCTCTCTCTTCCCCTCCTGCAGCTGAGGCTCCATTGGAGCAAAAGATGGTCCGGGCACTGGGGATGGCTCCTTGGCCTCTGCCCCAGGCGCTAGAGTGGCTCTGGTCGCAACAGAGTGATGCCCTGGATGGGCAGAGCATCGCCCCCTGGTGGGCGTGCCAGTGGATCCTGGTCGGGCACATGTGGGAGTCTGTCTGACTGCCTCCCCATTTCCAGCTTCAGAAAATTAAAAAAAAAAAAAACAAAAAAAACCCCAGCATGGTATTGGCAGAAAAATAAACACTCAGACCAATGGAAGAGAATAGAAAGTCCAGAAATAAAACCACATATATATGGTCAAGTAATTTTTTTTTTTAATTTTTAAAAAATTTTTTTTTCTTTTTATTCATTCATTTTAGAGAGGAGAGAGAGAGAGAGAGAGAGGAGAGAGACAGGGGGGAGGAGCTGGAAGCATCAACTCCCATATGTGCCTGACCAGGCAAGCCCAGGGTTTCGAACCGGCGACCTCAGCATTTCCAGGTCGACGCCTCATCCACTGCGCCACCACAAGTCAGGCCTGGTCAAGTAATTTTTGATAAAGGGGCCAACAACACACAATGGAGAAAAAAAAGCCTCTTCAACAAATGGTACTGGGAAAACTGGAAAGCCACATGCAAAAGAATGAAACTCAACTACAGCTTGTCCCCTTGTACTAAAATTAATTCAAAATGGATCAAAGACCGAAATATAAGACCTGAAACAATAAAGTGTATAGAAGAAGACATAGGTACTAAACTCATGGACCTGGGTTTTAAAGAGCATTTTATGAATTTGACTCCAAAGGCAAGAGAAGTGAAGGCAAAGATAAACGAAAGGGACTACATCAGACTAAAAAGTTTTTGCTCAGCAAGAGAAACTGACAACAAAATAAACAGACAGCCAACTAAATGGGAAATGATATTTTCAAACAACAGCTCAGATAAGGGCCTAATATCCAAAATTTACAAAGAACTCATAAAACTCAACAACAAACAAACAAACAATCCAATAAAAAAATGGGAAGAGGACATGGACACTTCTCTCAGGAAGAAATACAAATGGCCAACAGATATATGAAAAGATGCTCATCTTCATTAGTTATTAGAGAAATGCAAATCAAAACTGCAATGAGATACCACCTCACACCTGTTAAATTAGCTATTATTAACAAGACAGGTAATAGCAAATGCTGGAAAGGCTGTGTAGAAAAAGGAACCCTCATTCACTGTTGGTGGAACTGTAAAGTAATACAACCATTATGGAAGTTAGTATGGTGGTTCCTCAAAAAACTGAAAATAGAACTACCTTATGATCCAACAATCCCTCTACTGGGTATATACCCCCAAAACTCTGAAACATTGATATGTAAAGATACATGTAGCCCCATGTTCATTGCAGCATTGTTCACAGTGGCCAAGACATGGAAACAACCAAAAACCCCTCAATAGAAGACTGGATAAAGAAGATGTGGCATATAGACACTATGGAATACTACTCAGCCATAAGAAATGATGACATCGAATCATTTACAACAAAATGGTGGGATCTTGATAACATTATACAGAGTGAAATTAGTAAATCAGAAAAACCAAGATCTACATGATTTCATACATTGTTGGGACATAAAGATGAACTAAGGACATGGACAGGAGTGTGGTGGTTACCAGGGGTGGTGTGGAGGGGGGGCACAGGAGAGACGGAGGATAGGGGAAGGGGGAGGGGGAGGGGCACAAAGAAATCTAGATAGAGGGTGATGGAGGACAATCTGACTTTGGGTGATGGGTATGCAACATAAATGAATGACAAGATAACCTGAACATTTTTCTTTGAATATATGTACCTTGATTTATTGATGTCACCCCATTAACATTAATAAAAATTTATCTATAAAAAATGGCCATAAAACCCACAACAATATATAAATTTAATGCAATCCCCATCAAAATCCCAATATCATTTTTTGTCACACATAATTTTAATTAATTTTAATTTATTGTGTTATATATTGTAGATTCTAGTGTTCCCCCAAATGCATTCCGCCTCCCCCGTATCCCCTTCAACATCTCCTTTGCCCCTCTCTCCATAGCGTCCTCTCCCTTCCCTTCAGCTTTATCCCTTCCTATTATCCCCTTTCCCTCTGTTCTCTTTTCCTTGTCATTTTTTTAAAAATAGAACAAAAAATTACCAGGTTTTTATGGAACCATAAAAAAAGCCCAAATAGCCAAAGCAATCCTGAGGAAATAGAATGCAGCTAAAGATATCACACTATCTGACTTCAAATTATACTACAGAGCCATGATAATCAAAATAGCATGGTTTTGGCAGAAAAACAGATATACAGACAAATAGAACAAAATCTATAGCCCAGATAGAAAACCACATACATATGAACAAATCATCTTCAACAAAGGAGCCAAAAACACACAATGGAGAAAAGAAAGCCTCTTAAATTAATGGTGCTGGGAAAATTGAAAAGCCACATGCAAAAGAATGAAACTTGACTACAGTTTGTCCCCCTGAACAAAAGTTAATTCAAAATGGATCAAAGACCTAAATATATGATCTCAAACAGTAACTTACATAGAAGAAAACATAAGTACTAAACTTAATGGACCTTGGTTGAAGAGGACAATTTATGAACTTGATCCCAAAGGCAACTGAAGTAAAGGCAACAATAAATGAATGGGACTACATCAAACTAAAAAGCTTTTGCACAGCAAAAGAAACTGACAGCAAAACAAAGACACAGCCAACTAAACCAGAGGTGATATTTGCAAACAACAACTCTGATAAGGGGTTAATATCTAAGATATATAAAGAACACACAAAGCTCAGCAACAAACAAGCAAACAATCCAATTAAAAAATGGGGAGAGGACATGAACAGACACTTCTCCCAAAAGGACATACAAATAAATGGCCAACAAATATATGAAAAGTTGCTCACCTTCACTAGCTATTCAAGAAATGCAAATCAAAACTACAATGAGATACCACCTCACACCTGTTAGATTGACTATTATCAACAAGACAGGTAATAACAAGTGTTGGAGAGGCTCTGGAGAAAAAGGAACCCTCATTCACTGTTGGTGAGATGCAAATTAGTACAACCATTATGGAAGAAAGTATAGTGGTTCCTCAAAAAATTAATTCAATTCTAAAAAGAAAGTAAATTCTACCATTTATAAAAATATGAATGAACTGAGAAAGTATTATTCTAAATAAAATACACCAGACAGAGAAAGACAAATACTGTATGGTATCACTTATACACGGAATTAAAAAAAAAAAAAAAGAGTTGGATTGAAAGAAAAGAGAATAAAATGGTAATTGCCAGAACCTGGAAATGGGGAAGTAGGGAGTAGTTGGTAAAAGGATATGAACTTACAGTAATAAGGTGAATAGGTCTGAGGGTCTAATATGTAGCACAGTGACTATGGTTTATAATGTTGTATTGTATAATAGAATTTTGCTAAAAGACTGGAGCTTAACTTATTATTACCAAAAATTTTTTAATGTAAATATTTGAGGTGATTGATGTGTAAATTTAGTAAATTATGAGACTGTTTTCATGATATGTATTATCAAATGATCGTGTTGTACACTTTAAATATATTTTAGTTTTATTTATCAACTGCCCTTCAATAAAGCTGAAATAAAATAAATGTACATATGAACACATATACAAATATACTTTTTCTTTTGAAGAAAGGATGGATAGAGACCAGGGGAAAAGAGGAAAGAAAGAGAAAGGAAAATACCTAGTAGCTATATTAGGAGAAGCCAAAACATATTTGTTTCAATAAATATATATTAAGAACTGTATATACCAAAGCAAAAATCAAGATAAATAGTACAGCCTGACCTGTGGTGGCGCAGTGGATAAAGCCTCGACCTGGAAATGCTGAGGTCGCCAGTTCGAAACCCTGGGCTTGCCTGGTCAAGGCACATATGGGAGTTGATGCTTCCAGCTCCTCCCCCCTTCTCCCTCTCTGTCTCTCTCTCTCTCCTCTCTAAAAATGAATAAATAAAATTAAAAAAAAAAAAGATAAATAGTACACTTAATTGTGTGTAATTTTGAAAATTTTAGTTCTGTCCCCAAATTAGTCAAAAATTTGTTTACCTTTGTCCTTTGTTATTTTTACAAATAATGGTAATAAATTTGATTTTTATGAGCATCTATTTTATGTGAATTATTTAACATAACCTCAACAACACATACTAGTTCTACAGATTCTACTAGTTCAACTTTCCGAAGTTCCTATAATCTGCTGACTCCCTCATATTGCAATGGAGAACTATATGATGCTTTATATCATATTTAAGATGTCAGTGATTTATTTACTATATTTGAAAAAAAAATGAGAGGAAAGGTAATTGTCAATACAAAGTACGATATGTCTGTATATGGCATTTCAATTATCCACTAACCCTGGTAAAGTTATTTCTATATAAAATAACATGTATTATTCTTAAAATAACACCATTCTTTACCTTCAATGAAAACCTGACTTTGCATGTACATTTGGAATTGGTTTTGATCCAGAAACTTTCAGATAATCATTAACCATCTGGAGGACCTCTCGAGTGCCCATGTTTGTAAAGAAATTCAAATTGAATTAAATGAATATATAAAATATAGTTGAAGTTTTCCTTGAAGTCATCTTTATAGTCAAAGACTTGTTATAACTTTAATAGTTTGTAATCTCTATGAAGGTAAATACAACACCTATTATAACCACTTCTTACATTTCCCACTAACATAGGATTTGAAATTGTCAAAGAAAAATTGCACTTGATCAGTTAAATATGAAAGACTTTTTTTGAGACTACTGCAATAAGGGTAAGAGACTAAAGTCAACATTGCTGAAACAGAAGTTGAAAGAGATTTTAAGTACTGAAATAAGTTAGTAGAAAAATACTAGGAAAAATTAGTGTGTGTGAAGGGATAGTTAATATAATTAGGCCATTGTGTTTGACAATTGACACATCAAATTTAGGCTCCTACTCTTTCACTAAGACTGGAAGATAGGATGCTTTCTTTCTTAATGATTATATGCCAAAGCTACAAGGTCCTTGAAAAAGAAAATATTCCTAGATCGTAAAACTGGTAAGAGGCTGGAGGAGTTACATATCAAAGAGGCAGAGACAGAATTTACAATTGAAAGTTTTCTAAAGTGAATGCTCTCTGAAAAGGGAGGTCAAGGATCTACATTGAGGAACAAAACTGTGTAGTTTCAAAAGACTGAAGGGAAATCTTAAGGCCATCTTGCTCAGAATGTAGTACATGCTCAATAAGTATTTGTTGCACACATAATGTTTCATGAGTTTAGTAGACTTTGAAATCATTTAACCACAAAATACCTGGCTAAGTCCTTATAAAATAAATGCCCTCCTTAAATATTAATTCCAAAAAATCTAAAGCTTTCACACAATTTTATTTCCATATACTATAATGTTCAGCATATACTATATCTTGATGGCAATTAATAGGATAAAAACATACATCATATCAGAAGCTCAATCTTTTTGGGTTTGTACTGCATGTTTGTATCTTTTTCCTTGTCTTACTTTGTTAACTTGGGGATAGGGGAGGCATTCAATTATGAGATATTTTAGAACTAGAGTGATTTCAGCTCTTATTTGAAATAAATGATCTTTAATGAATGTTAATTGAAAGAAACTCATTTTATTAAAGTGATAACTCAAACCAAGAGTATTTTATTTGTCCTTCTTCACTGAGAACTATTCCCAGTTAATTAAATCTGAAATTATCAAATAAAGAATACTTTCCAGGGTTCAGATAGTCAAAAAAGGAAGCAATTTGCATTTTTTTTCAAAATTTTTAAAAATAGATATTTATTTTGGAATGTTAAAACCCTTGCAATCTCACTCATTGTTTCTTGCCCAGATTACAGGGCAAGGAAGCATCTCAAAGTCTCCACAGCAATTTAGGTGCCTCTGCCTGCTTCCATGGAGCGAGACCTGCATGCCAGGATCCTCAAGCTCTTCCCTCCCAGCAGTGCATTTGAGGAAAAATTATGGTAATCTCAAAATCCTATAGTTACACACACACAAAAAAAATCCTATAGTTACACAAAGATACTTCATCAAATGAAGAAAAATTATAAGTAAAATTTAGAGAATTTTTTAAGAGCAACTCGGGTTTATATGAATAGGTCTCATGTGAGTTATCTTTTGAAGCTAGAGACTTCAAAGCAGATCACAGACTTCCATTGGGTTAATCAGTTAAGGCAAGACTAGGCAGATGTAATTACCACCATTCAGTCAAGTTAAACTTATCTTTTTTTCTCAGAGAATAAATGATAAGTTAAAGTGGAAACAGCGTAGAGGTTCTATGTGTGGTACCTTCTCCGTATATGTTTTACTAGTTAAGGTAAGAGCAAAGTTATAGTGGCTCTTCTCCACAGGTCATTCGGAAGCCAGGTTTTTTCCTTCATTGCTCCACCATGCCCCAAGGGTGGCTCTTATTTGAATACACCAAGCAGGATCCTCACCATTTCTGTGTTCTAGCCTGTGAGAAGGGAAAAGAGACAATCCAGCTTATTCCACTTTGTCTTTTAAGGAAATGACCTTGAAACTGCACATAATACTTCAATTATACCCCAGTAACCCAAGCTCAATAACATGGCTATTCCATAGTATTCGTTTTAGAACTGACATAAAGTACCACAGACTGGGTGCCTTAAACAACAAATGTATTTCCCTTATTATTCTAGAAGCTAGAAGGCTAAGATCAAAGTGTCAGCAGTGTTGGTTTCTTCTGAGGCCTCTCTCATGTCTTACAAATACCCACCTTCCTCTGGTGTTTTCACATGTTCTCTGCTTTATGCACATTTGTGTCTTAATATCTTTTTCTTATAAAGACATTATAAGATAAAGTCTTATTGGATTAGGTCCCAAGCTAATGACTTCATTCATCTTTAATTACCTGTCTAAAAATTCAATCTCCAAATATAGTCACATTATGAAGTTCTAGGAGTTAGAACTTCGACATACAAATTTTGATACTACACAATTCAGTCCATTATACCTAACTTCAAAGGAGACTAAAAAATGTGATTAGATGTTGGATGGCAATTTAACTAGGAAAAACTTCAGTCCTATTACTAAAAGGAAAGAAAGGGGAATAGATATTGAGGAATAGTTAGCGGTATCTGATACATTATTCTAGAATTAATATATATAGGGCCAAGTGTATACCAGGCAAAAACTCACAAGAAAAAGAATGAATGGATATGAAACAGATAATAAAACACAAAAGCAGTTGAACTCCAAGAGAGAAGTCCTGTTTCAATACAAAAGCCTGGTTAAAATGAACTCAGTTTCAAGAGTAGTGAAGGCATTTCAACTGTGGGTTGTATAAATTAAGGCACATTTAATATCTGGATAGATTTTTTTAAAATATTAGAAAAACAGATGTCTAAGGATCTATAACTAGTCTCCTTCAATCTCCACAAAAAGTGGATATAATTGAAATATCTATAAAGAGAATTTTATCTATGCTAGAATTCTCCCTTATTATGTTTATGTTTTATCATACATGTATAAGGTTGCTCTTAATCTAGAAATGAATAAAAACGGTTTTACAAAGTAAAGTTAAAGCCCCATAGTTATGTAAACTTGCTATATGAGCAAGCTATAGGGCTGTGTGTGTTGTTTACAAAAATTACTGGTGTACACATGAAGACAGAAGATGGTAAACAAGACTCCTGAATTATTAAGCAGAATAGTTTCTGGCTAAATTTTGGCATTTTGATTTTGTCTTTTAATAAATACTCAAATATGTTTAATGATTTTTAAAATTCTTCCACAAGGATATCTGAAGTATAACACAGAACCCTACATATAACCTTCAACTCTTGTTCTCAATTCCCATGGCAATTCCATACTATGAAACTTAAACATGTGAGCAGTTACAAACCGTTAATTCATGGAATGTATCTGAGTGAAAATTTGCTGGTTTCTTTCTCCTGTTATTCATGTTTGAGTACATGCCAGGGGTATCCATTGCCTTTTACCTTACACATACAGGAAGGAAATGAGAGTGTAAGGCACTTTCACTAAGAAATATTGTGATTAAAAATTAGTTATACAGCAGAAAACAGTTGCAAACACATAGTATCATTCATTGTTAATGAGTTAAAAGGATACCACAGTGCACATATAAATCACAATACAGTATCTCACAGTTTATTTAAATTCATTGTGCCTCATTATAACTGAGCTATGCACCTTTAGGTCTGAGTTGATTAGGAATGTGATATCTCAGAATAGCTTTTAATTCAGAGAAACATGGCTTGACCTTTACCATAATCCTGTGTGAAACACACTATAGTTTAGACATTAATAATGATGCTACCTCTTTTTCATACTGGTAAGATGCTACTTAAAATTTGGTATTATTAGTTAACAGGCTCAGGCCAATACATCAAAACCAAATTACCCTTCTGTGTATAACTACCGTACTTAATTCTGAGTTCTTCATCTCTCATAACTATTACTTCCTCTTTAAAAATGCTAAAACCAAAATGTAATAGTGTCATGCCATAGCAATAAGTCACAGATACAAACTAAAGGCACTCCTTTTCACTCCCCATGGACTGCCACTGTATGCTGTTAAGGATTTGTGCTTCATGATGTATGTTTTAACAGCTAAGTCATTGCTTGTCTTTGACCTTTGTCTCTCAATTTAAGAATGCCATTTCTTTAAATTACCTTCTGGTAAGTCAACTAGCACAAACAATAGAACTTTCTTACCATTCTCATTCAAATGCAATAGAAAATAGGAATCACAGGTTTAAAAAAATCTATTTTCTTTTTTAAAAATTTTATAGTGTGTATCACTATAAATACAATAAATAATAAAGTAATGTGGTTACAAAGTTTAATTGATCTAATAGTTCATTAAAGCTCATAATAGAAAAGAATATTCCACTAAGCCATTCATTTTCACCTCTTTCTACTATTGTTTCCAACTCGTCAGAGGTAACTCATTTTGACTCTCTTAGATTGAGTGGAAGATTGACTAGGATATAAAAAACAGATCACGCATGTTTTTTTATAGAATTTAAAAGAGTTTCATTGTCTTCTAGTTTCCAGAGTTAAATATTAAGAAGTTCAAGTCAGAAAATGATTTGACTTAGGGTGATGGGTATATAACATAATCAACAGTTCAAATGCTAAAGAAATGTTTACCTGAAACATATGTAGTCTTATTGATCAATATCACCTTATTAAATTTAATTTTCTAAATAAATTTAAAATGAAAAAGAAGTCCAAATTGGTTTTGATACTTCTTTATCAGTGATTTTTTTGTACCCCACTTTGAAATTTTTAGGAGGGTCTTACTCTGGTTATGTGGAACTATTTCATTCATTCATTGCACTCAGTACCAGGAGTGGCTTTCCGACTGTAGAAATTAAAGTCCACCCATTCTGGAAAAAATTTTTGACTGATTTCTTTGACAATCTTTATTCTTTTTTCTCTTTTCTATTCTTCTGAAAGTTGGGTACTAGCATCAGTCAAAATTATTTATATCAAGTGGTTTAATATAGCAGAGGTTTATTTTTTATTTTACTATTTTTTTACTGGATTGGGGTGCAATTATAGAGGTTTCAGGTATACAATTATATAATGCATCATCTGTATATTGTATTGCATGTTAACACCCTCAGTCAAGCCCTCAGAAGTCTATTTTTCACTGACACTATGGGTTCAACAGTGACTAGCTAAGGGCTAAGCTCCTTATTGTCCTTACATGGAGGCTGGAGAGACAGAGTTTCCACCCTCCCAAAGATCTCAGGAACTCAGCAGAAGAAAGGCAACATGGCAAGTCACACTGACTCCTCAAAATATTCACCCAGAAGTAACTTGTATCATTTCTACTTACATTTTATCAGTCACAGAGAGTAGCATGCCCATGCCTAACTAAAACAGGGTGAGAAGATGCAATCCCACAAGATCCCCAGTGGAAGAACCAAAATAATGAATAACAGCTCTAAGGATATACATAAAGCTCTCGTAGAAGGATACTCTAATTATATTTCATTTTCTAATATTATCATTCAGGCTCATCTTATATGAGGTATAGTGCACACAGTTTATGTAGATATAAATAAAATTTCACATATGTATACACCCATTTACCATAACCCAAATCAAGATATAAAATATTCCCAACACCCAAGACTTTCTCCTGCCCTCTCTTAATACTCCTTAAGGTAACTAGTAATCTGATTTTTATCATCATAGGTTAATTTTTCTTGTTTTGAACAACAAATAAATGGAATCATATATTGTGTATTCTTTCATGTATAAATTTCTTAACTCAATTATATATTGGTAAGACTCATTAGTAATACTGCATACAACAAAATGGTTTTCTTTATTTCACTGTTGCACTTTATAATATGAATATAGTAACTATCCATTTAACTGTTGTTGAACATTTAGGTTATTTCTAGTTTTGGGTTATTCATGAATAAAGCTTGTCTAAACTCCATTATATGTGACTTTTGGTGGAAAACATTAACAATTGAACAACAGTCCCTGGCCGGTTGGTTCAGTGATTAGAGTGTTAACCCGGTATGTGGACATCCTGGGTTTGACCCCCGGTCAGAGCACACATGAGAAGTGACCATCTGCTTCTTTTCCCTTCCCTTCTCCCCTTTTCTCTCTCTTCCCCTCTTGCACCCAGTGGCTCAGTTGATTCAAGCACCATTGGCTCCAGAAGTGGATTGCCAGGTGGATCCCAGTCATGTACATGTAGAAATATGTCTATTTTCCCTCTTCTCACTTGAAAAAAAATAAACAGCAGTTATTTTAATAAAGTTTAATTTTTAAAGGTTAGTGCTTTTTGTTCCCTACTTAATAAATCTTTTACTATTGAAGTTATAATGATAATCTAAACTTTTCCTCAAAATGATTATATTTTATTGCTCAGCTTTAGGTCCATGGTCCATCTCAAATTAATTTTGGTGTATGGTTTATAGTGGGGGGTCCAGATGTTTTTTCTACTTCAGCAACCAACTGAAAGTTACTCTTAATTAAGGTGTTTGTTTTTTGTTTTTGTTTTTTTATAGAGACAGAGTGAGAGTCAGAGAGAGGGATAGACAGGGACAGACAGACAGGAACGGAGGAGAGAGATGAGAAGCATCAATCATTAGTTTTTTGTTGCAACACCTTAGTTGTTCATTGATTGCTTTCTCATATGTGCCTTCACTGCCGGCCTTCAGCAGATGGAGAAACCTCTTGCTCCAGGCAGCGACCTTGGGTCCAAGCTGGTGACCCCAAACCAGATGAGCCTGGACTGGAGCTGGCGACCTCAGGGTCTTGAACCTGGGTCCTCCACATCCCAGTCCGACGCTCTATCCACTGTGCCACCGCCTGGTCAGGCAATTAAGGCCATTTTTTACAAGTGGGTTTGTAGTGATGATCTTTTTCATAAATTAGATGGCAATGTATCTTCTAATTTTACTTCACTGGCCCTTATTTTATTTCCTGGATGATTTCTTCAACTTTATATTCTACCCCTTATATATTTATATTTTTAATTTCTATTTTTAAAAAAATTTAAAATATTTTATATTTATAATTTCTTTTTAATTTTCAAGAGTTCTTTCTTGTTTACTGATTATTTCTTTTATATTGTATACTGTTTTTAAGTCAAGAATGCATTATTGTCTTATATATGGATCTTATATTCGTGAGCATTGCTTATATTTTTTCAACTCCTGAATTGTCTCAGCCATCTCTGAGTTCTTGTTTTGGTTACTTTTTTTATCTTCAGTGAGAGGAGGGGAGGCAGAGAGACAGGCTCCAGCATGTGCCCTGACCAGGATAAACCTGGGAATCCCACTAGGGTTTGATGCTTTGACCATTTGGGGCATTGCTCTATTGCTTAGCAACTGAGCTTTTAGCGCCTGAGGTGGAAGTCCTAAAGCCATCCTCAGTGCTTGGGTCCAACTCCCTCCAATCGAGCCAGGGCTGCAAGAGGGAAATAGAGAGAGAGAAAGAAGCTAGAGGGGAAGGAGTGAAGAAGCAGATGGGCACTTCTCCTGTGTGCCCAGTTCTGGAATCAAACCGGGACATCCACATGCCAGGCAAACATTCTACCACTGAGCTAACCAACCAGTCAGGGTGATTCTATCTTTCATGTAAGAGATGTTCTCAAATATCTGATGGTAATTGGCTACCCCATTTAGTATCCATAAAGCTGAAGAGAATCTTGCCCTAGGTTAGAAGGGCGTATTAACTGCAAGACTTCAATGTGTAAAATTGCTAAATTAGGGACTCGTTACAAATAGCTTTTCTCTTGCTTCTGCCAGTTTCTGCAAAGACATCTTCCAGTCTCCACCTCATGAAATATAAACCCATGACTTGAGTACAGCACCACCATGTTCATCAGTGTACCCACTCTCTAAAATGAGAGTCCTTCTGGTTTGTCTTCCCAAAAGAATCAACATCCTGAAATTTGCTGAAGTTGAGGAAGGAGTATACTATTAGTTGTTTGGAGTAGGGAGATATACCGCATTACCAAGTGTCAACATTCTTTGTTTCTACCTCCCATCACCACTATATCCCTTATTTCAATGTGCTATTGCTGCCAATCACAAAATCCAATGGGACAAATCGGATTATTTCATGATTGAGCCTCACCACAAAATGTGAACTAAAATTTCAGACTTTTTCTAGTTTGATTAGGGAGTTGTCTTTTATCTATTTTACCTAAATATTTAAATATTATGTGCTCTCCATTATCTGCTATTTCCTGTTTCCCTCAACCCCATCCATTCTCTTTTGTCTTATAGGTTTACAAATTTTTGTATTTTTGCCATCATTTTAGTGGTGTTTAGGTAGAAAAACCATGTTTTTTACATCCATTGTCTGATTTTGATTTACTGTTGGCTCTCTCTTAGCACAAAATAAATCGCAATATGAAAGCAAAACAAAACAACAAATAAGATGTTTCTCTTAAATTGAAATTAACAAAACAACAAATAAGGTGTTTCTCTTAAATTATAAAATAATCTCCCTTCTTGAAGGTCAACAAAATTTAGGTTTTCTATTTATTTATTTTACATTTAAAAGCATCTATATAGGTTTTGAGAATATCAATCCCCAAATGCTCACATTGATTAAATTTAAAGTATATGACTCTATTTTAAAATAAAAGTTTATAAAATATTACACAATTCATACTGAAAATATCTTCATTTTTCTTAACTTCCAATAGAATCGTTCTTTTCTAAGTCTCCTTGAATTTTATACTCCCCCATAAAAGTCTCTTCTAAGAAGTAGATTGTATACTACTTATTGCCATTAGAATTAAACAAACTGTTTTAGCTGGCTAGGCAATTTTCTCCTTTAATCAGTACTTTGTGGTTTACCCCTTCTGAGAATGTGCGCCTGATTGCAATTTTGACTCTACAAATAGACAAGAAAATTTCTGAAGACTGATGTTAAATAGCAGCTGACTTCAACTATCACCACCAACTATTTGAGAGACATTTTTATTAAGATACAAATATCAAACGGTCAACATAATATAAAGCTATGTATTAGTTTAAGGCTAGTTTTCAAATGGGTTAAGAGGGAGGCTGATAGGGAAATCCAGCCTGTGTACTTAAAAAGGGGGGGTAAAAAAAACTCTATTGTTTAGGAAATGTATCCCACTCCTCTCTTTCCCAATTACCTCACTATATTAATAAAAATTTAGGTTCAAAAAAAATAAGTACCTTTTTCTTGATAACACAACCACTTGAACCAGAATAAAACTAATCTCTCCTAGAATCACAGTCCAGTGTGCCCATTTGTTTGTTTTATCATTTATGGACTTCTAACATACTTTTTTCCACTTTTCCAATTGTTTCAATTAGTACTCCTTAAATAATATTAAATAATAGGAGTGATTGGGATAAATACATTCAATTGAAATGTTTCTTATGCTACCATACAGTCATGATTCCAGCATATGTTTTACTATACTATAATATATACTATACTAGATTAGACTAGACTAGACTAGACTATCTATTTACTCACTTTAAGAATTAATTTAATCAACAATTGAGGATGAATTTTCAGCATCTATGGAGAAGGATAATATGATTCTTCTTTCACATAATAAATTATGTTAGTTAAATTTTCATATTAAACAATTTTTGCATTCCTGCTATGGATCTCAGTTGTGTTTTAGTGTATGTTTGATGTGTTGCTGTATTCTGTTTGCTAATGCATTAAGGATATTTTGTTGATATTTATTATTCTATTATATTTCTTTTGTGCTGTTATTGTCACTTCTTATTATCAATGTTTTGCTGCTTTATTAAAGAATTTTGAAGCCTCAGATACTTAACTCTGGGAAAATTTAAAAGCAGAGGAATTGTATATTACTTTGAGTTTGGGAAGTCTTCATTGGTAAAAAAAAAAAAAAAAAAAAAAAAAAGGTTGATGTAATATTTTGCGAGGTAATGGTATTCTCTCTGTTCTTATATAATTTGCCTCTGTGGGTTTAAAGTCTTTTTAGGTATAAATTTTAATTTATCCATAAAATCATCTAGGTATAGAAATATGTCTATATAGAGTAGAACAAAATAGTTTATGATTCTCTTGATTTTCCTTGTATTTAAAATCATTTTTTCATCATTCTTATTTTCCTTTGTGATGTTTCCAATATCCTACATTAAATTCATGTGTATATTCATTTAATTAACACATATTTTACCTAATCTGAACCAGTAGTTATTTAAGTAGCTAGAATACAATGATTAATAAAAGAAGGAGGAGAAGAAAAAGAGAAAAAGAAAGAAGCCATATTTTCTTATTTGTGTGTGTGTTTGTATGCATAACTTGGGTGAGATAAATGATTAACATATTTCATTCAGTGTGAAATAGTCTTCTAGTAAATGTCTAATCTTTTCTGGATTACCTACCTAACCTATCTCTAGCATTTTTCTCTGGAAGATACCCAATAGTTGACTCTTCCCTCATAGAGGACATTAAATTATTTTCTGATATAATTTCTAGTCCTTCCATAGATTTCTAGAGCTTTGCTGGTCAATTTAATAATCCCTGAGCACAGAAGCTAGCACCGACAAAATACTGCTAGTCATGCTTATTGTTGAGGATCTACGCTGTCACTCCCTGCAAAAACTTAAGAGTTCTGCCTTATCTGCATAATAAAATTGCATGCTTTGGAGTAAGAAGTGGAGGGTTGTAATATCAATTATCTTCCTTCTTGCTTACTTGACACATTTATTTCTATTCATCATGGGTCCTCTGAGTCTTATCCATGCCACCCATCAGACTCTTAGTCTATATACCCTTTACCTATAACTTTTGCAACATAGTCCACTTTTATCTTTCAACATCCTATAGATCCTTGGAAATACCTGTGGTAGCCTAAATCCCTCAAATCTCATTTCTCCCATCTAAGTCACCATATTTATTGAAAACCATATTTATTTGCTTAACTATCTAGATATTTAGCGCTGGTTCTGTTGTGAGTCATGATAAAATCAACATCCACAGAAGCAATCAATTCATTAGTTTAAGTCTACCATGTCAGAAGTCAAATGTCACTTTCCCCATTGTAATACTTTATACAACTGAAAGCTCAAATGAATTGACCCTACAAGTTTTGTGTTCCTTCTAAGATGCAGCACCCTTATTCTTTTGTCTCTCTCATCATCTTTCTTTCTCACCTCACAGTTAGTTAAAACAAGTATTAGTCGCTCTATGAACAGCTAAATATAGATGGGAAATAATCACACAAATATGTCATTCAGTGCTACCTGAAAACTCTCCAATTCCATAGAAAATGCACTTTCTCACTGTCCTAGACAGACACTTCACAACTTCTGTTTTCATATTTCCACTATCCTTGCAATTCAGTTTATTAGATAAACTTCTTATTTACTCTTGAGGAAATAAAAGCATCAGGTTTGAATTATCTAATCACACAAAGTCTACAACTAATCAGCTACTTTACACTGTTTCTAAATCCTCCTGATTCTGACTTGCATATTTTACATGCACAATGACTTAATTCTGAAAGTATTATTATTCATATAGCTACATATAAATATTCTCCATTCATTTCTACTATTTTATAAAATTTCATCATACAACATTGTATTTGTTCTTTTTTCTGATGATTTACATACATAGAGAGGATTGAAAACAAATCAATTTCAAATTTCTCAATTTCACTATTAATAAGATGTAAAATTTGAGCCACAAATTTTATGCCCTATCTTTCTCCTCTGGTTTCTATTTTCTTTTCTTTGAGTAATAGCACGTTTACATTTTTAAATACATGAATGCATGTAAAATTTATAGGGATTTTCCCTTGATATGCATCCATGTTCACCACAAAAAAATGTTATAATTTTGCTTTGTGTTATTTGCCTTCAAGAAAATAATTTACTTTGGGACTCATGAAATTTCCATTACATTTTTCTCTCTAGGAATTAATAGGCATTCTGGAAAGTTTTGTGTTTGATAAAGATTGTGTAACAGTGATTGGATTTATTTTCTCACATTAAACAAGTAAAATAAAGAAAAAATACATAAAGCAATGGCAATTAAAGTACTGAAATTCAGATCTAAAAGGACAATAAATGCTAAAAGATGTGGAAAGGGAAGATGAACCCTACTATTGCCCTAATTTATTGCCTAGAGAAAGTTTCTAGGCTAAAATACCAAGCAGATAAATTATATCTAATTAAAATCACCAAAAAAAGGTATGCAGAGGCCCTGGCTGTTTGGCTCAGTGGTAGAGCATCAGCTTGGCATATGGAAGTTCCAGGTTTGATTCCCTGCCATGTATGGCACACAGGAGAAGCATCCATCTGCTTCTCCACCCTTCCTCTTCTCCTTTCTCTCTATCTCTCTCTTCCCCTCCCGCTGCCAAACTTCTACCAGAGAAAGTTGGCCCAGGTGCTGAGGATGGCTCCATGGCCTCCGCTTCGGCATTAGAACGGCTCCGGTTGCAATGGAGCAATGTCCCATATGGACAGAGCATCACCTTGGGCTTGCCGGGTGGGTCCCAGTCAGGTTCATGCAGGTGTCTTTCTGTCTCCCTGCTTTTCACTTAAAAAAAAAAAACAAAACAAAACAAAAAAAAACATATATATATATATATATATATATATATATATATATATATATATAAATACAAAAAAAGTCACAAAATAAGGGAATAACCAAAAAATGATGGGACAAATAAAAAAGAAATAAGATAAATTCAAATCCAACCATATCACTGATCACATTAAATATAAATAACATTAAAAGCCTATTTAAAAGGCAGATATTGTCAGATTGTGGTATTGAAATCCCTACAAAAACAAGACCAAACAATGTGATACCTATGAGAAACTCATGCCAATGTCCTATTCCCTCTACTAACAATTTTTTTGTGTCTTTTTCTTCAAGTATATTTTAGTTTAAGCTAAGGGCCTGATTTTTTGTTGTGTATTTATCCTATTTGGTGCTCATAGAACTTCCAGTATCTTTCACTTTCTGGCTCTAGTCAGTCATATATATATTTGTGTCTATATAATATATAATTTTATAAATTACGTATATTTAAAATTTATGAAAAAAGAATAATTTTAAGAATGTTAAGCTAAGTTTGACCATCTGATATTTAAGGAAATGTTGACAAATATTTATTTTAATTTTTAAATAAGAGAAAAAACTATTCTTATACATACCACATACTATATACCATATCTTATTAGGAATGCTATACTTTGGCTAGACTTTCTTAGATAAGATAAAAATAAGTTACAATTTTAGAGGAAATATTAAAATTCTTTCTATCTACACTATTGACTTAGATTTATATATTTGTGAGAAATAGAAATTACACAAAAAGAGAAATTTATTACTATGGTCCCAAAAACACAAAAAAATTATTTTCTATTAAAAAAAGGAGCATTGAAAATTAATATTGGATCATTATATCTATAACTTATTAATCATACTAATGTACCATGAATGGTAGATATGATAATTGCCATTCAGAACTTCCCTGAGATCTAAAAATTATTATTTCAAGTGTTTCTCTAGGATAAAAATATTAAGAAAGGCTGTCTTGGAGATTGTAATATTTAATTTATTGCCTTCCAATATAAGTTACATCTTTTACCTTTTAACTTATTACCTTCCAATATAAGTTATGCCTTTTATTATATTAAAGAAAATTCTATCATCCCAGAACACTTTTACTCCATGTACCTATTCTCTATTTCATGTTACTGAAGAAATATATTTTGTTTTCATGTATAATTTAGACTCCGTAAGACATCTTTTGCTAGTGTTTTGTACAGTGCATATTCATTCAGATTGACTCATGTTTGACTTCTCAGGAGCTCTACTTCTCTTGAAACATAACTCTATTGATATCTCCCATCATTTTCCTCAAAGAATGCCCCTTAGTATTTTTCAATTTAGTTTGTGTTTTAAAAATTCTCCCCTTTTTTGTCAGGAGATATTTAATTGCATCTTCACCTTTCAAGGATAGTTTCACCAATTTATAAAATTCTTCATACACAGCTGTCTTCTTTCAGCACTAATGATGCCATTCCATTGTTTTCAATTTCTCTAATTACTGTTGCAAAAGCATTCCTCAGGTTTATTTCACTCCCATGGAAATGTATGTCTTCTTTTTCTCTCTGCTAACAGTATTTTTTCACTTGTCTTTGCCTGACTCAAGGTTAAGTTGCAGTTGTTGTAGGTTCGATTCTCTATCTCTAATTCATAACTGTGACTAAAATATTTCACTTCAAATTTAAGAAGCAGGGTCATTTAGGCCCTGGTTGGTTGGTTCAGTGGTAGAGCATTCGCCCAGAATGTGGATTTCCCAGATTTAATTTCTGGTCAGGGCACACAGGAGAAGACCATCTGTTACTTCATCCTTCTCCTTCTCATTTCTTCTCTTTTTCTCTCTCTCTCTTCTCTTCTCCTCCTGCATCCATGGTTCAATTGAAGCAAGTTGGCCCCAAGTGCTGAGGATGGCTCCATAGCCTCCACCTCAGGCACTAAAAACAGCTCTCATGGCAATGGAGCAAGGGCTCCAGATGGGCAGAGTATCGCCCCCTAGTGGGCTTGCCAGGAGGATCCCAGTAGGGGCACATGTGGAAGTCTCTCTCTGCCTCCCCTCCTCTCACTAAATTTAAAAAAAAAGAAGAAGCAGGGTCATTTACTAGGGATCAGGGCCATTACTTCTTCCTTGGCAATTGTCAATCTATTTTTTTTTGTCTTCTTGGAATTTTGATTTTGACACAAACTCCTCTCTGCTTTTTAAAGGCTTTCTTCTTACTTATTATCTGTGGAACTTAAGAATTCTTCAAGTTCCTCAAGAGAAAGTTGATGAATAGTGGACAAGAGAAAGCTGATGAACAGTATCTGCCATTTATTCAGGATCTTGTTCTCTCAAGTCCTGATTACTTTGCTTTGTCTTTCCACATCTATGAAATTGTCTGGCCCTGGCTGACAATTGTGGATGGAACATCAGCCCAGCTTACAAACATTCCAGGTTTGAATCCCAGTCAGGGCACACAGAAGAAGTGACCATCTGCTTCTCCCTACCCCTCCCTTTTCTACCTCTTCCCTTCTGGCAACTAGTGACTTGATTGGTTTAAGGTGTGGCCCTGGGCACTGAGGATAGCTCTAGCTCAGTTAGTCCAAGCACATCAGCCTCAGGCACTAAAAAGAGTTCAGTTAATTTGAGCATCATCCTCAGATGGGGTTGCCAGGTGGATCCTGGTTGGAGCATGTGCAAGAGTTTGCCTCACTATCTCCCTTCTTCTCACAGGAAGGAAGGAAGGAAGGAAGGAAGGAAGGAAGGAAGGAAGGAAGGAAGGAAGGAAGGAAGGAAGGAAGGAAGGAGGGAAGGGAAGAAAAGGGAAAGGAAGGGAAGGGAAGGGAAGAAAAGGATTGAGAGAGAGAGAAAGAGAAAGAACAAAGAAAGAAAAAAAGAAAGAAAGAAAGAAAGAAAGAAAGAAAGAAAGAAAGAAAGAAAGAAAGAAAGAAAGAAAGAAACTGTCCAAATCTCTTCTAATAAAGTGCTCTCAGTCTTCTGCCTGACTCCAATTCTCACCCTTCTTTGAAAAGCTTCCTGACAGGAACTATAGTAGAGCATTAGAATAACAAATTCTCTCAATCTTTCTTCTCCTATGGTTTAACTTAACCATACAGGGATTGACATTTTGTTACTAATGGTTTAATAATATGCAGTCAATTTTTTTTATAATTTGTACATATTATTAAATACTTTTTAAAATCAATAGCTCTTGCCATAATATTCCCTTGAGATACTTCAGTTGTCTATGTTCTTCCTGAGTTTTATAAATGTATATACACTTAGACATACTTACACACACATACAGACAGATTGCCACACATCTGAGTCACAGTTTTAGTTTCAAGTTTATCCATCAATCTCATCCCTTTATATAAAAGCCAATTGAATGTAGACTATGGTTGCTGTCTCCATTTCTCTCTATGATATTCTAATGATTGACTTAGGCCTTAGTAATCTCCTGAAATTGCCCTCACAAATGTAATGAATGACCTTTTCATCACTAGATTAATGAGAATCTATTTTTTCACATTTTTAGTATTTTTTCAATACTCACATGGTTAATCTTTATTCCCTTATGAATTCCCTAACATTTCTGGGTTTCTTAGAGTCTATTAAATCTTGGTAATTCTCAAAGCAGTTAAATCTGGTTCAATCTCTCTTTTGATTATTCCTACCTCTCCTCTTGCAATTTATAGCTAAAGTTAAACTAAATGTTATATAGATTTAAAATCTATAAAAGATCATTACCTTGCCTTATTTACTTTTGTATCTCAATAGTGCATTGCACATTGTGAGTATTTAATAAGTGAATTAACTCAGTGAAAAATACCCATCATTAAAAATTTGGGTATTTTTTATGCACAAAATAGTAGCAGAATAAACAATTTAAATTTAACAACAATCTTTATTAACTGTTAAAGATATTGAACTGGTGAGTAGCATAATCAAAAATGTGTTTTAGGAAAAAGCAATCCAAGGTTGTCTATAGTTAGGCTACATACAGTTAGAAAGTTAAAGGATATTTAATATATTCTTATAAGAACTAACTGTTTCTTAAAAATAAGTTGTTATTAAATGTTGGTTGCAAACACTGACTTGCCAAGAACTAAGGACACAACTACCTGGATGCCCTTTGGGTTCTTTACATTTTATCTATTCAGTACTAAAATCCTTGTCTTCCTCTTCTCACAAGCCTACATTTCTTCTTCCTATATCTTTACATTGGTGAATACCTCAGTTCAGACAATAGCCTTAAAAAAAAAAAAAGCTAAAAGTCATGCTAGACTATTTTATCTTCCTTTGTCTCTACAACCAGCAAATTCTATAGATTTTACTTCCAAAACATTTCTTGATTTCATGTACCTCTCTCCATTCTCACTGCCAATTTCTTTTATAAGCTTCAATCACAATGCATCAGAATTATTGCAATGCTTTCAAAAATTATGCTGCTTTTGTCCAAATTTTGCCACAATAAACAGAATTCTCTTTCTAAAAGGAAAATCTGATTATGATATGCCCTTGACTGAAATGTGAGGGCTTCACATTGTTTTTCTTTCTTTCTTTCTTTCTTTCTTTCTTTCTTTCTTTCTTTCTTTCTTTCTTTCTTTCTTTCATTTTGTGACAGAAAGAGATAGAAAGAGAAACAGATAGGGGCAGACAGGCAGGAAGGGAGAGAGTTGAGAAGCATCAATTCTTTGTGTGGTACCTTGGTTGTTGTTCATTGATTGCTTTCTCATATGTGCCTTGATTGGGGGGCTACAGCAGACCGAATGACTCGTTGCTCAAGCCAATGACCTTGGGCTCAAGCTGGTGAGACTTGTGCAAACCAGATGAACCCACACTCAAGCTGGCAACTTTGGGGTTTGGAACCTGGGTTCATATCCCAGTTTAACGCTCTATCTACTATGCCACCACCTGGTCAGGCTCCAAATTGTTCTTAAAATAAAAGTTATCATATTTTGCCAGACTCTCCCTAACCTGCTCATAATTTCCTTCCAGCTGTATCCTGGGTGACTTCTTCACAATCAATCTTTAAGATATAATCAACTTCTTTAAATTCCCTAAACAAGTCATAGTCTCTAGACTCTTAGGAACTTCACAAGTGCAATTCCTTTGCCTGAAATTTTTACCCTCTTCTTTCTCTAATAAATTCCTATTCAACATTCAGTTTCAACTTCTATGTAGTTTCCCTGAAACTTTCTAACACTCCAAAGATAGAAATAGTTGTTTCTCATGTGCTCCCATAATCAATCTACCTTTTCACATAGCTTATTATAATGCATTGTTAAATTACCTGTTTCTATAATATTAATTGAAAAAAGTCTTCTTATAATATCTTTCATTATCATATACTTACAAACTAGTACCAAAAAGAGCTTGTGGTAGGAGACATATATGTGTGTATACATATATACCTATAGTTAGTATTCTTTAAATACAATAAATCTAAAGATATATATTTACTTTATTTTTATTCTCTTCAAATTACATATTTTTATTTAATGTATAATAATTTAAATTTATTGCTTCATTTAACTAAAGTTTTATACTCATTATTTTTTTTTTAGTCTCATTCCTTTATTGTAGTTCAAGTTTTGTCTTCCTAAATGTCACCCTTTGGTATTTATAATGCCTACCAAAGTGCTTAATACATAACAAATATAACAGATAGTATTAGGAGGCTCTCTCATCTGATGAATTATTGCCCTATTGCAGTGATTCTAGCTGGAAGGATGGTTTCACTTGCCAAGTTTGTCCAACCATGATCCTTCCCCCTCCTTTGTTTGAAACAATAAGGAAACCTAATCTGTGAGCCAAGCAGATTAGATTCTTTCCATCAAGACTTTGGACTCTGAAACACAAGCCTAGTAGTCAGCTGGTAGTAGTGGTATTGAATCTATTCTAGAAGGTCATGTAGCTCACAAAATGGAGTGCTGTCATTTTTGTGTCATTTGTACTGAAAAGCTAGATAAGACACGTTTACATAGAAAATGGAGAAGACAAGAAGAGAAAACTGTTTTGTTGTTGTTGTTGTTGTTTTCCTGTATTTTTCTGAAGCCGGAAACGGGGAGAGACAGTCAGACAGACTCCTGCATGCACCGGACGGGATCCACCTGGCACGCCCACCAGGGGGCGATGCTCTGCCCCTCCGGGGCGTCACTCTGTAGCGACCAGAGCCATTCTAGTGCCTGGGGCAGAGGCCAAGGAGCCATCCCCAGCGCCCAGGCCATCTTTGCTCCAGTGGAGCCTTGGCTGTGGGAGGGGAAGAGAGAGACAGAGAGGAAGGAGAGGGGGAGGGGTGAAGAAGCAGATGGGCGCTTCTCCTGTGTGCCCTTGCCGGGAATCGAACTTGGGACTTCTGCAGGGCAGGCTGACGCTATACCACTGAGCCAACCGGCCAGGGCCGAGAAAACTGTTTTTTTCTCATAGAAAGAGAGAGAGAGAGATCAAGTATCTATTTTAGTGAGTATTTTCTAGTTTCTAATTCTGGCATCTCTTAAAATCTTACTGTATTTCCTCTTCATGGATTTCATGATATACTCTTATAGTTCTTTTTTTTATTTAATTCTGTAATTTAAGCCATCTCCTTTTTGACATCCAAATCTCCTTGAGTGATGGTGCATTGGTGTATTCTTAACATCTTTACTGAATAAATATGTAACAGAGAAAGGAAAGAAAGAAGAAAAATGGGAGGAAAGAAGGTGGATAAGAGAAAAATAAAGTAAGAAAAAAGAGAGATAAAGAAAGGCCTTACTATCAAAGGGTTTATTAAAATCTAGTTACAAAACCTAAAAAAAATCTGCAGAAAGTCTGTGTTACTATCTTCCTTTTTTTCACTTGGAAAAGAATGGGAAAAAAAGAAAAAACATTTTATTTGGAGTTATTCTTTGATGGAGAGTATTACCTCCTTGGAGATTATGCCTCTTTCCTAGCATCAACTTCCACTCAGTAGCAGAGAGCTAAGCACAGGGTATTTCTTTGGGAAGCTCCTCCTAACTAACTCTACCTCCAAACTGAAAGAGCTCCAGTGCCCCCACTATGTGTTCTGATCGCCTTGAATTTCCCTGCCATGTGCCAATTTACTGCAAGATACTAAGACTTATTTAATCATCTGCTTCCCTTGCTAAACTGAAAGCTCCATGAAAACCATCATGTATTTCACACTACCCCCAGCATGATTCACACTGAATAGGTGTGAATTATTTCTTTTAAATTAGAGATCTTGTCATTAGACAAGGTCAAAAAGCTCTATAGGATAATCTGGTGTCTGCCTGTGGATGGGTCCATTATACCTCTTGAAGGCGTTGATAAAGAAAGCTACTGTGCATTAATTACTGCAGTTAGAAAATCCACCTAGAGTTATGACACAGTGACACTGCCTGATTTTTTCCTGGAATTCTTCCTTCCTTAGCATGCTTGATTTATATTTTAAAATGGGCTGCTCTCTTAATTATTGAGCATTTGCAGAACATTGTACACTTAAAAAGTGCTCTTAAATATTCTATAATTATATTCATATACACAAAGAAAGATAATATTCATGACATATCCATTTTTTAGATGGAGAAACTAAAGAGATTGACATCCTATCACACAACTAAACAGAAATGAGTTCTCTAATAATAGTATCTTCCCTGAGCCACCATAGTACTCTGAGTTCTGTTCTGTTGTGTCTGGACAGCCTCAGAAGACTTTTCTTAGTCTATGAAAGAGATGATGGTGCACCTTTTCTGAAATGCATGCTAAATAGAAAAACAAAAATCTCCTCTTTCAAATAAGCAAGTTAAGTCTTCAACCAATTTTATATATTGAAGTGATGATTTTGAAATATAGTTGTTTCAGTAGATATTAATGAGAAATATATGCTATAATATGATAAAATTTTACTTGAATTAGTTCAAAAGAATTTTGTTCACACTTTATATTTACCAAGTCACTTTGGTAGATATTGTATTTATGAAGTACACTAACCATAAAACTAAACTGTTCTGCACCTTGAGTGAAAATTTTGTTGCTCTATAAAATCATATCTTCAGGATTTTTTTCATGCATAAATTACTTTTCTTTAATCTTTACATTTTTAATGTGTTAAAAATTTAATAATGTATATATTTGTCAACATAAGCAAATTGTCTGTCTTAAATTTCAAGTTTTTAATTTACATTAAATATATTTGCCCTCAATAAATTATTTGAAATATAAAATTAACTCTTGACAAAAAATTAATTTGGCTTGATATGTATTTTAGAAATAAGCTAGGCCCTGGCCAGTGGCTCGGTGGATAGTCATCCCGGTATATGGACATTGCAGGTTTGATCCCTGGTCAAGGCACACAGGAGAATCAACCATTTGCCTCTCTTCCCCTCCCTCTCCCTCTCCCTCTCCCTCTCCCTCTCCCTCTCCCTCTCCCTCTTCTCTTTCTCTTTCTCTTTCTCTCCCCCTTCCACAGCCAGAGGTTCTATTGGTTTAAGCAGAGCCCCCGGTGCTGAGGATCACTTGGTTGGTCCTCTTAGCACATCAGCATGGCCCCAGATGGAGGTTGGGGTGGATCCCAGTCAGGGTGCACGCAAGAGTCTGTCTCACTATCTCCCCTCCTCTCACCTAAAAAAAATTAAAACAAACAAACAAAAACAGCTCTTTTATTTTAAAACAAATAAAATATGTGTTCTTGGTACTCTAAATATCTATTTTATTCCTAAAGCATATTAAACCATCCAAAAAACAAAACAAAACAAATTTTAAAAAATGGTTCTTTTATTTTAAAACAAATAAAAAAATATGTGTACTTGCTACTCTACATATCTATTCTATTCCTAAAGCATATTAAATTTTTCTGAATGTAGTTCTTCACTAACAATATCCCATCTAAAAATTATTATAGAGTCAAGATGGTATCATAATGGATTTACCAATATAAAAGTAAAATGTAAAAAAATGAAGTTCTAAAATTATTGATACATCATCAAAACATTTTTTTCTCTCAATAAGCAAAGTCTACTATACATGTTATCCATAATTATTCTCTGACCCAAATCTAAAGCATTCCTCTAGTTATAGTCCTTTTTATCCTTTTGACTACTTCACATTATAAAATAGAAAGACTTGTAGAAAAAACATACCCAAATAACTGAGAAATTGCAATGTTTTTAAATTGAGTTTTTTGAGAATTATTTATGTTCAGAAAGTTCTAGTTCACTCTTGCCTATTCCTGAAGTGACATGTTTCAATTCAGAAATAGAATCCATTACTTAGTCTTACACTTGAAGTTATAAAAATTGTTTTAGGAGTTTTGATAATGATCCAAGTTAAAGCAGGAAAATACCAGATGTATATGCCATATTCTTTACCTGCAAAATATTCTTATGTTAGCAAAAAGCTTGTGGTACTTAAATTGAAATGTAGGCATTTAACATTAAGAGACTCCTGCAATGGAGTAATCCCAAATACTTTTTAAAAGCTTCAGAAAAGCACTTAATACCATAAAAAAATTCATCTTAGATAAATAAAGCTGGAATTTGTCTCAATATAACTTCCAGTTATTATTCCTATGACTATCTTCTAAAATAAATCAAACATCTTTTCTTCAAATAATGACAAATATTTCATCTTTTCCAGACTAAGTATTTATTCATTCATTGAACAAATAATTATTCTGTGCCACTCTGCACCAAAAAACATAAATAAAACAGAAATAGTCCTTACCTATTTAGAATTTGATTTTTAATAAAATATTTCTCAATTACATCAAGATAATTTTTAGACTATAGTTTTTAGAATGTTAGTAAACTTTTTATGCATATCTTTAATTCATTTTAGTGTTTTTAATTGCTACTAGAAAAAATAAACACAATAATTATATAATTAAATCTCTAATGTTATTATATTGTGGTGCACTTTTTATATTATATTATTTATATAGATAAGATCTACCCTGAAATATTTTCTTTTATATATTATACTTTCCTATCAGAAAGGCATGCATTCAACATAGAATACCAATTTACTTTTTGTTTCCTCTTCATGCTTCTCTGATTTTCCCAGAACAGCACTTGTGAAGAGACTCATCTGTGTATTTGTTATGACCACCAGAAGTGGTCATAAGATTAAAATGTCACTTTGAAAGTGACATCAGAGAAATGGCACCGTGAGGAGCACGACCAACAAATCTCCCCAAATTTCAACAAGTTCATCAACCAGAGACAGAAAAACCTAACCTTGGAGCATCCGGGAGTTCCCACACTGAAGGCGAAGGTAGGATCGAGTGAAAAAATTGACTAAATATATAATCAACACTGAAAGAAATAAGTCAGACAAAGGAACACTCTGTCTTCCTCACTAACCTGAGCAAAGGCTGCTTTCACTTGGAACTGAGGGGGGAGGCTAAGGGTGTGGAGGAAGCTAGGCTGCGACACAGACATTCAAGCTGAGGAAAGAGTTTGCCTGCAGCGAATCAGCCCACGTGAGCTAATGCCCATGCCACGAGCAGCAGCTGCCAGCGGTGTGCAGGGAGTGCACCAAAGTGAACTTCCCTATGCCCAAGCTTCTCTAGGTGGGCGGGGCGCCCCACACAGCCATTCAAGCTAACAATCAAGAGCCAGGGGGAGGGTGCACGGACAGCTTGCAGTCCTGCCTGGAGCAGATCGGCGTAGGAGGGGAGCGTGGGCAGCTTGCAGTCCTTTCTGCAGATCGGGGGATCCAATCACTGAAATTAGCTTAACGCACAGTCTGATCACCTCCCAACTGACCTACGTGGCTCTAATTGACAAGATCTCTCTCAGTTCAGCAATCTAAGACAAGAGGCGTGATATCTTTAGTGCCTCTTGCTAAAGGGGAGGGGGCAATTTCTGATTGGCAAAACTTTCATACTCAGGGATATACGCTAAAAAGAGGGACTTGGCAGATGTTAAGACCTCCTGTACAGCCGGCAGTGACTGAGGCATCTTGTTCCCAGCCAAAACAGGTTACAAAGTGCAAAAAGCCTGGGGAGAGTGGTCCCACAGAGTGCTAGGCATGCTGAACAGGCTGGGAGGCTCATAGAAAGTCACCTTGAGAGCAATTGGCTCCCAGCCCTGCCTGATTACACTGGTGGCTCTGACTGCCAGAGCCTTACCCAGAGCCCTGCATTGAGTGGGGATAGAGTGGGGATTTGCCAGCTCTTTGAGCCTCTTACTCCCCAGGCAGAGGCAGCAGCAGCCTCATAGCTGGATCATCAGGCTGAAAATTCAGGAAGGAGAGACTAGGAGAGAGGCTCCAAGAAAATGGACTCTCTCATTGTCAGAGCCTACAAACGCTAACAAACTTTGACAACCAACGAGACTGAAGCCTAATATATGACATTGCCATAGAGTCTCATCAACTGCAAATTCCTACCTAAGCATGCCACAGGGGCAGAGCCTGGGGTACAGAGTCTCCAAACAGGAAGCGGGAGAGGAAAGAAAAGGGAAGAAGAAGTTAACCTCTCAAAATCAAGAAAAATCCACAGACTTTGTAACTTGTTCCACTATTTTTTTGTTCCTTTCATCTTCTTGCCTTTATTGTTATTATTTCTATTTCCTTCACCTTAGTCCTTTTATTCTCTGTCCGTCTTATTCTGTCCTCTTCTTGAACTACACTACCTATAAGTGTTACATTTTATTTCTTTTCTTCTTCCTTACTCTCCATTAGGGTTACACTCTAAAATCCTTAACTCTCTCTTTCTGATTTTTTTTCTTTTTTCTTCTTTTTCTTTTCCGCTTTTTCTTATTTCTCACTCTCTATTAGTTTCTTCTTTTCTTCTTTTACTTTTCCTCTCATTCAATCCACAATCACGAACAAATTATTTAATTTGGGACTCAAGTTTTTTTTGTGTGTGTGGCATTTTGGATGCTTTTATCTTTGCTTTTTAACTCATTAGCATTCCTCCCAACCCAAGATCTCCATTCTATTTAGTTTTTGCTCCACCTAATACAATAGTTATTTTTTTCCTTTTTCCTGTTTCCCTCTTATCCCTCTCTCTCATTATATCTCTTAGTCGACCATCACTTACAAGCAAATCATTTTATACTTGACCAAAATTTTTTCCTTTTTTACATTTTGTGGGTCCCTACTTCCTTTTTTTCCCCTTGAATATTTCCCACCAACTGAAGCCCTCCATTATAGGCAGTTTTTGTTCCATTTAGCATAATACAATTCAAAATTCATCATGATATTTTCCTAAGGAGGAGGAGAGAGGAAGGGAAGAGAAGAAAGAAAAGGGGGGAAAATAATAAATTATTATTGGAGGGTTTTTTGTGTTTTTTTTTAATTTTTTTTTACTTTTTATTCTTTATTAATTCTCATTAGTGCTATCAACAAGACCATCCTCAGATGCCATTAAGAAAAAGGAAATTGAATATCATGGACACAAAAGATAGGGAAGTAGCACAGATAGATGTAAAAAAATCTAAGGGGAAAAAATTTAATATATTGGAAACCTTGGAAATAAATGACAGAATTTAAAATAGAAATCCTAAAAATAATAAGAGATATACAAGAAAACACAAAAGGCAATTTATGGAGCTCAGAAAACAACTCAACGAACACAAAGAATATATTACCGAGAAAATGAAAACAATGAAAACAAATCAAACAGAGATGAAAAACTCAATTTATGAACTGAAAAATGACATAGCAAGCTTAGCTAAAAGAACAGGCCAGATAGAAGGTAGGGTTAGTGACATAGAATACAAGAAACTTCAGGCACCACGGAGAGAAGAAGAGAGAATATTAAATATTTAAAAAATAAGAAAGCCCTAAAGGAATTGTCTGACACCATCAAAAAGAATAACATAAGAATAATAGGTATATCAGAGGGAAAAGAGAGAAAATGGAATGCAGAATATATTCAAACCAATAATAGACAAGAATTTCCCAAGCCTGTGGAAAGAACTAAAGCCTCAAATTCAAGAAGCAAACAGAACACCGAGTTTTCTTAACCACAACAAACTTATTCCAAGGCACATCATAATGAAATTGGCACAAACCAATGACAAAGAAAAAATTCTAAGACAGCCAGGGAAAAGAAGAATACAACATATAAAGGAAGGCCTATTAGATTATCATCAGTTTTTCAGCAGAAACTCTACAAGCTAGAAGAGAGTGGACTCCAATATTTAAAACCCTGAAAGAAAGGAACTTTCAGCCAAGAATAATATACAAATACAAAGGAGAAGTAAAAACATTCACAAATACAGAAAAGATGAAGAAATTTATCATCAGAAAACCCCCACTCCAGGAAATATGAAAGAGGGTTTTCCAACCAGATTCAAAGAACAAAACAAAACCACAAGTAAAAGCTCCACCAAGAACACAATAAAACCAAATTTAAACTGTGACAACAAAACAAAAGAAAAAAGGGAGAGGACAGAGATTTACAGTAGCAAAGGACAATGAAGTGCAGAAACACTCACAACATAGAGTACTACAATGAATATGGTAGGTACCCTTTTCATTACTTAATGGTAACCATCCTTAAAAAAACCACCCCAGAAGCACATGACTTAAAAAAGGTAGCAAAAGAAGAAAGAAGTATGAAATACAAACAAAAAAACAAATGATAGAAAAACAAAAGAGAAGAATCAAACAAGATACAAAACTAACAGAAAGCAAATTATAAAATGGCAATAGGGAGCCCACAAGTGTCAATAATTACACTAAACGTAAATGGATTAAACTCACCAATAAAAAGACACAGAATAGCAGAATGGATTAAAAAGGAAAATCCAAATGTACACTGCCTACAAGAAACACATCTAAGGAACAAAGATAAAAAAAAATTCAAAATGAAAAGCTGGAAAACAATACTCCAAGCAAATAACATCCAAAAAAAAGCAGGTGTAGCAATACTCATATCTAAAATACTGACTACAAGACAAAAAAGTACTCAGAGACAAAAATGGTCATTTCATAATGTTTTTTTTTAAATTTTTTTTATTTATTCATTTTAGAGAGGAGAGGGAGAGACCGAGAGAGAGAGAGAGAGAGAGAGAGAGGAGAGACAGAGAGAGAGAAGGGGGGAGGAGCCGGAAGCATCAACTCCCATATGTGCCTTGACCAGGCAAGCCCAGGGTTTCGAACTGGTGACCTCAGTATTTCCAGGTCGACGCTTTATCCACTGCGCCACCACAGGTCAGGCCTCATTTCATAATGTTTAAGTGGACACTGAATCAAGAAGACATAACAACCCTTAATATATATGCACCAAACCAAGGAGCACCAAAACATATAAGACAGCTACTTATTGACCTAAAAATAAAAACTGACAAAAATACAATCATACTTGGAGACCTCAATACACTGCTGATGGCTCTAGATCGGTCATTCAAACAGAGAATCAATAAAGATATATCGGCCATAAACGAAACACTAGAGCACCTGGATATGATAGACATCTACAGGACACTTCATCCCAAAGTGACTGAGTATACATTTTTCTCTAGTGTACATCAAACATTCTCAAGAATTGACCATATGTTGGGCCACAAAAATAACATCAGCAAATTCAGAAAAAATGACATTGCACCAAGCATATTTTCTGATCATAAAGCCTTGAAACTAGAATTCAACTGCAAAAAAGAGGAAAAAATCCCACAAAAATGTAAAAACTAAACAACATATTTTTAAAAAATGAATGGGTCAAAGAAGAAATAAGCGCAAAGATCAAAAGATATATACAGACAAATGAAAATGACAATACGAAATATCAGAATCTCTGGGATGCAGCAAAAGTGGAAATAAGAGGGAAGTTCATATCACTTCAGGCCTATATGAACAAAGAGAGAGCCCAAGTGAACCACTTAACTTTACACCTTAAGGAACTAGAAAAAGAAGAACAAAGACAACCCAAAACCAGCTGAAGAAAGGAAATAATAAAAATCAAAGCAGAAATAAATGAAATAGAGAACAGAAAAACTATAGAAAAAATTAATAGAACAAGGAGCTGGTTCTTTGAAAAGATCAACAAAATTGACAAACCCTTGGCAGGACTCACAAAGGAAAAAAAAGAAAGGACTAGTATAAACAAAATCCAAAAGGAAAGAAGAAAAATCACCACAGTCATCAAAGATATACAAAGAATTTTTGTAGAATACTACAAAAAAATATATGCCACCAAATTCAACAATCTAGAAGAAATGGATAAATTCCTAGAACAATACAACCTTCCTAGACTGAGTCATGAAGAAGCAGAAAGCCTAAACAGATCGATTAGCAAGGAACAAATAGAAAAAAACTATTAAAAACCTCCCCAAAAATAAAAGTCCAGGCCCAGACGGTTATATTTGTGAATTCTATCAAACATTCAAAGAAGACTTGGCTCCTATTCTACTCAGAGTCTTCCAAAAAATTGAAGAAGAAACAATACTTCCAAACACATTTTATGAGGCCAACATAACCCTCATACCGAAACCTGGCAAGGGCGGCACAAAAAAATAAAACTACAGACCAATATCTCTAATGAATACAGATGCTAAAATACTAAACAAAATACTAGCAAATCGAATACAACAACACATTAAAAAAATAATACATCATGATCAAGTGGGATTCATCCCAGAATCTCAAGGATGGTTCAACATACATAAAATGGTTAATGTAATATACCATATCAACAAAACAAAAAACAAAGACCACATTATCTTATCAATAAATGCAAAAAAAAGGCATTCAATAAAATACAACACAAGTCTTTGTTTAAGACCCTCAACAAAATGGGTATAGAAGGAAAATATATCAACATGAGAAAGGCCATATATGATAAACCATCAGCCAACATCATATTAAATGACATAGAACTGAGGACTGTCTACCTTAAATCAGGAACAAGAAAGGGTTATCCACTCTCTCCACTCTTATTTAACATTGTGCTAGAAGTTCTGGCCAAAGCAATCAGACAAGAGAAAGAAATAAAAGGTATCCATATCAGAAAAGATGAAATAAAGGTATCACTTTTTGCAAATGATATGATCCTATGCATCAAAAACCCCAAAGACTCCACAAAAAGATTGCTAGAAACAATAAACCAATACAGTAAGGTCGCAGGATACAAAATTAACATACAAAAGTCTATAGCCTTTCTATATGCCAACAATGAAATATTAGAAAATGAACTCAAAAAAATAATCCCTTTCGTGATTGCAACAAAAAAAATAAAATACCTAGGAATAAACATAACAAAGAATGTAAAGAAACTATAAATGAAAACTACAAAGCATTGTTAAAGGAAGTCAAAAATGATACAATGAGATGGAAAAATATTCCTTGATTTTTGAAAGGAAGAATAAATATAATCAAAATGGCCATATTACCCAAAGCAATTTATAAATTTAATGCAATTCCCATCAAAATTCCTATGACATTTTTTAAAGAAGTTGAACAAAAAATCATCAGATTTATATGGAACTATATAAAACTCTGAATAGCCAAAGCAATCCTAAGAAAAAAGAATGAAGCTGGGGGCATTACATTACTTGACTTCAAACTTTATTATAGGGCCATGGCAATCAAAACAACATGGTTTTGGCAGAAAAATAGACACTCAGACCAATGGAACAGAATAGAAAGTCCAGAAATAAAACCACATATATATATGGTCAAATAATTTTGATAAAGGGACCAACAACACACAATGGGGAAACAAAAGCCCCTTCAACAAATGGTGCTGGGAAAACTGGAAAGCCACATGCAAAAGAATGAAACTTAACTACAGCTTGTTCCCTTGTACCAAAATTAATTCAAATTGGATCAAAGACCTAAATATAAGATTTGAAACAATAAAGTAAATAAAAGAAGACATAGGTACTGAACTCATGGACCTCGGTTTTAAGGAGCATTTTATGAATTTGACTCCAAAGGCAAAAGCAGTGAAGTCCAAGATAAATAAATGTAACTACATCAGACTAAAAAGTTTTTTCTCAGCAAAAGAAACTGACAACAAAATAAACAGACAGCCAACTAAATGGGAAATGATATTTTCAAACAACAGCTCAGATAAGGGCCTAATATTCAACATATACAAAGAACTCATAAAACTCAACAACAAACAATCCAATAAAAATGGGAAGAGGACATGAACAGACACTTCTCTCAGGAAGAAATACAAATGGCCAACAGATATATGAAAAGATGCTCATCTTCATTAGTTATTAGAGAAATGCAAATCAAAACTACAATGAGATACCACCTCATACCTGTTAGATTAGTTATTGTCAACAAGTCAGGTAATAGCAAATGTTGGAGAGGCTGTGGAGAAAAAGGAACCCTCATTCACTGTTGGTAGGAATGTAAAGTAGTACAACCATTATGGAAGAAAGTATGGTGGTTCCTCAAAAAACTGAAAATAGAACTACCTTATGACCCAGCAATCCCTCTACTGGGTATATACCCCCAAAACTCTGAAACATTGATATGTAAAGAAACATGTAGCCCCATGTTCATTGCAGCATTGTTCACAGTGGCCAAGACATGGAAACAACCAAAAAGCCCTTCAATAGAATACTGGATAAAGAAGATATGGCATATATACTCTATGGAATACTACTCCGCCATAAGAAATGATGACATTGGATCATTTACAACAAAATGGTGGGATCTTGATAACATTATATGGAGTGAAATAAGTAAATCAGAAAAAACCAAGAACTACATAATTCTATACATTGGTGGAACATAAAAATGAGACTAAGAGACATGGACAATAGTGTGGTGGTTACCGGGGGTGGGGGCGAGGGGGACGAAGGAGGGAAGGAGGGAGAGGGGAAGGGGGAGGGGAAGGGGCACAAAGAAAACTAGATAGAGGGTGATGGAGGACAATGTGAGTTTAGGTGAAGGGTATGCAACATAATTGAATGACAAGATAACCTGGACATGTTTTCTTTGAATATATGTACCCTGATTTATTGATGTCACCCCATTGACATTAATAAAAAAATTTTATATAAAAAATAAAATAAAATAATCTCTTTGCCTCTCTGAGTTTACATTAATACATATAAAAAATAATTTTACTTTACCTATCTTATAGAGTTGAAAGAAGCAAGTAAAATTAAAATTAAGAATAATTTAATTAATAATTTATTATAATTTTTGCATATATTTTATAGTTTATTATACAAGTGATAGAATTATAGTTATTGTTCTCTAAGAATTCCATGTAACCTTGACATTAGTTTATTTTATATATTGTAATTATAATTTCAAATTTTTGAAACAATATTGAATTAAAAAAATGAAGGCCCCTACACTAACCAATGTAATTGTTACCTAGGTGGCCTCACATGCCTAATTTTACATTTATATCAGCACACACAAATCACAAGTGTGAAGCTCGAAAAATAAGAAACCTACTAGAGGCCCTGGCTGGTTGGCTCAGAGGTAGAGCATCGGCCTGGCGTGCGGGAGACCCGGGTTCGATTCCCAGCCAGGGCACATAGGAGAAGCGCCCATTTGCTTCTCCACCCCCCTCCCCTCCTTCCTCTCTGTCTCTCTCTTCCCCTCCCGCAGCCAAGGCTCCATTGGAGCAAAGATGGCCCGGGTGCTGGGGATGGCTCCTTGGCCTCTGCCCCAGGCGCTAGAGTGGCTCTGGTCGCGGCAGAGCGACGCCCCGGAGGGGCAGAGCATCGCCCCCTGGAGGGCAGAGCGTCGCCCCTGGTGGGCCTGCCGGGTGGATCCTGGTCAGGCGCATGCGCGAGTCTGTCTGACTGTCTCTCCCGTTTCCAGCTTCAAAAAAATAATAATAATAATAAAATAAATAAATAAAGTAAATAAAATAAAAAAGAAGGAAACCTACTAGAAGGGCTCCTGGTGGCTAACTGGGCTAAAATAATACATACATACATACATACATACATAAATACATACATAAATAAACAAATGGATAAAAACAGAGCCTAGCAGTCATTTATACACTGGGTTGCTCACACAAACTGCACATCAATGAGAAGCCTGCACTGAATTACCTGCATCTGCACTGAATTAAATGCCTACCTGCCCTATGTTTCTGCCATCCAAACCAGCCCTGATAAAATAGTTCCTGGAATCCTATTTCCATCCATAGAACTGAGGCTTTCCCCATCCAATCAGAGCTGCACAACTCTGGCTACAGAGCAGCTCTATCTGACCAACCAGGATAGTACCTTGTGGACCAATCAAATCATGAGAATTTAGAGTCTTCATATGCATGAGGACAAACCAATCAGGGACCAGAAGCAGAGACTTCTGTCAATATAAGCCAGCTATGCCCTGGCTCTGGGAGTATACCTTGCCTTTTGACCAAAAACAAAACAGTGTCTCCCCCGCTGAGTTAAAACACCAGAGATGTCTCACAAGAGCAGGGAGAAATAGTCCAGGGTAGCACAGCACAGACTACGCAGAAGTAGAGCAGAACTGTCTGGCTGCCTCACAGCCAGGGGCAGATTAACTTCAGTTGAGGCCCCAGGTATAGAAGAAAATATTTGTCCCCTTAAAAAAAAAGGGAGAGATAGACAGGGAAAATAAAAATATATGTTAAACATATTTTTAAATAAATAAAAAACATTATGTACTATTAATGTTAAAATTGCACATATGAAACTAAACTTGGTGTCATTAGAAAAAAGTGTAAAGTTGAGGTTTTGCGGAGCCCTTCAGAAATCAGAGCCCAGGGCATGTGCCCTTTGTGCCCACCCTTAAATTTGCCTCTGCTCACAGCTGTGCTATTTTTATAGCCATACTTTATCACAGTTGAGCTGTTTTGCACTGAATAAAGTTCCCCTCTTCACCGCACCCCAAATTGGGGATTTCTGTTGGTATTGATAAGTAAAAACTGTTTGGCACATGTATATATTTATAAAAAATGTTATGTTCTTTTTAAAAAGACTATGTAGGGTAAAATTTTATAACTATCCTAGAGAACATAACATATTACTGGCCTAAATTAAAAACTCCATAGCTTTGTCTGCTTCTTGCTTTGCTTTGCATGAATTAGTATTAATGAACACCCGCTATCAAATCAGGTGTTGTCCTAACTTATATATAAGCTGTTGATTTTCTGAACTTCTGAAATTCAGTATTTACATACATCTTTATTTTATTTACATTAGATTATTTTAGCCATCATTTATCTTCTCTTAATTCTGTCCTCAAATATTCCCATTTTCTTTCCAAGATTTGATTATACATATTTATTATGACACTGCATTCCAAATCTTCAACCAAGTAATTGATGTAAGTGTAAAAAAATACATAAATAAATTTTAAGAAAGTCTTTCATACAGTTCAAAATCCTTTTTTCCAGTTCATACTATCCTATTAATTGTAGAGTAAAACTTTTTATCTCATGTATAGATATATAGATAAAGATAGATATGTAGATATAGATATAGATAGATTTTTAAGAAAACTACAAGGCTGAATGAAACAGACTCATACACAAAGAATAGGCTGGCATCTATCAGGTAGGGCTGGGTGAGGGTGTGGGAGGGATTAAGCAAAAAGGACAAAAGGATAAAACCTGTGGGCATGGGAAACAGTGTGACTGCTGAGGGTGGAAGTTGAAGGGAGATATGGGGAGATAAGTGGAGATGGACAAAGACATGACTTGGGGTTGGGGGTGGTGAAAACACAATACAGTTTACAGAGCTACGTTGTAGAATTTGGACTGCAAGTTGTATAATTTTTTAAACCAGTGTTACTGCAATAAATTCTATTAAAAAAAGAAATTGTGTGTGTGTGTGTATGTATATAAAACTATAAGACTGATAGAAATCTGAATAACTAAACAATAGTAGTAAAAGGTATATTCACATCCCATTCTGGTGTTTCCCTTTAAAGAAGAGATAACTAAGAAATACTTGGATAAATAGTAGTTTCCTGATGAATTTTGATGGAAGAGTCATGATTTTTACATGGCAAAGCTATTGAGACTGAGAGCATAGGGAATCTTTAAAAGAGGTTACACATTAAAATTCTGAAGGAACAGTTCATGATAGTGCAGGTCATGACCCTGTACAGGAAACCATTTCAGACAGGGGAAAAGTAATTTTAAAAGCACAGATGAGCCAAGAAGTTATGATAAACTTTCTGTGGTCAGAGGCCTTGGTTAGGCTTCCACCCTCAAGTTTAGGGAACTATTTTTTCCTTAGCTTCCATCAGAACTCAGTGACTTTGTTACCACTGATCTTGCTATATTAGTACTATCTATATCTGCATTTCTATGCAGAATACATAAATGAATTAGCAATCACTTAATTAAAGAATACTATTTGGGCATAAAAACTAAAGAGAAAGCATTATATATTTTCAGGACAAAGTAATGTAGTATAAATGCCTTTACTTCTTTTAAATGAATTTATTAAGGTGGCATTGGTTAATAAATGTATATAGGTCTCAGGTGTACAATTCTATAAAACGTCGTCTGTATATTATATTGTGTGTTCACTACCAGTCAATTCTTCCATCACCTTTTACCTTCTTCACCCTCTTCTATCTACTCCCACTTTTTTTCCCTCTGGTAAAAATCAAACTGTTGCCTGTGTCTATGAGGTTTTTTTTGGCTGTTTTGTTTCTTTTTTTTTTTTTTTTTGCTTAATCCCTTCATCTTTTTCACCCAGCCCCTGAACCTCCCCCACTCTGACAGCTGTTTAGTTTGTTTGCTGTATCTATGAGTCTGTTTCTATTTCATTTATTAGTTTATTTCATTTATTAGTTTATTTCATTTATTAGTACTTAACTTTCTCTGATTGGCTTATTTCACTTAGGATAATACTCTCTAGGTCCATCCATGCTGTCACAAATGGTAGCCAATAGACATATTAAAAGATTCTCAATGTCACTAATCATTAAAGAAATACAAATTAAATCCACAGTGACATACCCCTGCATACATGGCATAATGGCTATCATCAATAAATCAACAAATATCAAGTGGTGGCAAAGATGTGGTAAAAAGGGAACCCTCACATACTATTGGTGGGAATGCAGATTGGTGTGGTCACTTTAGAAAGCAATATAGAGTTTCCTCAAAAAATAAAAATGCCCTATGACCCACAGATTCCATTTCTTGGAATATACCTGAATAAAACTTGAAACACTGATTCAAAATAATATACACATACCTATGTTTATTACAGCATTACAATAGCCAAGATTTGGAAGCAGCCCAACTGCTCATCAGTAGACGAGTGAATAAGAAAGTTGTGGTATATCTTCACAATGAAAAACTACTCAGTTGTAAAAAAGAAATGCTTTTGTTTTTGATTAAGTGGGAAGGAAAGTACAATTGTATTAGCCAGAAAATTCAAAGTAACCCTAAGGTCATAATGAGTCAACCTGTCATAAAAGGAAGGACAATGAAGAGAAAGAGAAACTTTAAGCCAAATAAAGCTAACTGAATAAGAAAGCACATATAAATATATATTTTGTATTCTAAAATGCCATAATTCTAGTAAACAACTTGTGAACTTTTAATTCTCTATAAAGATAGAAAATATGAAAATGGCCATTATTCAGGAAGGACCATTGTAGAAGAAGGAGAAAAAAAATCTCTCAGTGTGTAGTCATGAGACTATTGTAAAATCTTCCCCTAACTTTGCTTCACAAATATTTTTATTCCAGATTCCATTTATAATTAAATGGATATCCACCCATGCACCTGCAGGAAGAGCATGGATATCATTACAATCTCTCGTGTGAGCAAAAAAGGTAACTTCACTCATCTCAAAGAAGGTGCTGATGTAGTCTACAATGAACTGGCCTGATAATGAGTTCAGAGGTGATAGGTCCTGGCAATTTTAGGATGACTTGATAGAATAGAGAAGACTATGGCTGAACTCTTATGTTTTTGTGAATATGATAAAATATGCACTATTGAAAGGAATTTGATAGAAAATGCTATAGTATTATGTTTTTCAGATCTATATATATACTTAAAGATATAGAGTTGACATCAGAGTAATGGCGTGGTAGGAAGCGATACCGATAAATCTCCCCCAAAACTCAACAAGATCTTCAACCAGAAACAGAAAAACCTATCCTTGGAGCCTCCAGATGTTTCGCAATACACCTGAAGGTATGGTCGAGCAAAAAATTGGCTAAATATATAATCAAACCCTGAAGGAAACAGGAAGTAAGAAATGCTCCGCCTTCCTCACTAACCTAAACAGGGCTGCTTTCACTGGGAACTGAGAGTATAGAAAACTGAGGTGGGCAAAAGAGGTGAATAGATCCAGGCTGTAGCACAAATGGCCGAACCAGGCTGTGGCACAAAGATCCAAGCCAAGGAAAAACTGTGCCTGTGGCAACCCAGTCAATACAAGCTAACACTCACAACAAACCCAGACAAAGAAAGACAAGTGGGGCAGCCATTTTCCCCAAATAGGCACGCACAAATAGTGGGTGAGAGATTCCTCCGAGTGCCTCAGCAGTGGGCGCTTGTGTTACCCCACAGAGAGGCAGAGTCAGGGGTCTTTGTGTGGGCCAAAAGCAGAATCTCTGGGCCACCCCAGCACCCTGAAAAAGCCGCATACGGGGAGGGAGTGAGAGCCAATTCCAACGCTGGAACTTTTCCGTGCGGGTGTGGGTTTCACTCAAAGGATGAGGCCGCTGGCTTGATATCCTGGTCTGCGCACATGGAGAGTGGGCAAGAGATTCCTCCCAGCACCTCAGGAGTGGGCGCCCATGTTATCCCACAGAGGGGCAGAGTTAGAGGCCTTTGTGTGGGCCAAAAGCGGAATCTCAGGCCACCCCAGTGCCCTGAAAAAGCCACGCAAGGGGAGGGAGCGAGAGCCAATTCCAATGCTGGAACTTTTCGGTGCAGGCGGGGGTTTCACTCAGAGGGTGAGACTGGCAGCCTGATATCCTGGTCTGTGCGTGCAGATAGTGAGCGAGAGATTCCTCCGAGTGCCTCGGCAGTGGGCGCCCGTGTTATCCCACAGAGGGGCAGAGTCAGGGGCCTTTGTGTGGGCCAAAAGCGGAATCTCCAGGTTGCCCCAGCACCCTGAAAAAGCCACACACGGGGAGGGAGCGAGAGCCTTTTCCAACGCTGGAACTTTTCCATGCGGGTGGGGGTTTCACTCAGAGTGTGAGACTGCCAGCCTGATATCCTGGTCTGTGCACAGGTAGTGAGCGAGAGTTTCCTCCAAGCGCCCCAGGAGTGGGCGCCCGCCCATGTTACCAGACAGAGTGGCAGAACCAGAGGTCTTTGAGTGGGTGGAAGCCCCGGCTGATTATGCTAGCAACTCTGACTGACTGAGCCTTACCAAGAGCCCTGTGCTGAGTGGAAATAGAATGGGGAGTTGCCAGCTCTTTGAGCCTCTTACTATCCAGGCAGAGGCGCAGTAACCCTATAGCTGGATTATCAGGCTACTAACTGAGGAAGGAAAAACTAGGAGAGAGCCTCCAGGAACACAGACTCTCTCACTGTTGGAGCCTATAAATGCTAATGAGCCTCGACTGCCAACGAGACTGAAGCATAGTACATGACATCACCATAGAGACTTATCAACTGCAAACCTCTACCTGAGTGTGCCAAAAGAGCAGAACCCGGGGTACAGAATCACTGACCAGGAAGAGGGAGAGAAAAAAAAAAGCAAGAAGATAACCTCTCAAAATCAAGAATAATCTGCAGACTTTATAACCTATCCCATTTTATTATATTTGTTCGTTTGTTTCTCTTATCTTCATTCTTGATTTTTTTTATTCCTCCTCCAATTTGGTCGTTTAACTCTCTGCCAGTCTTACTCTCTCCTCTCCTTGAACTACACTACACATAAGTGTCACATCTCCCATTATCTTTTCTTTCCTCTTCCTTTCTCTCTATGAGAGTTGCACTCCAAAACCCTTAACTCTCTTTCTCTCTCTCTCTCCTCTTTTTTCTTTTTTCTGCTTTTAGTGGTTCCCTCTTTTTTTTCTCTCTCTCTCTTTCTTTTCTCCCTCAATATTAGTTTCTTCCTTTCTCCTTTACGTCTCCTCTCATTCAAAACTCAATAATGAACAAATTATCTTATTTTGGACTCAAACTTATGTTTGTGGCATTTTGGGGGGTTTTTACTTTACCTTTTTAACTCACTAGCAGTACTCCCATCCCTGGCTCTCCATTTTATCTAGTTCTTGTTCCACTAAATAAAATAGTAATTTTTTAATTTGTCCCTCCATTTTCCTGTTTCCCTCTTATTCCTCTCATCATAACTCTTAGTCAACCAACACCTAAAAGCAAATCATTTTTTTATTCTTGACCCAAATTTTTTCCTTATTTGTTTTTTGTGGGTCCATACCCCCTTTTTTTTCTTCTTCTCCTTTTTTTTTTTTTTGCACCTTTATTACTTCTCCCCAATTCAGGCCCTCCATTACAGGCATTGTTTGTTCTATTTAGTACGATATAATTCACAATTCAATGCAAGATTTTCTCAAGAAAGAGGGGAGAGGAGAGGAGAGGAGAGAAAAAAAGGAGGGGGAAAATAATTTCCTTTTTTTAAATTTTTATTTTATTTTTCTTTATTTAATTATTAATTTAAAAAAACAACTCTTTTTGATTTTTTATTTTTATTTTGTAACTTTTTATTCTTTATTAAATCTCAATAATACCAACAAAACCACCCTCAGATGCCATTAAGGAAGAGAAAATCAAATATCATTGATACAAAAGAAAGAGAGGTAACACAAATAAATGAGAAAAAATCTATGGAGAAAAAATTTAATATATTGGAAACCTTGGAGCTAAATGACAGAAAATTTAAAACAGAAATCCTAAAAATACTTGGAGATATACAAGAAAACACAGAAAGGCAATTTAGGGAGCTCAGAAAACAACTCAATGAACACAAAGAATATATTTCCAAGGAAATTGAAACTATAAAAACAAATCAAACAGAGATGAAAAACTCAATTCATGAGCTGAAAAACGAGGTAACAAGCTTAGCTAATAAAACAGGCCAGATAGAAGGTAGAATTAATGAAATAGAAGACAAGCAACTTGAGGCACAACAGAGAGAAGAAGAAAGAGACTCAAAAATTAAAAAAAATGAGATAGCCCTATAGCAATTATCTGACTCAAAAGAATAACATAAGAATAATAGGTATATCAGAGGGAGAAGAGAGAGAAAATGGAATGGTGAACATACTCAAACAAATAATAGATGAGAACTTCCCAAGCCTGTGGAAAGAACTAAAGCCTCAAATTCAAGCAGCAAACAGAACTCCTAGTTTTCTTAACCCCAAAAAACCTACTCCAAGGCACATCATAATGAAATTGGCACAAACCAATGGCAAAGAAAAAATACTATGAAAAACTTTATGCCACTAAATTCAACAACCTAGAAGAAATGGATAAATTCCTAGAACAATACAACCTTCCTAGACTGAGTCAAGAAGAAGCAGAAAGCCTAAACAGACCTATTAGTAGAGAAGAAATAGAAAAAACCATTAAAAACCTGCCCAAAAATAAAAGTCTAGGTCAAGATGGCTATACCAGCGAATTTTATCAAACATTCAAAGAAGACTTGGTTCTTATTCTACTGAAAGTCTTCCAAAAAATTGCAGAAGAAACAATACTTCCAAACACATTTTATGAGGCCAACATAACCATCATACCAAAGCCAGGCAAGAATGGCATGAAAAAAGAAAACTGCAGACCAATATCTCTAATGAATACAGATGCTAAAATACTAAACAAAATACTAGCAAATTGAATACAACAACACATTAAAAAAATAATACATCATGATCAAGGGGGGTTCATCCCAGAATCTCAAGGTTGGTTCAACATACGTAAAACGGTTAATGTAATACACCATATCAACAAAACAAAGAACAAAAACCACATGATCTTATCAATAGATGCAGAAAAGGCTTTCAATAAAATACAACACAATTTTATGTTTAAGACTCTCAACAAAATGGGTATAGAAGGAAAATATCTCAACATGATAAAGGCCATATATGATAAACCATCAGCTAACATCATATTAAATGGCACTAAACTGAAGGCTTTCTCCTTTAAATCAGGAACAAGACAGGGTTGTCCACTCTCTCCACTCTTATTTAATGTGGTACTAGAGGTTCTAGCCAGAGCAATCAGACAAGAGAAAGAAATAAAAGGCATCCATATCGGAAAAGTTGAAGTAAAGGTATCACTTTTTGCAGATGATATGATCCTATACATCGAAAACCCCAAAGAATCCACAGAAAGACTACTAGAAACAATAAGCCAATACAGTAAGATCGCAGGATACAAAATTAACATACAGAAGTCAATAGCCTTTCTATATGCCAACAATGAAACATTTGAGAACGAACTCAAAAGAATAATTCCCTTCATGATTGCAACAACAAAAAAATAAAATACTTAGGAATAAACATAACAAAGAATGTAAAGGACTTACATAATGAAAACTATAAACCATTGTTAAGGGAAATCGAAAAAGATATAATGAGATGGAAGAATATTCCTTGTTCTTGGTTAGGAAGAATAAATATAATCAAGATGGCCATATTACCCAAAGCAATATACAAATTTAATGCAATTCCCATCAAAATTCCAATGACATTTTTTAAGGAAATAGAGCAAAAATCATCAGATTTATATGGAAGTATAAAAAAACCCAAATAGCCAAAGCAATCCTAAAGAAAAAGAATGAAGCTGGGGGCATTACAATACCTGACTTCAAACTATATTATAAGGCCACAACAATCAAAACAGTATGGTATTGGCAGAAAAATAGACACTCAGACCAGTGGAACAGAACAGAAAGTCCAGAAATAAAACCACATATATATAGTCAAATAATTTTCGATAAAGGGGCCAACAACACACAATAGAGAAAAGAAAGCCTCTTCAATAATTGGTGCTGGGAAAACTGGAAAGCCACATGCAAAAGAATGAAACTGGACTACAGTTTGTCCCCCTGTACTAAAATTAACTCAAAATGGATCAAAGATCTAAACATGAAACCTGAAACAATTTAGTACATAGAAGAAGACATAGGTACTAAACTCATGGTCCTTGGTTTTAAAGAACATTTTATGAATTTGACTCCAAAGGCAAGAGAAGTGAAGACAAAAATTAATGAATGGGACTACATCAGACTAAGAAGTTTTTGCTCAGCAACAGAAACTGACAACAAAATAAACAGACAGCCAACTAAATGGGAAATGATATTTTCAAACAACAGCTCAGATAAGGGCCTAATATCCAAAATATACAAAGAACTCATAAAACTCAACGACAAACAAACAAACAATCCAATAAAAAAATGGGAAGAGGATATGAACAGACACTTCTCTCAGGAAGAAATACAAATGGCCAACAGATATATGAAAAGATGCTCATCTTCATTAGTTATTAGAGAAATGCAAATCAAAACTGCAATGAGATACCACCTCACACCTGTTAGATTAGCTATTATTAACAAGACAGTTAATAGCAAATGTTGGAGAGGCTGTGGAGAAAAAGGAACCCTCATACACTGTTGGTGGGAATGTAAAGTAGTACAACCATTATGGAAGAAAGTATGGTGGTTCCTCAAAAAACTGAAAATAGAATTACCTTATGACCCAGCAATCCCTCTACTGGGTATATACCCCAAAAACTCAGAAACATTGATACGTAAAGACACATGCAGCCCCATGTTCATTGCAGCATTATTCACAGTGGCCAGGACATGGAAACAACCAAAAAGCCCATCAATAGATAACTGGATAAAGAAGATGTGGCACATATACACTATGGAATACTACTCAGCCATAAGAAATGATGACATTGGATCATTTACAGCAAAATGGTGGGATCTTGATAACATTATACGAAGTGAAATAAGTTAATCAGCAAAAAACAGGAACTGTATTTTTCCATACGTAGGTGGGACATAAAAGTGAGACTAAGAGACATTGATAAGAGTGTGGTGGTTACAGGGGGAGTGGGGAGAGGGAGAGGGAAAGGGGGAGGGGGAGGGGCACAAAGAAAACTAGATAGAAGGTGACAGCGGACAATCTGACTTTGGGTGATGGGTATGCAACATAATTGAATCACAAGATAACCTGGAATGTTATTTTTGAATATATGTATCCTGATTTATTGATGTTGCCTCATTAAAAAATAAAATTATTAAAAAAAAGATATAACACACTGTAGTTTAATAATAAAAGTACTTGAAATCCTGTTTATTGGCTTATATATTCCCTAAACCCTTAGAAGTCTAACAAGCAATACATCCAAATCCTTAATGTTTGAAAGAATTAAAAGTATACTCCATTATGAAAGAGTTCTAAAATTGGAAGATCAAATACACAAAATTCAGAGACTAACACCAAACTGTTTTTTAGTTTTCTTCAACAGACTATACAAAATGCGTTCATCAAAAGACATTAGGGCCCCTGGCCGGTTGGCTCAGCGGTAGAGCGTCGGCCTGGCGTGCGGGGGACCCAGGTTCGATTCCCGGCCAGGGCACATAGGAGAAGCACCCATTTGCTTCTCCACTACCCCCCCCTTCTTCCTCTCTGTCTCTCTCTTCCCCTCCCACAGCCAAGGCTCCATTGGAGCAAGGATGGCCCGGGCGCTGGAGATGGCTCCGGATGGCCCGGGCGCTGGAGATGGCTCCTTGGCCTCTGCCCCAGGCGCTGGAGTGGCTCTGGTCTCGGCAGAGCATCCCTCAGGAAGGGCAGAGCATCCCCTGCTGGTGAGCAGAGTGTCGCCCCTGGTGGGCGTGCCGGGTGGATCCCGGTCGGGCGCATGCGGGAGTTTGTCTGACTGTATCTCCCCGTTTCCAGCTTCAGAAATATACCCCCCCAAAAAAAGGACATTAGGACACGTTTTTTCTCTTGCTCTCTCTTTTCCTCCCCTGCTTCTTTTTTTTTTTTTTTTTTAATAATTTTATTTATTTATTTATTCATTTTAGAAAGGAGAGAGAGAGGGAGAGAAGAGAGAGACAGAGAGAGAGAAGGGGAAGGAGCAGGAAGCATCAACTCCCATATGTGCCTTGACCAGGCAAGCCCAGGGTTTTGAACCGGCAACCTCAGCATTTCCAGGTCGACGCTTTATCCACTGCGCCACCACAGGTCAGGCGCTCTCCCCTGCTTCTTAATCCTCTGCTCTCCCCACTTGAGTGTCTCTATCTCCTCCCAGCCTCTGATTCAAGTTTTCAGAGATTCTGTTACTTTCTGTTTACCATTCCTTACAGTGATAAATTTGAGGCATTGACCTTCAAATTCAGCCTCCAGAAGAAAGGTACAAAGGAAGTAGCTTTCTCAAGCTCATCCTCCTGGTGACACATTTATGAGACAAATAAACCTTTTTACTACTACAATGAACCACTTTTAATAACCTAACCCCATGTGCTATTTCACTTGAAAGAGAACCTTGATTTCTTTTCCTTTCCTAAAGATTGCCAAGTTGTTTATTAGCATAACTCTAGAGCTTTCCTCTGATTATAGAGTTTTATTAATTTCTTCATGTTTTTCAAAAATCAATTTCTATTATCCTGTGAGTCCAGCAGGAAAGCTGGGAGGGAAAGAAGCAGAATCCTCCACAAATATTACAAATGTTACACTTGCATAACACTAACAACCATTATTTTCGCTTCTATATGAAACATGAATGTTTGGTTCTGTTGTTAATCACACTCCTTAGTGCAATGTAAAGAAAATATTTTTCAAATGAAAACAAAGGGTAGAATAAATTATATAGTTGTACCTTTAATTGACAATTAACAAATAATGTCAACAAATCCAAGTCCAATTCAAACCAAAACTAACTTCCCCTTAGCAAATAAGTGGTAATTTCTCAATGATAATCAAATGAGTAGAGCACATATATTTTTCTGTCACGGTACCACATGGCCATTTTATATCCTCATTTGATAGAGTGCTCTGTCCCAAATTACACCTAACTCTTTAGGGTAAAAGCCAGATGTACAGGAACAAAGTCTACTTGCCTGAGTATTTTTAGGTTGACTAATCATTAAAGATTGTCAATAAAATTTTATTTCAATTTTTTTAAAAGTTTTTTCCAAATTAAAAAAATGTTTTCCATACATATTATTCTCACTCTCTTACCCTCAGAATATTTATTCATTGATGTCTGTGTTGATTTTTTTATTGCTGTATAACAAATTACCACAAACTTAGCAACTTGAAACAATACCCATTTGGTATCTCACACATTCTAGAGGTCAGAATTCTGGATTCTTCTTAGCCAGGTCCTCTATCCAAAGTCTAAAAAGGAAACAATCAAAGTGTCAACCAGAGCTACAATCTCATCTGAGATGTTCTTCCAAGCTCATGTGGTCTGACATTGGCAGAATTAATTTATTGCTGCTGAGTCACTCATAATGACTTACTACTTCAGGCCAGTTAGAGAGAACATTTCTGACTTTTAGATCTTTTTAAAAGGGTTTATCTAATAAGTTCAGGCTCACCAAAATAACCTACCTTCTGACTGACTCAGTCAACTGGTTAGAAAAATCATAATCACCTCTGCAAAAATCTCTTAATTCTCAGCATTTAATTCACTGGGAGAAACATAGTCATATTTACAGGTTCCATCTACCCTCATGGACAAGAATTATACAGGGCACACCCTTCAGAGGGTAGGAATCTAAAGGTATATTCTAGAATTCTACCTACCTTATAGAGAAATATTAAAATACTTTAATAATTCATCAGCAGAATTTTCAAGCCATCCTTTAACATATAATCATGCCATATTTCCTTATTCTAAAACAGTTATAAGAATGACTATTAATTTTATACCTATTTATTCCATTAATTTCAACAAAATCCCTCTTCTTCCCCCTTCCCCATTATCCCCCCCCCCTCCCATTACTCAAATCTTTGGTATCACTTATTTACTCTTGTTGTGATCTTGAGCTGCTGAGATTTCCTGAGAGGGCTAAACATTGATGCTTTCACAAGCTGGCACCATGCCTCTGACCTCATTAGTGAATGCAGTTGTGCATATTAAAGGAATAAATCATTCTAGTGACTACTTCATGTCAGAAGTACTTTCACTTAAATGAAATTAGCACATTAACTTGGGATTTCTGAAAGAAAAAAAGCCTCATTCCACATAAATTTCTTCTTCGCACCAGCCTGCAAACATAATTTTGTATTCTGTTTTCTTCTTCTTGTAATAGATGTTCTTGCAGAACTGAATGAAATAAAAATGGATGACTGACATTTGATAGTATATTGCCCAAATCTTCTCCATATGATATGTAAAATATCCCCTTCAAACTAGTATTTCCAAATCATAACACAGATCTCCTCTGACTAAAAGTATCCAGTATTTCACCTAACCTATTCCTGACATCTATAACATCAACATCTACAAAGTGAACTTCTTGAGGAGTGAGACCTTGTTGCCTTGAGTTTTTATATCCACAGATTATAGCACAGCAGAAAGAGTGAGGTGCTTGATATATATTCACAAAATAGAATTGAAGAGTTTAACTCTTTAATGTGGCATTCAAGGCTCTCCCATACATAAACTCTCACATATTTTCCAAAACAGTTCAAATCTTTGTTCTTTATGTCCTCCATGCCTCAGTCAGTCAGAGCGGTCATTTGCTCTTCATTCCTACAGTGCAGCACTTCTACATTTGACTTATAACATATCAGCCTTAAAGGCCCCCTTCTCAGTTCAATGCCACTTGATCTGTGGAGTCCTGAGTGATCTAACCCACTCTCCATCTTACTAGTTGGAAACAATACTCCCACCTTTCAATATTCATATTACTTTTTCTGTACCTCAGTTATAAGGGTCTTTTATGTCCACTGACTACTGCAGTTATTTATGTTGTCATTATAATGCTGCTACTGGATTTTAAGATTCTTGAGAGAAAGATTTTCATCTTCCACAAAGTTTGCGCACAGTTTGACACACATAATACACTGAGTAAACAAATACTTATTTAAAGAATCAAAAAGTTCTTAAAGCATAAAATTTTCTTAATACTTAAAAATTAGTCCCTTATATTTATTTGTCTTGATACTTTCTGTAACTTTAGATAATTGCTAAGAGAAATAATTTATAAACCATTATTTTTCTTTTCTTATTATCAAAACCTTTTGTGGAGTGATTAATATTTGGTAATAAATGATGTTTTGAGTTTGTTCAATGTAATTTTGATTCTTACTTATGCTTATTCTATTCTATCTAATTAATAGCATAATATAAATTATTAGAGAAAGCTATTTTAAGAATGACATATTTTAAAATAAAATGTCACTTTTTTTTGGTTGTGATATGCCATATATTTTACATCCATCCTCATGATGTATAATCCTATTAAATTAAAATGAAAACAAGCCTATTTTAAGTGCCTTTCTTATTGATAACACTACTTGCCAAAAGAATCCCAAATTACCTATATTCTACATATTGTCATTTCTGTTTATATTGAAATATTTATTTTAAAGGAAAATATATTACAAAATTTTGTTAATTGTCATTTGCCTTAGCTGGCTGGCTCAGTGGATAGAACATTAGCTAGCTTGCTAACACCCCAGGTTCAATCCCCAGTCAGGGCACACATGAGAAGCAACTGTCTGCTTCCTTCCCCATTCCTCTCCCTTCTCTATCTCTTCTCCTTTCACAGCCAGTGGCTTGATTGGTTTGAGTGTCAGCCCCAGGTGCTGAAGCTAGTTTGGTTGATTTGAGCATCAGTCCCAGAAAAGGGTTGCCAGGTGGATCCCTATCTGGGCACATGTGGGAGTCTGTCTCTCTATCTCCACTCCTCTCACTTTAAAAAAAAAAGAAAGTTGTTTTACATGATGATGCTGGGGGAAAGATAAAATAGAAAACTAATGAAGGCTTCTATTCAGACTCCTGATGATTTCTGTTTTGACCTTCCTATGGGAGATATTTAAATTTTGTTTGCTTTCTTTACAGGGAACACTTAAACATTTAGCTCATCTAAGGTGCAATGACCTGAATGATAGAAGCAGAGAAAACTGCTAATTTAGATATTTTAAATGAATAAACCTTGTAAATCGATTATGGAAAATAAGCATAATAAATCACCTTCAAATATGTAATTAATGAACTTGTACAATTTAACTGTGAACTTTTCAAATGTTGGATTGTTTATAGCCAAAGTCAAGTATAAACAAACCAAGGGTCCATAAGAAACAATTAAAGGTCTTCATAACTTTTAGGGACTGCAGATATTTACCCTGAGTTTATATTTTCTGCACATAAATCTAGCAACCAAGTTTGTCCTAATTTATTTCATTTAAATTTTGATTAGAATCAAACTTCCTACTACAGAGTAAGTTTATTAGAAACAGAGATTTGTGCTGTAATATTCATTTCTCCTTCTACTTTTATGAGTTATACAGAGAGTAGTCAATAAATGTCCAGTGAATCAAATTGTGTAGTGTCCTGGAACCAAACTACTATTTTTCAACATAATTACTACAGAGAACATATGGAGCATGAACCCTGCCCTAAAAATCCTCATCATCTCTCTCATCATTACCTGTAAAAACATTCCATCATAGTTTGAGTCCTTTATGTTAGAGGTTGGCTGATGACTGAAATAAAGAGTGGAAACATGACAAATGGCCACTTATTGGTCATTAACTATCATGATTATAACAGCCTGCCTCTCAGAGAGAGGGTCAGCATTAAGAAATGAAACCATCCTTTAGAATATCCTCTTGATAGGAATGAAGCTGTTCATTATCTTATCATTAGGGTCCATGCCAAATAAAACACATCTCTCACATGACCCAAGTCTTAATTGTTCATTTAGTAATTGGCTTAAATGGGAAGCAATGAGAAAAGGAAGTAACTAAGCAACTGTACAATCCTGATCTAAGTTTAAGATAATATTTAAATGAGATAAAATACCTCAGGGCAAATAACTATTAAGGAAAATTTAGAAATCACATATGACACTCAGCCACATATGGATACTGTAGTTATTGATTCAACTTAACTTATTGTAGTGACTAATTACTATCTTGCCTCATTATTGAAATAACAAATCTCAAAGAATTAACCTCAAATGCTTGAAAAACAATTCATTTTTTAAAAATACACAGATATAAACTAAAGAATTGCCATGTTTAGGAATGATGAGTACAAAAATGAGAAAAACAAAGCAAATGAAGTTAAAAATGCAAATAATGAATCTAGAAATAAAATAGAAATGTAAATAAACAGTGACAACAGTGACAGATATCTTGGTGTTAGCAAGATATAGCAAGATTTTTCATTGGACATTTGAGAATCCTGAGTTCTTATTAAATATTTACAAATCATTTTGTGACCCTTGGAAATATTTAAGTTAGACGAGTCTCAATTTCCACTTCAATATAAAGTGATTGCTATCTGGCTGGACTTATTGTGTTATTGGGAAGAATTAAGAAACTGCTTTAGAAATTCAAAACTATTTTTGGAAGCATAAAAGCCAGAAGGAAATGTGGATGACTTCACTCCTCTTCTTGGCTCAAATCATCATTGAACTCTTATCAGGAAAAGAAAACATAGGTGTTCGGAAGAATAATATTGAAAATAATTTTGGTGTGTCTGTGGTTCCTTGCCTTTATTTGCTTGGGTTTAAACTTAGGGAGGTAAATAATTTGATCTCAAGAATGTCTTTAATTGCAAGGGTATTCTTTGAAAACTCCCTCCTCCTCCATGAAAGATCTCTTTTAACCTACAGAACTAAAAGGATCTGGGGATGTTCAGTAGAGAAAAAAGGAAAACAGAGGCTTAGCATTTCCTTAATGGTTTCAAGTGATAATGAAAAGAAACCTTAAGTCTCTTTTTAAGTTATTGTCTAGTCTAGTCCACCAAGGAAGAAGTGAATCCATAAATTCAGAGCTAAACCATATCCAGAAAATTTTTAAAATGCATATTTGGTTCTTCAATCTTTATAAAATCCGATGGTAAGAAAAGAGTAACATGCAGGTAATGGAATCTTGGTGCTATCTATTCTTAAGACATGTGATTATCCAAGGAACCCACAAAACATGTAGCAATCCTGGGACAGTGAGGGTGTTAGATTAAAGACAAAGAGCAGGGTGTTGGAACAACTAAATCACACAAGGCAGAGAAGAAGAAAAGCTATTTTCAAAAAGGAGAAGAAAAACCAAATAAGTAGTTAAATACAGAAATGTTCTGGAATTGGTTGTCAAAAAAAGATACCTTTGGGGTCCTGGCCAGTTAGCTCAGTCGGTTAGGAGCATCATCCAGAGACAAGAAGATTGCACATTCGATCCCCGGTCAGGGCACACACAGGAATCAACCAGGGGATGCATGACTCAGTGGAACAATGAATGCTTCTTTTCTGCCTCACCCCCTTCTTCTCTCTATCTTTAAAAAAAATCAATAAAAATTATTTAGCCCTGGATGGATAGTTCGGTGGGTTGGAGTGTCATCCCGGAGCTCTAGGTTGCTGGCTCGATTCTTCAGTTAGGGCACATACTGGAGCAGCTTGATGTTCCTGTCTTGCTCTCTCTCTCTCTCTTGCCTTTCTCAAAAAAAAAAAAAAGATACTGTTGGGCAGTTTAGAAACAGAATATGAATCATAAATTGACAGAAGACAAAAAAATAAGAATAAGAACTATTGACGGGAGAGGTAAACAGCTGCTCAAAGTCTAGGACAAGTGAGAGAATAAAGTTCCTTGGTGACTTAAAAAATAGGGAATGGTTGAAAAAGGTGCAGAGGAATATGGTAATAATAGTGCAATAACTTTGCATGGTGACAGATGGTTGCTAGACTTAGTGTTGTGTTCACATCTTAAGATATATAAACTTCCAACCTCTTGTTATATATGAGAAACTAATATAATGTTGTATGCAAAGTATACTTTAATAAAAAATATTTTTTCTTTACACTTTATTTTTTATTTTTCAATATTTTATTTTTTTCAATTATAGTCTACACTCAATATTGTTTTATATTAGTTTCAAGTATATAGCATAGTGGTTGGAGCATAATGTACTTTACAAAGTACTATCCCTGATAATACAAGTACTCACCTGGCACCATACGTGGTTGTCACAATACTACTGACTATATCTCCTATGCTCTGCTTTATAATCCCGGGACTATTTTGCAATGGCCAATTTGTATTTAATCCTTTCGCCTCTTTCCAACCACCCTCCTCTCTTGGCAGCCATCAGTCTGATCTCTGTATCTGAGTCTATTTCTATTTAGTTTGTTCACTTATTTTGCTTTTTACATCCACCGATAAGTAAAATTATGTTACTTTTATCCTTAAAAACAAAAACATAAAACAGGAAGAGAATAGTTAAGAGGCTCTCAAGACAAGGAGCCAGCACTCACTTTATGGGTATTGATCAGTGCAGTCACAAAGAACCCCCACTGAGTTTAATGCTCTGCTATAAGTATCTTAAAATTCTTAATTTTTGAACAGTAAATTTTGCATTTTCATTTTTCTACGAGCCCAAAAATTATGCAGCTGATATTTCAAGAAATCTTTATTTAGTGATATCCTTCTATCCCATATATAAAACTCTTTCTAAGCTTCTTTCTGGCTATTTTATAATAATCAACTCATGACATGCTGACTCTAGAGTGAATCAATTCTCCAAAGCTAGCAAACTCTTAATGGGAAGGAGATATAAGAATTGGCAGTGAGGATAAGGATAGAGGATGGAGAAATAATAGTAAGAAGAAAATTGTTATAGAAGTATCTTGATATTTTAAATAGAAATTCCCTTCATCTGTCAACTATCCAACACACTTATTTTCACAAATACACTTGAGGTACAATCCAAAGGTAAGAGAATGTTTTCAAATACTTTTTCTAATTAAAAAAAGAACTTTCCAGATAATAATTATCCCACATTTGCATTGATCAAGCATTTAAACAGCTCTTGTTAATGAAATAATTTATTTGAAGAATATGATAAGCACATTTTTGTTATGACTTATAAAGTACTTGTTAGGGAAGCAAACATTATAGATTTATTTTACACTCCTTTTTTACTTTTATGTCAATTGTAAAAAATACTAAATGATTATATAAGAAAATATATCTCCATTTTATGATCACAAACCAGAACATAAGTTTTAGAAAAAAAAAAGTCTGTTGGTCTTGTTCAGTGATAAAACACAAATATCTTTCCCTATAAATGATGTCAATAAAGATTTTTTTTCTAGCTAACTATATTTTTCCATTGATCAGCAATTTTGTTTCTGATGGTATAAAAAGTAAATTACTTTCTACCTCAGGAAGACTTCAGAGTCAAACTGCTAATTTCTTTTAAAATGATTGACCCACACACTATTTTATTTCAAGAATCTACCTACTAATTGCATTAGGTTAAATAACCTACCAAATTCAGCCTAGTCATAAAACACTAATCCAATGGAGAACCCCAATTTCAGTGTGGTTTCTTAGAAGTGGAATAACTTTTGCTGGATTATTCTGAAAATCCAAGAAGCAGATCTGATATGAAACTGACTAGTATCACTGTCATGCTTCTAGTCAAGCATGACCTTCAATCGAAGATGTGGCAAATATGAAACATGTATGGGAAAAGACCTATTGACATGCAATAATTTTCTCGAATATTATGCAACCTTTTATGTTGGTGTAAAGGATCAAATGTTGAATAAGATTACAATAAATTCTGCTTTTGGATGAGGAATAAAGAAGAGGATTTTTTTTCTGTTTTATTTACAAATTTTAAATCTGGGGTAAAGACAAACTAGACACATTTTTTTCCAGGTCATGTAAATAAAAGAAAGATGGTTACAAACAGGAATCCCAATTTGGATTTTTCATGAACATTCTTGAAGACAAGTATATATTCATCTTATAAATATACTACAGTTCATCTTTCTTTATGTGGGTGTGTGTGTGTCTTAATATATCTATATAGACACAAACACACACATATAGGTCAATATATATGCTATTCTTCTGATTACTAATAGGAGCGAGTAGGCTGCAAAGAAATATACAGCACACCTGATATGCTGAACATTCTTAAATGACATTTTACTAATTTAGGATTAAGTATTAATCTTCAAGTTTTCACCATAAGTAGAGCTTTATTTAATATCTCACAGAAAAATTAAGATTATTAGAAAAATCTCATGTGCCATTTCTGTCCTTCCAAAGATAGTGTGACAGCACATAAACATATGGAAGACTATGAATAGCAGAAGTGTTCATTGTGTACCTGGGGCAGAAACAAGAGAATTCTTATATTTGTGGAGCAAGTTTAGGGGTGAGTCTAGACAAGGCAGTGGCTGAGACCATTTGCTCCTTGGGAAACAAATGCATAAAAAAGAGGCACTATTTGAAGATGTCTTCTAGTGTTTCACCATTGTAATGCTTCTTTTCATAATGTGTTAACAGCCATAAGCTCAACATCACCACCTAAAGAAAAGGCTAAACAAGTGCCACTTAAAGGGAACAGGTATCAGAAAAAAAATAGGTCTTCCAGTTTCTCTGGTACTTATATTTCTGCTTATATCCTGAAAGGTCCACAGGATAGAACAATGAACATGTATTTAATGAAATTCCCAAACATCATTTAAACAAGAGCTTGACAATATAAGAGAGAGTTATACCAAAGAATGAGTTAATTCAAGAAGTATTTCATTAAGGAGGTAAGTCAGTTTTGATTGAGGTTTTGAAACAGGATTTATAGCATCAACAACAACACTAACAAAGAAAAAGCACTTTAATAATGGTAACAGGGTGCCTAGAAACGGTGTGAAAGGGAGACTTAAGGGTGTAATTTATTTATGGATAGAGTTTGTATTTGAACTTCACTAGCCAATACCATTGAGAAATTTAAGGAGCATCTAACTTAGATTAAGATGTATCTTAAATATAGGCCAAGTTGATTCTACATTAGTTTGTTCTAGGAGTCTACAGCCAATTCATCTTCTCTTTAGTTGTATAATAACTAACAGAATCCCAGTCATTACTATTGGCAAAAGGTCCTAATAAGACTGAAATTATGCTAGATAGCAGAATCATAATACAGCTAGTGCTCGACTTATGACCACGATTGGTTCTGACAGACCAGTCGTAACATGATTTGGTCGTAAGTTGAGTAGGCTATATGTACAGTACTGTGAAATGATGTTATAAAAATCTTTAAGTCATATTTTATCATAATTTTATTTCATTATTGTTATATATCATAATTTTCTTTGTTCATTTTATGCCATTTGTATCATCTCTACACCATTTTGTTTCTTATTTTTACATTCATCAGGTTTAAGTAAAATAGTGTATTACCAGTACAACTGGTTTAATATTTGCAAAGACAATTTTCTCTTGGTAGATATCTTGGGAGGGGTTTGATGAAAAATATCAAGACACAAAACACAAATTGTGTACCGAGTCTGGGATAACAGTTGAAATGGTGCACACGGAGATGGTAGTGCTGCTGGAAGCTGGTCCGCACTGCCGTAGGCCCAGCTGGGCAGCGCTTGCGCTGCCAGATGTGGAGCAGTCATGGCTAGTGATTGTGATCATAAAGTCGAATGGTCGAAAGTTGCATAGGTCATAAGTAAATCAATATTTGTATCTCAAAGTCTTCTGGTAGTATTGAAATGTGACATCTTATTCCTTTCTGAAATTATAACCATAAGACATGTCAGCATACAAACAACAGTGCTCAATTGAAGTATAACCAAAGTGGTCCATTGTGGACCACTTTGGTTCTTCACAGTGGACTCTTGGTTGCTTCACAGGATTTAAACAAAAGGAAAGCATTCCATTTAGAGATAGTGAAGAAAGTCACACAATGACATGTGAAAGACTGGAAGAAGCAATGGGCACAGTGTTGTTGGTCAGATCAACTCTATCTTCCTTCATTTGCATTTTTCATATATCTACTTTCAAGTGCCTGGAAGAAAAGAGTTTATGCATATCAAATTCACTTAGATTTTCTTGACACTTTTTAAAATTAGTTTGATTTTCCCACAATAAAAGTGTGATATTTATTTATAAGCAATTGATTTATTTTCTAGGTAAAAAAATTTTATCATGAACAAAACATCCATTGGCTACTCTCAAAAAATCACATTTTAGATATAAAAGATATTTCAGTGATTTTTTTGATATTTTATTTTTGTGAACCTAATTCATGTCTTAAAATAAAACAAACATTCCTTATCTCATATTCAGAGTTGAAAACAAAATGAATATTTGCTATTTTGAAGTGTAAAACTTGAAAACATTGGTACATAAAGGCACATGCACCCCCACATTCATCACAGCATTATTCACAGTGGCCAAGACATGAAAACAATGCAAGTGCCCCTCATAGAGGATTGGATAAAGAAGATGTGGTATATACAATGGAATACTACTCAGTCATAAGAAATGATGACATAGGGTCATTTACAACAACATGGATGGACCTTGAGAACATTATACTGAATGAAATAAGTAAACCAGAAAAAGCTAAAAACTATATGATTTCATATGTAGGTGGGACACAAAGCTGAGACTCATGGACATAGATAAGAGTGCAGTGGTTACCAGGGAGAAGGAAACGTAGAGGCGGTGTACAGGGTTTGGGGGAAAGATGTAAAGAGGGACAAATATAAGGTGATAGAAAATGATTTGGCTTTAGGTGATGGAAATACAACATAATTCAAATGATGGAGTGATGTTTGTCTGAAATCTATGTACACTTATTGATCAATGTCACCCTGTTAAATTAATTTTCCAAATTAAAAAAAAAAAAGAAATGTGGGGAAAAACAGTAAAAATAACTTTAACTGAAATAAGTAAAAAGTGTGTATGCCATTAGAAATAAACATCCAGAAGGATTAAAATGAGACACCATAAAGACAACTCCACTGGAAAAGGTTGGACTGGGGTAAGAAACATTTCAAACATTTCCGACATAAGCAGGTCACATGTGTCAAAGAGTTTATGCTCAGCATTCTTTTGGCCATGAGAGATTTTTTAAGATTTATTTAGATGTCTATGTAGATCAATGCCAGCCAAATGTTGTATTAAATATACCTTTCATGTCTACCTATTCATGAATTAAAGTCCAGTGGTTATTAGCAAAATTAAATGGCTAGCAAAAGATGTCTTCTACAAAAAGCATCAAAATAAATTTAATTACTTCAGCTCTCACTCAAGATTCTTTCTCTATAAAAGAAAAAAATAAATAAACGCTATTGCTTTTGTATTATAAGATCCATAACTTTTTCCTCTCACCTTTTTTCCTCACCATCTAATTTGTTATAAACTAACTTCTAAAATTTTTGCATAAACTTTATAAGACCTTGAATTTAAAAATTATATTTGATATAATTTGATATAATATTGTGGCCTTAGCAGTGTTTAATCTTCTATTAATTATATACGATGCACAAGAGATAGCAGGACTTTCTTTTTTAAATGTGATTATAAAAAGAATCATTGTTGATAATCATAGCTGGGACAGAAATAGAGTCTTTGGTAGTCTGCCCATCACTGAGAAAGGAGGAGTATATATGAACATGGGAGTCAATCTCAACTTTTATCTATTAAAATGATCATAGCCCATATCAGTTACATATTCAAAAATATTTTGGTAGATGCATAATACACCAATTTATATCGATACATGTAAAATAATGTAATCAATTATATGCTGTTGAATACTCACTTTGTAATAGTTTTTGAATATAAAAAATGCTATGGTAAATATCTTTATATAATAATACCAAAGCATAGCTTCAACACTTTATTTGAAAGTGTAATTAATAGTTTAATAAACTGGATTTTTAAAAGTTATATCACTCCCTCCAAAACTGTATCAAAATTTATTCCAATAAGCAATATATATAATATAACATTGCAACTATACTACTTTCACAAGGATGTCATATTTTTAATATGTTCCATTAAGACAGACAAAAGTGGTATTGATTATTGTTTAATTTTCATTTAGGTTTTTAATAAAAAGGGTAAGCTTTTTTTCCAGTTAGCCATTCAGCAATTCAGACTATAAGCCACAAATATGAACTGACCTAAATATATGATCACTAGTGCAAAAAGTTTTAGGAAAGCAAGCTTCTGTGACTACAAAGAAATGTGGGAAGCTTTGAGAAGATAAATGATATTCTGGATCTTCACTGTGGTAGTCATCATACAGCACTTGTCACAACTTGTCAAACTGTATAGTTAGAAAAAGGTGAATTTTACTATACATAAATTACAAAGCAATAAATGACTAAAAAAGACTAAGAAGATTTATACTATGCATATTGGTAATCCCAAAGATGATAAATAGTGGCCAAAAAATTAAAGATTTTATTGATTGATTTTAGAAAGAAGAGAAAGAGAAAGGTGGGGAAAAGGAGTGGGAAGCATCAATTTGTCTCTTCTTTTATGTGCCTTGACCAGGAAAGCCCAGGGTTTCGAACTGACAACTTTAGCATTCTAGGTCAACACTCTCTCCACTGTACAAACACAGGTCAGGCAGGGCCAAAAAAATTGATTGTATAAATAAAGAAAACCATTTCAAAATAAAAAAAAAACATTTGAATTTATAGAACAAAACTGCATTTTGTACCCTGAAACAAATAGACAAGTACCTATTTTTACTAAAGCAACTGAGCTTTAAGATAAGTAAGAAAAATAACAATAATAACAGGTATAAATGAAGTGACCTGTGTGACAAGAAAATTAAGCTTTTATATTTTTCAAAAGTCCTATTGATTCATAGCTAATTAAAAGTAGCTAATGTGTAGTATCTAACTTATCCAATAAATAATTTTCCTTATGTAATTTTTTTGCAAGACACTGCTGTGTGTCTAAAATTTTCCAATATAAAACATTTTCATTTGTTACACATAAAAAGAGTTAATTTGATAACTCTTGGTAAATAAAACTTAAAAATATACAAAGATATAAATTTTTGTGAGTATAGTCAAAACTTTGACTGCAATTAGTAAATTTTGCATTGTTTTCAGAACCTGTAAACTTGTTAGAAGAACAGCTACTAGCAGGAATGACAGAGCAGGAGGACATTTTTAAGGTAGTTTAGACAAAAGTCCAGGAATTAAACCTGAAACGTCCAGCAAAATCAAATGAACCTAACACATATTTCATTTGAAGGTCTCTTACTGGCACAAATAGAATTCAGGTAAAGAATGTTGTGATAAACTAGAAAATGAAATGAGGCGGGAAAGCAGAGGGGTAACACTAGCCAACCTGGTCAGTCTGGAAGGACCTACAGTACAGGACTTGTAGATATCACATGAACTCCTGTGCTTCTTGCTGAGGGCCCACCCACCAGATATAGAGAGCTTTCCTCTAGAGGCACAGATCTTCAGCTTGTGAAACACCAGCAGATGATTCCTTAAGCAGATGATTCACGTTTTAACCTTTGGCCTCATGTAAGTAAGCTTTCTTGAGAAATATCTGAGTTTCTACACACCTCAGAAGATTACAAACTCCAACAGATTTTGCCAAAAGGATAATCTAATTACCTGGTCATAATTATTAAAACATAAAGATTTCACTGCATTCTAATTTACTTCTTTGTTACTTTAAGTAGCTAAAATTATATTTCTATACTTAAGAAAGATATATGTAAATAGTGAAATATTGTTGTCTTGACATAAAATTTGACAACCGCACATTTTCTCCATTTCTTTCTATGAGAGGTTGGGTTGGCACATTACCATTCTGCTTGGCTTTATTCAATTTCTCTTCTGCATAGGTAAGTGATATGACGTTCCAGGTGACTGGGCAGTTTGCCATCCTTAAACACATAATTTCCTACTTGGCTTCCTTTTTCCAAGTGGACTTAAACACATTCAATACACTGAAGTGCAAAGAATTTCCTACATTTGCATTTTAAATATTTCATTAGTACATGAACCTTCCATAAATCTGGATAATTCCCTCTGTCCATCTAACAGAAGGTTGTGCTCTCAGCAAGCCTGTATTGTAGAACTATAGTTAACCAAAGAGGTCAAATATGAGGCATTCTGGCTGAAATAGATGTAACCTTTAAGTAAAACAAGTCTTTCAATTTTACCCCATATAGTTTATGAAGATCCACTTTACTGCCTTAGAAGCTTTAAAGCAAATGTGATATTACTTTGATTCAACATTTCATGCCATTTAGGGGTTATCTTTATAAACAGCAATTATTTCTAAAATGCAAAGATATCCAATAGTAAAAAATTAAATGCATCTGTAAAATCTTTAAAAGATTTGCTGAAACAGAAATTAAATCTGGAGTAACCTTTATTAGGATCTGCCAGGTACTGGGAAGAGACCCAGTTCAGGAGGGCCTAGTACAGCTCTCAGCCTATCAGTGGCCACAAACTCTTCTGAAATTTCTTTCTTGCGTCTTAAGGAAAAGGGAAATTTACCCAGTCTGGACCACTACTGAGCCACACAGACTTCTGACACTATCAGGACCCCTGCCTGTTTAATTAACAGAGGATTTTGGTGATCTTTCTGTTATTAGAAACTCTGGAATCCAAACACAGGTGACAAATATGCTGAGGTTTTTGGCAAAACTGCTTTAAAAATGGGTATGTGTCCTCTTTTAAAATACATTTAGCAAACATGTTAACAATGAAAATAAATTTTTATTGCTAAACCAAAATTTATAAAGAGACACTTCATAAAATCTGTATTTCACTTTTAAGTTGCAAAGATCCACATAATGATCAAGCAGAGAAAATCTGCTCCACTCAATGCACAGGTTACAGAAGGGAATTAGGGTGAAAGGTCTGAGACAAGATGATAACATAATATCAGTTAGTAGAATGTGGACAAGTAATTTATGTTCCCTACTTTGCTGATGGGAAGAAAAGTTCTTCATAAATGGAATAGGATTAATACAAAAAGAGTTAATTTGATAACTCTTGGTAAATAAAACTTAAAAATATACAGAAATATAAATTTTTGTGACTATAGTTGAAACTTTGACTGCAATCAGTAGATTTTGCATTGTTTTCAGAACCTGTAAACTTGTTAGAAGAACAGCTACTAGCAGGAATGACAGGGCAGGAGGACATTTTTAAGGTAGTTTAGACAAAAGTCTAGGAATTAAACCTGAAACATCCAGCAAAATCAAATGAACCTAACACATATTTCATTTGAAGGTCTCTTACTGGCACAAATAGAATTCAGATAAAGAATGTTGTGATAAACTAGAAAATGAAATGAAGCTGGAAAGCACAGGGGTAACATTAGCAACCCGGTCAGTCTGGAAGGACCTAGACAGTACAGGACTTGTAGGTATCGCATGATCTTCTGCGCTTCTTGCTGAGGGCCCACCCACCAGATGCCCAATGTTTCAATTAGCAAAGATTCATATATAAAGAAATTATACGAGAGGCTGATCAGAAGGCTGCCATGAGAAGAAATAAGAAGTGAAGCTAGACCCGTAAATTTTTTTATTGTTTTTCTAAAGAATTTGAATGTACAGTGAGTTAACAGTAGAAACAGACATTTTAGTTACTACTGATTAAACCTTGGACAAAAGAGAAAAAAACATTAATACTGCTCATAAAAACTTAGGAGCTTTTTAGATATTTCTATTCACATAAGATTTACTAAAAGCCATTTAAGACATCATGGCCTATCCTAGTTCAAAAATTTTGCCACAAAAATGACATCCACATAGATACAAGAACTTAATAGAAAGAAAGCTCTGAATGTGACTCAGCTCTTTGCCGTGTACTGACCCGCCCCTTTCCTGAGCTCTGTGCTACTTCTCTCTATCCTTGACAGTTGTTTATAGAACCTCTGTCTCTTCGAACTCTATTCTACCTCAAAGACTGATGGATACTTTTGCTCAAAAACAAAAGTAAAAAGTGTATTCTTCTTTCATTTACTATGTCTCAAATGGAATTAATTACCTTCACACTAAAACTGGTTCTCCTCTCCCCAGACACTACCCAAAAGCCATCTCTCAGGCAAATCTTGCTGGCCCAAAATCCATCTTTGATCAAGCCATCAGAGAGATCTTTATAAAATGTACAACTAGTCAAATTACTCCCTTGATCACCATCCAACAGTGATTCTCACACTTAAATTCTTAAAGAATTCCTTAGCCTGCAGACAACTTTCTAAAGCCCAGGGGTCAGCCTATGTCTCTAACTTGAACTCAAACATGCCTGGGCTCCCAGTTTAGGTCTTAGCCAGATCAAACACCTTGGAGCAGCACACATACACTTTGCAGTTGCAAGCCCCTGACCCCTTCTAAAACAGCCCTCAGCTCAACTTCCACACCCATGGATGCTCTACTTTGTCCAGAAAACATCAATGAACAATTTTAACTGTGATAATGACCTATCAGCTTTTTCACACCCAAATCAAACCCATGATACCATTAATTGCTGTAAGACAACTCATTATATAAAATGTCAATTAAATATTAATGGTTCTGGTCATTGAAGGTGAGAACTGAGAGACATCTACCTCAATGACCCCAGCACCAATTATATAATTTAGCTTTAATAATACTTTATTTAAATAGGCTGAACTTGAAACAAAGTTTCTGACCTAGGACCTATGACTCAATGGATTTCCAGAAGCAAATCCATTGTCATTTTAATCCTACACAGAAGAGATTTATAATAAAATATTATTCCACAGCATTCAGAAAATGTCCAGAAACTTCTAGAGTAGTTTGGTCTTTGTGAGATGATCTACATTAAAGGCCTTCTCTGTTTCCAGACTGGAGAATTAAAAGCAATATGCTGAAGATCTATTGCACTGTGATAATCATGTTATTTACAATGACCCTTATTGTTCATTACAAGAGTAATATGACCTCAAAAACATACTTTCTAACATACTTTCTTGTACCCTAAATACACCATTTGTTCCCCAAGAAATCAACTCTGTCTCTAGTTTTCTGCCCTGCCATATCACATATTTTTTATAGCTCTCTGTGGCAGGTGTGATAGCAGCTTCTTATTCTTCCTCTTTTTTCTGTCATATTCCTGGAAGTGTCAACCCCCTTGCCTCTCCCCTGTTGATAAATAGCTCTATAGACCTGTCACATCTCATGTAAGTCTTTGCTTTGTTGAAAGAACTTGGGACTCTGTCCATGGTGCTCCTCAATAGCAATGTCAATGGCAAAATAAAGCAGAAGTGTCTGTCCTCCAGAGCCTTTCCATGGAGAGCAGACAGTAGTCAGGGTCATGGGCCAGGGGCCAGGATAGTTAGGCAGCCTATGCCCAACCTAAGCTGAAATTCCCAGTGTGATTCTCAGCCCTAAGGAAGCTTTTTGGATGAGAGGAGAGCAACTGAAAACAAGAAACTATGTTAACATAAAGTTTCAACGAACTTTTAATTTACCCAGTAAAAATAATATGGTTGAAACTTAACTATGCTCCTTCATAAAACTTTGTTTGGAAAGCACAGAGACATTCCATATTTTTCCAAATAACGTTCATTTTTACATTTCTTAGATTATTTATTCCAGCAATTTTAGACCATTAACTGCTGTCAGAATACTCCTCTTAAAACATAAATAAGTCAATATCATTTTACTGTTTAAATATTGAAGTGGCCCATGTATCGCTATAGGATAAAAAGATTTTTTTATTTAATGTAGCATATGAGGCCCTTTAATGTCTTACCATTCTAGCCTTATCTTATGCTATACCTTCATATATGCCCATTAATTTGACTGCAAATCAACAAGACTCTTCTAGTTCCCCTTTCTATGTCATGCTCCCAATGTGTCAGACTTACAGAAGTCATTCCTCACCTGCAGTATGATATCAGGCTTTACCCACCTTCATCTCCACACTCCTCAAGATGCAGATAGGGGTCACCCTCTCTAGGAAGCTGTCTTGCTGTGCTCTCCTCCCATCTCTGTCCCTCTTCTGTTCTTAGGTTCTCTTAGCTGGCGAAGCACCTAGAGTATACTGCTATTCTAATGCTCTGCCCATTGATCCACATCTTCCACAGGAGTGTTAATTATTTTGAGAGCAGAAAAAGCCTCATAAAGCTCAATGATCATAATACTTGATTGTATCTCAATAAATGTTGATTGAATTAATGAATGTATGATGATGAGAAAATCTTCACTAAAGTTTACTTTTTCCATTTGAGTGCCCTAAAGAAAATATTTTTGAATAGTTGTTTTTACAAAACAGATTTTTAAAAAGTAACGTTTTCTCAAACAAAGGAATTTTCAGTTTAAATAATGAAGTTCTTCAAATAGCAAGTACTTCCAGTGCATTTAAGGGTTTAAAATTATTAACTACTTGATAAGAAAACTGGGAGAGAGCTAGAATTTAAACAGAAAAATCCAATACCTATTTAAAATAAAACTAATGAAAAGGACATGCACATAGCAATAAAATATGATTCTGAAGCATTAATCAAGGGAAATATAATTCATTTTACAAGTGTGAAAGTGTGACTTGCACTCATTTCAGAAAAAAATGTTCATTGTGTAAAACAAAGATAAATCGGTTTCTAACTTCCCAGAAGGATTTTCACATCTAAACTCCTAGAAGTAAGATTTATGGTGTGCTACTTTTCCTCTTGTGCATATTGATTAAATTAAAATAATCTATGTTTGTGTCTGTTTCTAAGCAAGGCTATAAAGTTTTTAAGATTCTGGGCTATGTCTTATTCATATTTGTATCACTAGAACTTAACAGAGTACCTAGCACCTAGAAAATATTGTTTATTGAAATGAACTCCATATTAAAATCATATTGTTCTATTTAATATGTCACATCCAGTTTCTCCCATCAAAAGACATGTTTTTAAACATAATGTGTACCTTGTATGTCAAAATCAAGACATTGTGGAATATACCTGAAAATACTTAAAATTTGGAAATATGTATATTTGTTTTACAACTTTTCAAGCCTCTAAAGAAGAGTCTTGATAATATCATGTAATCATGCCCTCAGATTCTGATGACTATGAAGATTAAAATCCCTTTAAAATCAAATTCAAATTATTAAAATAAAATATACAATTCAAATCTAAAAAGCTAGAATTCAAAAAATGCAATGTAAAATTTGCATCTATATTTTTAGAAACTTTTTACATTGAAAACTAAATATGAACTATCACCTATTGAATACATGAGTGGGGCAGAGAGAAAAGCCCTGCACTTTAGCTGCCTCAGGGTATCAAACCATCTCTAATGCATTTCAGTCTGACTTATAAAACTGTAGGTGGTAACAATCTGGAGACATTTTTTGCTTATATTTTTCCTAGATACAACATCTGTCAAACAGCCAACATGCCTGACCCAGTTGTATTGAGTAAACCCTACAGATTATTTGTCAAACAAATGCAGTAACCCAATATTTGTTCCTTTATTTTAAAATTTAATTGGTATGCAAATAGGGCAACAGGACAACATTTGTGCTGGATACAGTTGTCACTTCAGATTCTGGTAATGCTCATTATCATGCTTACAGATGTTTTTTTCCTGCCTAACATCTGCCAATTCTACCTAAACCCCAGGAAGTCCAGAAACCTGTGCAAACTTCTCACGGTGGATCTCTTTCTCTGTTATCTGTTCCATACACACTAATTTTGTGCATCTGAGGCCTCTGTACGCCAAAATTATGCCTGCTTCCTAACACTTCTGCCTCCAGAGCTTTAGGTTTGAAATTGAACAGACACAGAGCCAATTTATCATAGGATGACATGTGTCATGTTCATGGAATTACCAGAGGAACCCTGGTATGCACTGTATTTATCCTTTTGTTTTCAGCATGGACCAGCACAACACAGGATGGGGAAGCTAATATGTTTTTAATAATATGATATATATTTTAAAAATAGAACATTAAATACTATTGTCTTCAAAAAGTGGTGCTAGATTATTCTGTTTAAGACCAGAATTTCCTTATCAAATAACCATCTGTCATTCAGGAACACATCCTATTGAAATGAGAATAACAAACAATAGCATTGGAATGTGTTTCCTCAAAGAAAAAGATCATGCTTTGTTCAAACCAACAATTTATTTCTTCGATATATCTCATTTTCACATAAATTTTAATCATGCCTAATGATGTCTTTATCTTGAATACAATATAAATTCATGTTGCGTAGCTTTTGTTAACAAATATAAATATCTATGAGCACCCTCATTCAATCTTTTACTCAGTAATTTATGTACTTATAATATTCTAATGACACATCTCTGTGTTCCTAGATCAAACATAAAGCAAACATATACAGAAACAGCAATATTTCAAGCATAAACCTAATAGCCAAAAGGAAAGTTTTATTTAAGCAAGTTTACTAAAAAGTCCAGAACAGGAAGCAAAACTTCCAACTGTGAAACTGGCTGATCACAGAGTGAAATCTTCTTAATCCCTCTACAAAGATCTATTTTTTACCTGAAACAAATATTTGTTCAAGACAAACCTGGCATCTAGTTGCTCATTTTAATGTGTAATTAATTTGTATTTCCAGAATAAATACTTCTAATTAATTTTTTTTAACATTTGAAAACATGCTCCACAAAGTAAAGAGTAAATAGGACTTAAATGTTAGCAAGTTTTAGATTTTATTAATATGTAATAATCAGGTATAAAGAACAAATACATACAACTTAATATTGTATTTATACAAGTATAATAAAAAACTTCAGTTAAGGGCTAAGCCTGCCTCTCAAATCTTATAATGGATTTTCTAGACTGAGTATAAGTCTTTAAATAAACAATGCTATTCAAGTCATATTTTATTAAAATTAATATTAATTATTAGAATTATTAGTCCCAATTCCTTACTTGGACTCAGGAAATAGTGGACTAACTCAAAAAGAATAAAATTTAGCCCTGGCCGGTTGGCTCAGTGGTAGAGCGTTGGCCTGGCGTGCAGAAGTCCTGGGTTCGATTCCTGGCCAGGGCACACAGGAGAGGCGCCCATCTGCTTCTCCACCCCTCCCCCTCTCCTTCCTCTCTGTCTCTCTCTTCCCCTCCCGCAGCCAAGGCTCCACTGGAGTAAGGATGGCCCCGGCGCTGGGGATGGCTCCTTGGCCTCTGCACCAGGCGCTAGAGTGGCTCTGGTCGCAACAGAGCAGCACCCCGGAGGGGCAGAGCATCGCCCCCTGGTGAGCAGAGCATCGCCCCTGGTGGACCTGTGGGGTGGATCCCTGTCGGGCGCATGTGGGAGTCTGTCTGACTGTCTCTCCCCATTTCCAGCTTCAGAAAAGTACAAAAAAAAAAAAGAATAAAATTTAATGAAAGGACAATTTACCAAGATTTGGACAGTTATAGAAACTAATAACAGAGGATTAAGAAAGTACTCACAGAAGCAGGAACCTATTACCACACCTGGATCTGAATGAAGATAGAGAGGTGTTACCAAGAACTCTGGTAGAGGGGAGAGAGGGGTATTGCCAGACCCTGGTGGGAAGTTTGCCCACAGAACTGTAGCCTTAATAAAAGAACCCAGCTACTGCCAACTCTCAGCCTGGCAGGGAAGAAACAATGGAGTAAATACCCCAACTATTTTTTCCTTCACATTTCAATATTCTACTCTGCCTGCCAACTGAAAACAAGAAGTCAAGGGGGCTCAGGTAAGGCCATGGCACAGAGAAGAGTGGAGACAGGTAGAAAGTAAATATGCAGCAAAAGAACATGTGGGAAACACCCAGCACAGCCACTTTGCAGTGCAACTTTCAGCACTATTAAATGACATCATCACAAAGATCTTATCATTAGAGAAGATATTGAATCCCTCCCTATAAAATTTACATAAACTCCTCAAATGAAGTCCAGTAGTTACTGTATGTACCAGAAGTTGAAGAGAAAACCTTTATTCTCTCAAATACATACATCTTCAGTGGGACCTTTAAAGCCTCATGACCAAACTACCAAGCTCCTATTGGCTGACAGAACTCTGAATGTCTACTTAAGTATATCCATGAAAAATGCAGTCTCATGGTAAATTGAGTCTAAGGAAGAATTATTATAGCAATGTATAGAAGAACATTATGGGCTCACTCCTTAGAAGACATAAAGACTATTTTTGTTTTTGTTGGTGCTAATGCATTGTTTGAGTGGCCCTCAGGAGAGTTGAATATACCATCTAACTCTTTATCCTAGAATGAAATATCACCAAATTCAACATCCCTTTTCCAGTTCCATATTGTATTTTTATTTGCTTGTTTTAAATGAGAGAGACAGACAGACAGACTGACAGACAAGGACAGTCAGACAGGAAGGGAGAGTGATGAGAAGCATGAACTCATAGTTGCGGCACCTTAGTTATTCATTGATTGCTTCTCACATGTGCCTTAACCGGGGGGCTACAGCCAGGCCAGTGACCCCTTGCTCAAGCCAGCAATCTTGGGCTTCAAGCCAGAAATGACCATGAGGTCATGTCTATGATCTCACACTCAAGCCAATAACCCCACACTCAACCTGGTGAGCCCGTGCCCAAGCCAGTGAACCTGTGCTCAAGCTGGTGACCTCTGGGTTTTAAACCTGGTTCCTCAGCATCCCAGGCCAATGTTCCATCCACTGTACCACCACCTGGTCAAGTGGAACCTATAAAACTTTATTAACCAATGTCACCTCAAGAAGTTTCATTTTTAAAGAGATACTAAAAAAAATAAGTAAATAAAAATCTTACAAGTCACGTAATTAGGCATTTTGACCCAAAGGCACCAAATCCTAGTATGTGTTATTATTGATATATTTGGGGTTAGGATTTCAACATAATAATCTGGGGGAGGACACAAACATTCAGGCAATACCATATATACTACCTCATTTAATTCTCATAACAAACTTGGTAATAGACATGTTATTTCTCATTTTACTGATTATCATCTGAGACTCAGATAAAGGTGCTCCCCTGAGCTTATACAGCCATGGCCTGTTGTCATGGCTATAACCTGCATTTCATATCTGTGATCTATTCTTTAAGCCACAACTGTCTCATACTGTAACTAGGGTGGCATAGTAACCCTTCATTGCCTAATTAGGCCATGCAATTTCATAACTCTGTACAGCTCATGCTCTGATCTATAATATACTTCCTCCCATTTCACCTAACAGCCTTTCAATACCTACTTTGTACCAGTGTGGGAGACAATAGGAATGCAGAAACAAATTATTATAAAATCCCTGTGTTTAAGCAACACTGGGCTAATGGTGGATACAAACTATTCTTGAATAATCTGCCCTTTTTTTGCATATTTACCATCTATTCAGTGCAGAGTCTTATATTCTTCTCTGAAATTTTTCTCATTCCTCACTTGTAGCAAGCCTTCATTCAAGAAAGATTTTCTTAGTTCTTATAAGGTATGAGGCACCATGCCAAGTTCAAAAATAATAGGTAGAAAAAGGCATACAAATTCTAAGAACACTTCTGAAAATTTTATAGTTTCTTGGAATATACAGACATGAAAATGATCATTTTTAATACATACAACATGATAAATCTTATAACATTGAAGGTGTTTCTCATGTGTCTCTGTAACTCAATAAAGGGGCCAGTGGTTTCAGGGTGAGTATGAAACTTGCTTGTTTTACAACCTTCAATACGCATGTACAAGGGCAGAGAATGCAAAATATGTCATAATAAAGCTAATGTCTCTGGGTCTTTAATAGCATAAATTTGTTAACTTTCAATTAAATTTAATCTCATGCTGTTATAGAATTCTGTTCTTCACCAAGACTAAAATATAATCATATACTTTGTATTTTAATAATATTATGTAAATAAGTGAAATCTATAAGTCCAAGAGGTATTTTTATGTCCTCTTTGGTAGATGCAGCTTTGAAACATGACATTTATGACAGGCCATAGGGCTTAAGAGGGCAAAGTTTCTATTCTTTCCAGGTGGTCAACAACAGTATATTAATTATACACATGCTAAATATTCAAAGAGATCAGCAAATTTTTCATTATCTGTACTGTGAAAAGTCATAACAAATATGACATTTATAGGTAACATAAGACACACTATGTCCCCAAATTTATATCTGAATCATAGAATATAAATATGCCAGATTAAGCTAAATCTTAATATTCTTCATTCACTCAGTGCAGACAGACATATTCTTAGTTCTGAGCAATAATTTTCATTCATTAAACAGCAAAACCACTTCTTTCTGAAAGAATTACTGAGCCAGAAACAACAGAAATGCATATTTGTATTACTATGCATATAAACTTATTGATGTTGAAAGGATTAACTTGCAGATCAATAAGGGAGAAATTCATTACACCAATCAGCCCAAGTAACTAGAACTACACAAGATGCATCACTCTAAGTTGAAATGGAATTTACTTCAGTACTGCTACAGCCTAACACAAACCATAAAATGAAATCAACACATTGTACCAGGAAATTTTGCATAAACAATCTGATAGATTCTAATACATTAGAGCTGAATATATGGCAACCTCTCAGGCTGTATGAAAAATGTTGAGATCAATGGATGCTGATGAGCAATATTTAAATGAATTTCTAAATGACTATAATAAAAAATTTAGTTGACTCAAACCCTGCTGTTCTGGGTTGTAAAGTTATGAGCTCTATTTACCTGAAAGCATGTATGCCTATTAGACTTGGCAGGAGTTTCTCAACCTTGCTATTAAGTAGAATATCTATTTTAAATGAACCGAGCATCAGCCTATATCAAATCTGTTACTTCAGACTAGGATAAAGCAGCAGGCTAACCTCATATACATGATACAAAGAGAAGAAGAAGATAAATCTTCATGGTTTTTCTTATCTTTCTTTGTGAGTAACAATTTTTCATAAAATGTGGCCAGCATTGATTTTCATAGATACTAACTATAGCATATCTAAATAAAAAGTGACACAAAATAAAATTAAAAGGAATTAAAAATATACTGCTCACAAACATTAGGGGATCAGAGAATGTGCAGTAGTACTTTCAGCCTTTTGTATAGAGCATTTTCACCAATGAAATAAAAGTTGGTTTGCATCTCACTTGCATAATCGAACAACTTTCTTTGACTTGTCATTTGCTTTTCTGATATTTTTGTTTAACAAAAAAATATCAACTGCTTTTTTTTATCACTTCATATTCATTTTGAAATAACTCTTACTTTTTTTGAGCAGTATATACAGAATACATTAAAAATTAATCACTCAAAAACCTTCCATACCTTCTGGAGGCCAAGAAAAATTGGTAGAGCTAATGAAGACATTATTGGTTGAATGTGAAAATTTATATCAGAAGGGAGAATTTTCTTAAATAAGGAGTGAACACAGATGGGTATAATTCATATAAATAAATAAATAAATGGAAAATATTGAGGGTGAGAAGAAATTTAGCGCTCAATGCTATTCAGATATAATACAACAAAAACTGGTAGGAAACCACGTGATTAAAACTTAAAGAATAGAATCAGCCCTGGCCGGTTGGCTCAGTGGTAGAGCGTTGGCCTGGCCTGCAGGAGTCCCGGGTTCGCTTTCCGGCCAGGGCACATAGGAGAGGCACCCATCTGCTTCTCCACCTCTCCCCCTCTCCTTCCTCTCTGTCTCTCTCTTCCCCTCCCGCAGCCAAGGCTCCATTGGAGCAAAAGATGACCCGGGCGCTGGGGATGGCTCCTTGGCCTCTGCCCCTGGCACTGGAGTGGCTCTGGTCCCGACAGAGCGACCGCCCCGGAGGGGCAGAGCATCGCCCCCTGGTGGGCGTGCCGGGTGGATCTCGGTCGGGCACATGCGGGAGTCTGTCTGACTGCCTCACCGTTTCCAGCTTCAGAAAAAAAAAAAAGAATAGAATCAAACCATATAAATGAGCAGTTTTGGAGGCAGGAAGGAATGATGATAAAATAGGAAAGTAGTATTTGGATGTGGTAGTGACATGGATTAAATGATAGTAGAAACTGCACTAGATAGTATTTCTTCTAATAACATCAAGAAATATTGAAAATACAAATGTTTATCTGGTTGCAATAAAGGCAAGATCAAACCATATATAAGAATATAAAAAGAAGACAAAAATTCCTGCAAAAAAAGGCAGGTAGTTAGCAGAAATCACTTTATATTGAAATTCAGTATAGAAAAATGTTGGCTTATAGACCAAAACATTTCTATAACCATAAAGAAATTAAATATTGCAATTACAGGGCAAATGTACATAAATATAAAATACACTAATTCCAATGTATCAGAGTAGAAATGTACATTTTAAAAATGCATCTTTCTAAAAGCTTTTATACCTTTCTTGAGGCTAAAAAAAAATCTGTGCAGCTAATGAAGAAGGGAATGAAATTTGTAAAACATTATTAAGTATTTATCACCAACAGGAACTATACAACGGTAGAAAAAAAGAAGTTGAAAGTGATACGAAATATACTAAAGAGCACTGTTTATAGTGAATTGAAAGACCTGAAGATACAAAGAGATTTAATATATACACACACACACAAGTAATTTGTAAACTCAATAGTGCATGCTAACACTGAGGATGTTAATTTTTTTCAAATAGACCAATGAACAGTGAGAGGAAACAAATAATTCTAAAATTAAAGTTATTCTTTTACCTTTAGTAATAAAATAATAACTATGTAAATTTCTTTTTGTTTTTGCAGAAAATGGGTTAACAAAAGAAATGTTTTTAAATCATATAATTAAAAGTAAAAAATTGACATCAGATCAACAACCTGTCAAGACATAATTATGGATTATCCGTTTGAAGTCCTATATTCTGCTTTGTGCTATGAAAAGTATTATAAAAATCCCTTCCCAGATGGAAAGGGGCTGGCAAAGGAAAGCACCAGCATGAGCACTACTCCTGACAGTCCAGTTGAGGCTTGTGGGGACAGCAGACATTTCAATGTTAGACCACGTTGATAGAATTGTCCAGTTGATCTATCCATGTAGGAGCTAACTAATACTGGGGGCAGGGGGGGGAGTACATCACAGAGGAAGGGAGAAGAGTAAGATTAGGGACATTATTACTCTGTCCTCTCTCCAAGTGGCTGTGTCTCTCTGTCAGTCACAGCTACTAACAGAAAACCCTCTCTGACTGGGTTTTGGGAACTTCTCCCTCTACTGGGACCTAGCATGTACTACAGAATCCCTTTGTTAGGAACCCTGGTATGAAGCATAAACCCTCACACCTTTTCAAAGAGCCCCTTCATTAAAAACTCTTAAATTTCCCAGTATGAGTGGTTGACACTTCCTTCTGGAGCTCTGACTGACATTGAATTTAACAACATTTGTTGTCAAGGAGTTTATCATCTGTGGGAAAACAATACAAGACTTCTTTAATGAAGTATTATGTGATGTAACAGATTAAGTATTTAAAGGAGGTGTGAACCAAATAGTAAAGAAAGCTTTAAGGAAGACTTCTTATTGAAAAGTAGAATAGATTTCAAAAGAGAGAAAAAAAGATAAAAAGGGGAGTTATTTTAAAAAGCTAGGAGTCACTGAGGAGAAGAAGAAGAAGAAGAAGAAGAAGAAGAAGAAGAAGAAGAAGAAGAAGAAGAAGAAGAAGAGGAGAAGGAGGAGGAGGAGGAGGAGGAGGAGGAGGAAGAGGAAGAGGAAGAGGAAGAGGAAGAGGAAGAAGAAGAAGAAGAAGAAGAAGAAGAAGAAGAAGAAGAAGAAGAAGAAGAAGAAGAAGAAGAAGGGAAGAGAAAAGAAAAGAAAAGAAGAAGGAGAAGAAGAAGAAAGGGAAGAAGGTGGAGGTGGTGGAGGAGGAGGAGGAGTAGGTGGTGGAGGAGGAGGTAGTAGAAGAGGAGGAGAGGAGGAAGAGGTGGTGGTGGAGGAGGAGGAGGAGGAGGAGATGGTGGAGGAGAAGGAGGAGGAGGTAGTGGAGGAGAATGAAGAGGAGGTGGTGGATGAGGAGGAGATGGTAGAGGAGAAGAAGTAGTTCAGTCTGTGCAGATAATCATAGATTCAAAGCAAGATTGACCATATATATCTTGGTTATCCATAACATTCCCAATTCACAGATATTGCTTCAGTATAATTCATTAATAGTAATACATTATGTGCTAATGTTTTTGAATGCAAGTCATTTTGAATTCCTGAACAAGGAATTACTACAATAAAAGAGATATTTTACTAAATACATTTGACAATGGAATGAAATATGGACTTGAAATAGAAAAGGAAGTTCAGAGAATAACAGAGTTTAAAGAGAAATTTCATTTGATTAAAATTGTAGTACTGTGAATAGAAGGAGCAATATTAAGAAAAATGAATTGTTTTCATAACAAATTCTTATATGTAGTCAAAATATAACCACTGTTTCTTTATAATCTTGACCCTGCTGAATCTCATTCAAAGTGATGCAATCTTACAACCAAAAGATGTTAAAAGAAATTAAATCTTTATGTATTTATTTATCAGCTAGTTTATCCCTTTAGCAATTTCTTATCCTCTCTTCACATAATCCCTCTGTCAGAGAAATAGAGAATCTTGTCCTTCCTTAGTCTTCTATTTGTTTCAATCTCAGGATCCTTTTGGCTTTAGCTTGCTCTGAATGGAAAATTTTTTAGTTTGGCTTATTGACATTATCATATTAGTAAGATGTGCTGACTCCAGATGACATTTTTATAAATGCTTTTAAATTTAATTAAAATAACATGTGTACAAGGAAGTAAAATAATTATTATTTATGTGGAAAAACAAATTTCTCCTACTTTATTCCCACTTTATCCCATCTCACTTTGTAGAGTAAACCTTTTTAAAATGTTTTATTTTTTAATTCCTCATATGACTACTGTGTGCCTATGAGTAATATGCTTATGCCATTTTTATTTTATTAACTATATAATATCTACTGAATTGCTGCTATGAAATAAAAAAAGTAAATGTACTTGCAACATCTCTACTTCTTCTGTTATCCTACATTTGGGAAACAAATTATCTTTAAATTTTTATTATGTAACTAGGTAAACTTATTAATAAATTTAGACATTTTTAAAATTCCAATTTGATTTCTTACTATGTAAAATAAGGATGTTGGTACCTAAATCCTCCTTCTCCATATTTTCCATATATTTTTCTCCTTTTGCAAGTTATACTTTTACTTTTGACTTTTACATTGTCTTTATTTTTACTAAATTTTTACATTAAATTCTAACCATGATGGATTTTTATCATGCTTTGGCTATAGGTTGATTATAAAATTCTAAAACCGATAAACTACATTTAACATAAGCTTTTTTCACTGTAAGGCCACATGGTGTGTGAACATTATATTTTCTTCTCTATGTGTAAAATATCAGGCTTCTTGGCATCTTGAAGGAGAATGCTCTTAGCATCAGTGACAAATAAATTTCCTTTTCCTGCATTCCTTCAAGTGTTGAAAATCATTCCATATTTTAGTTTTCTTTTATTTGAACCATGATTTTACTTCAGAGGTTGAAGTAAAAAATTAAAGTGTATTTAGTCTATGCTCAAGATCATTCAGATTTTCTATATACTATTTCTCACATGGGAATACATTTGTTTCTGAAGACTGCCCTCCTCTAGCAAGTACGTGGTTGGCAATAAAACCTGAAGAAATTGCAACATAGAAATTTCAGATCAGTTAATTCCATCAAGTTTCTCTTTCACAACCTCTTACACTGAACTCCCCTTTCAATTCTCACACATGTAGGGGATGCTAGAGAAAATACAATAAACACACTGATTAACTATGTAAAAATATAATCATATTTCAGTTATGATGTAGCAGCTCAGAATCAACCAATCAATGTATAAAAATCAACTACATTTCTATATACTCACAATAAAATTTGAGAAGAAAAAAATGAAATAAAAAATTATTTTGCAATTGAGACAAAAAGAATAAAATCACTTCCTGGCCAGTGGTGGTGCAGTGGATAAAGCGTCGACCTGGAACACTGAGGTCGCCAGTTTGAAACCCTGGGCTTGCCTGGTCAAGGCATGAGTTGATGCTTCCTGCTCCTTCCCCCCTTCTCTCTCTCTAAAATGAATAAATAAAATTTTTTAAAAAAATAAGAATAAAATCCCTAGGAATAAACTTAAAGGATGTGGAGGAGCTGCATACTGAAAACTTCAAAGATTGAAACAGACACAATGAACTAGAAAGATATTCTGTGTTCATGGATTGGAAGAATCAACAGAGTTAAAATGTCCATGTTACCCAGAGCAATATACAAATTTAACACAATACCCATCACAATCCTAATGACATTTTTAAAAAAACAATAGAACAAAAAAACTTCAGATTTGTATATAATCACAAAAAACCCCAAATAGCCAATTCAACCTGAGAAAAAAGAATGAAGCCAGAGGTATCACACTACCAAGCTTCAAATTATATTACATAGCAATAATAATGAAAACAGCATGGCATTAGCAGGAAAACAGACACACAGGTCAATGGAACAGAATTGTGACCCCAAAAATAAACCCACATAACATGAGCAAATAATTTTTGACAAAAGAACAAAAATATATACAATGAAGAATAGAAAGCCCTCTCTTTTTATTGGAAGTAGCGCTTAAACCTCAGAACTTTAGAAATTACTACCTCTAATACTCTACTTCAAATATTCCAGAAATGTGTTCCTTTTAATTAGAACTTACAATTTGTCATTTTACAAATAAGACCATTTCTTCCCATTATTGAAAAATAGTTATATTTTTAAAAGAGAGAAAAAGATAAGCAATCTGCATTATTTTTAAGAGCAATTACTGTATAAGAGTATTATAAATTAATTAGTTATGGTTTGGAAGAGTTTTAAATTTTATTTATTGATTTTGGAGAGAGAGGAAAGGAGAGAGTGAGACAGAGAGATGGATCTGTCCCTGTATGTGCCCTGACTGGGGATCGAGCCCACAACCTTTGCATCTCCAGATGACACTCTTACCAACCAAGTCATCTAGTCAGGGCTGGAAGATCTTTATATTTTGTGTTTTGTAAAACTAGGACTTAGAATATAATCACTCTTTCAACATTAATTATACTGTACATTTTGAGAAACTGTAATCAATAATTGAAAGGTGCTTTTGGTCTTAAGTTCAAAATCATGAAGCAACAATTTTAAACAATGACTATGTCTTCATAAGACATTCTAACATAGAAAACAATGACGTGGTTACAATTTCTGACATGAAAATGAATCCACCAAAGAAATTTTGCTTATCTTCTCTTTTCTAGATTCATGTTGTTGAGTTTTTCTGTTGGGGTCATGGGTTCAGATGGCAAACAGAGGAAGGTGCACTGATAGAAACATTCAGCATAAACAAGTCTTACAGGCGCTTTTAAGATATCAAATATGGCTAGTTTTCACATGCACTTTAAAACATGACAACAAAAATAACTGTTAGCCAAGACAATTTTTCAAAAAATCATTTTGTTTTTATCCATCAAATAACAAACTATTGCTATCTCTCTGTAAGCTTTATTGATATAAACAAGTGCATATCTTGTTATTGGTGTCATCTCAGTATTACTATAGTTAAAATAATTATATTAATCTTTTCTTTTCAAGTGGCATTTTGGTTCCTTTTCCTACTTTCTGGTGCCTATTTGGAAACAGGGACACAGAAGCCAAAGACCAAATCTTTCATCTTAGTTTAACTACCATTCATCAAAATACCTGATGAATAACAGAAGCTCAAGAATGGACAATAATTGAATGAATAAATAAATAATCAAAAAAAACATTTAACCACCTAAATGTTTTGAGCACCTAATATGGGATCATTTTAGATTATATATTAGTATTCAGTCACTAGCAAATATTTACTTCTTGTAGCATAAACTCAGGTGATATTACCTTAGAAAACTAAGTCTAATATTGAATAATTATATTTTATTTAAACAAACTGCAAAAATGGCATGCTTTTCTAAAAAATTACTATTACCATTTTATTTCTAGTTATTTGTAATATTCACTGACCTAATATTTTAGATGTATGGGTTAGTTTCAGAAAACTTTCTTTTGTTTTTCAATATACATCCTGAAAACTGGCAAACTTACACAGGGCCATTAATGTGATCCTTTATATTATCTCCAATTCTAATAATAACAAATGAATAGAGATTTTATTTCTTATTCAAGAAATGGTTTACACACTTCTTAGCAAGAATAGCTTATTTCTGATTAACTCATTCCCCGGGGTCTTTTTAATGTTTCTTTCTTTTTTTTTTTTTTTTTTTTTTTTTTTTTTGTATTTTTCTTAAGTTGGAAACGGGGAGGCAGTCAGACAGACTTCTGCATGCGCCCAACCAGGATCCACCCAGCATGCCCACCAGGGGGCGATGCTCTGCCCATCTGGGGCGTCGCTCTGTTGCAACCAGAGCCATTCTAGCACCTGAGTCAGAGGCCATAGAGCCATCCTCAGAGCCCAGGTAATCTTTGCTCCAATGGAACCTTGGCTGCGGGAGGGGAAGAGAGAGACAGAGAAGAAGGAGAGGGGGAGGGGTGGAGAAGCAGATGGGTGCTTCTCCTGTGTGCCCTGGCCAGGAATCAAACCCAGGATTCCTGCATGCCAGGCCAACACTCTACCACTGAGCAAACCGGCCATGGCTTAATGTTTCTTATAAAGCTAATACCTGTACTTTCAGGATTGTAAAAGATAAGAACCTCACTTTGCTGTGAGGCTGGCTCCTGGACTGATTCTAGAAATAATCCTAAACAATAGAATGCAGAATATGATGACAAACGTCAGCCTATAAGTAGAGAAAACATCATTTTGATGCTCAGATAGCTTTCATGTATACATATACATGCACACACCACATACACATTGATTATTAAGAAGTTTCTCTTTTAAAAAATATAATTTTAGAAAGTTACATATTTTAAAACTAAGATTTTACTTAAATTTATAAGCCTAAATTACAAATATTATGATTGTATTTAAGTGTAGCAAATTTTAGTGATCCATTATAAGGAAGCCTTTAATGTGTTCCCATTTACAAACTTAGTTAATTTAAACTCATTAGTCACCTAAACTGAATTCATAAATGGATCTTATTACCCTATAAATAAATTCTCTAGCTGAATACATTTTTCAAGCAGTTAAGTAATTCTTTAAAATCCAATAAGGTCCTCCTTATATTTTTCTAAATGTTCTGATACTGCATATAAATTGGTATAATTTCAATTTAAAATCACAAATTTAAATTAGTTATTTAATGACACACTTTAACTTGGATGTGCAAGACTGACTTGCTACTCTAAAAGACCAAAATCTATGGAAAATTTTAATAAATAAATAGATGGTCAAAATCTTTTAAATATTTAAAGTAATTGAAATACCAAATATGCTCCATTTCTCACCACACCAAAATCTGTCAAACTTTAGGTTTGATTTTCTTGAATATTTCTTTACTTAACTATAAATCTTTCCATAGTTAAAAGATGTTGTAGTAGGTTGACTAATAACCCCCAAGGATGTCCACAATCTAATTTCTAGTCCCTGTGAATATATTACCATATATATCCAAAACCTCTGCAGGTATGATTGAGGCTTTTGAGATAGGATAATTATCCTGGACTATTGGCAGACTCAATGAAATCACAAGGGTTGTTATAAGGAAATAGAGAAGCAGAAGAGTCAGAGGAGGAGATGAGATTAGGGAAGTAGAAATAATACTGATGTGATGATGGGCTTTGAACACGGAAAGGACCATGAGTCAAGGAATGCTGGCCCCTTCTTGAAGCTGAACAATGTATGAAAATGCATTCTTCACTAGAGCCTCTATAAAGAATTTGATCCTGCCAACATCTTGATTTTAGCCCAATGAAATCCACTTCAGACTTCTGACTTCTAGAATTATAAGATAATTAATTTGTGTTGTTTTAAGCAACCAAGTTTATAGAAATTGGTCCCAGCATCAATAGAAAATTAAACAGTGCTTAGCCAACAAATAAACAATTATGCTATTTCAAACAATCAGAGGCATATCTTCTTCATTATTAAGGTTACATCATACCCAGATACTTGATCTAGAATAGATGCTTAATTCCTTCCTTTTGGTGAAAATAATTAAACATCCTGGATCTGCTATTGTTTATGAACAAAGCTTTAAAAAAAGGTTATATAGTTCTTATCTTGTAGTTGGAGTCTTCCAACTCTAAGATCTACAAAATCTACCCTGGTTCCTATATTAATTGATTTTATATTGCATTACTTCACTCATAAGATATTTAAATATCTACAACCCCAATCTAAAGACTGTTGAATTTGATGGAATATTGTGGTGGGGGGGGTTCTCCTTTTCAATCTGATCAAATAACAATCTCTCTAGAGAATAAAATAATATCTAGTTGAGTCATTCATGATTTTATGGTCACAGAATAATAAATGGAGAAATAGGCAATTATAATATGTTATATTCAGAAATAATTCTGCTGAACACTTGGATTATTACCTATTTGGGTGTATTGTCAATAAGTTACTAAGTATATTTGTCTATAGGTTTTTGTGTGGACATAGGTTTTCTTTTCTATTATAATGACTAAGAAAAATTGCAAGGTCTCATTATAAAAATATATTTAATTTTTTAAGACACTGTAAAACTTTTCTAAAGTTGCTGTACAATTTTGCAATCCTACCAACCACCTATGGGAGTTTTTATTACTCTACATTCTCTCCCATACCCACCATTATCGTTCTGTGTGTGTGTGTGTGTGTGTGTGTGTGTGTGTGTTTCAAAGCGTAATTGACATATAATATTGTATTAGTTTCAAGTGTACATCATAATAATTTGACAATTTCATTCTTTTCAATGTGATCAGCACAATAAGTGTTACTAATTTTATCCACAGTAGTGGATGCATAACAGAATCCCACTATAGATTTCAATTTGCATTTCTCTGATTGCTAATGGTGTTAAATATCTCTTCACGGATTTATTGACAATTTGTATGCCTTCTTTTATAAAGTGTCTTTTTCAATCTTTTTCTCATTTTTAGTTAAGTTGTTTATCACTGAGTATATTCTGGATACAAGACTTTTATCAAATACATATATTATGAATATTTTTCTCTGTGACTAATTTATCTTTTTTTTTTTTTTCCTGAAGCTGGAAACGGGGAGAGACAGACAGATTCCCGCATGCGCCTGACTGGGATCCACCCGGCACGCCACCAGGGGCGACGCTCTGCCCACCAGGGGGCGATGCTCTGCCCCTCCGGGGCGTCGCGCCGCTGCGACCAGAGCCACTCTAGCGCCTGGGGCAGAGGCCAAGGAGCCATCCCCAGCGCCCGGGCCATCTTTGCTCCAATGGAGCCTTGGCTGCGGGAGGGGAAGAGAGAGACAGAGAGGAAGGAGGGGGGGGTGGAGAAGCAAATGGGCACTTCTCCTATGTGCCCTGGCCGGGAATCGAACCCGGGTCCCCCGCACGCCAGGCCGATGCTCTACCGCTAAGCCAACCAGCCAGGGCCTAATTTATCTTTTTCTAAATGGTCACTTCTGAAGAGCATATGTTTTCAATTTCATTAAAAAGGTGAAGGTTAATTATCACTTGTTATTTCCTCAATCATCCATCACATTTCTACATAATCTCCCAATTCTCAATCAGTTATACATTTTAGAAAATATGAACATATTTAGTAAAATATGTATTTCTAATGCCTTAATAATACTTTAGTAAACCATTTGCTAATTTTTCATTAGTATGTATAATTGAATTTATCTGACCACATATACTATTTTACCACATATTCTTCATTTTATTCACTTTATTATCTCTTGGTAATAATAAATAACAGCTTCTATTTTTAGTCTTTTATGTATAATTTGGATCCATTATATCATTTAATCACTCCCTCATAGTATTTTTTTAAAAGTTAAAATAAGAAAAACTGTAAAATATAATATAAAAAGCAGTCATTTAATTCAAACCGAAGAATAACAAAGGCTACCATTTATTTTATCATATTAATATATATATACTTTCAGATAGGGTCAAAGTTCCAGCATCATTTTCTTCTCTCCCACCCACCACAGGCATAATTACTCATACGTAGCTGACTTTTATCCAGCCTATTCATGTTTTGAGAAAGAACAGGAGAGAGAGAGAGAAAGAAGAACAGCACACACACACATACATACACTCACTGTGTTAATATTTTGTGATTGTCATTAATTTATGTAAATAGGATCCTACTATATATAACATTCAGGGAGTCACTTTTTTCATTTAATACATTTTCATTTTAAATTTTTATTAATATTTTTAATTTTTAGAAAGGAGACAGAGAGGGAGAGAGAGCAAGAGAGAGAGAGAGAGAAAGTGAGAGAAAGTGAGGGAGGAGCAGGAAGCATCAACTCTCATATGTTCCTTGACCAGGCAAGTTCAGGGTTTCAAATCAGCAACCTCAGTGTTCCAGAATGAAGCTTTAATCCACTGTGCCACCATGGCTCAGGCCAATACATTTTCTAGAGTTACAAATGTTAAACTTAGATCTAGACCATTTACCTGACATATAATAATCTATGGTGTGAATATATTGCGATTTATTTTTTCATTCCACAACTAACAGACATATATATTGTAATTATAAGTAACACTGAAATGAACAAGCACTTCTCCTTTTGTACTTGGGAAAGAATTTTTTTAAAGATAGCCCTGTCCACTTAACTTTCTGCAATGATGGCAAGACTCTGTGCTGTGACTATAAAGCAGTTGAAATATGTCTAATTTGACTTAGAAACTTAATTTTTCATTTCTTTTAAGTCTATTAATTTAAATTGCTTCCTATGATGTCTATCATATTGAACAATACAGCTTAGGACATAGGCCCAGAAGTAAAACTTCTAAGCCCTATGACATATCCTTTTATAAACTTTACCTATTTTTGCTCTCCAAAATGATGATGTCAATTCCCACTCCTACTGACAAAGTTATCACTTACCCATATCCTGGCAAATATTTGTACCAGTCAGACTTTTCCTTTTTGCCAATCTGAAAAGTTTAAAATTATATTTTATTTTTGTTCCAATTGGCATTAACTCTACTAGTAGTCAATATAAAAATCTTTCATAATTTGTATTGACTATTTGAGTTTCTGCTTCTCTGAAATGTCTACAGCCTGACCAGTCAGTGGCACAGTGGATAGAGTGTTGGACTGGGACACAGAGGACCCAGGTTCGAAACCCTATGGTTGCCAATTTGAGTGCAAGTTTATCTGGTTTGAGCAAGGCTCACCAGCTTGAGCACAAGGTCGCTGGCTCAAGCAAGGGGTCAGTCAGTCTGCTGTAGCCCTTGGTTAAGGTATATATGAGAAAGCAATCAATGAACAACTAACTAAGGAGCCACAACAAAGAATTGATGCTTCTCATCTCTCTCCCTTCCTGTCTGTCTGTCCCTCTCTCTCTGTCTCTCTCTGTCCATCACAAAAAAAAAAAGGAAATGTCTACATACATGTATTCTTTTCACAATGGTAATGCCGTTTGTTGTTGTTGTTAATTTATTGAAGTCTTAAAAGTTCCTATTCTTTGCCATTTCCACTCTGACAACTCTTCAAATAAAATTTCTGGACTTAAAGACTCTATCAGCCAGTTAAACCATGCTTGTATGGCATAGATCTGGGTATATATGTATATATGTATGCTGACAACAGTCTCCCATTTTCACAGAACTTGGAGGTCAGACACATTGCCTTCCAATGTGGAATATATCTTACCTATTCTACTCTTAGTGTTAGGGGTCTCATTCAGAACTAAGAAAACATAAAAAGTCAATTTAGTTTCTTAAATACATTTTCACAAGTATTTGAATACACTCTTCAGATCTGTGTTGTGATGAGTATATTTATGTTATTTTTCAGAAATGCTAGTAAAATTGGAAATAAAACATACTAATAAGCAAAATTTAATAAGCTAATAAATAAGAAATATATGAATAACAACATATAATTTCTTGAATAATATATTTTATTGTATTTAATCTATTTAATATCATATTCTTGCTGGTATAGTCTTAGACTGATAAAAACCGCACCTCTCACACATCCTCATCCTCAGAAGCACATTGCCAACCAAAATGCATAAGCAACAATATAGTCCTTCACAGTCAGTTACACAAAGAAAGAGTATCAAAGCAGTAACTTCATCAACCGTGCATCTGGTTCTCTTCCCTCCTCTCCTCCTTCTTTACCTTTTCCCCTCTCTCAGCCACTGGCTTGATTGGTTCCAGCATCAGCATGGGTGCTGAGGATAGCTCAGTTGGTCAAAGTGTCAGCCTCAGGCACTAAAAATAGCTTGGTTGATTTGAGCATCAACGTTAGCTAGGGGTTGCAGGGTGAATCCCAGTCAGAGTGTATGTGGGAGTCTATCTCCCCTACTCTCCATATATATATTTCTTAAATACAAATTTTTTGACCTTGGCACTTTTCAAAAATGCCAAAATCCTACTCTTTTGATCTTGTCCAGAGATTTTTAATTGAGCAGCCTGATAGAAACACACCTAGTCACCTCCCTCCTACCCCCACACTAACCATCACAAATATCAGCAACCTTGTAGCTGACTAAAACTTTCCAAACATCACTGGGAAGGTCAATTGCCTGTTTAGGAAACAGAATACCAAGTGATGGAAAAAAAAAAAAAACATTGTGTTTCAGTTGATTAGGTAATATAAGCTACTTGCTAATAATAAATCAGTTCTATAATTTCCTTCTTGTCTTCTAAGTCGTTCTATGCTCTTTTGATTCATAAAATATTTTTAAAGCTTACTTAAGTTTCTTTGCCATCATATCATGAAGATGAAATGGAAAGGGTAAGACTCCTCGACTGCTAGACAAACACCAGCACTACCGCTACATTGCTATTTCAAAGAGGTATGCATTTTAAATTGTTCTGCTTTTTCAAAACCCCAATCTACCTCATATGGGACAACCATTACACTGGGGAACAATTTTTTTTCTGTTGCATGAGGTTTTAGAACTGTTTCTATATATATCTGCATTGCTGATTCCAAATCTGAAATCCGTTTTTTGGCGCATGCTCTAGTTTTTATACAATTTTAATTTCTTTTTGTTACAGTTAATGACATGCATTGGTTTTTAAATTGGAGTTAAAGGGCAACGACTCTTGGGTTGCACATAACCACAAGGCAATTAATGTTTTACAAACATCACTTTACATAATTGTAGTTGTTTTTAAATGTGAAAAATTATTATCTGATAAAAACACCCTCTTATTTTGTTTTAAGATTGAATCATGGCTTCTTTGAGTAGGCATAAATGTAAGAATAGTCCTGACACCTTCTGTTATATATGTGGCTGTTACACACTTCAACGTCAAAGGCACAATATTTCATCATTTGTGACACGTACATATATTGCCTATTTTCAAGTTCCCCTTGGCAATCAAGATAAGAATTGGACTCCTCATATTGTATGTCATAATTGTGAGGAAATGCTTTGTGACTGGACAAAAGGAAAACACAAAGGAATGCCTTTTGGTATTCCCATGGTTTGGCGTGAACTTAAGGACCACAGCAGTGACTGTTATTTCTGTCTGATCGATACAAAGGGCATCGGCAAGAAGACACAGCATATGATCGCATATCCTAATATTCCTTCATCAATACTACCTATCCCACACTCTGAGACACTTCCGGTTCCAGTTTTCAATGGTTTTATTTCTTCTAAGGATGAAGAAAGTGAACAGGGTGATCAAGTGTATTTTGATAAGATGCATAAGGAAATGGTTGTAGAATCTGAAGGGTCTTCTTATGATGTCAAGCAGTCATTAACCCCTCAGCAGTTTAGCCAACCCAAACTGAATGACTCAGTAAGAGATTTGGGCCTATCAAAGAAAGCAGCTGAGTTATTAGCCTCTTTTCTATAAGAAAAGAATGTACTTCACCGGTCAGCTAAGGTATCCCATTTCAGGAAGCGTGAACAAATTTTTGTGGACATTTTTCCGAAGACAAACACTTTGTTTACTGTCATGATATCAGTAGTCTTCTCAGCCAGCTAGGTGTTACCACTTACAGTCCAACAGAATGGCAAGCTATTTCTTGACAGCTCTAAATGGAGTCTGAAATGTGTTCTCCTACACAATGATAATGTTTCTGCAGCGATTCCAATTGGTTATTCAACTCATTTGCGAGATTATAATGACATAAAAATTGCCCTCAACTTTAAGAAGTATGAAATAACTGGATCATTTTTGTGGATCTTAAAATGGTAAATTTCCTGCTAGGACAACAGAGAGGTATCAAGAAATATTCTTGTTTTCTGTGTTTGTGGGACAGCCAAGCTCAGGAGGAACACTGGACACAGAAGGAGTGGCCAAAACGTGAAGCTCTGGAAGTGGGGATGCAAAATATTGTGAATGAACCTGTAGTTAATTGAGACAGGATCATTTTTCCACCACTTCACATCAAACTTGGCTTAATGAAGCAGTTTGTTCAGGCTTTGAATAGAGAAAGTGAATGCTTTCAACATATTATTTCTGCTTTCTTGCCTTGTCTTTCAAGAAGATAAAAGCAGGTGTATTCGATGGACCTCAAATTCGAACCCTCATATGTGATAAAGAATTTGCCAGGAAGATGAATAAGGAGGAGAAGCAGCATGGCAGTCTTTTGTGGCAATTACGAAGAACTTCCCTGGCAACAAAAAAGCAGAAAACTATGAATTTCTGGTTCAAAGGATGCGGTTGGCTTTCTGCGACATTGGATGTAACATAAGCATTAAGATTCACTTCCTAAACAGTCACCTTGATAAGTTTCCCGAAAATCTTGTAGCTGTTAGTGATGAGCAGACTCCTGCTGAAGCATCAAACAAGATTGTCCTCAACAAGTACACAAATGCAAGAGCTAGAAATGCAAATTTTCACCTGAATAGAATTTAAATAAGTTTTGTGCAAATTTTATGATTAAAATAAGTGTTTTAATATGTTCTATTTTGAAAATGTAGACAAATTCTGATGCAATCATACCTTTTAGTGTATTAGTGTATTTACTGTATTATATATATATATAAATTCTTATATTTTCACAAAGATATTGCCCAAGAAGTCATTCTATTTCATAATGTTAAACTAAATGTTGAAAATTTTACAATAAGATGAAAACCTAAAATCTTGAATTGCAAAAAAAAACTGTAGCTTACAGAGAAAAACTAATGTCAGATTTGAGATCAGCACACTCGAATTAGGTAAGAACAAGTGTTTTTGTGGATGCAACAAAAATTTTGTTCCCCAGTGTTATTAACACTTTATTTTATATTCTTCTTGATGCTTTTCTGTAAATATTTTAAGGCAATAGAATCATCATATTGCACATACTGTTCTATGATTTTTTTATTCCTTTTAGCTATATCAATATATCTCAGGTAGTTTTTCATTTCAGTACCAATATGTAGATTTACCACATTTTTTTAGTGGTTGCATAATTCTACTTTCTTTTCCTAGCAGCCACTTGGAACATCTAGAAGTGCATAGGAAAAGAAAAGAATGTTTTATATATATAATATTTATATTTTTATATATTTATAATATATATTTACATTATATAAATATATAATACATAAATATAACAATATGTAATAATATGTATATTTTAAATTATAGATATTAAATAAATATATATTGTATTAACATAAATAATTTATATAAATATATATGTGTGTGTATAATTTTTATATACAGGGCACCCTCGGGTTATAACACAATTCCGTTCCTATGACAGTGATGTAACCTGAATTTTAGTGTAAGTTGAAACACATCCTACCCTGTCACTTATCTATCCTAACACAGTTGTAAAATTTTTTATAATCTAGAACAGAAAAATACAACTAAGCCACAGAAAAAAGAACATAAATATACTGTACTGTTTACTGTACTGCATATTCTTCCACCTCGTGCAACCAAACTAGTTTGACAACGTAGCCCATAAGTACAACATTAACAGCATAAGCCAAAATACTCACGTCTCAATTTTTTAAAGTTTTTATGGGCTTGAGTGTCGTAAATTCAAAACATCGTTATGTCAAGACTGTCATAACCTGAAGGCTTATTATATTTATACACACAAATGTAAAGTTAATTTTTTTTCCTCTGCTGCCATCAGCTAACATGAAGCATTTCAGGTGGATGCTTGCTCAATATTTGCAGAGGCCCAATGGATGAATATTACTACTAAATAAGCGAAGTGCTGAAATGGATATTTCTTTCTTTTTTTTCAAAGAAGTACAATGTTTCAAGAATTTTACATTTTGCTTAAGGGTAAGATGAGAAAATATTTAAGTAGGCATTAAAGGAAAGCAGAAAAACCTTCATAATAGCAAGGACCATACAAATTAGCCCCAGCCTTTTAGGCAAAGGTCAGAAGAATATAGTGTAAGCCCATCAGAAATAATGGTTGAAAATAAAAAGTGCACAGAAGTATAACAGAATACAGAAAGCTTCTAGTCTATGACTTGTAGCAGCTAAAATATGCCTGGCTGTAGAAGAAGCTGATGAAAAATTATCAGGAAAAAATATTTGAGCAGATAATGCATCCTTTCATGGCTGACTCTAATGCTGAAGAACAGACAAATCAATAACTCAGCCTTTAACGCTAAAAACGTAAAGCAGAGTTGGTAAATTTAGTAAATGCCATCCATCCACAAAGCCCATACCAGCCAATTTCCAACAGTCAACATTTCCTATCTTATTTTCTCTATAATATTTAGCTTTTTCCTTTAATTACACTTGATATTTGTAAAGTGAAAGCTGGCATTGTAATAATTGGATAGCTTTTTATCTATGTTGGCAGAAACAATATTTTCTCTTGTATTTGAAGAGCAATACAAAGGCAAAACTTCCTTTTTTCATAGACTCAATGCCAAAACTATCCTCTGAGTCACACAGTTTCTTTAAATCATGTTGTTCTAAAACTTGAGATGTGTTATCTTAAAGCTGCTGCCAGGATCACACTGTTCCTCAGCTAGTACCAAAAAACTACCAGTGTCAAGGCATCAAAATGTATCTAACTCTCCAAAATATTCTCTTTCCCTTTTTCTTTTCTTCTCTACTTAATGCTGACATTCCCAGTTTTTTGCTTTCTTTGCCTCTTTATGCTTTTCTTTCTCTTCTTCCGTCTTTCTGTCCTTACCACTTTCTGCATCTTTCTCCCAGCACCCTCTCCCTCTCATATGCAGAATGCAAGAAGAGAGAGCAAAGTAATGACAATCATTTAAAATCAGAGATTCAAGAGAAATTTGGTGGTCTTGATACAAGGAAGTTCTCCTCCTAGTCATATTTTTTTCTAGAGAAATACTTATAGGTTGAGCTTCAGAAACTCAGCACCATATCTTCAGCTCAAAAGAAAAGTAATCAATTTCTTAATAGAAAACAATTTTTTACTATCAAAGATTTAAATATTTATAAAATATTTTAATTATTGGAGATAGGTTTGTTTATTAATACTGATCAAGTATAAAAGCATTCTCAAATATTTCATCATTAAATAAGTAATTAGAATTGCATTAAAGATCTTGGAAAAGTATGCTCTTTAATATGTACTAGTGACATTATGGGTTGACTTAAGTGGACAAAATTCAAATACATAACTGCAAACTTTTGTATAAAATGTAAGTTGACAAAGTTCTGACTCCCTTAAGTTACTCTCAGTATTTTAAATACCAGAGACATTTCTTAAAGTTTTAAAATTCACTTTGCAAGCAAAATAGATAACTGTACAAGTACACAGCTACCAAAATTGACATTTATGTACTCAAAATACCTGTTTTGAAAAGACAATTACCTGTTTTCAGTCATAACTTAGGTGTAAATCTCTAAAATTTTAGCTGACAGGTTTTACTATGTAATAAAACATATCAAATTTAAATTGACAAGTGGATTTCATTTTTGGAGGGTTTTTCCTCACACCTTTTTCCATTATAATACAAGTACTACTTAGCCATATGATTTTCTGCAAAACTTAACCAAAAATGTAAAACATAATGCATGTCTCAACATCTTAACACTTACATGGAAGGCTCTGGGGAGAGGGGAGAGAAATCTTGCTAAAATCAGGAAAGAGCTCTATCTTTAGATGAAGAGGCTGCCAGTTTTCATCTATTCTCGTTCTTCAGGTACTTGCGTGTCGGCCTTCTAAACTTTGAATAAGGACAGCTATCCCACCTCTTGTTCCATCTCTGAAATTCTTCCCTTGCTCAATTTGTAGATTTAGAATACCACATTGTCTAGCTACTTTTATTCTAAACAGATCATCTGAACACAGAGAGGTATCAGTCCATGAACTAGCCCAATCCATTTGCAACTTACTTTTTAATAGCGAGCTGGAGAGATGTAAAATGCAATCATCCCATTAAGTATGTACATGGACCATTTGTTTAATCAAACTGGAAATTGTAGGACAAGGTATTATGTTAACTTATTTTAAGACACAATTGATAATGAAAATAAATACTGATGCAAAGAATATAAGTAGTAAAGTGCTTTTATTGTGGGCGATGGCTCCAGTTGGTGAATAGTGAGAGGTTAAAATATAGTTCACTGAAATTGTATGTGTGTGTACAATTAATATATACCATTACCCTAGTCATTAACATGGGCATTAAACAAATAGAATTGATACTCTAGTCTAGCTGCCACAAAACTTAATTTTGTGCCATATGCTTAGATTTTTTTAAAAAGGCATAAGACAATTTTTACAAAATTTCAATTATTTAACTTATCTAGCAATATATATTTACAATCTTAATTGCTCATACAATTGCCTCAACATTAAATAGAAAATGATATTTATTATCAAATGTCGTATAACAAAAGAAAAGGCTTTGCTGTTATTAAAAATGGACCACTAGTGCCCTCTTCTGATATGAAAAATGAAGAACAGTTCTCAGGACTGGAAAAGACACTCTACACTAATCCCCTAAACAACTGTTTCAAGTCAGATTTAACCAATTCTTTTCTGATTAAATAATGCATCCCTCATTTTTCTTCTATGCTGTTGAATATTTTCATGTTTAACTATTGTGAGTTAACTTCCTAAAAAACAATACAAAGTCAGAGAATCCTGATAATCCTATTATCAAGTGCTTTATTCAAATTAAACTTTAAAAAATGTTCAGAAAAAAATCACCTTTTTAAAACTACGTAAAGCTTTATTGTCATTGGTTTTACAGTTGATAGCATGAAAGCTAGTAAACCTGAATCTCTACCTGCCTTAATCACATCAATGTCATGTTGCCTCACTTTTCACCAAATTCAACCTGATACTCACAGACACATTCATTCATTACACTAATATCTGACAGAACATAAAGGGCAAAAGGCAACATGATAGATTAAAAAGATTTTCTGATACAATATTAATAAAGCATCAACACCTTTTTCTAGACTGCCTTTAAAATATATTTTTGAAGAAAAAATGAATTTATTGCATAGACATAGTAAATGAGAATTTGGGTCAGATATCTAATATCAGGATGTCATACATATCACACCAAGTGTGAGTATGCTAGGAAACTTGAAATCTCATTTGCTTTTTGTGCAATTATTTTGAAAATTTGAGATTGAGAGGTAATATAGAAATCACAATGTAACCAGATACAATAAGCCAAAAGCATTCAATTAAAAATTTTGTTTCCATGGAACTAAAACTTTGATAATATCTCTTTTTCCCCCCAAAGAATATTGTATAAAAATGTAACAAAACAATCATTTTCAGAAGTCAAATATTAAAATAAATGATATTGTATTCTTAAATTATAATAGTTTTTTTTTTATTTTGGGCATATTACAGTAAACCTATGAAACCATCCATTATTACAAATGACCACAAAATTAACAGTAACATGTAGTAACATTCAAATGTCAAAATAAGAATATCTAACATTTAGAACATATTGCATAAAAATCTGAATGTATTCAAAGGTGCCCCACATATGGCTGTTGGTAATGATAATAAAATGAGGGCTATAATTAAATGCAGTCAAAGAGTTAAAGCTAGAAATCAAATACATTTTAGTTTTTATATTTAAGTTTTATATTTAAGTTTATATTTAAGATTAACCTTAGAAAAAAATTTAGATTCAACCAGAAATGTCATGATGAACCATGAAATAAGCTTTCTAAATGTTTCTGTAATTTATTCAACTCATATTTTACTCCTAAAGTACCTTTATTTTAGGTAATTATTATTCATATTTTATTTTATAGTAATTTTGCTTTCAGAAAAATATTACTGTATTTTTCTCAGTCTTTCCTGTTGCTCACTTCAGAGTTGGGTTTCTTTTCCCCTGATAGAGTTTAACTTTCACACGTTAAAAATAATAACCAGTTCAATTTGGTATTGCAGAAGAACTGAATATATCAGGAATAACTGAATTTAATGGTCATGTGCTTCAATGCTATATCTCAAATGAAAAGTGCTAGTTATGAAAGTATGGAAGACCAGGAGGCAGCAAAGGGATAATTTCTGAATGGGTATGTTATTATCTATAAAATTAGTGACTCTTATAACTCATCCTTTTGACTAAGAGTTACAGTAAGGTTATGATTGCTGACTTTGCTAGTTATTGTCCTTTCCTGGGAATCTCCAAGAGAATCATTTATATCTACTAAAAATCTGTGGTATGATCCAGATGTTTCCATTACACTTTTTCTCTTCAGATTCTCAAAAATAGACAAAGAAGACTCTCTATACTCATAATAAATCAAATGAGAAAGCAATTTAAATTATAATCCTTTTTTAAGAATAAATAGTGATTGCATCATATCACAGGAAAACTAAAATGTATTTGATTTCTAGCTTTAACTCTTTGACTGCATTTAATTATAGCCCTCATTTTATTATCATTACCAACAGCCATATGTGGGGCACCTTTGAATACATTCTCTCTGACACTTAGAGGGCAATTCCCTCTGAATGCAAACTACACACAGTACAGCTGCAGACTGCTGCTGGTGTGCAGAAAGTATAGGCATGCAATTGTTGCTACATTGAATTGCATTAATAAATACCTACCTCAAAAAAGAGGTGAGTAGTAAGGATTTAAGGCATATGTACTTTGTATTCAGAAATCTCTGAAATGCTTCTTGCAATTTAGAAGGAAAAATATCCTTAACATTTAAATCATAAATGAAAGAATAATGTGTATAATTAAAATATTGCTATTATAAGAAAAAGGACTCCCAAAGAGAGAGCAGATGTAATCTATGCAGATGGAGGAAATCATCTGTATAAAGACTGAAAATTCAGCCTTAAATTCTAATTTTTAATCCATATGTGCTATTTATTCAAAGGTTTAAAATATTTTGAAAAATAACTAGTCTTCCCCATTTATGTGAATATGTATAGCATTGTACATATCATAGTTCTCTGTAGTTTCTTTTATCTATTCTCCAAACTATATTCTAGTTTGGTAGATTGTTGTATTAATTATGAGAATCATAAAATTATGTTCAAACAAAAAATTTAAGAGAGAAAAAGATGTTACAAAAATTAGCAAATACAGCTGATATACCTGATATACCTGTTAATGATGAATTCCAACTATAAGTAAGGATTCTTTTTCCACAGTAGATTGTGGGAGTTCATAATAACTATAGGTATGATCAAGGCTTATTTCAAAGCTTTGAAATGTCAAATAAGTGATTTTATTCTCTTTTATTTTTAAACTATTTGCAAAGACAACACAAAATTATATAATGTTACATTTATTTTAACGTACACTTCTTCTTCATAAGGTTACTTGTCTAAACATTTCACTAACATTGAGCAATTTTAAACTGAGAAAAAGAACAAAGTTACAAGTGTGACAATTTATCAGGAATAGAGTAAGTGACAGCTGTAACTAGAATCAGAATTATTAGATTATTTTCATAGTTCCAGGAAAAGTATAATTCACAAAAATACACTTGAATTCTTTTAGGAAGATAACAAGAGGAATTATTTTCTTAATACAGGATGTTTTTTTTAAATTAAACTTTGATATCTACATTAGATTTTTTTAAGTATAGAACTGTGCCTCTTTGTTCAAAAATACAATTTTTTAATTGGTTCATTGTTTTGAGGGAAAATTGAGGATGTCCCAAAGATTTTTCTCAATCCATGAAATCTCTGTAAATTTATGATTTTTTAAAGCTACCTTTTGGTAGATTGATATTTCTTTCTCTCATTATTCTAAAGAAACTATATATGCTTCTAATTTTGATATATAAAATTGGCTGTATCTCAGTGTTTCTCATAATTTAATTTCTAAGCTTATGTATGCTTACCAAATCCTAATATCTAAACCTTTCCTTCTTAAAAAAAAAAAAATGCCTGTGCCTGACCTATAGTGGCACAGTGGATAAAGTGTCAACCTGGAATGCTGAGATTGCGGGTTTGAAAGCCTGGGCCTGTCTGGTCAAGGCACATATGGTAGTTGATGCTTCCTGCTCCTCCTCTCTATATATCTCTCTCTCTCTCTCCTCTCTCTGAAAGTGAATAGTTAAGTCTAAAGAGTATATATATATATATATATATATATATATATATATATATAATATTTTAAGAAACAAAACAAAAAAAATAACAAAATGACTGAAATAGTACTCCTCTAAGAATTCTTGACTATTCAAGAGGATTTATCCTTAAATCTAATTTAACAATCCATACCTAATCTAGTACCAGAAATAGACAATCCACTTGATGTTAATATATATGTGATCTATACTTTCTGTGTGGTATCTTTCATTATTTCTATCAGTAATTTAATGTAATTTAATTTCTTTTTTAATTTAATCCATTTGAATTCCATTTCTTTGACTTAAAAAAAATAGCTTCCAGAGAAACCCCTGTAAAGGATGTACATATTTAGACACTTATTGGATGATAATGATGAAAAGTATTATTTTCAAATGTATTCCTAAAAGAACGGGAATGTCAATTTGGGAATTGGACTGAATCCTAATAGTGTTCTATTTCATATTTTGTAATTTTTAATTTTTTTTACATTTCTTAATCTTCCTTTGGAAAAAATAATTTGATAGCTACCTAATATCATTTTAACTTTTATAAATTTTACATACCGCAAGAAACATATTTTTTAAGTTTTTCAATATTTGAATATTCATTATAAGCAGAATCATAACTCTCTAAAGAGTATAAAGAAAGAAATTGAATGATAGCCTTACCCTCACTGTGATTACATTCACTTTGAAAGCAAAACAAATTTTTTGAGAGAGAGGCAGGGAGAGAGAAAGCCAAGAACATTGAGCTACTGCTATTGTATATGCCCTGACCAGGGAACGGAAACTGCAAACTGCCCTTCAGGGTGATGCTCCAACCAACCGAGCTATCTGGCCAGGGCTTAAAACAATTTTAATATATAGCATACTCTGTAAATTACAGAAATTCTTATAGATTATTTTAAATTAAAACAATGCCTTCAGGCCCTAACCAGTTGGCTCAGCGGTAGAGCATCAGCCTGGCATGTGGAAGTCCCGGGTTTGGTTCCCGGCCAGGGCACACAGGAGAAGCGTCCATCTGCTTCTCCACCCTTCCCCCTCTCCTTCCTCTCTGTCTCTGTCTTCCCCTCCCACAGTCAAGGCTCCACTGGAGAAAAGTTGGCCCAGACACTGGCTCCGGCTGCAATGTCGCAACCACCCAGATGGGCAGAGCATCGCCCCCTGGTGGGCATGTCGGGTGGATCCTGGCCGGGCGCATGCGGAAGTCTGTCTGACTGCCTCCCCGTTTCCAACTTAAGAAAAATACAAAAAACAAACAAACAAACAAAAAAAACCACCCCAAAACAAAAAAACAAACTATGCTTTCAGTATTACAGTATATTTACTAGGACAAACATAAAATTTACTTTATCCATTAACTGATAAAATTTTGTTTCCCTAATATTTCAAAGGAGAAAGAAAACAAATGAGTTATAAATACATAGATCAAGCAAATAGACACATGATAGAAATGCAAACAAATATAAAAATTTGAACTGTGTTACATTATTGATTTTGTTTAAATGGAAAAATATTTTTAATATAGTAATATCCACATTTATGATATACTTAATTCATTCTCCAGTTTGCAAAAGAGAAAGAAAAGGAGTTCTATAGTATCTGGACAAAAATATTAGGGATTTGACACCAACGAATCAAATCTTTAATCCTGAACTATAATTAGAGTCAGGAACTATCAAAGTAGTCTACTCATAGAACTCAAAAAATGACCATATTTAAACTCAGTAAATGACCACATAAAAAAGTAAATGAATAAAAAATAAACTATATCAATCTATGGAATAGAGCACAATCAGAAATTGAAAAATTAAAGCAAAATGTTACTTGAAAATACTTATTAGTAAAATCTTTATGTGACCATTCAAGCAGTGTTTTTTGTTTTGGGTTTTTTTTTACAGGGACAGAGAGAGAGAGTCAGAGAGAGGGATAGATAGGGACAGACAGGAACAGAGAGAGATGAGAAGCATCAATCAGTTTTTCGTTACGACACCTTAGTTGTTTATTGATTGCTTTCTCATATGTGCCTTGATGGCGGGCCTTCAGCAGACCGAGTAACCCATTGCTCAAGCCAGCTCCCTTGGGTCCAAGCTGGTGAGCTTTTTTTTTTTCTTGCTCAAGCCAGATGAGCCTGTGCTCAAGCTGGCGATCTCGAGGTCTCGAACCTGGGTCCTCTGCAACCCAGTCCGACGATCTATCCACTGCGCCACCGCCTGGTCAGGCTAAGCAGTGGTTTTATAAATGTAAGCATTCTGTACACAAAAGCTGTTGGTAACAGAAATTAATGTTTTATCATCATCACATTCACATGAAAGTTCTTAATTTTATCTATGTATAAGCAATGTCTTTCTAAATGGATTTTGAATAAACTCAGAAATGACATCACAAAACAATTAGCCAAGTTCATTAAGAACATTCATTCCAAGCACATCAAGGCCTGAAAAAGTATGACAGCTTTTCAACAGCAGCTCATCTTCTTAAAATGGATTGTTTTCTTGAATTTTCTCTGTCGGAACTTGTACAGATGAATGCATGTAGTTGTTCGTTCCTAGCATTTGCATGAATGTGGATGTGCTTGTGAGTGGCCACTATGTGTGAAGTCTAAAGGGACTGCTTGCTCCATGTTAATGAGAAACCAAGCAATTCCTCTAGCAGCATCTGGCATAAGTGTGAATTACATAATTTAAAGCTATCTTACATGCCTGGTTTCAAATTTTAGTCTTCTTTCTTTAAAAGCACTTTAATCACTACAATATTCAAAGGGAAGAAGTGTTTTCCCTCATGTCTCATAGCAGTTGTGGAATGGGAATACCACAGCCCACGTATGTATTCTGATGGCACAGAATGAACATCACAAGCTACCAGTTCTGCTTTCAGGAAAACTTGAAAAGGCAGACATCCTACAGCCAAGTGCGTCCCAATCTAACTGGTCTGCAATCTGTAGGCAAAATGATCAGTCAACCCAATTTGCTGTAATGTTGAATCCTTTGAAGATGAAAGCCCACCTTGTCTCATCAGATTCAGAATCTTTTGTTTCTTACACTATTCTTTGTAAAAATTATAATGTAGATTCTTCAGCAAAACTTTAAGAATGGGTGCCAGCAATTTTTATACAAAACCAAAAATGATCATGTAAAATAAAAATTGTTTTTGTCTGAATTAAATAAAGGTAACTGACAGGATATTTTAATGATACCACTAAGCTAAACTCGCTTCCAGCCTTAATTTTGATAATTCTGTGATTTTTAAATGAGATGCATATATAAGTGAGCACCATAACACTGAAGACACATTTTAAGAGAAAATCAAGTTTGTAATTAACTTTTAAAGATAAATGATTTAAACTGTTTTTAATATGTACCACAAGTCTTAAGAGAAATGACTTCAATTTTTTTTAAAAATCATCTATTTTTGGTTATGATATTACAGAAATGCTAAGTAATGGATTAAAAATAGCATTAAGTTGGATATATCAAATTTCTTAAATGTATACTATTATACATTCCATATCAAATTGATATGCAAACTAGAAAACATAGGACATGCCTAAGAATTAGGATTGCTCATTTGAAGAGTACATTATTTTAACAGAATTATGGTAGCATGCAGACCTGAAGAACTTTGGAAATAAGGTGTTTAATCTCAAAGCACAAAAACATACAAATTAACAGCAATATAATTTATATGGGTAACTTAAGTAAATCCATATTTTACAGAGAAAGAATGATTTACAATACAATTTTTTCTAATTAAAATTACACAAAATTTTAAATGGAGATTAAAATGATCACAATTACATTAAAATGTTTTGAGGATGAAATTTTTATAACTCAAGTTTCTTTAAGAATTTTACTACTTGAGCATTCTATCCGTGTGTAGTATCTGCTTTACTTTTAAACAAGCTTTGAAATGAAACTTCTCTTTTTTGTTATTGTTGTTTGTTTATTTTGTTCATAAATTCAATTAAAGATAATGAAACCTCTCTGTGTTTATTAAAAGAAGGTAAGAAAAGAAACATAAATGTTTTCTCTTCCTGAAAATAATAATTAGCTGCTAACTGGCAATACTGTCTCAGCTGTCAACAGTCCTAAAATCAAAATCTCTGGTTTGATCACCTTAATACGACATGCAAAGTCCTCTTTAACAATCCAGAACTAGTACTAACATAGATAAAGAGTTAACATAGCACCAAGCAATTTTACTATCCAGGAATAATGTAAGGATATAAGAAACTTAGAGAAATTAGAAATTTTCTGAAAATCTGCAATGAGCAGAGCAATCAAGTCATCCTAAGTTACATATAAGGATTGTATTGAAATGTTTAATTTTTCCAAAAAATTAATTCTCTTGCTAAAACTAAAGTGGTCCTTTAATACACTTATTTGTATTTGCAATATGAGATAAATTCCCAAAGATATGGAATTTACTATACCATTAAAACAACAGATGGAAAAGATCAAATATTGCAATACTATTGATAAATCTAAGTGTGTTGAGATGTTCTTAGTTGAGAAAGGCCAGTCCATCCATTCAGTTAGATCTTGTTCCGTCATCGTAGGCTGGAACTCAAAACATTGAAACTAAGATCTTATTGATGCCACCTCTTTTAAAATAATAGCATATTATCTAAAATAACTCTTTAAAAATAAGAACTGTTCTTCCTAGTTTTCCTTTTGATTCATATTCAAAAGAAAAAGGTATCAGGATAAATATGTTCAAATTTAACCAACTTTGCTTCCCATTTTAGCAGCCAAAAGTAACTATAACTCACCTTCTCTTTTGACCTGCTTCACTTTTCACAATAGGTTTTTGTTTTGTTTTGTATTCATTTTGGTTTTCTTTCTTAAAAGTAATTACGTTAGGCATATATGAAACAAAGAAAAGATGTTTTACAGGGAATAATTCCCAAGAAATCAATAATATAGTCAAAGATGTTTAGTGCTTTCAGTTCAAAAAATATGTATGTTTAAAAGAAATTTAAAATACTGAGTATTTACTTGATATTCTCTCTGCTGATTGTATTTCTTTTTAAATATGTGCATTTACAATTAATATATGAAATAATAAATATGTAAAATTACATGCAACAGATATAAGATTACCCATTTTAAAAAAGATAAAAGGATATATTTAAAACATGCATTTAGAATGGTCAAAATTCAAGATAACAAAGCTGCAGCAAGAAAATTAATTTTTTACTTCTAAAAGCAAAGCACATATGAGCTAAACTATAGTTCTACAATTATCTTAAAGGCAAATACATTTTGTTTTGTGACAATTGTTTTACTTTATTAGAAATGTTGGGAGCTAAACAGAAATATATTCTTTGCAATAATAAATATGATTCTTGCTGTTTTAAACAGTAAGTTTGAGAACTGCTTTAAAAATTGAATAGTCTTTCTTGTAATAATCTTAAAAATGCAAATCATGTCATTATTCCAGCAACAATTATTTCTATTTTATTTTGGTAATTTTTTTTCTTGAAAGCAGTTTCAAAAATATATTCATTTGTAATATCCTTATAAGGTCTTGGGATTTTTAAATGTGACATATTATTCAGCTTTGGGTCTTTGATGTGTGTTTTCCACTCAATCCATGCTCCAACAATTCTGTCATATAGAAAACTGAAAATTAAGTTATTCTCACCAGCAATACTCCCCCACAAAGAATCTATCAAACCATAGATATAAACCTCAGAACAATCCCTGCCAGGTTTCTCATGCAAATGCTGCAGAAAAACTTACAAGAGCACTTTAAGATGTTGAGAACCCTTCAATACAACCCAATATAATAACTTTTACTTGCTAATTTCTATGGGTCAGTTGCAAAGGAATAGACCTGTCAATCAGTTTCAGATGTAGCAGAATCTGTCTGTCTACAAACAGGGATACTTTGTTGTTGCCATAGAGACTAATCCTCCATTTTCCTTCTGTTGACAAAGCTAGTCACAGTCTAAACTACCTGATCACACTTTTAATAGGCAGCTGACTGGAGTACCATAAAATGCTCAAATCAAGTTTGCAACACTTGAGGCACACACTGTTGCATTTTTAAAAAATACTATAATTTAAACGTTGTAATATATTGAGTCCTGTTTCTTCTTTTACCTAGCCAGGCTATAAAGGAATAGTTAACTCTTGTTTTGCTTTGTTAAATGCCAAATTAAATATTAAATTCCAAGAAGCTGCACAAGAAGCAAATATGAATAAAATATATTTTATATGAGTTAGAATACTTCTCATTCTTTCTTCATAGCTTAATAAGGATAGATTTCTTTGGGGATTTTTTTACTTTGTCTTTCAAATATGTCTGTATGTCATCTGGCTGTTCAACGATCTTGGACATTAAAATGAAGACCTTGAGTCTTTGAAATGATTATCGGAAACATACATTTTTAAAAATCAAAGTTGATCAATGTGTCAATTTAATTAATTTTTTTCAGATTTGGATGTCAGGATAACCATAGTATACACTTTCTTTTCAATTAATCTGACCACTGTTTAGTAAGATTTACTGATACCAAAATATTAAACATTTTCTTTGAATAAAATATTTTAATTTTATACACTGTAAATAGTTCATCCTGAGTTTCTGGCCAATTGTAGCTTGATTCCCAAGTTACTTAACACAGTTGACTAAATTTCTATATCTTCCTTGACAATTGTAGCATGTTGCTTATAACTTTATTTCCTGTGAAGTACTAATTTCTTGAAATTTGTTATGTTATAAAGTTTCACTTAAGATTTTCAAAGGTTATTGAACTACAACAGCATGCTCTTTCAACATATTTGATGACAAGTTTGTAGTGACTCTTTCAATTAAGAAGGAAAATTGATGTGTATCATTAATTACGTCAATAGAAATCATAAATTATTACTGAGTGCTGCAATTAATTATTTTTAAGTCATGTGAAGAAAAATGACAGACACAAGATAAATCCATAATCTCTTCAGATGATAGGTGTGGGAGGAAAAATATAAAGAAGAGAGGATACTACAAATTAAAAGCAATTCATAAATAAATACCCATCTTATTATTTTCTATAGATCAGCATGAAAAATGATATTGGGACTACTTAAAACACCACCATTATACATCTTTGTTAGTCCAGTAACACTTGAGTTTCAAGAGTTGATTATTTATCCATTTTATTAATTCATATCACACTAGTGCCAAGTGCAATAAAAATTTTTAGTCCAGATACAACTTTTTTTTTCAGAATAACAGTGAGAAATGGTTAAGCATGTGTTTCATTTAGATGAACAAATACTTTTTAAAGCAGGTTTTGTCAACTGTTTAATTCAAAAACATATTTTCTGAAACACAAGCAACTTGAAATCTTTCAATTTTAAAAGTACTTTAATAAATAATAAATAGAAACTGCATTGCTAAATTTTCAGGGTTCTTGATTTAACTAAGTAATTTTTTACATTATATATACTTAATGAATTTCACTATAAATACCTTTGATTTCTTTACTTTTGCATTGTGAAATATCTTGCTTATATGACATTATATATTTCTCATCTTAGTCTATATTTGCCTATATTAGGAAGAAAAAGACAATATGCTAAGATGAAAATTGTAGCTATATCATACCAAAACAACTGTTGTTTTTAAATTTTTGTCAATTGTAAATTTTCAGTTAATTGTTGTTTAATCTTAATATTAAATTATCTAATTGGAAGTAGTTCCTAATATTCAATAATCACCTATATTCATTCACTCATTCATTTCTCTCTCTCTCTCTCTCTCACATACACACACACACACACTATTTTATACTTCCTATTTCATAATCTTGATTATCACCTGTAACATCTGACTCACAACTATATTATAGCTATAGCACCAACTTGTCTGCAAAGTTTTAGTCTCAATTTCCTACTTCCTCCTGAGCAAAACAATTTGTGTGCTCTACAAAGCTCTAAAAATAACATATGGATAGAAAAGACCTTATTATCTTGGCAAGTAATAGGCTCAAAACTTTGACTTATCAGACAGTTCCCTTTTTCTTATCTATGTCATCCAATCTTTGCCAAGTTTGGTTGCATCTTTCTTGTTTTTCCCCTTTACATCCAAAATCTCTATTCTTAACCACTCTATTATTTTCTAATCTCCAACTAACATATTTTTAAAGAGATGAAGCAGAAATAAAGAGAACAGTTATTGAGTAATATCTCTGTTCCTCAGTCTGGTGTTCCTATCTCCCCACATTCCTACATCTAGACACATTATTCTCCAATATGATTTCACTCACCCCTTTGCCTCCTCTAAGGACTGTGATATAGTAGAAATAATATGACAGGAAAGCTACATAAATGGAAAATTAGAGATGTTTATTAATTTTTTCATTAATGTAATCCTAGGCCTACAACATCAAAGTACTCAAAATCTAACTGTTTGGTAAAACTGAAAAGAGAGATTTGATTTGAATTCCAGACCATTAATCATTAATTATACTGTGAGTATATAGTATGGATATGTATTATTTTATATGTATATGTATATGTATATCTTTAAATGTTTTCTTTTTGCAGCAATTAACAATTCAAATGTAAAATTAAAATCACAATATTATTACTTTAGCAACAATAAATAAATAAGTGAACAAACAAAATAGGCATAAATCTAATAAAATATAACAAAATCTATAGGAGAAAAACTACAAAATGTTGATTAAAGAAAGCAAAAAAAAACTTAATAAATGGAAAGACAGTCCATGTTCATGGATATAAAGATAAGACAACACAATCCCAAGCAAAATCCCAGTGAGTTATTGTGTAGATATCTACAAACTAATTCTAAACTTTATATGGGAAATAAAAGACCTATATTAATCAACAAAATACTTGAGTTTCAAAGATCAAAGACTCTCTCTACCAATTTCCAGGCTTACTAAAAGCTACAATGATGCAGAAATACAGTATTGACAAAAAATAGACACAAAAAACAGAATAGAGGATCCAGAAAGAGACCTATACAAATATAGTTAACTAATCTTTGACAAAGAAACAAATGCAATTCAGTTAAATAGGCATTATATTTTCAAAAAATGGTACTGAAAAAATTTGAATGTTCAAATAGAATGAATAAATAAATAAACAAGCAAAACACAGGAAGAGCTTAAATTTTTCACAAAAAAATAATTCAAAATAGCCATAGAGCTATATTTAAGATGCAAATTATAAAATGTCTACAACATAGAAAAATATATGTAACCTTATTTCATAAACTTTTAACTGTAACAGCAAAAATGTAACCCATGAAAGAAAAAAATTATGTTTGATTTTATTATAATTCAAAACTATTGCCCTAGCCGGTTGGCTCAGTGGCAGAGTGTCAGCTTGGCATGTGGAATTCCTGGGTTTGATTCTTGATCAGGGCACACAGGAGAAGTGACCATCTGCTTTTCCACCCTTCCCCCTTCTTATTCTTTCACTTTCCCTCTTCCCCTCAAACAGCCATGGTTCAAGTGTGTTGACCTCAGAAGCTGAGGATAGTTCCATTGCTTCACCTCAGACATTAAAATAGATCAGTTGCTGAGAGATGGAGCAGTGGCCCCAGATGAGCAGAACATTGTCTTGTAGGGAGCTTACTGAGTTGATCCTGGTTGGGGCACATGCAGGAGTTTGTCTGTCTGCCTCCCTACCTCTCACTTAATTAAAACAATAATAAAAATAAAAAAATAAAAAACTTTTGCTCTGCAAAAGTCATTAAGAAAATAAAAAGACAAGCAAAACATAAAAAATTAGGAGACAATATTTTTAAAACATATAAAGTATTTAAAATCAAAATATAACAAAAATTCTTAAAACAAGAAAATAAACAGTTTTATTAAAAAAATGGGCACAATGCCCTGGCCATTTGGTGCAGTGGTAGAGCATTGGCCTGGCATGTGGATGTCCTGGGTTTGATTCCCAGTAGGGCACACAGGAGAAGCGACCATCTGCTTCTTAACCCCTCCCCTCTTCTTTCTCACTCGCTTTCCTTCCCACAGCCATGGCTCAATTGGTTCCAGCATATCAGTTCTGGGCACTGAGGATGGCTCCGTGGAAAATCTGCCTCAGGAGCTAGAAATAGCTTGGTTGCAAGCATGGATTCAAATGGGCAGAGCATCAGTCCCAGATGAGGGTCGCTGGGTAGATCCCGGTCAGGGCACATGTGGGAGTCTATCTCTCTATTCCCCATCCTTTCACTCTCAAAAGAAGAATGGGCTCAAGATTGAAACAGACACACATTTCACTAAAGAAGAAGAAATGCAGATGACAAATAAACGTATTAAAAATATGTTCAACATCATTTGTGATTAGGGTATTGAAAATTAAAACAGTAAAATTCTACAAATAGTGAGATAGTTAGAATGCCTAAAACTAAAATTTAAAAAATGTTTTTGACCATATCAATGGCTGCTGAGGAGCAACAGACACTCTAATTGATTGCTGGTGAGAATGCATAATAGTAATCCACTTTGTAAGACAGTTTAGAACTTTCTTACAAAGCTAAAAAGGCTCACTATAGAATCTAACAATCATAATCTTAAATATTTGCCCAACTGATTTGAAAATTTACATCTACCAAAACTTTGCACAGAAACATTGATAGCAACTTTATTTAATAATGCCAAAAACTAGAATAAACAAAGATAACCTTCAATAGGTGAATTCATAAACAAACTATGGTTCATTAATACAGTGGTATATTATTTATTGATAAAAAGAAATAAGCTATCGGCCCTGGCCGGTTGGCTCAGTGGTCGAGCGTCCACCTGGCATGCGGGGTACCCGGGTTTGATTCCCGGCCAGGGCACATAGGAGAAGCGCCCATTTGCTTCTCCACCCCCCCTCCTTCCTCTCTGTCTCTCCCTTCCCCTCCCGCAGCCAAGGCTCCATTGGAGCAAAGATGGCCCGGGCGCTGGGGATGGCTCCTTGGCCTCTGCCCCAGGTGCTAGAGTGGCTCTGGTCAGGGCAGAGCGATGCCCGGAGGGGCAGAGCATCACCCCCTGGTGGGCAGAGCATCGCCCCTGGTGGGCGTGCCGGGTGGATCCTGGTCGGGCGCATGCGGGAGTCTGTCTGACTGTCTCTCCCCGTTTCCAGCTTCAGAAAAATACAAAAAAAAAAAAAGAAATAAGCTATCAAACCACAAAAAAAATGGATCTTAGATGGATTTAAAACACATATTGCTAAATAGATAAAGCTAATCTGATTCTAATTATATGAAATTCTGGACTAGCAAAACTATAGAATTAGTAAAAATAAATCAATGATATTAGATTTTGAGGAGGAGAGAAATAAATAGAGGTGAAACACAGTGGATTTTTAAACAGTGATTCTTGTATGATACAAAATGGTGACCATATGACACTACACAGGGTAAGGCAAAAGTAGATTTACAGTGTTCATATAGAAAATAATACATTAATTATAAACAATAATAAAAGAATAAACTCTGTTTTCTATACTCACAACAATAAACTTTTGACCACTCTTGTTTATTTATCAAAACTCACAGAATGTCGCCTGACCAGGCAGTGGCACAGTGGATAGAGCATCAGACTGGGATGCCAAGGACCCAGGTTTGAGACCCCAAGGTCACCAGCTTGAGCGTGGGCTCATCTGGTTTGAGCAAAAGTTCACCAGCTTGGACCCAAGGTCGCTGGCTTGAGCAAGGGGTTACTCGGTCTGCTGAAGGCCCGCAGTCAAAGCACATATGAGAAAGCAATCAATAAACAACTAAGGTATAGCAATGCGCAACAAAAAACTAATGATTGATGCTTCTCATCTCTCCATTCCTGTCTGTCTGTCCCTGTCTATCCCTCTCTCTGACTCTCTCTCTGTCTCTGTAAAAAACAAACAAACAAAAAACTCACAGAATGTATAATACAAAGAACTAAGCCTAATGTATGCAATTATTTAAAATTGTTTAAGAGATCAGGGGATGGAATGCAGAATAAACAAAAAGATCTAACTGTATTACAAATGTGTACAACCTCATTTTGGAAATGAGTAGCATCTATAACACTAAAGGTGAAAGAAACTATCCATCAGCATTAGACTCTAGTTGATAAGGTTATTTCTCAAGGTGCTATGTGTTAACAATTTTGATATCTCAATACACATATGCTGGAACTGAACAAATAAATGGAAGGTGGATGGGGGAAGCTAGACTTCTTACTATAGTAGTGGGAAATAACAGATAAACAGGGTAAGACACTAAAATGAACCATGTAGTAATAGAGTTTCAGACATCAATATGAACTCACATTCAACTAAATACAAATATAGATGGCTACACATAGAAATATTGATAGATATGTGTATATATGGTTAGCACACACACGTATTTCTTTGCTTTGTCAACTAAAAGGAACTAGAAGCAAAAAGACCTCATTAATGAGGAGCATACCTACTACCCAGATCTTAGTTACTAATATTCCTTCAATAAAAGGAACCAGGAATTCTAGGAGAAACAGTTATTTCTAGGATCGGGGCAAGAAATGCACAAAATAAACTTTCGGCCTCCAATGATCAAACTGAGACAATTTGAGCACACTAGTAAATAAATGAATATTGCATTATAACACAAAGTATAAAATAAATATACTCATATAAATAAATGATTCAAAAAATAATAGGAAAAATAGATAAATCTGTAATGCAGAAGAAATCCACACAATTTATATAGATACTTCACCTTCAAAAATGTGAAGCATAAATCTACACTTCTTAAGTGTGGTCTGTGCACAGTAAATTCTTTCTTAAAAAAGTACAGTAAGGCCCTGGTCAGTTGGCTTAGTTGTAGAGCATCAGCCCAGCATGTGGATGTCCCAGCTTTGATTCCCAGATAGGGCACACAGGAGAAGTGACCATCAGCTTCTCTCCTCCTTCCCCCCATCTCTCTCTCTCTCTCTTTCCCTCCCATGGTCATGGCTCAAATGGTTCAAGCAAAGTTGTCCCTGGGTGCTGAGGATGGCTCCATGGCTTCACCTCAGGCACTAAAATAGCTTGGTTGCTGAGCAACAGAGGAGCAGCCGCAGGGGCAGAGCATCACCTGGCAGGGGATGGCAGGGTGTATCCTGGGGCACATGCAGGAGTCCGTCTCTGCCTCCCTGCCTCTCACTTAACTAAAAAAAAAGTACAGTAACAGAGAAAATAGTCATTTTACTGTGTAGAATTCTCATACAATGTTAGCCAGGTAAGTGAAGTTAATTTTAATAACAACTCAGGTTAATATTGTGTACTTTTATATAATGTGATTAAAATTGGCACTTTACCTCTTTGATCTGCCTCCCCAAAGTGCACAACACCAGTCTGATCATGAGGAAAACATCACACAATTTTCAGTTAGGGACATTCTACAAAATACCTAACCAGTCCTCATTAAAGCTATCAAAGTGATCAAAAAATAGGAGTCTGAGAAGCTGTCAGCCAAAAGAAAGGCAATATGGGGACTAAACACTATAGCAGTGGTTCTCAAACTTTTTGAAGTCGGGGAGAATTTAAAATTCTACAAATAATTGTGGTGCACTATATACAAATTTCTGAGAAATATGTTATAATAATTAAGTCAAATATTAAAGAAAAAAATATAAAGTTCATAAATGCTTTTATGGTAATTAAATGAAATAAATACAACAAAATTAAATTTATTCTGCCATTAAAAAACATTTTTGTTACATTTTTTGAGTTATGCTTTTTGCAATTCATAAAAAAGGGGTTAAAAAATTTAAAAAATGACAAAAAAGTTATCTTTTTATATAGAGATGTACAGTCTTAGTAAGATTTAGTAAATTCGGCAGGTCCCAGTGCAAATCTGTTAAGTTTTTTCATTCTTGTGTTTATGAGAAACATGAGCCTGATGTGTCTTAGCAATTTCTTCAGTGTGTGGTCATATATTTGAAAGGCAAACTCTCATTTCCTCATCAATACATTGAAGAATTCTTCTCTGTTTACTCTTAATTATTTTGAGTGCAGAAAACTCCCACCATACATATCATCTTAACTTTACACCAAACAAAGGATAGAAGAAACTTGCCTCCAGTCTTTCCAGGGAACATGGGGGTAGTAGTGTAAACAATCCAGCACCACAGCTTAACAGCCTTTTGCAACCTAATCAGGCAAGTAAGGTGGAGGGTTGGGCAGACTGTCAGCTTACAGCCAATTCCCCACACCTCTGTTCCCCAAAAATCTAAACTCCAAAAACCCTGTTGGTTTTTTGGTCCCCAACAGAAACATATTTCTCTGGAATACCATAGGGCACATCTGGAAATCTTTTAGGGCACACACTTTGAGAACCACTGCACTATAGTATAATGCGGTGTCCTGGGTGAGATTCTAGAACAGCAAGTGGAAATCTGAATAAAGTATGCATTTTTGTTAATAATAATGTATTAATATTGGCTCATTAATTATAACAAATATATCATGCTAACATAAGAAATTATTAGTAGGAAAATATAGGTACCTGACATGAAATTTTTTGAACCATCTTCATAATCTCTCAAGAAATCTAAAACTGTTCTAAAGTAAAAAGATGACTCAAAAAAATGGAATACTTAGAAAAAGATAAAATTATTCATGGTGGCCAAGACATGGGAACAACCAAAGTATCCTTTGATAAAGAACTGGATAAAGAAGATGTGGTACATATACACTATGGAATACTACTCAGCCATAAGAAATGATGACATCAGATCATTTACAGCTACATAAATGGAACTTGAGAACATCATACTAAGTAAAATAAGTAAATCAAAAAAAGATAAGAACTATATGATTTGACACATAGTTGGAACAGAAAACTGAGACTCATGAACATAAATAAAGTGAAGTGGTTATGGGGGAAAGAAGAGGGAAGTAAAAAGGGACAATTATACGGTAATGGAAAATGATTTGACTTTGGGTGATGGGCTCACAATCAGAAGTAGATTAAGGTCGTTTGAGGCCACGGGTGCAAAAGAAAATACTGGGCCCCTTAAAAAAGAGAGAGAAAGACAGGGAAAATAAAAATACATGTTAAGGCCTGACCTGTGGTGGCACAAGGGGTGGAGCATCGACCTGGAATGCTGAGGTCGCCGGTTCAAAATCCCAGGCTTGCCTGGTCAAGGCACATATGGGAGTTGATACTTTCTGCTCCTTCCCCCTTCTCTCTCACTCTCTCTCTCTCTCTCAAATGAATAAATAAAATCTAAAAATAAAATAAAAATAAAATACATGTTAAACATATTTTTAAATAAAAAATATTGTATACTATTAATGTTAAAATTTCACATATGAAACAAAACTTGGTGTTATTAGCAAAAAAAGCATAAACTTGGGGCTTTGCTGGGCCCTTCAGAAGTCGGGGCCCCGGGTGTGTGCTGGGTGCCCTGCCATTCAATCCGCTTCTGCTCTCAATGCAATCAACCAACAGTTCAAATGCTATAGGGATGTTTACCTAAAATCTATCCTTATTGATCAATGTCACCTCATTAAATTTAGTTTCTAAATAAAAAATACAAAAAAGAGAAGAAAAAAAAATTACTCAAAAAATGATAGGCTTAGGCCAGTGGTAGTCAACCTGGTCTCTACTGCCCAGTAGTGGGCATTCCAGTTTTCATGGTGGGCAGTAGCAGAGCAACCAAAGTATAAATAAAAAGATAGATTTAACTTTAGTAAGTTGTTTTATAAAGATTTATTCTGCCAAACTTAGCGAAAATCTGATATAAAGTACTTGGTAAGTAATTATTATTATATGATTTAACTTGCTGTAACTCTGCTTTATAAATTTTATAAAGTAAAGTTACTTCCCTACTTTATAAATCATCATTACTGTGCAACTGGTGGGTGGTTAGAAAATTTTACTACTAACAGAGATACAAAAGTGGGTGATAGGTATAAAAAGATTGACTACCAAAAATAAAAATAAAAAATAAAATAAAATAAAATGATTGACTACCCCTGGTTTAGGCCCTGGCCAGTTGGTTCCATGGTAGAGTGTCAGCAGCGTAGCCTGTGAAAGTCTCAGGTTTAATTCCCAGTCAAGCACCACTTGCTTCTCTACATCTCCCCCTCTCATTTCTCTCTCTCTCTCTCTCTCTCTCTCCCTCCCTCCCTCCCTCCTGCAGCCAAGGCTCAATTGGAACAAGTTGGCCCTGGGTGCAGAGGATGGCTCCATGGCTCCACCTCAGAGCTAAGAATAGCTCAGTTGCTGAGCAACATCCCAGATAGGCAGAGCATCGCTCCCTAGTGGGCTTGCTTGGTAGATCCCGGTTGGGGCGCATGTGGGAGTCTCTCTCTCTGCTTTCCCTCCTCTCACTGAATAAAAGAAAAAGAGTCAGCTTAGAAATAGATAAAATTATGTCCTAAAAGCTTAAAGAAGCACATTCCCTTAATACTGTTCTGCTCACCAACGGGAGTAAACTCAGCCCAGCAAAAATTAGGTAAGGGTCCTGCCATAGTAGTTTACTGTTTCAGCTGGCTTCAACACTGTGGCTCTTAAATAAAAAAAAAAGGAAGGTCAAAGCATGGAGTTTAGCTCCCAAGAGTCAAAATTATCAAGTTTAAAACTATATGTAGGCAAGATCCTTAGCTGTATTTTTCAGAGGTAGAAACTGACTGAATTTCTACTAAGATTTGTAGGGAGATGAATTACTAAACAAATGAGCTGGCAAAGAACTGCTTATAACTGCACACTCTGCAAAGAAATTCCCAGGACTCCAGATCCGCACCATAGGAAGTGGGGGAAAAGGTGCACAGCTACCAAGGCCAACAGCAGATGTGGCCACCTTGACATTGAGCATGCAAGCTTCTCACAGACAGAAAGAAGGACTTGGATCTGCTAGGAGAGGAAGTCCCACTGCTCCTTTCAATGAGATTCAGTCATCACTACGAACAATATAGCTGCCATCTGTTTCCTTTCTCCCCTTTTCAAATGGACTTTTTCACTGTAGTAATTGTGAACTAACTTCATTCTTACATTCTTTATCATAATTATTTTTGACCTCCAGTAGTTACAGGTAAATGAAAGCTAAATGCTCACCTCCTACAACCTTGGAAAATAGATCAATTTCTGTCATGCATGAGTTTTAATATATTATTTATTATTAAATTTTATATACTATATAATATATAATGTATTATTATACAACCTTTTCTATGAATGCAATGAAGTTTCAGTTCCTGTTCATTTTGGTGTTCTGATCACACGATGAATGTAAGGATCCACCAGAGACAAATGAATAGATATTTTAGCAGCAGGATTTAGCTGAACTTAGAGATGGATTAAGTCAAAGATCCCCTCCACATGTGTCTAAACACAGAACTATACAAAATCCCAGGCCTAGAGTGCCATTCCAAAGGAATTAGAAACAAACAGAAAGGAAAGTCCTCTTAAGTCACTAGAGTCTATTCATGCAAGGGCAGAGAAGATTATATAACATTTCTAGTCAGCTCACATATCTTAAATATTATCTTATTTCATGAGTAAGTAATCATTTCTAAAGTGAATTATTTTAACTAATAATTCCCTTAGGGGAGATGAGATAAAGATAACTAACAGGTTTATTATTATTATATAACTAACAGTCAGGGTAAGTTCTAGTGGATGAATTTTCAACTAAAGTGCTTCAAATGTTAACCAATTACTCACAGGATACACATTAAAAGACATACACATATATAGCAACATGCAATAAATAAAAGGTTTTGTTTTTGTTTTTGTTTTTTTTTACAGAGACAGAGAGAGAGTCAGAGAGAGGGATAGACAGGGACAGACAGACAGGAACGGAGAGATGAGAAGCATCAATCATTAGTTTTTTGTTGCACGTTGCAACACTTTAATTGTTCATTGATTGCTTTCTCATACATGCCTTGACTGCGGCCTTCAGCAGACCGAGTAACCCCTTGCTGGAGCCAGCGACCTTGGGCTCAAGCTGGTGAGCTTTTGCTCAAACCAGTTGAGTCTACGCTCAAGCTGGCGACCTCAGGATCTCAAACCCAGGTCTTCCACTCTGACGCTCTATCCACTGTGCCACCTACTGGTCAGGCTAAATAAGGCATTTTTAATCAAGTTGCAAATCTAATTTCTCTCCACCACTGTGTTTTGGGCATGTAGACAGGTGTTTTTATTTTAGGTAGCTTAGTCAAGGGAAGCCACCTCTTGACCTATGAAGAGAACTGTTCATAACCAAAGAAACTCTGAACTTTGAGTTAAAGGAAATAATGAGATGAGATTTAGATACTCTCTCCTTTAGAGAAAATGGGACTGCCCTAGTCTTCTGGCATTATTCACTGAGTTAACAGGAAAGTAAAACTGTAGTCCAGAGTCTGTCTCCCAATATCCTGCAGCCAAGAAGTTGAATGACCAGGATATTACTCTTCTCAAAAGATTTAACAAAATGCTTCTAAATTCTCCAGGGATCAGTAAAATGAATAGGGAGCCTAAGGAACACATACACATACACAGAGAGAGAATACAATTTAAAAATTATTAAAATTGTGTTAATAGACACTTAAACAATAATGTCAATATAATAGTCACACAATGCCAAGTAAACAACAAATTACCTATATTAGCTTATAAAATATATATTTTTATGAGAAATACTTTAAAAAAAAGATTACGTGATTTGCTACCTTACCTCTTTCCAGTCTTTACTCAAATGATACAATTTCATTTAGAACCTCCTTAGCCATCGTATCTAAAACTGACCATCCTCAATAGCCCCTCTACCCCTTTTCTTTCCTATTTTCTTAGAATTTATTATTATGTGTCACTATGTATTTTACAATATTGTTTATTGCCATATAAATTCCTTGGAGACCAGGACTTTTTGTTTATTTTGTTAAGGTTAGAGTCACAATGCCAGATCAGTGCCTAACACAGACCTATAATTGCTCTGTTGTTTAATTAATTAAAATAAGTAATGCTTCTCTCTTGGTAAACAATAGATCTGCATTGTGATACGTTGCTTGTTTATTTCTGTGGTAAATTCTTTTAAATAAGAATTTTTGTTAAAAAGTCAATACCTAGAAAATGTTTCTAAAGGATAAATGGTGATAGACAAGAAGATAAACAAGGTCCAGGTAACTATGGTTAGGAATAAAAGCAATGTTATTCACGACAGATCGATTACTTTTACTATCTTTTTCATAAAACATAGATGTCATTGCTCAAACCAAATTAGTTCACTGGTACACATTTTATATTGAAAATTCATTTTTTAGTTTTTTAAAGGAAATCAAATAAATTTCAAATTTATATATTAGCATTTTTCAATGAATTTACTCATCATATAGAAGCACATTATCAAAAAGTTGCTAAAGATTATTTGTTTAGCTTTTCTCTGAATAAGATACAGACTCAAAATCGAAAATGCATTTTTAATAAATTAAGAAAAAGTAAATAAACTACGATTATGATCAAAGGACCTAGTAAGCAAACATATTCCAAAGCAAGAATTAGAAAAAAGCCTTCAACCCTGTTTCCCAGTTACATTTTCACTGTTATACACAGAATTAGAAAACATAAACTATTTATTAAATAAACATTCATATGCATCATAAAAAGTGAAAGGAAGGCAGTGTAATGTGACTGAGAATGAAATTGTTTTGGAATTATATCTTGGTTTTGTCACATATTAGCTCTGTATTCTCTGGAAAGTTACTTAACATCTTTGAGTTAAGACTTAGTTTATTCCTCTGCAAATGGAATGAAGATTTTGGCTATAGTACTTTCTTATCCAAGTTATTATAAAGATTAATGATATAATGTCCATGAAGTACTTTAGCCCAGTTTCTGTACACATTAGTAACTTAACCAATCTGCAGCTAAATCACAGAGTCCCAGGTTAATGCATATCCTTTGCTATATTGAACACACAACTATGAAGTACCAGAGTTTGTGTCAAAAGACTTCCATATTAGTAAAATTCATTACATGAATGAAATTACTTATGAAAACTTATTTTAAGATACCTGTAATTAATTGGGATGTCTTATTAATAGCCAATGATACATTTCCAAGGGGGAAAAATTTGTTCTGAAGATAAGATATAATTAAAAATACAGAATGTAACAAATTATAATTTACAAAGAACTACTAATATGTTATTAGTAAAACATAAAGACCCTTAAAAAGAATCAAAGTAAAATACTAGGACAGAGCACTAGTATAAGCTTATTTTTCTTAGAGGTAGTCCCACATAGAGATAACCTGTTAGTTATCTAACTCTTCACATGCCATCTCGAATTCTCCATCAAATTTCTCATTCATATTTTTTCACTTTGCTTTTTGAAAGGTGTCTAATATTATAATTTAACCCAGACGATTTAATTCCCAACTAAGTAATCTATTTTTGTAGGTAGAGACCCAGGGAGTAATTATGACATACCATTTGTTAATGTAAGACTGAGCTTATTAAAGAGAAGTTTTATTTTATTTTGTTTTGTTTGTTTTTAAAGCTTTAAAATACAGAACCTGCTGACCTGTGGTTGCACAGTGGGTAAAGTGTCAACCTGGAATGCTGAGGTCGCTGGTTCGAAACCCTGGGATTGCCTGGTCAAGGCATATATGGAAGTTGATGCTTCCTGCTCTCCCCCCTTCTCTCTCTCTCTCTCTCTCTCTCTCTCTCTCTCCTCCTCCTCCTCCTCCTCCTCCTCCTCCTCCTTCTCTCCTCTCTAAAATGAATAAATAAAATCTTTAAGAAATAAAAATAAATAAAATACAGAACACTGTCTATACTATTCTCCATGTCTTAAACATTTATAATAGAGATGTTTCTGGTTTTTTTCCGAGTATTTACAGACACAATTCCAAAATCAATATCACATGTCTCATCCTATGCACCAAAGAACACTGGTTGATTTGAAAGCAAGGACAACAGACCTAAGGACGAAGGTCTGATCACCTTCAAAACTGGTGGTTAGCATCAACAATGATTAATAAATTTTCTCTTAATACTGATGAATATTCAACTTACCTTGGACAAATACTGTTAAAGCCTTAAGAAATATAACTTACTTTGTTTAAAAACTATATGCGTAGCTTATAATAATAAACTCCATTAGATCCACATACATTCATAACATGGCTTTTTGGACTTTTCATTTTGGGGGGTTGGTAGTAAGTTACTATTTCTTTAATGAGTGTCTTATGAAAAAATTTTACTTGACTGAGATTTTTAATAATGATTATGGGACTCAATAAAACTAATTGAGAATGGTGAAGGTTTTTAAAATAGAGAAGAAAGTCTCAATGCCATGTCTGCACATTTAAAATTGGTCTAATGTCTTAGGACACCATTTGCCATGTTTGTTTGACATTTCAATCCCCTTCAAATATGCTGGGAGTATATACAAAAATTCAATTACTGAGAATGGGATTTAAATAAACTGACCTACTCTTCTTTGCTCTCATGGAGTCACAGCCTAGTGGAAGAGATGGAAAGCAATTATAATCAAGTGTGATATGGGCTAAGATGTGGATTATACATCTGCTATAGGATGCCCTTCAGTGGATAAAATAGGTACTCAAACAGGATGAGAATGCCATTTGAGAGTAAGGTAAAGATTTCATTCCAACAGATGGATTGTCAAACACATCTCAAATGCTGTCTCTCACACAGAATCCCAACTTTTATTCTACTTAAAGCTCTTTATAACATGTTGAGAAGCATCAGATATTTCTTTATATTGACTACCTTTTGATAACTTCTTTGCCAGGAACTGTTTCATATTCTTTATTATTTATATTCATGATAATAACATATCCCAAAAGTATCTTTTAGAATAGATACTATAAAATAGGTGGGATGTTATATCACTTAACTTGAAATAGATAATGTTACTGCCTAATTTAATAATATTTGGTAACCTGATTTAAGAATCATCATTCAAAAAATCATAGAAGGAACCTTTTTATAAAACCATAAAATAAATGATATCAAACAAGGCAAAACGTAGTAGCTTGAACACTAGAGAAAAGGAAGAATAGCAGGTCTTTGCTACTGTCAGTCACCAGGTTATTTTTTCAGATAAGATGCCAAAATATTATGTCCTTAAAATTCTCTTTTATTCTTTATTAGGTATAAGATATCATTCCTTGCTTTATGAGGTACAACTTTTTCTCTTAACAACTGCCTCAGTGAATTATTTCATAATAATAGACTAACCTGTTGTTTAAAAAAATCCTTTGGGTCAATATATTAGAGATACAGTTTTGACTACTACACAATCTCTAACTTGTTTATTGAACTCACCTGGGGATAATAGTCAAGAGACTCATCAGCCTTATTTATACCCAACTAGACCATTACACCCAACCAGACTATATTTTACAACCTTTAAAGGAATTGACAAAAAATAAATAAAAAATGACAAAAATGTGAAAGAAATAAAAATTTTAAAAAATATTTGTTTATTTGACTACCATATTTTATTATTACTCATTTTAGAACTAGGATAATGTGAAAGAAAATTATGATTGCAAATGTTAATAAAGCTGTCATCATGCATGTGTGTTTTCACATTAAAGATATGCAATGTGAAAAATGGAAAGCATTGCATAGCATTGCTGGTCAAATGGATGTGCTAATAATCCAGGTCAGCACACATGCCCCCATTCAGCAGCTCTGGGCTCACTGTGGTGTTTCGAAGTGCTATTTTGAAAGGTAGAGCAGAAGATCTTCCCTTGCATACACACAAGTACAGTCCTAAGCAATTAAATGATAATTACCACCTATTACCATTGTTCATAAAAGAATAAGCTATTAGTTGTAGAGAATTATATATATGCATGGTGTATAATAGAAAAAATGACTGAAAACCATGAATATTACTAAGTACTTAGACTACCCTAGTCTCATGAATTATAAACACTATGAAAACTCAGCCTCTGAAATCAGCTCTGCTCACATAAAAGACAACTAACACCATTTTTATTATGCATTTTTATATCATGTTACCTATATATCACATATGAAGCTTAACTTCATTTCAAGTCCACAGACTATAAGTGGAACAGGTCAGAATGGAGATCAGGACTCCATGGTAGACCTCATGTCCATCCCTTTCTGGTGTCGTTCTTTTTTCTGATCAGTTTTTCACGGCCTCACAGCCCCTTGTTTCTTATTTCTTTTCCTTGCCTATCTTAGTTCTATATCTCAGGCAGAAAGCATCATCTGTTTGTTATTCAGGATATTAAAATATTTAAGGAACTTTCAATAAATATGTGTGTAGCATAATTGAAAATTGCATCAAGTTAAAATTTACCCTTGTAAAATTCTTGTTTTAAAAATAAATTTGGAATTAATAAATTTAGGGGGAAAGAGAAGAGTTGTTTCAAGCTGTTGAGAGGTTCTAAAAAGATTCTCTAGAGGTCAACATTGACAATGCAGTGTGCAGTCATTACTTTCTTTTATCTTGCTTTATAGTGGTAGAGGGGACACATTTACCTTTCCTTCTCTTAAAGACATTTAAAAGCAGTGTTCCAGTTTCACAGACTGCATCTTTACACTATTCAAAAGATATACAGTCAATCATAACCTCAAACAGGAAGGAGAGGGTTGGTTTTCACTTAAGTAAAGTTTAGTGAAAAGCCAACAGATCAGTATGATTACGGCTAGATCAATAATGCAGTTTTCCGAAAGGTTTTACACAAACAACATCTTAGGATATAGATCTAAGGAGCAGGTAGGTCAGGAAAAACAAAAATGCAATGCCCAGCACATGTATCTCCCTTTGGGCACATAAAGAATCTGAGCAATCTTATCTAAAGAGAAGCCATTCTTGCCACAGGGGCAAGAATAGTTTCCATTTCCACTGATTGCATTTCAGTCTTGAGTTGTATGTCAGCTAAGGTTTTCTGCTGGTCAAAGTCACAAAAATTCTGGTCGATATCTTTTATGAGGAATGACAAATGTAAAAAGATAAACTCTACTGTGTCAGATAAACTATATACCAGATCCCAAGCACAGATTTAACAATGTGTAGTCAATTTTAAAGTCCTCTGCCAATTCAAGGAAACAAAGAACTCTCACTAAAAGGTTCCTATACCAGGCTAAAGACTGTCATGTTCAAACTATGGAAACCTTTAGAACTGTCCTTTTTAGATATAAACTGTATATAGAACTTTTTAAAGAAGTTTTTGTGAGTAATCAGATAAATGTTAACCACATTCAAGCATTCCTCAGAAAATGATAAATTTTGAATGATCTACTGTGGCAGAATACTTTTGGAGCTTTTACTCTGTCAACTTTAAAAAAACTCATAGGAATATTTAAATCATCCCCTATAAACAGTAGAAAGATTCACTCTTACCTTTACCTTGGTGTGTTCTACTATACCTGGATAGTTTCTAAAAACAGGAATGGGGGATTTAGTTGAACAGAAATTTAAGTGAAAATCTACTTATTTTATGAGCATTAAAAAAATAATAAACTTTTTATCTCTGTTAGCATAAACACTATTTTTGCATATGTCTCAAGTGACTTTTTTACTTGTCTTTTTTTTAATCTGTAGAAATGAGGTAAGAGTTCTTTCCTCTTGTTCTTGTTTCTCTTCCTTTTCACCTTCCTCTTCCTCTTTTTCTTCTACTTTCTACCAATTCTAAATATGGAGCTCTGTTACAATAAAGTGATAATTATAATTTGTTGTATCTCACAAACTTCATTTTAAAATAATTTCCATTATGAAGACACACACAGTCACCAAAGAGACTATAAAAATGTCTATCGCATAAGTTGCATAATTGTAATCACAGCACACGTGATCTTGTGACCTTGACACTGACACTTAGACATACCCAGTATGTCTAAAATATCATAAAAAAAACTCATTCACTAGCATGCACAACAGAATAAAAAACATTTATTTGAAACCTCAAAGCAACAATTTCTAGGTAAATGTTTTTATTAAATATAACCTTAAAAATATTAGTATTTGCAATTAACTTTATCTTATTTGGCATGCACTAAATAAGATGGTACTGTATTATAGCAGCCAAATAAACTGTCCAAAGTTACTCTCAAGTGCCAAAGTAAATCCCAAGGTTCTTGTTGTACATATGATACACCTATCTTCAAAATAACTGAAATAAAATGACTTCTACACAAACGCCCTTAGTAATAAAGAAAAAGGAATATATGATACATAACCAAAATAGCGTTTAAACAGAATGTTTTTCATAGTGTTCCAAGCTTCAGTAGCTTTCAAAGAAAGATTTCAAGGGCTATACATCTTATAGAAAGCATCAAATCAAAACGGTTGACCATTAAGTTTAGCACCATGATTCACTTTATCAACTTCCCTCAATCTTCCAATACTCCTTTTCAAAAATTGTGCAAACTGTGTGAGACAGTGCATGTATTAAATTACACCATTATGTCCTTTGAGAAAATATTTTTTATTATTCAGGCAAGAACTGATCTTTGCTCAACCATAACAGATTCCCAACTTGCTGATCTGGAATTATTGGTGTTGAACACAAGCCAGTTAAAACCTCTAGTGATAGAAACAATTAATTATAAAGAGTTTTACTGGTGGAATATCCTGTGTCCAAAATAATATAAAATCTTAGAGAGAGAAGAAAGACCTTGTGCTTATTTATGTTGCTTCTTAAAATAAAGTAATTCCAGTAATATAAGCACACAGAAGTTACTTAAATTTGAAATAAAAATTATATTTATACTTTCATTTATGGGTAAAATTTTTAAACTTAATTCTAGTTTCAAGAATTAAATTGATTTATCTGTTGAAAATTCACGTTCTATTCCTGGATAAAGTAGGTTTACCGAAGGAAAAAATAAAGGCTGTCAAACTGTTGTCAATAATGTAGGAATATGCAATGGATCAGACTTCCTATAAAATACCTCATTCTTGTTATGCTCATATTTACTGCTATTGTCTCTTTCAAAGCTTTTGCTTTCTTCTAATTTGATAAATTTATTAAACTATTATGTTTTCCCCAAAATATGTCATAAATCTTAAAATGGTCTTTGTAATAATTTCTTCTAATAACAAAGAGCTCAAGAAAGTTCAACATCTGCAAAATCAGTGGTCAAACTGAAGTTTAGAAGAACATGTATTTTACTAATGCAAAAAAATCAATTGCCGAAACAATCATTCTTAAACAAGAAATAAAATAAAACAAATTGCTTTTTCAAACAGATATTGAAGTGGGGAAACAACTCATGCTCAGAACTGGAATATTAGTCACAGCACTGTGACCTCTCACCTTAAGTGATAAAGTACATAGGTCAGAATTGACAATACACACTCATGGCTGATCATGGCTGCTAGTTATTGATCAAAGGGGGGAAAAAGGACTTTGAGAAAAAACATTGCTCTGAATTACAAACATCCATTCTCCTAAGACTCAGCAACTCTCTGGGTTTCTCCCTCTGGAACTAGAAGCAAGAAGTGAGTTCAGGCAGTATTTAATATCAAGTGAATGTGGTGTTTAATCAATAGTCTTCTGCTTTGTTCCTCGATGTGGAAAGCAGTGTCTATTCATTCAGCAAAGGTTAATGCCAAGGGTCAAGTGATTTCACACTCTCGGTAGGATCCACAACATTGTAATAGTTCAGATGCCTTAGACAATGATGACTCAGTTGGACTGATTTATTGCCACTCGAAAGCCCTGCTTAATACTAAAGTGCTCTCTTATGATAATACCTCAGAAAATAGCACTGATAAAAGAGGAGGCAATAATTACCTACATTTTGAGGTAATGTCTTCATTTCTAACACCCTATAAAGATGTAAGGTTCATTTTAAATGATCTTTTTCTTGTATTAGCAAGCTATTTAAACAAGATCTTATCAGTATCTTCTCTTAAGAAATATAACACAGAAGAAATTCAGTAAACCTATAATACGAATATAAATTATAAGTAATAAATCATTTAACATGTTTTAGATAATCTTTTCTCAATAAATATTTTCTTAATCACAATATTTTCCATATCAGAGAAGCAAAAGGAAAAAATATGTTCAGATAAGAGGAAAAATATGACTTAATTCAGTCAACTTTCTTAAACAAAGAAGACACAATTTGAAATTTGATTTTATTTTTTCTTTTCCAACCAATTCTAGTACAATATAGGCAGGCTAAACAGATATATTAATATATCAATATATTCCTTTGAAATGTGGTTGGTTCACTTAAAGCAGCATTCATTAATCGGAGTCATTGTTTTAAACCAGAACTCATTTGACTATGTCAGGGGTCCAATCTTTAACATGTTAGCATCCATGATTATTATTCCACAATGCCTCATTCCAGATGTGTTTTATATAATGAAAGAAGTTCAGATGTCACCATGAAAACAGTGTGAGAATAATTAATTGGAAAGCTTATTATAGAAAAGTCATTTAGAATCCAGCTTTCACTAATATATCTGTGGATGATGAATTTACCAATCAATTAGTAAAATAAAATTCTGTAAATTTATCTAAAGACCTACAATTATTACTAGTGGAAGAATATTTGAAAGTTAACTGTATTTCATTGTGAATGATTAGTATGTAGAGCACTCTAATGTGAATTTTCTGGCTCCCACTCCCTCTTTTCACAGGAGACAGTATTCAGACTTCTTAATTCAAGGTATTTAAAATAATAATTAATTCATAAATTCTATTTCAAACAATAAATAATTTAAACAACTATTTAAAAGTTTAAAATGTTACAGATGAGTTAAAAATAAACTTTTTATATTTGTATAATTTTAGAAAACTTATTTTTAATCCAAATGACAGCCTTTACCCAGAAACAAACCAAATGGAAGAATATCAGTAATTTTGATATAAACAACAATTTTATTGTATAGCAAAAACCTGTATGATGCCCACAGGCCTGAATTTACCTTTCAAGCAAAATTATCTTCGAAGAATGACTATTCTCCAATTCTTTCCCAATGGAAATGACTAAAAAAGAAAGAAAGAAAAGAAAAGATAATTACAAAGCTTTTGAAAAATAAGAAGAGCAGCTAAACAAACTAAATGCATCAGCTTATTCTTAGCAAAAATAGCATTAGTGACCCAAACACCCTAAAGAAAAGGTTGATTAAACAAGCTCAGATGTTTCAAGAATCTTTCAAATGTATTTTTTCACAATAACTTTCCCATGCTCTGTTATTCAGGTTTAAGATATTTACTGAAAGTACAGTTCAGTTAATTCAAATGTCTATAAAGCAAGTAGCCAAAATTAAAGTACGTGCATGTCTAATTTTTCACTTGAAATACTACTAAATAAATTACAAATAACACAATCATCTTGAATGACTAATAAAATGTCTATACTTTGACTTTTGCAGTTGGATTTAACATACATATAATGGCCAGAATAAAACACGTTACATTGTTATTCTGCCTATAGTCAAAATTAGTATGTGATATAAACAGTTGTTCATCTTTCAGTATGACTGAGAAAAAAACATTTTTCAAACTGCATTTTTTATTTCAATAGTAATTATTTCTCCAAATTCTACTAAAGTAAAATAAATGTTATACATGTGGTCATTGTTTTTCCTACTCTTCTTTTTTGTGTTCATGTGTTTAAAAATAAGAAATGTATGAACCTATTAATGAAGGTTTTATCTTAGAAATTTAAACACTTTTAGAACTTTAAAGAATTAATGTTGCTTTTCAGCCTTGCATACTCCTCATAATTCAAAACTCTTTAAGTCTGATTTTAGTGCCTTTTATGGGAATTATCTTGAGTGTTATGCCTCTCTCAATAAAAGCATCACTGGTCAGAAAAGTAAATGGGCTAATTTTTTATAATTGTTATGGAACGTGACTAGAGCTCTCTTCTATATCAATTCTGAAATACCCAAATAGGAAAAAGGGGAAAATAAACATCATTTTCTTCATATCTTTAAAACTGTTAGTCAAGGTTTCCATGAAAAGTCTATTTTAAGGTTCAAACTGTTATTGTTATGAAGTTGTCAGATATTCTGATGAAATAAATTTTCTATAATAACATCCACTAACAAGTCACAAAATGATAATAAAATATTATTACTTTTAACCAATATAAAAACAACACATTCATTTTATAAAATTAAGAAAATTTAGTACAGCATGGTAAATATAGTAAGCTATACTATAAATATACTTGAAAGTTGGTAAAAGAATAGATCTTAAATGTTCTCACCACAAAAAGGAAATGATAATTATGTGAGATGATAGAGGTATTAACATTAATATTGTATTGCCTGAGCAATATATGTGTATCAAATCATCACTGTATACCTTAAACGTACACAATGTTATATATCTATTGTATCTCACTAAAACCGGAAAAATATTTAAAAATCCTAAAAAAGTAAAGTCAAATAAGCAAAAAATAAAATAAAATAAAAACCTGTAATGTTATCTCCTATTTATTCATGCATCCAGTCTTTTGTATATGTATGTAGACAGATACAGACACATACATACTACAAGTATGTATATGTAAAAAAACTAGCATATAATGTGTTCAAAATGGGGTTAAAGTAATACTATTTTTTGACAATTTTTCATGTAGAAATATACTTTGAATACCTTTTCATATCTTTATGTATTCTATAACATATTAAGAACAGTATCAATTTTCACTTTATTTACCACAGTGATTTAATTAGCCAATTTTTCTCATCTTCAGCATTAAAATTGTTGGCCTTTTTTACTATTAAGTATGAGGATGTGATAAACATATTTTTTAACAAAATTTATTTAGAAAAATTTTAGAAAGGTTCAACGGGTACTAAAAGTTATAAAACTTTGGACAGGGTAGAAGAATCATCTCTTAAAATATGAAAATCTCATTGTTAACTTTATGAAGTAAATAAAAAATGGAAATATTTTGACCATTTTAAACACATAATTTCTCAGATACTGTAATAATATACTCCCATCCTCAGCTTTATATTTTCTAATACTTTTCTTCATAGTCAATAACTAATAAATTTCCATTCAATGTTTTGTACAAAAGGTTATTTTTAATAGGAAAAATTGGAGATAATCTTACTCAACCACAGAATGAAATATATGAGGGTTTCAGTGGCTTTTAGAGTTTGAATAAAATGTAATAAATATATAAGCTTTTAAAATGTCTAGATTCTTTAGTTTTTAGCCATTCTAAAGATAAAGTTTGACTCTATTACTGAGATCATGTATTATTCAGTAGTATGATTATGGTAATAAATGAACAAATACCAAACCACAAACCTTATTTAGATAGATTAAAGTTAGCTTAGTTAAGGAATTCAACATAAAAACTCATTATTTCCAAATCCCAACATATAGAAAATCCAAATTAAAAAAACTTTTTTCAGTATAATTTCCTTTCCAAAATGTTGTCCTGTATGGAATTAAACAAAAGTGATTAAGTCCTTATATATATATATATCTCTTTGTTTGTTCAACATTCATTAATTTAAAATTCACTTTACATATCTTTATTATTTATTTCATATGTCCAGATGAAGTTGTTCTTTATTCTGAAGATATTTAAAAAATTAAAACTCAAATATTCTCACATTAATCCATTAATGGTCAATATTTATTATTCATTTCCAACATTTTTACATATGACAAGGTTTAAAATAATTGTATTAAAGAGATTTTTTTAAATCAGTGTAAAAACAAATGGGACAGTCATTTTTAGATCATCTTACTACTAAAAAATTAAATTTAAAATTCTTGTGAAAATCAATAAATACTGTAAACTAAAAATACTCAAAGGTTAAAGTTGACAGAATTCACTGTGAAGTAAATTTCATTTATATACCAGTATAATGTTGTTTATGAGTTTTATGTTCTTATTTTTAGATCAATAATTATCTAAATTACCTAAATATATTAAAAAGGAGTACTAAATAAGCCTACTAAAAGAAATTACCATTCCTTCCTTTGGCCTGGTATTACAAATTAGACATGCCATTCACAGAATCAGGTAAATGACAATTTTGTTGGGATTTAAAAAGAGTCATAGTATTTCAGAGGTAGGATTTTATGATTAAATAAAAATAAAAAATTATCATAGCATAATTTAAATTTTAGTACAAAAGCTACTATATTTATATATAACTTAAATATCAAAAACAATTGGAATATTCCACCAAATGTCATATGGAGAAGCAGGGAGGCAGTCAGACAGACTCCCGCATGCACCCGACCGGTATCCACCCGGCATGCCCACCAGGGGTAGATGTTCTGCCCATCTGGGCCGTTGCTCCATTGCAACTGGCTCATTCTAGCATCTGAGGCAGAGGCCATGGAGCCATCCTCAGCGCCGGGGCCAACTTTGCTCCAATGGAGCCTTAGCTGTGGGCGGGGGAGAGAGAGATAGAGAGGAAGGAGAGGGGGAGGGGTGGAGAAGCAGATGGGTGCACTGGCCAGGAATCAAACCTGGGACTTCCACACTCCAGGCCGACCCTATACCGCTGAGCCAACTGGCCAGGACCAAAAATTTTTCTTTATTTTAGCTTACTTTTCAAATACTGCATTCAAAAAGAAAACAAATTTACCATGATTATATAGATTAGGATAGGCAAGATTATGTAGCAGAAAAAACAATACTCAAATATGAGTGGCGTAACATAACAAAATTTATTTCTAACTCACATTACCTAATAAACAGGTGGATAGGAAGGTCTGTTTATTGTGGAGACTCAAGGACCCAGCCTGAAGAAAATCATCTCAACACAGGTCCTCATGATCACAATGCCAGACAGAAGAGAATGTGAAAAGTCACATACTTCTCACAGCCCACTACCAAAGCTATACTTGACACACCTAACTAGGAGGAGGCGGGGAAGAACTGGAAATATGAGTGATTGACTCTGAATTTACCACAAAAACTTTACAAGCTCAGTAGGTGATGAAAATACATTTTATTGGATAAATAATGAAATGAATAGCAAAAATAGAAAAATGGTTTAAAAAATCCAAAGTTATTTATATATTAGCACAATAAATTATTTTTGGTTCCATATGTATTAAGCTGAGGAAATAAAATATTTTCCCAACTTATCCTCCTTTAAAAGTAACTGTCCATTCGATTAAACAAGTTTTCCCCTCAAGACTGCCTAAATGTGTTATATACTGTTCCTGATTCTGCAAAACAATTTAAAAAATTAAAAGTAGTATGCTCTCCACTTATTTTCCAGCATCAGAAGGCTTTCTGGTCAGGATGGGAGACAAGCATGGAGACATCTGACTGTAACATAGAGCAGATGATATAAATGCTATAGAACAGCTCTGAACTGGCCCCAACCCTGACTATCTTGTGCCACAGGCATTTTATTTCATCATTCCTCAAAACAGAACTTTTACAGCTCAAATAATTTCTGCAGCTCAAAAATTTCTTCTAATTATAGAAAGAAAAATATTCCCAAATCATATCCTTTAACAATAATGCAGTCTTAATATTTTATGTAAACCTGCAGAGAGTTTTCTCAGTTTATAAGAACAAAAATCAGCGATGTTGGCATAACCTTATGATTACGTTTATTCATCTTTTTAAGAGTTTTCAAGGTACTTTTTATATACACACACACATAATAATTAACTTCTTTGATATTTAACAATTTATACAGGGACTTATTTCACTAATTTAAATTACTGAACAGGCAAATACAATAATTTCTCCATGTGGCAAATCACCCTCATCAACTGTTCAAATAAATTACTCCACTACTGAAGTAATTTTACATTCAGATTTTTAGTTTTTCTATCTTCATTAACTAAAAAAAAGCATTTGTTTTTAATTGTGTGTATAAAACATAATGATACTTATTCTAAACAATACATTTGTTAATCACCTCATAACTACCAACAACCAGTTCACAAAGTCATGTGAATGATCCTTAATCGTGTTTTAGAAAAAGCATTAGGTTACAGGCTGTTTCAAATGCCCAACTCGGGGTGCTTCTTAGACCACTGATAAGAGTGACAGGGCAGCCGAAATCGTATCTTTTATATTTTAAGGCTCCTTACAACTCTACAGTTTCATGACATTATACTGAATATCGCAAAGATGAAGTTATTCTTTCCCTTAGCAATTCCAAGCAAGGATTATATGAAAAAAAGTAACAATAATGCTACAAACACAATACAATACTTAATATTGGGGGAGGGGGACTAGTTAAACTTTAAAACATAAAAAGACATATATGAAACTTATTTCTGAGGCTATACTGAATCTATCAGTTTAAATCCACATGTATGTCTAAAACAAGTTAAAATTCAGTAATGAACCTATTATTGATTCTGTGGAACATGACTTCAAATCTGAGCAAATACTGAGCTCTTAAACGCTGGATGTATGTACCTAGACATCTCAATTTAACAACCAGACATACATTAAACAGCATTAATAGCCAAGCACTTAATGGATCAATTCCCACTGTTTGTGTAATGTGGAAATAAAAAAGGTTTATTAAATGACAAGCTTTCCCTGGTTTGTGCTAATTAATTATATACTGCATCTGACTGCTAATTTAGTGTGAAAATGCGGCCCCAAACGATGGTTTTAGCTTGAACTCTGCCTCAGCCTCACCCAGTTCAGCACAGACTGTCCCTGCAGCCCGCCTCTGAACAGCACCGATATTAAATTAGAGCACAAGGCCATCAATTTAATAAGTGCTGGAGCAGGTCATTTGAATAAGGACATATTAGTATTCTACCAGTGCACAACTAAAAGCAGCTGACCTTTCAGACCAAAGATCCTTGAACACATTCAGCTGAATCTGAGAACACAGTAATAATATGACAGTGGGAAGAGTGCCGAGAGAGACGTTTACGATCCTGGACCATTACTATGTATACATCCAGCTCTCTGTGGTAATACGCGAACAGTTTATATCTGCCTCTCACTTTGCTTTTGATTCCCTCCAGGGAAGAAAGGAAGTAGATATAAAGCTTTTGAAAATCATATTTTCAATGATATGTTTTGAAGCTCTTCTTTTTTGGATTTATTGTATAAAGAACACAAAACTATTCAATGCACATGTGAATTAGATCTGAGAATCCACATAAGAAATAATCAATTTCCTAAATTATAAGGCAAGTGTAACATCAACAAAAATAAACTTGAACCATTCAGAGCAACAGCTGCTGTGAAACAATAAGGAAACGCAGCACAGTGTGGTGGATAAGAGCTTGAATCCAGGAGGAGAAAGTGAACTGAGTGTGAATTCCTTTTGTGTCACATGCTCACCATCAAACCTACAGAAACACAATTTATTGAGTTCAGTTCAGCAGACATTTATCGAGTTCCATCAGGTACAGTGTTGTAAGCCCTAAGGTTAGAAAGATGAAAAAGATTTGATCTCTGCTTTCAAGGAGATCAAAATCTAGCAATGATGACAGAAACATACACTATTAATCACAATACAGAGAAATGCTTTCAAGCACGGAGGACAGTGATCAATTTTGACTGGTGGTTTCCAGGAAAGGTTCTCAGACATGGCAATAGCTCTGTTGGGCATTGTGCACATCTAACCAGCAGTGAGGATGGAATGCAGAATGATGGGAATTATTAATCAAATGGAAAAACTACTGTATTGAGAGAAGCAGATGCCCTGGGTTAATTAATAAATACAGTAGATGTATTTGGTTGAAGGGTATGGGAATTAATAATTATGTATCTTATGTGGTTGAAACTGACTTCTCTATAAGTAGAAACAGAACATATAAATGAGTTTAAGAACCAAGATATCTTAGTAAAACCATACTCTGGATTTGAAGGCAGAAGGTACAATGTTTATTTCTGTGACCTCATGAGAACAATGTTGGCCAAAAATATATCTGGAGTTCTACCCAAGCTAGAGGCAATGTGCATCTAAGCCTAGAGTGTGCAATCACCATTTGGTTATAGGTGGATCCCCTCCCTAGGCTGACTGCTATGCCATCCTCTCTTTATCTACTCTTAGGTTGCACATTGGAGCACAGGAGAGAAGGAAAGAGGTTATTACATCTGTTGAATTCACTTTACTTTTTTAATTGTAAACTTTGACACATTACCTATAAAATACTTCCTCCACATTCCATAATTGGTGCTGCCTTACTGACTGTTTAAGGTTACATCTGTCTTAATTTGTTGTTGCCCATGCTTTACAAGTTATGAATATTTTGAGTATCACCTACATGAGCCACAGTCCAAACAAAGATCAGATGACACACTGAAATGAGGTAATTGAAGAAAAGAACTATTTAGAAAGTCCAGGTGGGAGTAAAGTATAGCGCAGTGCCTTATGTTCATAACTGAGTCATTTTTTAGGACCTTTCACCTTTACTATTTACTTTCTCTTTGACACTTAAATCATTCAACACCACTGACTTGCTCTGATAAGTCTGTACAACAGTATTATTATTATTACTATGTTATTATTATTAAAAAATAATTTGACTTGTTACATAGTGTAAAATTTTAAGAATAGAACTACCATATGACCCAGCAATCCCTCTATTGGGAATCTACTCCAGACTTGAAAACATTGGTTTATAAAGACACATGCACCCCCATGTTCATCTCAGCATTGTTCAAGGTAGTGAAGACATGGAAACAACGCAAGTGTCCCTCATAGAGGATTGGATAAAGAAGAGGTGGTACATAAATACAATGGAATACTACTCAGCCTTAAGAAATGATGACATAGTGTCATTTAGAACATGGATGGACCTTGAGAACATTATACTGAGTGAAATAAGTAAATCCGAAAAAGCTAAGAACTGTAGGATTTCACACATGGATGAGATACAAAACTGAGACTCATAGACATAGATAAGAGTGCAGTGGTTACCAAGGGGAAGGAGATGTGAGAGGGGGAAGGAGAGAGAGTTGGGGGAAGGGTGTAAAGAGGGATAAATGTAGGGTGACAGAAGATGATTTGACTTTGGGTGATGGACATACAACATAACTGACTTTAAAGGATGTAATTATGTTTACATGAAATCTATGTACACTTTTGATCAATGTTACCCTGTTAAATTTAATTTTCTAAATAAAAATAAAATATGCACATGCACATATATTTGTCAACATTTGCCTTATAGAAAGAAGCAGATTTGAAATTACCAGAATTTCATTGATTTTTAGATACTCTTATTCTGGTAAATTCAACATTAATCTTGTACTCATGTGCCTGACAATAATGATAGACTTTGAACTAGAGTGCCAGGATATCTGGATCTCATGTCAAAGTACAAGCAATAAAATTTTTCTTGCAGAATATTTGGATAGCAGTGTCAAGAAAAAAGTTTTAAGTTTCCTCTTTACATTTAATATTCATTTTATTATTATTTATTAATAATTTTTATATATGGCCCTGAACAATCTACTATGGTTTTCACAAAGGTTCCTCAAAAGAGAAACTGAATATAGCAACATGAACAGCAACATGAAGAAACTGATGCTAAGAAATTAAGTCAATCTAGTAAAATATTCCAAAGAACTGAGTATACTTTGCTATGGCTACAAACTGACCTATTTGGCTCTATGTATTTATTTTAATATCACTAAAAAGACATAGACTGATGTGGAAAATCATTTCTTGTTTCATTATTATCTTTGTTACTTGTATGGAAATACAATTTATTATAGTCAAATTTAACACGTAGCATTTGGAAAAAAGAAGGAAAGAAAATTGAAAGAAAAAGACAAGAAGGAGAGGAGCAGAGAAGAGGAGCAGGGCTGGAAGAAACTGAGCATTCTGCAGACATTACCTCCATTGAGTCACATAAAATCCTCTAAAGAAGAGATATTGTCCATATTTTATTATGAAAAAAAAACTACCTTGGAAAAATTGTTTTTCCAAAGCAAATATGTAACAGAACTGGTATTTAAATCCAGGGTTTCGCTGAACCCAAAGTCCATGCTCTGTCTTCATCCCCAGGATACTTTCTCCTACCACCTACTTTTTGAGAGAAATAATATCAGTACATGCTTAAAACCAACCTCTGTCCAGTAAGGAAGGTTCAGCTACTTACAATAAACCATGCATTAGGCGGTCAGTTGACTACTGAATATGTGCTTAACTATTCAACAAATATATTTTCCTTCTCTGACCACAGTAAATGACAGAGAGATTTTTCACATTCTAGTTAGTATCCATTAGCAAGCAACACTCTGGAAGTCTAGTTCTCAAAAAACCACAATGCAGAAAATGTGTGGAAGATAATGCATAGCAAAACAATAGAATGCCTCACTTCCTGCTTTTTTCTCCCTCTGGGTATGTCACTCATTGTTATTTATTATTTATAATAATATCATAAATGTGAAACTCTATTGATGGAGATAAAGCCTGTGCCAGAAAAGTCATAGATTTAGTTCACTTCCTGTGCCTTAAACAATTCTTTGATTCATTAGCTTTTTAAAAAATTATCAATAAGTGTTTTTGAGTGCCTAATTGATGAGAAATCCTATCAGCCTTTAAGGAATTGTTGGATTATTTTCATACATATAAGAAATATAACATTTGAGTAAGGTAATAAGCTTACACTTTTAAAGGACTTTTGTCCACATAAGAGGAGAGATATTCATTAAAAGATGAGTCAAAGTGACACTGTCACAGACCTCAAAGCAAAGGCAAACTTAAAGTACTTGTCCAACATTTTGAGTGTGGTCTAGGACAGTTGAAACAACATATATTACTATAAAATAACACTATTCCATACCCTTAATATAGGGCCCATAACCCAAGATGAAATTGTTCCTCTAATAGAAGTACTGAAATGTGGAGGGAAGTGATTGACGTAATATCCAAGGGTAGAGGGGAAGTGCTATGTGCAATTAGTTGCAGGGGACTAGCGGGTACAGGATGATACTCATTTTGCAACATGAAAGACAGTCTTTTACAAAGAAGAATTGCCCACCCAAAATGTCAGCAGCACACTGTTAAAAATACCATATCGGCCCATAAAATCAAAAAATAGAATAACTCAGTTTATAATGTTTTATTTGGCTTTCACAGTGTTATAAAATAAGTTTGAATGGTGCACGCATATGCAATCCAGGATGATGGACACCTGTCAATCTATTTTCTTAAACCTACCTTTGTGACTTTTTACCCATTAGTCCCCTAAAAGCACTTAAAGTTGACAACTTTTAAATCCTATTCATTGTACAACCATGGAAATGAGTGACTCCATCCAAGTCAGATGGGACATTCTCTAGAACTCTTTTAGTTCTGAGTGTGTATATCAACACAGGCCTTTCTCCTGATTAGCAATCAGAAAGAACAGAAAGGTAACATGCTTGAATAATAAGCAGGTTTAATAAAGTTGCTTTAAAAGTTTTCATAGATAATTTTGTGGTAGTTCAGTCTCCTTAGACTGAACTAGTCCTTAGACAAGAGATCTACAATTGTATTTAAATTGTTGATGCTGTCAACTTTCTCTTTATTATATCTTAAGATAAACACTGTCAGGACTTATCAGAAAATAGTGTAGACCTAAGGATCCTTCATGGAAAGAGCTTATATATAGTCATTTCTTCCTATGTCAATTCAGGTTTAGTATTTACAGATATAAAACTATGTGATTTTTATTTAAACTTCTAACATAAGAATTATTTTGTTGGTGTCCAGTTTTATTAAAAGCTTTTAATTGCATACTGTAATTCCTTGATCTGGATTATAAAATAATTTTTTCAAATCTATGATAATTGCTAAATTCCTTAGCTTAACCTTACTTTATTATTATTTTTTTAATAAATTTTTATTAATGGTAATGGGATGACATTAATAAAGCAGGGTACATATATTCAAAGAAAACATGTCTAGGTTATTTTGTCATCAAATTATGTTACAAACCCCTCGCCCAAAGTCAGATTGTCCTCCGTCACCCTCTATCTAGTTCTCTGTGCCCCTCCCCCTCCCCTTAACTCTCTCCCTCCCTCCCTCCCTCCCATGTCCTCCCTCCCCCCCCACCCTTGGTAACCACCACACTCTTGTCCATGTCTCTTAGTCTCATTTTTATGTTCCACCAATGTATGGAATCATGTAGTTCTTGTTTTTTTCTGATTTACTTATTTCACTCCTTATAATGTTATCAAGATCCCACCATTTTGCTGTAAATGATCTGATGTCATCATTTCTTATGGCTGAGTAGTATTCCATAGTGTATATGTGCCACATCTTCTTTATCCAGTCTTCTATTGAAGGGCTTTTTGGTTGTTTCCATGTCTTGGCCACTGTGAACAGTGCTGCAATGAACATGGGGCTACATGTGTCTTCACTACTTTATTTTTTAAATAAATTTCAACTCTAATACAGGTTCTTTGAGGCAAGTGAAATACAAAAATATTTAAAGATGAAGCAAAATAACATCCCCTCCCAACAATGCCCATGTCCACTAATAATTCCCTCATTTCCCCTACTCATAACAAGCAACTATCTTCAATAGTTCAGTGTGGTAACTTTTGCACATTTCTCCTTTTACAGAAATACATCAATAGGTATGTATATACATATAAATATATATATGATACTAAGAGTTTTGACTTTTGGATTCATTGTTTATAATGAAAGAGTCATTAAATGCATATGGCTCCAAACAAGTATGTTTTCACTCATCATATATCCCAAACATCTCAATAAGCCAATAAATACAGACTTCTTTTTTTTTTAAGTGAGAGGAGGGAAGATAGTTAGACAGACTCCCACATGTACCCTAACTGGATCAACCCAGCAATCCCTATATAGGGCTGATGCTCAATGTGATGCTCTATCAACTGAGCTATCCTCAGTGTCCAGGGCCAATGCTCAAACCAATTCAAGCCACTGGCTGCGGGAGAGAAAGGGAAGAGGGAGAGGAAGAGAAGCAGATGGTCGCTTCTCATATGTGCCCTGATGGGATCGAATAGACCTCTTACCATATTTAGTTGGGCTAAGTAGGAAAGAATAAATAAAAGTTGTCAGACTCCTTTCACTTTGCAGGACAGAACCATAGAGCCATTTGGCTATAAAAGTGCACTAGTTTGCAGGATAAAGGAATACCACAAAGGAGATTCAGAGATCAGGCATCCCTTAGTTTCAAAATGAGCTACACTTCACTCTCAACAGGATAGATGACCAGTTCCCGAAGCTGTGGGATAGAGTCACCCAAAGTCATTGAGTAGTGCCACCCAGCAGAGACCTAAGGACCCCTACCTGCAGAATTGCTGAGACAGATCCTACATCCCAGGAGGTCCTAAAAGGAAAAACTGCTGTCCCAAGGGGAAAGACAACCAAACATCAAGCCAAAGGGAATCATTCTTGAGATTTAAAATCTCATGGAGCTTGCTTGCTTGGTTTGGGGCTTATATGGAACCCACCACCCCTTTCTTCTTTCTTATTTCTCCCATCTGGAATAGAATTGTCTATCCTATGTCTGCCCTCCCCATTATATTCATAAAAAATATAATTTCACAGGTTCACAGCTGGGGAGCAATATGTCTCAGAATGCATTATACCTCAGGTTTCATTCCTATTTGAGTTAGATGATATTTAAATGAGATGATGCTGAAACACATGAAAACTTTTAGAGCTGTTGGGATAGAATGAACGCCTTTGGCACTGAGAACAACATGAATGGGGGGGCAGAGACAGAATGAAATAAACTGGATGTTGGTGTCCCCCAAAGTTCATATGCTGAAACACTAAGGCCAATACAATAGTTTTGGGAGGTGGACCTTTAGGGAATAATGATGTCATAAGGAGGGAGCCCTCATGAATGGAATTAGTGCCTTTATAATCAGTGGCCAGACAGATAACAACCTCTCTTTTGTTATGTGAGGACACAGCAAGACGGCTGTCTATAAACCCAGAAGAGGGCTATACAAGAGCCCTACCTGCTGGCACTCTGATCTCAGACCTCCAATCTCCGAAACTGTGAGTAATAAATGTTTGTTATTTAAGTCACCCATTTTATAGTATTTTTCTGTAGCAGTACAAATAGACTAAAACAGACTTATTTCAAACAGGTTTTGCCCTCATATCGCCTCTAAATTTGCTCTAAGCTAAGCTACCAATGACAACTACATTATTACATCAATAATCAACCTTCAGTCTTCATCTTGCTTAACCTGTCACATTTAATCCTGTTTATCAAATCCATCTCCTTTATATATTTCCTTCCATTTTTTTGTGTGTGTGTTTTTTTTCTATCTCATTTGGTTTGATTTTCCCATCTACCTCACTATCTGCTTCTACTTTATCTCCTTTCCTGGTTCTTACTCTTCTCCCCACATTCTCAGTATTTTAGTATTCCAGGACAAAGAACTTAGTTCTCCAGATCTTTCTCACTCCATTGATGGTGACACCACTCAGTCTCATGGTTACTGTCATTTCCTACTGCAATGCTTGAAGTGCCTCCTACTCTTCCTTGTTCTTAGCACTTTCTCACACAAAACATACAACAGATGCTTCTTCCTCAGGCATTTGCTCTACTTGATCTCTCTGTCTGAAATATTCTTCTGATAATTCCTTTCAATTCTTTGCTAAAATGTCACCTCTTAAAATAGGCTATCATAATATGCTACTTAAAATGTTAACCTGCATCATCAACATTTTATTTGATCATACTATGCACTTACTTATGTCACACTATATGATTTATTTATGTTTATTTTTCTCACCCACTCTATTATATAATATAAGCTTCATTTTTAAATGTATTTCCACTAATGTAGTTCAAGTACTTAAAACATTTCTTGGCACATATTAAGTGTTTAATAAATATTTGGTAGATTAATTAATTTAACCATTTGCCTGTGAAAAGCATTCAACCTATTACTAGACTTTTGTTAATATAAAGAATGTTACAATAAATAGATAAGAGATCCTTAAAAATGGAAGTTTTAATTTCTATGAGCTAGATCAGTGGTCCCCAACCCCCGGGCCATGGACCGGTACTGGTCCGTAGGCCATTTGGTACCAGACCGCAGAGAAAGAATAAATAACTTACATTATTTCCGTTTTATTTATATGTAAGTCTGAACAATGTTTTATTTTTTTTTAAATGACCAGATTCCCTCTGTTACATCCATCTAAGACTCACTCCTGACACTTGTCCTGGTCACGTAATATGTTGCTGTTCAAATTAAACCCATAAACTAGCAAAATAAGTGAAAAACAAAATTTCATCAAAAGTTTTTTTGCGACGTAGAAAAGGGCCAGTGAGGAGACAGAAGAAGAACCTATATCTTCAAAGAAAAATAAGGCTTCATTTAACAGACAATACCAGGAGTCCTACTTGAAGTATGGATTTATCGCAACTGGTGATTCTCACACACCAAGGCCGCTCTGCATAATATATGGCGACCAGCTTGCCACTTGGAGACCAAGCACCCTACTTTAAAAGACAAGCCTTCTGAGTATTTTGGAGAAAAAAAAAGCATGAACAAGAAGGACAGAAACAATTACTGGTGGCCACGACATCAATAAATGCCAGTGCACTGAGAGCATCATACTTGGTGGCTAATCATATTGCTAAGGCTAAGAAGCCATTCACCATTAGTGAAAAATTGATCCTTCCAGCCACTAAAGACATTTGTTGTGAACTTCTAGGAGAGGCTGCAGTTAAAAAGATAGCACAGATGCCTCTTTCGGCTACCACTGTCACACGGCGCATTGAGGAAATAGCAGAGGACATTGAATCACAATTGTTGGAAAGGATTAATAAATCACCATGGTACGCTCTCCAGGTTGATGAATCTACAGATATTGACAACAAGGCAATGCTAATTGTTTACGTGCGTTATCTTTATCAAGAGGATGTGCATGAGGATATGTTATGTGCACTATCATTGCCAACCAAAACCACAGCCGCAAAACTATTTAAATTGCTGGATGACTATATATCAGGAAAACTGAAATGGTCTTTTTGTGTCGGCATATGCACAGATGGAGCTGCTGCCATGACGGGAAGGATGTCTGGTTTAACTACTCAGATTAAGGAGGTTGCACCTGAATGTGAGTCTACACATTGTGTCATTCACAGGGAAATGCTGGCTAGCCGAAATATACCACCGGAACTTAACAGCATATTGAATGATGTCGTTAAAGTTATTAACCACATCAAAGCACACGCCCTTCACTCGCGCCTGTTCGAGTAGCTTTGTGAGGAAATGAACGCGGAGCACAGACATCTTCTCTTATACACAGAAATAAGACGGTTATCTTGAGGGAGGTCCCTGGCCAGAGTGTTTGAATTATGAGAGCCACTGCAGAGATTTCTCTCAGAAAAAAAAGTCACCACTAGCAGCACATTTCAGTGACGAGGAATGGGTCGCAAAACTCGCTTACTTGTGTGACATATTTAACCTCCTCAATGAACTCAATCGGTCACTTCAGGGGAAAATGACAACTGTCTTCAAGTTGGCAGATAAAGTAGCTGCATTTAAAGCCAAACTGGATTTGTGGGGACAACACGTGAACAGGGGTATATTTGACATGTTTCAAACATTCGCAGGAATTTTGGAAGAGACTGAGCCCAAGCCTTCATTGTCCCAGCTGGTGCACAATCACCTACATTTGTTTTTAAAAGAGTTTGAACGCTACTTCCCAACCACAAAAGACCTACAAATTGCCAAGGAATGGATCCGCGATCCATTTGTCAACAAACCAGGTGAATCCAGCGTGTCTATGCAAGAAGAGGATCAACTACTGAAAATCACAAATGACAGCAGCCTTAAAAAATATGTTCGAGACTACAACTCTGCCGGTGTTCTGGATTAAGGTCATGGCAGAATACCCCAAGATCACCACAAAAGCACTAAAGACCCTGTTGCCATTTTCAATATCCTATTTGTGTGAAGCAAGATCTTCTGCAGTGACAACAACCAAAACAAAATTATAGAATAGACTGGACATAAGCAACACACTTTGGGTGTCATTGTCTCCCATTACCCCTAGATGGGACCATCTCATTGCAGAGAAACAAGCTCAGGGCTCCCACTGACTTAGTGTTATAGTTGTTGAGAGGTAGGCTACTATCTCTCATTCTATATAAACATTATAATAAATAACACTTAACTTACAATATTCATAACAATGGTGAGTTGTATTTTTCATGCACTTTATATTTGTTTTTGTGTTGTATCTTATTTTTAAGGCATGTTTAAATGTTACCATAGTGACTGGAAGTGTTTGGAGGCAGAGAGGATGTTACTCATGTTATGTTGTTGGTGTGATGTTAAGAGGATGCTTCTAATAAAGTTGCATACAAGTACACAGTGGATTCATGTTTATTTTTATTGTCGTAGGTTCATGATTGGTAGTGAGCCTGAACCTATCATATTACATGTTGATGTCAGACAAGAAACATCAGAATAACAAATTTAAATACAGCCTGAAAAATGAGGACATGTTTGTTCCTCCTTTAGCTTAGCCCAATAAATATCGTAAGTTCAACAATTATATTTAAAAATACCACAGTTTTTACACTGGTTGCATAATTTTATTTTGTGCATTTATCCATCCCACCCTAAAGGCCAAACCGTAAAAATATTTTCTGACATTAAACCGGTCCGTGGCCCAAAAAAGGTTGGGGACCACTGGGCTAGATTACTATAAGTTGTATTACTTTTTTTAATAGATGTCAGATTACTTCCTAGATATCTGTAGCAATCAGATGTCTCCATCAGTATGGTAGATGATTAAATATCTCATATACCAGTCAGCTGTAACTTTTTGTCTTCTTAAACAGTTTCTTATATTATGGATATAAAATGTCATCTTATAATTACAGGGATTTTCATGTCTATGACTACTAACTGGTTTGAGCATTAGCAAGTTATGTCTTAAAGAAAATTCAGAAAAATCATGTAGGTTGACAAATCCTCTGTCCTCAATTTTCTCATCTGTGAAATTAGTATTTAAAATTAGATGACCTCTTCTGCAAATCTAAAAGTATATGAACCAATGAAAGTAAGATCTACTTTAGAATTTAACACAGGACCAGAAATGGTACTTGGAAGCATCTTAGTACCTTCACAAGAGCTAATTTAGCAACTCAGTTAATTTCAGAGAAAAGGTTTTGAGAAATTGAAGCCACAAGTAATCTTAAATTGAGAGAATGAGTCCAAAATACATGGCACAAGTCTGGCTTACATCTACATTAGGTAGTTAGAACATTGGGCTTTTAAAATCCTTAGTAAAGTGTGAGAAAGGGGTTGAAATTGAACTCATTATAACCTGTTTCTCAATATTTCTAGGATTATCCATGGTCCCTAGTATATTATCATTTGAAAAAAAAGGAATAGGGAAAAATTCATCTTAATCATAAATCTACTTGATTTATATAAGCTTTATTTACAAATGCTATTTGTCAAATCAAATTGAAAGAATTACTTAGAAATTTATATAACCTTACTCTATCAGGTTTCATTGATCCTTCTTAATTAAAAAATTTTCCACAATTTATCACTAACTGCCTTTACAATTATAGTTATTTTATGCCTTCCTGTTAGGACTGAGTTTAACACAAATTCAAAACCAAAAACCCTGTTGTAAAGTATGGTACCTTAATCAGCAGGTTATATAAAAAAAACCAAGTCCAAATGAATTTTTGAAGAGTTTATTAATTAGCTGGCTGGCTACATGGGCACAATCCCAAATCATGTAAAAAGTCCCTACAATTCTGTGGCTGATTTTATAGACCAAATCTCATACCGGTTGGGGTGGGTAAGGAGGGGCTCGTGATCCCTTTGTCCAGAGGGATATGTTACTCTCATGACTCTAGGGTGAGTCCAAGTATAGGAATTCTTGATTAAGGTACATAAACATTGTTTTCTAAGGTTTTTAGATAAATTCTATCTTCTTTGCTTTGTGTGTCAAGTGGCCCCAGGGACCCTTTCAGAGAACTCTAGGAATTAGCTGAACTATGACTAGGTGACCCAGTTGTCCTTGTAAGCCAGGAAGCTCTCGCATTCTTCTCTTTCCATTCTCTACAGAAAGGAGGGAGTAAGAAGCCTGACTTTTCCTCCTTAAAATGGCATTGGTAATACTAAGTTTTACAGTTCCTTGGTACCTTATCACATTCCTCACTGGTTTTATATCATGGGGAATGTGATCAAATCCTTGACTCATTTTAACATGGTGCATGAGGCTGTTGAGTAGGCATAGGCCTAAAGTTAAGGCTAGATCAGTAATCTGCAGATCCTCTAAGTAGGAACATCAGCCTATACCATGCAACAGAAAGGGTGATGCCTTTTGTTCATATTTAACAGGTAGACTTGATGTTTTCATTAACAGTAATACAGTCTATTGAAGAAACAAATGTTACTGATTAATTTCTTATAACCTGTACAAACCTTCTGCAAATTACATAAATCCTTAATTTTTATGAACTTTTTTATCTGTTCAGAAATAACTGGCTTTCATAACAACTTACTTTTTTCCTCCTTCTTTCAAAAGTATTTCCATACCTTATACCTTTTATTATCAAAACTATACAATTCCTTTCTAGTCAGAACTCTTCATTTTAAAATCTTAACCTTTAGTGACAACCAAGCTGGCAATAAGTAATTTTTCTTTAAAGTATACTTCCTTTTGGAGATGTCCTCCCTTTCCCTCTAAGTAGCTAATATTTATAGGTTACTTTATATGGGTAGCTATAAGCACATATATGTTTTTCATTTACCTTGTAGCTTCCCTTCTAGTAAAGGGACTTATACCTCCCTTCTGTATGACTCGTAGCAGTACATTCATCAAACCTTAAGACAACTTGTTCTGGCTTTTCTTTTACCTCAGTTTCCCTCTTTCCCCAAAGTCTAATTAAATGGAGTTTCTTGGTGAGTTTCCTCAGGTATCAGTTGTACATAGACCAGCCAGCTTCCAGTTTGTGGCTGGAGCAGGGCATGCTGTCCCTCACAGGGTCAACTTACAAGGGTTGGTGGGGTCAGTCTCCACTGTCCATGAGGGTATCTCCACTGTGACTGCAGGCTTCAACTGGCTATGGTGGACCCAGGTGGGTATGCCTTCTACCTTGACAGCAGTGGGAGTGGTCAGGATTACATTGTGTGGACCCATCCACATGGAAGTCAGTCCTTGGGTGGTGTATTTCTTTACCCAGACTGAATCCCCAGGCTGGAAGGGATGTACCAGATTTCCTGGCATTACTGGAAGTGCCTTTTGGACAGTCTTTTGGACAGCCTGCTGAGTAATTTGTAGACCCTGTAGGTACTTAAAGAAGGAGTGGTTACTTAACTCGGCTCCTCTTTCTTCTCTGAGTTTTGGTAGTAAGGGAGGGGGTCTCCCAAACATTATATCAAAAGGAGTGAATCCTTCCCTGTAGGGGGTGCACCTCACCCTAAGGAGGGCTAAGGGGAGTAAGGTGAGCCACTGTTCACCAGTTTCAAAAACAAATTTGGTTAAAGTTTCCTTTAAGATTCAGTTCATGTGTTCTACCTGCCCTGAACTTCGGGGCCTGTAGGCACAATGTAATTTCCAATTAATATTGCGTGCCTTTCCTACTAGCTGTGAGATCTTGGATACAAATGCAGGCCCATCATTAGACCCAATATTAATGGGCAAGCTAAATCTGGGAATAATTTTATATAGCATTTCTTAACAGCTGTTACTGCAGTCTCATTTCTAGTAGGAAAAGCTTCAACCTATCCTAGAAAAGTGTCAATTACTTTAGTAAAATCTATTTTTAAATGTTTACCTGGGAAAGTTCCTCTCTCCCTGTTTCTCTTTATAATTTCATTACTTTGCTTAGTATTTATATGGGCACAGACTAAAGACTCAGACATTATGCCTCTGTAATAGATTCTAAGTCTGGCTTTTCTAATTATTTCTTCTTATTCTTAGTCATCCTTTTCCTGCTGGGAAAATATTTTTCTAATTGGTTGCAAAAAAATCTTTGGCAATGAGAGTTCCAGTAAAGTTACTAAAATTTCTTTAAAAAAAACCCACTGGTTTTAGGGCTACCTTATTGGTAGTATCATCAACTGCTTGGTTTTTCTTGAGTTTCTAGGGAGTCCCCCTCTTTTGGTGCTCTGGAAAGTAGATGAATGCCCCTATTTCAGGGTAGCAGGCTCCTGCATTGTTGGGATGGGGGTTTGAGCCTCATCTTTGTTAGTTCTTAAGCCTTCTCCGGATGGCCCCTCTTTGACTGTGCCTGTCTTAGGTTGTTTCTGCCTTCAGGTATCTTATCTGTCTTTGGCTAACCAGCCATCTTAGGGGCCAAACAGAGTTATGTGAGTGAGGGAGAAGCAATGTCCCTTCCAAAATGCTTAGTTTTGGGGGGGGGTTGTTTATTTTAGTAGCTGATGTTTCTACCATTTTTAAAAAACTTATAATACATTTTCTTTCTAATTTCTAGAGCTGAATGCTATGTAAAGGCTAATTTGACTGCCTTAGTATCTTCTGGCACCTCTAGGTTTAGAGGTGAATAGACTATAAGCTTTCCAAAGCCTAAGAAAGGTGCAGGGGTCTTCTGAGGATCCTCAATAACTTCTGATACCTTAGACAAATTTATGGTTCTTTTCTTAGTATCTTCCCTGATCCTAACAGAAACTGGTGGAAAGTGTCCAAAATTTTTCTCACTTGCTTGGTTGTTAGGGTCCTGCTTAGGCTAGGCAACCAGAAACATTTTCTCAGGGTGGTCTCAGTTGTCCTAAGTGGGCAGCATATGTACAGAACAGAATCTAACACTCCTGTTAGGGCTTGAGTCTTCCCCAATGTTGGTCAAATAAGTTTGTAAATATGATATATATGTTTGCTCACTTATAGTTTGCATTGAGTGTGGGAGACAGGCTGTAAGCCAGCAGGGTCCTTATATCCTAAGGCAGGGGTCCCCAAACTTTTTACTCAGGGGGCCAGTTCATGGTCCCTCAGACCATTGGAGGGCCGGACTATAAAAAAACTATGAACAAATCCCTATGCACACTGCATATATCTTATTTTAAAGTAAAAAAACAAAACAGAAGCAAATACAATATTTAAAATAAAGAACAAGTAAATTTAAATGAACAAACTGACCAGTATTTCAATGGGAACTAAGCTCTTCTCACTGACCTCCAATGAAAGAGGTGCCCTTTCCAAAAGTGCGGCAGGGACCAGATAAATGGCCTCAGGGGGCTGCATGCTGCCTGTGGGCCATAGTTTGGGGACCCCCTTGCCTAAGGCTTAGTTTTAAGACTAAGATTTTCACCACACCCTTCACTGTTGCATAATGTGGGGTGGTGCACTCTCATGAGGAATCCCATTTTACTCAGATAAGTGACTTTGTATGAGCAACTTCCTTGTTTGTATATTGGATTAAAGGTTTTGATTTATACACTATAAAATGGGGCAGAGGAGCCAATGTAGGAGGATAGCAGAGAAAGGCCATGTGGAGGAGAGGAGAAGCAGCCAAGATGGCAGAGTGCTGAAGGAGAAGCCAGTTTGTACAGAGTTTGTGCAGAGAGAAGAAGATGGGAAACAGAGGTGAATAAGTCTGGTGAAGTAGAACCCTTTGACTCTATAAAACTCGGATAAGTCAGTGGCTATGGGAGCCCTAAATGGAAAGGGAAGTGTTTTCCCACTATGTGTATTGCTTGCCTGCTGGGTGCAAGCTAGGATAAAAATGATGGCCCACCAGTTCTTGGCTTTATTGTTTCATTACCATCTGTCTGAATCCAATGCAAACCTGCATGGGCCAGGTGGCTGTGAAAGTGGCTGTGGCTACTGGCCATACATTTGGCATAGTCTGTGGCAGGATTTGATACAGATTGGTATGGAGCCACCACTACCTTTGAGCGGTGGAATAGAGGACTGGCTGATGTTATGGTTCCCCATGGCTGTTTTTTGGGGGGTTGTAGGCTGGCTGACTTTTATAGCCATGCGTGAGGAAACTGAGAGTTCCGTGGAATAGGCTGCCTGGGACCTGCAAACTGAGCAGTAGAAGGAGCTGGAGCAAACATGAGAGAAAGAGATGCCGACCCTAGAGCTGGATCAAGCACCAGAGAAGGAGGCTGACCAGGTTCATGAGATTCACTTGGAAATGGAGCAGCCACTGGAGGAGTCACAGGTTCGTGAGTTTCAGACTTCCCTGAACATTGTGGAGAGCCAGCAGTGGTGGGAGGCTGGGGCTGAAGCTGAAGCTGGGGCTGCAAGGTCCGCAGAGCAGAAGGCAGCGGCAGCCTGGCGCTTAAGCCTAGCAGCAGGGCTGATGTTTTCAGTTTCTCTTTGGAGGATGAGGAGATTCGGGCTGGAGTTGCAATCCACAGTCTCCAGAAGGTGAGAGCCCAGCAGCAAGGAGTACCTACTATACCCCTGGTAGGTTTACAATTTGGGGGCATAGGGGTGGAAGCCATCATGTTCTCCAGAGCAGAGATGGAAATGATGACTGCTATTCCCACGTGCTCCTTCTTGAGACAGTGTCAGACCTGCCAGGATGGCAGGGATGAAGGGGGGTGGCTGAGGCCCCATGTGCTTGGACTGATTCCTGGACTACGAAGAGAAAGGGCACTGGCTCCTTTGTTGGATGGACTTATGGATTTTAAACAATGTGAAATACACTGATGGGGGTGGGGTGCAGCTTTGATGAAGGCCCTCCCTCTGTCCTGGGAAGCTTTTCTCATGGTTAGAAAGAAGTTTGAGGACATTTTGCGCTTTTGGCAAAGTGCTCAGAGACTGGTGAAATGTACTTTTGTTGTTGTAATTTGTGTAATGTGCCTAATATCCTTGTGAAGGAATACCTGTGGTTTAGATTGTAAAGCAAGCAAAAGGGGTGGAGTGTTGGTCAAATACGTTTGTAACTATAATATATTTGTTTGCTTGCTTATAGTTTGCATTGGGTGTAGGGGACAGGCTGTAAGCAGGCAGAGTCATCATAGCCAAAGGCTTAGTTTTAAGACTAAGCTTTTCCCCACACCCTTGACTAATTGCATGATGTGGGGTGGTGCATTCTCATAATGGAATACCATTATGCCTCAGATAAGTGACTTTGTATCAGAAACTTCCTTGTTTGCATATTGGATTAAAGGTTTTGATTTCTACACTATAAAATGGGGCAGAGAAGCCAATGCAGGAGGAGAGCAGAGAAAGGCCACGTGGAGGAGAGGAGAAGCAGCCAAGATGGCAGAGTGATGAAGGAGAAGCCAGTTTTTGCAAAGAGGAGGAGATGGGGAACAGAGGTGAATAAGGCTTGTGAGGTAGAACACTTGATTCTAGGATACGGATAAGTCAGTGGCTTTGGGAGCACTGAATGGAAAGGGAAGTATCTTCTCACTGTGTGTACTTCTTGCCCGCTGGGTGAAAGCAAGGATTAAAGCTAATGACCCACCAGTTCCTGGCTCTGTTGTTTCATGATGGTCTCCGAATCAAATTTGAACCTGCATGGGCCAGGTGGCTGTGATGGTGGCCATGGCTACTGGCTTTACACCTCACTAGGCTGGAAGAGGTTTTCCTCAGCTTCTGGAAGTCGGCCACTAAACCATATGGAGTTTATAAATTTTCCTTCACTTTTGCTCTCTGGTTTTAAGCCAGAAATTTTCAATTGAAATTACACCAGAGATTTTTCTGACAAAGAGAACCTACAAAACAGACAATTTACATTTACATTTTAGTTTTAGGCACAATTCAACAGACAAGGGAAGGGGGTGCTCTGTCAGGAGTCTATCAGGTACTCACCTGGCCACATCCCATCCCTCATGGGAGCTTAGGCGCCTCTTAGCATCAGTGGGTTATTATAAAATCCCCGACTAGGATCGGAGAGTGTCTGATACCACCCTAAGCCATATGACAATCACCACAGAACCGCAGGTTGGAGCCCACTCGGATTCCGCAGTTATTCACTGTGGAGCCACAAACTGGAAACTCAAGTGCAGGCACCAGAGATCCCCACTTATACACCTATCACTCAGGGGTTTTCATACAGAAACAATAAAAGCAAAGAATGAGATCTCAACATGGACAGACAGCACAAGGGTGTCCCTGGAAGTCTGAGGCAGAAATGATTAACTCAGTCCTAATTGTCTTCCCTGAAAGCACAAACAGATGTCCCCACTAACTGTCTTTCCTGAGAGCACAAACAAGTGTGTTCCAGAAAAGCTCAAGGCAGGACCTAACTCTCCACCAATGTCTTGGTCCTAGAGAGCCTATTGTGTGAGTTTGATCATGTCTGACCCTCCACAATAGTTTCAAATTGATTAGTCAAAACAGAAAAGCTAGAATTCAAAACAGACAGAAAGCTAGAATTCAATAAAGCAAAAGATTTGCCCTACTTACCTCCAGAGGTCAGAATTTACACTCCTCAATTTCTCTGCCAAATCGTCAAATTTTAGGGACTAGAGGTGTCTGCTGAGAGGTTGTCCAAGACTCACAGGAAAACTGGAGCCCTGGAACATCTCAGGGGGCGCCCCTCCTACAGATCCAGTGGGGTCAGGCAACCCTCAAAGAGGCCAGCCAGTCCAGGTGTCTCTACCCAGTGATGCAGAACACCAGTATCCCAGACGAGCCCCCAAATGTTGAAAAGTACGGTACCTTAATCTGCAAGTTACATAGAAACACCAAGTCCAAATGAATTTTTGAAGAGTTTATTAATTAGCCGGCTAGCTACATGGGGCACAATCCCAAATCATGTAGAAATTCCCTACAATTCTGTGGCTGATTTTATAGACCAAATCACAAACCAGTTGGAGTGTGTAAGGAGGGGCTTGTGATCCCTTTGTCCAGAGGAATACATTAATCTCATGACTTTAGGGTGAGTCCGAGTATAGGAATTCTTGATTAAGGTACATAAACATTGTTTTCTAAAGTTTTTAGATAAATTCTATCTTCTTTGCTCTGTGTGTCAAGTGGCCCCAGGGACCCTTTCAGAGAACTCTAGGAATTAGCTGAACTATGACTAGGTGACCCAGTTGTCCTTGTAAGCCAGGAAGCTCCCGCATTCTTCTCTTTCCATTCTCTACAGAAAGGAGGGAGTAAGAAACCTGACTTTTCCTCCTTAAAATGGCATTGGTAATACTAAGTTTTACAGTTCCTTGGTACCTTATCACAATTCCACTAGTGTAATAATAAGTGGCTTTTACAAATATAATATTCTGAACAAAACAGAAAATGAATATATGCTTTGTGATCAGAATAATATAAAAATAACCACCTCCAATGAATTCTTGTGCAAAATTTTAATGGAAAGCAAACTGAATCTTAAATTACTTTATACAGCTCCTTTAAAATATCTTTTAATACCTCTGAGTCATTTGTGTTAATTCTACTAAATTGAAATTCAAGTCCATCCTGAGTATATGTTGTGTTTGAGGGAAGATTTATATTGATAATAATTAAATGCTTAAAACCATTACTGTTTGTAGTGCAGTTGTGTAAATTGTCCTTCATTTGTGATGTCTCAAACAGAAATAATATATCTTGTGATTGCTTATTTTCCCATTATCTTTTATAGTCTACCATGAATAGTATTAATCATATCATGTTAAATTACAGAATAAGCTGAGTCCTGTTGTAAATGGATTAGTCAGGTCATTTGGGGTTTTTTTTGGGGGGGGAGAAGGAAAATAGAGTAATTGTGATTTTTATTAAATTATAACTACATCTTTATTGTTCCTCATGGAACCACAGAATCTAAGAATTAAAAGAAACATAACATGCCACATGATCCAGCCTCTAATTAAATTATAATTCCACAGCATTGCCTACTACTTGTAATCTAAATAACATCTTATTACTTACAGCTGTGGGGCACTTAACCACCACAGTGACATTACTCTTTACATTGTTTGATATTTCAAATTTTGAGGAAAACTTTTTTCAGACTGGATTAATATTATTCTAGATAAAACTTTTATCCAATGTTTTATATCATTTTCTCTTACCAGCAGGAAAAAAATACATCTTCTACATAAATTTCACAAAATATTTTAAAGTAGCTATTATGAACTATTAAATCTCTCTTCTTCAGGGTAAACATTTGTATTTTCTATAGTTTTCCCACTTCAGCAATGGTCCCCATCCTAATCAAACTTCTCTGGCTTCCACTTCCTTCTGACTAACTAATCTTATCATGCTCTTTTCACCAAAGCTTTCTGGTAGTACAAATGCCTTTTAAGGCAAAGCTGTTTTAGCTCTCTCTTAAGCTCTGCATTTCTGGACTTCTCTGGTATGTGACCCTTAAAACAAGATCCTCATCCTGTCTCCATACTCCTTACCTTTGGAAAACAAGTATACAAAAAAAGTTCAAAAAAACTGTTGGGCTTGACCTGTGGTGGCACAGTGGATAAAGCGTCAACCTGGAATGCTGAGGTTGCCAGGGCTTGCCTGGTCAAGGAACATATGGAATTTGATGCTTCCTGCTCCTCCCCCCCCCCTTTTCCTCTCTTTCTCTCTCCCCCCTCTCTAAAATAAATAAATAAAAATCTAAAAAAGAAAAAGAAACTGCTGGAAGGGGTTTCACTATGTCCCATTGACATGCAGGAGAATTAAGCTGTGCCTGGTGTTTATAAGTTAACAAAAGGGATAAGGTCATAGAGAACAGAAAGATAAGAATCCTCAGCTAATTTTTAATGAGGAATACTATTCTCATGTAAATGTACAGAGGGAAGTAGTAAGAATAAAAAATTTAAAAAAAGGATTGAGCCCTGGTAGGTTAATCCTGCCAAGATTGGTTGGTGGAAGCATTGTTTCAGAACTCGAGGCTGCCAGTTCAATTCCCCAGTTAGGGTACATACAAGAGCAATTCCATGTTTTTGTCTCTCTCTCTCTCTCTACAAAAATGTATAATGGCTCAAATGCAATAGAAGTTTATTGCTCAAATAAAGTCCAACCTTTTTTTCTGAGCAGCAAGCAACTTTCATCTAAATAGTAGTTCAAGGAATCAGTGTCCTTTCTTTCTGTGACTTCATATCTATAACATGTGGTTTCTAAAGCCACTGGGCCCAGCTGTGCCAAGCTGGTGGAAGAAAAAGATGGAGGATTGTCTGTGAGAATTTGAAAAGCCAAACCTAGCATTGGAGTTTGTCACTTCTACTTACATGACAAGGGATAGATGTTGGCTATTCCTGAGTGCAAAAAAACCTGAAATATGTGGTTTAACTGTGTGGATAACTTGTGGAGGAAATCATGATTTTGTGAAAAATTAATTGCTTTCTATACTATCACTAACTGTCCAGTAAGATTCTTATTGGTCTACCCTCTACCCATTCCCATTAACCTATTTTTCTCTCCTAAAAGTTGATAGATCTGACCAATAACACAGTATTTAAAGCAGAATAACATAATTTTTTCTGCATTCAATCTCAATGTTAGAATTCCTGTATAATAATATTCTCCTTAACAATAACTTCATGCAAATGAATGCATACCCTTTCAATTATTAATTTCTACTTATAATTCTTCTTTTCTAAAAAAAATAGGAAAGAAATAATCTTCATAGTTATATTTATGAAGAAATACAAAAACAAAGTTAGTTAGAGAATGACTAGCATAAAAATGACTAGCATTTTACAAAACTGGGTAAAGAAATGTAAACAACACAACTTAATTTATGCAAATGTGAAATCTAAATAATAAAATTAGCATGCAGTGATGTCAGCTGTACTTATCTCTATAATAATATTCATTTACATGAATTGAGAATCATTCCCATTATTGATAGGAAAAAGAAGTGAAACAAAAAAGGAAGATAGAAGACTAATAAGTCTGTCAATGACTAAAATGGAGGAAACATGGATATTCAAGGAAGGCTTGCTGTATAAATCTTACTTTTCAGCCAACTCTGATTGTACCAGAATACTGAAATTTTCTTTAATAAAACTAAAAAACCAATATTTTTTACCTTCTTCAATCTCCCTTTTTTACATAGCCTACCCAAATTCCAGAAAGATTTTCAAGGACCTGAGGAATAGGGAGGTACTGTTAAATGTAATGTCATATGATAATATTTGACAGCAATAATAAATGTCTCTTTGTCCAAGAATTAGAAGATGATATCAAAGATAAACTATTAAATATTTAAATATATACAAACCTGTAATTCTACACAGTTACAAATACACAGAATAGAAGCAGTTTTTTAAATTCCAGAGTCAATCAAAATAGTCACTCAGATAAGATATTATCTGTGATATATAACTACAGAATTTAATACATAGGTCCACCAGTTAAGATAAGACTATGACAACTGAGTAAACTTGAAACATAAGCAAATATATAGTCTAAAAAAGATTAAGGAAGTACATAGGTGGTCAACTTTAAAGCATAGACAAAAGAAACTTAAATACCAGACATTGTTTTTTGAAAAAGCATGACATGGAGAGAAGGTATCCTGAACCACTCATTTATACAATCTGTTATTTATCATACAAATAACTCTAATTGTAATGATTCTGTTCTCATCAAGAGTTCCACTGATTATAATTTAGTTTCCCACATACTTCTGTCTAAAATGAGAGAATGTGTTAGTCATTTCAACATGAATAGGTCAGCCCACTTGACAGTCATATTTCTCATTGTTCATGAAAATTTGGGCCTAGGTGCATGATTAACGTAACTCTAACTGTGAGAAATGGATCTACTACCAGTGTCCAACAAAAGCATATTTCTGATCCTAAAGAGCAAGTCTACAGATACCAAACTATGACTAGTAAAAGACAATGAATTCAATCTTGACATCACCAGGATGGATGGCTTGCCATTTATGTGATCAGTATCACTTCTAAACTTTTGGCTTTCTCCTCAAATTATAAGAGTATGAGACTTGCCAAGCAACAAACTGGCACACCCAACTGAAAAGCATCCCCAAATACACACACTCAACAACAATAAAAAATTTCTGATCTATACCTCTACTTTGACAAAGTGGCTCAGATTCAACTTGTAGTAAAGTTTATTTTTTTATATTCTCCTTGCTACCCCTAATTAGTTTCTCACTCTGGTCACATTTATTTCCCTATTTTTGGTGCAACCCTAAAACTAGTCTTTTTTACACAATGACTTAAAGAATTTCAAATATGATTTCAATTTCTTTTTGAAAACAGTAACTTCTCATAGATATATCAGGTCATCTTAACATTAAAAAGCTGTGTGATTTTTCTTTATCTTTCCATCTGACTGTCATTGCAATCTATGACAACAGAACCACAATCCAACCTCAGGAGACTGTGTAAGAATATGGAATCAAAAATGGCTTAAAACAGAATTGTAAACTCACAAAAAATATAATGGGCATTCTGTCTCTGATCTCTGAACACAGAGAAGAGGATTTTGTAGAGTACAAAACAAATTAATATTAAGATTTGCTATTACTTTATATGCTAATGAAAACAAAAAATATTAGTTAAACTATGATACATTATTCATTGTAAAAGGTATCCGCATTTCCAGGACTTAAAAGGTGAACAAAAATGTACAACTTAGAATGAATAAACTACATGACTGAATTTCATTGTTTCTTACTAAGCTTCAGTCTAAGGTTGCTATCAAACCCAAAGCAGAATTTCCTGAATAAATGCGGTACAAGGAAAGAATTTTAACAGGCCAAAATGAGTCTTAAAAAGCTAGATCTATGTTCAACTTGTTCCTTCTGATCTAGCTTTAATAAATTACATATAATTTGACCAGCCAACTGACATTTTTGGGCAGAGTTCTTTAAATTCTCCAGAATCAACTTTTCATCGAAAGCTTTGTTTAAATCCCTCTCACCTAAATGGGCAAAATTTGGGGTAATGGATATATTGGCTCTCTTATAGTGGTGATAGTTCAATGGGTATATATATATATGTCAAAACTTACCAGACTGTACACTTTAAGTATATGTATTTTATTGTGTGTTAATTACACTGTTAAAGCTATTTTTAAAAATAAATAATGTTCAGGCCTCGAAATAAAACAACCTATCCATTCCAATGAGTTCCTTAGGGGCTGATAGTTAAGTGGAAAAGACAATCATATAAACAAATACTTCCATAAAAAATAAGAGATTTGAAAGAGCACTGGGGAAACAGCCACTATGGGGTAATTATCTAAAATTGCAGTTCAAAGACAGCTTCCTGAGAGAAATGATGCCTCTCATATGTCCTGAAGTGAGAAAATAAAACACCAAGCAGAAAAAGGAAGAATGAGTCCTCTCAAATCAGCTTTTATTGGTTGGTAAGCTTTGTAGTCTTGTTAAAAAGAAAATTTTAATCATATCTGCTCCACTATAGTTTCTGCTTATGAAAAATGTTCAATGACATGTCCTTTTCACATATATATTTATTCCCTTTTCTTTCTTAGTTGTTATTAATTTCATTTGTTTAATGAGTAAAGTACAGATGATAATAAACTATGCAAAGGTTATATGAAAATATAACAGAAAATTATTAGCATTTAGTGTACTTCGTAGTGGCAAATTGAGTGTATACATTTAGGCATACTTCAAGAAGTTATATGACACTATATTTAGAGGTTATCTGATGATTATATATATGCTAGAGGTCCTTGGGAAAATTATTTTGAATTGGGTCTTTGGTCCCTAAAAGTATTATATTATAATACACAATTCCTTAAATAGAGAGAAGCATGTAGTCTTTATATATAAACCTTGCAACTTGCTAGCAATACTACAGTATGAATTTTGTCATTAATTCTTTTTTGGCATGTAAATATATTACTGCCTATATTGCTCTGTTCTAAAAGGACAAGGAGTTCAAATTTCTATTTACTCAGTCATTTCTGATGTGTCTGAATATAAAGATGCACACAAATTGGGTGGCTTAAATAAGAGAAATGTATTCTGTAAAGGTGTTGGAGGCTAGAAGTCTAAAATTAAAATGTCTACAAGGCTATGCTCTCTCTGAAGATACAAAGAAAGAATTCTTCCTTTGCCTCTACCAGCTTCTGGTAGGTGTCAACAATCCTTGACATTCTTTGGCTTATAGATGCTTCCCTGCAATCTCTGTCTGAATCCTCACATGACATGTGTATATCTGTCTGTGTGTCTTCACATGGCCTTCTTATAAAGATACCAATCATTGCCTTTAGGACTTATTTTCATTCTGTATGACCTCACCTTAACTAATTATATTTCTACCTTTGCCCCCTGAAAAAGTCATGTACATCCTACATGCAAAATACATTAATCCTATCTCAATATCCAGTTAAACTATTTTAGCATTAAATCCAAAATCTCATCTAAATATCTAAACAAAAAATTTCTGAGTACTCTTCCAATCAAGATGGTAAAGAAAGAAAGAAATCACCTCCTCCCACTACCATATCAAAATTACAACTAATATAGAACAACCATCACTGAGAACCACCTAAATACTAGCTAAACAAAATTCCTATAGCTAAGGATATAAAGACAAAGCCATATAAACATTGGTAGGAGGAATGGAGACACAAAATGAGCAGGTCCCATACAGATGGTGATTAAGAATTAAGAGAGATATTTCAATTGCAGAGATCTCCCCCTGAGGAGTAAAGGGTCCCAGCCCCATGTTGGGCTTACCAGCCCAGGACACCAGTGTCAAGAAGAGGAGTCCCCATAACCACTCATTATAAAAACGAGCAAGCATTGCATTTGAGAAAGAAAAATCATAGCAAGAGATCAAGGCACATTGCTATTAAAGGACCTATGCACAAATTCAATAAAAACTCACTCACTCTACACCCTAGCACAGGAGATCAAAATGTGCCAGGGACATCCATAGAGGAACTAAATTGACTAACATCAGGGCAAGGGCTGAAGGGACAGGAGCCAAGAAACCGATATGCAGGGATGAAAGCACTGGCAGGCAACACTGTTCCTTCAGTGAGTTCTCCTTTCACCCAGCCAGTCCAGAATAGGCAGGGGCCAAATCCATGCTCTTCACTAACCTGGCTAGTAACACCATTTTCCCTGTTCTGCAGATTACCTGAGACCCCATTCCACCCAACACACTCACCAGGCTTGAGCCTCATTCAGTGGCTTCTCCACACCAGCAGCCTATTTTGACAAATACTTCTGACTTTCCCAAAATCTCTCAAAGGCCACAAACACCAAACAAGAAGCAGCCAGCCTTGGTGTCCCTTGTAGCTCTTGCTAAGTGAACCTAACCACAGCATAAGTAGCAACATGTCCCAGCTTGAATTGTAACTACCATCAGGTGGCTGCAAGACTGGCATAAGCAGTGGCCAGAATTGTCCTGAAACATAGTTTCAATTAAGAGAGACTATAAATCTGGCAAAGGGGCGGCTGGTCTCAGCTCACATTATGGTACACACCAAATGGTCTTGTTACATCCTAGCGAGAAAGACTACAGCAGACCCAAAGTAAATTTTATAAGTTTTATTGCAGACCTGCACAGGGACTGCAGGCAACCCATGCAAGGGAGCACTGCAGCCCCCCCCAAACCTGCACAGGGACTGCAGGTAACCCACACAGGGGAACACTGCAGCCCCCCAAACCTGCGCAGGGACTGCAGGCAACCCACGCCTCTGAAGAGACTGGAGCACTGCAGCCACGAGCTTCTAAAATGGCTCCTTTTTATAGGGTGGCTATCTAGGATGAGCAACCATCATACAGAAGCTGATGTGGCTGTTAGTCATTGGCTAGGGAGGTCGTGCGCAGTTACAGGGGGGGTATTACTCAGTGGAGAATTTCAAACATAAACTTCTGATAAGGGTCTCTGACTCAATGCAGGATGTTGCTGAACTCTTTGTTCTCAGCATCACAGGGACCTTGTACACTCTTGGCAGCCCCAGCATGTCAGTACTCCCTGAATCTAACAGTCTCAAGCCTAGCACAAGTAGTAATCAGTCTCAGTACACAGTGTAGTCTTTCCAAAGCACCTCTAAGCCTAGCACAAGTGGCAAACCATAATGGATCACATTGTATTTCCTACCAAGTGGCCCCAACCCTGCCACAAGCAGCAGCTGACCTTTCCTTGTACCAGAGCTTCTCCTAGGAGGCTCCACACCCAACACATCTGTGTGGTGGCTTCACACCACACCAGGACAATATTCAGCTAGCTCCATAAACAATACACCCAAAGGGTGGACGTAGCTGCCACTACAGTACCACAAAAACAACTGCCACTGATTGGGGAAAGTCTCCACACAGAGCTTATATTCTGTAGTCACAGCCAGCCCTCACAGCCAGTCAGCAAGAAGGTCAACCATACCACTGATGTGCCAACAGTAATCGAGACGTAACTACAACAGAAGGGCACACATAATCCACACAAGAGACACCCTGGAGCACCCAGATCACATATGTGTCCAAGAAGACTGCACCACTGATCCTCATGAGATACCTTCTGTATATAGTCAATCTGTCAAGACAGAGAGCTATAGCGGATCTACCTAATAATATAAAGAAAAAGAGACACAGCCAAAATAAGGAGACAAAAGAAATTCTCAAATGAAAGAACAGAACAAAACCTCAGAAAAGAAAAATTAAATGGAGACAAGAAATCTACCAGATATAGAGTTTAAATACTGATTTTAAGGATGCTCAACTAACTGAGGGGAAGAATACATGAACTCAATGAGACTTTCAGCAAACAGCTAGAATACATTTTTTTAAAAAAGGATATAACATACACACACACACACAAACACACACCCCAAACAGAAATAAAGAATACACTAGAGGGCATCAAAAATTGATTAGATAAATCAGAATTTTGAATCAATGATCTGGGAAGACAAGGTAGTAGAAAGCAGCCAATCAAAACAACAAAAAGAAAAAAGAATTTTAAAAAATGAGAATAGTCTAAGGAACTTTGGGATAATGTCAAGCATACCAACAGTTGCCTCATAGAAGCTCAAGAAGAAGAGAGAAAGCAGATTGAAAATATATTTGAAGAAATAATAACTGAAAATATCACTAACCTGATGAAGGAAATAGATATGCAAGTCTGAAAAGTGCAGAAAGTTACAAGCAAGTGACCCCAAAGAGGCCCACACCAAGACACATCATAATTAAAATGCCAAAGGTTAAAGACAAAGAGAAAATCTTAAAGCAGAAAAAAAAAAAGCAGTTAGTTACTTAAGGGAGCTCTCATAAGACCGTCAGCTGATTTCTCAACAGGGAATTTGTAGGGCAGAAGGGATTGGCAGCAAATCTTCAAAGTGATGAAGAGCAACAACCTACAACCAAAATTATTTTGCACAGCAAGACTATCATTTACAAAGGAAGGAGAGACAAGAAGCTTTGCAGACAAGAAAAAGCTAAAGGAGTTTATTGCCACTAAACCAGTATTACAAGAAAAGTTAAAGGAATTTCTTTTAGTAGGAAAGATTTAAAAATATAAATAAAGACATAGAAGAAAAAAAATAAATTCTCATTATCAAAGGAAATAGTAAAAATGTGGATCAACCAACTATAAAGCTAGTATAAAGTATAAAAGATGGCCCTGGCCGGTTGGCTCAGTGGTAGAGCGTCGACCTGGCATGTGGAAGTCCTGGGTTCGATTCCCGGCCAGGGCACACAGGAGAGGCACCCATCTGCTTCTCCACCCCTCCCCCTCTCCTTCCTCTCTGTCTCTCTCTTCCCCTTCCACAGCCAAGGCTCCATTGGAGCAAAAGATGACCCGGGCACTGGGGACGGCTCCTTGGCCTCTGCCCCAGGCACTAGAGTGGCTCTGGTCGCCCCCCACATGGGCAGAGCATCGACCCCTGGTGGGTGTGTGCCGGGTGGATCCCGGTGGGGCGCATGCGGGAGTCTGTCTGACTGCCTCCCCGTTTCCAGCTTCAGAAAAATACAAAAAAAAAAGAAAAGAAAAAAAAAGGTTAAAAGACAAAAGTAGCAAGATCATGTGTAATTACAACAATAAATTAAGGGATATACACAAACACACACAAGAGAAGGAAGTGATAATGACAAAACATAAATATGGAGGAAGTGAATAAAAATTAAAATGATTTTAGAATGTATTCAAACTTAAGTGACCAAAAACTTAAAATAGAGTACTATAAACATAACTTGGTATATATGAAGCATATGCTAACCACAAACCAAAAATCTGTAAGAGATAAACAAGAAAGAAAAGAAAGAAATCCAAACATAACACTACAGAAAGTCACCAACATACAAAAGAATAACAATAAGAAAGGAACAGAAAAGAACTACAAAAACAATCAGAAAATAATATAATAGCAATAACTACATACCTATCAATAATTACTTTAAATGTAAATTAAATAAATGCTTCAATAAAGAGACATAATACAAACCAATACATATGCAGCCTACAAGAGACCCACTTCAGATTGTAAAATACACAGACAAAAAGTAAAGGGATGAAAAAAATATTTCATGCATATGGAAACAAATACACAAATAACCAAGGTTACAATACTTATATCAGAGAAAATAGAATTTAAAATAAAGGTTATACTAAGAGACAAAAAAAGGGCATTTCATAATGATAAAGAGATTAAACCTACAAGAGAATATAACTCTTATAAATATTTATTCACCCAAATAGGAACATTTAAATACTATATTAAGCAAATATTTGTCACAATGACAAGGAATTACCTGGAGACCAGATGCTCTGAGGGGCCGAGGGGAGGCAAAAGCCCCATTCCACAGACCAAAGCACTGAGGCCCCGCCCCCACCCTCACTCAGATGTTTATTAGCCAGTACTCAAGGAAACGGACAGAAGAAGTTCTTAGGGGGTAAAATAAAGGACAAAGACAAGCTGACTTCTAATAGCCTAAACATTTTCTTGTTGCTGAATCCTATCCTGCTGTTTCTAGCACAGGGTCAGAGATGCCCCTAAACTCTTGTGGGCTCAGAGCTTTTGCCCTAGGGCACCTCTCTACTTCTAATTGTTTACCCTGACTCTGCAAGTCTTCACAATGTATTCCTACAAATATTGTCATAAAGGGAGAAAAACCATAACACAGTAATAATAGTGAACTTTAACACCCCATTGATATCAAAGGACAGAATATCCAAACAGAACTCAACAAGGAAAAAGTGGATATAATAACACATTAGATCAAATGAACATAATTGCTATGTTTAGGACATTTCAACCAAAAGCAGCAGAATATACAGTCTTTCCAAGTGCACATGGAACATTTTCTAGGATACACCATATATTAGGCCACAAAACAAGTCATAATAAATTTAAGAAGATATAATTTCAACTAAGCATCTTCTCTGACCACAATGGTATGAAACTAGAAATCAATTACAAGAAAAAACCCCACAAACACATGGAAGCTAATCAACATGTTACTAAACAAGAAATGGGTTAACAATAAAATCAAGAAAAAAATTAAAAGGTATCTTGACAAATGAAAAAGAAAACATAATGATAAAAAAAATCTTTGGGACACAGCCAAAGCAGTTCAAATAGGAAAATTTATACCAATACAGGTTTACCTCAAGTAACAAGAAAAATTTCAAATGACGAATCTAACCGTACACCTAAAAAAACTAGGAAAAAAAAGTGCTGAGTATAAAGGAAGGTAATAAAGTTCAGAACAGAAATTTTAAAGAATAGTGTCTTAAAAAAATAGAAAAGATCAGTGAAACTGAAAGCTAATTATTTAAAATTATTTTTAAATGAATATATCTTTAGCAAGACTCATCAAGAAAAAAGAAAGAAAGCTCAAATAAATAAAATCAAAAATGAAAGATGAGAATGACAACTGACACCACAGAAATACAAAGGATTATAGGAAAATATTGCGAAGAGCTATATGCCAACAAGTTGGCACCTGGAAGAAATGGATAAATTTCTACAAACATATAATGTTACAAGACTCAATCAGGAAGAAATAGAATGAACATAAAGAAATTTAAAGACCAATAACTACTAACAAAATCAAATCAGTAATCAAAACCTCCCAAGAAACAATGTTCTGGACCAGATGGCTTTCCAAATGAATTTTACTAAACATTCGATGAATTAATACTTATACTTCTAAAACTATCCCCAAAATATGAAGAGGATGAAATGCTCTCAAACTTATTTTATAAAGCCAGTATTACTCTAATTTCAAAACCATACAAAGACATTTAAAAAATATAACTATAAACAAATCTCCTTAATGAACATAGATGCAAAAATCCTCAAAAATATTAGGAAACTGCCTAACCTGTGGTGGCACAGTGGATAAAGTGTGGACATGGAAAGTTGAGGTCACTGGTTTAAAACGTTTGGCTTGCCCATTCAAGGCACATAGGGAAAGAATTAATACAGTTGATGTTTCTCTCTTTTTCTCCTTCCTTTTCTTTCTAAAAATCAATAAATAAAACCTTTAAAAAAAAATAAAGTGAAGCACCTATGGGTTGTTACTTTTTACTCCACCCTCTTTAAAATTAGTCAATGAAAAATATCTTTTAAATAATTTAAAAATTAAATTAAAAAAATAGAGAAATGAATTCAGCTATACATTAAAAAAATTATACACTGCTCAATTGGGATTTATTCCTGGGATGCAAGTTTTGTTTAATATCCACAAATCAATTATTGTGGTGCACTATATAACAAACTAAAGGTGGAAAATTATATAATCATATCAATATACAAAGAAAAAGCACTTGACAAAATTCAGCACCCATTTATGATTAAAAAAACCTCTCAGCAAAGTGGAAATAAAGGTAACATACCTCAAAATAATAAAGGCCATACATACATGACAAATCCACAGCTAATATCATATTCAATGTTGAAAAGCTAAAAGTATTTTCCTTAAGATCAAGAAAAAGCCAACAAAATTTATTTCCACCACTTTTATTTAACATAGTATTGGAAATCGTAGACAAAGCAATCAAACAAGAAAAAGAAAGACATCCAAATTGGAAAGAAAAACATAAACTGCCATTATTTGCAGATGACTGGATATTATAGAGACAGAATGCAAAAGTATCAACCAAAAACTATTAGAATTAATAAATGAATTTAGTAAAGTATCAAGATACAAAATTAATATTCAGAATTTGGTTGCATTTTTATGTATCAAAAGTGAACTATCAGAAAGAGAAATTTTAAAAAAATCTATCCCATTTAGAATTGCATCAAAAATAAATAAATAAAATATTTAGAAATAAATTAACCAAAAAGGTGAAATACCTGTATTCATAAAACTACAAGGCATTGAAGAAAAAAATTGAAGAAGATATAAATTTTTGGAATATGTGTTCTATATCTTTGAAGTATGTCATTGGTATTTTAATTGGTATTACATTGAATTTATAGATTGCTTTGGGTAGAAAGGGGAACCCTCCTGCACTGCTGGTGGGAATGCAGACTGGTAAAGCCACTGTGAAAAACAGTATGGAGATTCCTCAAAAAATTAAAAATGAATCTGCCTTTTGGCCCAGCCATCCCACTTTTAGGAATATATACCAAGAACCCTATATCACCGACTGAAAAAAAGAAATGCACCCTCATGTTTATGGCAGCTTTGTTCACAATAGCAAAGATCTGGAAACAGCCCAAGTGTCCGTCAGTGGACGAGTGGATTAAAAAGCTGTGGTACATATATACAATGGAATACTATGGGGCCATGAAAAAGAAGGAAATATTACCTTTTGCAACAACATGGATGGACCTGGAGACTATTATGTTAAGTGAAATAAGCCAGGCAGAGAAAGAAATATATCATATGACTTCACTCATTTGAGGAACCCAAAGAACAACAAGAACTGAGGAATGGAATTGAGACAGAGGAGGGATCAAAGGGAACAGAGGAAAAGAGGACAGAGGGAAAGAGGATGATAGGATGGGATAAACCTGAAGGGAAGGGGGGAGGATGGTGTAGGGAGGGGGCAAGGGAGATGTTGAGGAGAATAAGGGGGAGCAGGGATGCATTTGGGGCAACCCTAGAATCTATGTAAACACAAATAATTAAATAAATTTTAAAAAATAAAGAAATTGAAGAAAATAACATTGTGTTTATGGATAGAAAGAATTCACATCATTAAAATGTCCTTAACACCCCAAATAATCTACAGAGTCAATGCAATTTCTATCAAAATATCAGTGACATTTTTCACAGGACTAAAACAAACAATCCTAAAATTTATATAGAACCAAAATATACCCAAAACAGGTAAAATAATACTGAGAGAAAACAAAATTGTAGGCATCACACTAACAAATATCAAAATTCAAGGCTACACTGATCAAAACAGCATGAAACTGGCTTAAAAACAAACTGATAGACCAGAACAGGGAGCTCAGGAATAAACTCATATCTAAGTGGCCAACTGATGTATGGCAAAGACAAGAATATGCAATGGAATAAAAACAGTCTTCTCAGTAAAATAATAAGTGCTGCTAGAAAAATTGGACAGATAAAATGAAAAAAAAAAAAAAAAGAAATGACCACTTTCTTACATCATATACAAAAATAAATTAAAAATAAATTAAAGATTTAAATGTAATATCTGAAACCATAAAACTTCTAAAAGAAAACATAGGCAGTTCATTCTAAAATTGTTCTTAGTACGATTTTTTGGAATATGTCTCCTCCAGCAAGAGAAAGAAAAGAGAAATTAAATAAATGGAACTACATAAAACTAAAAAGTTTTTATACATTGAAGAAAACCATCAACAAAATAAAAAGACAACCTACTGAATAGAGAAGGTATTTATCAATGATAAATCCAATAAGGGGTTAATATTCAAAATAATAAGGAACTCATACAACTGAACTACCCTCTTCAAAAAAAATTCCAATTAAGAAATGGATGGAGGCCCTGGCCGGTTGGCTCAGCAGTAGAGCGTCGGCTTGGCGTGTAGGGGTCCTGGGTTCGATTCCCGGCCAGGGCACACAGGAGAAGCACCCATCTGCTTCTCCATCCCTCCCCCTCTCCTTCCTCTCTGTCTCTCTCTTCCCCTCCTGCAGCCAAGGCTTCATTGGAGCAAAGATGGCCCGGGCGCTGAGGATGACTCTGTGGCCTCTGCCTCAGGCACTAGAATGGCTATGGATGCAACAGAGCGATGCCCCAGAGGGGCAGAGCATCGCCCCCTGGTGGGCATGCCGGGTGGATCCCAGTCGGGCGCATGCGGGAGTCTGTCTGACTGCTTCCCTGTTTCCAGCTTCGGAAAAATGAAAAAAAAAAGAAATGTGTGGAGGACCTGAACAGACAGTTCTCCAAAGAGGACATCCAGATGGTCAATAAACATATAAAAAGGTATTCAGATACCACTAATTATCAGGGGAATGTAAATTAAAACCACAATGAGATATCACCTCCCACCTGTCAGAATGGCTATCATAAATAAATCAACAAAGAACAAATGGAAGAATGTGGAAAAAAGAGAACCGTCATGCAATGTTGGCAGGATTATAAATTGGTGCAGTCATTGTGGAAAACATAAGGAGGTTACTTAAAGGACTAAAACTGTAACTACTGTATAACACAGCAATTCCACTTCTGGGGATTTATCTGAAAGCATTCAAAATATTAATTTGAAAAAATATATATGCACTCTTATGTTCCTTACAGCATTATTTACAGTAGCAATTATGGAAACAACCTAAGTGTCCATTGATAGACAAATGGATAAAGAAGATGGGGTTAGGGGGCTGGGTGAAAAAGTGAAGGGACTAAACACAGAAAAAAGCTTACAAATACAGACAACGGGGGGGGGGATTGCACAAGGTTGAAAAGGGTTGGGTGGAGGAGTATAAAGGGGTGATAGATGGTGATAAAGGGAAACCTGACTTAGAATGATGAACACACAATGCAATATACACATGAAGTATTATAGATTTGGACGCCTGAAACCAATGCCACCCCAGTAAATTCAATAATATTTTTAAAATATTTGATACATATATACAATGGAATATTACTCAGCCAAAAAAAAGAAAGAAAGAATGAACTCCTGCTATTTACAACAACATTGTTGGACTTCAAGGAAATTATGCTAAGTGAAATAAGCCAAAGACAAATACTGTGGATCCCACTTACATGTGGGATCTAAACAACAAAAGAAACAAACTTATAAAATACAGAGAACAAACTGGTGGTCACCAGATGGTAGGTGGTTGAGGAATGGGTGAAAACCATGAAAAGAAGAATAAGTTGCCAATTATTAAAACAGCCTTGGGGATGTAAAGTACAGCATAAGGAATATAGTTGATAACATATGTATGGCTGTCAGATGGGTACTAGACTTATTTGGGTAATCATTTCATATAGCATCTAAATGTCTAATCACTAATATCATACCGTATATCATCTGTAATTGAAGAGTAAAATTTTAAAAAAAATCAGTTACTTGGATATGTTTTGAAAATTCAGAAATTATTCACTAAATATCCTTAAAATTTATAAGTGAAGCTTTTGCTAGCTCTTTATAAACTAGGTGTCTACTAGCTCTTGATAGTTATAGTGTTCAAGTGTTTACAGTTTATTTTCCTGCATATTCCCTTCTTTAAAGGTTTCTCAGCTGTTTTCTGAGAAATGAGTACGCTTGTGTGTGTGTGTGTGTGTGTGTGTGTGTATGTGTGTGTGTGTGTGTGTGTGTATTTTTCTGAAGTTGGAAATGGGGAGGCAGCCAGACAGACTCCCGCATGCGCCTGACCGGGATCCACCCGGCACACCCACCAGGGGGCAATGCTCTGCCAATCTGGGGCATCGCTCTGTTGCTACCAGAGCCATTCTAGCGCCTGGGCCAACTTTGCTCCAATGGAGCCTTGGCTTCGGGAGGGGAAGAGAGAGACAGAGAGTAAGGAGAGGGGAGGGGTGGAGAAGCAGATGGGCGCTTCTCCTGTGTGCCCTGGCCGGGAATCGAACCCAGGACTCCTGCACACCAGGCTGACGCTCTACCACTGAGCCAACCAGCCAGGCCTGAGTATGCTTTTTTATATCTAAGCCCTGTGATTACTGTCAGAGTTACCACATCTGCTCCTGCCACATACTATCTCTCAGGGCTCCTGAATGCACTGTTGCCTCTACCTGGAATGATCTTCCCCAAAATATCTGCAAGGCTGCATCTTCATGTCATTCAAACTTCTGCTTAACTGTCAATCTCCTCTTTTCTTGACCATTATGTTGAAAATAGCATTCTCATTATACTGTTCCTTTTCAGTTTTATTATATATTCCAACCCTAATCTAACAGACTTAGAACACATACTTACATACATACATGTCTTTTTATTCTTTTGTTTACTGTGATAGAAGGCAAAGTCCTTGTTCTTATTCTCAGCATCTAAAACTATGCCTGACAGATATTCATTGAATGAATGACTAAAAAGCTGTCTTAACAAAATCTTGGAAATTATACTTATCACTCATCCATTATTAGTTAAGAACTTTATAGTCTTCTTTATCTATAGAGTTCTTAATTTCTTCCTCTGAAAAGGCATAATACTAGTATTTAATTTTAATCTTCATATCTTTCAACCCCAGCACTCCCTTCCTTTAAATGAACAAAATTTAACAAAAATTTTCCTGATCAAATGGTTAGAGGAATGGAACTACCAATAAGACAATCCCTGGATTCTAATATTTTGATGTTTTCTAAGTATATTAATTGCAAAACACCAAATATAAGCACAAAATTTATAACCCAGGACAGTATATCTTTGGAGAAAATACCAAATACCATTTTTCAGTAATCTTTTTCAAATGTGAGTAAAAGAATAGTAAAGCAAATTACTGTCAGGGTAGCCACATGACAATATTCCAGAATGTGCATTTCTAGACAAGGAAAGATATGCCTTTCTAATATAAGCATGAGTGTTTTATATTGCCATTTTGAACATGGGTCTCTCTGTATAAGATGAATTCCCAATTTATTAGGGAATTGGATGCAAACACATACATTAAGGGAAGCAGAATAATATGCAGCATCGTACATAAAGATTTCTAATCAGACCAGAGGAGTCTTCTATCTCTCAACAGGATATGTGTGAGATGAATTTCTCACTTAACCATTTAAATAAATTACACTCTAGTCACCAGTGCTGGAAGGTAGGTTGGCTGACTTGATGGTCTAAGGCAAGAATGAATAATAATAATTCACATTTATAAAGGACTTTAGAATATTAATTATTTAATCTATACTATATTGTATGCATGATAATTTAGAATTATTGTATGTGCTTCTTAGGCTAGAGAAGCTGACCTAAATCAATTAAAATCCATGCTAAAAGTGGAGTTTCTGGCCTCCAGGTTGGTGAGCAGTCCATTTTGCCTTGCCAATTCAGCCCTCGGGTTCTCTGACAGGTTAATTAACTTCTCTTGCTTTTAATTTGTCCTTAATATAGTGATAATAAGACTAACTTTACTATATTGTGCAAATTAATTGATTTTTTGAAATCACTTTAAAATCCATGAGAATATTAGTTGTAAATTTATCAATTGATTTTAAATGATAAATGATCATTTTTGTATCATTTATCAATAATAATAGTGACAGATATTGAATAATATATAAAATGATTAAAAAATTATTTTCATCCCTCAAAAAACAGAGCACTTGAAAATCCTACCTCCCTTCAGCCAGCCATGACTCAGTCATTGGAAAAGAGGCTATGATTCATTCCTTTGCACAACTACCCAAGCCAACATGCATTTCCCAGTACAATGGGTATACTGGCTATTCCTGACAGAGTGCTTTCTCATTTAGGGTTGTATTTTATTTTATTTTATTATTTTTTTATTCATTTTTAGAGAGAGAGAGAAAGGGTGAGAGAGAGACAGAGAGGGAGAGAGAGAGGAGAGAGAGACAGAGAGAGAAGGTGGGGAGGAGCTAGAAGCATCAACTCCCATATGTGCCTTGACCAAGCAAGCCCAGGGTTTCGAACCGGCAACCTCAGCATTTTCAGGTCGATGCTTTATCCACTGCGCCACCACAGGTCAGGCCTAGGGTTGTATTTTAAATATGTGTATAATATCCCAACTTGCAGCATACTCTGATGCAATCTGGAGAATAAGTTGTATGAGAAAATGACACAATTTACTTGATTTATATTTTACAGTGCCCTGACCAGAACTGCAAAACATTTACTTAAGCACTAATATCTTATTAAGTGTTATTGCAGTTTAATTATAAATAAACATTGTATGATAAGATTTCATTTTCAATGAAAATGCTAACAACATTGTAGATATTAAAGAATTATTTCATTTATGCCTACTTTCCTAAATGAGTTTTTCTGCATAATAGTTCTATAAAACATGTTGACTTGGTTCAAAAAAATACAAGTTATTTCATCTTAAAACTACAAATAAATAATTTAAGTACTTTTATTTCACACATGAACCCAAAGTTGAAGCTCCAAAGCCATATAAACCTAGAATTATATGGTGATAAAATGTTGGTGCTTAGTACAAGAAATGAAATACTAAACCTTAAAATGTGTCTGATGGATGGTTTGTAGCCATCTTCAATCAAAACTCAATACTCATTGATTTTTTCCCCAAAACAGGAGCCCCAGCTCCCCTCTAACTGCCCTCTCTAATGTAGTACTCTTCCCCTATCACCCAATCTCCACATTTTTCCCAGCCAGAAGTATAGACTTAAAACAGCACAATATTTAAAAAGGCATGAATTCCATTGAACTTAAGAGACAAATTTAGTTCCTGGCTTGAAAAGGAAATAGCTGTAATTAGAATGTGCCAAAAAATTATACCTCTCCATGACCCCATCCCCAGAATGCCAGCATATCCCAGTAAAGAAAAATCCTGAAATCCAGGTCAGTTACAGTCTCCTAGCTTTTGATACCTATCAGGATCCCACTTAATCTACCCATATCTCTTCTGCAATAGCCTCCTAATTACAGAGATGTGTGTGTGTGTGTGTGTGTGATGTGTGTATATATGTGTATATCCTACTTCAACCTACCTAGCAAACATACAACTTTCTACCTAACAACAGAAATACACTGCATTATAAGATATATTGTTTTATCTTGTGCAGTTATACATTTTATCATTGCCCTTATTTTATAGACTAAGATACAACTATTTTCCTATTTAGGCTTTCAAAATAGTTAAACATCATTTATATGTGCTTTTTTGACATTACCTTTAAGTAAAGACACTTTTCTATTCAGAGGCAAGGAGATTAACCAACAAATAAAAATAATGGAATGAAGCAAATTAAGATTATTCTAAATCAGCAACTTTGTGACAATTTGCATACAGTAGTAAATTAAAGAATTTTATAATTACTCAAAGTATCTAATTTAACTTAAAACATCAAGTTTAGTACCCATTAAGATGGTTATTAGCCTGACCAGGCGGTGGTGCAGTGGATAGAGCCTCAGACTGGGATGGGGAAGATACAGGTTAGAAACCTCCAGGTCGCTGGCTTGAGTACAAGCTCATCTGTGGCTTGAGCATGAGCTCACCAGCTTGAGCGTGGGGTCGCTGGCTTGAACATGGAATCATAGACATTACTCCATGGTTGCTAGCTTGAGCCCAAAGGTCACTGGCTTGAAGCCCAAGGTCGCTGGCTTGAGCAAGGGATCACTCGCTCTGCTGTAGCTCCCTGGTCAAGGCACATATGAGAAAGCAATCAGTGAGCAACTAAGGTGGTGCAATGAAGAATTGATGCTTCTCATCTCTCCCCTTCCTATCTGTCCCTATATATCCCTCTCTCTGACTCTCTCTGACTCTCTCTGTCTCTGTCACACACACAAAAAAGATGGTTATTATTTTTAAAAAGGTGAGAAATACCATATGTTGGCAAGGATGTGGAAAATTGGAACCCTCATTGTACATTGCTGGTGGAAATATAAAATGGTGTGGCCACTGTGAAAAAACAGGGTAAGTAAGGAAACAAAGAGATATGTATATACCAATGTTCACAGCAGCATTGTTCCCCATAGACAAAGGTCCCCAATGCCCATGGCAATATCCATCAACAGATGAATAGACAAAATGTGGTATATACATTCAATGAAATATTATTCACCCATAAAAGAGAATGAAATTCTGATATATGAGTAAACTGTGAAAACATTAAGCTAAATGAAGTAATTATGCTAAATGAAATAAATCAGACAAAAAAAGAACAAAAATTGTATGATTCCACTTACATGAGGTTCTAGAGGTCCTATAACAGGCACATTCACAGAGCCAGAAAGCAGAAATTTCCAGGGGCTAGCCTAAGGGTGAATAAAGAGTTATTACTTACTGGGTGCAACGTTTCTGCTTGAAATGCATAGTGATGATGGGTGTATAGCATTGTAACATAATGTCACTGAATTTTACACTAAAAAAATTAATAAAATGACAAATTATATGTTATGTATATTTATTTTACCACAAAAAAAAGGAGATGACGTCAGAGTAATGGTGGGGTAGGAAGCGATACCGATAAATCTCCCCCAAAACTCAACAAGATCTTCAACCAGAAATAGAAAAACCTATACTTGGAGCTTCCAGATGTTTTGCAATACACCCAAAGGTATGATTAAGTGAAAAATTGGCTAAATATATAACCAAATCCCGAAGGAAATAGGGAGTAAGAAATGCTCCGCCTTCCTCACTAACCTAAACAGGGCGGCTTTCTCTGGTAACTGTGAATATAGAAACTGAGGCGGGCAAAGGGGGTAAATAGATCCAGGCCGCCGCGGCACAAACGGCCGAACCAGGCTGTGGCACGAAGATCCAAGCCGAGGAAAATCTGATCCTGTGGCAACCCGGGCAATACAAGCTAACACTCGCACCAAACCCAAACAAAGAAAGACAAGCGGAGCGGCCATTTTACCCGGTCTCCTGGTCGGTGCGCAGTTAGTGGGCGAGAATTTCTTCCTAGGCCCCGAGAGTGGGTGCCCGTGTTGCCCCACGGAGAGGCAGGGTCAGAGGCCTTTCGGTGGGCCGAGGGCAGAGTCTCTGGGCAGCCCCAGCGCCCTGGGAAAGCCACGCACGGGAGGGAGTGAGAACTATTTCCAACGGTGAAGATTTTCCGTGCTGGAGGGTGTTTCACTCAGAGGGAAACGCGGCCGGCCTCATATCCTGGTTTGCACGCGCAGATAAGGAGTGAGCAATTCCTCCAAGTGCCTCGGCTGTGCGCGCCCGTGTTATCGCACAGAGGGGCAGAGTCAGGGGCCTTTGTGTGGGCCAAAGCGGAATCTCGAGCCGCCCCAGCGCCCTGCAAAAGCCGCGCATGGGGACGGAGCGAGACTCAATTCCAATGCTGCAACTTTTCCCTGCGGTTGGGGGTTTCACTCAGAGCGTGAGACTGCTGGCCGGATATCCTGGTCGCAGTGAGTGAGAGTTTCCTCCAAGCACCCTGAAAGTGGGCGCCCGCTTGTGTTACCAGACAGAGTGGCAGAGCCAGAGGTCTTTGAGTGGGCAGAAAGCCCGCCTGATTATGCTAGCAGCTCTGACTGACTGAGCCTTACCCAGAGCCCTGTGCTGAGTGGAAATAGAGTGGGGAGTTGCCAGCTCTTTGAGCCTCTTACTATCCAGGCAGGGGCAGCAGCAACCCCATAGCTGGATTATCAGGCTACTAATTGAGGAAGGAAAGACTAGGAGAAAGGCTCCAGGAACACGGACTCTCTCACTGTCGGAGCCTATAAATGCTAATGAGCTTCGACTGCCAACGAGACTAAAGCACAATACATGACATTGCCATAGAGACTTATCAACTGCAAACCTCTACCTGAGCGTGCCAAAGGGGCAGAACCCGAGGTACAGAGTCACCGACCAGGAAGAGGGAGAGAAAAGAAAAAGCAAGATGATAACCTCTCAAAATCAAGAATAATCTGCAGACTTTATAACCTATCCCATTTTATTATATTTGTTCATTTGTTTCTCTTATCTTCATTCTTGATTTTTTTTTCCTCCTCCAATTTGACCGATTAACTCTCTACCAGTCTTAATCTCTCCTCTCCTTGAACTACACTACCCATAAGTGTTACATCTCCCATTATCTTTTCTCTTCTCTTCCTTTCTCTCTATGAGGGTTGCACTCTAAAACCCTTAACTCTCTCTCTCTCTCTCCTTTCTTTTTTCTTCTTTTAGTGGTTCCCTCTTTTTTTCTCTCTCTCTCTTTCTTTTCTCCCTCTATATTAGTTTCTTCCTTTCTCCTTTACATCTCCTCTCATTCAAACCTCAATAACAAACAAATTATATTATCTGGGACTCAAACCTATGTTTGTGGCATTTTGGGGGGTTTTTACTTCACCTTTTTAACTCACTAGCAGTGCTCCCATCCCTGGCTCTCCATATTATCTAGTTCTTGTTCCACTAAATACAATAGTAATTTTTTAATTTGTCCCCCATTTTTCCATTTTCCTCTTCTTCCTCTCATCATAACTCTTAGACAACCAACACCTAAAAGCAAATCATTTTATTCTTGACCCAAATTTTTTCCTTATTTGCTTTTTGTGGGTCCATACGCTCTTTTTTTTTCTTTTTTCTATTTTTTTTTTTGGCCCCTTTATTACTTTTCCCCAATTCAGGCCCTCCATCACAGACATTGTTTGTTATAATTCACAGTCCAACACAAGATTTTCTCAAAAAAGAGGGGAAAGGAGAGGAGAGGAAAAAAGGAGGGGGGAATAATTTCCTTTTTTAAAAAATTTTATTTTATTTTATTTTTCTTTATTTCATTATTAATTTTTCTAAAAAAAACAACTCTTTTCGATTTTTTATTTTTTTATATTTTTTTTACTTTTTATTCTTTATTAAATCTCATTAATACTATCAACAAAACCACCCTCAGATGCCATTAAGGAAGAGAAAATCGAATATCATGGATACAAAAGAAAGAGAGGTAACACAGCTAGATGAGGAAAAATCTATGGAGAAAAAGTTTAATATATTGGAAACCTTGGAGCTAAATGACAGAGAATTCAAGATAGAAATCCTAAAAATCCTCTGAGATATACAAGAAAACACAGAAAGGCAATTTAGGGAGCTCAGAAAACAACTCAATGAACACAAAGAATATATGTCCAAGGAAATTGAAACTATAAAAACAAATCAAACAGAGATGAAAAACTCAATTCACGAGCTGAAAAATGAAGTAACAAGCTTAGCTAATAGAACAGGTCAGATAGAAGAGAGGATTAGTGAAATAGAAGACAGCAACTTGAGGCACAACAGAGAGAAGAAGAAAGAGACTCAAAAATTAAAAAAAATGAGATAGCCCTACAAGAATTATCTGACTCCATCAAAAAGAATAACATAAGAATAATAGGTATATCAGAGGGAGAAGAGAGAGAAAATGGAATGGAGAACATACTCAAACAAATAATAGATGAGAACTTCCCAAGCCTGTGGAAAGAACTAAAGCCTCAAGTTCAAGAAGCAAACAGAACTCCAAGTTTTCTTAACCCCAACAAACCTACTCCAAGGCATATCATAATGAAATTGACACAAACCAACAGCAAAGAAAAAATTCTCAAGGCAGCCAGGGAAAAGAAGAATACAACATATAAAGGAAGGCCCATTAGATTATCATCAGATTTCTCAGCAGAAACTCTACAAGCTAGAAGAGAGTGGACCCCAATATTTAAAGTCCTGAAAGAGAGGAACTTTCAGCCAAGAATACTATACCCATCAAAGCTATCCTTCAAATACGAAGGAGAAATAAAAACATTCACAGATACAGAAAAGATGAGGGAATTTATCATCAGAAAACCCCCACTCCAGGAATTACTAAAGGGGGTTCTCCAATCAGATACAAAGAACAAAAAAAAACAGAGCCACAAGTAAAAGCTCCAAGAAGAACACAATAAAACCAAATTTAAACTGTGACAACAACAAAAAGAAAGAGGGGGAGAAGATGGAGATTAACAGTAGCAAAGGACGATGGAGTGCAAAAGTACTCACAAAATAGTTCGCTACAATGAACAGGGTAGGGACCTTTTCATTACTCAAAGGTAACCACCATTGAAAAAACCACCACAGAAGCACATGAGATAAAAAAGATAGCAACAGAGGAAAGATGTATGAAATACAACCAAATAAAAGCAAAAGATAGAAAAACGAAAGAGAAGGATCAAACAAGACACAAAACTAACAGAAAGCAAGATATAAAATGGCAATAGGGAACTCACAAGTATCAATAATTACACTAAATGTAAACAGATTAAACTCACCAATAAAAAGGCACAGAGTAGAAGAATGGATTAAAAAAGAAAATCCAACTGTATGCTGCCTACAGGAAACTCATCTAAGTAACAAGGATAAAAACAAATTCAAAGTTAAAGGCTGGAAAACAATACTCCAAGCAAATAACATCCAAAAAAAAGCAGGTGTAGCAATACTCATATCAGATAATGCTGACTACAAGACAGGAAAAGTACTCAGAGACAAAAATGGCCATTTCATAATGGCTAAGGGGACACTGAATCAAGAAGACATAACAATTCTTAATATATATGCACCAAACCAAGGAGCACCAAAATATATAAGACAGCTATTTATTGATCTTAAAACAAAAACTGACAAAAATAGAATCATACTTGGAGACCTCAATACACCGCTGACGGCTCTAGATCGGTCATCCAAACAGAGAATCAACAAAAACATAGTGGCCTTAAACAAAACACTAGAGCACCTGGATATGATAGACATCTACAGGACATTTCATCCCAAAGTGACTGAGTATACATTTTTCTCCAGTGTACATGGATCATTCTCAAGAATTGACTATATGTTGGGCCACAAAAACAACATCAGCAAATTCAGAAAAATTGAAGTTGTACCAAGCATATTTTCTGATCATAAAGCCTTGAAACTAGAATTCAACTGCAAAAAAGAGGAAAAAAATCCCACAAAAATGTGGAAACTAAACAACATACTTTTAAAAAATGAATGGGTCAAAGAAGAAATAAGTGCAGAGATCAAAAGATATATACAGACTAATGAAAATGACAATACGACATATCAGAATCTATGGGATGCAGCAAAAGCAGTGATAAGAGGGAAGTTCATATCGCTTCAGGCATATATGAACAAACAAGAGAGAGCCCAAGTGAACCACTTAACTTCCCACCTTAAGGAACTAGAAAAAGAAGAACAAAGACAACCCAAAACCAGCCGAAGAAAGGAGATAATAAAAATCAGAGCAGAAATAAATGAATTAGAGAACAGAAAAACTATAGAAAAAATTAATAGAACAAGAAGCTGGTTCTTTGAAAAGATCAACAAAATTGACAAACCCTTGGCAAGACTTACCAAGGAAAAAAGAGAAAGAACTCATATAAACAAAATCCAAAATGAAAGAGGAGAAATCACCACAGACACTGTAGATATACAAAGAATTATTGTAGAATACTATGAAAAACTTTATGCCACTAAATTCAACAACCTAGAAGAAATGGATAAATTCCTAGAAAAATACAACCTTCCTAGACTGAGTCAAGAAGAAGCAGAAAGCCTAAACAGACCTATCAGTAGAGAAGAAATAGAAAAAACCATTGAAAACCTCCCCAAAAATAAAAGTCCAGGCCCTGACGGCTATACCAGTGAATTTTATCAAACATTCAAAGAAGACTTGGTTCCTATTCTACTCAAAGTCTTTCAAAAAATTGAAGAAGAAGCAATACTTCCAAACACATTTTATGAGGCCAACATAACCCTCATACCAAAACCAGGCAAGGATGGCACAAAAAAAGAAAACTACAGACCAATATCTCTAATGAATACAGATGCTAAAATACTAAACAAAATACTAGCAAATCGAATACAACAACATATTAAAAAAATAATACATTATGATCAAGTGGGATTCATCCCAGAATCTCAAGGATGGTTCAACATACGTAAAACGGTTAATGTAATACACCATATCTACAAAACAAAGAACAAAAACCACATGATCTTATCAATAGACGCAGAAAAGGCTTTTGATAAAATACAACACAATTTTATGTTTAAGACTCTCAACAAAATGGGTATAGAAGGAAAATATCTCAACATGATAAAGGCCATATATGATAAACCATCAGCTAACATCATATTAAATGGCACTAAACTGAAGGCTTTCCCCCTTAAATCAGGAACAAGACAGGGTTGTCCACTCTCTCCACTCTTATTTAATGTGGTACTAGAGGTTCTAGCCAGAGCAATCAGACAAGAAAAAGAAATAAAAGGCATCCATATCGGAAAAGAAGAAGTAAAGGTATCACTTTTTGCAGATGATATGATCCTATACATCGAAAACCCCAAAGAATCCACAAAAAGACTACTAGAAACAATAAGCCAATACAGTAAGGTCGCAGGATACAAAATTAACATACAGAAGTCAATAGCCTTTCTATATGCCAACAATGAAACAACTGAGAAGGAACTCAAAAGAATAATCCCCTTCACGATTGCAACAAAAAAAATAAAATACTTAGGAATAAACATAACAAAGAATGTAAAGGACTTATATAATAAAAACTATAAACCATTGTTAAGGGAAATCGAAAAAGATATAATGAGATGGAAGAATATACCTTGTTCTTGGCTAGGAAGAATAAATATAATCAAGATGGCTATATTACCCAAAGCAATATACAAATTTAATGCAATTCCCATCAAACTTCCAATGACATTTTTTAAAGAAATAGAGCAAAAAATCATCAGATTTATATGGAACTATAAAAAATCCCGAATAGCCAAAGCAATCCTAAAGAAAAAGAATGAAGCTGGGGGCATAACAATACCTGACTTCAAACTCTATTATAGGGCCACGACAATCAAAAGAGCATGGTATTGGCAGAAAAATAGACACTCAGACCAATGGAACAGAATAGAAAGTCCAGAAATAAAACCACATATATATAGTCAAATAATTTTTGATAAAGGGGCCAACAACACACAATGGAGAAAAGAAAGCCTCTTCAATAAATGGTGCTGGGAAAACTGTAAAGCCACATGCAAAAGAATGAAACTGGACTACAGTCTCTCCCCCTGTACAAAAATTAACTCAAAATGGATCAAAGATCTAAACATAAGACCTGAAACAATTAAGTACATAGAAGAAGACATAGGTACTCAACTCATGGACCTGGGTTTTCAAGAGCATTTTATGAATTTGACTCCAATGGCAACAGAAGTGAAGGCAAAAATTAATGAATGGGACTACATCAGACTAAGAAGTTTTTGCTCAGCAAGAGAAACTGATAACAAAATAAACAGAAAGCCAACTAAATGAGAAATGATATTTTCAAACAACAGCTCAGATAAGGGCCTAATATCCAAAATATACAAAGAACTCATAAAACTCAACAACAAACAAACAATCCAATAAAAAAATGGGAAGAGGACATGAATAGACACTTCTCCCAGGAAGAAATACAAATGGCCAACAGATATATGAAAAGATGCTCATCTTCTTTAGCTATTAGAGAAATGCAAATCAAAACGGCAATGAGATACCACCTCACACCTGTTCGATTAGCTGTTATTAGCAAGTCAGGTAATAGCAAATGTTGGAGAGGCTGTGGAGAAAAAGGAACCCTCGTACACTGTTGGTGGGAATGTAAAGTAGTACAACCATTATGGAAGAAAGTATGGTGGTTCCTCAAAAAACTGAAAATAGAACTACCTTATGACCCAGCAATCCCTCTACTGGGTATATATCCCCAAAACTCAGAAACATTGATACGTAAAGACACATGCAGCCCCATGTTTATTGCAGCATTGTTCACAGTGGCCAGGACATGGAAACAACCAAAAAGCCCATCAATAGATGACTGGATAAAGAAGATGTGGTACATGTACACTATGGAATACTACTCAGCCATAAGAAATGATGACATCGGAACATTTACAGCAAAATGGTGGGATCTTGATAACATGATACGAAGCGAAATAAGTAAATCAGAAAAAAACAGGAACTGTATTATTCCATACGTAGGTGGGACCTAATAGTGAAACTAAGAGACATTGATAAGAGTGTGGTGGTTACGGGGGGGAGGGGGGAATGGGAGAGGGATAGGGGGTGGGGAGGGGCCCAAAGAAAACAAGATAGAAGGTGACAGAGGACAATCTGACTTTGGGTGGTGGGTATGCAACATAATTGAACGACAAGATAACCTGGACTTGTTATTTTTGAATATATGTATCCTGATTTATTAATGTCACCCCATTAAAAAAATAAAATTATAAAAAAAAAAGAATGAAAAAAGCTCGAGTATAATAGGAGTCATTTTATATTTGGTCAGAATTATTTGTTGCCAATTGACCAATTACATTTTTCATAACAACTAGGAGTTTTAATCTGTCTCCAATGTGTACATCTGTCTATATAAAATCCAATTTCAGAAAATGGGAAAAGGTGTACACAGCATTCTAATTTATTAGATGAGGGAGTAAACATAGAATTTACCTTTGTAATTTTGTTGAAGTTTACAGCAAAATGTCCTTCAGGTTTATTAAACTCTAATCATTTTCTTGAAAGATTAGCAGCAATTATCATTAAGGTTTAAGCATTTAACTGTGACTGTGCAATAAATCTTATTAAAATAACTGAAACATACTTTTCTCGCATGTGGCAACCCATCTCTGAATCATAACCATCTGTAAGTGGTGATTGCCTGGTGCACACAGATGGGAGTGAAACAACGATCAGGCTATATCATTCTTTCATCCTCACTTGCTACCAAACACTGAAATCTGAGTCAGACTATTTGCATTTGAAAGATTATATGATCATTATAATTAACAAATACTCATTGGCATTCTGATATAAAATGCAGAAGGCTACCTGATGGAAAATAACACTTGAATCGTGCAGCCTCTTTTTCTAATCTCTGACAGCCTATAAAAAAATTAGATGTTAACAATGGAGGAGCAGGTTTCAAGTTTTTATAGCACACAATTTCTTTACAGATTTAAAATAACAGAAGAGGAGGAACAAAATAATTTATTCTTTCTGGCTCATGGCACAGAATTAAGAGGTTCTTGGTCCATAACTTCAGGATTACAGTAAACTCTCACCAGCCCACGTCAGTGACGAAGGAGACCACCTGCGCACATTGCTTCTTCTTCACGGCAGGATAAAGCAGACCCATGTGACTCACACAGCACCTAACCATTAAATAAGAAAAAAGGAAGCCAAAAATCAATGAGATGAATTTCTTTCTAGATGTTGCCACATTTTGGCTAATAAGACCAACCTCTATTGCATTAATAATCAGAAGAGAAAGAGATTTGAGCACTGCATAATGACACAGCACTGAGTTTAGAATTGGACAAACCCCGCTTTCAAACATGAACTATCTACAGAACATGATTTCCAGACCAAATTACATAACTTTCTGAGCCTCAGTTCTCTCATCTCTAAATTAGAATAGGATTTATTCTCTCTCTTTCCCTCCTCCCACCTCTCTCTCTCTCTCTCTCTCTCTCTCTCTCTCTCTCTCTCATACACACATACACACACAGAGGGTTTCTGTAAGGCCTGAGTAAAATAATCTAAAAAGGAGTTTAGCACAGTGTCACATAAGGAACCTTCAATGCCATTTTGTTCAGTGAATAAATACTATGACAAGGGGTAACGATAGGGTGCCCTAACATCTAAGTAATTTTGTCTAAGAGGTCTTTTTCAATCTTGATTAACTTCAGAGTATCTCTTATTTTGCCAATAGTACATTTAGTAAAGTGTGACCTAGATAGACTCAGAGTGTAGAGGCTTAAATCCTGCTACCTCTACCTACTAGCTGTGTGATGTTGACAAGTTACGTAACTTTTCTGTGCTTCTCTTTATTCACCTATAAAGCAGGGAGAGTAGTAATGCTTTCAAATTTTTGTTTAGAAAAACAAATGGGTCAATATATTTAAATAGTTTGGCACAAGGTCAGGCATTTGTCACTGTCAATATATATCAATTAGTTGCTATACATATATGAACTGGTCCCCAGGGTAAACAGTGGAGAACAGACATAGTTCTTGATCTCCTTGAGCTTACAAGCTGCTGGAAGACAGACATTAAAAAACAAATACATGGCCCTGGCCGATTAGTTTGGTGAGAGGGTCCTCCTGAAACATCAACAGTGCAAATTTTATCCCTGGTTAGGACATATATGGGAGTAACCAAGCACAACTAAGTGGAACAAATAAATGCTGCTCTTTCTATCTCTATCTCTCTCTATCTATCTCTCTCTCTCTTTCTCTCTCCCTCCCCTTCCTCTATCTCTCTAAATTCAATCAATAAATTAAAAAATACACAATTGCAAAATGAAAAGAGGGAAATGAGAGAGGATCTCAGTATGATTAGGGCAGATCTCTCGATATTTGAGCTAATTATTTCATGTTAGGTTCTTCATCTGAAAGAGCTCAAACATGTTACCTGTGTGATGATTATTACAGGAAATACGTAAGTGTCATAATGTAAAGCCTTTAGTAAAGAGAAAAACATTGGTGCATGTTAGTTTCTTTCTTCCCTCTTGGCCATGGTATGTGATCATTTAGACAAGCACTTGTCTATTTAACTGTTTGTCTGAGATTATTATTGATATTATTTTTGCAGGGAAAAGTTTCTTAACCTCAAATGACCTCATCCTTAGAGATGCCAGATGTTAAGAATATTAAAATTATATTTAAGACAGTGTTACATTCAAATTAAGATGTATTTTATGCTAGATTACATTTTAAGAGACAGTCATCACATATTATATACACTTAGATATCAAATGACTGCATTTACATTTGAACCAAAATAAAAGATGAAAGTGGTTAATGAAGTTCTAATTCATTGCACTGAATTGTTTTAGCCTACTACATCCAAATTATTTTTTTAAATAACTACCATTAGAAAGGCTAATGCATTGCAGATGACTTCCCAAATATTTGTAATAGGTCACGTGAACACTGCTGTGGCATCTCAACAATTGACTATAATAGATTAAAAGGCAATGATAGTCTGTCTTAACATTTAAATAGATAATATTTCTATTAAATCTTTTTTTAAAAACCTTGATTAACACCAGAAATATTTCTCAGTTTACCAAAAGAAACCCTCATTAAGGAAATTTTCACTGAGTTACATACAATATGCTCATCTGTGCACCATGAACTTGTTTTTACTCTATATTCAAAGCTGTATGTTTATTTCTCTGTTCTAGTTCAGCTCTAAAAGCCAAAAATACGAAACAGATGTGGTGACTTTCTGTGTGGTATGAAGCACAATTATGCTTCTTTGAATTGCTTAGGCTAAACAGTTACCCTCCCTAGAGTATATCAAAACTGAGATTCCTTACAGCAGAGAATTCAGCTCACTACCTGTCAGGAACTGGAATCGACAGGCTCAGCTGGTTGATTGCAGCGGATGCTCTCTTACTATCCTCCCAACCAAAGTCTGCAAAACATAAAAAATATGCAGGGAAAACTTTAGCTAAATGGGTATGCAATCTTATCTTTGAAACGAGATTGAGCTGTTTACAGTGCATTTCAAGGTCCACTTTACATAGACCATATAACAGCTCTCAAAAAACAGGTCAGTTTGTCCTGCTTCTGAATTCATAGACAGCACCGGCAATCACCAAGGACAAATAAAGAAAAACCTTCCAAATCACTTATCAAAACCATGGTGTCTTTACACCTATGTCTACCAGATTAGCCTATATATAAAAAATGCAATTGTTGATTTTTCTTTTGCTGAGAATAGTTTAAAAACATGTGGAAATTGCTGTAATTGAAGAAAAAGCTTGAAATAAATGGTAATTTTGTTCTCAAAAAGAAACACTCTTCAGTCTGTGGGAGGTGAGGAAAGGAAGTTTCCTTTTCTTCTAAAATGGGTGAATGCTGAAAATAATGACATTCATAGAATTCTGCATTGATCTTGTCAGTTTACAACTTCAAAAGAATTTTAAAACAAAAGTTAGCAAGGGACATGTTCATATAGGAACATTTTGAGAATGCCATATTCTTGTGGGTCATAAGTTTTATACAAATAAGCAAACTGGAGTCTCATAAAAATGTTCCCTTTTCATTAAAGGGAACCATGTATCACCATTCATTCATTCAGCATTCATTTATGTAGGCAGAGATATTTGGTCTGCAAAATGTTAGGAAATTTTATTATCATCTAGGCCACATTTCAGACCAATTCTCAAACAGCAAGGCCTTCTCTAGTCTCCTCTTACCAATTTCATCAACCTTTCCAAACACCGCTCATGCAACACCTAGAGGGTAAGAGGGAACTTAATCAGGAAGACTTGCAACCTTAGCTCTTTGTCATGACAGATGCCTGGTGCTCTCTGGTCATTTTTAATTTTGTTTATATATTCTGATTATTTTATTCCTTCTAGAAACACTGAGGGTTGGAGAAACTGGTGTTTTTTCATCAACTTTTACTATGATTCAACACTGTGCAGGCTATCAACCCTGTATCCCAACTAACCTTCACTCTTGAGGCTTTCCAGTGTCCTGAGCAATTACTGAGAGGTCCCCTGTCTAAATGGATGGAGTTAAACAGGATCTAGCTTCCCTGAAGCATTAGAGGCAATAAAGCACAATGCAGTGGCTATATTCCATGGTTAATCATCATCTACATCAATGAGAAAGATAGCTGTCTAATTCCTGGAAACTGGTTTTATATGGTTATAACGCAAGCAGAGAATGGATTCATTTGACGGTTCGCTCTGCACTGACTCAGCTCATAGCTTTGGAGGGGCCAGATACTTTGGAGTAGAGACCAGAAAGACTGGTTCTGGAGCCTACTTTCAATCACCTCAGCACTTTTTCTGTCTCATATCTAAACCAAGGCTTTAAATTTAGATACAGATAACTTAATGTATTTTTTGTGTGTGTGGTTCCAGTTCAAGCAATAAAGTAAAATATTCTCTGATGGAAGGTACTTGGAGTACCTGCAAATGAACCATGAAGTCGGTAACTCCAAAGCCGTAAAACTGCATGTGTTTAAAGTGAGTTCTGTTAAAAATTCTAGATTTGGATTATGATTACTAAAGTATTCTATTTCCACCAGTTATGAGGAAAGTAACAATGACTCCTTAATCAAAGCCATCCTGTTTTAAGAGTCAGCAAAGTAGGGATAAAGCTTGCCTCAGTTTTTAGTGTACCCTATGAATATCACATCTCAAAAAATGTGAATACTTTAATTGCTGTTATTATAGGCAAGTGCAAAAAGTATACAGAAATCAAAGAGGAAAAGATTACTTATAGCAGTCAATAAAGAAAGACCTTATCTAAGATGCTACACTTAAACTGAGATTTGAGTCTGCTGGGGACCAAGACAGGCAGAGAGAGCACTAGAGATTGAGACAACAGCCTGTGCAAAAGTCCAGCACTCTGAAACCACACGAGAGCCTGGCATTTGTTAATAGAACTGAAATAAGGGAATGCAAGAGGTAAAGCAAGACAGCATGTCAGGGTGTGGAGTTTACCTTTCACACCAGGGAGTCTCACTTCATAAGGAGTGGTGTAATGTGATCACACAGTAAGCAGAGGTCATAAGCATCATTTTCATATACAAGCACCACCACAAATAATGCTCTCTGTGTATAAATATATAATCCTATATGTGCCTAGTTTGCATCACAACATTTAGGTGCATTTCTCTCAGAGAAGTTTGGAAACAGTAACTCGTCAATTGAACAGGCAAGGTCTAGAGAAACCATAGAAATATGTTGACTAGTTTCTACAGAAATCTCTAATTAGAGTAAATTTTAATTATTCAAGAATAAAATATGTTATTTGAATTGCAGGCATCTGAATTGTAGAATCTTTGATGTCTCTACTATATAAGCTATAAAAATAGTGTCTTTAAAACAGAAAAGAAAAAAAATATTTCAAATTGTTAAAAGGATAATTATTTAACATATTCTTTCCCACCCCCATAATAGTTTCTCCTAAAGTGTGTGGAATAATTTATATATAAATATGTAGATGTATACAAACTGAAATGCCAAACATTGAAAAGAAACTCAAATGAGTGGATATTTACATATGGAAGAGAGCCCTTAAAAAAGCTATGTTTTTGTGATAATGAGATGTTTTCCAAGCTCTCCTTCATGCTGGAAATTTATTCACAAAAAAAGCCTATATATTCATTAGACAATAAAGAAATTCAAAAGGGAGCCCTAGAAATCAGAAAAAAAACAGGTTATAACTTAAGAAATGGCTATTGAACCACCTCAGGTTCAGTGATGGGTCAAAGTATAATGAAAATTCTCAGGAAACAGAAGGTAATAAATTCTTCAGGGGTCCTGACCAGTTGGCTCAGCATTAGAGCGTTGGCTCAGTGCGTGGAAGTCCCAGGTTCGACACCCAACCAGGGCACATAGTAGAACTGCCCATCTGCTTCTCCATCCTTCCTCCTCTCCTCCTTCTCTAACCCTCTCTTCTTCTCCCGAAGTCAAGGCTCCAAGGATGCCAAATTGGCCCAGGCACTGAGGATGGCTCCACAGCCTCTGCCTCAGGCACTAGAATGACTCTAGTTGCAGGGGAGCAATGACCCAGATGGGCCGAGCATCGCCCCCCAGTGGGCATGCCAGGTGGATCCCAGTTGGGTGCATGCAGAAGTCTGTCCATCTGCCACCCCCCACTTCTCACTTCAGAAAAAAAAATACAAAAAAAGTTCTTCAGCTAACTATTCCTTCATTTGATATAGGGCACATACTGTCCCAATCCCAATCCCAGTGAAACTTTAAATAGATTTAAGCAAGTTTCCACTCTTTAGGTAGATTCTGAAGGAATCATAACTATTCATGTATAATTACAGAAAATGAAAAAAAAGAAAACTTTTTCTTCATAATGTTTAAAAATAGGTGCTTATGAATCAAAGAACTGAAAAATCTAAATACACTATTTGACAATGATGAAATGGAAACAACCATAAAACCTTTCCCCTCATAAAAATACAGAACCAGAAGACTTCAAGAGAGAATTCAAAAAAGGATTGATACCTAGCCTTATCAAACTCTTCCAAAAAATTGTAAAAGAGGTAATACTTCTTAATACTTGTTTTTAATGTAAGAGTAGGGGAGATAGTGAGGCAGATTTCCACATGAGCCCTCACTGGGGTACCATCATTAACCCCATCTGGGGCCAATGCTCAAATCAACAGAACAATCCTCAGAGCCCAAGCCAATGTTTGAAGCAATTGAGCCACTGGCTGTGGGAAGTGAGACAAGAGAAGGAGGAGGAGAGAAGCAGATGGTGGCCTCTTCTGTGTGCCTTGACCAACAATTGAACCCAAGACGTCTGCATGCTGGAACAATGCTCTATCCACTGAGCCACTAGCCAGGGCCTACTTCCTAATACATTTTATGAGGTCAACATAACCCTACTCCCAAAAGCTGTCAAAGATAACACAAGAGAAAAAAAACTCTACAGACTAATATTCTTAGTAATTACAGATGCAAAAATCCCAAACAAACTTCCAGCAAATTGAATATATAACACTAAATTTAAAAAATAATACATCATGATTGAGATTCATTCCAGTGGCACAAGGATAGTTCAACATATGCAAGTCAATCAATGTAATATACCATATTAACAAAACAAAGGATAAAATCATATGATCTTATCAATAGATGCAGAAAAAGTATTTGATAATATCAACATAATTTATGTTTAAAACACTCAATAAATTGAGTATAGAAGGAATGTACTCAACATAAAAAAGGCCATATATGACAGACTCTCAGCTAATATATTTAATGGTGAAAAACTAAAAGCTTTTCCTCTAATATCAGGAACAAGACAAGGATGCCCACTCTCACCACTCTTATTCAACATAGTACTAGAAGTTTTAGCCAGAGCATTCAGGCAAGAGAAAGAAATAAAAGGCATCCAAATTGGAAATGAAGAAGTAAAAGTGTCACTGTTTGCAGATAACATGATTCTTAATACAGAAAACCCTAAAAGCTTCTCCAAAAAATATTATTAAAAACAATTTTAAAAATTTAGTAAAGATATGAGATACAAAATCAATGTACAAAAATCCACTGCATTCTTATATATTCACAATAAAATTTCAGAAAAAGAAATTTTAGCCTGACCTGTGGTGGCGCAGTGGGATAAAGCGTCGACCTGGAACATTGAGGTCACCGGTTTGAAACCTTGGGCTTGCCTGGTCAAGGCACATATGGGAGTTGATGTTTCCTGCTTCTCCCTTCTTCTCTCTCTCTCTCTCTCTCTCTCTCTTTCTCTCTCACTACTCTCTCTCTAAAAATCAATAAAATAAAATAAAAAGAAATTTTAAAAAACCAATTCCTTTTGCAATTGCAACAACAACAAAATACCCAGGAATAAATGTAACAAAGGATATGAAGGACCTATATACTGAAAACTAGAAAGCATTATTTCAAAAGAGTGAAAAAGATGCAGTGAAATGGAAAGATATTTGTGTCCATGGATTGGAAGAATCAACACAGTTAAAATGTCCACAATACCCAAAGCATTATACAAATTTAATGCAATTCCCATCAAAATACCAATGTCATTTTTTAAAGAAATAGTATAAAAAATTATCAGATTTGTATGGAATCACAAAAGACCCTGAATAAACAAAGCAATCCTCAGAATAAAGAAAGAAGCCAAAAAAAATTTCAATCCGTAACTTCAAAGTATATTGCAGATAAATATAAATAAAACAGCATGGTATTAGCAGAAAAGCAGACACACAGACCAATGGAACAGAATTGAAATCCTAGAAATAAGACCACTTGTATATGGGCAAATAATTTTTGACAAAGAAGCCAAAAAAAAATAATGGAGAAAAAAAAGCCTCTTCAATAAATGGTACTGAGACAATCGGAAAGCCACATCATAGAGAACAAAACTAGACTACAGTTTGTCTCCATGTAAAAAAGTTAATTTAAATTGGACCAAAGATCTAAATATAAAATCTGAAGGGGAAAAAAAATTAAAAAAATAAAATAAATAAAATATATATATATATATATATATATATATGTATATATATCTCAAGAGAAGAGACAGGAAGGAAGATGAGAAGTATCAACTTATAGTTGTGAAACAATAAATTACATAGAAAAAAATATAGGTACTAAACTTATGTACTTTGGTCTTAGAGAAGATTTTGTAAATTTGACCCCAAAGGACAGGGAGATAAAAGCAAAAATAAACAAATGGGACTAATCAAACTAAAAAGCTTCAGCACAGCAGAAGAAATCACCAACAAAACAAATAGGCAACCAACTGAATGAGAAATATTTACAACAACAGCTTCAACGATGGGTTAATATAAAAAATATATAGAGAATACATACAATTCACACCAAACAAACAATCCAGTTAAAAAAAAAAAGGGCAGAGGACCTGAACAGAAACTTCTCCCAAGAAGATATGCAATGGCCAACAGATTTTTGAAAAGATGCTCAACAGCACTAGCGATTAAGAAAATGCAAATCACAACTACAATGAGATACCAACTCACGGTGATAGAATACTGTTATCAACAAAACAAGTAATAAGTGTTGGAGAAATGTTGTGAAGAAAAAGGAACCCTTATTCACTGCTGATGGGAATATAAACTGGTACAGCCACTATATGGAAAAAACATTCTGCTAGTTCCTCAAAAAATTAAAATCAGAGTTACCATATGACCCAGTAAAATCCCTCTTCTGAGCACTTACCCAAAAAACTCCAAAACATTTATCTGCAAAGATATATGAACCCCCATGTTTAGCACAGCATTATTCACAGTGGCCAAGACATGAAGACAACTGAAGTGTCCTTTGAATGAGGGTTAGATAACAAAGTTATGGAATATAAAGACTATAAAGTACTACTCAGCCATAAGAAAAGATAAAAAAGACTATAGAGTACTACTCAGCCATAAGAAAAGATGGAAGAGGGTGGGGATATTAAAAGGTAAAGGAAGCCAAATATGTGGTGACAGAGTATGGTTTGACTTTGGGTGGTGGACACACAATGCAATATACAGACTATGTATCATAGAAATGTGCTCTTGAAACCTAGATGATCTTATTAACCAATCCCACCCCAATAAATTTAATTCTAAAAAAGGAAAAATAGATGTTTATGATCCACAGAGCCCATGTAGAAAACAATGTAATTAATTTGTCTTCAAATTTGCCTGAGAACTACCATATTTTAAATTTTTAGCAATATGGAATCAATTGTCTTGTTAGCACAGTTTTGTCTTTTAAGACAGACTTCATATTATATAAGAAAAACAAGGAAAAATGGCTTTAAACCCTTACATTATTTCCAACAAGAAAAGTACACATATTATTTACAAAACTGTTAAAACTTATCTAAAAGCTATATTCAACTATCAGACTTAATTAGTCAAGCTTCTTTTAGTTAAAGGACAAAAACTCATCTCAAACCAGCTTAAAACAAGGCCCTCACTAGTTAGCTCAGTAGGTTAACAAAGTCATCCAGAAACAACAAGGTTGCAGTTCAATTCCCGGTCAAGGCACACACAGGAAGCAACCAATGAATGCACAACTGAGTGGAAAAACAAAGGGATGCTTCCCTTCTTCATCCCCAATCTCTCCCTTCCTTTCTCTATCTCTAAAAAAAAACAAACAAACAAAAAAAAAAAAAACAGGGCCCTGGACAGTTGGCTCGTGGTAGAGCTTCAACCCGGCATGTGAAGGAAGCCCCAGGTTCCATTCCCAGCCAGGGCACACAGGAGAAGCGCCCATCTGCTTCTCCACCACCCTTCCCCTTCTCCTTTCTCTCTCTCTCTCTCTCTCCCCCTCCTGCAGCCAAGGCTCCATTGGAGCAAAGTTGGCCCGGGTACTGAGGATGGCTCCATGGCCTCTGCCTCAGGTGCTAGACTGGCTCCAGCCACAATGGAGCAACACCCCAGATGGGCAGAGCATTGCCCCATAGTGGGCATGCTGGGTGGATCCTGGTCAGACACATGCGGGAGTCCATCTGAATGCCTCCCCGCTTCTAACTTCAGAAAACTGCAACAACAAAGAAAGAAAGAAAGAAAGAAAGAAAGAAAGAAAGAAAGAAAGAAAGAAAGAAAGAAAGAAAGAAAGAAAGAAAGAAAGAAAGAAAGAAAGAAAGAAAGAAAGAAATTAAGTACTGGCCAGATAGCTCAGTTGGTTGGAGCAGTTGGTTGGAGTGTAGAAGTTGCTGGTTCAATTCCCCAGTCAGGTACAAAAAAGGAGCAGCTCCAGTGCTGGGATTCAGCCAGTTGACACTGGTTTGGTAGAACCAATATCTAATTTTTTTGTTGAGTTCGGCAAATCAGTTGTTAAAATGGCACTTGAAATATTGGCTCTCTCTAAAGTGGATGCCTTGGCAGCAGCCCTATATTCCTTACTCTTTTTTAACATTCATCTGCACATCAGTGTATTTATTCTAAGTTCCCATCTAGAGTTCATTTCATCCATAGATGAAAAAAATTGCAAGTGAGGATGTCAATCAAGAAGCAATATGGGCCTGACCTGTGGTGGCGCAGTGGATAAAGTGTTGACCTGGAATGCTAAGGTTGCCGGTTCAAAACCCTGGCCTTGCCTGGTCAAGGCACATATGGGAGTTGAAGCTTCCTGCTCCTCCCCCCCTTCTCTCTCTCTCTCTCTCTCCCCCCTCTAAAATAAATAAAATAAAAATAATTAAAAAAAAAAAAAAGAAGCAATATGGGCCTGACCTGCCATGACGCAGTGGATAAAGTGACAACACGGCATGCTGAGGTCACTGGTTCAAAACCCTGGGCTTGCCTGGTCAAGGCACATAAGGGAGTTGATGCTTCCTGCTTTTCCCCTTCTTCCTCTCTCTCTCTCTTTCTTTCTACTCTCTCTCTAAAAATGCATAAATAAAATCTTTTAAAAAAAGCAATATGGAATATCTTAAATAACAGTTTTATTGTTTTTTCTCAGGTATTATTTAATATTTTATTAATATTTTTAAATTCCTGTAACAATTTACTTTTTGTACCTCTTTTATTTTTCTTATTTAAATATTAAACACATGAAATAATAGACTACCTTTTGGTATATCAATTATTTTACTTAAAATAGTCATTAGGGCAGAGAACCAGTTGTTAAATTATTTGAATCCCACCACTGAGCAGATTAATATTCCTGTCTCTCTCTCCCTGCCTGTCTCAAAAAATAAACAAACAACTTAAAAGTGTGTTCACAGACCCTGGCTGCTTGGCTCAGTGGTAGAGCGTCGGCCTAGCGTGCGGGAGTCTTGGGTTCGATTCCCGGCCAGGGCACACAGGAGAAACGCCCATCTGCTTCTCCACCCCTCCCCCTCTCCTTCCTCTCTGTCTCTCTCTTCCCCTCCTGCAGCCAAGGCTCCATTGGAGCAAAGTTGTCCTGGGCATTGAGGATGGCTCCATGGCCTCTGCCTCAGGTGCTAGAATGGATCTGGTCACAACAGAGCAATGCTCCAGATGGGCAGAGCATCGCCCCCTGGTGGGCATGCCGGGTGGATCCTGGTCAGGCACATGCAGGAGTCTGTCTGCCTCCCCGTTTCCAAATTCAGAGAAATACAAAAATAAAGTGTATCTGTTTTGGCTCTGTGTCGTTTTTATTGTCAAAAATGCCTTCCCTATGCCACTAATAGTTCCAAGAGGACTTTTGTTTTGTTTTGTTTTTTCTGGGGTTTTTTTTAGATTTTATTTATTGATTTTAGAGAGAGAGAAAGGCAGGGAGGAAGATCAGGAAACATCAACTCATAGCTGCTTCTCAAATGTGCCTTGACAAAGAAAGCCTGGGGCCTTGAACCAGTGACTTCAGCATTCCAGGTTGACACCTTATCCACTGCTCCACCACAGTCAGGCATTCAAGAGGACTTTCTATCAGTTTAGTAGCACAAATGAAAAGGTCATCTCTCTTTTCCAGTAGTTTCTGCTAAAGTCACAAAACTGACTTGGATTCAGCTTGAGTAACACACCCAGCTTTGAATTGTTTGTTCTGTCCTAGGGTGTGTGGTAACTGGTTGCCAAGACTTGGTTCCCATGGTCATACTGGAGCCATGCTGAGTTCAGTCCACCTGGGTTACAGTGAGCAAGAATGAAGAATGAATATTCCTCCCCAAGGACACAATAAATAGAAAATTACATATTTTTCACTGAATAGATAAAATATCATCATTTTTAATAAAATGATATGTTATTTAAGTAAATTACACTATCTGAAAAGATAAGTGCTATATTGTGTTTTGTTCTGGCCAATCCTCTAAAGCCAAATGGAAATATAGCAATTCATGTATTGCTAGCAAAACTGAGAATATTTCTTGGCTTCTGATCCATTCCATACTTTCTTCCTTTCTTTTTATTTAGATCCAATGAAATTAAAAATTATTTTCAGCCTGACCTGTGGTGGCGCAGTGGATAAAGCGTCAACCTGGAAATGCTGAGGTTGCCGGTTCGAAACCCTGGGCTTGCCTGGTCAAGGCATATATGGGAGTTGATGCTTTCTGCTCCTCCCCCCTTCTCTCTCTCTCTCTCTCTCTCTCTCTCTCTCTCTCTCTCTCCCCCCTCTCTATAATGAATAAATCTTTAAAAAACTATATTTTCAAGGCAGTCTATTGTAGATGGGTGGAGACAAAAGTTACTGTAGGTAACTATATATAAATATATTAACAGGTATCCTGGAATTTTATGTAATAGCAGGGACAGTTATAAGGGCCAGCAATAAAGCCCAATAAGCAAGAAAATAGAGAAATAACATCAATTAAAAGTACCAGGAAGTCAAAAAATCAGGAAGGTAGGACTAGAAAGACAGGCTTCAGAACCTGAGAATTCAGAGGTTTAATAAAGACTACTGTAGGAAACAGGATATTGTGGTTCTAAAAAAGAGGATGTTCTTTGCAGTCTTTTTAAATTGCTGTTGAATGCTAAATATTGAAAAATAAGGTCTCATTCTCACACTCTTGCCCCCTCCTCTCTCTTTCTCACCCTCTCCTTTATCTCCTCCTCTCTCCCAAAAAGGCCCTAAAAAATAAAAAAGAATAAGATAATAGAAAAAAGAAAAACAGGTCTCACCAACTGAAGGTATATTTCCATTTAGAGGTATCAATAGGGTTCCCCATGTGCCCCCTTGATCCCATTTGAAGAAAATGAAGAGGGCTAGGGGTTCACAAGCATTAAATAGATGCAACCAGATGGCCTAAACAAATCAACCCTAATTATGAACAATCATGGGATCATTGCCTCAAATTAAAAAAAAAAAAATCTCCTTTTAATGCATTACTATTTCTGGCACCTAGAAAGATTTGATTAAAAGCCACATGGATTGATACTACTATGAATCATAAGAGAATGCAGCATGGCCAGAGTTATTTGCACTCTCAATTGGCATAACTGTGGGTTTTCTCAATAATCACCCTCTCTAGAAGATTTGGGGGTGATATATGTTGATTCATATATCAGAAATTAAATAGGAGAAGTGAGTAAAACAATGGTATTGAAAACTGAGAATTTTATTTAATCCTCTGGCTGTTATAAACCTTGAGATAGCATACAATACGTACCAATGATGAGTTCATGGCAATACACAATGTCCTCAAATGGCATCATTTTGTTTAAAGTTGTTTTATTATAATGTTGATGGAATACTCTAGGAACTTTAACTCCAGAGGTGGATTAAGGTCAGTTGATACCTCAGGTGGGCGCAGAAAAATATATTGGGCCCTTAAAAAAAAGAGAGAAAAACAGGGAAAATAAAAATACATGTTAACCACATTTTTTAATAAATAAAAAATATTATGTACTATATATTAATGTTAAAATTGCACATCTAAAACCAAACTTGGTGTCATTAGAAAAAAGTGTAAAGTTAGGGTTTTGCAGGGCCGTTCAGAAGTCGGGACCCAAGGCATGAACCCGGTGTGCCCACCAATAAATCCACCCCTGCTTAACTCTTATTTATATCAATTAGCCTATGGTAAAATTGGATTTTCTATATATGGCTTCACAACACAATCAAGAACCTATTGATGATGTTAAGTAAGGACTTATTGTACCAATTTAAAGTGATTTATTAATTTCAGTAAACATTTACAGAGCATCTGTAACATTCCAGTCACTGTGCTAAATATTAACATATTATGCATACATACAAACAAATTGCCAAGTAACATGAGCAATGTTATTCACAAATAAGTAAAAATGTGATAGTAGCTACAAAGGAACATAAGAGAATACTTGCCAACATTTGAAATATGTGTAAGTAGGCACTTGTCCACTTGGAAAAGGGTATTGCTGACAGAAGAAACAGCATTCATGATGACATGAAGGGCATAATATATTCAATAAATAAACAGAGTTCAGTATTAATAAAGCACAAGTGTGAGGTGAAGATCAGATTGCAAGGAGCAACATAGACCAATCTAATTTTGTTTAAATTTTACACTCAATAAGTCATTAGGTCTTTTCTTAAAATCAGTGAAGATGATCTCCTCATATTTAATTTTTGATTAGTATAACTGCTGCATCAGTGTGGAAGGAGGACCAGGATTGATGAGAGGAAGGTAAGATTTTGGTGACCAATTTTGAATAATTGTGGAAAGAGTGGAAACAATTTATAATATATCCAAGATTTCTAACTTTGGAAACTATGAAGAAAGAAAACCAATGACTAAATTTAAGGTTATAAGAGGTGGGGCACTTTATCTGAAACTGATAACTCCACCAAATCCATATTCTTATGCCGTTTAGTCATACCAGTGTGCCATGTTTCCCAAATTCCTTTGAAGTTAGCTGGATCCTAAACAAGCAGATTTTTAAAGTACTTCTCATATATTAAAAGCAATTGAATATGGACTTAGAAATTTGGAGCTCAGGAGAAATGTCATGCTTGGAGATAGGACTAAGAACCATTACTATATGTTTCAAAAGCCATGAGAATGAGAACTTCCTTGAGACCAACACATTAGACTTAGTCCATTGCATTATTCCTATAAAACTATATCTAAGATTATGAAATGGTAAAAGTATACATGGATACATGATATTGGAAAACAACAGTAAATAAAATCTAATATTATCATGTCTCTATCACATGTGATCAGATGCACAAAACAAAAAGGGCAAGACAGGAAATGGCTAGTGTTACTCTATTCCCACCTACAGTCACATAGCACATATGTAGTGATAATTTTCTCCACTATGAGTACCAACTAAATAAAAATCTCAGATACTATCATTGTATTGGTTTACATCCCACCATTTTGCAAAATGAATTTGAGGCATTCCGAGTATTACATTTTGCAACATATAAAAATTTACCCCACTGTTGAAGAACTAGCTGAACCTATATAAAAATATATGTGTAAACAGTACAGAATATGTTACACTTTCATATTTAAAATGTTTAGAATATGCATTAATCCATTTCTTAACTAATCTGAGACTTACGGAAAAAAAAAGAAAAGTGGGGTAAAATATTAAAGTGCAATTTCTAAAGGAAAAGAAACACCATTCTACCAAGATTTAGAAATGTTTCCATTAATTCTATGCAGGCTATTTTAGTCTAACTATAAAGATTAAATAGTTTGTGTTCAGGCAGCTTTTTTTTATTATTATTACTGTGATCTAAGAACTAAAAATCCCCAAGTAGTGACAAACTACTACTCACATCAAAATAATATTAACACTATACCAGAAATTGTTCCATGAAAATTATAAAAATATGGGGAGTGGAGGAAATACTTGCACATTAAACATCCTTTGCTTTATTCTTTATTCAAGTATTTCCCATCTAAGTTCTGACTGAGTTTTTTTCCTCTTAGTTTCAAAGAGCCTGCAGGCAACAATTTATAAGGTGTCTGAATTATTTATTTTAAAAATTAAAGGCATCTGAGGCATCTCCTATATTTTATAGACTTTGAATGGATCAGTGGCAACTACTAGAAATGTAGACTCAATGATCCTGTAAACCCAAATGGCCATTCTGTACCCAAATGAAAAATGTCACGTGAGCCCTTTTGCCTTGGAAAATCTACCCCAGAACTGGCTTATTTATGGTAATTACATGTTTTAGTCACTAATAAATCTTACAACCGTAATCTATAAAGAAATAGTTTTTCTTTTCTTTTTTTTTTTTTTTTCTGTATTTTTCTGAAGCCGGAAACGGAGAGAGACAGTCAGACAGACTCCCGCATGCGCCGCACCGGGATCCACCGGGCACGCCCACCAGGGGGCAACGCTCTGCCCACCAGGTGGCGATGCTCTGTCCCTCCGGGGGCGTCGCTCTCTTGCGACCAGAGCCACTCTAGTGCCTGGGGCAGAGGCCGAGGAGCCATCCCCAGTGCCCGGGCCATCTTTGCCCCAATGGAGCCTCGGCTGCGGGAGGGGAAGAGAGAGACAGAGAGGAAGGAGAGGGGGAGGGGTGGAGAAGCAGATGGGCGCTTCTCCTGTGTGCCCTGGCCGGGAATCGAACCTGGGACTTCTGCACGCCAGGCCGACGCTCTACCACTGAGCCAACCAGCCAGGGCTAAAGAAATAGTTTCTTATATTAAGTTATTAAAGTCAATAATGGCTGTGAGGTGAGCCACTTAGAATATAGTCTGCAAATTCAGCTCTATTAAGTAAGTCTTTTAAGAACATTTTTCACTTAACAACAAAAGGAACAGTACTTCAGTTTAGATTTCATTTCCTTATGGAACACATTCTAGTGGTAACATGACTATTTTGTGACTCTGAAATGCAATAATTAAAACATAATCTGTTCCTGAAGAACTCTAAATTTGAGGCACATAATTGGGATATCTTAAACTAAATTATGCAAAGAGTAAAGCCAAACCTTTTCTGAAAAATAAAATTAATTCATGCACCTACAATATTTGTATGACATCAGAACATAACTTAAACATAACACCTAGCTGCAGACTCACCAAATCATTTACATCTTCAAATTTAAGTACATCTAAACCACATACATGAATTTTTTTTTAATTTTTTGGAAAGTACAATTTGATTCTTCACATCTTTTTAAATATTTATAGTTCAAGATGGCAGGTTGTACACATTCATTTCCCCTCCTCCCTAAACTCACATTAAAATAATAGAAATATAAATAAAAGGGAATAGACCATGAAACTACAGAAAGTAGAAATTGGAACAATCAGTAAACCAGAAAATTTTAGCAAATTTGAACCAAAAGGTGGATATGAATGAATGTGCTCTATTTTATGTATCTACTCTACTGTTATTACAAACTTCAACTGTGTCCAGGTTATTATGTTGTTGTTGTCATTATTATTGGTATTGCCTCTCTAGCTATTCTGTTGTTACAAACAATAGTGCTCTGAATACTCTTGTACACCAATGCTCATGTGTAAGAGCTCCTCTGTGGTATATGCCTACAGGTGGACTGGCTGTATCATAGGGTAGATACACTTACCTTTACTAGAAATGCTCTTTTTCAAACTGACCATACCAATTTACACACACTTCAGCATATATGAATCTTAGTGCTCCACATCCTCTTCAAAATTGGTAATCTCCCATTTTAAGTTTTTGCATATCTGGTGGTTATAAAGTAGTATATCATTATAGTGTTACATTTCCTTGATTTTTGTGAGATTGTAAAATATTTCATATTTTTATGTTTTATTTCTCTTTTTCCCCTGTGATTCATTCATGTTTTCTGTCCACTTTTCTATTAGGTTATTTTTCCATTTTTTGTATTCATATAGTTGGAGAAATAATTTTGATAGTTGTATATATTTCAACTACCTTTTCATAATTTGTAGTATATCTTTTGATGAGGAAATAATCTTTTCTTTTTAATTTATTGTGTTTACATAGATTCTAGTGTCCCCCCGAATGCATCCCCCCTCCCCCGTGTTTCCCACAACATCCTCATTTCCCCCCTCCCTGCAATGCCCTCCTCCTTTCCCTCTAAAATTTGCTTTTCTGCTCTCTATAACGTTGTGTTATGTGTGTATAATTTCACCAATTTCTTTCCATTTTCTGATCCCTTCCTATCATCCCTTTCCCTCTATCTGCTTTCCCTATGGACCCTTTGATTTAGCCTCTGTCTCTATTATGTTCCTCAGTTCATATTGTTTATTGGATTCCTCAAATGAGTGAGGTCATATGATATTTCTCTTTCTCTGCATGGCTTATTTCACTTAACATAATAGTTTCCAGGTCCATTATTGTTGTCGCAAAAAGTAATATTTCAATCTTTTTAATGTCCCCATAGTATTTCATTGTGTATATGTACCACAGATATTAGCAATTGTAAACAATGCTGCTGTAAACATGGGGTTGCATTTCTTCTTTTGCATCATTGATGTGGTGTTCTGGGGATATATTCCTAAAAGTGGGATGGCAGGGTCAAAAGGCATATCCATTTTTAATTTTTTGAGGAATCTGCATTCTGTTTTCAACAGTGGCTAAACCAGTCTGCATTCCCACCAACATTGCAGGAGGGTTCCCCTTTCTCCACATCCTCACCAGCAACTATCGTGTGTTGTTTTGTTAATGAACGCCACTCTAACTGGTGTGAAGTTATCTCTCATTGTGGTTTTAATTTGCACGTTTCTAATAATTAGTGATGTTGAGCATTTTTTCATCTGCCTGTTGGCCATCTGCATGTCCTCTTTGGAGAAGTGTCTATTCATTTATTTCACTCATTTTTTATTGAATTGTTTACCATCCTGGTGTTGACTTTTACAAGTTTTTTATAAATTTTTGTTATTAACCCCTTATCAGATATATTGTCGAATAACTTCTCCTGTTGTGTGGTTTGTCTTTTTGTTCTGTTCATATTGTCTTTAGCTGTACAAAAGATTTTAATTTGATATAGTCCCATTTCTTTATCCTGTCCTTTATTTCCCTTGCCTGTGGAGATAAATCAGCAAATATATTGCTATGAGTGATGTCAGAGAGCTTACTGTCTATGTTTTCTTCTAAGATGCTTATGGTTTCATGACTTAAATTTAAGTCTTTTATGAATTTTGAGTTTATTTTTGTGAATGGTGTAAGTTGGTGGTCTAGTTTCATTTTTAGGAGGTACCTGTCCAATGTTCCCATCACTATTTGTTAAAGAGACTGTCTTTACTTCATTGTATGTTAATCAAATATCTGTAAAGGTGCGATTTTATTTCTGGGTTCTTTGTTCTGTTCCATTGATCCATATGCTTGTTCTTATGCCAGTACCAGGGTGTTTTGAGTACAATGGCCTTATAGTATAAGTTGATATCAGAAAGTGTGATACCACTCACTTTATTCTTCTTTTTCAAAATTGCTAAGCCTATTCGTGTTCTTTTTTTGGTTCCATATGAATTTTCAAAATACTTGTTCTATATCCTTGAAGTATGTCATTGGTATTTTAATTGGTATTGCATTGAATTTATAAATTGCTTTGGGTAACATAGAAATTTTAATGATGTTTATTCTTCCTATCCATGAACACGGTATATGCTTCCACTTGTTTGTATCTTCCTTGATTTCGTTTAGCAATGTTTTATAATTTTCTGAGTACAAGTCTTTCACCTCCTTGGTTAAATTTATTCCTAGGTACTTTATTTTTTTGTTGTTATAATAGTAAAGGGGATTGTTTTCTAACTTCTCTTTCAGACAGATCATTGTTGGTATATAAAAATGCCACTGATTTATGAACATTAATTTTATATCCTGACACCTTGCTTAATTCATTTATCAGGTTCAGTAGTTTTTTTACTGATACTTTAGGGTTTTCTATGTACAGTATCATATCATCAGCAAATAATGATAGTTTTACTTCTTCTTTTCCAATTTGGATGCTTTTTCTTTCTTTTTCTTGTCTGATTGCTGTGGCTAGGACTTCCAGAACTATGTTAAATAAGAGTGGTGCCTTGTTTCTGATCTTAAAGGGGTTGCTTTTAATTTTTGTCCATTGAATATGATGTTGGCCATGTGTTTGTCATAGATGGACTTTATCATGTTAAGGTATGTTCCCTGTATTTCCACTTTGCTGAGGGTTTTAATCATAAATGGCTGGTGGGTTTTATCAAATGCTTTTTCTGCATTTATTGATATTATCATGTGCTTTTTCTTCCTCCTTTTGTTTATGTCATGAATCACATTGATTGATTTGCGAATATTGTGCCAGCCTTGCCTCCCCAGAATAAATCCCACTTGATCATGATGTATGATTTTTTTCATGTATTGCTGGATCCAGTTTGCTAATATTTTGTTGAGAATTTTAGCATCTAAATTTATCAAGGATATTGGCCTATAGTTTTCTTTCTTTGTAGTGTCTTTGCCTGGTTTTGGAATGAGATAATGCTCGCCTCATCAAAGGAGCTTGGAAGTTCTCCCTCCTCTTGAATTTTTTGAAATAGCTTGAGAAAGATAGGAGTTAGTTCTTCTTTGAATGTTTGGTAGAATTCGCCTGTGAAACCATCTGGACCAGGGCTTTTTTTTGTTGGGAGACTTGATAACAGTTTCAATCTCATTTGTTGTAATCAGTTTATTCAGGTTTTCTGAGTCTTCTAGATTGATTTTTGAGAGATTATATTTTTCAAGGAATTTGTCCAATTCATGTCAGTTGTTTAATCTTTTTGCATATAGCTCTTTATAGTATTTTCTACAATCCTTTGTATTTCTGCTGTGTCAGTTGTTACTTCTCTACTCTCATTTCTAATTTTATTTATTTGAGTCCTTTCTCTTTTTTTCTTGGTGAGTCTGGTTAAAGGTTCATCTATTCTGTTTACCTTTTCAAAGAACCAGCTCTTGGTTTCATTGATCCTCTATATTTTTTTAGACTCTGTGTCATTTATTTCCACTGTGAACTTTATTATTTCCTCCTTCTACTTCCTCTATGCTTCACTTGCTGTTCTTTTTCTTTTAGGTGCTGGTGTTGAGCTTTTTCTAGCTTCTTAAGGTATGCCTGAAATGTTATGAACTTCACTCTCAGGATTGCTTTTGCTGTGTCCTACAAATTTTGAGTTGTTGTATGTTTATTTTCATTTGATTCAAGAAAATTTTTTTATTTCTTCCTTGATCTCATTGTTGACCCATTTGTTATTTAATAACATGCTGTTTAGTTTCCAAGTATTTGAGATTTTTCAGTCTTTCTATTGTGGTTGAGTTCTAGTTTCATGACATTGTGGTCAGAAAAGATGCTTAATATGATTTCAATCTTCTTAAATTTGTTGAGGCTCATTTTATGACCTAACATGTGGTCTATCCTAGAGAATGTATCATAAGCTCTTGAAAAGAATGTATATTCTGCTGCTCTTGGGTGAAAGATTCTGTAGATACCTATTTATTCCAGTTGATCTAGTGTGTCCTTTAATTTTGCTGTTTCTTTGTTAATTTTTTTTTCTTGAGGATCTGTCTAGTGATGTTAGTGGGGTATTGAAATTCTCTACTATTATAGTGTTGCTGTTGATCTTGCCCTTTATATCCATCAGAGTCTGCTTTATATATTTAGGTGCTCCTATGTTAGGTGCATATATATTTATAATGGTTATCTCTTCCTGTGGAATTGCTCCCTTTATCATTGTAGTGACCTTTTTGATCCCTTACTATAGTCTTTGTTTTAAAATTTATTTTGTCAGATATAAGTATTGCTACTCCAGCTTTTTTTTATTTGCATTTGCATGAAATATTTTTTTTCCATCCTTTTACTTTCAGTCTATGTGTATCTTTTGTTTTGAAATGAGTCTCTTGTAGACAGCTATGTATGGGTCCTGTTTTTTATCCATTCAGCTACCCTATGGCTTTTGATTGGAGCATTTAATCCATTTATATTTAAGGTTATTATTGATATTTATTGATATATAATTGTTCATTGTCATTTTTTTCTTTAAATCTACATTCCTCTTTTACTAGATTTTTCCCACTTTGTTCTGTCTACAGCAGGCCCCTTAACATTTCTTGCAGCATTGGGTTGGTTGTGATGAGTTCCTTGAGTTTTATTTGGTTTTTTTTTTTTTTTTTGGTCTGGAAAGTTTTTAATTTCCCCTTCAATTTTAAATGATAGCCTTGCTGGATAAAGAAGTTTTGGTGTAGGCTTTTATTCTGCATTAGTTTGAATGTTTCCTGTCATTCCCTGCTGGCTTCTAGTATTTCTGTTGAAAAGTTGGATGTCATCCTTATGGGGGCTCCTTTCTAGGTGACTGACTGTTTTTCTCTTGCAACTTTTAGTATTCTTTTTTTATCTCTTAGCTTTGGTATTTTGATTATAATGTTTTTTGGTGTAGATCTCTTTGGGTTCTTTTTTAATGGAGGTCTTTCTGCTTCTTGAACCTGTATAACTCTTTTCTGCATCAATTTAGGGAAATTTTTGGCTATAATTTCTTCAAACAGGTGTCTATCCCTTGTTCTTTCTCTTCTCCTTTAGGAAGAGCTCTCTTAGAGTTTCCTCAGACTTTTTGTTCCTCTTTACTTTTTGCTGTTCTCCTTCCATGCTTTCATTTATCTTGTCCTCTAAGTCGCTAATTCAATCCTCTGCTTCATCCAGCCTGCTTTTAATTCCACTACTGTAGTCTTCTTTTTTGATATTATGTTTGTCATTTCTGTCTGATTTTTTTTTATGATTTGTGTCCAGTGTCCTTTTTGATGCTTACAGTTTCTTTATTTAGGTACTCATTATGTCCATCCATTGTAGCTTTGATATCTTTAAGCATCCTAACAATCATTATTTTAAACTCTGCATCCGGTAATTTGATAACTTCCCTTTCATCCAGATCTTTTTCTGAAGATTTTTCTTGGTGATTCATATGGCTTACAATCCTCTGTCTCTGTCCTCCCATTGTTTCTGTTTGTGGTTTGCAGGCTTGTTCAGTTATGGTCTCCTTGAACTAGTAGAGCCGCTTTTCCGTTTTCTATATCTTAACTAGGTCAGATGTGAGAAGCCCTTCTTTAAGATGTCACTCCAACAAGGGTTGTTAGGTCCTGAACTGATGCTCTCCGTATCTGGCCTCTGGATGTGCCCTCCCTGGACTTTCTTGGCCGGAGCCTGGCCCAGACCAGTGAGGGTCGCTGCTTATGACTGGCCCTTATCTATGTTTTTAGAGCAACAGGTGATCTAGATCCTGTGGCTGCCTCTGCTGAGCCAGGTGCCATTGCTAATATCTACTTAAGCTGGCTTTTATCTACTTTTGGCCTGGAAGATGTTCATTTAAATGTTCAGGGTTTTTTGAGATTCGCTTTCTGCCGCCTCTTCTTGGTGGCTATTTGTTGGGCTCAGAACTATAAATCAAAGGTTAGGTAAGGTATTGGATGTGGCTTGTCCTTTAGCCTCAGGTGTCATTCTATTCAACCTTCGTTTTTATTTTATTTTACTTTATTTTATATTTTTCTTTCTTTTCAGCCCTCAGAAGGGTGTGGCTACAGGAGTTCAATGGGTGTGGCCTTTGTGATCCCTGAGATGCAGGCTCTCCACAGGCCCACCACCATAGCTGCTGCTGCCTCTGGCATTCAGGCATAATGTTGCTGGTGCTGGCCCACCGCTGTGGTCACTGCGGCTTCTGCCTTGCCTTCACAGATAGGACTGCACATGTGTGCCCAGTCTGCAAGCCTTGGCCAGCCCCAGGCCTCTACCCTACCCCCACAGGCGGGACTGCATTCACGCATCTGGGCTGCAAACCTCGGCGGGCTTCAGGCCTACGCCCCGCATCTGCAGGCAGGACTGCTTTTGCATGTCCGGGTGGCAAGCCTGGGCCAGTTCTCTGGCCTTTGCCTCACCCCTGTGGACTGTTTTGGCTTGCCGGCAGTGCAAGCTTGGCAGGTTCCCCAGCTTCCACCCCACCCCTGCAGGTGGGACTGTGTTCACATGCTTGGGCTGCATCCATGGCCAGCTCCTGGCTTCCACTCCCATGGACAGGACCATGCTCCCACATCCCGCCTGCCCGCCCTCTGGCGAGCACTCAGCAGTGTGGGGGTGGCATTGTAGTTCAGACCTCAGCACCCAATACTATATCCCTGACAGGCTTCCTGCTTTAAAGCAACTCTACTCTGAGTGTAGCAGGAGAGCTTCCATTTGTCTGGTGACCTGCTTCCCTTTGCTGATATGGCTGGTTCCAGGAAAATATTCACTTTAGATTTGGGTAGTGACTCAGCCCAGGGTTAGGGTGGCTGTACCTCAGTGTTTCTCCTTGTGCCTCCTAGATTACACTCTCTTCCTGCTACTCCAGTCTTCTCAGCTTTCTTCGTCCCCCAGATCCCCGGGTGAGTGGTTGTGAAAGAGGTTTTCTGTATAGTCCTGTAAAGACAAATCCAGGGTCTGAGAAATGTGTCTCTTTCTCACAAATAGTATCCTAACTTGTTTTGTAGCTAAATACTGTCTGTATGCCTCTTTTAGGCTCGGAGGCTGCAGGCTGGGGCTTCAGTCCTGGGGCCCAGGACCTTCCCCTCTCTGGTAAAGCCCCACCACCACTCAAGTCCCTTTGGCTGCCGCTTGCTCCTAGGAGCTGAGCAGCCCTCTCTGCGTTTCCACTTTTCCTTCCAGTCTCAGTGTGCCTTCTTTGGTGATCTTTGGTTATCAACTTCTCTTAGTTTAGCCCAAAGTTGGTTTTTCCAGATGATTGTTCTTAAAATTAAGTTGTAATCCACTTTGGTTTTGGGAGATGGAAGTTGGAACGTCCATCTACTCCATCGCCACCTTGCTGCCCTCTGATGAGGAAATAATCTTATATAATATAATTGAATATAGTAATCATTAACTTATTTTTTCTTTTTGTCTTTTTATTAAATATATTTTCTATGTTAAGTTTACTTTACCATTTTTATTTTTATTTCTTTTATATAAGAACAAGCTTTTTGCCTAAGAAGTGATAAAGGAATAAAGTTTTTTTCTGTATTGACAACCAATTGTCAGAGCACCATTTATTAAAGAGCCTATCTTTCCACTAAAAAACAATGCCTGTTCTCTTGTTAATCAAATTTCCACTGATGCATGTGCATATCTGTCTCCACTATTCTATTTTGTTGCTCCAATTGTCACTGTTCCTTTACATTTTATTCTATATAGATTTATCATAAGTTTTAGAATTTGGCAAAACAATTCTCCATTTTCCCCACTTCATCCAACTTCTAGTGTGTTTTTGTTACTCTTAGCCTCTTGCTCTTTTATAAAAACATTATTTTAGATTTGAAACATTCCTAACAGAAAAAAAATGGAAATCTGAAAGCAACTTATTAAGTCTAAAAATTATTTGGAGGAGAACTGACATCTTCACAATTATCTTTGATATATAACTATGAGATAACTCTGTATTTATTTATATTTTATTATTTCTGTCAATAGAGTTCATCATTTTCTCCCCAAGAGCCTGTACATATTTTGTAATATTTTTATAGATATTTTATCTTTCTGCTATTATAAACTGCCTTTATATTTTATAAACGATTATTGTGTAAAGTCAACATACCAGCCTATTTATTTAAATAATGAGTACTATTTTACAGCTAATCATGTCATATAGGATATCACAGTTTTAATTATTTTTTTCTCCAATAATTAGAAATTCTTCTTCCATCCCTAGTCTAATTGCACAGAATAGGGCCTTCAGCCTTGTGCTGAATAGAAATAGTCAGGTTTCCTGATCTGTGCATGGTGTTAAAGAAAATGCTTTTAATATTTCATCATTAAATATTATATTTATTGTAAGTTTTTGTATATATTCTTCATGAGGTTAAAAATTTCCTTCTGCTCCATGCTGCTAAGATTTTTTTACTATAAATGGAAACAATTTTATTAAATATTTATATTTATTTTCTGTTATTGAAATGATTATAGAGTCTTTCTCCTTTAACCTTTTGAGCTGTTCACATACTAATGCATGTTCATTAATCTAATGCTAAAGCAATCTTGCCTGTGAATATATCTATTATTTTTTAAATATATAGTTTAGGAATAGTTAAGGTAATCCAAATGAAACTCAAACAGTGAAAAATATCTCTCCCAGATATGAGAGGTAGAGTCCACTGCCAACAACACCTCCTAGCTCTGAGACCACAGTCCTTCCTGGAAGGGATTGCTGAGTAGTCCATTGCCATGAATATCACACTGTGCCCACCATGTGCACAACATAGTCCTTAGTGGTTGCCAAGAAATGGCTATCTGTAGAGGGTGTGGATTGTGCTTGGACAGAGGGCTGTAGGATAAGCACATATGAATGTGAGGCATGTAGATATACTAGTAAAAGAAAAAAGATGGGCCCTGGGTCAAGAACAGGACAACCCTATAGCACCATGTTTAATCACAGAACTCTAAGTCCAAAAATATTAAATTTAAATTTTGGCTTCCAGGTAATTTGAAGGAATAGCAATCAAAGTATGAGTATAGAATGCATTTTTAGCTTGATAAATAACTTTTTAATATTTAGAAATATTGTATTTTATCTTCCTTTTAAACTCTTGCCTCAAGGCCTAAATGTGTTAGCAGAGTGCATGCTTTCTAAGACATGCCTTTGCTGCTGTGCCAGCTTGCCTTTAGCTTCCACTCTTCCTCCTTGACCAGCTTTAATAGTTGAGAAAAAACATCCTGGGCTATGAAAAACTTACAAAGAGTTTCACATAGAATATTCCAGCATGAATCTAATATTTGCCTACATTTCCAAAGTCTATATTTACCCCTTATGCAGTGCTTTCTAGACCAAGATTTCCAACCATACCACATAAATAAACACACAGCACTCAATTTTTTAAAATGTAAAACAGATGATATCATCTCTTGCTCAATCCCTTTAATTGTTTTCCATCATATCAAATAAACTAAAAGTTCTTTCCATGGCTTCTAAATCCCATCTGGTTTGTTCACATTTCTAGTCTCTTACTTGAAGTCCTACTATTCACCCCTTTACTCATTCCACTCTAGCACACTAGCCTTTATGCAATTCCCTAAAAAACACTATGCTTCTGCCACAGGACCTTTGCACTTGACATTTCCCCTGCTAGGAGTGCTTTTCCTAATGACTCATTCCTGGTTTTATTATGGTTTCTATTCAAAATTAGGTACTCATAAAGACCTCCTTGACACTCTATATAAAATATATACTGTTATATATTATAATTTTTATAGAACTTATCACTACACCACATTACATTATAGATTTATTTGTTCTTGTTTATTTTTAATATACCCTATTAAAAATGTAAGTTTTATAAGAACTTTGTTTAGTTCATATTTGTATCATCAAAACCCTAGGACATGTCTTCATAGGACTTCATATAATAGGTGCTCAATAAATATTTGTTGAGTGAACATTTCACCCACTTATTTTTTCGTCACAGACATGCTCACAGAAGCACAGGAACAGAAAGATATAGGTAACCCTTTGTTATCTGCATCCATTACCATGGACATACCCCCATCTCTAACAGTCAGAACTTCAGAAGTATTCTAACAATTGAAAAAATCCCCAACTTACAGTTGGGGTTTCAAAAATCTTTAAATCACAGGGCCCTATTGTTAGAGAATAAAGAATCTCTTCCTTTTGGTTTTCATCAAATTCAGCTTTAATAAAATAAAAAGAATTAGCTTCTAAAGTTGGGACTGAGGGGATAAAGAAACACTTTAAAAAGTACCTCTTGGAGTGGGATTGATACTGGCCATAGGGTCAAGGTCAGAGGGTTTGCTTTATATATTTAGTGCTTTTCAGCACTCTTTGAAGTATTTTATCCATGTGTATAAATAACATTTGAAATTTTAAAAGAAGGAAAAGTTTAGCATAAGAAAAAAATAATTTAAATATCTTCTGGAAAAATAAAGTTGTTAAAACCTACTCCTTTTCCCCTTCCACATTTCCCCCTTACATGTAAAGTAGCATCTCTGTATCTTTAACAACAGGTATTTCTATAACCTTCCTTAAATACCAGGGTTCACTTTTAGTTCACTGAGTTTCACAAGGAAGTTAGAGATTTCTTATTATATGTTTCCTTTCATCTCATTGAAAAACAAACACTATGTATTTATGTACTTGCCTCTATTTTTAAACTATGCCCTCACCGATTATCTAATCAGAAAATGTAAATGTATCTTTACTGTTAATTACAAGGAAAAATTTAAACCAGTAATATATTCCAAGTACTTTGCATTTGATACCATGGAACAAAAGATTTAAGATTTATCATTAATGAACGACCTCTACAAATTTACACTAGGTAAATAAAATCAAAAGAAAAATGAGTTAATAATGATTATAAAAATAATCATTGCTTCATGTAAAAGATTATTCTAACACATTTCCAATAATTTAATTTTTAAAAGTACTGTATCCCATTTTTTAAAAAAGAAATATATGTGCATATATATGTGTATTAATACACAAATGAATAGAAAGGGAAGATAAAAGAAGGTCATAAAATTGTTGACAGTTTTACCTCTCAGGAAGTAAATGGCAGTGGAAAAAATAAAAGAAAGTTTCCATATTGTTTTGAATATAGTTCTGTATAGTTTGAGTGTTTAACAGTTATATATATTTATGTTTTAGGTAACATCAGCAACTAATATTTTTAGAATATGTTAGGGTAAAAGTTAAATTTCCAAAAAAAAATAGATAATTTTAAGACATTGAGATCTCAATACTTAAACAAGTACCATGAAAAATAATATTAAACATTTAGAAGTAAAACATTTCTTAAAATGAATTAAAATCTTCTTATTTTTCTGTCTGTATGCCTGGAGTTCTACATCAATATATGCTATACTTAAAGTGTGGCACACCCTTATTCTATTGTAACAATGAAAATAGTAAATGTGATTTCTATAATTTTATGATACTGCAATTCTTAGTCTACAGTCACTCAAAGGATGGAGAAGGAGATCAGAGAAAAAAGATATAAATTTATGTACTTTGACATATTTCTAATGTATTTAGTTTTCAAAGGAAAAAAGTAGGTATCAAATTTCCTAATTATCTCTTCTATTTTTCTAAATGGTGGAGAATTTTTAGGGAAATGATAAACGTGCATGATTGGATGTTACCTTTTAAATCTATAACCTACTTCCTGAAACCTTGCTGATGGGCTCTCATGTGGAACATTTCCCATCAGTGGCTGAAATTACCTTTCAAATCCTCCAACATGTTTCAGATTCTTTGGATGAATAATTAATGCAACTGCACTCACAGACCTTTAAAATGAGTACATATTTTATAAGTAAATAACTAATGTACAATAATACCAAATGAATACCAGTGGAATAGAGATTTCTGGGAAGTAGGCTTGCTGTTTTGTGTGAAGCCTGAAACTGACACTGATAGGCTAATATTCACAAACTTCCACTTTTATTAGTTGTTTTTTAGACCCATTTGCTGAGTGTGTCAGCTTAATTCTCTATCAGCAAATAAATGTTGTTTGTGGCCCATGAAAGAGAATGGAATTAGCTATATCATTTAACCACAAGAAGCCATAAATAATATTAACTGATCAGCTGGCCATAAAGTTATTCTTTTTAACTATTAAATTATGCATTCAACATTCTGCACCTGAAAGCGGTTTTTTCTCCTTTCTTGTTTGTGTCAGTCTTTTCTACTTTGTGAATCATTTCTATATAAATAGAGGATATTACGTGAATAAAAGCTCGTATTTTATACATACCTTATTTTTCGCTCCATAAGACATACCTCACCATAAGACGCACCTAGGGTTTTAAGGGAGAAAATAAGAAAAAAACTATTTTGAACCAAATGGTGTGTTAAAATATTTAATAAAATATACCACAATAGTATTTCAACAATGTAAACTCAACAGCAGTATTAACAACCATTAGCACTGTTATTAACAAATGAGAAGAGACTCTGATGTTCAAATACTCTTCTAGTTGTCCAGGAGATCACTCAGCAGATGACAGGGTTCTGCATGCCTCCACAGTGGGTATGATTACGCTTCCACTGGTGCTCATTCTACACATTTACCAGTGCAGCACCCCGCAGCAGCTAAAAAAAATGAACATTCATTCCATCAGATGCATGGGCATTTTCCCCTTCACTTTTGTGGGGGGAAAAAGTGCATCTTATGGAACTAAAAATATGGTATATACTCATATATATGTATATGCATATGTGTATATGTAATAGTTCAGCCTCACAAGCTTGCATTACTTTGAAATATTTTTTCATTTAATTTAATATTTTCTTAAAAGCCAGACTTTGTAAAATCTAATTTAAAGGCATAAAAACATGTAACTAAAACATTACTCATTGAATTGGCCATTTTCCCTGGTAAACACCAAAGAAACCACACACCTGGGTTACCGCTGTTTTTACAAGGTTAGTTTTCCTGACCACCTATAGACATTTTTCAAGCAGAATTATTTCAAGTGATTATAAGGATATTACCTTTCTTCTAGTCACTTAAGACACACAAATTATATTTCATTTTCCATTGCCTTTGAAAGCTTCACATGAAGAGAGGAAACTCTGATCTGTGTGATAACACTTTCTAATATTTTTACAAAAATACTCCCAAAGTGTGCTGGCACAGGAAGGCTACAGTTTAATGTAAAGAATCTACTAGAAGCGCTATGTAAGCTACAAGTTGCATGATGGGGTGAGCGGAGTCTGAGCTCAGTCCTGCGCAGTTAGTGGGAGAGAATGAAGAAAAATTGATTTCTCTGTATCCCAGTATCTTCTTGTGCTAATGGGAATAATTATTTATCTCAGAGCTGTTAGCAAAATTAAATTAAACAATGCAAAGTGTATGACAGAATAATTATGAAAAAAATAATATGCATAGCACACACTAAAGGCTCAATAAACATTGGGTCCCTCCATTCCCACTTCCCTTCCTTCAGCTATGAGCATCATCTATCATAAGGGATTGCTATGATTTCTATTCTGTAAATTCTGAATATTAAGGCAACCATCGTTCTGGTCACTCTGCTTCCCTTCTAACTATATTTTTTCTTCATGACACTTTTCACAACTGTAATTAAATATCATTTTTTATCATTTTTAATTTTTTAGTTATAGTTGAAATACAATATTATGTTAGTTTCTGATGTATACCCCAGTGACTAACATTATGTAATTGATCATTACTAAGTCATCATCCTGATAAATTTCATACTGCTCTGACACAATTTACATAGTTATTAGAATATTATTGACTCTATTCCTTATGCTGTACTTTATATCCCCATGACTATTCTGTAACTACCAATTTGTACTTCTGAATCCTTTCACCTTTTTTAACCATTCCCCCAACCTCCCTCCCATCTGGCAATCATCAAACTGTTCTCTGTATCTATGAGTCTGTTTCCATTCTGCTTGTTCATTTTTGTGGGGTTTTTTTAGATTCAATTCTTGATAGATATGTCTTTATTTACATGTATTGTTCATATCTTTGATTTTTTTAAATTTTCTTCTTCTTAAGACACTGTAATATTTCACATAATACTTATTTGGTGGTAATAAACTCCTTCAGTTTTCTCTTGTCTGGAAAGCTCTTTATATGTCCTTTGATTCTAAATTATAATTTTACTGGGGACAGTAATATTAGTTGTAGGTCCTTGCTTTTCATCAATTTAAATATTTCTTGTCAATCCTTCTGGCCTGCAAAGTTTCTTTTCAGAAGTCAGCTGAAAGTCTTATTGCTACTCCCTTATAGGTAAGTAATTGCCAATTTCTTGCTGTTTTTAAGATTCTTTTCTTTAACATTTTGCATTTTAACTATAAGGTATCCTGGTGTAGGCATTTTTGGGTTCATATTATTTGGAACTCTCTGTGCCTCCTGAACTTGTATGTCTATTTAATTCACCAGGTTAGGGAATATTTCTGTCATTATTTTTTCAAACAGGTTTTCAATTTCTTGCTCTCTCTCCTCCTTCTGGCACGCCCCCTCCAATGCAAATGTTGGTACAATTGAAGTTGCCGCATATGCTCTTTACACTATGCTCATATTTTGGATTCTTTTTTCTTTTTGCTGTTCTGATTGGGTGTTTTCGCTTCCTTATATTTCAAATTGCTGTTTTGATTCTTGGATTCATCTACTCTACTGTTGATTACCTGTAAATTTTTCTTCATTTCAGTCAGTCTACCCTTCATTTCTGTCTTCTTCTTCATGGGTTCCATGTCCTTTTTTCTGCTATTGAAGTTCTAAGTCAATCTATTCTTCCCCTAAGTTCACTGGGCATCCTTACAACCAGTGTTTTGAACTCTGCTCATCTCCTCTTTGTTTAATTCCTTTTTGGAATTTTGTTTTGTACTTTCATTTGGGACATGTTTCTTTTTCTCTCACTTTAGCAGTCTCCCTGTATTTGTTTCTGTGCGTTAGGTAGAGCTGCTATGTCTCCCAGCCTTGGTAGAGTGATCTAATATAATAGATGTTCTGTAGGGCCCAATGGCACAGCCTCCCTGTTTACCCAAGCTGCGCATTCCAGGAACACTCTCCCCACTTCCTGGTATGGACTATGTACACCCTCCTGTTGTAGTTGAGCTTTGATTTCTGTTGGCATGCTAATGTGAGGGATTTATGCCCAGGCCAATGAGCTACTTAAAACCAGCTCTGACTACCATGGAAGATCAGCTGTGCAAGGGTCCACCACATGGAGCAGGACTTCTGCAGAGTTCTGGTGCCCACTGAGTCCCTTGAGTATATAGCTTATGGAAATGGTTGGGTGGTACTTTGATGTGGCCTGATTTTCCACTGGGTCCACCAGCTCTGGGGCCTTCCTGAGAGGTGCACTTCAAGGTCAGTGACTGCCAGTGTTTTGCCTGGGGCCACCCAGCATGAGCTACAAAGCAATCTTCAGATGGCTGTTACTTGGGATAGGCTTGGAGTGTCCAGAAAATGTCAATCTGCAAACCAAGACGAGCTGATACTAGTGCAGGGCCTGGGACCAGTGAATGAGAGGTATGGGCACATTGAGGCCAGATGTTGCTTGTTTGAATGATTTTAGGAAAACCTTAAGCAAGGCAGAACATTCATATGTAAAAGTCATGGAAACAGCTGGAAAGGGCCCAAAAGTTGGCAGTAGTGTGTGTGTGAAGGGCTTATAAGGGGAACGATGGTCTCTGCCAGCACTTTTTTCTGAAAGGAGATTTGCTCTAATGCCAAGCATTTCATTTCCTCCCCTTTCTGTCTTTGGTGCCTTTCGAGCTGCTGTACCAGTGCTGGAGCTCAGAGGGAGTAAGTCAAAGTAAGTCTGTGTGTGTGCCTTCTAAGAGAAACTTCTCTGGAATTCCAGGAGCCCTCACTCAGCCTCAATTCCCACTGGTTTTATAGCCAGAAATTACGGGGACTTCTCTTCCCAGCACTAAAATTCTGGGTTGGGGCTGGTGTGGGTTTGGGACCTCTCACTCCTCAGGAAGACTTCCACAGCAAGAAACCCCTCCCAATTTTAATCTGCCACACATGTGTGTGGAACCAGTGTTTTTTTTTTATATCCTCAGTCGTAGGACTACTATTCAGTTATATTTCAGATGGTTCTGTAGGATGGTTGTTCCATAGTTTAGTTGTATTTTTTTTTTTGAAGCTGGAAACGGGGAGGCAGTCAGACTCCCTGCATGCGCCCGACTGGGATCCACCCAGCATGCCCACCAGGGGGCGATGCTCTGCCCCTCTGGGGCGTCCCTCTGTTGCATCCAGAGCCATTCTAGCATCTGAGGCAGAGGCCACAGAGCCATCCCCAGCGCCCGGGCCATCTTTGCTCCAGTGGAGCCTCGGCTGCGGGAGGGAAAGAGAGAGACAGAAAGGAAGGAGAGGGAGAGGGGTGGAGAAGCAGATGGGCGCTTCTCCTGTGTGCCCTGGCCGGAAATCGAACCCGGGACTCCTGCACGCCAGGCCGACGCTCTACCGCTGAGCCAACCGGACAGGGCCTAGTTGTATTTTTGATGTGATTGTTGGAGGAAGTGAGTACTGCGTTTACTGACACCACCATCTTGACCAGAAGCCAAATATTATTTTTCTTTTTTAAGTTTTATTTTTTTAATTAATTTTTTTTATTTATTAATTTTTAGAGAGGAGAGAGAGAGGGAGCGAGAGAGAGAGAAGGGGGAGGAGCTGGAAGCACCAACTCCCATATGTGCCTTGACCAGGCAAGCCAAGGGTTTCGAACTGACGACCTCAGCATTTCCAGGTTGACGCTTTATCCACTGCGCCACCACAGGTCAGGCCAATTTTTATTGTTTTAATGTATTGTGTTAACATAGATTCAAATGTTCCACTCAATTTTACACCCTCACCAACAAAAACATGCCCCCCATTACACCCCTTTGCCTTTGCCCCCTCCAAACTATCTCCTCTCCTTCCCTCTGGGATTTCCTGTCCTGTTATCTGTATCTATGTGTTTTGTATATATAATTTGACTAATCTCTTCACCTGTTCTTACCTGTCCCCTCATCCCCTTTCCCTCTGCTCCCCATGACCCCACCTCTGCCTCTATGCTGTCCCTCAGTTCTTCTGTGTTCATTAGAATCCACATATAAATGAGGATTATATAAAATTTGTCATTCTCTGCCTGGCTTATTTCACTTAGCATAATAATCTCCAGGTCTATCCATGCCATTGCAAAATGTAAGATTTTCTTCTTTTTCACAGCCGCATAGTATTTCATTGTGTGTATGTACCACAGCTTTTTATCCACTTGTCCACTGATGGGCATTTGGGCTCTTTCAAGATCTCGGCTATTGTAAACAATGCTGCAATAAACATGGGGGTGCATATCTTCTTTTGAATTCGTGTATTGAAATTCTTAGGATACATTACTAAAAGTGGGATAACTGGGTCAAAAGGCAGTTCCATTTTTAATTTTTTTGAGGAAATGCCATACTGTTTTCCACAGTGGCTGCACCAGTCTGCAGTCCCACCAGCAGTGCAGGAGGGTTCCCCTTTCTCCACATCCTCACCAGCACTTATTGTGTATTGATTTGTTAATGAGCACCATTCTGACAGGTGTGAGGTAGTATCTCATTGTGGTTTTAATTTGCATTTTTCTGATAATTAGTGATGTTGAACATTTTTTCATATGCCTATTGGCCATCTGTATGTCCTCTTTGAAGAAGTGTCTATTCAGCTCCTTTGCCTATTTATTGGATTCTTTATCTTCCTGATATTGAGTTTTAGAAGTCCTTTATAAATTTTTATTATTATCCCCTTATCAGACATATCAGTGAATATATTCTCCCATTGTGTGGGTTATCTTTTTATTTTGTCAATGCTGTCTCTTGATGTGCAAAAGCTTTTTAGTTTTATATAGTCCCATTTGTTTGTTTTGTCCTTTATTTGATTTAACCATGAAGGTATATTGGCAAAAATATTGCTATAAGAGATATCGGAAGTTTACTGCCTGTGTTTTCTTCCAAGATTTTTATGGTATCACAACATACATTTAAGTTTTTTATTCATTTTGAGTTTGATTTTGTGAATGGTGTAAGTTGGTGGCCTAGTTTCATTTTTTCAAGTACCATTCCATTTTTCTCAAGTCCATTTATTAAAGAGATTGTCTTTACTCCATTGTATACTCTTGTCTTCTTTGTCAAATATAAATTGACCATAAAGGTGTGGGTTTATTTCTGGGTTCTCTGTTCCATTCCATTGATCTATATGCCTGCTATTATCCCAGTACCACACTGTTTTGATTACAATGGGCATGTGATACAACTTTATATCAGGAAGTGTGATATCTCCCACTTTATTCTTCATTTTCAAGATTGCTGAGGCTATTCTTGATTTTGTTTTTATTTTTGGTCCATATAAATTTTTGGAATATTTGTTCTAGATCTGTGAAGTATGCCATTGGTATTTTAATAGGAATTGCATTGAATCTACAGATTGCTTTGGGTAATATAGATTCTTTAATGATGTTAATTCTTCCTATCCATGAACACAATATATGCTTCCACTTGTTTGTATCTTTCTTGATTTTTTTTTTCAATGTCTTACAATTTTCCAAGCACAAGTTTTTTGCCGTCTTAGTTTAACTTATTTCTAGGTACTTAATTTCTTTTGTTGCCATAGTAAAGGGGGATGTTTTCTTAATTTCTCTTTCTTGTTGGTGTATAAAAATGCCACTGATTTCTGAATATTAATTTTATATCCTGCCACCTTGCCAAATTCATTTATCAGGTCATTTTTTTAAATGAGGCTCTAAAATTTTCTATGAACAGTATCACGTCATCAGCAAATAGTGACATTTTTACTTCTTCTTTTCCAATTTGAATGCCTTTTGTTTCTTCTTCTTGTCTGATTGCTATAGCTAAAACTTTCAGAACTATGTTGAATAAGAGTGGTAAAATGGGGCACTCTTGCCTTGTTCATAATCTTGAAGGGGTTGTTTTAATTTTTGCCAATTGAATATGATATCAGTTGTTGGTTTGTCGTATATGGCCTTTATTATGTTATGGTATATTCCCTGTATTCACACTTTTCTCAGAGTTTTAATCATAAATGGGTGCTGAATTTTATCAAATGCTTTCTCTGCATCTATTGATATGATCATGTGATTTTTAGCCTTCATTTTATTTATGTAATGAATCACATTTATTGATTTGCAATTATTGTAAAAGTGTTGCCTCCCCAGAATAAATCCCATTTGATCATGATGTATAATCTTTTTGATGTATTGCTGAATCTGGTTTACTAATATTTTGTTGAGAATTTTAGCATCTATGTACATCAGGGATATTGGCCTATAGTTTTTTTTCTTTGTAGTGTCTTTACCCAGTTTTGTAATGAGGATAATGCTTGCTTCATAAAATGAACTTAGAATCTTCCCTCTTCTTGAGTATTTTGGAATAGCTTGAGAATTATAGATGTTAATTCTTCTTTGAATGTTTGGGAAAATTAGCCTCTGAAACCATCTGGTCCAGAACTTTTGTTTGCTGTGAATTTCTTGATAACTGTTTCAAATTCATTTGTTGTAATTGGTCTGTTTAGGGTTTCTGATTCTTCTAGATTGAGTTTTTAAAGATTGTATATTTCTAGCAATTTATCCATTTCTCCTAGGTTGTCCAAAATTTTGGCACATAGATCTTCATAGTATTTTCCTAGACTATTTTGTATTTCTGTGATGTTGATTGTTACTTCTTCACTTTCATTTCTAATTTAACTTATTAGAGTTCTCTCTCTTTTTTTTCTTGATGAGTTTGGTTAAAGGTTTGTCAATCTTGTTTATCTTTTCAAAGAACCAGCTCTTGGTTTCATTGATCTTTTATACTTTTTTTTAGCCTCTATGTCATTTATTCCACTCTGATTTTTATTATTTCCTTTCTTCTACTTCCTCTGGGCTTTATTTGTTGTTGATTTTCTAGTTCTTTTAAGTGCAGAATTAGGTTTATTTTGCCTTTTTCTTTCTTCTTAAGGTATGCCTGTAGAGCTTTACAGTTTTCCCAGCACCATTAATTGAAGAAGCTTTCTTTTCTCCATTGCCTTTTTTGTCTCCTTTGTCAAAGATGATTTATCCATATATATGTTGATTTATTTCTGAGTTCTGAATTCTGTTCCATTGTTCTGTATGTCTGTTTTTCTTTCAATACCATGCTGTCTTCCTTATCTTGGCACTAGTATAATTTAAAGTGAGATAGTTTGATACCTCTGGCTTCATTCTTTTTTCTCAGGATTGTTTTGGCTGTTCTGGGTTTTTATGCTTCTATACAAACCTGGAAATTTTTTATTTCTTTAAAAAATGACATTGGGATTTTGATGAGGATTGCCTTAAATTTGTATATTGCTTTGGGAAATATGACCATTTTAACTTTTTCAATTCTTCCAATCTATGAACACAAAATATTTTTCCATTTCATTATGTCTTCTTAAATTTCTTTCATTAAGGTTTTGAAGTTTTCAGTATATAAATCCTTCACATCCTTGTTAAGTTTATTCCTAGGTATTTTATTGTTTTTGTTGTTGTAGCAATTATAAAGAAATTATTTTAGTTCATTTTCTGATGTTTTATAATTGGCATATAAGAAAACAGTGGAGTTTTATATATTAATTTTGCATCCTGTGACTTTACTGTACAGTGGTACCTTGAGATACGAATTTAATTCATTCTGTAGCCAAGTTTGTAAGTCAGTCAACTTGTATATCAAACTGCCGATACTGGAACCATGCGTCAACACACCAACTATGGCAGCTTCCCAAATCACGACTCGTATCTCAGAATTTCACTCAGATCTCGAACAAAAATACAGACTGAGTCGTAACTCATATCTTAAAAAAAAAAAAATTGTATTTTGGTCTGCTCATATCTCAAGGTACCACTGTATTTGTTTATTGTTTTAAATAGTTTTTCAGTGGATTCTTTTAGTTTTTATATATACAGAATTGTGTCATCTGCAAAAAGTAATACCTTTACTTCTTCTTTCCCGAAATGGATGCCTTTTCTTTATTTCCCTTGTTTGATTGCTCTGGCTAAAACTTCCAGAACTATATTGAATAAAAGTGGAGAGAGTGGTCAGCCTTGTCTTATTCCTGACAATAAAGAAAAATAGGGAGATTCTCCTGCCTCTCCCCTGGCAGCCAGCCGGGGTCATGGTCCCCAGCCAGGCCTCTGTGCAGAGGGGCTGAGGCGCACAGGGGCCACAGCAACCCAAGATGCAGCTTCCTTTTCAGCATCTGGTTAGTGGGGAAGCGGGAAGATTGTGACCATCTTGGCGAACATGTCTGTTTTAGAACAGTGTGCTTCTGACATCATTCAGGAGAATGGTGTCCAGCTTATCATGGGCATGCTGTCTGAGAAGCCACGATCTGGGACCCCTGCTGAGGTGGCGGCCTGCGAGAGAGTCCAGCAGAAGGCGGCAGTGACCCTGGCCCGACTCAGCCGAGACCCGGATGTGGCACGGGAGGCCGTGAGGCTGAGCTGTATGTCCCGCCTCATTGAGCTCTGCTACCAGCAACTGGTCCAACCTCGGCTTGTGGACTCTTTCTTACTCTGCAGCAACATGGAGGAGAGTTTTGTGTAGCAAATGTGGGAGAGGAAAGGCACTTGGCCCCATTCTCATGTCCCCTCTGAGTACACACCTGTGAACACACCCGTGAACACACCCAAGTACACACCAGCCCCCTCACCTCCTTATTTATACTTAATTTATTTTTTACATGAAATGGACATAGGGCTAAATATTCTAGCAACATCATCAGGCAGTTTGTGTTTCTTGGAAGTCATTTTTTGTTTTTATTTTTTGACTTCTGTGACTTTTCAGTTGCAGATGTTGAAATGCATAGTGGTGAATATGACAGATTGTCATGGGTTGATTTCACTTCATCTCGCTTTCTCTACTCTCACTATATAATCTTGCCTCATTTTTTAAAACTTGGGAACCAGAGTATCATAACTACTCAGCACTTTTTTTAAAAGTTGGATTTACTCTCTCTAAAAGATTTTAAATGAAATTCATAGTTGGGCAGAATAAACTAGAAGGAAACTTTTATTCTTTAATAAATAAAATGATACAACAAAAAAAAAGAAAAGAAAAATAAACATTTATTTTTTTCCCATTTAGTATGATATTAGCTGATGGTTTGTCATTTATGGCCTTTAGTATGTAGAGGTACTAGTTCATTTTTTTGCAGGTAGCTATCCATTTTCCCAACACCATTTGTTGAAGAGGCTGTCTTTACTCCATTGTATGCTTTTACCTCCTTTGTCAAATATCAGTTGTCCATAAAGGTGTGGGGTTTATTTCTGAGTTCTCTGTTCTGTTCCATTGATTTATATGCCTATTCTTATGCCAGTATCAAGCTCTTTTGAGTACAATGGCCATGTAGAATAACTTGATATCAGAAAGTGTGATACCTCCCACTTTATTCTTCCTTTTCAAGATTGCTGAGGCTATTCATGTTCTTTTTTGTTTCCATATGAATTTTTGGAATATGTGTTCTATATCTTTGAAGTATGTCATTGTTATTTTAATTGGTATTGCATTGAATTTATAGATTGCTTTGGGTAATATAGACATTTTAATGATGTTTATTTTTCCTATACATGAACATAGTATATGCTTCCACTTGTCTGTGTCTTTCTTGATTTTTTTTATCAATGTTTTATAATTTTTCGAGTACAAGCCTTTAATCTCCTTGGTTAAATTTATTCCTAGGTACTTTATTTTTTTGGTTGCAATAATAAAGAGGACTATTTCCATGTTTTCTCTTTCAGACAGATCTTTGTTGGTATATAAAATGCCTCTAATTTTTGAGTATTAATTTTATATCCTGACACCTTGCTGAATTCATTTATCAGGTCCAGTAGTTTTTTGACTAAGACATTAGGGTTTTCTATATACAATGTCATATCATCTGCAAATAATGATAGTTTTACTTCTTCTTTTCCAATTTGGATGCCTTTCATTTCTTCTTCTTATGTGATTGCTGTGGCTAGGACATCCAGAACTATGTTAAATAAGAGTGGTGAAAGGGGACACCCTGACTTGTTCCTGATCTTAAGGGGATTATTTTTAATTTTTGCCCATTGAGTATGATGTTGGCTGTGGGTTTGTCATAGATGGCCTTTATCATGTTGAAGTATGTTCCCTGTATTCCCACCTTGGTGAGAGTTTTGATCATACATGGGTGCTGGATTTTATCAAATGCTTTTTCTGCATCTGTTAAAATTATCATGTGTTTTTTCCCCTTCCTTTTGTTTATGTGATAAATTACATTGATTGATTTGCAAATATTGTACCGGCTTTGCCTCCCAAGAATAAATATCACTTGATCATGGTGTATGATTTTTTTCATGTATTGCTGGATCCAGTTTGCTAATATTTTGTTGAGGATTTTAGCATCTAAATTCATCAGGGATATTGGCCTATAATTTTCTTTTTTTGTGTAGTCTTTGCCTGGTTTTGGAATCAGAATTATGTTCACCTCATAAAATGATCTTGGAAGTTTTCCTTCTCCTGAAACTAGACCATTAACTTATACCATTCACAAAAATAAATACAAAATAGATAAAAGACTAAATTGTAAGCCATGAAACCATAAGCATCTTAGAAGAAAACAGGCAGTAAGCTCTCCGACATCTCTCGCAGCAATATATTTGCTGATTTATCTTCACAGGCAAGTGAAATAAAAGACAGGATAAGCAAATGGGACTATATCAAACTAAAAAGTTTAGCACAACTAAGGACAATATGAACAGAATAAAAAGACAAACCACACAATGAGAGAACATATTCAACAATACAGCTGATAAGGGGTTAATAACCAAAATTTATAAAGAACTTCTAAAACTCAACACCAGGAAGATAAACAATTTAATCAAAAAAGAGTAAAATAAATGAATAGACACTTCTCCAAAGAGGACATACAGATGGCCAATAGGCAGATGAAAAAATGTTCAACATCACTAATCATTAGAGAAATGCAAATTAAAACCACAATGAGATATCACCTCACACCAGTCAGAATGGCTCTCATCAACAAAACAACACAGAATAAGTGCTGGTGAGGATGTGGAGAAAAGGGAACCCTCCTGCTCTGCTGGTGGGAATGCAGACTGGTGCAGCCACTGTGGAAAACAGTATGAAGATTTCTCAAAAAATTAAAAATCGAGCTGCCCTTTGACCCAGCCATCCCACTTTTAGGAATATACCCTAAGAACACCATAGCACTGTTTCAAAAGAAGAAATGCACCCCATGTTTATGGCAGCATTGTTAACAAGAGCGAAGATCTGGAAACAGCCCAAGTGTCTATCAGTGAACGAATGGATTAAAAAGCAGTGGTGTGTGTGTGTGTGTGTGTGTGTGTGTATTCCAGGGGTCCCCTAACTACGCATGTGGCCCCCCGAGGCCACTTATCTGGCCCCCACCGCACTTCCAGAAGGGGCACCTGTTTCATTGGTGGTCAGTGAGAGGAGCACATTGACCATCTCATTAGCCAAAAGCAGGCCCATAGTTCCCATTGAAATACTGGTCAGTTTGTTGATTTAAATTTACTTGTTCTTTATTTTAAATATTGCATTTGTTCCCGTTTTATTTTTTACCTTAAAATAAGATATGTGCAGTGTGCATAGGGATTTGTTCATAGTTTTTTTTTATAGTCCAGCCCTCCAACGGTCTGAGGGACAGTGAACTGGCCTCCTGTGTAAAAAGTTTGGAGACCTCTGATATATACCCTGGAATACTATGGGGTTCTGAAAAAGAAGGAAATCTTTTCTTTTGTGACAACATGGATGGACCTGGAAATTTTTTTTTAATTTATTTATTAAATTTAATGCAGTGACATTGATAAATCAGGGTACATATGTTGAGATAAAACATCTCTAGATTATTTTGACATTTGATTGTTCTGTATACCCCTCCCCCAAAAGTTAAATTGTCTTCTGTCACCTTCTATCTGGTTTTCTTTGTGCCCCTCCCCTCCCCCAACCCCTCTCTCCTTCTTCACCCCCTCCTCCCTCCCCCCACCCCCCACCCCCACCCCCACCCCTATTGCCATCACATTCTTTTTCATGTCTCTGAGTCTCATTTTTATGTCCCTTCTATGTATGGATTCATGTAGTTCTTAGTTTTTTTCTGATTTACTTATTTCACTTGTATAATGTTATCAAGGTCCATCCATGTTATTGTAAAGGATCCGATGTCATCATTTCTTATGGCTGAGTAGTACTCCATAGTATATATGTACCAAAGCTTTTTAATCCACTCGTCCTCTGACGGACACTTGGGTTGTTTCCAGATCTTCGCTATTGTGAACAATGCTGCCACAAACATGGGGGTGCATTTCTCCTTTTCGAGCTGTTCTATGGTTGGACCTGGAAATTATTATGTTAAGTGAAATAAGCCAGGCAGAAAGAAAAAAATATCATATGACCTCACTCATTTGAAAAATCCAATGAACAATGTGAACTGAGAAATGGAATTGAGGCAGAAGAGAGATCAAAGGGACCAGAGGAAAAGAGAACAGAGGGAAAGGAAATGATAGAATGGGATAAACCTGAAGGGAAGGAGGTAGGGCACTATGGAGAGGGGGGAAAGGGAGATATTCAGGGGAATACGGGGGTGAGGGGATGCATTCACGTCGACACTAGAATCTATAGAAACACAATAAATTAAAATCAGTAAAAAAGTATGTAGAGGTCATTTCTATTCTGATTTTATTGAGTGTTTTAAATATAAAGTAATGTTGTATCTTATCAAATGATTTTTCTGCATCTATTTATAGGATCATATGATTTTTGTTTTTTTGTTTTGTTGATGTGGTGTGTTACATTGATCAATTTGGTATGTTGAACCATCCTAGTGCTCCTGGAATAAAACCCACTTAATTGTGATGTATTTTTTTTAAGTTTTTCTTTTGTAGTTGATTTCTAGTTTCATGCCACTGTGGTCAGAGAAGGTGCTTAATGTGATTTTAATCTTCTTAAATTTATTAAGACTTATTTTGTGTCCTAACATGTGGTCTATCCTAGAGAATGTACCATGAGCACTTGAAAAAAAATTTATATTCTGCTACTTTGGGGTGAAAGGTTCTAAAGTTATCTATTAAATCCAGTTGATCTAGTATATCATTTAAGGCCACTGTTTCTTTGTTAATTTTCTGTCTGGAGGTTCTATCCATTGATGTTAGTGGGGTATTAAAATTCCCTAGTATCTTGCCTTTTTTGTCCATCAAAATCTGTTTTATATATTTAGGTGCTCCTATATTAGTCACACTTATATTTATAATTGTTATATCTTCCCGTTGTAATGCTCCTTTTATCATTATGTAGTGACTTTTTTTATCTCTTACTATAGCCTTTGTTTTAAAGTTTATTTTTTTAGATATTAGTATTACTAACCCAGTTTTATATTCCTTTCCTTTTACATGAAATATTTTTTCCACCCCTTTACTCTCAGTCTATGTGTATCTTTTGTTCTAAGGTGGGTCTCTTGTTGACAGCATATGTATGGGTCCTGTTTTCTTATCCATGCAGCTACCCTATGTCTTTTGATTGGAGCATTTAATCCATTTATATTTAAGGTTATTATTATGTAGTTGTATAATGCCATTTTATTCTTTAGATCTATAATCCTCTTTTTCTCAATTCATTTTTTCCTTTGCTTTTTCTACAGCAAGCCCCTTAACATTTCCTAGAGTACTGGTTTGGTTTTTCCTGCAGTACTGGTTTGATTGTAATAAGTTCCTTGAGTTTTGTTTTTTGTTTGTTTTGTTTTGTTGTTGTTGTTTTTGGTCTGGAAAGCTTTTTATTTCTCTTCCAATTTTAAACAATGATCCAGCTGGATAAAGAAGTCTTAGTTGTAGGCTCTTGCTTTGCATTACTTTAAACATCTCTTGCCATTCCCTTCTGATCTCAAGTGTTTCTGTTGAAAAGTCAGATGTCATTCTTATGAAGTCTCCTCTCTAGGTAATTAACTTTTCTTGCTACTTTTAGTATTTTTTCTTTATCTCTTAAGTTTGGTATTTTAATTATGATATGTCTTGATGTAGGCCTCATTGGGTTTCTCTTTATCGGGAGTCTGTGCTTCTTGAACTTGTCTGACTTTTTCCTTCATCAATTTAGGTAATTTTTCAGCTATAATTTCTTCAAATAATTTCTCTATCCCTTGTTCTTTCTCTTCTTTTTCAGGAACTTCTATGATGCGGATGTTATTTCTCTTCATATTGTCACAGAGTTCTCTTATACTTTCCTCAGAATTTTGAGCCTCTTTTCTTATTGCTGCTCTGTTTCTGTGTTTTTATTTATCTTGTCCTCTAATTCACTGATTCAATCCTCTACTTCATCCAGCCTGCTATTGATTCCTTCTATAGTAGTCTTCATTTCTGATATTGTAATTGCCATTTCGAATTGACTCTTTTTTTATGATTTTAGTGTCTTTTTGATGCTTGCAATTTCTTTATTTAGGTGCTCATTAAGTCCATTAAGTAGCTCTGAGACCCTTAAGCATCCTAACTATCATTATTTTAAACTCTGTATCCAGTAATTTGGTTACTTCCATCTCATTCAGTTCTTTTTCTGGGGACTTGTTTTGTTGATTCATATGGTTTATATTCCTCTGTCTTCTCATTTTTTCTGTGTGTGGTTTGCAAACTTGTTTCAATTGTGGGGTGAAGGTTGGTTTATGGAATGTGGCTTCTCCTCTAGGACTTTATTCCTCAGCCTCTGCTGGTTGCTTGGATTTTAATTCTCCTTAACTAGTAGAGCTGCTTTAAAGTCTTAATTTCCTTGCAGTTTGTTTGCTGAGTCCAGCAAGAAGTGTCTGTGTTTGCTTATCCCAGCAGGGAGCTTCTATGTTTTTGTATTATTTTTTTAATGTGTTGTATTCCATTTGCTAGTATTTTGTTTAGGATTTTTGCATCTGTATTCATTACAGATATTGGTCTGTAGGGTTTATTTGTTTGTTTGTTTTCTCTGTGTATGTTTGTTGTTTTGCCAGGTTTTGGTATGAGGGTTATTGGCCTCATAAAATGTGTTGGGGTGTATGGTTTCTTCTTCTACTTTTTGGAAGAATAAGAAAGATAGGTACTAAATCTTCTTTGAATGTTCGGTAGAACTCACTAGTGTAGCCATCTGGTCCTGGACTTTTGTTTTTGATAGTTGTTTCTATTTCACCCCTGCTTATAGGTCTATTTAGGTTTTCCACTTCTTTGTGACTCAGTCTAGTAAGACTGTATAGTTTGAGGAATCTATCCATTTTCTCTAGGTTGTTAAATTTGGTGGCATATAATCTTTCATAATATTCAACTGTGATCCTTTGTATATCTATGATGTCTGTAGTAATTTCACCTCTTTCATTTCAGATTTTCTTTAAATGAGTCATTTCTCTTTTTCCCTTAGTGAGTCTAGTGAGTATTTGTGAATTTTATTGATCTCTTCAAAGAACCAGCTCTTTTGTTGTATTAATTTTTTATAGCTTTTTTGTTCTCTATTTTATTTAGTTCTGCTCTAATTTTTATTTTATTTTCTTCTGCTGACTTTGGGGTGCTGTTGTTCTTTTTATCTAGTTCCTTAAGGTGTGATGTTAGGTTATTTACTTGGGGTCTCTCTTGTTTCTTGATTTAAGCTTATAATAATATAAGCCTCTCTTATTACTGCTTTCACTGCATCTCAGAAATTTTGATATGTCATTTTCACTTGCCTGTATATATTCTTTGATCTCTGCTTTTATTTCTTCTTTGGCCAAGTCATTTTTTAGAAGTATGCCATTTATTTCCACATTTTTGTGACTTTCTTTACTTCCTTTTTAGAGTTGAATTCTAATTTCAAAGCCTTATGATCATAAAATATGCTTGGTATAATTTAAATCTTCCTGAATTTGTTGATGTTAGTTTTTTTGCCCAAACTATAATCTGTTCTTGAGAATGTTCCATGCACACTGGAGAAAAATATATAATCTGATGTTTTGGGATGAAATGTCCTATAAATGTCTATTATGTTAATTTGGTCCAGAGTATCATTTAAGGCTGATATTTCTTTATTGATTTTCTGTTTGTATGATCTATCTAATGCCATCAATGGTTTGTTGAAATCTCCAAATAAGATTGTGTTTTTGTAGGCTTATGTTTTTAGATAAGTTAATAGATATTTTATATTTTTTGGTGCTCCCTGGTTTGGTGCATATATATTAAGAAATGTTATGTCATCTTGATAGAATGTCCCCTTTATCATTATGAAATGTCCATCTTTGTCTTTGGTTACCTTTGTTGTCTTAAAGTCCACATTGTCAGATGTAAGTATTGCTATACCTGATTTTCTTTGGATATTATTTGTTTGGAGAATTGTTTTCCAACCTTTTACTTTGTATCTACTTTTGTCCTTACAGCTTAGATGTGTCCCTTGAAGGTAGAATATGGTTCGGTTTTGCTTTTTGATCCAGTCTGCTACTCTGTGCCTCTTTATTGGCAACTTTAGTCCATTTACAGTTAGGGTAATTATTGATACTTGAAGATTTCCTACAGCAATTTTATGTTTTGTTTTCTGATATCTCTGTGTCTTGTTTGGTTCTTCTATTGTTTGTCAGTTGTTTTTGTTTGGTAGTATTCCATAATTTTTCCTGTTTCTTCTTTTTTTAAGCTGTGTATTTCAGTAGTGGCTTTTTCATGGGTAGTTACCATTAGGGTATTAAGAGAAAAATGTTCATATGTACAAGAATCTTTTGTCTAATGTGCTTTTGCACTTCATACTCCTTTGCTACTGGAGTTCTTTATCCTCTCTCCTTTTATGTTATTGTTGTCACAGATTATTCTTGTTTTTATTGTGACCTTGTTGTTTTGTTCTTTGTATTTGGTTGAATAACCCCTTTGAGTATTCCCTACAGTCTGTTTTTTCTTGTGATAATTTATTTCAGCATCTTTATATTTGTGTTTATTTCTCTTTCATATCTAAAGAATAACTTTGATGAATATAGTATTCTTGGTTGGTAATTCCTCTCTTTCAGTGCTTTGAATGTTTGGGTCTACTATCTTCTGGCTTGTAGAGTTTCTGCTGAGAAATCTGCTGATAACCTAATTGGCTTTCCTTTATATATTATGTTCTTCTTTTCCCTAGCTGCCATGAGGATTCTTTCTCTGTTATTGATTTGTGACAATTCATTATGATGTGCCTTGGAGTAGGTCTGTTTGGGTTGAAATAACTCAGCATTCTGTTTGCTTCTTAAATTTGAGGCTCTCTTTCCATAAGCTTGGGAAATTCTCATTAATTATTTATATAAATAGGCTTTCCTTTCCCTTCTCCCTCTCTTCTTCTGATATACACATGGATTGATTTGCATATGTTGAATCACCTTGGTGCCTTGTGCTTCTGGAATAAGACCAACTTGATCATGATTTATTATTTTTAATATATTGTTGTATCAATTTTCTAGTATTATGTTTAAGATTTTTCATCTGTATTCATCAGAAGTGTTGGTTGTATTTCTTTGTGTGTGTTATTGTTGCCAGGTTTTGGTATTAGGGTTATGTTGGCCTCATGAAATATGTTGGGAAGTACTGCATCTTATTACTGCTTTTGTTGCATTCTATTATCATTCTCATTTGTCTATATATTTGATTTCACCTTTTATTTCATTTTTGACCCTATAATTTTTTAGTAGAATGTTGTTTAATCTCTACATATTTGTGGGTTTCTTTACTTCTTTTTTGCAGTTAATGTATAATTTGAAGCATTGCAGTCAGAAAACATTCTTAGTATGATTTCAATCTTTTTAAATTTGTCGAGGCTAGTTTTGTGACCCAACATATGGTCTATCCTTGAGAATATTTCTTGTGCTCTGAAGTAGAATGTATAATCTGAGGTTCTGAGATGAATGTCTCTGTAAATGTCAATTATGTCTATTTTGTCTGTGTCATTTAAGGTTGATATTTCTTTATTGATTTTCTGTTTGGTGATTTATCAAGAGATGTCAATGGAGTATTCAGGTCGCCTACTTTGCGTTTTTTCAGTTTCTCCCTTTAGTTCTGTTTGTAGTTGTTTTATGTATTTCAGTGCTCTTTGATTGGGTGCACATATATCTTGAGAAATGTTATGTCTTTTTGATGTAATGTCCCATCTGTCATAAAATGTCCATCTTTATCTCTTGTTACCTTAGTTACCTTAAAATCTATTTTGTCACATATAAATATGACTATACATGCTTTTCTGTGGGTGCTATTTGATTGGAGAATAATTTTCCACACTTTTACTCTCTGTTATCTTGTCTTTGCAGCTGAGTGTGTCTCTGAAGGTAGCAATATGGATGGGTTTTGTTTTTTATCCAATCTGCTACTCTGCCTTTTTAATGGTGAACTCAATCCACTTGCTTAGGTAATCAATGATACATGTGAATTTTCTATAGCCATTTTATCTTTTGTTTTCTGACAGTTCTGTGCTTCCTTTGGTTCTTTTGCTTTGTGTGTCTTGTTTTTGTTTGTGTTATCCCATACTTTTTTCCTCTGTTTCATCTTATTTTAAGTTATGTGTCTCAGTTTCAGGAGTTTTGTGTATGGAGTTTGTAAAAAAGAAAGTTTCATATAATAGTAGTCTTTTTTTTTTAAATGCACCTGATCTCCATATTCTTTGAAAATTCAGGCATTTATTCCCTTTTTTATGTCTTTGCTGTCTCAAATTATCCATGTTTATGCTGTGAATTTCTTGATTTTATTCATAGTTTTTTTACCTTTTGTTATTTGTTCCAGGTAGGAAAAAAAAAACCTTAAGTTTCTTTATGCAATAGAGGTCTTTGGGTGATAGGTTCCCTTCAGCTTCTGTATGTCTGGAAAAGTCTCTATTTCTACTTTATACCGAAAGCATAATTTTGTTGAATATATTATTCTTGACTGGTAATTTCTCTTTTTCAACAGAGTTTCTGCTGAGAAGTCCAGTGATAACCTAATTAACTTTCCTTTACATGTTACTTTCTTCTTTTCTTTGAACATCATGAGAATGTCATTAACCTTTGACAGTTTAATACAATATGCCTTGGAGAAGACCTTTTGGACTGAGGTAATTATGTGTTCATTTGCTTTATGAACTCAAGAACCTAGCTCTTTCCATAGGTTTGGGAAGTTCTCATCAACAATTTGTTTGTACAAGTTCTCCATTCTCTTCTCTCTCTTCTTCTTCTCCTGGTATAACTATTATTCTTATGTTGCTCTTTCTGAAGTAATCAAACAATTGTTATAGCTATTTTCATTTTTTATGTTCAAGTCTTTTTCTTCTTTCTTCTACATAACTTCTAGATTTTTATCTTCAATACCACTACTTCTTTCCTCTATCTGTTCAGCTCTATTTCCTATGCTCACTAGTTCATTCCTGATCTCTTTTACTGAGTCCTTCATCTCCAGAACTTCTATTTGGTTCCTTTTTAGAGTTCTAATCTCTTTGTCAAAGTACTCATTTTGTTCATCATTTTGTTTTCTGAGATTTTTCTTGCATCTCTTTGATATTTTTCAGAATTGCAATCCTGAATTGTCATTTAAATCACATATTTTCATGTCATTAATATATTTCCCCCAATTTTTTTTCCTAAGGTTCCTCATTACCTTTATTGTTTATAGTATTGAATGGATTTCTTCTCTGTCTAGGCATGTACATATGTGCAGCATTTCTCTAGTAGATTGATAATAGATCTTTCTATTGTTTTTCAGTAGGTAGCACTTAATCACAAGTTTTTAAGTTCTCTTGCAACTTTCTGGCTTCTTCAAATTTCACAAGATGGTGGAAAGTGACCTGTGTTTCCTGGGAAGGTGGGTGCTTCCCTTGTGATCCAGTTGTCCTGGTCCCAAGGGAACTCAGGAGGCAATGAGGCTCCAAATCCATGAAATCCCAGTGATGTCCCCCAAGCTAGACACCACCAGCAGCACACTCTTTATGTATGGGGTGTGGGGTAGGCTGTGGTAACTAGGCCACATTTTTTGTGTCTTTACCCTCCCAGCAATGGTGACCTCAGATTTCTGTGAAGTACCCCATGCATCTTCATCTGGCCCTGGGAATAGTTGTAGAGTGCACCCTTTGCTTAGGGGGGAAAAAGTATTTTTATAGTATCAGTTCTCAGGTTTGCCAATGATATGCTCAGTAATCTAACATGACGGGTAAGGGGAGGCAAGCTCTGAGAGGGTGAGGGGAGGCAGCCTGGCTCTGTGGATATGTTTTTGTGTTTGGAATGCTAATTGCCAGACAACTGTGGCTGGATCTACTTGTTTAATCCCTACTCAGAGTCCTGGATTCAGCTTAAGCAGCTGATACTACCCACTCCTGAAGGAAAACTCACTGAATCTCTTGGCTCCTTCTAGCTAAGAGGAGTGTCAACCAGCTGATTCCTCCCATCTCCAAACTGAGCCCCACAGTGAGCTTCAAGCTGCAGGACTGTCCATGACTCATTTCAACTTTTTCTTTGCGCACCTCCACAATTAGCATCCACTTGCCTACTTTTAGATGATTCAATGTAAAGATCTCTTAGTTGTGTTTGTGTGTTGAGCAAGAAATCCTATGTTGAATTAGAATTGTTCAAGTTGTTGAAACCTCAAGGGGAGAGACCAAGGGGATCTCTCATACCACCACTCCTCTGATGTCATTGGATTCATTCTTTACTATTAGATTTCCAATCTATTTTAAGTTTGTTTTGTTGGCTGTTATAATGATATAATTTTTTTCCAAATAACTATCCAGTTGTCTACACACCATTTAGTATTCTTTCTCCAATAATTTATATACTAAAATTCCCTATGTACCTGGGACAATTTCTAGACTTTTTAATTTAGTCCACTGATCTATATATCAGGCCACAATGTTTTTACTAAAAAAGACTTTTTGGTTGTCTTAAAGTATAATAGAACTGGTCCTCCTCACACCTCCTTGAGTGTTGCCTTAGCTATTCTTTCATGTTCTTTTTGGTATAAACTTTGCTATCAATTTGTCTAACTTCATAAAAGAGCACTTGTTCGTATATTTACTATGAACATATTAGACCTATAAATCAACAGGAAGAACTGACATTTTGATAAGGTTAAGATATCCAATCCAAGAGGGAGGGATGTCTTTCAATTTGTTTTAGTTAAAAATGTTACACTGTTTGCTTCATATAGCTTTGGTATATTTATTCTTGGGCTTATTTCTAAGTATCTTGTTGCTCTTGTTGTTGTTATTTCTATAAATGGATTTCTCATTACATTTCCTAACAGGTTATATATAACTGTATCTCAACTTTGACTGTCAGCCACACTGTTGTGGGGGGCTGTCCCATGCACTATAAGATATTTAGCAGATCCCTGACTTCTACCCACTAGATCAGGGGTAGTCAACCTTTTTATACCTACCACTCACTTTTGTATCTCTGTTAGTAGTAAAATTTTCTAACTGCCCACCGGTTCCACAGTAATGGTGATTTATAAAGTAGGGAAGTAATTTTACTTTATAAAATTTATAAAGCATAGTTACAGCAAGTTAAAGCATATAATAATAATTACTTACCAAGTACTTTATGTTGGATTTTTGCTAAGTTTGGCAGAATAAATCTTTATAAAACAACTTACTATAGTTAAATTTATCTTTTTATTTATACTTTGGTTGCTCCACTACTGCCCTCCATAAAAGCTGGAACACTCACTAGTGTGTGGTAGGGACCTGGTTGACTACCACTGCACTAGATGTTAGTAGCATTAACATTCTCAGTGGTGACAACTTAAAATATCTCCAAATACTGCCACATCACCTGGAAGAAGGTGGAAATGGAGGAGGGGATGCCCTCAGTTAAGAAGCACTGGCATAGCGTCGGCCTAGCGTGCGGAGGACACAGGTTCGATTCCCAGCCAGGGCACACAGGAGAAGCGCCCATTTGCTTCTCCACCCCTCCGCCGTGCCTTCCTCTCTGTCTCTCTCTTCCCCTCCCGCATCCGAGGCTCCATTGGAGCAAAGATGGCCCGGGCGCTGGGGATGGCTCTGTGGCCTCTGCCTCAGGCACTAGAGTGGCTCTGGTCACAACATGGCGACGCCCAGGATGGGCAGAGCATCGCCCCCTGGTGGGCGTGCCGGGTGGATCCCGGCCGGGCGCATGCGGGAGTCTGTCTGGCTGTCTCTCCCTGTTTCCAGCTTCAGAAAAATGCAAAAAAAAAAAATGCAAAAAAAAAAAAGAAGCACTGGCATATATATATCTATATATATATAAAGGCTATAGATTTTTGCATGCAACTTGTATGTCTCACAATCTTGCTGAATTATTATATTTGTTACTGGAATCCTGAAACATTTGAGAAATAAGGCAACAGTAAGGTAGGGATCCAAAATATCATCTTTACTACTAGTAGAATTATTATGAGAGAATGTGGCTCATATCTGCAGGCCTGTGGGGCTTTCTAATGTTAAATACTGGAATTGGATATATACTTCCCACAACCCCAAGTCACAAGTAGGTAGTGAAAGAAAACCATAGGCCTTGCCAAGTTGGACAGGCTCTTTTCACTCACTATCTGGCAAAGAGAAGAGCAGAATTGGTGCTTCTTTCAGCCAAGCCCTTTTCCAAGAGAAAGAGGAGAGGAGGAGGCTAAGCATGAATACCCAGTTTCTCCTTTAAAACTTAGCAATCCAGTATCCTCATTATACATTCTACCTCCCTGAATATTTTTAATTTAAACACCTCACTATCTCAGCTTCAGGCAGACAAAATCACAGAAATAACAAGTGGAATTCTAGATAGTGCCCTATCATCAACAGTCTGATGGGATAAAGCCAAGCTGCCAACCTGATTTTTGTGCCCATGATGCTTTTCTGGGACAATCTTGTTACTACAAAAGATAGTTATAATGACCCTCCTTTCACAAATCCATCACTTTTATAAATCATTAGCTTAACAGTACTCACCAGAAATTATAATTTATAGCTTAGATATTATTTTGATATTGCTTATTTCCTTAGGACATAGGTCATGCCTATGTTTCTTAAATAACTTGAAACATGCACTTATGTGGCTAATAATGAAAAATAAACATGAATTCATACAGAAGGTAAAGAAAACTAATTCTGTAATTGATTACATTTAGGTTTGGAGTTTCCGGGAAGACATGAAAATAAAAAGTAAAGTGATGAGAAATTTTTCCTGTAAATATTTCTGTTAAGAATGTTCAATTAATTAAGAATATAATCAAAAAAGCAGTTCTACAAAAGTTATAAAAATGCTCTCTATAATTCCAGTCTTTTAAATGATAAAAGTTAAGGGTTTTATTGTGTTATATGTTGTATTCTTATTTAATTTTTAAATAAAAAGTGATTAAAGAACCAGAGAAAATAACAATTAAAGTAGTTCTGAGTTTTAAAAATATCAGTCATTGCACCCATGCTTCTGGTAGGAATTTGATGGTGATCATTTTAGAGTGGGGCTGATGGGCAAATATTCTGTTTTAATTTAAACAACTAAAAACTATTACTAGAGATTGATATGTGTTTGTGTGTGCATTCACATGTGTTTGTATGTGTGATATACATAATGTGTGTCATGGGGATATATACATACAGATGTAGGTATCTGATATAAAATATTACATTTGGATTGAAAACAAAAACAGAGGTGATATTGTTTCTAAATTTAATGAGCCTGAATTATGCTCTCCACTGAGCAGAAAGCCATTAAATTTTTTGTAAAGATAGATCTAAAGGGTATCTATGAAGAGTTAAATAATAAAAAAAGTTTTAAATTTTTTTAAATGCTCAGTTAGCTTGAAAACCTAGAACTTTACATACTAAGTCATGGAAGAAAAAATATGAACCAGAAAACATAAGTAGAGTCACCATCCTTTTGTTCTACCAGAATAAATTGCTGGATTGAGTTGTTTCAGTGGAGAAATAAGGAAATATCTATAACTATCATGATTGCTATCTTGGTTTAATGGGTAGAGTACAATCTCTTAAGTAAAATGACTCTGTTCTCAATCTACTTCCAGCATTGTCAAGTGACACTTTGGGGGCAGATTACCAGACATCTCGAAGCCTCAGCTCTTCTCCCATCTATAAAACAGGGATAATGCTAGTACTCACTGTATGGAATTGTATTAGAATATCTGATAGGCAGAATAATGACCCCCAAAATGTTCACTTCCTAATCTATGGAACACGTGACCATATTACCTTATATGGCAAAGGGATTTTACAGATGTGATTAAGTTAAGCACCTGAGGTATGGAGATTATATTGTACTACCCAAATGAATCCAATGTAATCACAGGGTTCTTCAGAGCAGGAGGTGTGACTCAGAGGTCAGAGTGCTATGACAGAGTGCTAGGATTGCTGTCTTTAAAGATGGAGGGAGAGGTCACAAGTCAAGGATTGCAGACAGCCTCTAGAAGCAGAGAAAAGCAAGGGAATGCATTCTCCCCTAGAGCCTCTAGAAGAAACATAATCCTGCCAATAACTTAATTTTAGGCCCCTGAAGCCTATTTGAACTTCCTCCAGAATTGTAAGATAATTAATTTGTGGGTTTTTTAAGCCACTAAAAATCTGTGGTAATTTGTTTGCCAGATTCATAGAAAACTAATCTAGAATAAAATGAGAAAATGCATGCAAAATGTTAGTACAATGCTTTACACATTAAAGTACTCAACAAATGTGAAAATGATGATGGATGATGATAATTTTGTTCTGATAATAATTTCAGGAAATATTGGCTATTAAGTTGAATTTTATGAAAATGCCAATATTTGAGTGGGGGGAGGGGAGGGGCACATAGAAAACCAGATAGAAGTTGATGAAAGACAATTTGACTTTGGGTGATGGGTATGCAACATAATCAAATGTCAAAATAACCTGGAGATGTTTTCTCTGAACCTATGTACCCTGATTGATCTATATCACCCCACTAAAATTAATTTTAAATAAAGAAAGAAAATGCCAATATTTGATCATTTCTTACCTACAAAAACATTTTATATGGTCTGTTGTAAAGTACCCAAACCTCAAATCTGCGGGTTTACATAGAGACACCATGTCCAGATGAATTTTGAAGAGTTTTATTAAAGGAGGAGATTTATTAAATATGCTGGCCGCATATAGCTTATATGGGGCAATCTGGAAGGCCCAAATCATGTGTGTAAAAAATATTTCAGGAGCTGTTTAGATACCTTTGATCACACATGGGTGGAGGAGAGCATGACATCATGGCATAAGCTTACAACCTTTGTTTTCACCTATACTGGTTTGGGGAAAAGAATGAGGGGGATAAGACACAAATCATTAGCAAGTTTATAACATCTGTCTATAGGGTTCATTAAAAAAATGTTTTTACACATTAAAACTTATAAGGTAACACAATAGTAAAAATGTCATTCTACATATTAAAGGATATTTCTAAATTTTCTAGTGTTCATTTGTCATTCCTTTGTTTAGAGCTATATACATTAATTATACACTTTCAGGAGGGGAGGCGTAGTTTCCATGGCACTAGGGGATAAAATGCCTGTAAATGGCCCATCAATATAAGAAAAGGTTTGTTTTAATCTTTCTCTTCCTGCACCTGGCTAACTATTTACCTGCTTCCTTACAGGTGTGAAGGAAGGACAGGAATTTAAATCTCCTTCTCCTCTTCATTTATAATACAATATTGAGTGACATCAGAGAAATGGTGCCATAAAAAGTGATACCGATAAATCTCCCCAAAAATTCAACAAGATCTTCAACTAGAGACAGAAAAATCTATCCTTCGAGCCCCCAGAAGTTCCACACTAAATGTGAAGATACGATAAAAAAAATTGACTAAATATATAATCAACCCTGAAGAAAATAAAAAGGAAGAATCACTCCGCCTTCCTCACTAACCTAAATAAGGGCTGCTTTCACTGGGAACTGAGAGTATAGGAACTAAGGCAGGCATAGGGTGTGAATAGAACCAGACTGTGGCACAAACATCTGAACCAGGCTGTGGCACAGACATCCAAGCCGAGAAAAAACTGTGCTTGTGGCAACCCAGTCAACACAAGCTAACGCTCATGCCAAATCCAGACAAAGAAAGGCACTTGGGACAGCCATCTGCCCCAATCTCCTGGTCAGTGCCTGCAGATAGTGGGCGAGAGATTCCTCCAAGAGCCCCAGAAGTGGGTGCCCATATTACCGGACAGAGGGGTAGGGTCAGAGGCCCTTGTGTGGGATGAAACCAGAGTCTTGGGGTCACTCCTGTGCTCTGAAAAGCAGCATGTGAGGAGGGAGTGGGAGCAAAATTTCCTACGCTCAAACTTTTCCGTGTGGGCGGGGCGCCTCACCTGGAGTGAGAGCCAGCCAGCCTAATATCCTGGTCGGCGAGCACGGAGAGTGGGCAAGAGAATTCCCCAGGAGTGGGTGCCTGTGTTCCCGGACAAAGGGACAGAGTCAGAAGTCTTTGTGTGGGCGGAAGCCCCACCTGACTATGCTAGGGGCTCTGACTGTTTGAGCCTACCCAGAGCCCTGTGCTGAGTGGGAATAGAGTGGGGATATGCTAGCTCTTTGAGCCTCTTACTCTCCAGGCAGAGGCAGCAGTAACCCCATAGCTGGATCATCAGGCTGCTAATTCAGGAAGGAAAGACTAGGAGAGAGGCTCCAGGAAAACGGACTCTCTCATTGTCAGAGCCTGATAATGCTAATGAGCCTCGATTTTCATCGAGACTGAAGCCCAATATATGACATCGCCATAGAGACTTATCAACTGCAAACCTCTACCTAAGCGTGCCACAGGGGCAGAACCCAGGGTACAGAATCACTGACCAGGAAGAGGGAGAGAAAAGAAAAAGCAAGAAGATAACCTCTCAAAATCAAGAATAAACCACAGACTTTATAACCTATCCCATTTTATTATATTTGTTTGTTTGTTTCTCTTATCTTCTTGTCTTGATTATTTTCTTCCTCTTCTAACTTGGTTGTTTAATTCTCTGCCAGTCTTACTCTCTCCTCTCCTTGAACTACACTACCCATAAGTGTTACATCTCCCATTATCTATCTTCTCTTTCTTCTTTTCTCTCTATGAGGGTTGCACCCAAAACCCTTAACTCTCTCTCTCTCTCTCTCCTTTTATTCTTTTTTCTTCTTTTGTGTTTTCCTCTTTCTTTTTTCTCTCTCTCTCTATATTAGTTTCTTCTTTTCTCCTTTACTTTTTCTCTCATTCAATCCTCAATCACAAACAAATTATTTTATCTGGACTCAAATTTTTCTTTGTGGCGCTTTGGGGGTTTTTTACTTTGCTTTTTTAACTCACCAGCAGTGATCCCAACCCTGGCTCTCCGTTTTATCTAGTTTTGCTCCACTAAATACAATAGTAAATTTTTATTTTTTCCCCTTTTTCCTATTTACCTCTTATTCTTTTCATCATATCTCTTAGTCAACCATCACCTAAAAGCAAATCATTTTATTCTTCACCAAAATTTTTTTCTTTTTTGCATTTTGTGGGTCCATACCCCCTTTTTTGCCCCTTTATCATTCCTCCCCAAATCAAGCCCTCCATTATAGGTAGTTTTTGTTCTATTTAACAAAATATAATTCACAGTTCCCCACAAGATTTTTCTCAAGGAGGGGAGAGGAGAGGAGAAGAAGAGAAAAAGGAAGAGGAATCATAATTTTTTTATTCTTTTTTATTTTTATTTTTTTAACATTTATTTTTTAATAAATTTTTTATTAATGTTAATGGAGTAACATTAATAAATCAGGGTACATATATTCAAAGAAAACATGACCAGGTTATCTTGTCATTCAATTATGTTGCAAAACCGTCACCCAGAGTCAGATTGTCCTCCATCACCTTCTATCTAGTTTTCTTTGTGCCTCTCCCCCTCCCCCTTCCCCTCTCCCTCCTTCCGTCCCATGTCCTCCCTCCCCCCACCCCTGGAAACCACCACAAACTTGTCCATGTCTCTTAGTCTCGTTTTTATGTCCCACAAATGTATGGAATCATGTAGTTCTTGGTTTTTTCTGATTTTTTTATTTCACTCAGTATAATGTTATCAAGTTCCCACCATTTCATTGTAAATGATCCGATGTCATCATTTCTTATGGCTGAGTAGTATTGCATAGTGTATATGTGTCACATCTTCTTTATCCAGTCTTGTATTGGAGGGCTTTTTAGTTGTTTCCACGTCTTGGACGCTGAACAATGCTGCAATGAACATGAAGCTACATGTGTCTTTACATATCAATATTTTTGAGTTTTGGGGGTATATACCCAGTAGAGGGATTGCTGGGTCATAAGGTAGTTCTATTTTCAGTTTTTTGAGGAACACCATACTTTTTTTTCATAATGGTTATACTATTTTATAGTCCTACAAACAGTGAATGAGAGTTCCTTTTTCTCCACAGCCGCTTCAAACTTGCTATTACCTGTCTTGTTGATAATAGCTAATCTAACAGGCATGAAGTGGTATCTCATTGTACTTTCCATTTGCATTTCTCTAATAACTAATGAAGATGAGCATCTTTTCATATATCTGTTGGCCATTTGTATTTCTTCTTGGGAGAAGTGTCTGTTCATGTCCTCTTCCCATTTTTTATTAGATTGTTTGTTTGTTTGTTTGTTGTTGAGTTCTATGAGTTCTTTGTATATTTTGGATATTAGGCCCTTATATGAGCTGTTGCTTGAAAATATCATTTCCGATTTAGTAGGCTGTCTGTTTATTTATTGTCAGTTTCTCTTGCTGAGCAAAAACATTTTAGTCTGATGTAGTCCCTTTCGTTTATCTTTTCCTTCACATCTCTTGCCTTTGGGGTCAAATTAATAAAATGTTCTTTATAACCCAGGTCCATGAGTTTAGTACCTATGACTTCTTCTAGGTGCTTTATTATTTCAGGTCTTATATTTAGGTCTTTGATCCATTTTGAATTAATTTTAGTACACGGGGACAAGCTGTAGTCGAGTTTCATTCTTTTGCATGTGGCTTTCCAGTTTTCCCAGCACCATTTCTTGAAGAGGCTTTCTTTTCTCCACTGTGTGTTGTTGGCCCCTTTATCAAAATTATTTGACCATATATATATGGTTTTATTTCTAGGCTTTCTATTCTGTTCCATTGGTCTGAGCATCTATTTTTCTGCCAATACCATACTGTTTTGATTGTCGTGGCCCTATAATATAGTTTGAAGTCAGGTATTGTAATGCCCCCAGCTTCATCTTTTTCCTAAGGATTGCTTTGGCTATTCGGGGGTTTTATATTTAACTTTTTATTCTTTATTAATTCTCATACTATCAACAAAAACACCCTCGGATGCCATTAAGGAAAAAGATATAGAATATCATGGATACAAAGACAGAGAGGTAGCACAGATAGATGAAAAAAATTTATGGAAAAAAATTAATATATTGGAAACCTTGGAGCTAAATGACAAAGAATTTAAAATAGAAATCCTAAAAATACTTAGAGATATACAAGAAAACACAGAAAAAAAAATTTAGGGAGCTCACAAAACAACTCAATGAACACAAAGAATATATTACCAGGGAAACTGAAATTATAAAAACAAATCAAACAGAGATGAAAAACTCAATTCACGAGCTGAAAAATGAGGTAACAAGCTTAGCTAATAGAACAGGCCAGATAGAAGGTAGGAGTAGTGAAATAAAAGACAAGCAACTTGAGGCACAAGAGAGAAGAAGAAAGAGACTCAAAAATTTTTAAAAATGAGAAAGCCCTACAGGAATTGTCTGACTCCATCAAAAAGAATAACATAAGAATAATAGGTATATCAGAGAGAGAAAAGAGAAAATGGAATGGAGAACATATTCAAACAAATAATGGGTGAGAAGTTCCCAAGCCTGTGGAAAGAACTAAAGCCTCAAATTCAATAAGCAAACAGAACTCCGAGTTTTCTTAACCCTAACAAACCTATTCCAAGGCACATCATAATGAAATTGGCACAAACCAACGACAAAGAAAAAATTCTCAAGGCAGCCAGGGAAAAGAAGAATACAACATAAAAAAAAGGCCCATTAGATTATCATCAGATTTCTCAATGAAAACTCTACAAGCTAGAAGAGAGTGGACCCCAATATTTAAAGTCCTAAAAGAGAGGAACTTTCAGCCACAAATACTATACCATCAAAGCTACATTTCAAATATGAAGGAAAAATAAAAACATTCACAGATGCAGAAAACATGAAGGAATTTATCATCAGAAAACCCCCACTCCATGAATTACTAAAGGGGGTTTTCCAACCAGATAAAAAGAACAAAACAAAACAAAACCACAAGTAAATCTCCACCAAGAACACAATAAAACAAAATTTAACTGTGACAACAACAAAAAAAAAGGCAGGGGGGAGAGGACGGAGATTAATAGTAGCAAAGGACGATAGAGTGCAAAAGTACTCACAAGATAGAGCACTACAATGAACAGGGTAGGAACCCTTTTCATTACTTAATGGTAACCACCATTGAAAAAACCACCACAGAAGCACATGATTTAAAAAAGATAGCAACAAAGGAAAGATATATGGAATACAACCAAACAAAAACAAAAGATAGAAAAACAAAAGAGAAGAATCAAACAAGACACAAAACTAAAAGAAAGCAATGTATAAAATGGCAATAGGGAACTCACAAGTGTCAATAATTACACTAAATATAAATGGATTAAACTCATCAATAAAAAGGCACAGAGAAGCAGAATAAATTAAAAAAGAAAATCTGATTGTATGTTGCCTACCAGAAACTCATCTAAGCAACAAGGTTAAAAACAAATTCAAAGGGAAAAGCTGGAAAACAATACTCCAAGCAAATAACATCCACAAAAAAGCAGGCGTAGCAATACTCATATCTGATGATGCTGACTACAAGACAGCAAAAGTTCTCAGAGACAAAAATGGCCATTTCATAATGGCTAAGGGGACACTGAATCAAGAAGACATAACAATTCTTAATATATATGCACCAAACCAAGGAGCACCAAAATATATAAGACAGCTACTTATTGACCTTAAAACAAAAAATGACAAAAATACAATCATACTTCGAGACCTCAATACACCGCTGACAGCTTTAGATCGGTCAGTCAAATGGAGAATCAATAAAAATATATTTGCCTTAAACAAAACACTAGAGCACCTGGATATGATAGACATCTAAAGGACATTTCATCCCAAAGTGACAGAGTATACATTTTTCTCCAGTGTACATGGATCATTCTCAAGAATTGTCCATATGTTGAGCCACAAAAACAACATCAGAAAATTCAGAAAAATCGAAGTTGTACCAAGCATATTTTCTGATCATAAAGCCTTGAAACTAGAATTCAACTGCAAAAAAGAGGGAAAAAGCCCCACAAAAATGTGAAAACTAAACAACATACTTTTAAAAATGAATGGGTCAAAGAAGAAATGAGCGCAGAAATCAAAAGATACATACAGACAAATGAAAATGACAATATGACATATCAGAATCTATGGGATGAAGCAAAAGCAGTGTTAAGAGGGAAGTTCATATCACTTCAGGCATATATGAACAAACAAGAGAGAGCCCAAGTGAACCACTTAACTTCACACCTTAAAGAATTTGAAAAAGAACAAAGACAACCAAAAACCAGCCAGAGAAAGGAGATAATAAAAATCAGAGCAGAAATAAATGAAATAGAGAACAGAAACACTATAGAAAAAATTAATAGAACAAGGAGCTGGTTCTTTGAAAAGATCAACAAAATTGACAAACCCCTGGCAAGAGTTACCAAGGAAAAAAGAGAAAGGACTCATATAAACAAAATCCAAATGAAAGAGAAGATATCGCCACGGACATCGTAGATATACAAAGAATTATTGTAGAATATTATAAAAAACTTTATGCCACTAAATTCAACAATCTAGAAGAAATGGATAAGTTCCTAGAACAATACAACCTTCCTAGACTGAGTCAAGAAGAAGCAGAAAGCCTTAACAGACTAATTAGTAGGAAAGAAATAGAAAAAACTATTAAAAACCTCCTCAAAAATAAAAGTCCTGGCCCGGACAGTTTTACTAGCGATTTCTATCAAACATTCAAAGAAGACTTGGTTCCTATTCTACTCAAAGTCTTCCAAAAAATTGAAGAAGAAGCAATACTTTCAAACACATTTTATGAGGCCAACATAACCCTCATACCAAAACCGGGCAAAGACAGCACAAAAAAAGAAAACTACAGACCAATATCTCTAATGAACACAGATGCTAAAATACTAAACACAATACTAGCAAATCAAATACAACAACATATTAAAAAAATAATACATCATGATCAAGTGAGATTCATCCCAGAATCTCAAGGATGGTTCAACATACGTAAAACGGTTAACGTAATACACTATATCAACAATACAAAGAAAAAAAACCACATGATCTTATCAATAGATGCAGAAAAGGCATTCAATAAAATACAACACAGACAGAGACGTCACAGTGATGGCGCGGTAGGAAGCGATACCGAAAATCTCCCCATAAACTCAACAAGTTCTTCAACCAGAAACAGAAAAACCTATCCTTGGAGTCTTCAGATGCTTCACAACACACCCGAAGGTAGGATCGAGCGAAAGATTGGCTAAATATATGGTCAAACTCCAGGGAAAATAAGGAGTAAGAAATGCTCCGCCTTCCTCTCTAATCCAAACAGGATGGCTTTCACTGAGAACTGACAATATAGAAACTAAGGCGGGCATAGGGAGTGAATAGTTCCAGGCTGCAGTACAAACAGCCAAACCAGGCTGTGGCACGGAGATCCAAGCCGTGGAAAAACCTGGGCAATTCAAGCTAACACGCGCACCAAACCCAGACAAAGAAAGACAAGTGGGGCAGCCATTTTCCGTATCTCCTGGTTGGCGTGGTTAGTGGGCAAGAGATTCCTACGAACACTTCAGGGGTGACCGCCGCCTGTGCTAACCCACAGAGAAGCAGAGTCAGAGGCCTCTGTGTGGGCAAAAAGCAGCATCTCCTAGGAGCCCCAGCGCCCTGAGGGGACCGGGCACAGGGAGGGAGCTGGAGCCAACTCCAACGGCAGAACTTTTCTGTGTGGGAGGAGGGCTTTCGCGGAGCGAGAGGCGTCCCGCCCGATCCTCATAATCTGGTCAGTGCGCACGCACGCAGAGTGGGCAGGAGATTCCTCCGAACTCCTCAGGGGTGGGCGCCCGTGTTTTCCCTCAGAGGAGCAGAGTCAGAGGCCTGTGAGCAAGCCAGGAGCGGAAGCCCCAGTGCCCTGGGAAAGCCGCACGGGAACAGAGCGAAAGCCAATTCCAACCCAGTAACTTTTCCGTGTGGGCAGAGGGCTTTCTTGGAGTGAGAGGCGTCCTGCCTGAAACTCATAATCTGGTCAGTGCGCACACAGGAAGAGTGGACAGGAGATTCCTCCGAACTCCTCAGAGGTGGGCGCCCGTGTTTTTCCCACAGAGGAGCAGGTCTGTGAGCGGGCCAGGAGCGGAATCTCAGGCAGCCCTAGCCCCTTGGGAAAGCCGAACGAGGAAAGAGCGAAAGCCAATTCCAAAGCTCGATCTTTTCCGTGTGGGTAGGGATTTCACTCGAAGTGTGACCTGTCTGGTCTGACATCCTGGTGGGTGCGCACAGAGAGTGGGCAAAAGATTCCTCCGAACGCCTCAGGAGTGGGCACTTGAGTTATCCCACAGAGGGGCAGAGCCAGAGGTCTTTCAGTGAGAGGAAGCCACGCTTGATTATGCTGGCAGGTCTGACTGACTGAGCCTTACTCAGAGCCCTGTGCTGAGTGGGAATAGAGTGGGGAGTTGCCAGCTCTTTGAGACTCTTACTATCCAGGCAGAGGCAGCAGCAACCCCATAGCTGGATTATCAGGCTTCTAATTGTGGAAGGAAAGACTAGGAGAGAGGCTCCAGGAACACTCTCACAGTGAGAGATCCCCTCACTGTTGGAGCCTATAAACACTAATGAACCTCGACTGCCAACGAGACTGAAGCCCAATACATGACATTGCCATAGAGAATTATCAACTGCAAACCTCTTCCAGAGCGTGCCACAGGGGAAGAACCCGGGGTACAAAGTCACCGATCAGAAAGACAGAAAAGAAAAAGCAAGACGACAACCTCTCAAAATCAAGAATAATCTGCAGATTTTATAACCTATCCCATTCTATTATATTTGTTCGTCTGTGTCTCTTTTCTTCATTCTTGATTTTTTTTTTCTACTCCAATTTGGTCATTTAATTCTCTCTCAGTCTTACTCTCGCCTCTCTTTGAACTACACTACCCATAAGTGTTACATCTCCCATTAACTTTTCTTTCCTCCTCCTTTCTCTCTTTGAGGGTTGCAATCCAAAACCCCTAACTCTCTCTTTCTCTCTCCTCCTTTTTCTTTTTTCTTCTTTAAGTTGTTCCATCTTTTCTCTCTCTCTCTCTCTTCTCCCTCTATATTAGTCTCTTCCTCTCTCCTTTACGTCTTCTCTCATTCAAACTTCAATAACGAACAAATTATCTTATCTGGGACTCAAACTTAAGTTTGTGGCATTTTGGAGGATTTTTACTTCACCTTTTTAACACATTAGCAGTGCTCCCATCCCTGGCTCTCCATTTTATCTAGTTCTTGTTCCACTAAATACAATAGTAATTTTTTAATTTTCCACCCCTTTTTCCTGTTTCCCTCTTATTCCTCCCATCATAACTTTGAGTCAGCCAACACCTAAAAGCAAATCATTTTATTCTTGACCCAAATTTTTTCCTAATTTGCTTTTTGTGGGTCTATACTGCTCCCCCCTTTTTTATATATAAAAAATTTTTTCTTGTACTTTTTTTTTCTTTTTTTTCTTTTTCCTTTACCCCTATATTACTTCTCCCCAACTCAGGCCCTCCACTACAGGTATTGTTTGTTCTATTTAATACAATACAATTCACAGTTCATCACAAGATTTTCTCAAAAAAGAGGGGAGAGGAGAGGAGAGGAAAAAAGGAGGGGAAGGAATTATTCCCTTTTTTTCCTCAAATTTTTATCTTATTTTATTTTTCTTTATTTAATGATTTTTTTTAAAAAACGCGCAATTTTTTATTTTTATTTTTATTTTTTTATCCTTTTATTCCTTATAAAATCTCAATAATACTATCAAGAAAACCACCCTCAGATGCCATTAAAGAAGAGAAAATCGAATATCATGGATACAAAAGAAAGAGAGGTAACACAGCTAGATGAGGAAAAATCTATGGAGAAAAAATTTAAGATATTGGAAACCTTGGAGTTAAACGACAGAGAATTTAAAATAGAAATTCTAAAAATACTCAGAGATATACAAGAAAACACAGAAAGGCAATTTAGGGAGCTCAGAAAACAACTAGATGAACACAAAGAGTATATCTCCAAGGAAATTGAAACTATAAAAACAAATCAAACAGAGATGAAAAACTCAATTCATGAGCTGAAAAATGAGGTAACAAGCTTAGCTAATAGAACAGGCCAGATAAAAGAGAGGATCAGCGAAATAGAAGACAAGCAACTTGAGGCTCAACAAAGAGAAGAAGAAAGAGATTCAAAAATTAAAAAAAATTAAATAGCCCTACAGGAATTATCTGACTCCATCAAAAAGAATAACATAAGAATAATAGGTATATCAGAGGGAGAAGAGAGAGAAAATGGAATGGAGAACATACTCAAACAAAAAATAGATGAGAACTTCCCAAGCCTCTGGAAAGAACTAAAACCTCAAATTCTAGAAGCAAACAGAACTCCAAGTTTTCTTAACCCCAACAAACCTACTTCAAGGCACATCATAATAAAATTGGCACAAACCAACTGCAAAGAAAAAATTCTCAAGGCAGCCAGGGAAAAGAAGAATACAACATATAAAGGAAGGCCCATTAGATTATCATCAGATTTCTCAACAGAAACTCTACAAGCTAGAAGAGAGTGGACCCCAATATTTAAAGTCTTGAAAGAGAGGAACTTTCAGCCACGAATACTATACCCATCAAAGCTAACCTTCAAATATGAAGGAGAAATAAAAACATTCACAGATACAGAAAAGATGAGAGAATTTATCACCAGAAAACCCCCACTCCAGGAAATACTAAAGGGGGTTCTCCAATCAGATACAAAGAATAAAAAAAAAAAGAACAACAAAGCCACAAGTAAAAGCTCCAAGAAGAACATAACAAAACCAACTTTAAACTGTGACAACAATAAGAAAGGAGGGGAGAGGATGAAGATTAACAGTAGCAAAGGGCGATGGAGGGCAAAAGTACTCACAAAATAGTTCGCTACAATGAACAGGGTAGGGACCCTTTTCATTACTTAATGGTAACCACCATTGAAAAAGCCACCACAGAAGCACATGATTTAAAAAAGATAGCAACAAAGGAAAGATATATGGAACACAACCAAATTAAAACAAAAGATAGAAAAATGAAAGAGAAGAATCAAACAAGGCACAAAACGAACAAAAAGCAATCTATAAAATGGCAATGAGGAACTTACAAGTGTCAATAATTACACTAAATGTAAACAGATTAAACTCACCAATAAAAAGGCACAGAGTAGAAGAATGGATCAAAAAAGAAAATCCAACTGTATGCTGCCTACAAGAAACTCATCTAAGTAACAAGGATAAAAACAAATTCAAAGTTAAAGGCTGTAAAACAATACTCCAAGCAAATAACATCCACAAAAAAGCAGGCGTAGCAATACTCATATCTGATGATGCTGACTACAAGACAGCAAAAGTTCTCAGAGACAAAAATGGCCATTTCATAATGGCTAAGGGGACACTGAATCAAGAAGACATAACAATTCTTAATATATATGCACCAAACCAAGGAGCACCAAAATATATAAGACAGCTACTTATTGACCTTAAAACAAAAACTGACAAAAATACAATCATACTCGGAGACCTCAATACACCTCTGACGGCTCTAGATCGGTCATCCAAACAGAGAATCAACAAAGACATAGTGGCCTTAAACAAAACACTAGAGCACCTGGATATGATAGACATCTACAGGACATTTCATCCCAAAGTGACTGAGTATACATTTTTCTCCAGTGTACATGGGTACATGGATCATTCTCAAGAATTGACCATATGCTGGGCCACAAAAACAACATCAGCAAATTCAGAAAAACTGAAGTTGTACCAAGCATATTTTCTGATCATAAAGCCTTGAAACTAGAATTCAACAGCAAAAAAGAGGGAAAAAATCCCACAAAAATGTGGAAACTAAACAACATACTTTTAAAGAATGAATGGGTCAAAGAAGAAATAAGTGCAGAGATCAAAAGATATATACAGACAAATGAAAATGATAATACGACATATCAGAATCTATGGGAGGCAGCAAAAGCAGTGATAACAGGGAAGTTCATATCACTTCAGGCATATATGAACAAACAAGAGAGAGCCCAAGTGAACCACTTAACTTCACACCTTAAGGAACTAGAAAAAGAAGAACAAAGACAACCCAAAACCAGCCGAAGAAAGGAGATAATAAAAATCAGAGCAGAAATAAATGAAATAGAGAACAGAAAAACTATAGAAAAAATTAATAGAACAAGGAGCTGGTTCTTTGAAAAAATCAACAAAATTGACAAACCCTTGGCAAGACTTACCAAGGAAAAAAGAGAAAGAACTCATATAAACAAAATCCAAAATGAAAGAGGAGAAATAACCACGGACATCGTAGATATACAAAGAATTATTGTAGAATACTATGAAAAACTTTATGCCACTAAATTCAACAACCTAGAAGAAATGGATAAATTCCTAGAACAATACAACCTTCCTAGACTGAGTCAAGAAGAAGCAGAAAGCCTAAACAGACCTATTAGTAGAGAAGAAATAGAAAAAACCATTAAAAACCTCCCCAAAAATAAATGTCCAGGCCCTGATGGCTATACCAGCGAATTTTATCAAACCTTCAAAGAAGACTTGATTCCTATTCTACAGAAAGTCTTCCAAAAAATTAAAGAAGAAGCAATACTTCCAAACACATTTTATGAGGCAAACATAACCCTTATAACAAAACCAGGCAAGGATGGCACAAAAAAAGAAAACTACAGACCAATATCTCTAATGAATACAGATGCTAAAGTACTAAACAAAATACTAGCAAATCGAATACAACAACATATTAAAAAAATAATACATCATGATCAAGTGGGATTCATCCCAGAATCTCAAGGATGGTTCAACATACGTAAAACGGTTACCTAATACACCATATCAACAAAACAAAGAACAAGAACCACATGATATTATCAATAGATGCAGAAAGGGCTTTTGATAAAATACAACACAATTTTATGTTTAAGACTCTCAACAAAATGGGTATAGAAGGAAAATATCTCAACATGATAAAGGCCATATATGATAAACCATCAGCTAACATCATACTAAATGGCACAAAACTGAAGGCTTTCCCCCTTAAATCAGGAACAAGACAGGGTTGTCCACTCTCTCCACTCTTATTTAATGTGGTACTAGAGGTTCTTGCCACTGCAATCAGACAAGACAAAGAAATAAAAGGCATCCATATCGGAAAAGAAGAAATAAAGGTATCACTTTTTGCAGATGATATGATCCTATACATCGAAAACCCCAAAGAATCCACAAAAAGACTTCTAGATAAAATAAGCCAATACAGTAAGGTCGCAGGATAAAAAATTAACATACAGAAGTCAATAGCCTTTCTATATGCCAACAATGAACATCTGAGAATGAACTCAAAAGAATAATCCCCTTCACGATTGCAACGAAAAAAATAAAATACCTAGGAATAAACATAACAAAGAATGTAAAGGACTTATACAATGAAAACTATAAACCATTGTTAAGGGAAATCAAAAAAGACATTATGAGATGGAAGAATATACCTTGTTCTTGGTTAGGTAGAATAAATACAATCAAGATGGCCATATTACCCAAAGCTATATACAAATTTAATGCAATTCCCATCAAAATTCCCATGACATTTTTTAAAGAAATGGAGCAAAAAAAATCAGATTTATATGGAACTATATAAAGCCCCGAATAGCCAAAGCAATCCTAAAGAAAAGGAATGAAGCTGGGGGCATTACAATACCTGACTTCAAACTCTATTATAGGGCCACGACAATCAAAACAACATGGTATTGGCAGAAAAATAGACACTCAGACCAATGGAACAGAATAGAAAGCCCAGAAATAAAACCACATATATATAGTCAAATAATTTTTGATAAAGGGGCCAACAACACTCAATGGAGAAAAGAAAGCCTCTTCAACAAATGGTGCTGGGAAAACTTGAAAGCCACATGCAAAAGAATGAAGCTGGACTACAGTTTGTCCCCCTGTACTAAAATTAACTCAAAATGGAACAAAGATCTAAACATAAGACCTGAAACAATAAAGTACATAGAAGAAGACATAGGTACCAAACTCATGGACTTGGGCTTTAAAGAGCATTTTATGTATTTGACTCCACAGGCAAGAGAAGTGAAAGAAAAATTAATGAATGAGACTACATCAGACTAAGAAGTTTTTGTTCAGCAAGAGAAATTGATAACAAGATAAACAGACAGCCAACTAATTGGGAAATGATATTTTTAAACACCTGCTCAGATAAGGGCCTAATATCCAAAATATACAAAGAACTCATAAAACTCAACGACAAACAAACAAACAATCCAATAAAAAAATGGGAAGAGGATATGAACAGACACTTCTCTCAGGAAGAAATACAAATGGCCAACAGATATATGAAAAGATGCTCATCTTCTTTAGTTATTAGAGAAATGCAAATCAAAACTGCAATGAGATACCACCTCACACCTGTTAGACTAGCTATTATTAACAAGACAGGTAATAGCAAATGTTGGAGAGGCTGTGGAGAAAAAGGAACCCTCATCCACTGTTGGTGGGAATGTAAAGTAGTACAACCATTATGGAAGAAAGTATGGTGGTTCCTCAAAAAACTGAAAATAGAACTACCTTATGACCCAGCAATCCCTCTACTGGGTATATACCCCAAAAACTCAGAAACATTGACTTGTAAAGACACATGCAGCCCCATGTTCATTGCAGCATTGTTCACAGTGGCCAGGACATGGAAACAACCAAAAAGCCCATCAATAGATGACTGGATAAAGAAGATGTGGCACATATACACTATGCAATACTACTCAGCCATAAGAAATGATGACATCGGATCATTTATAGCAAAATGGTGGGATCTTGACAACATTATACGAAGTGAAATAAGTAAATCAGAAAAAACCAGGAACTGCATTTTTCCATACGTAGATGGGACATAAAGGTGAGACCAAGAGACATTGATAAGAGTGTGGTGGTTACGGGGGAGGGGGGAGAGGGAGAGGGAAGGGGGAGGGGGAGGGGCACAAAGAGAACTAGATAGAGGGTGACAGGACAATCTGACTTTGGGTGATGGGTATGCAACATAATTGAACTTTAAGATAACCTGGACATATTATCTTTGAATATATGTATCTTGATTTACTGATGTCACCCCATTAAAAATAAATACAATAAAAAAAATAAAAAAATAATAAAAAAAAATACAACACAACTTTATGTTTAAGACACTCAACGAAATGGGTATAGAAGGAAAATATCTCAACATGATAAAGGCCATATATGATAAACCAGCAGCCAACATCATATTAAATGGCACAAAACTGAAGGCTTTACCCCTTAAATTAGGAACAAAATAGGGTTGTCCACTCTCTCCACTCTTATTTAATGTGTTGCTAAAGGTTCTAGCCAGAGCAATCAGACAAGACAAAGAAATAAAAGGCATCCATATCGGAAAAAAAGAAATAAAGGTATCACTTTTTGCAGATGATATGATACTATACATCAAAAACTCCAAAGAAGCTACAAAAAGACTACTAGAATCAATAAACCAATACAATAAGTTCGCAGGATACAAAATTAACATACAAAAGTCCATAGCCTTTCTATATGCCAACAATAAAATATTTGAGAATGAACTCAAAAAAATAATCCCCTTCACGATTGCAACAAAAAAATAAATAAAATATCTAGGAATAAACATAACAAAGAATGTAAAGAACTTATATAATATAATGAAAACTACAAACCACTGTTAAGGGAAATCAAAAAAGATACAATGAGATGAAAGAATATTTCTTGCTCTTGAATAGGAAGAATAAATATAATCAAGATGGCCATATTACCCAAAGCAATATACAAATTTAATGCAATTCTCATCAAAATTCCAATGACATTTTTTTAAGAAATGGAAAAAAAAATCATCAGATTTATATGGAACTGTAAAAAAACCCAAATAGCCAAAGCAATCCTAAAGAAAAAGAACAAAGCTGGGCATTATAATACCTGACTTCAAACTATATTATAGAGCCACAATAATCAAAACAGCATGGTATTGGCAGAAAAATAGACATTCAGACAAATGGCACAGAATAGAAAGTCCAGAAATAAAACCACATATATATGGTCAAATAATTTTTGATAAAGGGGCCAACAACACACAATGGAGAAAAGAAAGCCTCTTCAACAAATGGTGCTGGAAAAACTGGAAAGCCACATGCAAAAGAATGGAACTCGACTACAGTTTGTCCCCCTGTACTAAAATTAATTCAAAATGGATCAAAGACCTAAATATAAGACCTGAAACAATAAAGTACATAGAAGAAGACATAGGTTCTAAACTCATGGACCTTGGTTTTAAAGAGCATTTTCTGAATTTGACTCCAAAGGCAAGGGAAGTAAAGGCAAAAATAAATGAATGGGACTATATCAGACTAAGAAGTTTTTGCTCAGCAAGAGAAACTGATAACAAAATAAACAGACAGCCAACTAAATGGAAAATGATATTTTTAAACAACAGCTCAGATAAGGGCCTAATATCCAAAATATACAAAGAACTCATAAAACTCAACAACAAACAATCCAATAAAAAAAATGGGAAGAGGACATGAACAGACACTTCTCTCAGGAAGAAATACAAATGGCCAACAGATATATGAAAAGATGCTCATCTTCATTAGTTATTAGAGAAATGCAAATCAAAACTGCAATAAGATACCACCTCATACCTGTTAGATTAGCTATTATTAACAAGACAGGTAATAGCAAATGTCGGAGAGGCTGTGGAGAAAAAGGAACCCTCATCCACTGTTGGTGGGAATGTAAAGTAGTACAACCATTATGAAAGAAAGTATGGTGGTTCCTCAAAAAACTGAAAATAGAACTACCTTATGACCCAGCAATCCCTCTACTGGGTATATACCTCCAGAACTCAGAATTATTGATAGTTAAAGACATCTGTAGCCCCATTTTCATTGCAGCATTGTTCACAGTGGCCAGAACATGGAAACAACCAAAAAGCCCTTCAATAAAAGACTGGATAAAGAAGATGTGGCATATATACACTATGGAATACTACTCAGCCATAAGAAATGATGACATCGGATCATATACAACAAAATGGTGGGATCTTGATAACATTATACAAAGTGAAATAAGTAAATCAGAAAAAACCGAGAACTGTATTATTTCATACATAGGTGGGACATAAAAACGAGACTAAGAGACATTGATAAGGGTGTGGTGGTTACGGGGGGGGGGGGGGAGAGGAAAAGCGGGAGGGGGAGGGGGAGGGGCATAAAGAGAACTAGATAGAAGGTGATGGAGGACAATCTGACTTTGGGTGATGCGTATGCAACATAATTGATTGAGAAGATAACCTGGACATGTTTTCTTTGAACATATGTACCCTGATTTATTGAGAAAAAATTTAAAAATAATAATAAAAAATAAAAGTATGTCACAAAGTTAAAAAATAATAATAATACAATACTATCAGCCATCCTGAGTTGGTGCTAATCTCACAAGTGCAGAAATCCCATTTACAAAATGTCTCTGCACGCCTAGCCCAAATTGATAAAATGTTCTTTAAGTTCCTAAAACATTAATATTAATTCTGTAGCCCTTTTGGTACCTTACTACAGGTCCAATCTAATATTTCTATGCCTACTACTTATTCATAGGAATGTTAAAACATTAAAAGAGGATGCCTATTTTCTTAAAGTTCATCTTACTATACTCCTTCTTAAATTACAGTCATGAGATTGTTATAAGGATTAAATAAGATAATGTAGTATGTAAAATAGTACCAAGAGTACTAATAATAAGCCTGAATATATATTAGTCATGATTATGCTCTTTAATTAAGTTCCAGGAGAGCAGGTAATTTGTCTGTCTTATTCACTGCTGTAACTTCTGCTCTAACAACAGTCCATTTTCATATGTTATTTATAATTAAAAAATATGAACCAAAAAATTTTTATGTAGTTTCCTATAGTGCCTGTCCAATATGTCTTTTTGTTAGCAGTATCACGCTTTTAAAAACTTTTTGTTAGATTAAAAACTACCAGTTGACTGTGGTTTTGTCATGTATTCTGTCTTTTTTTTTCTTATTAAGCAAGGGGTGGGGACAGACAGGGAAAGACAGACAAGAAAGGAGAGAGATGAGAACTATCAATTCTTTATTGAGGAACCTTAGTTGTTCACTGATTGCTTTCTCATATGTGCTTTGACCGTGGGGCTACAGCAGACCGAGTAACCCCTTGCTCGAGCCAGCGACCTTGGGCTTCAAGCTAGTGACCTTTGGGATCAAGCCAGCGACCATGAGGCCATGTCTATGATCCCACACTCAAACTGGTGAGCTGTGGTCAAGCTGGTTAGCCTGCACTCAAGCCAGCGACCTCGGGGATTTGAACCTTGGTCCTCAGCATCCCAGGCTGACACTCCATTCGCTGTGCCACCACCTGTTTAGACTCTGTTTCTCTTTTGTATTATGCTTTTCTTCTTTCTGTGTTTTACATTATTATTTGTGGTTTTTATATGCCTGATCTGAGGGGTAAGAAAATTTCTTTTTATGGGCTGACTGACTGATACAAGTAACAGTGTCTTTTAACAGAGGTGTCTTCTTTCTGCCTCTCTCCTGATTAAAGGAAGTACAGTAACCCACATCAACTTTGTTCATGGCTAGCAGTGTGGAACTGAATCGGAAACTTAAAGGTATCAGAAATATGACAAAAGTACACAAGTGATCTCTCACATTTTCCTGCCACCTTATTATTAGGTAAAGCCACATGACCAGCTATGCCCATGGTCTGTGTGAGAAAATATGTGCACCTTCCAGAACAAAGCATTTAAAAGTCTTTGTGGGGCTCTTTAATTCTCAAACTTTGTCAAAGAAGTCACGTGTTTCAGGTAGTGCAGCTACAGGAAGCAGTCTCCTTTTGCCTGACTTCCTTTATGATTGTGAGAAGCAAAGCCACACATGCTCCTTTCAGACTAGCAGCATAAATGAGAAATAAATTGTGTGTGTGTGTGCACATTAATCCATGAGATTTTAAAATCTGTTACCATAGCTCAGCCTCTCTTAGCCTGACCAATAAAAATAAATATTAAATAATTTATTGATCCTAATTATAGATTGTTTATGTAAGGATAAGGATAATTAACTACTAATCAATTATTTTCAAAATAACATTACAAAAAAAGAAATTGGCTTGAGAGGAGATTGGGGGTATAATAAAATAGCAAGAAACAAAGAAACTAAAGTATTGGATAGTATAAATAACAGCCATCAGAGATAACATTATACAAACATTAAGATTTATGCTACTGGTTCCTAACACACATAGAAAGAAAAGCAATATTCTGGGTTTCATAATGCCACAGAACAGACACCCTTGTTCAACATTAATGGATATTGTATGTTATTATGCACTATTATTGCTTATATTAGGATTCTAGACAGATGTTCACCAGCTGACAACAGTAGTCTGAGAATTTCAAATAGAGAGACCATCTGAGATATTAGACTGTGAAAATAACACTCTACATCAGTGGTTCTCAAAATTTAATGTGAATAAGAGTTGCTTAGGGATTTGGTGCAAAATGCAAATTCCTGAGCCTTTCATCCAGCTATTCATATACACTGAATCTAGAGAAATCCCCCCCAACTGACCATTTTAGCTAACATCCGAGGTGACTCTAATGCAAGTGTCCCTGCACCATACTTTTGTTGGAAAAAGTCTTCTTTATTAGGAGCCAGTTAGTGACTGGCTTCGACAGAAATGTAAAACACCCTCCCCACACATATTGTAATGTTTGCCTTTTCCTTCAAGTTTGTTTTATCAGAGTTAATTTTAATATTACATAGAGATAGATTTGTTCTCCCTTTGGAGAAAATAAACACAATAAATACAGTATAAATATATACACATACACACACGGTTTTTTATACTAGTATTTACACAATTATTTCAGTAGCCTGAATGTTCACTTGGTTGAAATAATCAAAAGTAGTTTTCTAATAATTACATATTTCTATAAGGATGAGTGATTTTCACTTTTAGTATTAATTATGTCATAACAGTTATTGCCTTTTCAATTAGAAAAATCTATGAAATTTTTTATAAGGATTAAATGAAATAGCATATGTAAAGTACTTAGAAGAGTGGCCTATAGTAACTCTAATAGGCACTACTGATTTTTAATATTCACTAGGACATATGTTTCATGACAGCAGAGGCTGTCTATGCTTTATCCATCACTTTAACTTCTGCTCCAACACATAGAGGACAATTGATAAGTATTTGTTGGATGGATAAATGAGTAGGACTTTGAAAATTGCTGTTATTACAATAACCTAGTTAGGTCTATACCATTCAAAAGCTCAAGGGTTAAAACCTCATACTTTGTGATATTTTTAATTGAATTTATTGGAATGGCACTGGTTAACATTAAATTGTTTCACCATCTGCCTTCCCTTACTTAACTTCCACACCCTCATCCTCACATTACCCCCTCCAAAACATATAGTCCTTCTAGTCTATAATTCAGAAAAGACAATGTTTCAGAGTTGACTCCACCTAGTGTTCCCTGAAGTGGAAATAGACTATTGCTCCAATCCAAGACATTGCTCAACAGTACAGGAACTGCACATAGGAGGCTGAGAACTAGTAAGTCCAACTCAGCAACCTCAGGTATTTGAATATTCATGAGGACCTCAGATCATTGCATTCCAGCCACCACGTGGAATTTGACAGTCTTTGGTAGCAAAAACATACATAATTCGTGAATTTAAAGCTGGGAAACACACAAGACGCTCCATAACAGCGAGTGTACAGCAACCTGGCAATGACTGCTGCCACCATCAAACCTGCCATCAGAATGTGTCAAAGAACATCTCTGTTCTGATGATAGAATAATAAAGTTGTGAGAAAAAAAACATTAGCTTAAATCTATCCCAATCTCCTAAGGGTGCCAGACAGCTGGATTAAAAAAGACTGGTGAAAAACATAAACCCTCTAAAAATTGTATCAAAGGCATACTATCAAACATTGCAACACATTGTTCTGACAAATTTTCACTTGCAACACAAGTTACAACACATCTGCTAGTAATTATTACCATGATTTTATTCCCTAATTTTGAATAATGGTTGTGTTCCTACTTTTTAAACCACACAGACATACATTGTATATGACACTAATGTTACATTTGTTTCTCATTATATGTGTTTCTCATTAACAAGTAATTAGTTGATTTTTTTCCCTTAAATTATATGGTATTAAAAGAAATAGACCTTAAAAAATGTCAACAGCAGTCAGAGTTAAGTCAATATTAAAGAAACAAACAGTGCAAACAGTGTTGACCTCTAGTGAACCTTACAAGCAAGAGTAAAAATTTACCATTCAAAATACATGTTTAAATTAATCAAAAAAGTGTTGAAAAAAAGAAAAACATGTTTCACACTACACTTTCCTTAGTAGAGGGGGGGAAAAGATTAGGTGTGCTACATTTAGAATGAAACTGGATTATATCAGATTTGAACCACCAAAACATTGTTACCCCTCTTTCCTCATAGATATCTAGATAGTGCACATTTCTTGAACAACAACAAAAAAAAGAAAAAATGCTTTCAATAAATTATTTGAGCTACATTTAAAAAAAGTTTTAATACTTAATATGTTACTTTTAAATTTTAAAACATCAACTGTCAAACTAAAACACCCTATTGAAGCTAGGCAATTCTAAACAATATGCTGGAATAATAAAAATGAAGAAAAGAGATTTAAAATTTTTTTCTTTGTTATAAATTCTAAAATGTTACGTGTCACCTGTTAGGAATAAAAGTTACAGTACTCATCTCATTTTAACCTCTCAGGCTGTGTGGGATAGCTATGTTAGTCTTGCTCTCCGGTGTACCGGCTGCAAGCACTTTGCTTGGCTAGTGCGTGAGCACGTGGCAGAGGCACGTGTGCAGAGCCTACCGAAGGCTATGGTGATTCTTCCAGATTGCTCTCCTGCCACCATGAGGTGCAGTTTTCCTTGCTCCCTTGTCCTCACTACAAATAGCAGAGTTTCCTTTGTTTATTAGTTCTTTCCTTTGTGTTGTTTATTCACGTGCCTGTCTTTGTGAGCCTCCCATAAACGGGTATGACCCCACGCTTTCTGGCTCCGCAGTTCCTCTACCGTCTGCCCGAATTCAATGGAAACCTGTCTGGCCTCAACCACCAGCATTACAGCCTGACTGTACTGAATTTAAATTTTAAAATATCAGGGCATTTCAATGATGCCATGCCTAGTTCACTAATAAGTTTAAATGAGTTTTTAATCACCCTAATTACCTGATTAGAAGCAGAATATGTCTTATTACTTACCCAGACAGCAATACTGCATCATGGGAGGAATGCAGATAGTTGGAAGGCTTCCTGCAGTGTGAGAATGCAGAAGCTCAGCACATTCCCAAACTTATTCTATCCATGCAGGCTTCCTAGTAAAATAGTCCTGACATGGACGTCTCAATGACCGATCAGCTGAAACCACCTTAGCAAGGTATTAACTCTGCAACATGCTTCATAAACTCTTCCCAGCTGGAACCGGAAATGAGTGAGGTGAGGTATGGAAAAAAGAGACTGGAGAAAAAAAATAAGGTCATTTCACGGGTGGAAGAGACAGGAGAGACCACAGGAAAATAAAGAGTAAAAATTTAGTGGGGAGTTTTGTGTAATTGTTCCACTCTTTGGACAAAGTCTTAAACAGAATAAAGATCAAATGATATATTGTTTTTTCAAACCACTGGAGCTATATTTTATACTTTCCCTTCCATTGAATCTCAATTTGGAGTTAGAGAAAGTTAAAGAAGTGCTCTTTTTTTTTCTGTTTTCTCAAAAAGAAATGGAAACTTCTTCCTTTAACAACGTTCGCCTAACTTATGAAAATGAAAAGGGAGAATAAAGAGAAGGAGTAGACGCAGGAGAGACTCGAGCACCCAAAGTTTTAAACAGCAGAACTGACACAGATAAAGTGGCCTTAATTCTAATCGTAACATACACCAGTGTTGTTCAAACTATAATGTGCATGAAAATCACCTGGAGATCTAGCTAAACTTCAACTTCTGATTCAGTGGGTCTGAAATGAGACCTGAGATTTTATATTTCTAAAGATGCCCTTGCTGCTGCTGCTGGTCTGTGGACCACACTGTGAGTAGCAATGACTGAGTCCCCTGCTGATTAACAGAAGCTCCTACTAGATGGTTCCATTCAAATAAAAACTTAATTGTCTGTTTATGCCTGAGGTGTTTATAGTAGACTTAATACTGGGCTTAACTTTGTAACTACTTAATTATTTGAGAAGTTGAGTATTACTGGTCATATTCTTCAGGTTCCTAGCTGAATTCCATGGGAACAAAGGAATATTTAATCATTAATATTTGATTATTGGTTCCCTTATGCTCTATACATTGTTTATTTGGTTACAGATGAAGAAGTCAAAACTTGTCTCCTAACACAAGCAAGAAAAAGGAAGTTTCAGGCTAACTGAACACATGAGCAAGTGGCAGGTCCCGATAAAAAGCCAGCACTGGGTGCACCTAACAAAAGCTGGATGCAGAGCAAGATGAGGTCTCCAGAGCTGAGAACAAACAGTGTATCCTATATGGCAAAAGTATACATAGTCTCTGGGTGCTGATTCTTGTGCCTACCAGATACCCTACAGTAAAATTCCTGACAGCAGCAAAAGGCCAACATGCATGTACTATGTCTTTAACAAAGAGAACTTGCATAATTTAGTCATATGTTCATCTCTATAGAGCTTTTGTAAACAGATATACAAAGGAAACGTTTTGAATGTTGCCTTCCTATACAAAGTGGAGTTTTGAAAAAGGGGTGTGCGACAACTGAGTTAGGCTTCCTCGCAGGTTTACCAGCTGCAAGCACTTTGCTTGATTAGTGCATGAGCACATGGCAGAGGCAATGTGCATAGCCTATAAAAGGCTATGGGTGCTTCCCCTGGGTGGCAATTCTCCCATGTTCTCCTATCACAGTGAGATGCGGTTTCCCCTGCTCCCTTGCCCTTACTGAGAATAGCAGATTTTCCTTTGTTTATTAACTCTTTCCTTTTTGTTATTTGCTTGCCTGTCTTTTCAGGCCTCCAATAAGTGTAGCCTAACACTTTCCAGCTCCACAGTTCCTCTACCGTCTGCCCCAATCCAGTGTTAACCTGCCTGGCCTCAGCCACCAGCATCACATCTGGTATAGTGGGCAGGGTTCAGAGCAGATGGGTATGGAGCTGCCAACACCCTTGAAGGGGCGGGGTAAAGGAGTGGTCACTGTTCTCCAGTGTATGGTTCCCTGTGGCTGTCTTTTTGGGAGCCATAGGCTGGGTGTTTTTTACAGCCCTGCAAGAGGAAACCAAGAGCTGTGTGAGAGGCAGCCCAGGGTCGAAAGCTCCAGGGTGAGACAAAGCCACAACAGCATGAGCTGGAATGGTCACTGGAGAAAGAGCTGCAGATCTGAGAATTGCAAGTCAGATTGCAGGCTGAGAACCGGTGATGGTGTGACCTGGAGCCAGCACTGGAGAAGGAGGCCAACCAGTTCAAGAGCTGCAGTGTGAGATGCAGGCTGAACACCAATGGTGCCTAGAACTAGAGCAGTCTCTGGAGAAGGAATTGTGGGTTTGTGAGTTGCAGTTTGCCCTGGAAACTTTACATTGGCTGTGACAGCTGCTGGAAAAACAACTGTGGGTTTCAGGAGCTCGAGAGTCAGCTTCAGGCTGAGAGGCGGCAGCCACAGGAGCCAAATCAGGCATAAAGAAGATGTGGCACATATACACTATGGAATACTACTCAGCCATAAGAGATGATGACATCAGATCATTTACAGCAAAATGGTGGGATCTTGATAACATTATAAGGAGTGAAATAAGCAAATCAGAAAAAAACAAGAACTACATGATTCCATACATTGGTGGAACATAAAAATGAGACTAAGAGACATGGACAAGAGTGTGGTGGTTACCAAGGGTGGGGGGGGAGGGAGGATATGGGAGGGAGGGAGGGGGAGAGTTAGGGGGAGGGGGAGGGGCACAGAGAACTAGATAGAGGGTGACGGAGGACAATCTGACTTTGGGCGAGGGGTTTGCAACATAATTTGATGACAAAATAACCTAGACATGTTTTCTTTGAATATATGTACCCTGATTTATTAATGTCATCCCATTACCATTAATAAAAATTTATTAAAAAAAAAAAAAAAAAAAAAAAAGATGGAAATGCATTCCTGCTGGTGGAGTAGCTCTGAGTTGGTGGGAGCAGGTGTTTCTGACTCCTTCTCTTCTGAAGGGCAGGCTTGAGCTGCAACTGCCATCTGCAGACTCAGAGCCCAGCCAGTGTTCACCAACAAGGTAAAATCCCAGCAGCAAAGAGTCCCTCAAGGGCAACTACAGCCTCCTGTGGAGCACTCTGTGATCCAGCCCTACACACAGGCAGAGTTGATGAAGTTGGGGGCACAATTCAGGCAGAAACATATGGAGCCCCTGGCAGCCTGGCTACTGAGATTGTGGGACATAGGAGTGAATGGCATCATGCTCTCCAGAACAGAGATGGAGAAACTGGCCTCCATTACCACACAATCCTCCTTGTGGCAGCGTCTTCAGAACCTCATGACAACCTAGGAAACCATACCCTATTAAAATGGGTGATGGCTGCCATTCCTCTAGTCCGGCAGAATGCTGTGGTTTTGCCAGGGGCAGTGAGTAGGTGGCAGTGCTATAGTGAGTTAGTAAAGGTTCTTCGGGAACTAGGTATGAATAAGGCTGCTTTCCACCCAGGGTCCCGTGGACCAGATGAGGAAGTGTTTACAGCTGGGATGTGAGATTTTACCCTCTGCAGTGCCCCATCAGCCCTTTTTGGGTCACTAGTGGCTATCCTGGGCCCTTATATGGGACAGCCCATCAATGCAGTTACACAGATGGGAGCAGATTTGGGGGAGCTGGAGGTAACACGGAATTGCAAATCTGTGAAGGATGCTGCCCCTCTGACGAGCAAGAGGAATGGGCCTGTGAATGTTACCGAACACAGATGTGGGTAGATTTGATTGTGGCTGGGGCAGATAGTGAGAAATTGGATGGCAAGCCTAATAAGATTCTTTTGGAGCTTTGGCAACAGAGATTTCAGCCGCTAAGAAGAATGGCCCCAGCAGCTACTATAAAACAGTTGGTGTGCAGACAGCATGGTTACAAGATTATATGATGGAGACTGCTGAAGGAGAGGAGGACCCCCAAGACCTGCTGTTCCAGTTTTAATAGGGGGAAGGCTGAGGAAGCTGTCTAACAGGGAAGGGCAGGGACCGGATGCCACACGTGGAACTGGCTATCCACTGGTCCCCTTCTAATGTACAATGGGTATTGGCCTTGGTGAATACAGATGCAGAATGTTTCCTCCTCTATGGGAACCCAGAGCATTTTATTGGGACCCGAGTGGCCAGTTAGTTATAGGGGCCCAACTGTTCTAGTGAAGCCAGTAACTATTCCACTGGGGATAGGAAGACTGCCTCCTAAGCCATATAAGATGCATGTATCTCCCTATTCCTGAATACATTTGGGGGATAGATGTCTTACAGGGACTGTGGTTGGAAACTATAGCTGGGGAGTCCCGTCTGTGAGTCCAAGTCATGAAGGCAGTGTTGTGGGGACATGCAGCGCATTCCCCCTTGCAATTTCCTGTTCCCTAGTGTGTGAGTAGTATGAAGCAGTACCGCCTGCCAGTGGCTATGAATATATAACTGAGACAGTCCTCAAACAAGAAAAGGTAGGGATCATCTGGCCAGCCCACAGCCCTCACAATTCCCCAGTGTGGCCTGTGCACAAACCAGATAGAACCTGACAAATGACAGTGGATTACATGGAGCTTAATAAAGTTGTTTGCCCTCTGCATGCTGCTATACCATACCCTCTAGTGAACCTGATGGATTGGTTAAGCCGTGAGTTTGCAGACATACTACTTTGTGCAGATTTGGCTAGTGCCTTTTTCTCTATTGATATAGCTGCAAAGTCAAGACCAATTTGCCTTCAGTTGGGAAGGGAGACAATGGACCTTTACAGTATTACCACAGGCTATCTGCATAGCCCTACCTTATGTCATGGGCTGGTGGTGGCTGCTGACCTGGATAAATGGAAACAACCAGAGGCAGTTGGTATGTATCATTGTATTGATGACATTGTGCTAACTAGTGACTCTTCCAGAATTGGAGCAAGCAGTCCCTACTCTGCTATCCCACATGAAAGTGTGTGGTTGAACGGTCAACAAGGGCAAATTACAAGAACCTGGGTTATCTGTTAAGTTTTTGGGAGTTGTCTGGTCAGGTAAAACAAAGGTTGTCCCTGACACAGTTATAGATAAGATCCAAGCATACCCTGTGCCCACTACGGTAAAGTAGTTACAGAAACTTCTAAGTCTGTTGGGGTATTGGTGAACATTTAACCCCATTTAGCTCAGTGACTACATCCCTTTAATTACCTTATTCGAAAAGGGGTTAACTGAGATTGGACTGAGCAGGCACAGGTTCATTTACAGCATCTAAGAGAGCTGTCAAGGCTTTGAATGTGTTTGATCCTGCCAGGCCCTGTGAGCTGGATGTCCATGTAACCTTGGAGGGGTTTGGATGAGGCTTGTGGCAATGGACAGAGCGCTTATAGCAACCTATTGGGTTTTGGTCCCAATTGTGGAAAGGTGCTGAAGTCCATTACTCATTAGTGGAGAAGCAGCTGGCAGCTGTGTATGCTGCCCTCCTGGCCACTGGGAGTGTTATGACCACACCTCCAATTACAGAAAGACCACATACCCTATTGCAGGATGGGCGAGAAATTGGGTGACCAAACCACATAGTGGTATGGCCCAAACCTCCACCCTGGCCAACTGGGGTGCCTACCTACAACAGTGCTGTGCTCTTAGAACCAGCCCATTGAGGGCAGAACTTCAGGAAGTCTTGGGTCCAGTCACCTATGCGACCTTAGAGTCAGGAGCAGCTGGGGCCCAGGAGGCAGAACCTGAAGTCAGTCCCTTCCAGGAGGGGTGGACACGCATCCCCAAGGATGCCTGGTATACTGATGGTTCCAGCAGAGGCCAACCTGCCAAATGGATGGCTATAGCCTTCCAACCAGCCACTAAGACTATTTGGATGGACACAAGTTCAGGGCAAAGCAACCAATGCGCAGAATTAAGAGCTGTTTGGCTAGTGGCCCATAATGAATCTTCGCCTCTAGTGATCTGTACTGACAGCTGGGTTGTCTATTGTAGAGTGACCCTTTGGATTGCTACTTGGCACATTAACCAGTGGATGGAAATGCACCATCCACTATGGGGTCAGGTCATGTGGCAGGACTTATGGAAAATAGGACACCAGAAGGAAGTGACAGTATATCATGTCACAGGACATGCCCCTCTAGCTCATCATGGGAATGGAAGAGGCAGACATTTTGATGAGAGTGTGATGGTTGGAGACTGCTCCTGCAGGAGATGTAGCACAGTGGCCTCACCAGGGTCTGCTCCATGCAGGGCAAAAAACTATGTGGGCTACGGTTAAGGCGTGGAACTTGCCTGTGTCCTATGCAGAGATACTTGCAGCCTGCGAACAATGTGCAGTGTGTTCCAAGGAGCACCTGCAGAGACAACTGGCATTACCTGGACAGATCCAGAGAGATCATGTTCCACTGAGAAGGTGGCAAATACTCTATTTCCCATGTATAAGATGCTCCCATGTATAAGAGGCACCTTAATTTGGAGGTCCAAAATTTAAAAAAAAATGTATTACATAAAGTTATTGAACTCAAGTTTTATTCATCATAAAATTCATACAACACCTCACCACTGTCAAAACTCCCATCCATTAGCTTGTCCTAATCTGTGTCTGATGACGAATCACAGCCTTCAATAATGAGTGCAAAAACAAGCGTGAAAAAGTGGGAAATGCAAGTAAAAAAATCTACAACCACTGTAGAATACACACCCAGGTTTTAGAACCCAAATTTTTTGAGAAAGGGTGCGTTTTACTCATGGAGAAACATGGTAGACATCACTGGACCCTTACCAAAGTCGGACGGGTACCAGTACACAGTCCCCTCTGTAGATACTGTCACCGTTCTGCTTGCCACTTACCCCGCCCATAACCCTGACCAGAGGGCAGTCATACAGGCTCTGGACCTCCTGAGTGCTACATATGGGCGGCCGCTGGTCCTTGAAAGTGACAATGGTACCTATTTCACTAGTTCAATGGTGAGGCAATGGGCTAAAGACCTAGGGGTGGACTGGAAGTACCATGTTCCCTACCAACCCCAGGCTGCTGGTATCATTGAGCTGTATAATGGACTCTTAAAGCAGGGACTGCAACAGGAGTGGGGCACTGACTCCCTTACTGGATGGACACGCCACTTGTGAACAGTACTCCAGGTTTTGAATGAGAGGCCTCAACAGGGGGTCCCAGCTCCGGTGGAGGCCCTCCTGCACTGGGCAGCTGCTCCCATCTAGTTTCAGATACACACCAAGGACACTTAACTCAAACCAGGCTTTGGACAGCAGGGCAACGTGCTCTTGCCTGCCCCAACAGCCCTCCTTAAAGGCCAACGGCTTCAATGGACATGGCCCTGGGCCTAGGATGAGTGGCCTTGTTGGCACTGTTGGGTTTGGGGCTAGAGGTGAACCTCCAATTAATTCCTTGGGCAACCAGCCCCTGGCCACCTAAGGTAGAAGTGTATTATCTCTTGAGCGCTCAGGGGGACAGCATTATGAAGGGCATCTTTGTTATTTTTTTATGGCCCATAATGAGTTCCCCATTTAGCTGCACATAGAACCAGCAGATCTTGGTGTATTGGCCAATAAGGTTTGGTATGCCCGCCTGGGGCGGCCTCGGGTACCAGCTACTGTGCTGTCACAGACAGAACTCTGGCCTGTATTCTGCCAGAGGGTAAAGATTTGCCTCTTGGTGCTGTTGAGCACTCTCTCATTTCCCCATAGCTGTATTTGTAATTCTGTTACTGTATTCTGTACTGTTTTGGCTTTGTAATGTACCTCACTCCTCGCACAGGGTCCATCGCAGAAATTATCTGTCACATCATACCAGGGATCTCAAACTCGTTGCCATGCGGCCCGCCCACCAATTTTGTGCGGCCCGCAGACTAATCAAACTTCATGGATTAATCTGCGGGCCAGTCTGCGGGCCGCACAAAATTGGTGGGCGGACCGCGAGTTTGAGACCTCTGTCATAGACTGTGAGGTGAGCAGCCCTAAGGGGGTGGAATGTGAGGCAGCTGTTAGGTTTGTTCACGGGTGTACCAGCTGCAAGCACTTGGCTTGATTGGTGCATAATCACGTGGCAGAGGCACGTGTGCATAGCCTATGTGAGGCTGCGGGCACTTTCCCTGGGCCATAATTCTCCCAGGTCGCTTTCCCACCACTGTGAGTCAGTTTTCCTTGCTCCGTTGTCCTCACTGCAAATAGCAGGTTTTCCTTTGTTTATTAGCTCTTTCCCTTTTGTTGTTTATCTGCTCGCCTGTCTTTGTGAGCCTCCCATAAACAGGTATGGCTGCCACTTTCCAGCTCCGCAGTTTCTCTACTGTCTGCCGGAATCCAGTGTGAGCCTGCCTGGCCTCGGCCACTGGCATTACAAGGGGAGAGTGGGGTTGTAATGCCAGTGGTCAAGGCAAGACAGGTCCACATTGGATTTGAGCAGACGGTAGAGAAACTGCAAAGCCAGAAAGCACTGGGCTATTCCATTTAATAAAGTCTCACAATGGTAGACAAGCAAACAGGCAGGGGAAAACCTCTTCTCAGGCCCCTCACAGTGGCAGGCAGGCAATCCTCCACTCCGTCATCCTGAGGGTCAGCAGCCATAGCCTTACAGACTATACACACATGGTGCTACCATGTGCTCATGCACTATTCAATGCTTGTAGCCAGTAAACCAGCAAGCCAGCCTAATCAGGCTGTTTTCCCAACAGGGTTTAACCTAGATCTCTGATATATTATTTCTTCCCATATTTGTTATCATGATTAAAAAAAAGAAAAACTATATAATAGTGGACATTGACAAACATAACCTGTTCTTGTATCTAGTGTAATTGCATATCTTCAGAACTATAAAGAAAAAACTCCCATAGAGGCAAGAAATAGGAAATAGCTGGATAAAATTGAGTAGCAACAGTGAAAAATTGGGAAACTATGAAAAGTGGGTGGAGACAAAGGCTAATTCCATATGAATCCAAATATCCTGTCTTTTCCCTGGAAATAAGTCTCAATTCAAATGTTTGACTGGAAGTAGTAAAAACTAGCTTCAGGCCACCAAGGTAAATTGGGAGAAATTAACTATTATTTTCATCTTCTTTATTGCTGTCAAAGGTAAAGAGCTAATAAAAGATGCAATGAAAGAAAGCCAGTAAGAAAAGGATAGATTAAACAAGACACTAAATTTGAAGAGTGAATAAAATAAGGAAAAGGAAGTAGAACATTAGTGAGCATAGTGAGCCCTGGAAACCATAGTGAGGCCATTGGGATAGAGCAGCTCTGCCAGCAAGCCAGAGAGGCAAGAGCGAAGGACAAAATGTGAGAAAAGTCATTCGAATGAAACAATTATAAAACAGTATTAACATTCTGAAATATTAAAGAGTAAAATCAGAAGTCCAAAATTCTGAATGTTTACTCCTTAATAAAATCTATATATTAATGAAAGCACTATAACAGGAGAGAAAAAAAGTGATTCTTATTCCTTTTGAAAAGCTTGCCTTGACCAGTTGCTCAGTGGTAGAACATCGGCTGGCGTGTAGATGTCCTGGGTTTGATTCCTCCCGTCAGGGTACACAGGAGAAGTGCCCATCTGTTTCTCTTCCCCTCCTCCTCTCTCTTCTCTCTCTCTCTCTCTCTCTCTCTCTCTCTCTCTCTCTCTCTCTCTTCCTCTCCTGCAGCCATGGCTCAATTGGAGTGAGTTGGCCCCAGGCACTGAGGACAGCTCCATGCCCTCCGCCTCAGGAGTTAAGAGCTCAGTTGCTGATCAATGGAAAAATGCCCCAGATGGGCAGAGCATCGCCCCCTAGTGGGCTTGCTGAGTGGATCCTGGTCCAGGTGCTCATGGGAGTCTGTCTCTGCCTCCCCTCCTCTCTCTGTAAAAAAAAAAAAAAAAAAAGAAACCAAAACAGAACAAGAATTCAGAGATGGCTGAGACAATTCAGGAGGTGAAAAAATATAATCAATGCTCAGAAATATAAGATCCATATATAAGACAATATAATGCATTCTTGACTTAAAAACAGTATACAATATAAGAGGAATAATCAGCGAACAAGAAAGAACCCTTGAAAATTAAAAAGTGATACCAGAAATTAAAAACATTAATATATAAGGGTTAGAATATAAAGGTGAAGAAGTCATCCAGGAAATAAAATAAAGGTCAATGAGATAAAATTGGAAGGTACACTATCATCTGACTTATAAAAAAGGGCATCACTACAAATAAAAAAAAAGAAAAATATTCATCACATCTTTTAGGCAATAATGTTCTGTGAATTTTAGCAAAGGAAGATATCTTTGAGTTAAACAGCATTCACAAAGGTAGAGAGCTACATTCTATTAAACTCACTGAGACCATAGAATCAAAAGAACATTTTGCCAATGCTGTGTCTCTGTAGATATACTGTTTTCATAAATGTATATAATAGTAATCACAAGACACCAACTATGTCTGCTTTATTAAAATCACAATTTAAAACATCCATAGTCTAAGTATAAAGCCATACCTACTTTTGAGTGAAAAAATACATTTTCAAACCAAAACAAATTTTTAAAAATATACATATATATAATTTTTTTAAGTGAGAGGAGGGGAGACAGAGGGACAGATTGCCACATGCACCTCCACTGGGATCCACCCAGCAACCTCCCTGCAGGCAATGCTCTGCCTATCTGGGACCATGATAGGCAAATAGCTCAGCAACAGAGCTATTTTTAGCACCTGAGGAAGAGGCTCCATGGTGCTATCATCAGCACCTGGCCAATGTTTTTGAACCAATCAAGCCATGGTCGTGGGAGAGGAAGAGGGAGAGGTAGAGAAGGGGAAGAAAGGGGTGGAGAAGCAGATGGTTGCTTCTCCTGTGTGCCCTGATAGGGAATCAAACCTGGGATATCCACATGCTGGGCCAATGCTCTACCACTGAGCATCTGGCCAGGGTGAATTTAAAATGTTAACTCTAAATAGATACTTATTAAGAGTTACTTTACTTTTTTGTGAGTTATGGAATGTTCTCCAAAAGGTAATAAAGAATGTAGAAAAAAAGGCATATTTAGGATATTAGGATAATAGCATTAATTTTGTTATTCTCCTTCCCCTTTAAAATGTATTCCTTCTTCTTATTACACTTTTCTTTTTTTTCTTTTTAATTTTTTTTTTCTTGTGGGAGAGACAGAGAGAGTCAGAGAGAGGGACAGATAGGGACAGACAGACAGGGAGAGTGATGAGAAGCATCAATTGTTCGTTGCGGTTCCTTGGTTGTTCATTGATTGATTTCTCATATGTGCCTTGATGGGGGGGGGGACTATAGCAGACTGAGTGATCACTTGCTCTAATCAGAGACCTTGGGCTCAAGCTGATGAGCCTTGCTCAAACCAGATGAGCTCGCGCTCAAGCTGGCGCCCTCGGGGTCTCGAACCTGGGTCCTCCACATCTCAGTCTGACGCTCTATCCACTGCGCCACTGCCTGGTCAGGTTTATTTCACTTTTCAATGAAAAAGAAAATATGGGAAAAGGGGCAGAAGAATTTGAGTAAAAGGAGTACTTTAACCTTAGTCTTACAGTGACATCTAGTGGTGATAAATGGTAACACTAGCTAAACTATTCCAATTAAGTATAAAAATAGAAATTGCTGCATTAAAAACCACAGGTTATTTGAGTGAGTATCTCCCAATCCTGTGTAAGGGCATGAAATGACCTTCCCTCATGCTGTTTCTACCACCATGTATGTTATTTAAGGAACTTAAACTATGTTTAGCCCCCAATTACTGGCTTGTCCCTCTTGACTGCCTTAGAGGGAAAAATATAAGATCAAGCCCGCTAATTATCTATTCAGGCTCTTTATCCGTACCTTATGTTATGAATGTACAACATGTGCAATTCATAACAAGTATTCAACATGTGGACAAATTTTTGAACACACATACACACACACACACACACACACACACACAGGCATGCACAAAACCAGCCTAATAGCAATCCCATTTTCTTTCTCCCTCCTCACGAGCAACTGAGCAAAACTAAGGACATATTCCCTAGCCTTTTCTACCCAACTATTTCATCTTCACCTTCACCATATCTCAGAAGTTTAAAGCATGAAAAATTAAAGGCAAATATACCTGAATTTAATTCCCATATCTTAAATAGTACCTGTGTGGCCAGGAAACATAGTTTAACCCCTACAAGTTTTAGCTTCTTCATTGATGAAATGAGCTAATTCCTACATCACGAAATGTTGAAAGGGTTAAAATAAATGATGCACGAGAAGCACCAGGGTTTGATCCATAGAAAGTGTTTAATATGTTTGGTAATTTGCCTTGGTAACCTTCTTCCACTAGATACACAACCAGTTAAATGTTCTACCAGTTCCAAAATAGTCCAAGATTTGTGACTTGAGTCATACTGTTCCCTCTGCTTGGAATACCTTTTCTTAAGGCCTGAATCAAGTGTAGCCTCCTTCACAAAGACTTCTTTAATACTGCCCGTTCTCTCAGAGTTTCTCCTTTCTCTGGCTCAAAGCAGTTATCAGGGGTTCTTGAAATTACTTGCCCGACTGGATTTTAACCATATTAGTTAGGACAAGACCCAGTAAGTATATAACCAGAGTAAAACACTAAATAATTTCATCTACTATGCACCAAGTAGTCACCAGCTTTTAATAACCCTAATGTTTAGAAAGTTGGGAAGTGAGAAAGTTCAGACGTCCAGTATTTTCTTAGGGCAGGAGTATACACAGGCATACCTTGCTTTATTGCACTTTACAAGTGTTGTGTTTCTTACAAACTGACGACTAGACCCCCCACCAGCAAAAAGATTACACTCGCTTTATTGTGGTGGTCTGTAAGGGGTTGATCAAAAGTGATCAATCCTTTGATATCTCTGAGATATGCCTTCTAAATGACAGCCTTCACCCCAGTTGACCCACAGGCATATTTTATCTGATGAACAGGGTTTTCAACTATTTGAAAATAAGAATAGATGCTTTCAATCTTTATTAGTGGGAACTTTTCTCCCTGGCACCTTGTTTTCAGGTAAAGTGACCCTCTGATAGCACCCCTCACAGTTTTTCCCATTTTCTTTCCATGAATTAGGATTGACTGATTTGGTTGGAAGGTACTATTAATTTATTAAAATCTATGAGGAATGGAGATCAGGATTTTCCTTTCTGCTGCTCTGAAGTAATGCAAACCAGGGACTCGGACAAAGAGAACTCCTCTAAACCCCAGATCTTACTTCCCTTCAGGGGCACTTTCCCAAGTGTTATATTCAACAAGCGAGGGAGGCGTGTCAATGGATCATTGCTAAAACACTTCTCCAAAAGCTTTATCTGAAAAAATATATTTTTTCAAATCTCTATCTGCCTAACCCGAGTTGATTTCTCAACTAAAGTCAGACAGAAGAAAAGAGTATCAGATTAGCCATTTTAAACATTAACAAATGCTTTGGTGACTCTTACAGCATATATTTTCTTCTTGCTCCAAAATTTTTGAACTAAATATCACAACTTTAAATAAAGACAGGATTTGACCCTGTGCTTGCATGGCCCTGCCTCACTCAGCCCACCCTTACCTCAGCTCTGGTCCCAATAAAACATCATACACCAAAATAGGCAGGTGATCCACAAGGCATAGTTGGTCAAATTGACTTTTTTACAATATTGCATTAAAACATTATTCATCTTGGTTTCTGAATTGTTAGATGTCTCCTTATATTTTGCATCTGAAGTAAGTACCGCACTCTCCTCACCTGAGTCCCAGCCCCTCTGAATTAAATGCCTTCTTCTCAGGGCTCTTTCCTGCAACGGAGAGCAAGTAAAAGTCTCAAAAACATAAGCCAAGACCATCAAATAGTGCTCCACCTCTCTGTCAAAAAGAAAGGGGATTTTGTTTTATTTTTCTTTTTGTTTTGTGAGCATTTGCACATGGATGTGAGGAAGACCAGGGTTCTTCCTGAGGTTACTCAGTCTGGAAGACAGAACTCTGGGGGCATCAGCAGGCATCTTCTCCATGCTAGGAAAAGCTGTGTTCAGAACAAAGCCAGTCAAAGGCCAGGAGATGAGAGTGGGGTGGAAGAGGAGAGGACCAAGGTACTGAGACCCTTTCTAGGATGAGGTCGTGGTTCCTCTAAGCAATTCCTTCGGGCATGTGCTGTGCAGGCTACAAAAGTCATTGAAATTGGGGTCTTTTCACACGTGTCTAAGATAATCTTGAGCAATTGCAGGATTTTGTTGTTAAAAGCTCTCAAAAGTCTATCATTATCACACAATAACTCTTCCTTAAATCTTTGGCTGGCCTAACCCTTAGACCGTCAGCTCCAGGAAGGCAAATCCTCCTACACAGAGAGCTAACTGCTATCCATGACAAATGGAAGGATGTTCAATAAAATCACACATTTTCTATGGTCCAAGGTGCTTGAGGAATTGCTATAAACCATCACAACTTTCCATTTAAAAACAGACCCAAGAAAAGTTGGGAACTGAGTGAAGTTTCTCACTACTGTCCTAAAACATCTTTCTAAATTCCTCTGTATACTTTCAATATTCCCTCATAGACACTGTTTCCAACTGTTCCTTAATGCCTCTGGATTTAGAAGAGGCTGTGGAATAAGAATATGATACATGGCTTCAAAAATTCTTCCCCAAAGTGAACAGTGTGGGGCAGCTGTGTTAGGCTTACTTGTCGGGTTACCAGCTGAAGGCACTTAGCCTGATTGTTGTGTGGGTGTGTGAATGCACCATGTGTGTATAGCCTAAATAAGGCTATGGATGCTTGCACTTGAGAGAGATGGGGTAATTGCGGATGGTGGATTGTCTGTCCGCCACTGTGAGGGGCCATTTTGCTGTTGTTTGCCTGAGAGGCAGCTTCCCCTGCCTGTATGCTTGTCCCACATGTGAGACTTTATTAAACAGAATGGCCCAACCCTTTCTGGCTCTGCAGTTTTTCTACCATCTGCCCTAATCTTGGCCACCAGCATTATATCCAGCAAGCTTAATAAAGCTATAAAATCCTACTTTGAGTGAACCTTATCAAGAACATTTGTCTTCATAAATTGTCAGGCACCTCACTCTACTTTCTCCAGGGAAACTGGGACTCAATGTTAATGAGTGTAATGCTGGTGGCCGAGGCCAGGCTGGTCCACATTGGATTTGGGCGGATGGTAGAAAAGCTGTGGAGCCAAAAAGTGTTGGGTCATTCCATTTAATAGTCTTGCAACAGCAGACAAGCACACAGGCAGAGGAAACTGCCTCTCAGGCAAACAAATGGTAAAACGGCCCCTCACAGTGGCGGGCAGGCAATCCACCATCCGCCATCCCAATCCCCCGAGTGTAAGCACCCATAGCCTTACATAGGCCATGCACACGTGCCTCTGCCATGTGCTCGTGCACTAATCAAGCAAAATTTTGCAGCCCGTACACCAGCAAGTAAGCCTAACATAGCCGTTTTCCCAACATTTCACCCTTTTAAGGTAGCTTGCTTCACAATCTACATGACAGGAAACAGAGACTATAGCAACAGCAACAGTTACACAATCATTACAAAGATGCCCTTCCCAATGTCTCCCTGAGCACTTTGCCCAGGGCATCATCTGGAGGCCCACCTCTAACTCCCTACCTCATGGTGGGTGGGAGCACCTATATAGTCCAAGGCTATGTCCATTGAAGAAATTGTCCTTGGTGCATCTCTGCAACTGAATGAGAGCAACTTCCTGATGCAGGAGGGCCTCAATAGGTGCCATGCCCCCCCGTCAAGGTCTCCCATAGAACTGTCCACAGTGGCATGTCCATCCACCAAGAAAGCCGGTGCCCCTCTCTGGTCACAATCTGAGAACCCATTACACTGCTTAATGATTAGTCCACAATAGACAACCCAGTCGCCTATACAAATCACCAAAGTAAAGGTCCATTACAGGCAACTAGCTATACAGCTTTTTATTAACAGACCTTAGAACCTTTCCATAAGCACTCTGCCTGTTGCCACAAGCTCCATCTCAACCCCTCAACAAGCTCACGGGGCCTGGCAGGGTCAAACACATTCAAGGTCTGTGCTGCCTTGTCAGTTCTTACTGCTGCTGCTGCAAAAAAGCACCTACTTCTCTTAACCCCAACACCTGCTGCACATTAGAAGGGGACCAGTGGATTGCGGATTTCACATGGGGCTCTCCCACCCCTTGCCCATCCTTTTTGGACAGGTCCCTTGGCCTTCCCCCTATTCAAGCTGGGATAACGGGTCTTGGGGATCCTCCTCTTCCACGGCTGTCTCCAACAAGTAATACTGCAACTGTGCGACCCAAATGCCAGCCATTTCCCTGGAAGATGCGGGGGCCACCTGGTTCTCCCACTTTTCAGTGGCTGCGACCTGTGTTCTAATTCAAGTTGCCACTAAAGGTCCCACAAGACTTTATTAGGCTTGCCATCTAATTTCTCCCTATCTGCCCCAGTCACAATCAAATCTACCCACATCTGTGTTCGGATAACCTTCACAGGCCCGTTTCTCTCATGAGTCAGGGGGCAGCATGGGCGGCAGCCCTCACAGCCTCATCTCTGTTCTGAACAGCATGATGCCATCCACCCTCTGTCCTGCAACCATATCAACCAGGCTGCCAGGGGCTTGGCTTCCTGCCGGAATTTCACCTCTAACTCCCATCAGCTCTGCCTGGGTGTAGGGCCAGAACACAGAGTGCTCCACTATCTGCAAAGGGGTTTGTGTCTACCCCTTAGGGACCCTTGGATGCTGGGTTTTTACCTTTTGGGTGACCACTGACTGGGCTCAGAGTGTGCCAACAGTAGTTTTGTCCTAAACCTTTTCCTCAGAAGAGCTGGAAATGTCTGCTCCCGCCGACTCAGAGCTACTCTGCCGGCACAAATGCAGCTCCGTCCTCAGAGCCGGCTTCAGATTGTGAGACTCCCGGCTCTCAGTCTGAAGCTGGAGCTTGATCTCCTGAAATCTCAGCTGTTTTTCTAACAACTGTCACTGCCAACATTTAATTTCCAAGGCAAACTGCAGCTCACAAAACCATTATTCCTTCTCTAGTGAACATTCTTAGTTCCAGACACCATTGGTGCTCAGCCTGTATCTCACACTGCACCTCTCGAATCCAGTAAGCCTCCTCCAGCACTAGCTCCAGTTCACACTGTCATTGGCACTTGGTCTGCAGCTCATTCTGGAGCTTTTGTACTTGCTCAGCTTCTCACACAGAGCTCTTGATTTCTTCTCACAGGATGGTAAAAAACGCTCAGCCCACAGTCCCCAACAGAAGAACCACTAGGAACAGTCACTATTCCACCTGCGGTAGATAAACTGCGGAGCCAGAAAGCTTTGGATCATACCCATCAGATCATTTACAGCAAAATGGTGGGAACTTGATAACATTATAAGGAGTGAAATAAGTAAATCAGAAAAAAACAAGAACTACATGATTCCATACATTGGTGGAACATAAAAATGAGACTAAGAGACATGGACAAGAGTGTGGTGGTTACCAGGGGTGGGGGGAGGGAGGACATGGGAGGGAGGGAGGGAGAGAGTTAGGGGGAGGGGGAGGGGCACAGAGAACTAGATAGAGGGTGGCGGAGGACAATCTGACTTTGGGCAAGGGGTACGCAACATAATTTAATGACAAAATAACCTAGACATGTCTTCTTTGAATATATGTACCCTGATTTATTAATGTCATCCCATTACCATTAATAAAAATTTATTAAAAAAAAAATAGTATGGGGAAAACCACTTCTCAAGCAAACAAACAGCAAAATAGAATAGCCCTCACAGTGGTGGGTAGGCAATTTGATATCTGCATTCCCAAATCCCCCTGAGTGCAAGCACCCATAGCCTTACATAGGCTGTACACATGTGGCAGCATAGTCACCAATCAGGCAAAGTGCCTGCAGCCAGTACACCCTCGAGGAAGCCTAACACAGCCCATTTTCCCAACAATGAGGCTACAGAGAAACTCTCCCTTTAAAGGTTCCTGGCTACATCTAGGTCCTCTGAGTAGCTAATTCCTTGGGCCTTCACAGATAACAGGGCACTCAGCCTTAAATCATAGAAAGATGAAGCCTGATTTTGTTTTGTTTTGCTTTTTACTAACCATAACATAAGATTCCTTGTTATAACTCTCAATCATTTTAAGTAACTAGAAATCTGTAAACTTTGATTAAAAATGCTTAAATTTTGTCCAAAGGAGTGTGGTTTTATATTGCCACCACAGATCCCAGTGACACAGGGCCCGGAGGGTTGGCTATGTGCTCAGTGCTAGGCTAAGCCCTGGTGGCTCAGAATGTACAGCAAATAGGAGTTTAAAGTAGAGGCTGAAGCAAGGGACTCCATGTATAGAAACTGAGGCTAGAGGGCTGCTGTATACAGTATTTACCCTGATATTAAGGGGGTGCTGATATCTGTGCTTTAATTTCTAACCAATCAGTGAGTCCCAGCACCACTTTCTAATCGTTCCACCCAGTGAGGACACCCTTTTGCAATTAGTCCAGGAAGAAGAGAAGACCCTAGAGATGATACCCAGCGTTTGAGGTTTCTACTCTCAATGGTACAACCAAAGCAGGGTAGGCAAAACTGTGGAGCTTTATATCTGAGTGAGAACCATTCAAGATTCCCGTTTTGAATAAGATAGCAAAAAGCAACAAGTAATGTTGATCATAAAAGCAACTGATATCTGGTAATCAGTGGAAACCGATAAGCCAATCTCATGTAGTAGACAGAATACCCTCCCACACACATCCTAATTCCCAGAACCCGTGAGTATGTTAAATTAAATGGCAAAAGAGCAGTAAAGTTGCAGATGGAAGTAAGTTTGCTAATCAGCTGACATTAAAATAGGGAAAGTTGCCTGACCAGGTGGTGGCGTAGTGGATAGAGCGTCAGACTGGGATGTGGAAGGACCCAGGTTCGAGACCCCGGGATTGCCAGCTTGAGCGCGGGCTCATCTGGCTTGAGCAAAAAGCTCACTAGCATGGACCCAAGGTCACTGGCTCGAGCAGAGGGTTACTCAGTCTGCTGAAGGCCTGTGGTCATGGCACATATGAGAAAGCAATCAATGAACAACTACGGTGTCGCAACAAAAAACTGATGATTGATGCTTCTCATCTCTCTCCATTCCTGTCTGTCTGTCCCTATCTATCCCTCTCTGACTCTCTCTCTCTCTGTCCCTGTAAAAAAATATAAAATAAAATAAAATAGGGAAAGTCTTCCAGCTTATCCAGGTGAATCCAATGTAATTACAAGGGTCAGAACAGCTTTGGTAGAAAAAGAATCGTATGGTAAAAAAGTCAAGGGAAAAAAATAAAAATTTTGGCAAGCATATGTAAGGTCGTTAAAATTTTATATCTCAAAAATCCCAACATGATGTTTATTTATTTAAAAAATGAGAAAAACACATTTTCTAATATGTGAAAACTTCACAGGCAAAAACCAGTTTTAGAAAGACTTTTTATTGTGTGTTAAATGATACTAGATTTGCCGTGGCTAACATCTTGCCACATATTAGCCAATTTCTATAATAAAGAAAAATTGACAGAAAGAAATCAGGGTTTTGTTTATACAGAAGGATAAGCATGTATTCGAGATATATGAACTTAACTTACAGAACGATATGCATATTTTTCTCTGCTTATAGATACTAACATCCTCAATTAGGCTTGTAGATTTAGTAAAAACACAGACATAGGGTAGACTTTTATCTGTTAAGTGTGTCACAGTGGTGTAATATAGCCATATTCTACATCTATCTTGATGTGACTACAGTAAAGCACTGAGAACTCTGAATTAAGTCAGAACACTTGCTTTCTCCTCTTAACTTCAGCCCAGATTTGTTATATTACGACAAAAACAGTTTCTCTATATTCATCTCAGGCCCTTACGTCAGAGAGTACAAAATTTGCCTCGAAAAACTAAGATATTAAAAACCATTAAAGGCCCTGGCCGGTTGGCTCAGTGGTAGAGTGTCGGCCTGGCGTGCAGGAGTCCCGGGTTCGATTCCTGGCCAGGGCACACAGGAGAAGCGCCCATCTGCTTTTCCACCCCTCCCCCTCTCCTTCCTCTCTGTCTCTCTCTTCCCCTCCCGCAGCTGAGGCTCCACTGGAGCAAAGCTGGCCTGGGCACTGAGGATGGCTCTGTGGCCTCTGCCTCAGGTGCTAGAATGGCTCTGGTTGCCACAGAGCAATGCCCCAGATGGACAGAGCATCGCCCCCTGGTGGACATGCTGGGTGGATCTCATTTGGCAGCATGCAGGAGTCTGTCTGACTGCCTCCCCGTTTCCAACTTCAGAAAAATACAAAAAAAAAAAAAACCATTAAAGATGGGAGTGTACAAAGACATAGCAACCTAGAAACTTTTACAACAGTCGATATGCACCCATGTAGGCCTAGCAATCCCACTCTAAAGTACATCTGCTAGAGGAATAAACACCTACGGCCATGCAAGGACTGGGGACTGGGGACTTTGTCACAGTCATCAAAAACTGACCATAGGTGTCCATCAACAGGTAAGTCAATAAATTGTAGTCATTACCTTTGAGGTAATACTACTCAGTAATAAAAAAAAAAAAACTACTATATGGATGGATCTCAAAAACATGCTCAGTGTAAATCTTACAAAAAGTGTAAATATGAATGATTCCATTTATATGAAGTTGTAGACAGCAAAATTAATCTGTCCTAAAAATCAGAGGAGTGGTATGGGATAAGGGGTTGACTTAGGAAAGGGTACAAGGGAACTTTCCGGGTGATAGGAGGTGGTTTATGTTACACAGGAGTAGGAACATGCCAAAATTGTCAAATTGTACACTGCAGATGACAATTTAACTGTACATACATTTTACCTCAAAAACTCATAAAACATACTGAATTTTAGTGTTCATTATATTGATGTGCTTAGGGATAAAGGATACTGATTGGTAGCTACAACTTATTTATTTATTTATTTATTTTTAATTTATTTATTTATTTTTTTTTTTTGTATTCCTCTGAAGCTGGAAACGGGAGAGACAGTCAGGCAGACTCCCGCATGCGCCCGACCGGGATCCACCCGGCATGCCCACCAGGGGGTGATGCTCTGCCCATCCGGGGTGTCGCCCTGTTGCGACCAGAGCCACTCTAGCACCTGGGGCAGAGGCCAAGGAGCCATCCCCAGTGCCCGGGCCATCTCCGCTCCATTGGAGCCTCGGCTGCGCGGGAGGGGAAGAGACAGACAGAGAGGAAGGAGAGGGAGAGGGGTGGAGAAGCAGATGGGCGCTTCCCCTGTGTGCCCTGACCGGGAATCGAACCCGGGACTTCTGCATGCCAGGCTGACGCTCTACCACTGACCCAACCGGCCAGGACCTACAATTTATTTTGAAATGCATCAAAAATATGTTAGTGAATGAATATAAAGAATAAATATATGATAACACAAATATAACAAAAATTACGCTTCAAAGTCATCTCAGTATTAAAAAGCAACAAGTAATGGATATCAAGCACCCACATTTAAGCAGTCAATAAAGAACAACTTCTTAGTTAAAATTTCAATATTCACCATTTGCCCTTGTACTGCTGTTTGATAAACCTGGAGCAAGTCTATAATCATAGCCCATACCTTGTATACATACCCACTCAAAGTGCTTTATAAGCTATTTCATTTGCTTAAACATTACCTTATAATTCAGTCTCCCAGGGCTCAAGAATATCCCTAGGTCAAGGAGGATGAAAATTTGCTTAGCTAATGTGGAATGAAAACTTACCAAACTCGAAAAAACATTTTCAAATTCTGAACTTCTATAAAGTTAGGATAGCCAAAGTCCCCTGAATCCTTTGAACTAATTCCTAAAACAAAGGTCTGGCTCAGAAATAATTATGAGAATATTAAGATGATCTTATTTATCTCTTTGGGAAGGCTCAGGAGCTCTGCTACAAATACATCATAGCAATACTGAGCAAATAATCCCCAACAAATAATAGCAATCGGGAGGGAAATTTTAAGGCCTCCTTAAGCAGACGCATTTCAACATCTGAAATGATTTTTTATACTCAGCCTATGATATGAATTTTACCTATTTATAAGATCTTCATTAAACTTTTGTAGGGGTTTTTTCTTTCTTTCATTCACACAAATAAGGATTCAAAACTTTTCTTGACTTTGCCTTCTTTAGCATTTATTTTGTCCCAGAATTTAGATGAAAGTTGCTGTGTCATACAAAATCCAAACAACCCTACCTGGAACACTAAGTAAAGTTATTTTATGAATAGTCAGAATTTGCCTTGCATATGCCGTTAACCTAACATACAGACAGTCCTCCAAGACAGAGCAGGCTAGAAATTGCTGGGTTTCTCTTTTTCCTACACCCAGTTCCTTAATAATGTCTCATAAATCATGACAATTCTCTGAAGTCTTTTTATAAGAAATTTAAACAGTGTTTTTAAGATTTTATTTATTTATTTTAGAGAGAGAAGAGAAAAAAAGAACGGTTGTGGGGGAGAAGCAGGTATGCCCACTTCTTGACTAGCAAGCCCAGGATTTTGAATCGGTGGCCTCAGCACTCCTGGATGCTTCATCCACTGTGCCATCACAGGTCAGACCTTTTGAGGAAATTTAGACGAGGAAACTTTCATAGCAAAAGGAATCCAACCTCCAATACAGACTGTAATTCAGAATTAGACTAAAACTAAGGATTTGTCTTTATACCTTCAGAGATAAAACCCAGGTAAAAATTAGAAATAGAATTCTCTCTTTACTATATGCTATTTTAGAGAATTATATATTCTGGCTTTGAAAAATTTATATCAAAGGAAAATAAAACAGAAAGTTAAAGCAATAGTGAGTAGCAAATGTAACTTTGACAGCTCTTATTGTTCTGTCACAGAGGTGGCTAAAATGGGAGAAATGTCCCTGAAGTCAACTAACTGTTCTTCTGTAAAACAGTCTACTCAATAGACATTTAATATTTACCAGACACTTCAAGGTTTGATTTATTCAAAATAATCTTTAGCTTTTGATATTCAAGAAAATGATGGAAGCTCCATGTAAATTATGACAGGGTCAAAGAACTTAGATTCATACTAACCTTTCTTATCCTTGAGTCGGAAATGTGCCAAGCATAACCCTTTTTCACTTTTAACCCGTGAATCTAAGCAAGTGCGGAGAGTTAACTGTAAATTAGTTGGATGCTGTCAGTGCCCCATCACCCATGCAGTTTTGAACCCCAAATGCTAGTCTTGTGCGATGAATATTCCAGGACAATTTTGATTGATATAAAACCTCCTTAATCTGCTTTCAAGGCTAATAACTCCTTTATTTGAGTGTGTGTATAAGTGTGTGTGTGTGTGTGGCATGCAGAAGAGAAAGCTTTAATGAAGCGGATTGGGAAGGACTAAATGAGAGTCTTCTCATTTTTTTTTTACCATGTTTATTCTTATAACTACATACTTAGAATTGACCACTTCTGAAAACAAATTGAAACTATTAAATGCCCTGAGATATTGCTATGACTTACTGTTCAAAAAGAATTACTGAGCTCCTACTTTGTACCAGGGCCAGAAACAACAGCTACTTAAGACATGTTTGTGACCTTAAAATGCTTATGATCACAGTAAATGATCAGCTGGCAGAGCAAAGCAAGACGTTTCTCTTCTCTCCCACTGAAGTTCTTCATAATAAAAATAAATAGAAAACATGTTGGCAAGATGTCTTTAAGTTCTCTATCAGAGCTGAAACTCTATGGTCATATGCACTCATTATACTCTTAGATATGTTAGACTTTTTGAAGTTGGAGGAAGAGTGAGATGCCCTGCTTAATATAGTGTGCTGTACAGATATCCAGGAAATAAACAGATTTTTAAAAAATCATCTCAACAGCTCTTCTCTCACAAACTAGCCCACATTTGTTCCTCCTTAAGGTCAAGTTTCAACTTCCTGATGGCTCCACTACTTTCTATTTCAGCTTCTAGAGTGACTATTTCTCTTGCTACTACTCCGTGACTCTGCTGCTCTTCCCTCAACCTCTGGCTTTTGCATGTGGTGGCTATGGCAATCTTATGAAGATTACTAGTGGATTTCTTTCTGTGAGTTTATGCACTGCTAAGTTGATTTACCATTTGTGGTCTCACTTTGAATGCCTTAAGAAGATTTACCCAGGGCCTGGCCAGGCGGTGGTGCAATGAATAGAGTGCCTGACTGGGACACAGAGGACCCAGGTTTGAAACCCCGAGGTTGCCTGTTTGAGCACGGGCTCATCTGGTTTGAGCAAGACTCACCAGCTTGAGCCCAAGGTCGCTGGCTTGAGCAAGGGGTTACTCGGTCTGCTGTTGTCCCCTGGTCAAAGCACATATGAGAAAGCAATCAATGAACAACTAAGGTGCCACATGAAGAATTGATGCTTCTCATCTCTCCCTTCTTGTCTGTCTATCCGTCTTTCTGTCTCTGTCACACACACACACACACACACACACACACACAAAATAAGATTTAACCAAGTCCAGTTTCCTACCTCCAGTAAGGAACATCCTGTTTCCTCAGGTTCTTATGCTGTGACATGCCACCCCACAGATCACTGGCCAATATAGCACTGCCTTCCTTTGTTTCTTTGACTCAGGTGCTAATCCTTGGTCCAGTCAGCTGTGCTCCCAAACAAAAGCTCTCCCATGCCCAGAGTAAGGAACTGCCTGTGCCTATGTTCTTTAGAAACAGAATATTGAGATAGGCATTAAAACAATCACCTAACATACTTAGGACACCATACATTTTGTTAGTCTGTATCTAGCCTATCATTAACTTAAAGTTCATCTATGCTATATGTAAGGATAACATTCAGAAAATCTAGCTGGGCCACATCTATAGCAATGGCAAAATAAGTAAGTGCTAATTTCTATGCTAAGAAAACTACCTCAAAAATTTCACACTTAAAAGCAGAAGTTAAAAGGAATAAAATTTTAAAACTCATATATTGTCCTTTCAACATAGCACAAAGTTATTAACATAATAAAAATAAAGATATAGTTTCTGATGAGAAATATAAATGTTAAAAAAAATCTAGCCACAAGGATCAGAAACATTTATCAGAGCGGCTTATGTTTCTGATAAATATTTAAGTGTGTAAGGCAGAACCACTGAGAACAATAAATACTTTATAGCTGGTACTTTGTCAAACCTATAAGTGGCTCTGCCTTAGAATTTTACATCATCACTGAATTTACAGTCATTTGATAAGTGGAACAGGGCAAGAATTACTTCTTTCTAAATCTAAACCAGGTAATAAATTTACCATCAGGATTCTTCTTATTATCTGTTATCATCTAATGACAATGCCTTTTACCTTCATTGTCTTGGCAGAAATATGCTATGTAGAATTATAATGTCATATCACTCACAGTGATTTAACACTATCCAGCCCATACCATTTTAATCAATCAAAATTGTCGCTTTTTAGTGTAATGATTTTGTGGTGAATTCATTGTGTTTAATATGATATATGGTTCTATCTGCCCGTTGATTTACTATTCTCTTCCAGCACGGGAGCTTTTGGACATCTTTGGAATTAGCAAACAAGAATAATTTGTGGTAAGAAAAGCACTAATTTCTATGGCACAATGAAGGCTGAAAAAAGTACCTTAGGTGATAGTAGCTGCAGCTACTTTTAAGTGAAAATAAAAGATGTTTTTTGTGAATTAAAACCACAGAAGACCTAGAGTTTTTAACTGTTTCCACAGATGATCAAGACATCTGTAATACTTTAACCAAGGACCTCAATACATAATATTTTCCTTTCATACTATCATTAAAAAATTTGAAATACACAAAATATTCCCATTTATCAAATTCAGGCATGTACTGTACAATTTTTTTTATTCTTAAAAAAATTGCAAGATAGTTTAAAGTGACTTCTTAAATATTGATAAATCTTTTCTACTAGAGATAAGCTAATAAAAAATCGACTTTGGTTCACATTTCTCAACTATATTGTGCAGTTAAGATTGGCTATAGTGCGGTAACAATCAACCACAAAATCTCAGAGGCTAAACACTATAATTCCTCACTCATGCTGTGTACACCAAACAGGTCCATAGACAGTCATTTAGAAATTTGGTGGCTCAGGGTCTTGTGTTACACACTCCGCAGAGGTCACCAGAGAGTAACTAAAGGAGCCCACTTTATGGAGACCCTACCATCTTATAGCTGCACCATCGGGAATATGGAGCCTCCTGAGATGCCGTGGCAGGGGAGAGAGAGTTGCAAGTCCCCAATCAGCAAGTACATGACTAAATCACATGTCTCTTGTGCTCACAGCCCATTGGTCAGAACTAGTTTCACGGTTCTTCCCAACAGCAAGTTTGACCATCCTCCTATGTTCATGGAAGGTGAAAATAGGATACGGGTAAGTTCAAGAAGTCTCCACTTAAATATTGCTGAAGAATAAAAAATTCCAAATTTTTATGAAGAGTCAACTCTTAATGAAGAATCTTGAAAACCACATTTGCTCTGAAATCTATCATTTTATCCACCTAGAGAAAAAAGTATCTATGTATCACCAGATAAATTAGGATTAACCATTGATTCCATTTTTTACTCTGTCACATACAGGGTGGAGCAAAAGTAGGTTTACAATTGTGAGTATGCAAAACACAGAGTTTATTCTTGTATTATTATTTATTAATTATTGTATTATTTTCCATGCAAAGAACTGTAAACCTGATTTTGCCAATCCCTATATTTAAAAGAGAAAAGCAAATAGCCTGCCTATAGTTTAGGCTAATAAAAGCATTAAAACAATTTTTAAACCTTATACCAATTGGCAAAGTAATAAAAATAATTTAAAATAAAAATCTTTTATTTTAATATCCAGTTATCCCAATTCTGGTTATTGAAGCATAAATAGATTTTAGTCACAAAAGTATTAATAAGATATCTAATATTTTAATATTTTTAATTTAACCTTAGCAGAATAAGTTAAGTTTCTTCCAAACTTGTTAAAGTAGTTTCCTTCCCCATTGTTACTTCTCCCCCCGCCCAGGACAGGTGCTGTCACTGCAGTTACTGGTGGGCAGAATCAAGAGCTCCTGGGTTGAGCTGGTTCCTCAAGACCCACCCTATGCTAATGGGGAGAAAAATATGAGCATTTATTCATTCATTCAACAAATATTTATTGAGTACATACCATGTAACTGGCTGGCCATCTAAGAATATAGCAATAACAGAAATAAACAACACTGCCGCCCCCCGAAAAAAATTCTCTTTTAGATGTCACATACGATTACAAAACAGAGAATAAATGAGATTACAGGAATAAACAAACAAATGAAGAGAACAATTTCATGTAATTATTAATGCTATGAAGAAAATGAAGTCAAATAAAAGAATAGAGATAGGAGTGGAGTTTGGAGCTACTTTGGAGTAAATAACCAGAAAAGGTCTCTGAGGATATAACATCTGAGCCTAGAGAAGGATGGTATAAAGGAGCCAAGGACAGAATTTTGAGTGGAAGGAAACCCCAGGGTCTTAAGGTAGGAAAAAGTTTCACATAACATCGGGGAAAAAATCCAGGGCCAGAGGAGTAGGAAATGACAAAAACTAGTAGCCAGGCTAAGTCAAGACAAGATTAGAAAAAAGTAAGAAAACATCATATTAATGGCAACTCAAGATAAATCAGTAGTCCCCAGATATCTAACCCATTAATGTGGTATAAAGTACAAATTTTAACATGGTGATTAATAGTTCTTACTAAGTAAGTCCAGTAGGTCTGTGAGGACCACAGAGAGTATAAAAACTCATCCTCCAATTCTAAAAAGCACTCTAGAAGAGGTGTAGGTAATTAAAATTATTGAATGATCAGTATAAACTTGGGGGCTATGAAGGTGTTTGGAGTGAGGGGCAAATAAGAGATTGACTCTGTCTTGAAAAATTTACAACCAAGTTAAAAAAAATACCTTTGAGAACAAAATGTAACTAAGTGCAAATTAACATGTGACAAATTATATCTCAAGTGCAGAGGAGTCAGAAAGAAGTAAATTACTCAAGAAGAGAGAAAATGGATTCTAGCTAGAGTTTTGAAGCAAAGACCAGGTTAAAAAAATTGCTTGTGAAATGCTAGAAAAATGTCAAAACACAGTATCCATGTGACAGAAAAGATGTGTACAAGGTGTGAAAAACAGTTGTTTTGTTCATCTGTTGCTGTGCAACAAATCATTTAATAATGGCTTAAGACAATTTATTAAAGCTTCTATGGATTCCTTCAGCTCTGCTGGATGGTATTAACTGCGGTCTTTCATGCAACCGGAATAAGACTGTGGCTTTTGGCTCATCTTAGCTGCTTATCCAAGACAGCAATTGATGTTGGCATTTGGAGGAAGCTTGGAGATTCAACTGCAGTGCCTACAAGTAGCCTCGCTGTGTTGCTTGGACTGCTCACAGCAGCTTCTAATTTCTAAGACAGAATGTTGCATAAATAAGCATTACAACAGAATCGGGAAGAACCTGTAAATTTTCTTATTATCTACCCTCACAAGTCCCATACATAACTTTCACCACATTCTATTGGTCAATCAAGTCACTACTGTTATCCAATATTAAAAGGAAAGAAAATTAAACTCCACAGCTTGACATGAGAAGGATCATATGTACAGAATGAGGCAAAAGTAGGTTTATAGTTGCGAGTATGCAAAACAGAGTTTATTTTTGTATTATTATTTCTGTACTGTACTATTTTCTGTATGCGTACTGGAATACTGTGTATATAAGGTGGAACAGCATTCATAAAAGTAATATTTTACTGTTTAACACAGTCTACCCTTTAACCACCAAAATCCATGCTCCTTTCACTTACTCTCTCAAGACTCCCAACATTCTCATCCCACTATGTCATCAGGCCCAGGCTTCCAATCAAAGATCTTCTTTAAATTAGGTCCAGATGCAGGTGTGCTATGTTCCCTCAGGTTTAGTTCTTCAAGTACAGTTGCTATCAATCTAAAGTTCTGCTAACTAAAGAGACAAATTATCTGCTACACACACACACACCACACACAATGATAAGAAGGAATAGGATAACTGAAACAGATATTCCCCTTCACAAAGAGACAAAATAGGAAGCACAGTTCAGGTCCACAGAAGTTATGAAATCCAGTTGGGCATGTGTGAGCAGTTCCTTGTTATGGCAGAGTACTGCTCCCTGAGAATGATTCACTGGAGCTTTTGGCAGCTCCTTCTGGGGGTTTGGCTCTGCCTTCTGAGTCATCCTTCTTTCCTCATGAGTACAGCCATCCTTGTAATAAGTAGTTTTCTTCAGTTTGCCTCCTGCAGTTTAGGGGAACAAAAACTTTTAATTTTGTACTATCTTAACCCTTTCATTCCAAAATTATGTAATTCCTTTAAAAGCTTGTTGGGCTTCCTGTGTGTCTAATCATAATCCACTTCATTTAACATAAATTAATCCAATTTCTTTCTGAAAAGAAAAAAAAGATACTTAACCTAAGCAGTAAGTTCCCATGGGACAATACCCTTAAGATACCTAGAAGACATTTTGTATAGTTAAAAATATCTAGAAGTCACACTCTTAAGAACCTTCCAGAGTTCTATTTTTAATGGAAAGTCCTATTTGGCACACTCTTTGTGTTTGTGACAGAGACAGTGAGACAGACAGAGAAAAGGACAGATAGGGACAGACAGGAAGGGAGAAAGATGAGAAGCATCAATCCTTTGTTTTTCACTGATTGCTTTCTCATATGTGCCTTGACTAGGGGGCTACAGCAGAATGAGTGACCCCTTGCTCAAACCAGAGACCTTGGGCTCAAGTCAGTGACCTTGGGTTTCAAGCCAGCAACCTTTGGGCTCAAGCCAGTGACCCACGTGTATAATCCCACGCTCAAGCCGGTGACCCCATGCTCAAGCTGGTGAGCCCATGCTCAAGCCGGATGAGCCCATGCACATACCAGTGATCTCGCATTTCAAACCTGAGTCCTCTGCATCCCAGGCCAATGCTGCATCCACTGCACCAACGCCTGGTTAGGCAAGCATACTCTTTTTTTTTTTCAGGTCAAAACAAAGGGTCTTACAGGTAGACTCTTGAAATATTTATTTTTATCACCCTAGCTGTAATATCATCAGTGACTTGGAGAATCTTTTCTTTTTTAATTTAGATAATTAAATTTAACAGGGTGACATTGGTCAATCAGAGTACATAGATTTAGAGAAAACATCTCCAAATCACTTGGACAGGCGATTATGCTGTATACCCATTACCCAAAGTCAAATCATCTTCTGTCACCCTACATTTTGTTCCTCTTTAAGCCCCTCCCCTTCTTCCAACCCCTTTCCTTTTCTACCCCTCCCTTTCCCCTGGTAACCACTGCACCCTTGTCTATATCCATGAGTTGGAGAATCTTTTGTTAGGAGAATGAAGATGAGAAACTATATTTTAACATACAAAATCCTGACTTCTTTATATTTCCTCTAATTTTGCTTAAAAACTGATTCTTAAATTATTCTAAATTCTATTCAAAATAGTTCCTTCTTGAGTTCACATTTCTCTTACTATTTTTTCTTGTTTCCACCATTAAAAACCTATTTGACAATGTCTAAATCTACCCACCCAGATTCATAAATTAATTAGGCTCATATAGCAGAGTGTAATAGCTGCTGATTCATTTTTACCCCCAATCTTATTCACATTTCTCTGCGGCAACTCTAATGTAGAACCATACAAGAAAAAGAACAGTGGGAAACACAGACCAAAATTAATTGACAAAGTACAAAACTGTCTTTTTATTGAAGCAGCAAAAATTATGTTCTTCCGTTTGTTATAAGTTTATGCTTCTTTTTCTAAAAATACTGCAAACATTAAAAGAAATCAAGTAAAAGCTTTATAGTCTATAATAAATTTTGATTTTTCTTAACATGTCAATAATTTTTAGGAAGACAAAAATGGCCTTGGCTGGTTAGGTCAGTGGATAGAGCATCAGCCCAGTATATTAACATGCCAGGTTTGATTTCCAGTCCACACATAGGAGAAGTGACCATCTGCTTATATCTCCCTCACCCACTCCCTCTTTTCTCCCTCTTCCCTTCCCACAGACAGTGGCTTGATTGCTTCAAGCCTCTGCTCCAGTGCTGAGGACAACTCAGTTGGTCCCAGAGCCCATCTCAAGCACTAAAAACAGCTCAGTTGATTTGAGCATTGACCCAGATGAGGGTTGCCAGGTGAGTCCCAGTCAGAGAACATACAGGAGTCTGTTTTAGTATCTCCTTTCCTCTTACTTAAAAAAAAAATCAGAAATGAAAGAGGGGAAGTAACAACTAATCCCAAAGAAATACAAAGTATTATAAGAAAATATTATGAACAGCTATTTGGCAGCAAATTAAAAAATCTGGACACAATGGATAAATTCCTAGAAACATACAATCTTCCAAAACTGAGTCAGAAAGAATTGAAGAATCTGAATAGATAGTTTGCAAACTAGTGAGACTGAAGCAGTAATCAAAAAATTCCCAACAAACAAAACTCCTGGACTGGATGACTTTACAGGTGAATTCAACCAAACATTTAAAAAATTAACACCTATCCTTCTCAAACTATTGAAAAAAATTCAAGAGGAGGAAAGACTCTTAAGCTAATTTTATGAAGCCAGCATTACCCTAATTCCAAAGCCAGATAAAAACACTACAAAGAGGGCGGCAAGATGGTGATGAAGTAGGTGGACATTCCAATTCCCACCTCCCAGAACCAAAGTGGATTACAACTTAATTTTAAGAACAATTATCTTGAAAAACCAAGTTTGGACTAAACTAAGAGGATTCTATAACCAAGGATTACTAAAGAAAACACACTGAGCCTGACCAGGCAGTGGTGCAGTGGATAGAGTGTCGGACAGGGATGCGGAAGGGCTCAGGTTCGAGACCCTGAGGTCTCCAGCTTGAGCATGGGCTCATCTGGTTTAAGCAAAAGCTCACCAGCTTGGACCCAAGGTCGCTGGCTCCCGCAAGGGGTTACTTGGTCTGCTGAAGGCCCGCGGTCAAGGCACATATGAGATACCAATCAATGAACAACTAAGGTATCGCAATGTGCAACATAAAACTAATAATTGATGCTTCTCATCTCTCCATTCCTGTCTGTCTGTCCCTGTCTAATCCTCTCTCTGACCCTCTGTCTCTGAGAAAAGAAAAAAAAAGAAAGAAAACACAATGAAACTGGGAGGAAAGGTGGAGACCTGGAAAAGGCTGCCTTGCTCTGAGGAGCAAGTGGTGGCCCAGAGGAACTCTCACGGCGAGTAGGTTACCTGGAGAGTTGTGGGTCCTCTGCCCCAGGACCGGAGCCCCAGCCTAGAGCCCCAGAGCCTAGAAGAGGCATATGGACAGTATTTAGCTGAGAAAAGATCCGGGATACTGTTTGCAAGAAAGAGACAGAACTCTCAGACCCAGGCTCCACCTTAAAGGGACCGTGCAGAAAACCTCACTCACAGCCACTTACCTGGGGCTCAGGGAGTGGGGAGCACTGAGAGAACTGGAGTTGCCAGAGGAGAGTGTAATCTCAGAGGCACAGGGAGAGACACTTTGAGGGACAGCCACCCTAACTCCCAGGACTGAGTCACTCCCCAAATATAAAGTGACCATTTTTCCTAGAAGCAGCAACACCAGCAAAGGGAAGAAATTAACCTGCCCACCAGAGGCTCTCCTGCTCCAGTCAGAGCAAGGAGGCACTTAGAAACAGGGAGCATTTCAGGGGCACAGGTAGTGAGTGCTAAAGTCTGAACTACACTGCCCCCCACACACACTGCTGAGTACTCACTGGAGGGCTGGCGGGCTGCAGCGGCCAGCACAGCTGCAGGAGCCAGGGTGGTATGAGCGCACATACAGGCGGAGGCCCAGATGGCTGAGGCTGCAGCACAAGCGCGTTTGCACAAGCCCGCAAGTAGTGGCAGACTCCGAGGCAACCATGGTGGTGGCTCGAGCGTGGGTGCACAAGCTCGCCTGTGGCAGTGGCCAAAGCAGCTGGCTGGTGCCTGCAGTGCCTGAGTCCAAACACCTGAGGCAGTGGCAGCAGTGGCAGCAGGGCCAGCGAACAGACCACACATAGGGAACACAATGGCCACACCCACTGGACTCCTGTGGTCACACCCTTCTGAGAGCTAAAAGGAAAAAAAATTAAATGGAAAAAAAAAGTCTGAACAGAATAACACCTGAGGTTAAGGGGCAAGCCACATCCAATACCATTCCTAATCTCTGAATTATAGTATTGAGCCTAACAAGTAGCCAGCAATAGGAGGTGTCAGAAAGCGAATCTCAGGGGAACTTGCACTTTTAAATGAACTTCCCCCAGGCCAAGAGTAGATAAAAGCTAACCTAGGAGAGCAGCTGATATTTACAATAGTGCCTGGGTCCAGCAGAGACAGCCACAAGACCTGGATTACATGTAGCTCCGATAAGGTTGCTAAGGACTAGTCATAGGCAGTAACCTCCAATGACCTGCAACAGGCTCCATCCAAGGAGGTCCAGGGTGGGCACATCCAGCGGCCAGATACTGAAAGCTTCAGTTCAAGGACCTAACAATTCTATTTAGAGTGGTATCTTAAGGAAAGGCCCTCACACCTCACCCGCTAAGACATAGAAAACACTGATGCAAATAGCAAAAAGAACAGTGACAGCAGACAAGTAGCCCACAAACAACAGCTGATGCCAATGCAAGAAGACCTAGAAACAACCCAACAGGAAATTGGAGGCAGGCAATACCAACCCTAGACTCATCTAGCTACACAAACAACACACTTAAAGGAGGAGTCCATACACAGACAAAATGGAAAGACAGAGAAATGCAATCCAAATGAGTCAAGAAAAATCCCCAGAAAAAGAACTGAATGAGATAAAAATAACCAAATTACCAGATGCAGAGTTTAAAATAATGATTGTTAGGATGCTCAAAGATCTTAGAGCAACAATGGATGGACATAATGAGATAAATAAATAAAAAGATAGCAAATATAAAAAAAAGGACATTGAAATCATAAAAAAAAACCAGTCAGAAATGATAAATACAATATCAAAAATAAAGACTACACTAGAAGGAATTAAAAGCAGGCTGGATGAAGCAGAGAATTGAATCAATAATATAGAGGACAAGATAAACAAAAGCACAGAAGTGGAGCAGCAAAAAGAAAAGAGGCTCAAAAAGTCTGAGGAAACTCTATGAGAGCTCTGTGACAACATGAAGAGAAACAACATCCGCATCATAGGGGTTCCTGAAGGAGAAGAGAAAGAACAAGGGATAGAGAACCTGTTTGAAAAAATCATAGCTGAAAACTTTCCTAAATTGATGAAGGAAAAAGTCACACAAGTTCAAGAAGCACAAAGAGTTCCATTAAAGAGAAATCCAAAGAGACCTACACCAAGACACATCATAATTAAAATGCCAAAATTAAAATATAAACAAAGAATACTAAAAGCTGCAAAAGAAAAGCAATTACCTACAGAGGAGCCTCAATAAGGATGGCATCCAACTTCTCAAAAGAAACACTAGAGGCCAGAAGGCAAAGGAAAGAAATATTCAAAGTAATGTAAACCAAGAGCCTACAACCAAGACTTCTTTATCCAGCAGGGCTATCATTGAAAATTGAAGAGGAAATAAAAAGCTTCACAAACCAAAAATAAATAAATAAATAAACTCAAGGAATTCATCACAACCAAACCAATGCTGCAAGAAATGTTAAGGGGCCTGTTGTAAACAGAACAAATGGGGGGTAAAATCCAGGAAAAAAAAGAATATAGATTTAAAGAATAAAATGGCAATAAACAGCTACATATCAATAATAACCTTAAATGTAAAGGGATTAAGTGCTCCAATCAAAAGACATAGGGTAGCTGCATGGATAAGAAAACAGGACCCATACATGTGCTGTCTACAAGAGACCAATCTCAAAAGAAAAGAGACACACAGACTGAAAGTGAAGGGATGGAAAAAATATTTCACGCAAATGAAAATGAAAAAAAAAAGGTGTGGCAGCAACACTTATATCTGACAAAATAGACTTTAAAACAAAGGCTCTAGTAAGGGATAAAGAAGGTCACTACATAATGATAAAGGGAGCAATCCAACAGGAAGATATAACTAACCATTATAAATATCTAGGAGCCTAATACAGGAGCACCTAAATTTATAAAATAGATTTAGATAAACATAAAGGGTGAGATAAATAGCAATACTATAATAGTAGAAAATTTTAATACCCCACTGACATCACTGGGTAGATCCTCAAGAAAGAAAATTAACAAAGAAACAGCAAACTTAAGACATACTAGGTCAACTGGATTCAATAAATATCAGAACCTCTCACTCTAAAGCAGCATAATATACATTCTTTTCAAGTGCTGATGGTACATTCTCTAGGATAGAACACATGTTAGGACACAAAATGAGTCTCAATAAATTTAAGAAGATTGAAATCATATCAAGCATATTCTCTGATCATAATGGCAAGAAACTAGATATCAACTACAATAGAAAAATTAAAAAACATTCAAACACTTGGAGACTAAACAGTATGTTATTAAATAACAAATGGGTTAACAATGAGATCAAATAAAAAATCAAAAATTTCCTTGAAGCAAATGAAAATAAACATACCACAACTCAAAATTTATGGGACACACATAAAGCAGTACTGAGAAGGAAGTTCATAACATTACAGGCATATCTTAAGAAGCAAGAAAAAGCCCAAATAAACAACCTAACCTTACATCTAAAAGAACTAGAAAAAGAATAACAAACAAAGCCTACAGGAGTAGAAGGAAGGAAATAATAAAAATCAAAGTGGAAATAAATGACATAGAGGATAAAGAAACAATACAAAAGATCAATGAAACCAAGAGTTGGTTCATTACAAAAGTAAACAAGATTGATGAACCTTTAACCAGATTCACCAAGAGAAAAGATGATTCAAATAAATAAAATTTGAAATGAGAGTGGAGAAGTAAGAACTGACACAGCAGAAATACAAAGGATTGTAAGAAAATACTATGAAGAACTGTATGCCAAAAAATTAGATAACCTAGGTGAAATGGACAAATTCCTTGAAACATATAATCTTTCAAAAGTCAATCTGGGCCCTGGCCGGTTGGCTCAGCGGTAGAGCATTGGCCTGGAGTGTGGGGGACCCGGGTTGGATTCCCGGCCAGGGCACATAGGAGAAGTGCCCATTTGCTTCTCCACACCCCCTTCCTTCCTCTCTGTCTCTCTCTTCCCCTCCCACAGCCAAGGCTCCATTGGAGCAAAGATGGCCCGGGCACTGGGGATGGCTCCTTGGCCTCTGCCCCAGGCACTAGGGTGGCTCTGGTCGTGGCAGGGTGACGCCCCGGAGGGGCAGAGCGTCGCCCCCTGGTGGGCAGAGCGTCGCCCCTGGTGGGCGTGCCAGGTGGATCCTGGTCGGGTGCATGCGGGAGTCTGTCTGACTGTCTCTTCCCGTTTCCAGCTTCAGAAAAATACAAAAAAAAAAAAAAGTCAATCTGGAAGAATCAGAAAACCTAAATAAACTGATTACAACAAATGAGATTGAAACAGCTATCAAAAAACTCCCAATAAACAAAAGTCCTAGGCCAGATGGCTTCACAGGCGAATTTTACCAAATATTCAAAAAAGAACTAACTCCTATCCTTCTCAAGCTATTTCAAAAAATTCAAGAGAAGGAAAGACTTCCAAGCTCCTTTTATGAAGTGAGCATAATTCTGATTCCAAAATGAGGCAAAGACAACACAAAGAAAGAAAACTGCAGGCCAATACCCTTGATGAATTTTGATGCTAAAATTATCAACAAAATATTAGCAAACCAGATCCAGCAACACATGAAAAAAATCATACATCATGATCAAGTGGGATTTAATCTGGGGAGGCAAGGCCAGTACAATATTCACAAAAAAAAATCAATGTGATGCATCACATAAACAAAGTAAGAATAAAAATACATGATAATATCAATAGATTCAGAAAAAGCATTGGATAAAATCCACCACCCATTTATGATGAAAACCCTCAGCAAAGGGGGAATACAGGGAACATACCTTAAAATGATAAAGAACATCTATGACAAACACATGGCCAAAATCATACTCAATGGACAAATTTTAAAAGCAATCCCCTTAAGATCAGGAACAAGGCATGGGTGCCTTCTTTGACCACTCTTATTCAACATAGATCTGGAAGTCCTAGCCACAGCTATCAGACAAAAAGAAACAATAAAAGGCATCCAAATTGGAAAAGAAGTAGTAAAACTATCATTATTTGCTGATGACATAATATTGTATATAGAAAACCCTAAAGTCACAGTCAAAAACCTACTGGACCTGATAAATGAATTCAGCAGGGTATCAGGATATAAAATTAATGTTCAGAAATCAGTGGCATTTTTATATATCAACAATGAACTCTATGAAATAGAAATTAAGAAAACAATCCCCTTCACTATTGCAACCACAAAAAATAAAGTACCTAGAAGTATATTTAACCAAGGAGGTTAAAGACTTGTACTCAAAAAATTATAAAACATTGATAAAAGAAATCAAGAAAGATATAAACAAGTGGAAGCATATACCATGTTCATGGATAGAAAGAATAAACAGCATTAAATTGTCTATATTACCCAAAGCAATTTATAAATTCAATGCAATTCCTATTAAAATACCAATGGCATACTTCAAAGATATAGAACAAGTAACCCAACAATTTATATGGAACCAAAAAAGAACATGAATAGCCTCAGCAACCTTAAAAAAGAATAAAGTGAGTGGTATCACACTTTCTGATATCAAGTTATACTACAGGGCCATTGTACTAAAAACAGCTTGGTACTGGCATAAGAACTGGCATATAGATCAATGGAACAGAACAGAGAACCCAGAAGTAAACCTACACCTATATGGACAACTTATATTTGACAAAGGAGGTAAAAGCATACAATGGAATAAAGACAGTTTCTTTAACAAATGGTATTAGGAAAATTGGACAGGTACTTGCAAGAAAATAAAACTAGACCACAAACTTACATCATACACAAAAATAAACTCAAAATGAATAAAAGATTTAAATATAATTTGTGAAACCATAACCATCTTGAAAGAAAACATAGACAATAATAAGCTCTCCAACATCTCTTGCAGCAATGATATTTTCTGATTTTTCTCCACAGGCAAGTGAAATAAAGGACAGGATGAAGAAATGGTACTATATCAAGCTAAAAAGCTTTTGCACAGCTAAAGACAATATGAACAAAATAAAAAAACAAACCACACAATGAGAGAACATATTTGACAATAAGTCTGATAAGGGGTTAATAACCAAAATTTATAAAGAACTTCTAAAACTCAACACCAGGAAAGTAAACCACCCAATCAAAAAATGAGCAAAAGAATTGAATAGACACTTATCCAAAGAGGACACATAGATGGCCAATAGGCATATGAAAAAATGTTCAACATCACTAATCATTAGAGAAAGCAAATTAAAACCACAATGAGATACCACCTCACATCTGTCAGAATGGCTTTCATAAACAAAACAACACATAATAAGTGCTGGTGAGGGTGTGGAGAAAAGAGAACCCTTCTGCACTGCTGGTGGGAATGCAGACTGGTGCAACCACTGTGGAAAACAGTATGAAGATTTCTCAAAAACTTCAAAATGGAAATGCCTTTTGACCCAGCCATCCCACTTTTAGGAATATATCCTAAGAATACCAAATCACTGATACAAAAGAAGAAATACACTTCCATGTTTATTGCAGCATTTTTTACAATAGCCAAGATCTGAAAACTGCCCAAGTGTCCATCAGTGGATGAGTGGATTAAAAAGCAGTGGTACATATACACAATGGAATACTACGTGGCCATGAAACAGTAGGAAATCTTACCTTTTGCAACAACATGGATGAGCCTGGAAACTATTATGCTAAGTGAAATAAGTCAGACAGAGAAAGAAAAATTCATATGACCTCACTCATAGGGAAAGGAGAGGAAAGAATGGGATCAGAGAAGGGAGAGAGATTGGTGAAATTATATATACATAACACAGCATTATAGAGAGCAGGACAGCAAATCCTAAAGGGAAGTGGGAGGGCATTGGGGGTAGGGGACAAAGAGGGTATCAAGGGAAATACAGGGGGTTGGAGGAGGAGATATATTTTATGGGACACTTGAATCTATGTAAGCATAATAAATTAAAATCAATAAAAAAACACTACAAAGAAAAAACATTATAGGCCAATATCCCTGATGAACATAGATGCAAAAATCCTCAGCAAAATATTAGCAAACTGGATCCAGTGCTACATTAAAATTTCATATGTGATCAACTAGGATAAATTCTGGGAATACAACATTGGTACAATATCTACAAATCAATAAATGTGAAACACCACATAAAAAATAGCACATAATTATATCAATAGATGCAGAAAAAAGCACTTGATAGAATCCAGCACCCATTTATGATAAAAAATAAAAAAAACTCTTGGCAAAGTGAGAATTGAAGAAGCATACCTCAACATAATAGAAGCCACATATGGTAAACCCACAGCCAACATCATTCTCAACTGGCAAAAATTAAATATATTTCCCTTAAGATTGTGAATAAGATACATGTATGTCTGCTTTCACTACCCTTATTCAAAATTGCACCAGAAGTCCAAGCCACAGCCATTAGACAAAAAAAGAAAAAGAAATAAAAAGCATCCAAATTGAAAAGGAAGAAGTAAAACTGTTATTATTTGCAGATGACATGATACTGTATATAGAAAAACTTAAAAATTTCACCAAAAAGAAAAATTACATTAAAGCTGATAAATGAATATAATAAAGTATCAGGATACAAAATAAGAGATCAGTTGCATTTGTATATACTAATACTGAACTATCTAAAAGGAAAACTAAGAATATAATCTCTATCACAATTGCTTCAGAAAGGATAATATAACGGATAAACTTAACCAAGCATGTAAAACACTGTACTCAAAAAATTATTTGGCCCTGGCCGGTTGGCTCAGCAGTAGAGCGTCAGCCTGGCGTGCGGGGGACCCTGGTTTGATTCCCGGCCAGGGCACACAGGAGAAGCGCCCATTTGCTTCTCCACCCCCCCCCTTCCTCTCTGTCTCTCTCTTCCCCTCCCGCAGCCAAGGCTCCATTGGAGCAAAGATGGCCCGGGTGCTGGGGATGGCTCCTTGGCCTCTGCCCCAGGTGCTAGAGTGGCTCTGGTCACGGCAGAGTGATGCCCCAGAGGGGCAGAGCATCGCCCCCTGGTGGGCAGAGCATCGCCCCTGGTGGGCGTGCAGGGTGGATCCCAGTCGGGTGCATGCGGGAGTCTCTCTGTCTCTCCCCATTTCCAGCTTCAGAAAAATACAAAAAAAAATAAAAAATAAAAAAAAATTATTTGACACTGAAGAAAGAAATGGAAAAAAATACAAATAAATAAAAGCATATACTTGATTCATAGATAAGAAGAATTAATAAAATTAAAACTCCATACTACCCAAAGCAGTCTATAAATTCAAGGCAATTCTTATCAAAATAATAACGGCATGGTTCAAAAACTAGAAAAAATATTCCAATATTTTATATGAAACAACAAAGACCCTGAATAGCCACAGCAATCTTGAGAAAGAAGGAGGAAGTTGGAGGAATCATGCTACTTAATATTAAATTATATTACAAGACCATAGAATTCAAAACAGCATGGTACTGGCATAAAAACAGACATATAGATTAATGGAACAACATAAACAGCGCCCAAATAAAACCCACACTTTAACATTCAATTAATGTATGACAAAGGAGAAAAGAATATATAATGAGGTAAAGATCATCTATTCAATAAATGGTGTGGTGAAAATTAGACAGACATAGGCAAAAAAAGAAAGAAAAGAAAAAACTAGACAACCTTCTTATAACATATACAAGAATAAATTCAAAATAGATTTTTTTGATATTTTAAACTGATTCTTGAATAATTTTTTGATAAAGAAATTTTTATTAATGTTAATAAGATGACATCAATAAATCAGGGTACATATATTCAATTAAAACATGTCCAGATTATCTTGTCATTCAATTATGTTGCATACCCATCACCCAAAGTCAGATTGTCCTTCGTCACCTTCTATCTAGTTTTCTTTGTGCCCCTCCCCCTCCCCTGTTCCCTCTCCTCCTTCCCTCCCACGCACTCACTCCCCCCAATCCCCAGTAACCACCACACTGTTGTCCATGTCACTTAGACTCGTTTTTATGTCCCACCTATGTATGGAACCATGTAGTTCTTGGTTTTTTCTGATTTACTTATTTCACTTCCTATAATGTTATCAAGATCCCACAATTTTGTTGTAAAAGATCCGATGTCATCATTTCTTATGGCTGAGTAGTATTCCATAGTGTATATGTGCCACATCTTCTTTATCCAGTCTTCTATTGAAGGGCTTTTTGGTTGTTTTCATGTCTTGGCCACTGTGAACAATGCTGCAATGAACATGAAGCTACATGTGTCTTTACATATCAATGTTTCTGAGTTTTGGGGGTATATACCCAGTAGAGGGATTGCTGGGTCATAAGGTAGTTCTGTTTTCAGTTTTTTGAGGAACCACCATACTTTCTTCCATAATGCTTGCACTACTTTACAGTCCCACCAACAGTGAATGAGGGTTCCTTTTTCTCCACAGCCTTTCCAGCATTTGCTATTACCTGTCTTGTTGATAATAGCTAAAATAACAGGTGTGACGTGTATCGCATTGTAGTTTTGATTTGCATTTCTCTAATAACTAATGAAGATGCGCATCTTTTCATATATCTGTTGGCCATTTGTATTTCTTCCTGGGAGAAGTGTCTGTTCATGTCCTCTTCCCATTTTTTTTATTGGATTGTTTGTTTGTTTGTTGTTGAGTTTTATGAGTTCTTTGTAAATGTTGTATATTAGGCCCTTATCTGAGCTGTTGTTCGAAAATATCATTTCCTGTTTAGTTGGCTGTCTGTTTATTTTGTTGTCAATTTCTCTTGCTGAGCAAAAACTTTTTAGTCTGATGTAGTCCCATTCATAAATTTTTGCCTTCCCTTCTCTTGCCTTTGGAGTGAAATTAATAAAATGCTCTTTAAAACGCAGGTACATGAGTTTAGTACCTATGTGTTCTTCTATGTACTTTATTGTTTCAGGTCTTACATTTAGGTCTTTAATCCATTTTGAATTAATTTTTGTACAGGGGACAAGCTGTAGTCTACTTTCATTCTTTTGCATGTGGCTTTCCAGTTTTCCCAGCACCACTTGTTGAAGAGGCTTTCTTTTCTCCATTGTGTGTTGTTGGCCCCTTTATCAAAAATTATTTGACCATATATATGTGGTGTTTTTTTCTGGACTTTCTATTCTGTGCCATTGGTCTGAGTGTCTATTTTTCTGCCAAGACCATGCTGTTTTGATTGCCATGGCCCTATAATATAGTTTGAAGTCAGATATTGTAATGCCCCCAGCTTCATTCTTTTTCCTTAGGATTGCTTTGGCTAATCCGGGTTCTTTATAGTTCCATATATATCTGATGATTTTTTGTTCCATTTCTTTAAAGAATGTCATAGGAATTTTGATGGGAATTGCATTAAATTTATATATTGCTTTGGGTAATGTGGCCATTTTGATTATATTTATTCTTTCTATCCAAGAACAAAAAATATTTTCCATCTTATTGTATCTTTTTTAATTTCCCTTAACAATGCTTTGTAGTTTTTGTTATATAGGTCCTTTACATTCTTTGATATGTTTATTCCTAGATATTTTATTTTTTTGTTGCAATTGTGAAGAAGATTATTTTCTTGAGTTCATTCTCAATTGTTTCATTGTTGGCATATAGAAAGGCTATGGACTTTTGTATGTTAATTTTGTATCCTGCGACCTTATTGTATTGGTTTATTGTTTCTAGTAATTTTTTTGTGGGGTCTTTGGGGTTTTCGATGTATAGGATCATATCATCTGCAAAAAGTGATACCTTTACTTCTTCTTTTCCGATATGGATGCCTTTTATTTCTTTATCTTGTCTGATTGCTCTGGCCAGAACTTCTAGCACCACATTAAATAAGAGTGGAGAGAGTGGACAACCCTGTCTTGTTCCTGATATAAGGGGGAAAGTCCTCGGTTTTATGCCATTTAATATGATGTTGGCTGATGGTTTATCATATATGGCCTTTATCATGTTGAGATATTTTGCTTCTGTACCCATTTTGTTGAGTGTCTTAAACATAAAGTTGTGTTGTATATTATCGAATACCTTTTCTGCATCTATTGATAAGATCATGTGGGTTGTTTTGTTTTGTTTTGTTTTTTGTATTTTTCTGAAGCTGGAAATAGGGAGAGACAGTCAGACAGACTCCCGCATGCGCCCGACCGGGATCCACCGGCATGCCCACTAGGGGGCGACACTCTGCCCACCAGGGGGCAATGCTCTGCCCCTCCGGGGTGTCGCTCTGTCACGACCAGAGCCACTCCAGCACCTGGGGCAGCGGCCAAGGAACCATCCCCAGCGCCCGGGCCATCTTTGCTCCAATGGAGCCTTCGCTGCGGGAGGGGAAGAGAGTGACAGAGAGGAAGGAGAGGGGGAGGGGTGGAGAGGCAGATGGGCGCCTCTCCTGTGTGCCCTGGCCGGAATCAAACCCGGGACTTCTGCAAACCAGGCCGACGCTCTACCACTGAGCCAACCGGCCAGGGCAAGATCATGTGGGTTTTGTTCTTTGTTTTATTGATATGGTGTATTAATTACATTAACCGTTTTACGTATGTTGAACCATCCTTGAGATTCTGGGATGAATCCCACTTGATCATGATGTATTATTTTTTTAATATGTTGTTGTATTCGATTTGCCAGTATTTTGTTTAGTTTTTTTAGTATCTGTATTCATTAGAGATATTGGGCTGTAGTTTTCTTTTTTTGTGCTGTCCTTGCCAGGTTTTGGTATGAGGGTTATGTTGGCCTCATAAAATGTGTTTGGAAGTATTGCTTCTTCTTCAATTTTTTGAAAGACTTTGAGTAGAATAGGAACCAAGTCTTCTTTGAATGTTTCATAGAATTCACTAGTATAACCATCTGGGACTGGACTTTTGTTTTGGGGGAGGTTTTTAATAACTTTTTCTATTTCCTCTCTGCTAATCAGTCTGTTTAGGCTTTCTGCTAGTTCTTGACTCAGTCTAGGAAGGTTGTATTGTTCTAGGAATTTATCCATTTCTTCTAGATTGTTGAATTTGGTGGCATATAGTTTTTCGTAGTATTCTACAATAATTCTTTCTATATCTATGATGTCTGTGGTGATTTCTCCTCTTTCATTTTGGATTTTGTTTATGAGTCCTTTCGCTTTTTTCCTTGGTGAGTCTTGCCAAGGGTTTGTCAATTTTGTTGATCTCTTTAAAGAACCAGCTCCTTGTTTTATTAATTTTTTCTATAGTTTTTCTGTTCTCTATTTCATTTATTTCTGCTCTGATTTTTATTATTTCCTTTCTTCGGCAGGTTTTGGATTGTCTTTGTTCTTCCTTTTCTAGTTCCTTAAGGTGTGAAGTTAAGTGGTTCACTTGGGCTCTCTCTTGTTTGTTCATGTGGGCATGAAGTGATATGAACTTTCCTCTTATTACTGCTTTTGCTGCATCCCAGAGATTCTGATATGTCGTATTATCATTTTCATTTGTCTGTATATATATTTTAATCTCTGCTCTTATTTCTTCTTTGACCCATTCATTTTTTAAAAGTTTGTTGTTTAGTTTCCACATTTTTGTGGGGTTTTTTCCCTCTTTTTTGCAGTTGAATTCTAGTTTCAAGGCTTTATGATCAGAAAATATGCTTGGTACAATTTCAATTTTTCTGAATTTGCTGATGTTATTTTTGTGGCCCAACATATGGTAAATTTTTGAGAATGTTCCATGTACACTAGAGAAAAATGTATACTCTGCCACTTTGGGAGGAAGTGTCCTGTAGATGTCTATCATATGCAGGTGCTCTAGTGTTTCGTTTAAGGCCAATATATCTCTATTGATTCTCTGTTTGGATAACCAATCTAGAGCCGTCAGCGATGTATTGAGGTCTCCAAGTATGATTGTATTTTTCTCAGTTTTTATTTTTAGGTCAATAAGTAGCTGTCTTATATATTTTGGTGCTCCTTGGCTTGGTGCATATATATTAAGGATTCTTATGTCTTTTTGAATCAGCATCCTCTTAATCATTATGAAATGACCATTTTTGTCTCTGAGTACTTTTGCTGCCTTGTAGTCAGAATTATTAGATATGAGTATTGCTACGCCTGCTTTTTTTTTTTTTTTTTTGGATGTTATTTGCTTGTAGTATTGTTTTCCAGCCTTTCACTTTGAATTTGTTTTTATCCTTGTTCCTTAGATGTGTTTCTTGTAGGCAGCATACAGTTGGATTTTCTTTTTTAATCCATTCTGCTACTCTGTGTCTTTTTATTGGTGAGTTTAATCCATTTATGTTTAGTGTAATTATTGACACTTGTGGATTCCCTATTGCCATTTTATAAATTGCTTTCTGTTAGTTTTGTATCTTGTTTGATTTTTGTCTTTTGTTTTTTTATCATTTGTTTTTGTTTGTTTGTATTACATACTTCTTTCCTCTGTTGCTACCTTTTTAAGTCATGTGCTTCTGTGGTGGTTTTTTTCAAGGGTGGTTACCATTACGTATGAAAAGGGTACCAACCATATTCATTATAGTACCCTATCTTGCGAGTGTTTCTGCACTTCATCATCCTTTGCTACTGTTAATCTCTGTCCTCTCTCCTTTTTTTTTTGCTTTTGTTGTCACAGTTTAAATTTGGTTTTATTGTGTTCTTGGTGTAGCTTTTACTTGTGGTTTTGTTTTGTTTTGTTCTTTGGATCTGGTTGGAAAACTCCCTTTAGTATTTCCTGGAGTAGGGGTTTTCTGATGATAAATTCCCTCATCTTTTCTGTATTTGTGAATGTTTTCATTTCTCCTTTATACTTGAAGGATAACTTTGATGGGTAGAGTATTCTTGGCTGAAAGTTCCTCCCTTTCAGGGCTTTAAATATTGGGGTTCACTCTCTTCTAGCTTGTAGAGTTTCTGCTGAAAACTCTGATGATAATCTAATAGGCCTTCCTTTATATGTTGTATTCTTCTTTTCCCTGGATGTCTTGAGAATTTTTTCTTTGTCGTTGGTTTGTGCCATTTTCATTATGATGTGCCTTGGAGTAGGTGTGTTGTGGTTAAGAAAACTCGGTGTTCTTTTTGCTTCTTGAATTTGAGGCTTTAGTTCTTTCCACAGGCTTGGGGAGTTCTCATCTATTATTTGTTTTAATAAATTCTCCATTCCATTTTCTCTCTCTTCTCCCTCTGATATACCTATTATTCTTATGTTATCCTTTTTGATATAGTCAGACAATTCCTGTAGGGCTTTCTCATTTTTTTTTTTAATTTTTGAGTCTCTCTCTTCATCTCTCTGTTGTGCCTTAAGTTGCTTGTCTTCTATGTCACTAATCCTATGTTCTATCTGGCCTATTCTATTAGCTAAGCTTGTTACCTCATTTTTCAGTTCATGAATTGAGTTTTTCATCTCTTTTTGATTTGTTTTAATAGTTTCAATTTCCTTGGTAATATATTCTTTCTGTTCATTGAGTTGTTTTCTGAGCTCCCTAAATTGCCTTTCTGTGTTTTCTTGTATATCTCTGAAGTATTTTTAGGATTGCTATTTTAAATTCTCTGTCATTTAGCTCCAAGGTTTCCAATATATTAAATTTTTTCTCTATAGATTTTTCCACATCTATCTGTGTTACTTCTCTTTCTTTTGTATCCATGATATTTGATTTTCTTTTTCTTAATGGCATCTGAGGGTGGTCTTGTCGATAGCACTAATGAGAATTAATAAAGATTTAAAAGTAAAAAAAATGAAAAAAAATGGAAAAAGACACAAAAAAACCAATAATTTATTATTTCCCTCCCCTTTTTTTCATCTCTTCTCCTCCTCTTCTCTCCTCCTTAGGAAAATATTGTGATAAACTGTGAATTATAGTATGCTAAATGGAACAAAAACTGCCTATAACAGAGGGCCTGAATTGGGGGAATCTGTTCAAGGGGCAAAAAAGTAAGTAGGGACCCACAAAATGCAAAAATGGAAAAAAATTGGGTCAAGTATAAAATGATTTGCTTGTAAGAGATGGTCGACTAAGAGATATAATGAGAGGGATAAGAGAGAAACCAGAAAAAGGGGAAAAAATACAAAGTATTGTATTAAGTGGAGCAAAGACTGAATACAATGGAGATCCTGGGTTGGGAGGAATGCTAATGAGTTCAAAAGTGAAGTAAAAAGCTTCCAAAATGCCACAAAAAACCCAAAAAAACTTGAGTCCCAATTTAAATAATTTGTTCATGATTGAGGATTGAATGGGAGGAAAATTAAAAGGAGAAAATATGAAGCTAATAGAAAGGGAGAAACAAGAAAAAGGGGAAAAAGAAAGGAATAAAAAGAAAACAAAAAGAGAGAGAGAGTTAAGGGTTTTGGAGTGTAACCCTCAAGGAGAGTAAGGAAGAAGAAAAGAAATAAAATGAAACACTTATGGGTAGTGTAATTCAAGAAAAGGAAAGAGTAAGATGAGCAGAGAATAAAAGGACCAAGGTGGAGGAAATAGAAATAATACTAATAAAGGCAAGATGAAACAAACAAACAAACAAACAAAATAGTGGAACAAATCATGAAGTCTGTGGATTTTTCTTGAATTGGAGAGGTTAACTTCTTCTTCCCTTTTCTTTCCTCTCCCTCTTCCTGGTCGGTGACTCTGTACCCCAGGCTCTGCCCCTATGGCATGCTTAGGTAGGGGTTTGCAGTTGATGAGACTCTATGGCAATGTCATATATTTGGCTTCAGTCTCGTTGGTAGTCAAGGCTTGTTAGCATTTGCAGGCTCCTACAATGAGAGAGTCCATTTTCCTTGAGCCTCTCTCCTAGTCTCCTCTTCCTGAATTAGCAGCCTGGTGAACCAGCTATGAGGCTACCGCTGCCTCTGCCTGGAGAGTAAGAGGCTCAGAGAGCTGGCAAATCCCCACTCTATCCCCACTCAATGCAGGGTTCTGGTTAAGGCTCTGGCAGTTAGAGAAGCCAGCGTAATCAGGCGGGGCTAGGGGCCAATTGCTCTCAAGGTGACTTTCTATGAGCCTCCAGGCCTGTTCAGCACATCTAGCACTCTGTGGGACCACTGTCCCCAGGCTTTCCGCATTTTGTAGCCTGTTTTGGCTGAGAAGAATATGCACTAGTTGCTGCCTGCAGTACAGGAGGTCTTAACACTGCCAAGTCCCTCTTTTTAGCATATCTCCCTGAGTATGAAATCTCTGCCAATCAGAAGTTTTTCCCACCCCTTTAGCAAGAGGCACTAAAAAATATCACATCTCTTGTCTTGGATCGCTGAACTGAGAGAGATCTTGTCAATTAGAGCCACGTAGGTCAGTTGGGAGGTGAGCAGACTGTGAGTTAAGCCAATTTCAGTGACTAGATCCACGTAATTTCTCCAGAATGAACTGCAAGCTGTGCATGTGCCCCTCCCCAAACGCTTGATTGTTAGCTTGAATGGCTGGGTGAGGCACCCCGCCCACCTAGAGAAGCTCGGGTGTAGGGAAGTTCGCTTTGGCACACTCCTCGTGTGCCACTGGCAGCTGCTGCTCATGGCACAGGCTGTTACTCGTGTGAGGGTGGATCTCGGCATGTGCAGGTGGTTGATCTCGGCGTGTGTGGGCTGTTGGGCTGCTCGTGGCGCAGCGCGTGGGAGGCTTGGCCGCCGCTGGCGTGGTGTGGGCAGGCGGCCGAGATGCTCAAGGTGTGGTGCGCTGGTGACACAAGCGTTTGCTCGCGTGGGCTGATTCACCACAGGCACACTCTTTCCTTGGCTTGAACGAACGTACGCGCAGCAGCCTAGCTTCCTCCACACCCGTAGCTCCTCCCGACTCTCAGTTCCAAGTGAAAGCAGCCTTTGCTCAGGTTAGTAAGGAAGGCAGAGAGTTTCTTTGTCTGACTTATTTCCCTCAGGGTTGATCATATATTTAGTCATTTTTCGCTCGACCCTACCTTCGCCTTCAGGGTGTGGAACTCTCGGATGCTCCAAGGATAGATTTTTCTGTCTCTGGTTGATGAACTTGTTGAAATTTTGGGGAGATTTTTCAGTCCCGCTCCTCACGGCGCCATTTCTATGATGTCACTCCTCAAAATGGATTAAATATGTAAATGTTAGACTAAAAATCATAAAAATCCTAGAAAAAAACATAGGCAATATAATCTTGAACATTATTCATAGCAAGATTTTTGCTGATATGTCACCTTGGATAAGGGAAACAAAAGAAAAAATACAAAAATGGGACTACATCAAACTAAAAAGCTTTTCCACAGCAAAGAAAACTATCAACAAAATGAAAAGACAACGCACTGAACAAGAGAACATATTTGTCCAGGATACATCTGACATGGGGTTAATATCGAAAATTTATAAAAAACTTATAAAACTCAACACACACAAAAAAAAGAAGTCCAATTAAAAAATGGGCAAAGGACCTGAATAGACATTTCTCCAGAGAGGACATACAGATAGCCAACAGACATATGAAAAAGTGTTTGATGTCACTAATCATCAGAGCAATGCAAATCAAAACCACAATGAGATAGCGCCTCACACCTGTCAGAATAGCTATTCTCAATAAATCAACAAACTAGTGTCAACGAGGATGTGGAGAAAAGGGAATTCTTGTGAACTGTTGATGGGAATGCAGTTATTTGCATCCACTGTGGAAAGCAGTATGGAGTTACCTTAAAAAAATTAAAAATGGAACTGCTTTATAACCCAGTAATTATACCTCTGGGAATATACATATCTGAAGAAACCCAAAACACTAATTTGAAAGAATACATGCACCCTTATGTCACTGAAGCATTATTTACAATAGCCAAGATTTGGATACAGCCCAAGTGTTCATCAGTAGATGAGTGGATTAAAAAAGCTGTGGTACATTTAAACAGTGAAATACTACTCAATGATAAAAGGGAAAGGAATCTTTCTACTGTGACAGCATAGATGGACCTGGAGAGCATTATGCTAAGGGAAATAAGCCAGTCAGAGAAAGAAAGTACCATATGATTTCACTCATGTGTGAAATCATATAAACAAAATAAACTAATAAAATAGAATCAGACATATAGAAACAGACAGCTGTGAGAGAAGAGGGGGGCTGTGGTGCTAGGTATAAATAAACAAACAAACACATGGATACAAACAACAGCATGGTGATTACCAGAGGGGGAGGGGTGGGAGCAGGTAGAAAAGAGTATGAGGGGGCGATAAATGGTAATGAAAAGACACTTGACTTGGGGTGGTGAACACACAAGGCAATATACAGATTATCAGATGATGTATTAGAGAATGTATGCCTGAAACCTACATAAGTATTAACAATATCACCCCAATAAATTCAATTTAAAAAGATATTATACTACAGATATTATATTAAAATATTTTATTCTGAAAAGTCAAAAATGCAATCATTTTCATTTGGAAGATTCTATAATCAAAAACTAACACTAATTTTTTATTGAATATACTGGGGTGATATTGGTTCACAGAACCATGAAGTTTTCAAGTGTACAACCCAACAAAACATCATCTGCACATTGACTGTATCACATGCCCATCACCCCAAGCAAAGTCTGTTGCAGCCCCATTCCCCTGCCCCTTTACCCACTTCCATTTAGCCCCCACCACATTTAGCTATTATCACACTGTTGGCTGCTAACACTAATCTTCTGGTAGACAGTACAACAGGAAGGAGAACAGTGTGTGAATGTTACTGCTGTTCCTCCTGGTTATTGGGCTGTAGCTATAACCATTGTGTCCTAATTTCAAGACATACAAAGACAGATCAATAACTTAGCTGAAAATTTTCAATCAAGATGCTTTTTTTTAATATATCCCTGAAATCCAAATTATTTATGGTATTTTAGGGTAGAGATGACCTTAAGAGTACTGAATCCCAGACATTTAAATGCTCTTTGATTTTATTATATATTTCTTCCAATAAACATGCCATCCAACCACAGTAAAATTAAGGAGCAGATAAGTTTAACATTTGCACAGGGAATCCGGCCATAAAGGATACCAAAATCCCTTTAAAAAATTGAAAACACAGCATCAGTCCATTGAGGTTTTATATATGACTCCTTACATAAATGTCATTATATAAGGAGTCATATATTAAAATATATGTATATTTTCTGAAATATATATACAAAATATATTTTTTCTAGAATATATGTTTTTAAAATATTTTTCTGGACATATATCCAGAAATATTATATATATGATTATAATAATTCATAATCCTTATTGACTTTTATAAAAAATGTATCCTTTTAAAAAAAATCTTGATATTAAAATGGCTTTTATGGTTTGAAAATATTATGTAGTAGCCCAGGGGTCGGGAACCTATGGCTTGCGAGCCAGATGTGGCTCTTTTGATGGCTGCATCTGGCTCGCAGACAAATCTTTAATTAAAAAATAATAACGTTAAAAATATAAAACATTCTCATGTATTACAATCCATTCATTTCCTACAGCTCATGTTTATGGTTGCGGGTGGCTGGAGCCAATCACAGCTGTCCTCCGGGACAACACCAAATTTTTATTGGATAATGCCTAACATACATGGTTCATTGTATGGCTTTTACGGAATTACACTTTAAAATATGTGGCGTTCATGGCTCTCTCAGCCAAAAAGCTTCCCGACCCCTGTAGTAGACAGAAGCCACGGTGAAAGTCAAAATATTCAGTAACCAGTTCAGCAAGGACACTAGCTAACCAATGCTTCTTTCACAGAAAAATAAATAATAATAATAAGTAAAGAGAGCTAATACATCATCTATGTCTTTATCTCTAAACATTCTCATATCTTTCAAAACTGCTTTCATTATCATGATTCCACATTTTCTCCCAACGCTGGTTTATCTTCCCTCCCCCAAAGCCACAGCCATCACGGTGGAGACTTCATGTGTGCTCCCAACAGGATGAACAGCAGCACAGCCTCTGCAGCTTTCAAAAGAGTTAAAAATTGTACCAGCTTTGTTGGCAGATTCATCATCCTTTGGCCCAAGGAGTTATCTTTCTATAAATAATCTTTAAATATTACCTTATTACATTTAAAGATTGTGTTAGAATACTTAATTAGAAAAACAGACACCTATTTGATGACTCTGGAAGGGAACCTACCCCAAAATGCATGATTTGGAATCTCTTAATGTGTAATATATTTATTCTAAATGTTTAAATAAAAAGTTCCTCAAAAGAAGTGGTTTTATATGCACCGATTTAATTAACATTTCTGTGATTGTAAGAAGCATCTTTTATATAAATTAAAATTCACACATCAGTAAACACTAGGTTTCATAAAATTAAATAAATAAGTAATATTCAGAGATATTGAAGTTAAAAATATTGTGGTAATTACCAATGTCTAAAGTGAAGACGTTTAATCAAATTACTTTGTTATGTTCCTATATTTTCATTTAAAAATGAGTTTGTGAAATCACAGAGAAGGTGCTGCTACCAACATCAAATATAAGTCTAATTAGTGCCTTTTGATGCAATTCAAAACTACTACCCTCAGCATTCTTTAAATTAGCATAAATAAATTTTCTTTTTCTTTTTTCTCTTTACCCTGCCCTTTGCCTGCTATGTTTCTTGCTAATGATTGGCAACAGAAAAGAATATTTATTTTGCTTGGGAAAAATAATTGCCATTCCTACTGTCCAAATTTCCTCATGACTGAATAGAGCAGATATTTGAAGAGACTTCCAATTGCTTCTACTGTTTATGTTGTGGCTTTTAATAAATTCTGAAGATGCCACCAGTTCTGTATGATAGCATCTTCACAGTGTAAGCTCATACAAAATTTGCTTTCCATTAAATGTTCTATTTATTTGATAATATAAATTTTATTTTGTCCTCCCATTAAAATTGGATTTTCAGAACAAATAGTTTTATTTGATTGGTATTTCATAATTTTCTGCCTGCATTTATACCCTCTGGTGTTTGTTAGAGGTGATAATTATTACATGAGTGTTAAACCAACATATATTAGTTCATTTTACTAACCAAAATTATAAAGAAGAAGCCCTACTCATGCCTAATTCTTTAAAATAACAAGTATTTAATAGTAAAATAGAAAGGCTTGGGATCATGTACACATTAAACTCTCTAAGCTTCTGTTTATTTATAAAATTGTGGTTTGTCATCTAAATTGGATGTAATATGTGAAAGATACCAGGGGGTCAAGGATGATTAAGAAATTTCAAAGGGCCCTGGCCAGCTGGCTCAGCGGCAGAGCGTCGGCCTGGCCTGCGGGGGACCCGGGTTCGATTCCCGGCCAGGGCACATGGGAGAGGCGCCCATTTGCTTCTCCCCCCCCTTCCTCTCTGTCTCTCTCTTCCCCTCCCGCAGCCAAGGCTCCATTGGAGCAAAGATGGCCTGGGCGCTGGGGATGGCTCCTTGGCCTCTGCCCCAGGTGCTAGAGTGGCTCTGGTCGCGGCAGAGCGATGCCCCAGAAAGGCAGAGCATCGCCCCCTGGTGGGCAGAGCGTCGCCCCTGGTGGGCGTGCCGGGTGGATCCTGTTGGGGCGCATGCGGGAGTCTGTCTGACTGTCTCTCCCCATTTCCAGCTTCAGAAAAATACAAAACAAAAAAAAAAGAAATTTCAAAGGCCAACCAAATTAAAGTGTGGTTTTCCTATTTACTGAGCTAAGGAAGGTGGCAGGAAAATATTTAAGAAAAAATTTAAAGGTTGGTTTTTTTTGGACCTGTTATATCTAGAAAGATAATGTTTAACAATAATCATTTGTGGGGTTTTTTGCTTCTTTGAACACTCAAAACTGAGAGATAATATCTTTTTCTCCCTATCAGAGAGCAAATGAACCTTGGCCTCCTTGAGGCCAAAGGGTAAAGTTAACAGGGCTCCATTCGGAAACCCTTCTCTGAGAGAAGCCCTAGAATCTGGAGAGCGGTCTAAGGGATGGATGGGAAGTGGACCTATGTGGCACAAGAGGGTAACTTCCCTGGGCCTGAGAAAGTGGGAGGTTTTCGGGTGTATCTGGATGAGGGGAAGGTTTTCAAAGTGGACTTTGAGAGAACAGTTAGTGGTATCTTCACTCTGCCTAGAGTGTTCTCCCACCGAATATTCACATGGCTAGTTCCACACTTCACCCAGGCCTCTATTCACACATCACATGTTTCTGGAGGCCTTACATTACCACTCAAAAATACTGACCTCGGACATCCCATTTGTTTTTTAGTACTTCCTAATGCTAACTGCAACCTGAAATATTAATATTAAATATCAGATGTCTGATCTTTAAGTGACATTTTCGGGTTCAAAAAGTTTTGACCAAGTTCCATGGCTGAGAGGAATAAAGCATAATTTTAACCTTGATCAACAATATTTCTGACTTTTACAAAAATTCTATTAAATCATATATTCATAGTCTTCCTAAAACTTTAGTGTATAATAACAAATGTTATTCTTGCTTTCACAATGTCCTGTTTAAAAAAATAATAAATTTTCTATCCATGTTCCTAGTATATTTATTCATAAATATTTTGGTATGCAGGTAGCAAGGACAGAGGTAGCAGGGGAAGTAGAACAGGAGAATAAGTAGTTCAGAGAACCATAGAGTCAGCTTAGTCTTGGGAAACTCCTTTTCTCTGTTGATGGGCTTCATATAAGTTAGTCCTGATATTTGGAGGTGAGGCTTTTGGAAGGTAATTAGGTTTAGCTGAGGTATTGAGGGTAATGCCCTCATATTAGAATCAATGGTCTTAGAAAAAGAGGAACAGCTCTCTCTCTGTCTCTCCATGTATACACATCAAGGAAAGGTCCGTGAGGACAGAACCCAAAAAATGCAAGCCAGAGAGAGGGCTCTCACGAGACTCTGAATCTGCTAGCACCTTCATCTTGGACTTCCCAGCTTCTAAACCGTGAGAAATATATGTTTGTTATTTAAACACCTCATCTATAGCATTCTGTACTGCAGCCCGGGCTAAGACATCATGTTTACACAAAGACAGGAGAATTGTGAAGTATTAATATCTATGATTATACAAATACATACACATACATATGGACATAGGAAAATAAATGTTGCTCTATAAAAGGAAGAGATAAAGCAATCTGTAGTTTTAAACTGAAAGAATCTACAAAATAGTATGAACATTGAAGAAAGAAAAAAGACCTACCATAAATCTAATTAGCATATCAGCTGAGAGAAGTTCAGGTTGGTTTGGGTAAACAAAGAGTGGTCTGTCAATGGAAAGTAAATAAGTGTACGGAGGTGCTGTACTAATCACATTTGTTCTAACATTGACCTTATAATAATTAAAAATTGATGCTTGCAACATAATACAGCTGTGTAATCATATTTAAACCTAATCATTTCATAGAGAGAGGAAAGTTGTACAAAAGGTCAAAAACACTTTAATTTCATGACAGTAAATTTACTCTTTATTCCCAAAGTGAAAATGTCTAATTTCTAAAAGAGCAAACCAATAATTACTTACTATAAACCTATTTTAGTCAATACTTAATTTCTCTATATTGATTAGTGTTTAGACATTTAAAATCTACCTTACAGCAAGAATATGTGTTTACAATATTTTTCTCCCTGCTGATGTTTGTAAGTATTACCAGTATTGATTTAAGACATGTCTCTAAAATGCCAAACTCACAGTAATCATATAAAAAATGGTTGACTCTTTTAAAACTGGAATTTAATTTTTAAATATTTGAATACTAGTGTACTTAAAGGTCGCTGTATCACCATTGCTATTTCTGCCATTGTATACTTCAATGGGTGCTCTATTAAACTGTGCATTACAATCCTTTCCCTCCCAAAAGTAACAGAGAAAATATATAAATGATAGACTCTACCACTCACAACTAGAACAAAATGTTTTTATCTTTATTTTATGTACTACTGATTGTAAAATAAAGTCTGGGATATTATTTCACCCTTAACTTGCATTCTGTGTAACTTAGAGCTCCTTGCAATAAAACAAAATGATGCTTCATTATGTTACTGGGAATACCAAGGCAATTTACAAACTCTCTATAACTAAAGTGGGAACATCGCTGTGAGACAGATATTAATATAACACTTTTCTCTTGAGAATTTAGATGCACTTTACATAACTTTATTAACTCTTCCTTGAGCTGGGCAAAAGGGCTAAGATGTCTAACCATCTACCTTACAACACATGCATAAAAATAAAACATATTTTATAAAGCAACTAATTTTAAATTTGCTTTTACTTTTATGTGGAAATATGAGTAAAGATAGGCCCATTGGGTCACTCAATATATTTGGCTTTTGTCAACATTGATTTTTTTTAACAGGTTTCAATTTCATAAATTTAAAATCAGAATTAAACACATAAAAGATTATTAATCCCATGAATTATTAAGTAACAATTTTTTCTGAAGATGGGAGAAATTTAAAAGTAACAATCAACTTTTCCCTTTATAAAAATTTGCAAAAGCTGATTATGATCCTGGGGACAGACATCACAACATATTTAAGTAAATCTCTGCATCCTTTAGCAAGAGTGCAACCATACACGTATGGAGAAAGCCAGAAGAGAGCTATAAAGTGAAAGACACAGAAATACCAACAATATTTAATAGTGTTTACCAAAGTGTCAAACACTATTTTAAGGAAATCCACATGTATTAACTCATAAAATGGGGTAATAACACTCCCATTTTATAGATGAGGAAATTGAGACTCAGTAAACTGACTTGCCCTAGGTGACAAAGCAACTAAGTGGTAGAGCTGGGATGCAACCAAAAAAAATATTGTTCCAGAGCCCAAGTCCTCAACCAATGCTCAAGGAAAGGCTGTCCTCAGACACCTCAACCCACATATACATCATCGAGATCCAAGTGCACAATCTTTTCCCACTTAAACTGCAACACTTCCCAGCTCACAGTCAACCTCAAAAGCATCACAGAAGAAAGAGTGTGCTCAAGTCTGTGTATTGTACTTTCAAAATATGACACCAGAATTTAGAATATGGTCACAGGAAAAAAGCATAGTGTAGTTAGGAGAACAGATCTTGGTTTCAGATAGACTTCAGCAGGCTACTACTAGGCAAGTTTCTTCTATCCAAGTGTCATATAATAGAGATAATGGACCTTGACTTCTGGTGCTGTAGTAACAACTAAACAGGGTAGTAGCAAGGGCTTACCACAGAGCCTCACATACACTAAGCACTCAAAAATGATTGCTACTACAGTAAGTTAAATAAAATGATTTGTCATTCCCAAAACTTGAAATTCAGAATTACAAGTCAATTTAGCATATCACAATACTAGTAGCAACTGGGACTGAATTGATTCTTTTATCAAATGTGTATTCTAGGCACTAAACATGATCTTATTTATTTAATCCTCAGAACAAAAATAGAATTGAAGTGTGGTTATGCCTACTTTTAGATAAGAAAATAAGCTTAGAAATGTTACTTGTCCATTATCCTGCCAGTAGTAATCAGGTAATTAATCAGCTAAATGTATCCCACAAAATAGGATGAAAAGGACCAATAAGCAAGAAAATCATTTAAACAACTCTTCTCTAACTAAAAAAAAAAAAAAGGAGAAAAAAGTTCCTAGCCTGAGTTCACCTTGTTTACCTTTTGCTATAGAGTAATGCTGCACCCAGAAAGAGTAGTTAGAACAGAGATGATAAAGAGGAAAAATACTACCCCAAAATATATCCCCCATGTCTAGCACACATCAGGTATTTCTACTACTTCCTTCAGAGCTACTGAGAAAAACAGCAGGGGCCAAGGTTAGGGTCAGACCTTCCAAAGGGGACAGCGTTAAAGGGGAAACAGGTAAGAACGCTGCACTCACGGCTGGGCTCCACCTGGGGAGAGGTGAGACTATGCTACTGCAAAGCAGATTTTCCTCAAATGAGCCTCACCTGCACCTAAACATCCCATAGAAATCAGTTCTGGTTTATTCAAAGAAATATGCAGAAAAAGAGAAACTATATTTCTTTGTCTTTCACTAAGCTCCTCTCTGAACTTTGACCTACCATATTCCCTAAATTGAAATGTCTTATTCATGCAGAACAAAAATACCTTGTGTTGAATTATGACACTATTATCACTATCTATTTAATGCAAAAAAGGTTATGTTGTTTGCATAATATCTGCTGTATTTAGGAAAAAATGTTATTTACCATTCTCACTTAGAGAACATGATTCAAAGCTGATTACAGTATGTACTTTATTTCCACAATAATTGGAAAAAAGATTTAAAGGAAACAGTGGAATTTTTTCTTTCATTGGCCAACATAAAGCCACTATGGCGTTGTGGCAGATATAAAACAAGTCGTATATAAAAAGAGACACAAGCTCAATGATATGGGTTCCTCTTACACAGTTGTGGAAAAACATGGAAAACAATCCTTGACCCATATATCAGCAAGAAATATAGTTGAAATATATCCATATCACATATAGAACATATAAGATCTTGTGTTCCACTATCCATTAGCAGGCAGCACCCACCTAGCTGATTCTTCCATGTTTAGAATAGTATATGACCTCTCTCAATAACTAACTTTAAACAATTGTCCCATAAAGGTAAAGCTTTTTTTAATCTAATTTCACACACTCATATGATATGATGGAAACACCTAGAATGATACTAAGCTCATACAAGTTACTCCATAAACCACTGTTGAAAAGATGGTGATTTCAGCCTATTTCCCTTTTCTCTGACTTTAGCAGAGACAGGAGAAATGCTTAGACAGAAACACTGGCAAAGTGGTTAGAGACAAAGGCAGCATAGGACTGCAGAAGAAAAAAGCTTCTTGTCCATTATAGAATGACTCACTGTGCCCTAGTACACTAAGATCTATCTTAGAAGACAGCCAGCCATCAAAAAAAAAAATGAGAACTGTAAAACAGAACTTGTTAAAGCATATACACAGAAGACCTACTGCTTTACTGCTGTGCTGTCCCACTTATTCCCATGCAAATAACTCCCTAGTTAATCACCCCACCTCTCTCCCTAACTCTTGACCTCTCCCACAGTCCCAGTTCCATTTATAGAACTGTATAATTGTACTGGGTGGTAAGATGGGATCTTCTTTCTTCATGACTCACTCTGCGCTTCTTCCACAGTTTTACTGCCGTATGGAAGGCATCTTTGCTAAGATCTAGTGAAAAGAAACATTATGAGTTGCCACAGTGACCCACTGACATTTTAGTGCGAGAAATAATCAATATTAACAAGGAAAAATATTTGTCTTTCAGATTCTCCAGCGTCTCAAATCCAACAATGTACGGAAAAGAACTGACATGGCTCATGCGAGAAAGAGTTGGAGAACCCAGAGTAGGGAATTCAATGGGGAAAGTGAGGTAAGCAACTGGTTACCAGCAGGACTGTCTGATAATGCAGTGGACTTACCTGATAATGCCAACAATAAAAGATGCAATAAAGGAGTTAAATTTGGATACCCTGGTGTACCTCAGGCTTAAACTTTCTAAAATTAAACTTCCCCAAAAAACATTTTCTGCTGACTTCCTTATTTGTTGAGGCTACACTTATTCTCTCTGGTTCCAAACATGAGTCATCTTGCTCCATTCCTCACCCACCCCCATCATATCTAATTAAACATCAGTTGGGTCTGGTTTTTTCTTCAGTACTTAACAATCTTGCTGCTTTCTTTTTGCATTGCTTCATTTCTTAATTGGTCTTGACCTCATACTTTGGTTCCCTGACAATAGCCCCTTAACTCTTCCAAACAATCCACCTGGCTGATGATAGCTTCTGCTTTGAGTTTGAGCTCTGCCTCAGTTTGGTAATTATTATTAGCAGAAATATTCTGATTCCTTCTTTTCTGCTGTACAAAGATATTCCAAACTACTTTCAAATGCACCCCAAACTGCGTTTCAGTCTTACCTTCTCCTGTCTTTATGAGTACCAGCTCTGGCTAAAATCACACTTCCACCACACTCTACTGCCTAATTCTGTCATTTCTTTTCCCCGTAATACCTACCATCTCCCCACCTCCAGCACATTTCAATCCCATCACACACACACACACACACACACACACACACACTCACATTTTGACAGCCACTCAGATATCCTCCACTCCTCTAAGTGTCACTTCACCTTCCCACAGATTCCCCACCAAAAGATTTCCCTCCTCTCTTGTACAGCCTTCAGTTTCCTTCATTTTACAGCAAAACATAATGCTTCACATTATTTTTATTCAAAGATCTTATTTTCTCTAGTAGACTCCCTGTCTTTGCAAGAAAGGACCATACCTTATTAGTCTTCTTAAGACCCTCAATGCCTGGCATGGTGCCCCTCACAGACAGAGTGTTCAGAAATTATTTTATGTGAATAAATGCATAAACAAAATAACTTTCAGATATATTGCTTTCAAACAGTGCTTTTCAATGTTTAGAGTGGCACAGACTCACCTTTGATGCTTGTTCAAATATTCTGACTCAAAAGATCTGGTCTGAAAACCAAGAATATGTATTTTAAACTAAAATTTCATTAGTTTCCAAGGGGAAGGGGTGTTGCCTTAGCAATTCATATTCCAAAATATTGCAACAGATGCTACATTAATTTATCATCTTAAAAAATAAATAAATAAAAATAAAAAATCCTTTCGACCTGCTCCATTTCCAACCTGGGCCAGTTCACTCCTTAGGCAATCTGCTGGTCCCCCACTCCCAGGAGTTCACCATTGTTGCAGAACTTAGTGCAGACACCTGATGACCACACTACAGCAAAGAACCCCTGGGCTCAAGTAACCCTCCTGCCTCAGCCTCCCGAGTATTTGGGACTACAGGTACATGCCACCACGCACAGCAAAAAGAACTTTTAAAAGACTGCACACCTCAACCTAACAAAACAAATAATCTTTAATAGTAGTAATAATAATTTGATGGTCAATAGTAATAACCACATTATTTGGAGTTAAATTATGTATTTTAAGAAATACTTATTAAGTCAAATACATCAAGCAGGATAATATTTCAGTTTGTAGTTTTTACTGAAAATAGACTGCATTCCAAAAAACGTTAGTTCTTGAATATTTACCATAATACACTATTAAAAATTTATAAAAATAATCTATTTGCTTAACTATTTCTTTTAAAAACTATTTCCTTTAAATCTATTTTCTTAAAAACAGGGTTTTGATTTACAACAGAGGTTTCACTGTTTCCCCCCCAAATTTTTTTATTTGCACTTTAGAAATGTTCAATTGTAGAAAGTAGAAAATAATGATTTTCTCTAATTTTTAACAAAATGCAGCCTTTACTTTGTCTATTTGCACTCTGGTCTCATCTTGCTTTTCTGTAACCACGTGCTGAGCCCAGTTCACTGGCCCCCTGCCACAGTCAGTCTTCCTCAGCCTCCGCACTAGTGCTTAGGCAAGATACTGTCCTTACAGGAAATTAAGTAAATATAAATAAAAATAAAATTTTTCCTTAAGAAACCTGTGAATTTAAAAAAAAAAAAACTTTTTTTTTTTTTTGCATTTTTCTGAAGCTGGAAACAGGGAGAGACGGTCAGACAGACTCCCACATGCGCCCGACCGGGATCCACCCGGCACGCCCACCATGGGGCGATGCTCTGCCCATCCTGGGCGTCGCCGTGTTGCAACCAGAGCCACTCTAGCGCCTGAGGCAGAGGCCACAGAGCCATCCCCAGCGCCCGGGCCATTTTTGCTCCAATGGAGCCTTGGCTGCGGGAGGGGAAGAGAGAGACAGAGAAGAAGGAGCGGCGGAGGGGTGGAGAAGCAAATGGGCGCTTCTCCTGTGTGCCCTGGCTGGGAATCAAACCCGGGTCCTCCGCACACTAGGCCAACGCTCTACCACTGAGCCAACCGGCCAGGGCAAAAAAAAAAAAACATTTTTGATGTCATTTAAAGATAGACATGTATTAGATCAAATTATAAATTTTAACATTTACATTTAATCACAACTAACAAATATGAAAAACATTTTACCTTTAAACAATAACTCTAACTCTAGAAACGAAGCCATAATAAATAATTAGGGGTGTAAAATAATTGTGTGCAAAATTTAGGCATATTTTAATGAAAAAGTAACTATACATTAGATGTCCAAAAGTAAAAGACTGATTAAATACATTATAATTCCTTAATAAATCAGAATGGTAGATAATCATTAAAAGTGATGCTGTGGAGACCTATTCAATAAAAGGTTTTAAGAAGTAGATTACAGGCCCTGGCCGGTTGGCTCAGTGGTAGAGCGTCGGCCTGGCGTGCAGAAGTCCCGGTTCGATCCCCGGCCAGGGCACATAGGAGAAGTGCCCATCTGTTTCTCCACCCCTCCCCCTCTCCTTCCTCTCTGTCTCTCTCTTCCCCTCCCGCAGCCAAGGCTCCATTGGAGCAAAGATGGCCCGGGCGCTGGGGATGGCTCCTTGGCCTCTGCCCCAGGCACTAGAGTGGCTCTGGTCGCAACAGAGCGACGCCCGGGAGGGGCAGAGCATCGCCCCTGGTGGGCGTGCCGGGTGGATCCCGGTCGCGCGCATGAGGGAGTCTGTCTGTCTCTCCCCGTTTCCAGCTTCAGAAAAAAAATACAAAAAAAAAAAAAAAAAAAAAAAAAAAGAAGTAGATTACAAAAGACTATATACAATATCATAGCATTATACAAGACACATAATCATAGAAAATAAACACTGGACAGATATTCACCAAAAAGTTAATCATGGTTATTTCTGGCTTTGGAGGTTATTGTTGATTTTTAATTTTGTTCTTAATACTTTGCCTATTTTACCCATTATTTATAATAAACACAGTATTTTTATAACTGGTACAAAAAGAAGGAAAAGTCTTGATTCTAGTGATAGCTCGGTCACCTAAGCATGTTCCTTAAGCTCATTCAGCCATAGTTAGCTACTTCATCTAATAAAGTAGGTCAATGATTGTGCCAGCTTTACTGGTTTGGTAAAATTAAAATAAATGATATATGACATGCAAAATTCTTAGCACTGGTACATGAGTAAATAGGAATTTGAAAAGACAATTTTAAGGGGCTATATTATAGTTTCAAGTTTCCCTTTCTTTTTTATTCTTAATCATTTTAACCATTAAGCCAGTCTACCCTTGACTTCAAACTCTCCTAAATCAAATAATTGTCTCAATAACTTGTGGGAGTTTGTTAAGCCAAACAACATAACTATGGCTGTGGCCCAAGTTGATATTTTTCACCAGCTGCATTACACATTGGTGGTTTCGATAAATGGCCATAATGACCAACAGGGGAAAGAAAAACATTATCTTCCGAATCCACACTCTTTGGGAATTTTACAAAGGAAACAGATAATTACTAAAATTTGGCTGGCATACTGAATCTGGTGCGTTAAGAAAAGTCATAGGCCTTCTAATGATAGAAAATGGTCCAGACCTCGGTTTTGTATATCATCAAATAAAAAATAAATTCTTTAAGCAAAAACTTCTAATGAAGCCATGTTTTACCTCTAGGTATACTTTAGTCATTTAACTAGAAAAATATAAGCCTGACCTGTGGTGGCGCAGTGGATAATGCGTCGACCTGGAAATGCTGAGGTCGCCGGTTCGAAACCCTGGGCTTGTCTGGTCAAGGCACATATGGGAGTTGATGCTTCCAGCTCCTCCCCCCTTCTCTCTCTCTGTCTCTCTTTCTCTCCCTCTCTCTCTCCTCTCTAAAAAAGAAAAAGAAAAAAAAAGATTTAAAAAAAAAGAAAAAAAAAAGAAAAATATATTGTTACTCTGTATAATTATTATATTTTCATTGTTCTTGGATGTATGTATCATTGTTAATCAGGTATTAGTCTTATTGAAAACACTCACAAGTTCAGAGATACACTCATTTCTTCATTCATCCACCCAATATATATTTATTGATCACTTATTATGTGCCATTAATTATGTAGGTACTGAGGAAACAAAGAAGGTCTCTTCACATGAAGCATAGAGCACAGTGAAAAAAAATTCTTCAAACAAGTACATAAATAAGTGTATAACTATAATATAATAGACGCTACAAAGGAGATGTAATGTGATAGGTAAAGAATAAAGGGTCTGGAATTAGAAGCATCAAGCTTCCAAGATGCTAATAGTTCTCTATTGTGATAAAGAGGCTTCTGTAGTTCTCCTACCCTCCTATCTTTTCTTTGTTTCCTCTCTCTCTCTCTCTCTCTCTCCCTGTCCATCATGGCATATCCACACCCATGCTTTAATCTAGTAAGTTGAAAATGATAGCATAAATGTTGGTACAATATCCATGAATCAATTAATATAATATACCATATAAACAGAATTAAGAATAAAAACCACATGATTATATCAATAAATACAGAAAATGCATTTGATAAAATCCAGCACCCACTTATAATAAAAACTCTCAGCAAAGTGAGAATAGAAAGAACATACTTCAACATAATAAAGGCCATCTATGACAAACCCAGAGCCAATATTATACTCAATGGGCAAAAACTAAAAGTGTTTCCCTTAAGATCAGGAACAAGACAGAGATGTCTGCTTTCACCACTCTTATTAAACACAGTTCTGGAATTCCTAGCCACAGAAATCATACAAGAAAATAAATGGCATTCAAATTGGAAAGAAGCAAAGTTGTCATTATTTGCAGAAGACAAAATACTGTATATAGAGAATCCTATAGACTCCACCAAAAACCTACCAGAACTGATATATGAATTCTGTAAAGTAGCAGGATACAAAATAAGTATCCAGAAGTCAGTTGCATTTTCATATACCAATAATGAACTAACATAAAGGGAAACTAAGAAAATAATTCCATTCACAATAGCTTCAAAAAGAATTAAATACCTAGGAATAACTTAACCAAAGTGGTAAGAACCTATACTCAAAAAATATAAGACAATAAAGAAATTGAAGAAGATACCAAAAAATATATTCTATCTTCATGGAAAGGAAGAATCAACATCACTAAAATGTCCATACACCCAAAGTTATGTATAGAGTCAACGCAATTCCTATCAAGATCCAATGGTGTGTTTCAAAGAACTAGAACAAATATTTCAAAAATTTATATGGAACCAAAAAGACCTTGAATAGCAACGGTGGTCTTGAGAAAGAAGAACAAAGTTAAAGGAATCACACTACCTGATATCAAACTATATTACAAGGCCATAGTAATCAAAACATGGTACTGCAATGGTACTAGCATAACGACAGATATGTAGATCAATGGAACAGTACAGAGAGCCAAGAAATAAACCCACATCTTTATAGCCAATTAATATTTGACAAACAAGGAAGAACATATGATACAGTAAAGACAGTCTATTCAATAAATGATGCTGGGAAAAATAAACAGATACATGCAAAAAAATGAATGTGACCAACTTCTTAAACCATACACAAGAATAAACTCAAAATGGAATAAAGATTTAAATGCTAGACTTGAAACCATAAAAAAAATCTAGAAGAAAGTACAGGCAGTAAAATCTCAAACATTTCTCAAAGCAATGTTTTTGCTGATATATCACCTCAGCCAAGGGAAACAAAAGAAAAATAAACAATTGGAACTACATCAAACTAAAAAGTTTTTGCACAGCAAAGAAAACCATCAACAAAATGAAAAGACAACACACTGAATGAAAGAACATATTCACTCATACATATGAAAAGGGCTTAATATCCAAAATATACAAGGAACTTATAAAATTCAACACCAAAAAATAAATGCAATTTACAAAAAGGCAAAGGACCTGAATAAACAGTCCTCCAAAAAATGCATACAGATGGCCAACAGACATACAAAAATATGCTAAATGTCACTACTCATCAGAGAAATGCAAATTAAAACCAGAACGAGATATCACCTCACACCTGTCAGAATGGCTATCATCAATAAATCAACAAACAAGTGTCAACAAGGATGTGAAGAAAAGGGAACCCTCATGCACTGTTGATGGGAATGCAGATTTATGTAGCCACTATGGAAGGCAGTATGGAATTACCTCAAAAAATTAAAAATGAGCCTCACCTGTGGTGCCACAGTGGATAAAGTATCGACCTGGAACGCTGAAGTTGCCGGTTCAAAACACCAGGCTTGCATAATCAAGGCACATATGGGAGTTGATGCTTCCTGCTCCTCTCCCCATCTCTCTCTCTCTCTCTAAAATGAATAAATTTTAAAAATCTAAAAAAAATTAAAAATGAAACTGCCTTATGACCCAGTGACTCCACTTCTGAGGATATATCTGAAGAAACCTAGAACACTAATTTGAAGGAACATATGCACCCCTATGTTCATTGCAGCATTATTTACAATAGCTAAGATTTGAAAGCAGCCCAAGTACCCATCAGTAGATGACTGGATAAAAAAAGTTGTGTTACATTCACACAATAAAATACTATGTGACTATAAAAAAATTTTTTTAAAAAAGGAAATGTTACTTCTTGCAACAGCATAAATTGACCTGGAGATTATCATTCTAAGGGAAATAAACCAGTCAGAAAAAGATAAGTACCATATAATTTCATTTATATGTGGAATCTAACAAAATAGAAATAGACTCACAGATATGGAGAACAGACTAACAGCTGCCAAAGGGGATAGGAGTTGGGGACCGGGTGAAAAAAGTGAAGGGATTCAGCTACAAAACAAACCTTACAGACACAGACAACAGTGTGGGGGTTGCGGAGGGAGAGTGGCATGTGGGAAGGTAAAGTAGAGCAGAGAGGATATAGAAGATACATTATAGAATTGTACACCTGAAACCTGTATAATTTTATTAATCAATGTCACTCAAATAAATAAAATAAAAATATTTTTAAATGATAAGGTACACATTAGTTCGTGAGAGCTGCCATAACAATAACCACAAACTGATGGCCTACACGGATTTTTTTCTCACAGTTCCAGAGGCTGAAAGTCCAAGGGCAAGGTACCAGCAGGGTTGGTTTCCTCTGAGGCTACTCTCCTTAGCAGATGGCTGCCTTCTTGCTGCCTCTTCACATGGCTGTCCCTTTGTGCATGTCACCCCTGGTGTCACTTTCTCTTCTTATGAGGATACCAGTCATGTTGGATTACAGCCCTACTCTAAAGGCCTCATTTTTATCTTCATCACCACTTTAATAAACCTTTTCTCCAAGTAGGGTTATATTCTGAGGTGCAGGAGTTTTGGATTTCAAAATGAATTTAGGGTGAAAACAATTTAGCTCACAATAGAGTGTTATGAGGCAGAGTTGCTACATATGGCTGTGCCAGTTACACAATGCTTGGCTACAGAAATATGTTATTCCCATCAGTTATTATAAATATGGTTATTTTTAATTGAAATTTTCCCTGAAGAAAGTTTTATACTTGAAACCTTCCTAGATAGAAGTTTATGTTTGTCTGTTTCCCTCCCAAAGACCCTTTGGACTAGCAGGCTAGGTTTGTGGTAGGAAATCTTTCCACATGGAGGGAGCCCATTAGAGTAACACTCCTGGCCTCTCTTTGCCCCTCCCTCCACTCACTCCTCCCTTAAAGAATGTTTATTTTGAGTGATTAAGTTATAAAGAGCTCCATGAAGGTCTTATGTCCACACTCACATAATTGAGGCAGTGTAGGATAATGGTTAAACATGCAGCTTGTAGAAAAAGATGACCTACTACTGTGAGAATTCAATAAAATCATACCTATCAATAAAACCTTTTGTATAAATAAACATCCAATAAAAAGCTGCTCTTTGTATTAGTGCATAGGTTTTGGCATTGCCCTTCCAAATTCCCTTCCTACAAGCTAAAAAGGAACAGATGAGAGCCATAATTTGAATGTAGTTCAAAGAGAGCTATAACTGCAATCTACTACATACAAATTACCTGGCTCCTGGCATGCAGAAGGTACTCTAGACTTGGTAAATGAATGCATTTCCTAAAGGAATCAAGGCCAGACTGCAGAATTCCAGTCTACACTACAGAGAGAGGTTTTCATCTCATTAGTTGGTATATCTTCTAAACTGCCTAGTATTGTATCTTATTTCTAATAGGTGCCAAAATATGTACTGAGTGGCTTGCAGGTTAAATAAATTTTAAAAATATATTAATATAATTTCTTCATTGTTCCTTTCCTGGGTGATTTTTCTGTAAAAAGGGAAAGGCTACTTAATTTATGACAAGTGTACAATTTAAAATACCTGCTGTGGTGTTCTGGAGATGGATAATAGTACTGGTTGCACAACAATGTGAATACACTTAATGCCACTGAAGTAACTGAACTGAACCCTTCAAAAATAGTAAAAAAAAAAAATAGTGAATTTTAAATTTTATGCTATGTAGATTTTGCCACAGTTTGAGGAGGGAATAATGTCCACTGCAGATCTGTGATGAGAAGAAGGGAAGCAGTACCCTGAAACACAGGACGCTTTGAGAATCAAGTAAGATTCCATACTGCCTGGCTTGTGGCAGAAGCTTGATAATAGTTCCCATTTCCAATAGTTCTAGATCAAAACTGCCCCTGATGGTGAAAAGTCACCCAAAATGCCCCTTGTAGTTCCTACTCCCAGATAAAAAGTTTCCTCAAAGGGAAAAAAACCTCCCACACTTGTAATGTTTCATGTCCTGATCTTGCAGAGGTTGGTGATAACCCTCTAGAACAGAGGTCCCCAAACTTTTTACACAGGGGGCCAGTTCACTGTCCTTCAGACTGTTGGAGTGCCAGACTATAAAAAAAAACTATGAACAAATCCCTATGCACACTGCACATATCTTATTTTAAAGTAAAAAAAAAAAAAAAAAAACGGGAACAAATACAATATTTAAAATAAAGAACAAGTAAATTTAAATCAACAAACTGACCAATATTTCAATGGGAACTATGCTCCTCTCACTGACCACGAATGAAAGAGGTGCCCCTTCCAGAAGTGCGGCAGGGGCCGGATAAATGGCCACAGGGGGCCGCATGTGGCCCTCGGGCCATAGTTTGGGGACCCCTGCTCTAGAAGAAACCTTACAGTTTGGTCTCTATTACAATCAAGTATAATATCATAAATTATAAAGTATCAAGGAAATGTTTGAGATTATAAAAAGAAGACATGTCATTTACTAACCATTTTGGATAGGCATCTGTAACATTCGTTTCAAAATAATGTAAATTTTTTTAATTACAGCTCTAGTGAATTTATGTGTCTCTTTATAAAGTAATTCTGTAGGAGCTGAGGGATTATAATAGAGTCATTAACTCTTTCTTCAGAGGAAAACCACAATAACCTACACAGAACTCATGAGAGATGTAATAATTTCATATTTAATATACAGCCAATGATTTATTTTTAAAAATGTATTTCTATTCACTTACTAGTCAGTCTCAAACTTGACTTTTTATTTTTAAATCAACATATTCTGGATTGTCTGAGTTTAAATAAATCCCGACATGATACTGAGAACTTGGCAAGAACATCAATGGTTTTACATCTGGCATCACACACCAGCTGCATGTTGAGAGAACAAAAGCTTTTCTATTTCTTTACCTTGCTCAGTTAGTGAATATGCAGTGATGTGTGCATTACCAAGTGAGTGCAGCTCCCCGGATGGAAAGACACCCAGCAATGTCACAAAACTCATGCATCATTTGGCAGGATGCTGAACTTTCAAAAATAATAAGGTGATATTTTTATCTATAAATTGACATCTTTTATTTATAGAGCCATATATTTAATGTATGTTGGCAGAACCTGTTGCAAAAGTCTCTAATAGAAAAATAACTTAGCTGTCACAGTTGAACATATGTACAGTATGGTACCCATCTTCAAGTCATTATACAGTGAAGAACAATAATTTCCTTGCCAAATCAGTGTCCAACACATTTTCTACTTAGTTCGTGACAACTATACCACTTACTAGGAAAATATCTGCACTGTGAGTTTTGAGCTTGATGATTGTCTAATTAAATAAACCTTTACAGTGTCTTCAGTCTTATCTCAGTGATTTGCCTTATATTTGCACACTGGAACTTGAACAAACACCTCTTTTTTACTAGTTATCTATTGCTGTGTAACAAATCACCCCCAAAATTTAATAGCTTAAATCAACAATAATAATTTACCATCTTGGTGTTTCTGTGGCTAAGGATCTATCATGAAGTCACCATTTAGGTTCTGAGTTGCAGTCATCTTAAGATTTGACTATAACTTGAAGAATCCACTTCTATCATGACTCACTCATGTGATGGGCAAGTTGTCACTGACTTTTGACAAGAGGTATCAGTCCTTTAAGTGTGAAACTTTCTAGAAAGCTCCTTAAATGTCCACATGACTTGACAGCTTAATTCCCCCAGAGTAATTGTTCCAGGAATGCAAGACAGATGAAGACCTAGCCTTGGAAATTTCATGCTATCACTTCCAACATATTATATTGGTCACTCAAACCAAACCTGCCACAATATGGGAGGGGGCTATACAAGGTTTTGAATATTAGAGTTTAGGATCTTTGAGTGGCATCTTGAAGGATGGCTACCACACCCCCTTTTTATCCAGTTCTGTATATTTTAATATTACCATAATTCTGCTCTGAAATTGATAGTTTATTTATTTTTATTTAATTTTTATAAAATTGATTAGGGTGACATTGGTTAATAAAATTATATGGGTTTCAAAAGTATAATTCTATTTTTCTATAAAATTATAACAGGGTGACAATGATCAATAATAAGTGTACCCAGATTTCAGAAAAACATCACTCCATCATTTGAATAGTCAATTATGTTACACATCTATCATCTAAAGACAAATTATTTTCCGTCACCTTTGTCGCTCTTTACACCCTTCCCCCAGCCCTCCCATCCCCTCTCCTACATCTCACATCACTCCCCCTGCAGTGGCGTAGTGAGGGGATGCAAGGGGGTCTATCATGCCCCAGGCACCACTCGCAGAGGGGTGCCAAATGGTCTCCAAGACAAACAAGAAAAGCATAGTACAAGCGTAGTTAGGGGGAAGGGGGTGCCAATAAAGTGTCATGCCCCGGGTGCCAGCTATATTCGCTATGCCATTGTCCCCCTGGTAACTACTTTACTTTTATTTATATCCATAAGTCTCACTTTTATATCCCACCTATGTTTGAAATCATCCAGTTTTTAGCTTTTACTGATTTACTTATTTCACTAAGTATAATGTTCTCAAGGTCCATCCATGTGCCATAAATTACCCTATGTCATCATTTCTTACGGCTGAGTAGTAGTCCATAGTATATATGTACCAATATTCTTTATCCAATCCTCTAGCAAGAGGCACTTTGGTTATTTCCATGTTTTGGCCACTGTGAATAATGCTGCGATGAGCATAGGTGTACATATATCTTTACATACCAATGATTTCGAGTTTGAGGGTATATACCCAGTGGAGGGATTGCTGGGTCATAAGGTAGTTCTATTCTCAATTTTTTGAGGAACTGCCATACTTTCTTCCATATGGTTGTACTAATTTAAATTCCCACCAGCAGTGAATGAGGGTTCCTTTTTCTCCAAAGCCTCTCCACTTGTTACTAAATGTCTTGTTGATAATTGCTAACCTAACAGGTGTGAGGTGTATATCATTGTAGTTTTGATTTACATTTCTCAAATAGCTAGTGAAGAAGAGCATTATTTCATATATCTGTTGACCATTTGTATGTCTTCTTGGGAAAAGTGTCTGTTCAGGTCCTCTGCACATTTTTTTTTTTTACAGAATGGTGGGGTTTTTTTAATTAATTTTAATGAGGTGACATTGATAAATCAGGATATATATGTTCAGAGGAAACATCTCTAGGTTATTTTGACATTTGATTTTGCTGCACTCCCATCACCCAAAGTCCAATTGTCTTCCATCACCTTCTAACTGGTTTTCTTTGTGCCCCTCCCCTCCTACAACTCCCTGCCTCTCCTCCCCCCACCCCGTAACCCCCACACTCTTATCCATGTCTCTGAGTCTCATTTTTATGTCCCACCTATGTATGGAATCATATTGTCCTTAATTTTTTCTGATTTACTTATTTCGATCAGTATAATGTTATCAAGGTCCATCTATGTTATTGTAAATGATCTGATGTCATCATTTCTTATGGCTGAGTAGTATTCTATAATATATATGTATCAAAGCTTTTTAATGCACTTGTCCACTGACAGACATTTGGGCTGTTTCCAGATCTTCACTATTGTGAACAATGCTGCCATAAACATGGGGGTGCATTTCTTCTTTTCAAACAGTGCTATGGTGTTCTTGGGGTATATTCCTAAAAGTGAATATAGCTGGGTCAAAAGGAAGTTCGATTTTTAATTTCTTGAGGAATCCCCATACTGTTTTCCACAGTGGCTGCACCAGTCTGCATTCCCACCAGCAGTGCAGGAGGGTTCCCTTTTCTCCACATCCTCACCAGCACTTATTCTGTGTTGTTTTGTTGATGAGCGCCATTCTGACTGGTGTGAGGTGATACTTCATTGTGGTTTTAATGTGCGTTTCTCTAATGATTAGTGATGCTGAGCATTTTTTCATACGCCTATTGGCCATCTGTATGTTCTTTTTGGAGAAGTGTCTATTCATTTCTTTTGCCCATTTTGATTGGATTGTTTGTCTTCCTGGTATTGAGTTTTACAAGTTCTTTATAAATTTTGGTTATTAACCTCATATCAGACGTACTGGCAAATATGTTCTCCCATTGTATAGTTTGTCTTTTATTCTGTTCTTATTGTCTTTAGCTGCGCAAAAGCTTTTTAGTTTGATATAATCCCATTTGTTTATCCTGTCTTTTATTTCACTTGCCTGTGGAAATAAATCGGCAAATATATTGCTGCAAGAGATGTCAGAGAGCTTACTGCCTATGTTTTCTTCTAAGATGCTTATGGTTTCACGACTTACATTTAAGTCTTTTATTCATTTTGAGTATATTTTTGTGAAAGGTGTAAGTTGGTGGTCTAGTTTCATTTTTTTGCAGGAAGCTGCAACACCATTGAAGCTACCATTTGTTGAAGAGGCTGTTTTTACTCCATTGTATGCTCTTACCTCCTTTGTCAAATATCAGTAGTCATTAAAAATGTGGGTTTATTTCTGGGTTTCTATTCTCTTCCACTGATCTTTATGCCTGTTCTTATGCCAGTACCAGGCTGTTTTGAGTACAGTGGCCTTGTAGTATAACTTGATATCCAGAAGTATGATACCTCCCACTTTATTTTTCCTTTTCAAGATTGCTAAGGCTATTCGTGTTCTCTTTTGGTTCCATATAAATTTTTGGAATATGTGTTCTATATCTTTGAAGGAAGTCATTGGTATTTTAATTGGTATTGCATTGAATTTATAAATTGCTTTGGGTAATATAGACATTTTAATAATGTTTATTCTTCCTAACCATGAGCACGGTATATGCTTCCACTTGTTTGTATCTTCCCTGATTTCTTTTATCAATGTTTTATAATTTTCTGAGTACAAGTCTTTAATTTCCCTGGTTAAATTTATTCCTAGATACTTTATTTTTTTGGTTGCAATGGTGAAGGGGATTGCTTCCTTAATTTCTCTTTCTGACAGTTCATTGTTAGTGAATAACAATGCCTCTGATTTCTGAGTATTAATTTTATAACCTGCCACCTTTCTGAATTCATTTATCAGGTCCAGTAGTTTTTTGACTGAGACTTTAGGGTTTTCTATATACAATAATATATCATCTGCAATTAATGATAGTTTTACTTCTTCTTTTCCAGTTTGGATGCCTTTTATTTCTTTTTCTTGCCTGATTGCTGTGGCTAGGACTTCCAGAACTATCTTGAATAAGAGTGGTGAAAGGGGACACCCCTGCCTTGTTCATGATCTTAAGGGGATTGCTTTTAATTTTTGCCCATTGAGTATGATGTTGGCTGTGGGTTTGTCATAGATGTCCTTTATCATGTTGAGGTATGTTCCCTATATTCCCACTTTGCTGAGAGTTTTGATCATGAATGGGTGCTGGATTTTATCAAATGCTTTTTCTGCATCTATTGAAATTATCATGTGGTTTTTCTCTTTCCTTTTGTTTATGTAATGAATCACATTGATTGCTTTGTGAATATTGTACCAGCCTTGCCTCCCAAGAATAAATCCCACTTGATCATGGTGTATGATTTTTTTCATATATTGCTGGATCCGGTTTATTAATATTTTGTTGAGGATTTTAGCATCTAAATTCATCAGGGATATTGGCCTATAATTTTCTTTCTTTGTGTTGTCTTTGCCTGGTTTTGGAATCAGAATTATGCTCGCCTCATAAAAGGAGCTTGGAAGTCTTCCTTCCTCTAGGATTTTTTGAAATAGCTTGAGAAGAATAATAGTTAGTTCTTCTTTGAATATTTGGTAGAATTCACTTGTGAAGCCATCAGGCCCAGGACTTTTCTTTGTTGGGAGTCTTTTGATAACTGTTTCTATCTCATTTGTTGTCATTGGTCTGTTTAGGTTTTCTGATTCTTCCAGATTAATTTTTGGAAGATTATATGTATCAAGGAATTTGCCCATTTCATCTAGGTTGTCTAGTTTTCTGGCATACAGTTCTTCATAGTATTTTCTTATAATATTTTGTATTTCTGTTGTGTCAGTTGTTATTTCTCCACTCTCATTTCTAATTTTATTTATTTGAGTCCCTTCTCTTTTTTTCTTGGTTAGTCTGGTTAAAGGTTCATTAATCTTGTTTACCTTTTCAAAAAACTAGCTCCTGGATTCATTGATCCTCCATATTGTTTCCTTAGCCTCTATGTCATTTATTTCTGCTCTGATCTTTATTATTTCCTTCCTTCTACTACCTCTGGGTTTTACTTACTGTTCTTTTTCTAGTTCTTTTAGATGCAAGGTCAAGTTGTTTATTTGAGCTTTTTCTAGCTTCTTAAGGTATGCCTGTAATGCTATGAACTTTCCTCTCAGGACTCCTTTTGTTGTGTCCCATAAATTTTGAGTTGATGTTTGCTCATTATCATTCATTTCTAGGAATTTTTTTATTTCTTCTTTGATCTCATTGTAAACCCATTTTTTAATGGGATTGTTTTCTTGTTTGTTGCTGAGCTTTGTGAATTCTTTAGTCTTTGGATATTAACCCCTTATCAGAGCTGTTGTTTGTGAATAGAACTCCCATTTCTTTGGCTATTTGTTTTGTTGTCAGTTTATTTTGCTGTGCTGAAGTTTTTTAGTTTTATATAGTCCCATTCATTTATTTTTGCCTTTATTTTTCTTATCTTTGAAGTCAAATTCATATTGTTCTCTACAGCCAAGGTCCATGAGTTTAATATCTATGTTTTCTTCTATGTAATTTATTATTTCACTTTGTATGTTTAGGTCTTAGATCCATTTTGAATTGATTTTTGTACAGGGGGACAAACTGTAGTCAAGTTTCATTCTTTTGCATGTGGCTTTTCAATTTCCCCCACACCTCTAAATTGAAAAGACTTTCTTTTCTCCATTGTGTGTTTTGGGCTCCTTTGTCAAAGATGATATGACCACATATATGTGGTTTTATTTCTGAGCTCTCAATTCTGTTCCATTGGTCTGGGTGTCTATTTTGCTGCCAATACCATGCTATTTTGTTTATCATGTCTCTGTAGTATAATTTGAAGTCAAATATTGTAAAACCTCCAGCTTTGTTATTCTTTCTCAGGAGTGCTTTGGCTATTCAAGGTTCTTTATGGTTCCACACAAACCTGGTGATTTTTTATTCCATTTCTTTAAAAAATAATATTGAGATTTTGATGGGAATTGCATTAAATTTGTATATCGCTTCGGGTAATATAAGCATTTTAACTATGTTGGTACTTCCAATCCATGACCATAAAATATTTTTCCATTTCATTATTTTTATCACTTTCTTTTAATAATGCTTTGTAGTTTTCAGTATATAGATCCTTTACATTCTTTGTTAAGTTTATCCCTTGGTATTTTATTTTTGTTGTTGTTGCAACTGTAAAAGGGATTATTATTTTACTTGATTTTTTAAGTTTCAATTGTTTGCATATACAAAAGCAATAGACTTCTATATATTGATTTGTATCCTGTGACCTTACTGTATTGTTTTATTGTTTCTATTAGTCTTTCTGTAAAGTCTTGGGGTTTTCTATACACAGGATCATGTCATCTGCAAAAAGAAACATCATTACTTCTTTTCCGATCTGAATGACTTTTATTTATTTTCTTGTCTGATTGCTATGGCTAAAACCTCCCACACTATGTTGAATAGGAATGGAGAGAGTTGGCATCCTTGCCTTGTTTCTGATTTTAGAGAAAAAGCTTTCAGTTTTTCACCATTTAGTATGATATTAGCTAATAGGTTGTCATATATGGCCTTCATTAGGTTGAGGTATTTTTCTTATATACCCATTTTATTGAGTGTTTTAAATATAAAGTGATATTATATCTTATGGAATGCCTTCTATGCATCTATTGATAGGATCATATGATTTTTGTCCTTTGTTTTGTTGATATGGTGTATAACATTAATAAATTTATGTATGTTGAACCATCCTTCTGCTCCAGAAATTAATCCCACTTGATCATGATGTACTCTATTTTTAATTATTGTTGTATTCAATTTGCAAGTATTGTCTTTAGGATTTATACATCTGAATTCATTAGAGATATGGGTCAGTAATTTCTTCTTTTTCTTTTTTATTAATTTTACTAAGGTGACATCAATAGATCAGGGTACATATGTTCAAAGAAAACATGTCCAGGTTATCTTGCCAATCAACCATGTTGCTTACCCATCACCCAAAGTCAGATTGTCCTCTGTCACTTTCTATCTAGTTTTCTTTGTGCGCCTTTCCCTCCGCCTTTTCCTGTCCCTCTCCCCCCATCCCCCATAACCACCATACTCTTATCAATATCTCTTAGTCTCACTTTTATATCCCACCTACGTATGAAATAATGCAGTTCCTAGATTTTTCTGATTTACTTATTTCACTTCGTATAATGTTATCAAGATCCCACCATTTTGCTGTAATGATCCTATGTCATCATTTCTTATGGCTGAGTAGTATTCCAAAGTGTATATGTGCCACATCTTCTTTATCCAGTCATCTATTGACGGGCTTTTTGGTTGTTTCCATGTCCTGGCCACTGTGAACAATGCTGCAATGAACATGGGGTTGCATGTGTCTTTACGTATCAATGTTTCTGAGTTTTGGGGGTATATACCCAGTAGAGGGATTGCTGGGTCATAAGGTAGTTCTATTTTCAGTTTTTTGAGGAACCACCATACTTTCTTCCATAATGGTTGTCCTACTTTACATTCCCACCAACAGTGAATGAGGGATCCTTTTTATCCACAGCCTCTCCAACATTTGCTATTACCTGTCTTGTTAATAGTAGCTAATCTAACAGGTATGAGGTGATATCTCATTGCAGTTTTGATTTGCATTTCTCTAATAACTAAAGAAGATGAGCATCTTTTCATATAAATGTTGGCCATTTGTATTTCTTCCTGGGAGAAGTGTCTGTTCATGTCCTCTTCCCATTTTTTTATTGGATTGTTTCTTTGTTTGTTGTTGAGTTTTATGAGTTCTTTGTATATTTTTGGATATTAGGCCCTTACCTGAGCAGTTGTTTGAAACTATCATTTCCCATTAAGTTGGCTGTCTGTTTATTTTGTTATCAGTTTCTCTTGCTGGGCAAAAACTTCTTAGTCTGATGTAGTCCCATTCATTAATTTTTGCCTTCACTTCTCTTGCCTTTGGAGTCAAATTCATAAAATGCTCTTTAAAACCCAGGTCCATGAGTTTAGAACCTATGTCTTCGTCTATGTACTTTATTGTTTCAGGTCTTATATTTAGATCTTTGATTCATTTTGAATTAATTTTAGTACAAAGGCACAAACTGTACTCCAGTTTCATTCTTTTGCATGAAGTTTTCCCAGGACCATTTGTTGAAGAGGCTTTCTTTTCTCCATTATGTGTTGTTGGCCCCTTTATCAAAAATTATTTGACCATATATATGTGGTTTTATTTCTGGACTTTCTGATCTGTTCCATTGGTCTGAGTGTCTATTTTTCTGCCAAAACCATGCTGTTTTGATTGTCGTGGCCCTATAATATAGTTTGAAGTCAGATATTGTAATGCCTCCAGCTTCATTCTTTTTCTTTAGGATTGCTTTGGCTATTCAGGGTTTTTTATAGTTCCATGTAAATCTGATGATTTCTTGTTCCATTTCTTTAAAAAATGTCATTGGAATTTTGTTGGGAATTGCATTAAATTTGTATATTGCTTTGGGTAATATGGCCATCTTGATTATATTTATTCTTCCTAAACAAGAACAAGGAATATTCTTCCATCTCATTATATCTTTTTCGATTTCCCTTAACAATGGTTGGTAGTTTTCATTATATAAGTCCTTTATATTCCTTGTAATGTTATTTCCTAGGTATTTTTTGTTGTTGTTGCAATTGTGAAGGGGATTATTTTTTAGTTTGTTCTCAATTGTTTCATTGTTGGCATACAGAAAGGCTATGGACTTTTGTATGTTAATTTTGTATCCTGCGACCTTACTGTATTGGCTTATTGTTTCTAGAAGTCTTTTTGTGGATTCTTTGGGGTTTTCGATGTATAGGATCATATCATCTGCAAAAAGTGATACCTTTACTTCTTCTTTTCCATTATGGATGCCTTTTATTTCTTTGTCTTGTCTGATTGCTCTGGCTAGAACCTCTAGTACCACATTAATAAAAAGTGGAGAGAGGGGACAACCCTGTCTTGTTCCTGATTTAAGGGGGAAAGCCTTCAGTTTTGTGCCATTTAGTATGATGTTAGCTGATGGTTTATCATATATGGCCTTTATCATGTTGAGATATTTTCCTTCTATACCCATTTTGTTGAGAGTCTTAAACATAAAATTGTGTTGTATTTTATCGAAAGCCTTTTCTGCGTCTATTGATAAGATCATGTGGTTTTTGTTCTTTGTTATGTTGATATGGTGTATTATGTTAACCGTTTTACATATGTTGAACCATCCTTGAAATTCTGGGATGAATCCCACTTGATCATGATGTATTCTTTTTTTAATATGTTGTTGTATTCGATTTGCTAGTATTTTGTTTAGTATTTTAGCATCCGTATTCATTAGAGATATTGGTCTGTAGTTTTCTTTTTTTGTGCCATCCTTGCCTGGTTTCAGTTGAGAGTTATGTTGGCCTCATAAAATGTGTTTGGAAGTATTGCTTCTTCTTCAATTTTTTGGAAGACTTTCAGTAGAATGGGAACCAAGTCTTCTTTGAATGTTTGATAAAATTTGCTAGTATAGCCTTCTGGGCCTGGACTTTTATTTTGGGGGAGGTTTTTAATGGTTTTTTCTATTTCTTCTCTATTAAAAGTTCTATTTAGGCTTTCTGCTTCTTGACTCAGTCTAGGAAGGTTGTATTGTTCTAGGAATTTATTCATTTCTTCTAGGTTGTTGAATTTAGTGGCATAAAGTTTTCCATAGTATTATACAATAATTCTTTGTTTATCTACGATGTCCATGGTGATTTCTCCTCTTTCATTTTGGATTTTGTTTATATGAGTTCTTTCTCTTTTTTCCTTGGTAAGTCTTGCCAAGGGTTTATCAATTTTGTTGATCTTTTCAAAGAACCAGCTTCTTGTTCTATTAATTTTTTCTATAGTTTTTCTGTTCTCTATTTCATTTATTTCTGCTCCGATTTTTATTATCTCCTTTCTTCAGCTGGTTTTGTGTTGTCTTTGTTCTTCTTTTTCTAGTTCCTTAAGGTGTGAAGTTAAGTGGTTCACTTGGGCTCTCTCTTGTTTGTTCATATAGGACTGAAGGGATATGAACTTCCCTCTTATCACTGCTTTTGCTGCATCCTATAGATTCTGATAAGTCATATTGTCATTTTCATTTGTCTGTATATATCTTTTGATCTCTGTACTTATTTCTTCTTTGACCCATTGTTTCTTTTAAAAGTATGTTGTTTAGTTTCCACATTTTTGTTGGGTTTTTTTCCTCTTTTTTGCAGTTGAATTCTGGTTTCAAGGCTTTATGGTCAGAAAATAAGCTTGGTACAACTTCGATATTTCTGAATTTGCTGATGTTGTTTTTGTGGCCCAACATGTGGTCAATTCTTGAGAATGATTTATGTACACTGGAGAAATATGTACACACAGTCACTTTGAGATGAAATGTCCTGTAGATGTCTATCATATCCAGGTGCTCTAGTGTTTTGTTTAAGGCCATTATATCTCTATTGATTCTCTGTTTGGATGACCAATCTAGAGCCATCAGAGGTGTATTGAGTTCTCCAAGTATGATTATATTATTGTCAGTTTTTGTTTTAGGGTCAATAAGTAGCTGTCTTATATATTTTGGTGCTCCTTGGTTTGGTGCAAATATATTAAGAATTGTTATGTCTCCTTGATTCAGTGTCCCCTTAACCATTATGAAATGGCCATTTTTGTCTCTGAGTAATTTTGCTGTCTTGTAGTCAGCATTCTCAGATATGAGTATTACTACGCCTGCTTTTTTTTGGATGTTATTTGCTTCGAGTATTGTTTTTCAGCCTTTCACTTTGAATTGGTTTTTATCCTTGTAGCTTAGATGAGTTTCTTGTAGGCAGTATACTGTTAGATTTCTTTTTTAATCCATTCTGCTACTCTGTGCCTTTTTATTGGTGAGCATAATCCATTTACATTTAGTGTAATTATTGATACTTGTGAGTTCCCTATTGCCATTTTATACATTGCTTTCTGTTAGTTTTGTGTCTTGTTTGATTCTTCTCTTTCGTTTTTCTATCTTTTGTTTTTATTTGGTTGTATTCCATACATCTTTCCTCTGTTGCTATCTTTTTTAAATCATGTGCTTCTGTGGTGGTTTTTTCAATGGTGGTTACCATTCAGTAAAAAAAAGGGTTCCTACCCTGTTCATTGTAGTGCACTATCTTGTGAGTACTTTTGCACTCCATCATCTTTTGCTACTATTAATCTCTGTCCTCTCCCCTCCCCCTTTTTTGTTGTTGTCACAGTTTAAATTTGGTATTATTGTGTTCTTGGTGGAGCTTTTACTTGTGGTTTTGTTTTTTTTGTTGTTGTTCTTTGTATCTGATTGGATAACCCCCTTTAGTAATACCTGGGGTGGGGGTTTTCTGATGATAAATTCCCTCATCTTTTCTGTATCAGTGAATGCTTTTATTTCTCCTTTGTATTTGAAGGATAGCTTTGATGGTATAGTATTTGTGGCTGAAAGTTCCTCTCTTTTAGGACTTTAAATATTGGGGTCCACTCTCTTCTAGCTTGTAGAGTTTCTGTTGAGAAATCTGATGATAATCTAATGGGCCTTTTTTTTTATGTTGTATTCTTCTTTTCCCTGGCTGCCTTGAGAATTTTTTCTTTGTCGTTGGTTTGTGCCAATTTCATTATGATGTGCCTTGGAGTAGGTTTGTTGGGGTTAAGAAAACTCGGAGTTCTGTTTGCTTCTTGAATTTGAGGCTTTAGTTCTTTCCACAGGCTTGGGAAGTTCTCATCTATTATTTGTTTGAATATGTTCTCCATTCCATTTTCTCTCTCTTCTCCCTGTGATACACCTATTATTCTTATGTTATTCTTTTTGATGGAGTCAGATAATTCCTGTAGGGCTATCTCATTTTTTTTATTTTTGAGTCTCTTTCTTCTCTCTGTTGTGCCTCAAGTTGCTTATCTTCTATTTCACTAATCCTACCTTCTATCTGGCCTGTTCTATTAGCTAAGCTTGTTACCTCATTTTTCAGCTCGTGAATTGAGTTTTTCATCTCTGTTTGATTTGTTTTTATAGTTTCAATTTCCTTGGTAATATATTCTTTGTGTTCATTGAGTTGTTTTCTGAGCTCCCTAAATTGCCTTTCTGTGTTTTCTTGTATATCTCTGAGTATTTTTAGGATTTCTATTTTAAATTCTCTGTCATTTAGCTCCAAGTTTTCCAATATATTAAATTTTTTCTCCATAGATTTTTCCTCATCTATCTGTGTTATCTCTCTTACTTTTGTATCCATGATATTTGATTTTCTCTTCCTTAATGGCATCTGAGGGTGGTTTTGTTGATTGTATTAATGATATTTAGTAAAGAATAAAAAGTTAAAATAAAAATAAAAAATAGAAAAAAATTTTAAAAAAATTATTCCCCTCCCCTCCTTTTTTCCTCTCTTCTCCTCTCCTCTCCTTCTTGAGAAAATCTTGTGGTGAACTGTGAATTATATTGTGCTAAATAGAACAAACAATGCCTAGAATGGATGGCCTGAGTTTGGGGAGAAGTAATAAAGGAGCAAAAGAATGGGATATGGACCCACAGAATGCAAATAAGGAAAAAATTTGGGTCAAGAATAAAATGATTTGCTTTTAGGTGTTGGTTGACTAAGAGATATGATGAGAGGAATAAGAGGGAAACAAGAGATTGGGGGAGAAAAAATTTAAAAATTACTATTTTATTTAGTGGAACAAGAACCAGATAAAATGGCAAGCCAGGGTTGGGAGCACTGCTAGTGAGTTATAAAAGTGAGGTAAAAACCTCCTAAAATGCCACAAACATAAGTTTGAGTTCCAGATAAGATAATTTGTTTGTTATTGAGGATTGAATAAGAGGAGACATAAAGGAGAAAGGAAGAAATTAATATAGAGGGAGAAAAGAAAAAGAGAAAAAAAGGGAACCTCTAAAAGAAGAAAAAAGAAAAAGAGAGAGAGAGAGAAAGTTAAGGGTTTTGGAGTGCAACCCTCATAGAGAGAAAGGAAGAAGAAAGAAAAGATAATGGGAGATGTAACACTTATGGGTAGTGTAGTTCAAGGAGAGGAGAGAGTAAGACTGGCAGACCAAATTGGAAGAGGAAAAATATAATCAAGACATGAAAACAAGAGAACCAAATGAACAAATATAATAAAATGGGATAGGTTATAAAATCTGTGGATTATTCTTGATTTTGAGAGGTTATCTTCTTGCTTTTTTTTTTCTCTCCCTCTTCCTGGTCGGTAACTCTGAACCCCGGGTTCTGCTCCTGTGGCATGCTCAGGTAGAGGCTTGCAGTTGATAAGTCTCTATGGCGATGTCATATATTGGGCTTCAGTCTCGTTGGCAGTCAAGGCTCATTAGCATTTGTAGGCTTCAACAGTGAGAGAGTCCGTGTTCTTGGAGCCTCTCTCCTAGTCTTTCCTTCCTCAATTATTAGCCTGATAACCCAGCTATGGGGTTGCTGCTACCTCTGCCTGGATAGTAAGAGGCTCAAAGAGCTGGCAAATCCCCACTCCATTCCACTCAGCACAGGGCTCTGAGTAAGGCTCAATCAGTCAGAGCTGCTAGCATAATCAGGCGGGGCTTCCGTCCACACAAAGACCTCTGACTCTGCCCCTCTGTCCGTAACACGGGTGGGCGCCCACTCCCAGGGCGCTTGGAGGAATCTCTTGCTCACTATCTGTGCATGCAGACCGGGATATGGAGCAGGCCATCTCTTACTCCGAATGAGACTGCCGCCCGCACAGAAAAGTTCCAGTGTTGGAATTAGCTCTCACTCCCTCCCCATGCGCGGCTTTCTCAGGGTGCTGGGGCAGCCCGAGATTCTGCTTTCAGCCCACACAAAGGCCCCTGACTCTGCTCCTCTGTCTGGGAACACGAGCGCCCACTCCCGAGGTGTTCAGAGGAGTCTCTCGCCCACTCTCCGTGCGCACTGACCAGGATATCAGGCCAGCCATCTCACACTCCAAGTGAGACCCCTGCCCGCATGGACAAGTTCCAGCATTGGAATTAGCTCTCACCCCCTTCCCATGTGTGGCTTTTTCAGGGCGCTGGGGTGGCCCGGAGATTCTGCTCTCAGCCCACACAAAGGCCTCTGACTCTGCCTCTCTGTTGGGTAACACGGGTGCCCACTCCCGGGGCTCTAGGAGGAATCTCTTGCCCACTATCTGCACACGCCAACCAGGAGATCGGGGCAAATGGCTGCCCCACTTGTCTTTCTTTGTGTGGGTTTGGCGCGAGTGCTACCTTGTATTGACTGGGTTGCCACAAGCACAGTTTTTCCTCGGCTTGGACCTCCATGCCACAACCTGGTTTGGTCATTTGTGCCACGGCCTGGATCTATTCACCCCCTTGTCCCCTTAGTTCCTATACTCTCAGTTCCCAGTGAAAGCAGCCTTATTTAGGTTAGTGAGGAAGGCAGAATGTTTCTTACTCCCTATTTCCTTTGGGGTTTGATTATATATTTAGCCAATTTTTCACTCGACCATACCTTCAGGTGTATTGCAGAACATCTGGAGGCTCCAAGGATAGATTTTTCTGTTTCTGGTTGAAGATCTTGGTGAGTTTTGGGGGAGATTTATCAGTATCGCTCCCTACAGCACCATTATCCTGATGACATCCCTAATTTTCTTCTTTTGTAATGTCCTTGCCAGGTTTTGGTATGAGGGTTATGTTGTCCTCATAAAATAAATTACACAGTATTGCTTCTTCTATTTTTGGGGAGACTTTGATAAGAATAGAAACTAATTCTTCTATGAATGCTTGATAGAATTCACTAGTGTATCTGTCTGGCCCCGGACTATTATTTTGGGGTAGGTTTTTGATGGTTGATTCTATTTCTTCCCTGCTTATAGGTCCATTTAGGCTTTCTACTTCTTGATGACTCAGTCTAGGAAGATCGTATAGTTCTAGGAATTTATATATTTCTTCTAGATTGTTGAATTTGGTGCCATATAATTTTTCATAGTATTCTACAGTGGTCCTTTGTATATCTATGATGTCTGTGGCAATTTATCCTCTTTCATTTTGGATTTTGGTTATATGACTCCTTTCTCTTTTTTCCATAGTGAGTCTAGCAAGGGGGTTATCAATTTTATTGATCTTTTCAAAGAAACATCTCTTTGTTGTATTAATTTTTTTATAGTTTTTCTGTTCTCTATTTCATTTCTGCTCTAATTTTTACTATTTCCTTTCTTCTGATGATTTTGGGTCACCTTTGTTCTTTTTTTTTTTAGTTCCTTAAAATGTGATGTTAAGTGGCAAGGGGAATGTTGAGGGGAACACGGAGGAAGAGGTGATGCACCCTGGAGGACATTAGAATCTATGTAAACACAATAAATTAAAATCAATTTTTTAAAAAAGATGTGATGTTAAGCTGTTAATTTGGAATCTTTCTTGTTTCTTGATATAAGCCTGTATTGATATAAACTTCCCTTTTATTACTGCTTTTGCTGCATCCCTGAAATTTTGATATGTTGTATTGTCATTTTTGTTAGTCTGTATATATCCTTTTATCTCTGCCTTTACTTCTTCTTTGACCCAGTCATTTTTTAGAAGTGTGTTGTTTAATTTTCACACTTCTGTAGGAAATATTTTGTAGTTTAATTCTAATTTTAAAGCCTTGTGATCAGAGAATATGCTGGTATAATCTCAATCTTCCTAAATTTATTGATGTTAGTTTTATGTCTAGTTTTATGCCAACATATTGTCTATTCTTGAGAATGTTTCATGTACACTGGAGAATAATGTGTAGTCTGAAGTTCTGAGATGAACTGCCCAGTAGATGTCTATTATGTCCATTTTGTCTAATGTGTCATTTAAAGCTGATATTTCTTTGGCCCTGGCCTATTGGTTCAGTAGTAGAGTGTTGGCCCAGCATGTGGAAGTCTCAGGTTCAATTCCTGGCCAGGGCACACAGGAGAATCACCCATCTGCTTCTCCACCCTCCCCTTTCCTTTCTCTCTATTTCTCTCTTCCCCTCCCACAGACAAGGCTCCATTGGAGCAAAGTGGCCCAGGCCCTGAGGATGGTTCCATGGCCTCTGCCTCAGGTGCTAGAATGGTTCCAGTTGAAACAGAGCAATACTCCAGATGTGCAGAGCATCGCCCCCTAGTGGGAATGCTGGGTGGATCCCAGTCAGGTGCATATGAGAGTCTGTCTCTCTGTCTCCCTGCTTCTCACTTCAGAAAAATACCAAAGAAATAAAAATAAATAAGTAAAGCTAATATTTCTTTATTGATTTTGTTTGGATGATCAATTTAGAGCCATTAATGGTGCATTGAGATCTCTAAGTATAAATATGTTTTTGTCTGTTTCTATTTTTAGATCAGTTAATAGATGTCTTATATATTTTGGTGCTCCCTGACTTGGTGCATATACTTTAAGAAGTGTTATGTCTTCTTGATTCAATGTCCCTTTTATCATCATAAAATGATCAAATTTGTCTCTGGTTACTTTTATTGTCTTGAAGTCAGTATTGTCAGATATAAGTATGGCTTTTCTTTGGGTATTATTTGCTTGGTGAATCATTTTCCAACCTTTCATTTTGAGCCTACTTTTGTCCTTGCAGCTTAGATGTGTCTCTTGAAGGCAGCATTTGGTTGGGTTTTGCTTTTTGTTCCAATCTGCTATTCTGTGTCTCTTTATTGGTGAGTTCAATTTGTTCATTTAGAGTAATTATTTACACTTGAGTTTCTCCTATAGCCATTTTATGCATTGTTTTCCAATAGGTCTGTGTCTAGTTTGGTTCTTCTCTCTTGTTTTTCTTGTCAGTTGTTTATTTTGGAGTTTTTTTAATTTTTTTGTGGCAGAGACAGAGAGAGTCAAAGAGAGGGACAGATAGGGACAGACAGACAGAAAGGGAGAGAGATGAGAAACATAAATTCTTCATTGCAGTTCCTTTGTTGTTTATTGATTGATTTCTCATATGTGCCTTGACCGGGGGGCTACAGCAGACTGAGTGACCCCTTGCTTGAGCCAGTGACCTTGGGCTCAAGCTGGTGAGCCTTGCTCAAACCAGATAAGCCCACGCTCAAGCTGGTGACCTCGGGGTCTTGAACCTGGGTCCTCTGTGTCTTAGTCCAATGCTTTATCCACTGCACCACCACCTAGTAAGGATCTGTCAGTTGTTTTTGTTTAGTGGTATTCTGTACTTCTTGCCTCTGTTTTTTTCTTTTTTTAAGCTATGTTTCAGTAGTGGCATTTTCATGGGTGGTTACCTTTAGGTTATTAAAAGAAAAATTGTCATATTTACAAGAGTCTTTTATCATATGAGTGCTTCTGCACTGCACCCTACTTTGCTACTGCTGATCATTATCCTCTCCCCTTTTATGTTATTGTTGTCAAAAATTATCCTTGTTTTTATTGTGATCTTGTTGGAGCTATTACTTATAATTTTCTTTTGTTTTGTTCTTTGTATCTGGTCTGATAATCCCCTTTAGCATTTCTTGTACTGGGGATTTTCTGCTGATAAATTCCATCAGCTTCTATATGTCTATAAAAGTTTTTATTTCTCTTTTGAAGAATAACTTTGATAGATATAGTATTCTTGGCTGGTAATTTCTCTCTTTCAGTGCTTTGAATATTTGGATCTACTCTCTTCTGGCTTGTAGGATTTCTTCTGAGAAATCTGATGATAACCTAATGGGCATTCACTTATATGTTATATTCTTCTTTCCCTAGCTGCCTTGAGAATTCTTTCTTTGTCATTGATTTGTAATAATTTCATTATGATGTGCCTTGGGGTAGGTCTGTTTGGGTTGAGGTAACTCGGTGTTCTATTTGCTTCTTGTTTTCGAGGCTCTAACCCTTTCCACAGGCCTGGGAAGTTCTCATCAATTATTTGTTTAAACCATTTTTCCATTCCTTTTTCCCTCTCTTCTTTTTCTGATATAACTATTCTTCTTATATTGCTCTTTCTAATTGAGTCAGATTTTATAGAGCGCTCTCTCTCTCTCTCTCTAATTCATGAGTCTCTCTCTTCTCTCTATAGTATCTCTAGTTGCCTATCTTCAATGTCACTGATTCTCTCCTCTAGCTGGCCTGTTTTATTAGCTAAACTTACCTCATTTTTAAGTTCATGTATTGAGTTCTTCATCTGTTTGGTTCTTTTTTAAACTTTCAATCTCCTTGGTGAAGCACTCTTTTTGTTCATTAATTTGCTTTTGAGCTCAATAAACTGCCTCTCAGTGTTTTCTTGCAACTCATTTGAGTTTTTTTAGAACTTCAATTTTGAATTCTCTGTCATTTAAATCCAAAATTTTTATGCAATTGAGATTTTTTCCTGGAGATTTTTCATTATCTATCTGAACTATGTCTCTGTCTTTTGTTTTCATGATGTATGATTTCTTCTTCCTTGATGGCATTTGAGAATGGTGTTAAAAACCCTAACAAGCAGCAATTTTTTTCCAGTGACTGTCACTATACTACAAATCTTGGCTTGGTGAAATTATTGGGCTGACCTCCGCTGTTGTAGTGATGTAGGCCAAGCCATTGTTGCACTGGTGTGTGATGTGGGGGCTTTACAATTGCGATTTTACTGCTTTGCTGCTGGCTTTTACAGCTTTAGCAGTGGCTTTTTCACATTTCCCATCATTCTTCTCCACATCTTAGCAGACCAGGGGGATCAGATGTAGAGCACTTCCCCCTCTCAGAGGAGAGAGTAGCCCCTGAGAGTCAGCTGTAGGGGTCCTGCCACCTCCTTTCTTCCTACTGCTTGGGGAGGAAGGTGGGATGTGGGAGGCTGGGGTTGCACACTTTTGTTCTCCCTGACACTGCACAGAATGTGGGCAGCTGGTAAAAGCAGGGGCTGGCTGTGGCAAGTGCACAGCACTGCCTAGGCTTATCTTTGTGAATTAAGAAGCCACCAATGAAGTGCACACCTCACCATGAGAGCCAGGCACTTTGGACTCAGGGCTCTCATGGAGGATTGCAGCCACGCAGCTTGATTACAAGCCAATGATGATGTGGGCAGTCCTTGGTAACCCTGTGTCTGATTATGCCCGCCTTGGGTCAGCTCCTTCCCCCAACCCCACCCTTGTCTATCCACCTCTCCTGGCTCAGAGTAAAACTTTCTCCCTGTGTCCAGCAGGGAGAGAAAAAAATTCAGCCCTCTGCTTTCTCTCCTCTCCAGAGCCTACCACAGATGTGTTTTATCTTCCACCCCCTTTTCACCTCATCCCACCCTCATTCCATTCCATATGCAGATCTTTCAGGCAGGGCTGTGAACCCTGCTAGGGTTCCTTTGCTGCATTATAGTTACTGAATTTGTTGAAATTTTAAGGGGAGAGATCAGAAGTATCTCTCACACTGTGATTTCTCTGACATCACTTCAAGTGTATAATTCTTGAAACCACACTCTTAAGTAAATTTAATTTTCAAATGTATAAGTTTCCATTGTACGTAAATTTTAATTTTGTTGAAATCTTATTTTGCACATGTTCACTTTCCTGTCTTGACTGAGCATTAAAATATCAAAATAAAATTAAAAATAGAGGTTCCCAACCATAAAAATGTAATTAACCTAAAAATTACAGATACATCCACATTTAGCTAAAGAAAAAAATCTATTTACTCTAGCAGCAAAGTTATTTGTAATTCACTGAAATCACTTACCTAATAATAAAAACAGAAGTCATGTTATTTTATTTTTAGAGAGAAAGAGAAACATTGATTTGTTTTTCCACTCATCTATGCATTTATTGGTTGATTATTGTATGTGCCTTGACTGGGGATTGAACTCACAACCTTGGATGTTGGGACAATGTTGTAATCAACTGAGCTATAAAACCAGAGCTAAAATAGAAGTCACTTTAAGTCAGTAGTTAAAATTATAGATCAATAACACTAATTATTTGGAGAGATTTTGTTATTTCATCTCATTCAATATTCTAAGGTAATTTCAATCATTAAACTCAAACCAAAATATTTTTTAATTTTAAAAAAGCATCTGCATATATCTGAATCTTCCAAAAGTTTTTAATTAATGATACATTGAAGCAAGAAAGTGATCAATATGGGTTTTTTAGCAATGACAAGGAAATGTTTGTGTAGAACTTATCACTAGATTATTTTTAGAATGTCTAACTTGGTACTCAACCTTATTCATTCAACAAATATGTCTGAGCACCTGTTTCTTTGAAATATTTTAAGAATACATGTATAAAGAAAACTAAGCCAAGTCCTTTGCCCTAAGGGAATTTATACATGGTTAGGTTGATAAAACAGGTTAACACACACTTTAATGCTAAACATTGTGCAGTAAGTTTCATAAGAGCAGAAAACAACACACTATGAATCAGAGGAGAGAGAAATTGATTATAATTGGCAAACATCACAAAGCATTATGGAATATTAGCATTTGAGTTACCCCTTTAAGGATGAGTAGGTTTTAACAGGGGGAGGCAATGGAGTAATTATTACTATAAAGGGAGCAGCAAAGTCAAATGCAGGGAATCGTGAAGTTACTAATGTACATCGAGCTCTCCCTAAGGGAGGCACATTCTCCATCACCTTCATATTTCAAGGTAAGGGCCAAGGTAGAGTCAACTCCTCTGATGATAATTTCCTTCTCCTCTTTCATCCTTTATCCAGTGCAACCCTGTCATTAACTTCTACTTACTTCTGTTCACCATCTGAATCTGGTTTTCCTTACATTCCATACTATAATTTATACAATATACTGTTAGTAATTTCCCATTTTATCCTGCTGCAATTAACCATTGAGAGTTTCTGTGTAGGACTTAAAGTTTAATTATTCTGAAATGGCTATTTTGCCAGACTGTATTTTCCAATGGCCACAAAAATTACCTGATCTGAGACCCCAACCACCACCTGAGTGCACCACAAGACTGAGCTCAAGTGAGACCTGCCTAACTTAGCCCAGTTTATCTTAGAACTGTAAGAGGGACTAGTGAGCCGACCATTGCTGTTTAAAGCTACTATGCCTTAGAGTGATTTTTTTCATAAAATTAGATAATTAGGAAATATTCTAGCATCTGTAACAAAATCCTAAGACATGTAGCACTATCCTTGGGTTCAAGTTGTGAGCAGGAAAAGGGACAACACTGAGAGACTGTTAGTAAAAACCTAAAGAACCCCCATAAAAGTGTTAGTAGAAGCCTAGAGGATCTAGGAGGCTATCAGGGAGGGCTCAAGAAAACTCAGGGAAATGCTACTGGAAGCAGGAGAAAAGGGTACACTTGTTATGTAGAAAGTGCAAAGTTCTGTACCACTGTCACCTGTGGCAACATGAAAAATGGGAAATGTACCTAACAAACTCAAAGATCTGGCTTTTTTTCTGGCAATACTGAAATTACCACATGGCTTCTCACTGCCTATGATAAAATGCACAAAGGAAGAGATAAGACTGCCCTGACCAGTTGGTTCAGCGGTAGAGCATGAGCCCGGCATGTAGATGTCCCAGGTTCAATTCACTGGTCAGGGCACACAGGAGAAGTGACCATCTGCTTCTCTACCCTTCCTACTTCTTTCCTTCTTTCTCTCTCTTCCCCTCCCACAGCCATGGCTCAATTAGCTCAAGTGAGTTTGCCTCAGGTGCTGAAGATGGCTCCATGGCTTCTGACTCGGGCACTAAAAAAATGGCTCTGGTTGCAATGGAGCATCGCCCCATAGTGGGCTTGCCAGGTGGATCCTGGTCGGGATACATGTGGGAGTCTCTCTATGCCTCCCCTCCTCTCACTGAAATTAAAAAGGGAGAGAGATAAGCTAAATAATAAACTGTTAAATATAGAGAATTCAAGATTTCTGGGTTTGAAAATAAAACTATTTCTTATCCCCAACCTCCTAGACAGCAAATGATTCTAAAATTTAAAGGAGCTTCTGGGTAGAGATGAAATCCAGTGCAAGAAAACAGAGTCTAAAAATAAAACTAAGGACATAATGGTAAAATTCTTGAAGGTTTTTAGAAAGAGCTAATGTGGGACCTCATAGAACCTTTTGATCAGACCAAAGCTTTTTAAGGATCTTCACAGCATGCCTTGTGGATCCTCTCAGTTAAATAATTGAGCCTTTAAGAATCATAAGGATATTGTCCTTATCATTCTTACTGAGTCCAAGATAGGAAGGGTTTAGCTTGAATAAGATAATAAAATAATACATTCTCTCTCACACACAATGTTTTTAAGAGAATTATTCTGGTGGAACCACTGACAGTTGGGATTAAAAAGGACAAATAAATAGTAAAAATAGGATTTTTGGACCCCTATTATTTCACGGGCAGGAAGCAGGCTGAAAAGGCTTCTCAATTGCAAACTCAGGTTATTTTAATAGAAAAAGGAAAGAAATACTGAAGACAGAACCAAAACCCCACAGAGTGGAGCCAAGAGCCATGATGAACACCTGCCAGGCGGGTAGACTGACTCTAACGCAGGCTCTGGAACATGGTGTAAATCAGTGACTCCTCTGTCCTTCTTGCCTCACCCTCAGATAACTATCCCACAATTGTATTTTGCAATGTGGGAGAAGGACAGTCTGTCTCTTTTAGTTCATAGATCTTCAAATGGAGAGAAAGGGAACTCAAGGAGATGTACCCAAGGAACTACATTTAAAAAATCTCACCCATTCCTAAACCTGAGTTCAATGACAATATCCTGGATTTTGAGCAAATGTCATAATATGAGACTGGGTGGGAAAGTGGAAAGGGAAGATATGAGCACATTGCACACTGGAGGGATTTCAGTTGTTATGGCCAAAAGGCAGACTATGACTGATAGTACTTTCCAATATGACCACAACTAGCCCTCCCATTCCAGACGCTCTTCTTGTGTTGTCATTTTAAGAGGTCACTTCTCCCACCGAGAGGGTACACGTTCACTCTTTCTTCAATCTGGGAAAGCCTATAATTATGGTAGTAGTAATGAGGCTTCAGAGGGTTGGTTATAAAAGACAACATAGTTTCTACCTGGGTCCCTTGTAACACACCCTCTTGAAATCAGTCACCATGTCATGAGGAAAAGACCTCACCAAGAACCACATGAAGGTGGTCTGGTCAATAGGCCCAGCTGATGTTGCAGCCAAGAGCTATCAACCTCAAGACAACTGACGAAGTGAGTCTTCAGGTGATGCAGCCCCCAACACTATCTAAGAACCACTGAAAGGAGACCTTAAGTAAGTCATTACTTTTTAATCCTTAAAATGCCAAGAAAATTAAGTTAATATTATAATCTAGTTTTTTTCCTAGGAGCATGTTTTTAAAGTAATGTCTTTCTTTTATTTAAATAACAGTTTGCTTTTAAGGTGCTATCTGTCTTCATTTATATAAAAGCATGTGAAGCCTATTTTAGTGAGTATATGTTGCTCTGCCTGTGTGTCCCATCCTCCCGCAGTTCAGGTTAGTCTGGGAGAGGTTTCCCTGATTCAGGGGGTGCTGTGCAACTGGCCCACCATGTCCAGATAGCTTATTGATAGAATGAACTGCTGCAAGGTAGTTATAAATTAAGTTGCTATAGCAAATAGGCTTCAAAATATATTTAGAGAAACAAAGATTATTTCACTCTCATGTAAGTCCTAACGTGAGCCTCTCAGGGCTGGCAAAGCAGCTCTGCTTACAAGGTTGGTTATCCTTGAAACTGCCTTTTCATGCAGTTCCTCTATCACCTCCTAGGATAATCTTCATCTGCACTCACTGGTGCCATATTCACACTGTCACTTGCAGTAAGAAAGAAAGACGAAGAGTGGATGGCAAGAAACTGCCTTATTAAAACATTCCAAAACTTCCTGGCCTAAACTTAGAGCCACCCCTCACTACAAGGAAAGCTAGACTCTAGCTGAGCAGACACATACTCAGTTTTGGTACACGGACTCTAAGATGACCCTGTGATCCCTTTCTTCTGGTATTCATACCTTATATAATCTCCTACCCTTCGGTGTAGGCACTATCTGTGACTTGCTTCTAACCAATAGAATATAGTAACAGTAAAAGGATGCTCATAATTGTTTATGTGATTGCATTGCTTAATATAGCAATGTCCATCTTACCAGGAGACTCACTCTCTCTCTTGCTGACTTTAAAGAAACAAGCTGCCATGTTGTGAACTGCTGCCTAGATAGAAACAAATGACATAAGGACCACACCATTGACTTTTCTTGTGTCCAGTGAACTTTGATGCCTTAAGTCCCAGTCTGTTTTTAGTGCTCACTTTTCTCTGCTCCAGTTTCTGCTTTTCCTGAAAAGGAGAGGGGTGGCCTTTGATGCCAAGAATACAAGGAAGACAGTAAGTGCCAAAATTCCACATCAATCTTTCTATGAATAACAGCTGCCAACACATTTCATGCTTCATTATCAAAAGACAAACCTACCACCACCAACACCAAGTGTATTAGTTTCCATGACAAATTACCACAAACTTGGATGGCTTAAAACAACAGAAATTTATTGTTTCACACATTGGGGGCTAAATGTCTGAAATTACGGTGGCAGCAGGGCCACACTCTCTCTGAAAGTTCTAGGGAGGAAGACTTCCTTGCCTCTTCCCAGGTTCTGGCGTTGCAACACTTAGATATACCTTGGCTTATAGATGAATCATTCTAATTTCTGCCTCCATGACTATGTGGTATTCTCCTATGTCTGTCTGTCTTACTTTACCTCTTCCTGAAAAAAACACAAATTTCATTAGAGCCCACCAATACGACCTTCAACTTGACCTCATTTTAACTTCATTACATCTGTAAACATCCTACATCTAAAAGTTACATTCACAGATACTGGGGATAACAACTTGAATGTCTTTTCAGAGGCACAATTGAACCCATAAAAACATCAAGTATTACTTTCTTCCATAGACAATATAATCAAGTTAACCTGAGAGAGTATATTCCCACTGTCAACATGGCTTGGATCTAATACTCAGCAAAATAATAGCCCTAGCTGACATTGCTAATAATTTTACTTTATATAGGCCTTCAACTTTTTATTTAAATATTATTTTTCAATTACAGTTTTCATTCCATATCATTTCATATTAGTTTCAGATAGATAGCCTAGTGACTAAACAATTGTACACTTTACTCAGGGGAAACTGTGCCCCCTGATTTTTCAAGTACCCACCCTTCTTAATACATTAAGTGCACTCATGCTTACTACATTACTATTGCCTATATTCCCTATGCTATAAATTACAACTCAGAGACTATTATGTAACAACCAGTCTGTTCTTCTCAATCCCTTCACCTTTTCACTCAGGCCTCCAAGGCCCCTCCCCTCTGGGAATCATCAGTCTGTTCTCTGCATCTATGAATCTTTCTACTTTGTTTTTTAGATTCCACATATAAGTGAAATCATACTGTATTTGTCTTTTTCTGATTGACTTATTTCACTTAGAATAATACCCTCTAGGTCCATTCATGCTGTCACAAATGTCATTTTTTTTACAATCAACTAATATTCGATTGTATATGTACCACTGTTTTTTAAGCCGTTAGTCTGTTATAGGTCCTGGGCTTGCTTCCATATCTTGGCTATTATAAATAAGGCTGCAATAAACATAAGTGTGCATATATTCCTTCAAATTAATGTTTTGAGTTCCTTAGAACAGTGATTTTCAACCTTTTTTTTTTTCATAGCACAAACACACAGTAATTACTAAGGTCAGTGCCCCTGACTAAATACAACCATTTTCATCTCATGGCACAAATAAATTAGTTACTAAGGAAGAAGAGCTCAGGGCCCCTTTTTCTTTAGTAATTAGTTTATGAGTGCATGAGAAACAAAGGTTGAAAATCACTGCCTTAGAATATACACCCAAAAGTGGAATTGCTGGGTTATAAGGCAGTTCCATTTTTAATTTTTTGAGGAATCTCCATACTGATTTCCACAGTGGCAGCACCAGTCTGCATTCCCACCAACCATGCATGAGAGTTCCCTTTTCTCCACACTCATCAGCACTTGGGGTTTTTTTTGTTAATTTATTGATGATAGCCATTCTGACAGGTGTGAAGTGATATCTCCTTATGGTTTTAATTTGCATTTCTCTGATGATTAGTGATGATTAGCATCTTTTCATATGTCTATTGGCCATCTGTGTGTCCTCTTTGAAGAAGTGTCTCTTCAGGTCCTTGGCTCATTTTTTAATTGGATTGTTTGTTTGGTGTTGATCTGTATGTGTTCATAATAAATTTTGGATATTAACCCCTAATCAGATATATCATTGGTGAATATGTTCTCCTATTGTGTGGGTTGTCTTCATTTTATTGACAGTTTCCTCTGCAATGCAAAAACTTTTTAGTTTGATGTACTCCCACTTGTTAATTTTTTTCTTTTGTGTCCCTTGACCCAGGAGGTACATTAGAAAAATATTGCTAAGAAAAATGTCAAGATTTTACTGCCTATGTTTTCTTTCTATATATATTTGAAATTTCAAGGTCAGTTTATTAAACTTATTAATTAAAGCTTTCAGAAGAATAATCTCTTAAAAATTATTTTTCTTAGAAAAAAAGGAAAATCAACACCCTCTCAGCATAGCCACAGATGTTATGGCAGTCAACCCTCTCCTAGGCGGGGATAGTCCATCAGCCCTTTAAGTCACTCTCTTGGACAGAAGGCTGGTAGTCTGGATCATCTTAATCATCCTCCAGCTCCAAGTCATCCAATTCCTGAAAAAAAAACTCATCGACCTCCACATTGTTTCCAGCATCCTCCAAGAACTATCCAGTTCAAGATTATGATCTGTTTCAAATAGCTGTTTCCCACTTAATTTTCTCCTGCTGTTCTTCTGTTCTTTTTTTTTTTTTCTTTTCTTTTCTTCAGTGAGAGGAGAGAAGACAGAGAGATGGACTCCTGCATGTGCCCTGACTGGGATCCACCTGACAAGCCCACTAGGGGGCGATGCTCTGTCCATCAAGGGTGTTGCTTCAATGCTCAGCAATCGAGCTCTTCTTAGTGCCCAAGGTGGAAGCCATGGAACCATCCTCAGCACCCAGGGCCAACTCACTCCAATCAAGCCATAGCTGCAGGAGGAGGAGAGAAAGAGAGAAAAACCAGAGAGGTAGGGGTGGAGAAGCAAATGGGCACTTCTCCTGTGTTCCTGACTGAGAATCAAACCCAGGATCTACATTCCAGGTCAGTGCTCTACCACTGAGCAAACCAGCCAGGGTCTTTCTTGCTGTTCTTCATTCCTTCATTCATTATTCATTTCTTTTTCATTTCTAAGGGTTCTGCATCAAACTTGGCTTTCCAACTTAAATTCTCAATTGTAACAAGAGTGCCATTGAAATAACTGCTTTTCAGCTCGTTCTTCTTCTTCTTTTTGTTTCTTCTTCTCTTCTAGTTTTTATTTGCTCCACTATTTAATTTAATTTCTCTTGCACAGCTGTCACCAAGTAAAGATTATCACCATACCAAGGTTTTCTTCTTTCTGCCAGTAATGCTAATAATTTTTAAATGCCTGAGATATTATCTTCTAGATTTTCCTGGGAGACTATTTCATAAAAGGGGAGGACTTCATATGGGTATTTCTCACTATATATAAACTTAAGGGTAGTCTGGACAGTTTCACCTCTTTCTCCAGTCTCAGGTGCCTCAGATGTCACAGAAATGGTGAAGCTGGGAGGATTTTCTGGTAATACCAGTTATTAAATTCTCAAACTCCTCCTCACTCATCCCCTTAACATCCTCACTGCTGGTGAGAGAGAAAGTGAATGGGATGAGCTATACGGGGATAGCTGAGAGAGATCTTCCCATAAAGGAGTCAAGGCATATGGAACTTCGGAGCCTCCAGGTCATTGTGCTGCTCCTCACTATAATTTCTCATTGTGACCCTTGCTGCTGTCCATGGATCGTCCAGACACCCAACTGGCACGCTGCAACCAGGACCACTGCTGCAGAGGAGAATGGGCAGCAGCAGGGTGGATGCAGGCACAGAGTCTGGGGCTGTGAGGCCCAGAACCCAAAGCTAGGCCAGGCCTGCTGAACAACAGACTTGCCCTGGCCCTCTACCCACTGGGAAGTCCCTGTTTTCTTGTAGGTGTTTTATGGTTTCAAGGCTTACATTTAAGTTTTTGATATATTTCTTCTTTTCTTTACCATTGCTTTTTTTCTTTTTCTTTTTTTAGGTATTTAATTCATTTTGAATTAATTCTTGTACATGGTGTAAGAAGAGTTATCTCCAATTTTCCCAATGCAATTTATTGAATAGACTGTCCTTACCCCATTGTATGTTCTTCTCTGTCAAAAATATTAATTGACTATAAAGTGTGGATTTATTTCTGGCCTCTCTATTCTGTTCCACTGTTCTATGTGTCTGTTTTTATTCCAGTACCATGCTATTTTGATTACTATAGCCTAGTAGTGTAGTTTAATACTAGGTCCCATGATATCTTCAACTTTGTTCTTCTTTCTCAAGATTGCTGAGGCTATTCGGGGTCTTTTGTGGTTCCATATAAGTTTTTGGATTTGTTCTAGTTATGTGAAAAAATTCCATTGGTATTTAAGAATTGCATTAATTCTATAGATTACTTTGGGTAGTATGGACATTTTAATAATGTTCATTCTTCCTATCCATGAGCACAGTATACGCTTCCATTTATTTCTAACTTCTTCAATTTCTTTCTTCAGTGTCTTATAATTTTTCAAATGCAGTTGTTTTACCTCTTTAGTTAAATTTATTCTTAAGGAGGTTTTTTTTATGTAATTGTAAACAGGATTGTATTCTTAGTTTCCCTTTTTGATAGTTCATTATTGGCAAATGATTTCTGGATATTTGTTTTGTATCCTGCTACTTTACTGAATTCATCTGTCAATTCTAATAGTTTTTTGGTGGGGCCTTAAACTTTCTGTCTAGTTCTCTGCAGCTTCTCAGTTTGCAACCCCTTGGATAGAGTTCAGTGGTGTTAGCCTGGGACCACTTACATTGTTAAGATGGCTATGTACATATCTGAAATGTCCTTTTTCTATTGTTCTTAATATTTCACTCTCAAAGAATAAATTTTATTTCAAATTTCTTAAAGGATATTACTCCATAATAACTGTCACATAGTGACAACATGAGTTTTGTGTTGCTTTCTAGACTACTATATAATGGATGGTTTAGTGGGTGAAAGTCAGTAAAGACGTAGATTTTACTAGTTATGGAAAAAATATCTAACCATTAACATAATCTGAAAATGGAATGAAAACCAGTATAGAGTAGTGGTTCTGCCCATACAGGTGTTTTTTCAGAGAATCAAGAGTGTTATATCAAAGACTACAGATTGTAGATGGCACGGAGACCAGCACATAGTAACTGCTCAAGCAATAATAGCTGAAGCAGTGATAGAGACAAGGTTTCTCTGAGATCTCAACCAAATCTCAGGTTCTGTCATTTTACCAAGGGTCTATTTAGAAGAAAGTCATTTAGTATACCTAACATTTTAGGCATGGAGTGTTTTTACTAATATTATTACTAACAGCAATTGCTGCCAGCCATTGACAACCAGTATTTCTAAGGCTTTATGCTAAGTGCCTTACTGTTGTCTCATGTAAATGCTTATATGAGGTATGCATTAGCATTCCCACTTTACAGGCGAGAAATCTCAGGTTCACCCTGTTCACTTGATATATACAAGATCATATAACCAGTAAGATACAAAATCAAGATTCAATCCAAATCTTCCTGGCTCTAAAGTTATACTTATCACCCATTATACCACTTCAAAGAACAAAACAGCTGATTACCTTTTAAAGAGAAAACGCCACATGGATAATAATTTTCAAGTAAGACAGAAACATAAATGTCCTCAAAGATGAATACTCTTCACTTGAATCAGCAGGGAGATGTTATTACTCTTCCTTGGTAAGGTCTCATGAAGCAAAGAGACTGCATAGCTAGATCAGAAGGCAATTTTACCTTTGCTGAATGAACTCCAGCCTTGAAAACAATGCCAAGAGAAAACCCCACTGAGGCTTCCAGCTACCATTATAAAGTGAGTTTGGGATGATGGACCAGAGATCACTGTTAGAAGAAATTGCAAACTTTGAAACTTTCTTAAACATATTTTTCTTGTTAAACTTCTTTTTCCAAAGTGATCAGTTGAAAAACCAAAGAGAAAAGGACCTGGATGTTTGTCTTCAGGCACAGTAAAGAAAAGGAGAATTATTCTTTTTAATAACCAGGCCAAAAAAGGAGGGGGGAGAAGAAAAAGAAAGGAGAACTTGGGCAACTGGGAGCTAGTTCAATAGCAGAAAATTTCACTGTTTCTCCTGGAACAGAGAGATGACTGACCATAAACAGGCACTCAGAGTTGCACTATAGGGGTCATTCTCAGAATGTGGATCCCAGACCAGTACATCATCTTCACTTGCAAATTTATTTAATATGCAAATAATGCAACCCCATTCCTGACCTACTGAATGAAAAATTCAGGGATGAGGCCCAGCAATCTATGTTCTAACAAGCCCCTGTGTGGTTCTGATATATGCTGAAGTTTATAAAGTATTGCACTAGAGAATAGGATTTGACTCATTATAGCATTTCACCCTAGGAGGTACTGTTCCTCTGATACGTGGTGAAAATAAAAGCAAGAAAGTAACGTGCTGGGAAAGCTAAAGAAAATAATTCATGTCACCAACAGGGAGAAAGGGGTGAGCGCACCCACCCAGCTGGGAAAGTGAAGCTTACACGTCTTCAAGATGGGCTACAGGCTGAAGGTGAAGGGGCTGGCAGCATCAGCACCCTTTCCCCCTTGTCCCCACATATCTCCCCACCCACCCCAAACATGTCACCCCTGTACTGTGCCCAGGCTGCACGAGGGAACACCATGCCCAGCTCAGCAGAGCCTGTCTCTAGATCACCTGACCAATCACAGGCATTCGCAACAACAGAAACTATCACAGAAGAAGCAAGGTAAATAATCTATTGAATGAGCATGAGTCCTCATCCTCAAAAGCATCTATCTTCTGTGTATACTGCAATACAATCCACATTTGTTTGCTGACAGTTTTTGTTGTTAACCAAAACCATGAATAATCACTATAAATGATACAAAAATAGACTTAAAAATGGTGAAACTTACCATATCAGTTAGCAATGAATTTAGTGGAAAACAACATATGCCTAAGATAAACAGATATTATTCATTCTAATCAGGCACTTTAAAGAAAAAAATAAAATAAAATAAGAAACCCTGACTCTAGGTATCAATGAATAATAGGCACTGGTGTCCTAAAACAGAAGGTTCTTTATTCAATTATACTTAGGAACTTGTTTAAAATGTGACAAATCCTACTATCTTTGTACACTGGTAAATGTTTGTACATTCTAATGAGTTATTAAAAGCACTATAGAAGTTAATTCCCCAAACCATCTGAAACCATAATGCTTTGTTTTTCAGATTTTAAAACATAAATTTTAAAATTTAATTTCTCATAATAGCCAATGTTTTTATCATTATATCATGTAGATTCTATTTTCAAACTTTTTTTCTTCAGAGATTGAGTGAGACAGAAAGAGACAGAGAGAAGGACAGATAGGGACAGACAGGAAGGGAAAGAGACGAGAAGCATCAATTCTTCACAGTGGCACCCCAACTGTTCATCAATTACTCTCTCATATGTGCCCTGACTGGGGGCTTCAACAGACCAAGTGATCCCTTGATCAAGCCAGCAACCTTGGGCTCAAGCTGGCGACCTTGGAGTTTCGAACCTGGTTCCTCCACGTCCCAGTCTGATGCTCTATCCACTGCACCACTGACCAGTCAGGCAGGAAGAAATATTTTAAAACAAACCTTTTTGTTGAAAAAAAATGCAAGGTTTTTTGGAAGTCCTGGGTTCGATTCCCAGCCAGGGCACACAGGAGAAGTACCCATCTGCTTTTTCACCCTTCCCCTTCTCCTTTCTATCTACCTCTCTCTTCCCCTCTGGCAGCCAAGGCTCCACTGGAACAAAGTCGGCCTGGGCGCTGAGGATGGCTCCATCGCCTCCATCTCAGGTGCTAGAATGGCTCCGGTTGTAATGGAGCAATGCCCCAAATGGGCAGAGCATCGCCCCCTAGTGGGCAATCTGGGTAGATCCCAGCCAGGTGCATGTGAAAGTCTGTCTCTCTGCCTCCCCACTTCTCACTTCAGAAAAATAAAAAAAATTAAAAATGCAAGGCTTCTCGCTGATAGCAGAAGGTAATTCATGAGGTGTTATGAAGAAAAGTAATCTAAGCCATAGATGAAAGCAGACTTCCAGCTACAGAACTGCTACAAATGTCACTGATGCTGGAATGATATCAGAACCTCTCAGTGACAGGCTGGAAACATGGGTCACCTAGGTCTACACAGTGAAAGGAGAGAATAAGCAGTCCTGGGATTCTATCTGCCATAGCTATGGTAGGTGGCAGCAGATGTTTCTCATTCTCAAGTGCTTAAGATTTGTCTTTATTAAAACAATGACAACCCAGACAAGATACTGATATGGGACATAGGGGAGTAGAGGGGAACCAGAGCAGAAAATTGTTTCAATTTAGTTCAAACAGTTCTCTTTCCAACCTTGCTGTATTCACATACCTAATTATATCACCATATGCTTTGAAAAGAACATTTTTTCACTCATCTAAAACAAGCATATGGTGAAATATATTTTCAGTGTTATCATTTAAATGAAGTAAAGAAGAACTGATGTAGTATATAATACTTCTAATATATAAGGGGCTTGAAGACCTTTGAAATATAACTTCGGAATAGATGGATTCATAATTTTCTTGACATAGTTTTGCCTGTTTGATTAATTGGTGGCTTGAGACTGTCATTTTATATCAAGATTTGAATGTACATAGGTTAATTTACTAGAGAATACCATTTTAATTGGATTTAAAATTGGGGTATATATCTCTGAGGATCATAACTGGTCAGAGTAGTCAAAAGTAGTAATTAATGTGCTTCAGAATATTATTAATTTATTATCCAAATGCCTATGGTACTCCTGAGTTCATGGATTCGGGAAAATTTTCATCTCAGCACAAACTCAGGTTCATACATTTGGGTGTTATAAAAGATTAGTCAAATGTAAAATTATGAGAAGTTAAAAAAATGTATCATAGGACTTCTGTTACTGATTTTTAAGTTAGTTTATTAAAAATGAACAAACAGTATCTAGAAAAAATTCAAATGTGCGTTTCTTGAATGTCCACAGCTATTTTTTTTTTATTTTTCCGAACTGAGAAGCAGGATCCACCCAGAATCCCCACCAAGGGGACGATGCTCTGCCCATCTGGGGTGTTGCTCCATTGCAACCAGAGCCATTCTAGTGCCTGAGATGGAGGCCCTGGAGCCATCCTCAGTGCCCAGGCCAACTCTGCTCCCATGGAGCCTTGGCTGTGGGAGGAGAAGAGAGAGATAGAGAGAAAAAAAGAGGGGGAAGGGTGGAGAAGCAGATAGGTGCTTCTCCTGTGTGCCCTGGACAGAAATCAAACCCAGGACTTCAGAACTTCCACAATCTGAGCCAACACTCTACTACTGAGCCAACCGGCCAGGGCTCCACATCTATTTTTTATCAAAAAGAAATGTATCTACCACTGTTATAAAATTAAGCCATTTAAACAATGATTTTTGTCAATTTGCTTTAGAAATAATTGTGTCAAAATATGCATCAGGTAGGTTGGAGGTCAGAAAACGACCATTAGCCTTGGCTGTTCCAGTCACTACTTTTGCAACCCTGGTCAAGTTAACCTGTCTTTTTGTGTTGAGTTAACCTGTCCTCTCTAAAATGATGCTACATTCTAACATTTTGAAGGTTCGCTGAAAACTGCAAGAGATTGCATCTATTTGTTAACTTTGTTGTGCTTATTGAAAGACCTATCAATCATTCATGGACACCAAATACAAGGTCTTGCACACCCTGCTGTTTACAGGCATGAGGTCTGAAGAAATTCTGTAACAATTTTGGACCTAACAATGAGGAGAAGCCAGCCTCAGACTGCCTCAGTGCACATCAGTGAAGCCAAATATGTTCCCAAAAATCTCTTGAAGTAAGGAAAGTGGTTCGTGAATGCCTTCTAGACAACATGTAAGGGATCTTGGACCCACTCCATGAGAACAAAAGCATAGTCCTTTATGCACAGTGCCCTCTGTTTTATTCTCTTGCTTTGTGTGGTGAGTTAAGACTCTCCAGTGTTATCTAGAGCCAGAGAGAAGCAAAGTTCAGAAGTACTTAATATGACCTACAAGGCCTGCATAATTTGACCACCTGTCTACCTCTAACTTCACCCACCTTAGCTAGCAGTGGGGCTCCTCCTAACTCTCTGTGCTCCAATTAGACAGGCCATCTTACCTCCTGCCTCAGGGCCTCGGCACCTGCAGGTTCCTCTGGAAGGCTCTACCTGCATGCTCTAGAAAGACCACACAGTCATGATTTAGTAACATGTTCTTATCACTGTTAAAGTATCACTTCCTCAAGGAAACTGTCCATGATGACTTCCAGTCTAGATCAGGTATGTGTATAATGAACTCTAAAGGGCTGTGATCTTTTTCTTCACTTACCTATATTTGTAATTATGCATTCATTGATGGCATTATTCCAATATCTGTTTCCCCAACTCAGTGGTAACACCCATGAGAGTGTATCCTTTGAACTTTTGCTGACCAGTTCTACTATTCAAGATCATAATTGCAAGCAGCAGAAACCAATTCTAACTGATTTAGGCAGCATAGAGAGGAGTTAAAAGCCTCTGTTTGGTACCAAGCTGGCTGGGTCTGAATCCTGACTCTGCCACTTATCACCACTGTGGCCTCAGACAGTTTCCTTAGCATCTCTATGCTCCAGCTTTCTCATACAGAAAATGGGGATAATAAGAGGGTCTACCTATTAAAACTGCAGTGAGGACTGAATGAGTTTATTTATGTAACTTACATAGTAGGAACAGATCAAAGCAAATGTGAAACATCAAAACAATTGTAGCTATAGCTTAAGCAGAAAATAAGTATTAATATTTATTTTAAATGTTATTTATAGTAATGAGATATTATTAAAAGTTTATTGAATAGTCTATGATTCTGGAAAAGAGAAAATCATAGAGAAAGGAAACAGAGTAGGGTTTGAGTGGATGGAGGTAACTGCAAAAAAGAAGCATGATGGAATTCTACTGTATCATGACTATGGTGGTGGGTACACGACTTTATATATGATCAAAAAAGTCTACTGCTTTCCTATACAGCAGCAATGAAACTTCAGAAAATAAATTCAAAAAATTCTTTTACAATTGCAAAAATATGAAATAACTAGGAATAAACTTAACAAAGGATATGAAGAATCTATAGACTGAAAACTACAAAGCATTATTGAAGTGGATTGGAACAGTTTTAAAATAGCCATATTTTAAATAGCAACAAATTTAAAATAGCCATATTTTATACCCACAGCAGTATACAAATTTAATGTAATCCCCATTAAATACCCAATGTCATTTTTTAAAGAAATAGAACAAAACAATCACCAGGTGTGTATGGAATCATAAAAGAGCCCAAATAGCCAAAGCAATTCTGAGGAAAAAGAATGAAGCCAGAGGTATCACACTACCTGACCTGAAATTATACTATAGAGCCATGATAATCAAAACAGCATAGTATTAGCAGAAAAACAGACATACAGACCAATGGAACAGAATCAAGAGCCCAGAAATAAAACCACATTTATATGGACAAATAATCTTTGACAAAGGAACCATAAACACATAATGGAGAAAAGAAAGCCTCTCAATAAATGGTGCTTGGAGTATTGGAAAGCCATATGCAAAAAAAATGAAACTTAACTACAGTTTGTCCACATGCAAAAAAAAAATTAAAAATGGATCAAAGACCTAAATGTAAGATCTGAAACAATAAATTACATAGAAGAAAACATAGGTACTAAACTTAGGACCTTGGCCATAGAGAACAGTTTATGAATTTAATCCCAAAAGCAAAGGAAGTAAAGGCAACTATAAATAAATGGGACTATATTAAACTAAAAAGTTTCTGAATAGCAAAAGAAACTGACAACAAAACAAAAAAGGCAACCCACCAAATGGGAATTGATATTCACAAACAACAGCTCCAATTAAGGGGTAAACATACAAAATATATAAAGAACTCACAAAACTCAGCAACAAACAAGCAAACAACCCAATTAAAAAATAGGGAGAGGACCTGAACAGACACTTCTCCCAAGAAGACATACAAATGGCCAAAAGATATATGAAAAGATGCTCATCTTTGCTAGCTATTAGAGAAATGCAAATCAACGATGAGATACCACGTCAAACCTGTTAGATTGGCTGTTATCAAGACAGGTAATAACAAGTGCTGGAGAGGTTGTGGAGAAAAAGGAACCCTCATTCACTGATGGTGGGAATGTAGTAAACTGGTACAGCCATTATGGAAAAACAGTAGGGTGGTACCTCAAAATATTAAGAATTGAATTACCATATTACCCACCAACCCCTATACTGGATATTTACCAAAAAAACTTTAAAACACTAGTACACAGAGACACATGCACTCCCATGTTCATTGCAGCAGTGGTCAGGACATGGAAACAACCAAAGTATCCCTTGATAGAGGACTGAATAAAGAAAATGTGGTACATATATACACTGGAATACTACTCAGCCATAAGAAATAATGACATATGCCATATTGACAACAATATGGATAGACCTTCAGAACATTATACTAAATGAAATAATAAATCAGAAAAAGCTAAGAACTATATGATTTTACACATAGGTAGGATATAAAACTGAGATTCATGGACATAGATAAAAGTTACGTGGTTACCAGGGAGAGGGGGCAGGGAGAAGGGGAGTAAAGAGGGACAAATATACAATGACAGAAAATGATTTGACTTTGAGTGATGGGCAGACAATGCAAACAACAATTCAAATGTTATAGAGATGTTCACTGAAAATTTATGTACTCTTATTGATCAATATCACCCTATTAAATTTCATTTCAAAAATTTTAAAAGAAAATTAATAGTAAAAAAAGCCATACAACTGTCTATCACAAACAGTGAATTTATTGTATGCAAATTTTAAAATGAAAGGTTACTTGACAGGTAATATAATCACTGTAATGTTGGAGTACTAGTCCTAGAGAGTGAGCAGGAGTAAAGAAGGCCAGTCAATATCAAGGACCACAGCCCAAATCAGTTCAGTAAGGACAAGGCACCACCACTGCTGGATGCTGAATTACAGGGACCACACTACGATCATCATCCACAGCATGGAACATACATAACTGCCATTGGCATTTAGTGCCCTTGCTATCCCTACTGCTCCAGGAGAATGGAACTGGTACTTCCATGGCAACCGAACACCTGCCAGCAGAGAGGATATTCTGCCCCTACTTCTTGAACTACTAGCTACCAATTCAAAATATAACATAGATGAAAGTTTGGCCAAGGCTATATTTTAGCTGCAAGGGAGGCTGGATAGATGAGTGTCTCTTTCAACTTTACAATTACAGGCAAATGCTGCCCCCCAACAACTTAGTAAGATGAAAATTATCTTGAATATAGGATGGGTTCAGATGATGAGAATTAAAAACTAATACAAAATAAACATGTCAATAGTAGTTTTCAATAAATACTTGTTGAATCAGATCTATAGCAGGGAGCTGAAATTAGTCCTTTCAGAAAACAGGTTCTTACTAACAAATACCTTTAACGGTAGCTAACTACCTAATTTAAATAAACTAGCACTTAATAAGAAGCAGTATGTTATAGTGGAAAGAAAAGTGAACCAGGAACCCATCGGTCTTGAATTCATAGACCTGCTTAAGGCTTTTACTTCCCTGTCTATCATTGAAGCCCTACACAGGGTTGCTGTGAGAGTGAAATGAGGAGAAAATTGTGAAAAAGTTTTTAAAACTCTAAAATCCTAGTAAATGTAAGTAAAAAAATAATATAGAGCTTTTAAATGATTGAAACCTCTATGTTCAGAAATGTTAAGATCTCCAAGATATGTTTGCTAGAGAAGCAATTCCTGTCCATGTGCCTCATCCTTCCACGTCAGGCCACAAGAGAAGCATATATCCCCCTAGCTCCCAGGCCATCTCTCTGTCCACTTTCCAGCTACTCTGCTGCCTCCTAGGAGAAGAACTGCTATGTCATTAGCTTCATTCTCAGATCAAACAGTGACAGAGCTATTCATTAAAGGCAAGAGTAGGTTCCATTTATTCTCTATCACTTCTTGTTCCTATGCTGTCAGTTCATAGAGTGAAGCCTGGCCTCAAGGCAGACCAGCCATGCTTATCCACAGGTTGGCTAAGTAACTGGACTTAGAAAGCCAAGAGCAAGAAGCCCTGCTTAGACTTGTAGGCCTCTTCCTCATGGACAACTGCTACTTCATGGGAAAACTTTTCTTCTAATGTGGGCACTTGCCCAGCTATTCCATTTTAGAACTTATTATTTATATCCCCCACACACACACCCAATTGAGCTGTTGTTTCTTAGGCAAGAGTCCTAAAGAGAAAGTTAGTAGTAGAATTTAGTATTAAAATCCCATTCTTTTAGTGGAAGAAAGAAAAGCCTTAAAACAATATCTGTATTATAATTCTGTTTCTGTCCAAATAAATTAATCCCAAATCCTAGGCATGTTCTTCTATGATTATGAAAATAAATTTTTAAAGGTCAGAAAAAAAATACAAACCAAAATCTTTAAGTGTGCCTACCATTCAAGAGAAAAAATGGGATAAAGGGGCTTAAAAGAGGAAATATATGAACAGAGATGTTGACTTTTTCCTCTATGTAGTTCTGTATATTGTTTTAATTTTTACATTGATAATGCATTAATATATTCTGTGTGTTTGAAAGATCAGGTTCACTAGTTTTTAATACACAGAAAAATAACTTGCTGAATGGCAGAAATCAAAGGAATGACAAATCTCACACAAAGATTTATCTAAGCAAATCCATGACCTTATCTAAAACAAATTCTTCACTCCCACAAATAAAGTCATATGTATATATGAGTCTGTCCCTATTTGTTTGTTAGTTTATTTTTTTCATTAGATTCCACATATAAGTGAAATCATATGGTACTTGTCTCTCTGACTTAATTATTTAACTTTCTGCTTAAAGTTTAAAACATCAATTGCAGTTTCATTTATTTTTCCATCCTCCTTCAATATGAGAAACTAAATTTCATTAACATTTTTCTACACTTGGGAGATTTTTACTTGAGTTTCTGCTTTTCTTTACCTGAGAAACTGCTACAAGAGTTTTCAGAAGTTTTTATAAGCTACAATCTAAACCAATTTGCCAGCATGCTACCTAATTTGTAAGTATTAGAAAGGAACATTCACATGCCAAGTAAATTACCTCCTGAGGAAGGTTAACTAACAGAACCATCAGGAAAGCCTTATCATCATGTCCAATGTCTAAGGAAGTTTGCAGGAGTTCCCATTACCAGCCTCAGAGCTAATACCTACTTATTTCACCCAACTACAAATGTACAAACCAAAATCTCTCCTTCTCTCCCCTTCCCTATCTTCCTACTTCCCTTCCCTTTCCCTTTCTCCTTATCTCTGCTGTTTCTCTCTGCTGCCTACATACTCTGCGTGCCAAGAACACATCACATCCCCCTCTTCCCCTCTCTCCCCTCATGCTTTCAGTTTCTGGTGTTTTCCTTTCAATGTTCTGGATCAATCAATCCCAGTTCAACAAATTAGCCCCCAAATACAGAAAAACACAGGAAGAGAAAATGGTTATGACTTACAGGGCACCAAAAGCCTCCATGGTGCTTTTTTCCTTTATGTGACGATTAACATTGCCCCAAACTCCCACACTAATAACCACGAAAGTGCTTTAAGGCTTGGTCTCACTCTCCAAATCAACTCTTAAAATACATACAGCTGCCATGATAAGTTAACATATGAATAGCCATTAACATGACAAGGTGTCATGTGCTAGAGATGAAAAACCGAAGCAGTAAGAAGCACCGAGCCAGACATTTAGTTCTGATGTGATCCAGTCATCACTAGAATCAGATTCAAAGACAGGAGTGAAGGGCCTGACCTGTGGTGGTACAGTGGATAAAGGTCGACCTAGAATGCTGAGGTCGCCAGTTCAAAACCCCAGGCTTGCCTGGTCAAGGTACAAATGAGAAGCAACTACTACAAGTTGATGCTTCACATTCCTACCCCCACTTTCTCTCTCCTCTCTCTAAAACCAATAAATAAAATCTTAAAAAAAGAGAGAAAGGCCACATGGAGGAGGCCAGGAGAAGCAGCCAAGATGGTGGACTGCTGAAGGAGAAGCCAGTTTGTGCAGAGTTTTTGCAGGGAGAAGGAGATGGGAACAGCGGACATCAGAGAAATGGCACCGTGAGGAGTGCTCCCGATACCTCTCCCTGAAACTTCAACAAATTCAAAAACTACAGACAGAAAAACAATCTCAGAAGCATTTGAAATACACATACATCAAACAAAGACAGTGGCTGGGGCAACATTACAGCTGGGTCCCGGACTGCTGGTTCAGGAAGGATAGATTTGGGGAGAGGCTCTGGGAAAACAAACTCTTCCATTGTCGGAGCCTGCAAATGCTAACAAACCCCACCTAACAACAGGACTGAGGCCTAGTTTATGTCATCACCATAGCGACAGAACAGCAAATCTCTGCCTAAGAGTGCCACAGGGACAGAACCTGTGGTACAGGACCACCAGCCAAAAAGAGAAAGAAGAAAGAAAAATTAAAAAGATAACTTCTCAAAACCAGAAAAAATTGACAGTCTTTATAACTATTTCCATTTTTTTCTTGTATTTTTTATTTTTTTTCCATCCACCTTGGTCATTTTATCCTCTTTCCATTTTATTCTTTTTTTTTTCATTTTGAATGTTATTACCCATAGACATTACAGTTTCCATTCTTTTTTTTTACGAGTGTTACATTTCAAAAAAACTTAACTCAATTTTTTTTCTCTCTCTCTTTTTGTTTCTTCTTTTCTCTTTCATTTTGATCTCATTTGAATCTCACCCACAAACAAATTATTTTATTCTGGATTAAAACTTTTCTTTGTGGCATTTTGTGTGCTTTTTATTTCACTTTTTATCTCTTTAGCATTCCCCCAACTCTGGCTCTCCATTCTATAGTTCTTATGCCACTTAATACAACAGAATTTTCATTTTTCACTGTATTTTTTTCTTTTTTCTCCTTTTCTTTTTTTCTTTTCTCTTACATAATTTCTCTCATTTGACAATCATTTACAAACAAATTATTTTATTCTTGATCCAAATATTTTCATTGTGGCATTTTGTGGGTTCTTGCCTCATTTTTTACCTCTCTGTTACTCTCCCCCAACCCAGGCCCTCCATTCTACATATTTTTGTTCCACTTAACACAATAGAATTTTCAGTTTTTCACTGCACTTTCTCAAAAAAACAATTTTATATCAGCTCTTATTAGTGTTATTAACAATACCACTGTCAAATGCCATTAAAGAAAAAGAAATTGAATATCATGGATACAAAAGACAGTGATGTAACTCAATAGATGAGAAAAAATCTATAGAAAATATTTCAATAGCTTAGAAACATTGGAGTTAAAAGACAGAGAATTTAAAATGGAAGTCATAAAAATACCCAGGGATATACAAGAAAGCACAGAAAGGTAATTTAGGGAGCTCAAAAAACAATTCAATGAACAGAAAGAATACTTCACCAAGGAAATTGAAACTATGAAAATGAATCAAACAGAGATGAAAAACTCAATTCATGAACTGAAAAATGAGGTAACAGGCCAGACAGAGGAGAGAATTAATGACATAAAGACAGGCAACTAGAGGTACTACAGACAGAAGAGGAGAGTGGCTCACAAATTTTAAAAAATGAGACAGCCCTATAGGAATTGTCTGACTCCATCAAAAAAAGCAACATAAGAATAATGGGTATATCAGAAGGAGAAGAGAAAGTGGAATGAAGAACATATTAAAACCAATAATAGCCTGACAATATCCACTGTGGTGGCGCAGTGGATAAAGTGATAACTTGGAATGCTGAGGTCGCCGGTTCAAAACCCTGGGCTTGCCTGGTCAAGGCACATATGGGAGTTGATGCTTCCTGCTCCTCCCCCTGTTCTCTCTCTATCTCTCCCTCTCTCTTTCTCCCCCCTCTCTCTCTAATAAAAATGAATAAATAAAATCTGAAAAAGTAAATAAAAAATGAATAGATCTGCTTTAAAAAAATAATAAAACCAATAATAGATGACAAGTTCCCAAGCCTGTGGAAAGAACTAAAGCCTCAAATTAAAGAAGCAAACAGAACACCAAGTTATCTTAACCATAACAAACCTAATCCAAAGCACAACATAATGAAATTGGCACAAATCAATGATAAAGAAAAAATTCTCAAGGCAGCCAAGGAAAAGAAGAATGCAACATATAAAGGAAGGCCCATTAAATTATCAACAAATTTCTCAGAAGAAACTCTACAAGCTAGAAGAGAGTGGACCCCAATATTTAAAGTTCTGAAAGAGAGGAACTTTCAGTCAAGAATACTATACCCATCAAAACTATCCTTCAAATATGAAGGAGAAATAAAAACATTCACAGATACAGAAAAGATAAGGGAATTTACACTAGAAAACCCCAACTTCAGGAAATACTAAAGGGGGGTTTCCAACCAGACACAAAGAACAAAACAAAACAAAACTACAAGTAAAAGCTCCATCAAGATCACAATAAAAACAAGATTAATATGTGATAAAGAAGCAAAAAAGGGGAGAGAACAAAGATTAACAGTAGCAAAAGAGGATGGAGTGCAGAAGCACTCATGAGATAATGTACTACAATTTACATGATATGTATGCTTCCCATTATTTAATAGTAACCACCCCTGAAAAAACCAACACAGAAGTACATGGCTTGGAAAAAGAAGTAACAGAGAAAAGAAGTATGGCTTACAACCAAACAAAAATGAATAATAGAAAAATAAAAAAACCAAATAAGATACAAACTATCAGAAAGCAATATATAAAATGGCAATAGGAAACCCTCAAATGTCAATAATTACACTACACATAAATGGATTGAACTCATCAATAAAAAAACACAGAGTAGCAGAATGAATTAAAAAAGAAAATCCAACTGTATGCTGCCTATAAGAAACACATTTAAGCTATAAGGATAAAAACAAATTCAAAATGAAAGGCTGGAAAACAATACTCCAAGCAAATAACATCCAAAATAAGCAGGTGTAGCAATACTCATATCTGATAATGCTGACTACAAGACAGCAAAGGTAATCAGACACAAAAACGGTCATTTCACAATGACAAAGGACATCTATGACAAACCCACAGCCAACATCATACTCAATGGGCAAAAATTAAAAGCAATCCCCTTAAAATCAGAAACAAGGCAGGGTTGCCCCCTTTCACCACTCTTATTCAACATAGTTCAGCAATCAGACAAGAAAAAGAAATAAAAGACATCCAATTGGAAAAGAAGAAGTAAAACTGTCATTATTTGCAGATGATATGATATTGTATATAGAAAACCCTAAAGTCTCAATCAAAAAACTACTGGATCTGATAAATGAATTCAGCAATGTGGCAGGATATAAAATTAATACTCAGAAATCTGAGGCATTTTTATACACTAAGTATGATCTGTCAGAGAGAGAAATTAAGGCATCAATCCCCTTCACCATTGCAACCAAAAAAATAAAGTACCTAGGAATAAATTTAACCAGGGAGATTAAAGACTTGTACTTGGAAAATTATAAAGCATTGATAAAAGAAATCCGGGAAAATACAAACAAGTGGAAGGATATACTGTGCTCTTGGTTAGGAAGAATAAACATCATTAAAATGTCTATATTACCCAAAGCAATTTATAAATTCAATGCAATACCGATTAAAATACCAATGACTTACTTCAAAGATATAGATCACATATTCCAAAAATTTATATGGAACCAAAAGAGAACACAAATAGCCTCAGCAATATTGAAATGGAAGAATAAAGTGGGAGGGTATCACACTTTCAGATATCAAGCTATACTACTAGGCCATTGTTCTCAAAACAGCCTGGTATTGGCATAAGAATAGGCGTATAGATCAATGGAACAGAACTAAGAACCCAGAAATAAACCCACACTTCTTTGGACAACTGATATTTGACAAAGGAGGTAAGAGCATACAATGGAGTAAAGACAACCTCTTCAACAAATGGTGTTGGGAAAATTGGACAGCTACCTGCAAAAAAATGAAACTAGACCACCATCTTTCACCATTCACAAAAATAAACTCAAAATGAATAAAAGACTTAAATGTAAGCCGTAAAACCATAAGCATCTTAGAAGGAAACATAGGCAGTATAAGCTCTCTGACATCTCTCACAGCAATATATTTGCCGATTTATCTGCAGGGGCAACTGAAATAAAAGACAGGATAAACAAATGGGACCATATCAAACTAAAAAGCTTCTGCACAGCTAAAGACAATAAGAACAGAATAGGAAGACAAACTACACAATGGGAGAATATATTTGACAATACGTCTGATAAGGGGTTAATAGCCAAAATTTATAAAGAACTTGTAAAACTCAATACCAGGAAGACAAACAATCCAATCAAAAAATGGGTGAAAGAAATGAATAGACACTTCTCCAAAGAAGACATACAGATGGTCAATAGGCATATTGAAAAATGCTCAACATCACTAATCATTAAAGAAATGCAAATTAAAACCACAATGAGATATCACCTCACACCAGTCAGAATGGCACAGAATAAGTGCTGGCGAGGATGTGGAGAAAAGGGAATTCCCACCTGCACTGCTGGTGGGAATGCAGATTGGTGCAATCACTTGGAAAAAAGTATGGAGATTCCTCAAAAAATTAAAAATCAAACTGCCTTTTGACCCAGCTATCCCACTTTTAGGAAAATACATGAAGAACACCATGGCACTGTTTAAAAAGAAGAAATGCACCCCCATGCTTATGGCAGCATTGTTCACAATAGCGAAGATCTGGAAACAGCCCAAATGTCTGTCAGAGGACGAGTGCATTAAAAAGCTTTGGTACATATATACTATGTTATACTACTCAGCCATAAGAAATGATGACATCGGATCATTTACAACAACATGGATGGACCTTGATAACATTATACTGAGCGAAATAAGTAAATCAGAAAAATTATGAACTATATGTTTTTATACATAGGTGGGACATAAAAATGAGACTCAGAGACATGGACAAAAGTATGGGGGTTACGGAGTATGGGGAAGGAGAGGGAATGTTTGGGGGAGGGGCACAAAGAAAACCAGTTAGAAGGTGATGGAAGACAATTGGACTTTGGGTGATGGGAATGCAACATAATCAAATGTCAAAATAACCTAGAGATGTTTTCTCTGAACATGTATACCCTGATTTATCAATGTCACCTCATTGAAATTAATTAAAAAAATATATATATATATTTTTACAGAGACAGAGTCAGAGAGTGGAATAATAGGGACAGACAGACAGGAATGAAGAGAGATGAGAAGCATCAATCATCATTTTTTTGTTGCGACACCTTAGTTGTTCATTGATTGCTTTCTTATATGTGCATTGACCATGGGGCTACAGCAGACCAAGTAACCCCAAGCTCAAGCCAGTGACCTTGGGTCCAAGCTGGTGAGCTTTGCTCAAACCAGATGAGTCCGCGCTTGAGCTCACAACATTAGTGTCTTGAACCTGGGTCCTTTGCACCCAGTTAAACACTCTATCCACTGTGTCACCGCCTGGTCAGGCAAAAAAAGATGTATTTTATTGAATATCTTTTCTGCATCTATTGATAAGATCATATGGTTTTTGTTCTTTGTTTTGTTGATATGGTATATTACGTTAACCATTTTATGTATGTTGAACTGTCCTTATGATTCTGGGATGAATCCCACTTGATCATGATGAATTATTTTTTTAATGTGCTGTTGTATTTGATTTGCTGGTATTTTGTTTAGTATTTTAGCATCTGTATTCATTAGAGATATTGGTCTGTAGTTTTCTTTTATTGTGTTGTCCTTGCCAGGTTTTGGTATGAGGGTTTTGTTGACCTCATAAAATGTGTTTTGAAGTATTGCTTCTTCTTCAGTATTTTGGAAAACTTTGAATAGAATTATTACCAAGTCTTCTTTGAATGTTGGGTAGAATTCACTAGTATAGCCATCTGGTCCTGTATTTTATTTTGGGGGAGGTTTTTAATAGTTGTTTCTATTTCCTCCCTGCTTATGGGTCTGTTTAGGCTTTCTGCTTCTTCATGTTGTCACAGAGCTCTCTTAGAGTTTCCTCAGACTTTTTGAGTCTCTTTTCTTTTTTCTGCTCTGCTTCTGTGCCTTTATTTATCTTGTCCTCTAACTCACTGATTTGATTCTCAGCTTCATCCATCCTGCTTTTAATTCCTTACATTGTGTTCTTCATTTCTGATATTGTATTTGTCATTTCTGACTGATTTTTTTTTATTATTTCAATGTCTTTTTTTATATTTGCTATCTCTTTTTTTAGGTGTTCATAATGACCATCTATTGTTGTTCTAATATCTTTGAGCATCCTAACAATCGTTATTTTAAACTCTGCATCTGGTAATTTGGTTATATCTGACTCATTCAAGTCCTTTTCTGGGGATTTCTCTTGATTTATTTGTGTTGCATTTCTCTGCCTTCTTATTTTGTCTGTGTAAAAGAAAGTTTTGGTCACTGGAGTCCACTGGGTGTGGCCTCTGTTCCCTAGGTATGGTCTGTCTGCAAGCCTGCCACACCCTCTTCTGTTGCTGCCTAGGGCTTTTGGGTATAGGCATTGCCAATGCCTGCCCACTGCAGCTGTTGTTGTGGTTTCCGCCTCTCCTTCACGGGAGTGGCTATGATCCTGTGCTTGGGTGTACAAGCCTTGGTGGCCTTGGCCTTCACCTCGCCCTTGCAGGTGGCGTCATGCTTTGCCCTGAGTGCAGGGGTGAGCACCTTTGCTCAGCTGCGGGTCTCTGCCTGATTCCAGGCTTTCACCCTGCCCCTGCAGGAGGAGCCCGCTCATGGGATGGCTGCAAGCCTTGGCTCCACAGGCCAGGTGGGACTGTGTGTCCATGCTCAGTAGCAGGACTTTGCCTATTCTGGGCTTTTGGCTCCACCTCCATGGAAGGAGCCAGCTCCCAAGTCATGCCACAAGCCTCAGTTCCATGGGCGAGGCAAGGCTGTGCTCCTGCACCCTTGCTCAAGGGTGGGTCTCTGCCCCTTCCCAGACTCCTGCTCTTCACCGGCAGGCTGGATTGCAGGCGTTTTGCAGCTGGGCTTGACCACTTTTGCACGTCCCCTCTTCAAAGCCGGATAAGACTGAGCTCACACCTGGGCCTCAGTGGTGGCCAGCCAGCTTCCACCCTTGCTGACAGAACTGCACTTCCACATCCCACCACTGCCTGCCCTCAGGTGATCTCTCAGCCATGTGGGTGGGGTCACTGCACCTCAAACCCTAAGACTCACTACTGTAGTTCCAAAAGCTCTCTCCTTCTAAGCGACTCTGCTTTGAGTGCTGCGGGAGAGCTTGTTTGGCTGGTGTCCTGCTTCCTTTTGCTGGTATTTCTGTTTCCAGGGGAAATATTCACTTCAGATTTGGGGAGGGATTCTTCCCAGAGATTAGGGTAGCTGTCTCTCAAGATGTTTCTCCCTGTGCCTCCTAGATTACACTCTCTTCCTGCTTCTCCTGTCCTCTCTTCTCTCCCTATCCCTCGAAGCCTCGGGTAAGTGGTTGTGAGAGAGGTTTCTGTGAGGTCCCTTAAAGAAGAATCCTGGGTCTGAGAAATCAGTCTCTTTCTCACAAACAGTATCCCGTCTTGTTTCCAACTAAATACTGTCCATATGCCTCTTCTAGGTGATGGGGCTGCAGGCTGGGGCTTTGTTCCTGGGACTCAGGACCCTCCCTCCTCTGCTAAACTCACTGCCCACCACGCAATTCTCTCCCAGATGCCGTTGGCTCTGGGGAGCTGGGCAGCCCTCTCCATATTTCCGCTTTTCCTACCAGTCTCAGTGTGGCTTCTTCAGTGTTACTTGGTTGAAGAGTCCTCTTAGTTTAGTCCAAAGTTGGTTTTTCCAGATGATGGTTCTTAAAATTAGTTTGTAATCCACTTTGGTTCTGGGAGGTGGAAGTTGGTACATCCGCCTACTCCATCGCCATCTTGTCTTCCACATATTTTTATGTTTAAAACATTTAACAAAATGGGTATAGAAGGAAAGTATCTCAACATAATAAAGGCTATCTATGATAAACCATCAGCTAACATCATATTAAATGGCGCAAAACTGAGGACTTTTCCCCTAAAATCAGGAACAAGAAAAGGTTGTCCACTCTCTCCATTCTTGTTCAACGGAGTGATAAAAGTTCTAGCCAGAGCACTCTGACAAGAGAAAGAAATAAAAGGCATCCATATTGGGAAAGAAGAAGTAAAAGTTTTAGTTTTTGCAGATAATATAATCCTGTACATCGAAAACCCCAAAGACTCCACAAAAAGACTACTAGAAACAGTAAACCAATACAGTAAGGTCAGAGGATACAAAATTAATATACAAAAGTTCATTGCCTTCCTATATGCCAACAATAACACATCAGAAAATGAGCTCAAAAAAACAATCCCCTTCATGGTTGCAACAAAAAAATAATAAAATACCTAGGAATAAACATAACAAAGAAGGTAAAGGACATATAATGAAAACTACAAAGCATTGCTGAAAGAAATAAAAAAATATATAATGAAATGGAAAAATATTCCTTGTTCTTAGATAGGAAAAATAAATATAGTCAAAATGACTATATTACCCAAAGCAATATAGAAATTTAATGCAATTCCCATTGAAATACCAATGTCATATTTTAAAGAAATGGAACAAAAAATCATCAGGTTTATATGGAACTATAAAAACCCCCAAATAGCCAGAGCAATCCTAAGGAAAAAGAAAAAAGCGAGAGAGATGTCACAGTGATGGCGCGGTAGGAAGCGATACCGAAAATCTCCCCATAAACTCAACAAGTTCTTCAACCAGAAACAGAAAAACCTATCCTTGGAGTCTTCAGATGCTTCACAACACACCCGAAGGTAGGATCGAGTGAAAGATTGGCTAAATATATGGTCAAACTCCGGAGGAAATAAGGAGTAAGAAATGCTCCGCCTTCCTCTCTAATCCAAACAGGATGGCCTTCACTGAGAACTGAGAATATAGAAACTAAGGCGGGCATAGGGAGTGAATAGTTCCAGGCTGCGGTACAAACAGCCAAACCAGGTTGTGGCACGGAGATCCAAGCCGTGGAAAAACCTGGGCAATTCAAGCTAACATGCGCGCGCCAAACCCAGAAAAAGAAAGACAAGTGGGGCAGCCATTTTCCGTATCTCCTGGTTGGCGTGGTTAGTGGGCAAGAGATTCCTACGAACACTTCAGGGGTGACCGCCGCCCGTGCTAACCCACAGAGAAGCAGAGTCAGAGGCCTCTGTGTGGGCATAAAGCAGCATCTCCTAGGAGCCCCAGCGCCCTGAGGGGACCGGGCACAGGGAGGGAGCTGGAGCCAACTCCAACGGCGGAACTTTTCTGTGTGGGAGGAGGGCTTTCGCGGAGCGAGAGGCGTCCTGCCCGATCCTCATAATCTGGTCAGTGTGCACACACGCAGAGTAGGCAGGAGATTCCTCCGAACTCCTCAGAGGTGGGCGCCCATGTTTTCCCTCAGAGGAGCAGAGTCAGAGGCCTGTGAGCGGGCCAGGAGCGGAAGCCCCAGCACCCTGGGAAAGCCGCACGGGGACAGAGCGAAAGCCAATTCCAACCCAGTAACTTTTCCGTGTGGGCAGAGGGCTTTCTCGGAGTGAGAGGCATCCCGCCTGAAACTCATAATCTGGTCAGTGCGCACACAGGAAGAGTGGACAGGAGATTCCTCCGAACTCCTCAGAGGTGGGCGCCCGTGTTTTTCCCACAGAGGAGCAGGTCTGTGAGTGGGCCAGGAGCGGAATCTCAGGCAGCCCTAGCCCCTTGGGAAAGCCGCACAAGGATAGAGCGAAAGCCAATTCCAAAGCTCGATCTTTTCCGTGTGGGTAGGGATTTCACTCGAAGTGTGACCTGTCTGGTCTGACATCCTGGTGGGTGCGCACAGAGAGTGGGCAAGAGATTCCTCCGAACGCCTCAGGAGTGGGCACTCAAGTTATCCCACAGAGGGGCAGAGCCAGAGGTCTTTGAGTGAGAGGAAGCCATGCTTGATTATGCTGGCAGGTCTGACTGACTGAGCCTTACTCAGAGCCCTGTGCTTAGTCGGAATAAAGTGGGGAGTTGCCAGCTCTTTGAGACTCTTACTATCCAGGCAGAGGCAGCAGCAACCCCATAGATGGATTATCAGGCTTCTAATTGTGGAAGGAAAGACTAGGAGAGAGGCTCCAGGAACACTCTCACAGTGAGAGATCCTCTCACTGTTGGAGCCTATAAACACTAATGAACCTCGACTGCCAACGAGACTGAAGCCCAATACATGACATTACCATAGAGAATTATCAACTGCAAACCTCTTCCAGAGCATGCCACAGGGGCAGAACCCGGGGTACAAAGTCACCGATCAGAAAGACAGAAAAGAAAAAGCAAGACGACAACCTCTCAAAATCAAGAATAATCTGCAGATTTTATAACCTATCCCATTCTATTATATTTGTTCGTCTGTGTGTGTGTCTCTTTTCTTCATTCTTGATTTTTTTTTTTCTACTCCAATTTGGTCATTTAATTCTCTCTCAGTCTTACTCTCGCCTCTCTTTGAACTACACTACCCATAAGTGTTACATCTCCCATTATCTTTTCTTTCCTCCTCCTTTCTATCTTTGAGGGTTGCAATCCAAAACCCCTAACTATCTCTTTCTCTCTCCTCCTTTTTCTTTTTTCTTCTTTAAGTTGTTCCATCTTTTCTCTCTCTCTCTCTCTCTCTCTTTTCTCCCTCTATATTAGTCTCTTCCTCTCTCCTTTACGTCTTCTCTCATTCAAACTTCAATAACAAACAAATTATCTTATCTGGGACTCAAACTTAAGTTTGTGGCATTTTGGAGGGTTTTTACTTCACTTTTTTAACACATTAGCAGTGCTCCCATCCCTGGCTCTCCATTTTATCTAGTTCTTGTTCCACTAAATACAATAGTAATTTTTTAATTTTCCACCCCTTTTTCCTGTTCCCCTCTTATTCCTCTCATCATAACTCTGAGTCAGCCAATACCTAAAAGCAAATCATTTTATTCTTGACCCAAATTTTTTCCTAATTTGCTCTTTGTGGGTCTATAATACTCCCCCCTTTTTTATATATAAAAATTTTTTTCTTGTATTTTTATTTCTTTTTCCTTTACCCCTATATTACTTCTCTCCAACTCAGGCCCTCCACTACAGGTATTGTTTGTTCTATTTAATACAATCTAATTCACAGTTCATCACAAGATTTTCTCAAAAAAGATGGGAGAGGAAAGGAGAGGAAAAAAGGAGGGGAAGGAATTATTCCCTTTTTTTCCTCAAATTTTTATCTTATTTCATTTTTCTTTATGTAATGATTAATTTTTTTAAAAAAATGCGCAATTTTTATTTTTATTTTTATTTTTTTATCCTTTTATTCCTTATAAAATCTCATTAATACTATCAAGAAAACCACCCTCAGATGCCATTAAAGAAGAGAAAATCGAATATCATGGATACAAAAGAAAGAGAGGTAACACAGAGAGATGAGGAAAAATCTATGGAGAAAAAATTTAAGATATTGGAAACCTTGGAGTTAAACGACAGAGAATTTAAAATAGAAATTCTAAAAATACTCAGAGATATACAAGAAAACACAGAAAGGCAATTTAGGGAGCTCAGAAAACAACTAGATGAACACAAAGAGTATATCTCCAAGGAAATTGAAACTATAAAAACAAATCAAACAGAGATGAAAAACTCAATTCATGAGCTGAAAAATGAGGTAACAAGCTTAGCTAATAGAACAGGCCAGATAGAAGAGAGGATCAGCGAAATAGAAGACAAGCAACTTGAGGCTCAACAAAGAGAAGAAGAAAGAGACTCAAAAATTTAAAAAAATGAAATAGCCCTACAGGAATTATCTGATTCCATCAAAAGGAATAACATAAGAATAATAGGTATATCAGAGGGAGAAGAGAGAGAAAATGGAATGGAGAACATACTCAAACAAATAATAGATGAGAACTTCCCAAGCCTCTGGAAAGAACTAAAACCTCAAATTCTAGAAGCAAACAGAACTCCAAGTTTTCTGAACCCCAACAAACCTACTTCAAGGCACATCATAATAAAATTGGCACAAACCAACTGCAAAGAAAAAATTCTAAAGGCAGCCAGGGAAAAGAAGAATACAACATATAAAGGAAGGCCCATTAGATTATCATCAGATTTCTCAACAGAAACTCTACAAGCTAGAAGAGAGTGGACCCCAATATTTAAAGTCTTGAAAGAGAGGAACTTTCAGCCAAGAATACTATAACCATCAAAGCTAACCTTCAAATATGAAGGAGAAATAAAAACATTCACAGATACAGAAAAGATGAGAGAATTTATCACCAGAAAACCCCCACTCCAGGAAATACTAAAGGGGGTTCTCCAATCAGATACAAAGAATAAAAAAAAAACAACAAAGCCACAAGTAAAAGCTCCAAGAAGAACATAACAAAACCAACTTTAAACTGTGACAACAATAAGAAAGGAGGGGAGAAGATGAAGATTAACAGTAGCAAAGGGCGATGGAGGGCAAAAGTACTCACAAAATAGTTCACTACAATGAACAGGGTAGGGACCCTTTTCATTATTTAATGGTAACCACCATTGAAAAAGGCACCACAGAAGCACATGATTTAAAAAAGATAGCAACAGAGGAAAGATGTATGGAACACAACCAAATAAAAACAAAAGATAGAAAAATGAAAGAGAAGAATCAAACAAGGCACAAAACGAACAAAAAGCAATCTATAAAATGGCAATGAGGAACTCACAAGTGTCAAAAAACGGATTAAACTCACCAATAAAAAGGCACAGAGTAGCCGAATGGATCAAAAAAGAAAATCCAACTGTATGCTGCTACAGGAAACTCATCTAAGTAACAAGGATAAAAACAAATTCAAAGTGAAAGGCTGGAAAACAATACTCCAAGCAAATAACATCCACAAAAAAGCAGGCATAGCAATACTCATATCTGATGATGCTGACTACAAGACAGCCAAAGTACTCAGAGACAAAAATGGCCATTTCATAATGGCTAAGGGGACACTGAATCAAGAAGACATAACAATTCTTAATATATATGCACGAAACCAAGGAGCACCAAAATATATAAGACAGCTACTTATTGACCTTAAAACAAAAACTGACAAAAATACAATCATACTTGGAGACCTGAATACACTGCTGACGGCTCTAGATCGGTCATCCAAACAGAGAATCAACAAAGACATAGTGGCCTTAAACAAAACACTAGAGCACCTAGATATGATAGACATCTACAGGACATTTCATCCCAAAGTGACTGAGTATACATTTTTCTCCAGTGTACATGGATCATTCTCAAGAATTGACCATATGCTGGGCCACAAAAACAACATCAGCAAATTCAGAAAAATTGAAGTTGTACCAAGCATATTTTCTGATCATAAAGCCTTGAAACTAGAATTCAACAGCAAAAAAGAGGGAAAAAATCCCACAAAAATGTGGAAACTAAACAACATACTTTTAAAGAATGAATGGGTCAAAGAAGAAATAAGTGCAGAGATCAAAAGATATATACAGACAAATGAAAATGATAATACGACATATCAGAATCTATGGGATGCAGCAAAAGCAGTGATAAGAGGGAAGTTCATATCACTTCAGGCATATATGAACAAACAAGAGAGAGCCCAAGTGAACCACTGAACTTCACACCTTAAGGAACTAGAAAAAGAAGAACAAAGACAACCCAAAACCAGCCGAAGAAAGGAGATAATAAAAATCAGAGCAGAAATAAATGAAATAGAGAACAGAAAAACTATAGAAAAAATTAATAGAACAAGGAGCTGGTTCTTTGAAAAAATCAACAAAATTGACAAACCCTAGGCAAGACTTACCAAGGAAAAAAGAGAAAAAACTCATATAAACAAAATCCAAAATGAAAGAGGAGAAATCACCACAGACATCGTAGATATACAAAGAATTATTGTAGAATACTATGAAAAACTTTATGCCACTAAATTCAACAACCTAGAAGAAATGGATAAATTCTTAGAACAATACAACCTTCCTAGACTGAGTCAAGAAGAAGCAGAAAGCCTAAACAGACCTATTAGTAGAGAAGAAATAGAAAAAACCATTAAAAACCTCCCCAAAAATAAAAGTCCAGGCCCAGACGGCTATACCAGCGAATTTTATCAAACCTTCAAAGAAGACTTGGTTCCTATTCTACAGAAAGTCTTCCAAAAAATTCAAGAAGAAGCAATACTTCCAAACACATTTTATGAGGCAAACATAACCCTTATACCAAAACCAGGCAAGGATAGCACAAAAAAAGAAAACTACAGACCAATATCTCTAATGAATACAGATGCTAAAATACTAAACAAAATACTAGCAAATCGAATACAACAACATATTAAAAAAATAATACATCATGATCAAGTGGGATTCATCCCAGAATCTCAAGGATGGTTCAACATACGTAAAACGGTTAACATAATACACCATATCAACAAAACAAAGAACAAGAACCACATGATATTATCAATAAATGCAGAAAAGGCTTTTGATAAAATACAACACAATTTTATGTTTAAGACTCTCAACAAAATGGGTATAGAAGGAAAATATCTCAACATGATAAAGGCCATATATGATAAACCATCAGCTAACATCATACTAAATGGCACAAAACTGAAGGCTTTCCCCCTTAAATCAGGAACAAGACAGGGTTGTCCACTCTCTCCACTCTTATTTAATGTGGTACTAGAGGTTCTTGCCACTGCAATCAGACAAGACAAAGAAATAAAAGGCATCCATATCAGAAAAGAAGAAGTAAAGGTATCACTTTTTGCAGATGACATGATCCTATACATCGAAAACCCCAAAGAATCCACAAAAAGACTTCTAGAAAAAATAAGCCAATACAGTAAGGTCGCAGGATACAAAATTAACATACAGAAGTCAATAGCCTTTCTATATGCCAACAATGAAACATCTGAGAATGAACTCAAAAGAATAATCCCCTTCACGATTGCAACAAAAAAAATAAAATACCTAGGAATAAACATAACAAAGAATGTAAAGGACTTATACAATGAAAACTATAAACCATTGTTAAGGGAAATCAAAAAAGACATTATGAGATGGAAGAATATACCTTGTTCTTGGTTAGGTAGAATAAATATAATCAAGATGGTCATATTACCCAAAGCTATATACAAATTTAATGCAATTCCCATCAAAATTCCAATGACATTTTTTAAAGAAATGGAGCAAAAAATAATCAGATTTATATGGAACTATAAAAAGTCCCGAATAGCCAAAGCAATCCTAAAGAAAAGGAATGAAGCTGGGGGCATTACAATACCTGACTTCAAACTCTATTATAGGGCCACGACAATCAAAACAACATGGTATTGGCAGAAAAATAGACACTCAGACAAATTGAACAGAATAGAAAGCCCAGAAATAAAACCACATATATATAGTCAAATAATTTTTGATAAAGGGGCCAACGACACTCAATGGAGAAAAGAAAGCCTCTTCAACAAATGGTGCTGGGAAAACTGGAAAGCCACATGCAAAAGAATGAAGCTGGACTACAGTTTGTCCCCGTGTACTAAAATTAACTCAAAATGGATCAAAGATCTAAACATAAGACCTGAAACAATAAAGTACATAGAAGAAGACATAGGTACCAAACTCATGGACCTGGGCTTTAAAGAGCATTTTATGAATTTGACTCCACAGGCAAGAGAAGTGAAAGCAAAAATTAGTGAATGGGACTACATCAGACTAAGAACTTTTTGTTCAGCAAGAGAAATTGATAACAAGATAAACAGACAGCCAACTAATTGGGAAATGATATTTTTAAACAACAGCTCAGATAAGGGCCTAATATCCAAAATATACAAAGAACTCATAAAACTCAACGACAAACAAACAAACAATCCCATAAAAAAATGGGAAGAGAATATGAACAGACACTTCTCCCAGGAAGAAATACAAATGGCCAACAGATATATGAAAAGATGCTCATCTTCTTTAGTTATTAGAGAAATGCAAATCAAAACTGCAATGAGATACCACCTCACACCTGTTAGACTAGCTATTATTAACAAGACAGGTAATAGCAAATGTTGGAGAGGTTGTGGAGAAAAAGGAACCCTCATCCACTGTTGGTGGGAATGTAAAGTAGTACAACCATTATGGAAGAAAGTATGGTGGTTCCTCAAAAAACTGAAAATAGAACTACCTTATGACCCAGCAATCCCTCTACTGGGTATATACCCCCAAAACTCAGAAACATTGATACGTAAAGACACATGCAGCCCCATGTTCATTGCAGCATTGTTCACAGTGGCCAGGACATGGAAACAACCAAAAAGCCCGTCAATAGATGACTGGATAAAGAAGATGTGGCACATATACACTATGGAATACTACTCAGCCATAAGAAATGATGACATCGGATCATTTATAGCAAAATGATGGGATCTTGACAACATTATACGGAGTGAAATAAGTAAATCAGAGAAAACCAGGAACTGCATTTTTCCATACGTAGATGGGACATAAAAGTGAGACCAAGAGACATTGATAAGAGTGTGGTGGTTAGGGGGGAGGGGAGAGAGGGAGAGGGAAGGGGGAGGGGGATGGACACAAAGAGAACTAGATAGAGGGTGACAGGACAATCTGACTTTGGGTGATGGGTATGCAACATAATTGAACTTTAAGATAACCTGGACATATTATCTTTGAATATATGTATCTTGATTTACTGATGTCACCCCATTAAAAATAAATACAATAAAAAAAAAGAAATAAAAAAGCTGGGGGCATTACAATACGTAACTTCAAATTATATTATAGAGCCACAATAATCAAAACAGCATGGCATTGGCAGACCATGGAACACTCAGACCAATGGAACAGAATAGAAAACCCAGAAATAAAATCACATGTATATGGTCAAATAATTTCAATAAAGGGCCAACAACACAATGGAGAAAAGAAAGTCTCTTCAACAAATGGTGCTGGGAAAACTGGAAAGCCACATGCAAAAGAATGAAACTCGACTACAGTTTGCCCCCTTGTACTAAAATTAATTCAAAATAGATCAAAGACCTAAATAGAAGACCTGAAACAATAAATTACATAGAAGAAAATATAGATACTAAACTCATAGAGCTTGGTTACAAAGAGCATTTTATGAATTTGACTCTAAAGGTAAGGGAAGTGAAGGCAAAGATAAATGAACGGGACTACATCAGACTAAAAAGCTTTTGCACAGCAAAAGAAACTGATAACAAGACAAACAGACAGCCAACTAAATGGGAGATGATATTTTCAAACAATAGCACAGATAAGGGCCTAATATCCAAAATATACAAAGAACTCATAAAACTCAACAACAAACAAGCAAACAATCCAATAAAAAAATGGGAAGAGACACTTTTCCCAGGAAGAAATACAAATGGCCAACAGATATATGAAGAAGATGCTCATCTTCACTAGCTATTAAAGAAATGCAAATCAAAACCACAATGAGATACCACCTTACACCTGTTAGATTAGCTATTATTAACAAGACAGATAATAACAAGTGTTGGGTAGGTTGTGGAGAAAAAGGAACCCTCATCCACTGTTGGTGGGAATGTAAAGTAGTACAACCATTATGGAAGAAAGTATGGTGGTTCCTCAAAAAACTAGAAATAGAACTACCATATGACCCAGCAATCCCTCTACTGGGAATATATCCTCAAAACTCAAAAACTCTGGTACGTAAAGACACATGCAGCCTCATGTTCGTTGCAGCATTGTTCACAGTGGCCAAGACATTGAAACAACCAAAAAGCCCTTCAATAGATGATTGGATAAAGAAGATGTGGTACATATATACTATGGAATACTGCTCAGCCATAAGAAATGATGGCATCAGATTATTTACATGGATGGACCTTGATAACATATTATATTGAGTGAAATAAGTAAATCAGAAAAACTAAGAAATATATGATTCCATACATAGGTGGGGCATAAAAATGATGCTCAGGGACATGGACAAGAGTGTGGTGGTTACTTGGGAGGGGAGGGGAAGGGAGGGGGGGTAGAGGAGGGGCACAAACAAAACCAGATAGAAGGTGACGGAAGACTATATATGACTTTGGGTGATGGGTATACAACATAATCAAATGTCAAAATCATCTGGAGATGTTTTCTCTGAACCTATGTACCCTGATTGATTATTGTCACCCCATTAAAATTTTAAAAAAAGACAGGAGTGAAGGAATGAGATGGTCTGAGAAGTAAGTTATGATCTGGAAGGGGATGAGGAAAAGGTTGTGAATTACATCAATGAGAATGGCAGGGACAGATCCATGTTAATGTGGCATGAGAAGTTACCGTATTTTTTGCTCCATAAGATGCACCTGACAATAAGACACACCTAGAGTTTTAAGGAGGAAAATAAAAAATATATATATTCTGAACCAAATAGTGTGTTAAAATATTTAATAAAATACCGTAATTTTCACTCCATAAGACACACAGGCATTTTCCCCTCCACATTTTTTTTGGGGAAAGTGCGTCTTATGGAGTGAAAAATATGGTAAATCTTTTTTTAACTGTCACAAAGAGTATTTATTTAGAATAAGAAAAGAATAACAAAATATTCATTTTTAAAAGTTGACACATCTGACATAGTTTTTAACAGTTTTCTATAAATACATTTTTTACTTGCATATTCTTTGACACCTCTTCAAATGACAATTAGGTCATATCTTCTAAAGAGACTAGAAGAGCAATTCAGTCTTTCTTCTAGCATGCATGGCAGATTTTTGTTGTATTACGAATAGATTTCAAAAGTTTCCTTTAATTTCAAAATTCCTGCTATATAATGTCAAGTAAATTTTTAGGATTTTTTGAAATTTGACAGGGTCTCATGAAGTTTTTTTCATACATGACTAGTTTCTGGTTCTCTCCACTGCCTGCAGGCTTTCAGCACCAAGAACATTTCCCATCACAATATGCCCCCTGGTATTCCACTTCAAATCCAGCTTTGGTTCCTACATAAGGACAGATGCTTTGGTTGTGAAACTACATGTTAAACACAGAACTACCATCAGCTGCCTTTTTCGTTTTATAACATTTCTATATAACCAAATGCAAGATACTGAAGCATTTAAAGTATCAGCCAGATCTACACCCACTTTTTTTTTTTAGGTTTTATTTTATTTTTATTTTATTTTTTTAATTTTATTTTTTTAATGGGGTGACATCAATAAATCAGGATACATATATTCAAAGATAACAAGTCCAGGGTATCTTGTCGTTCAATCATGTTGCATACCCATCACCCAAAGTCAGATTGTCCTCCGTCACCCTCTATCTTGTTCTCTCTGTGCCCCTCCCCCTCCCCCTTTCCCTCTCCCATTCCCCCCTCCCCCCCGTAACCACCACACCCTTATCAATGTCTCTCAGTTTCACTTTTATGTCCCACCTACGTATGGAATAATGCAGTTCCTGGTTTTTTCTGATTTACTTATTTCGCTTCGTATCATGTTATCGAGATCCCACCATTTTGCTGTAAATGTTCCAATGTCATCATTTCTTATGGCTGAGTAGTATTCCATAGTGTATATGTGCCACATCTTCTTTATCAAGTCATCTATTGATGGGCTTTTTGGTTGTTTCCATGTCCTGGCCACTGTGAACAATGCTGCAATGAACATGGGGCTGCATGTGTCTTTACGTATCAATGTTTCTGAGTTTTTGGGGTATATACCCAGTAGAGGGATTGCTGGGTCATAAGGTAGTTCTATTTTCAGTTTTTTGAGGAACCACCATACTTTCTTCCATAATGGTTGTACTACTTTACATTCCCACCAACAGTGGATGAGGGTTCCTTTTTCTCCACAGCCTCTCCAACATTTGCTATTACCTGTCTTGCTAATAATAGCTAATCGAACAGGTGTGAGGTGGTATCTCATTGCCGTTTTGATTTGCATTTCTCTAATAGCTAAAGAAGATGAGCATCTTTTCATATATCTGTTGGCCATTTGTATTTCTTCCTGGGAGAAGTGTCTGTTCATATCCTCTTCCCATTTTTTTATGGGATTGTTTGTTTGTTTGTTGTTGAGTTTTATGAGTTCTTTGTATATTTTGGATATTAGGCCCTTATCTGAGCTGTTGTTTGAAAATATCATTTCCCATTTAGTTGGCTTTCTGTTTATTTTGTTATCAGTTTCTCTTGCTGAGCAAAAACTTCTTAGTCTGATGTAGTCCCATTCATTAATTTTTGCCTTCACTTCTCTTGCCATTGGAGTCAAATTCATAAAATGCTCTTTAAAACCCAGGTCCATGAGTTGAGTACCTATGTCTTCTTCTATGTACTTAATTGTTTCAGGTCTTATGTTTAGATCTTTGATCCATTTTGAGTTAATTTTTGTTCAGGGGGAGAGACTGTAGTCCAGTTTCATTCTTTTGCATGTGGCTTTACAGTTTTCCCAGCACCATTTATTGAAGAGGCTTTCTTTTCTCCATTGTGTGTTCTTGGCCCCTTTATCAAAAATTATTTGACTATATATATGTGGTTTTATTTCTGGACTTTCTATTCTGTTCCATTGGTCTGAGTGTCTATTTTTCTGCCAATACCATGCTGTTTTGATTGTCGTAGCCCTATAATATAGTTTGAAGTCAGGTATTGTAATGCCCCCAGCTTCATTCTTTTTATTTAGGATTGCTTTGGCTATTCGGGGTTTTTTATAGTTCCATATAAATCTGATGATTTTTTGCTCTATTTCTTTAAAAAACGTCATTGGAAGTTTGATGGGAATTGCATTAAATTTGTATATTGCTTTGGGTAATATAGCCATCTTGATTATATTTATTCTTCCTAGCCAAGAACAAGGTATATTCTTCCATCTCATTATATCTTTTTCAATTTCCCTTAAAAATGGTTTATAGTTTTCATTATATAAGTCCTTTACATTCTTTGTTATGTTTATTCCTAAGTATTTTATTTTTTTTGTTGCAATCGTGAAGGGGATTATTCTTTTGAGTTCGTTCTGAATTGTTTCATTGTTGGCATATAGAAAGGCTATTGACTTCTGTATGTTAATTTTGTATCCTGCGACCTTACTGTATTGGCTTATTGTTTCTAGAAGTCTTTTTGTGGATTCTTTGGGGTTTTCGATGTATAGGATCATGTCATCTGCAAAAAGTGATACCTTTACTTCTTCTTTTCCGATATGGATGCCTTTTATTTCTTTGTCTTGTCTGATTGCTGTGGCGAGAACCTCTAGTACCACATTAAATAAGAGTGGAGAGAGTGGACAACCCTGTCTTGTTCCTGATTTAAGGGGGAAAGCCTTCAGTTTAGTGCCATTTAATATGATGTTAGCTGATGGTTTATCATATATGGCCTTTATCATGTTGAGATATTTTCCTTCTATACCCATTTTGTTGAGAGTCTTAAACATAAAATTGTGTTGTATTTTATTGAAAGCCTTTTCTGCGTCTATTGATAAGATCATGTGGTTTTTGTTCTTTGTTTTGTTGATATGGTGTATTATGTTAACCGTTTTACGTATGTTGAACCATCCTTGAGATTCTGGGATGAATCCCACTTGATCATGATGTATTATTTTTTTAATATGTTGTTGTATTCGATTTGCCAGTATTTTGTTTAGTATTTTAGCATCTGTATTCATTAGAGATATTGGTCTGTAGTTTTCTTTCTTTGTGCCATCCTTGCCTGGTTTTGGTATGAGGGTTATGTTGGCCTCATAAAATGTGTTTGGAAGTATTGCTTCTTCTTCAATTTTTTGGAAGACTTTGAGTAGAATAGGAACCAAGTCTTCTTTGAATGTTTGATAAAATTCACTGGTATAGCCGTCAGGGCCTGGACTTTTATTTGGGGGGAGGTTTTTAATGGTTTTTTCTATTTCTTCTCTACTGATAGGTCTGTTTAGGCTTTCTGCTTCTTCTTGACTCAGTCTAGGAAGGTTGTATTGTTCTAGAAATTTATCCATTTCTTCTAGGTTGTTGAATTTTGTGGCATAAAGTTTTTCATAGTATTCTACAATAAGTCTTTGTATACCTACGGTGTCTGTGGTGATTTCCCCTCTTTCATTTTGGATTTTGTTTATATGAGTTCTTTCTCTTTTTTCCTTGGTAAGTCTTGCCAAGGGTTTGTCAATTTTGTTGATCTTTTCAAAGAACCAGCTCCTTGTTCTATTAATTTTTTCTATAGTTTTTCTGTTCTCTAATTCATTTATTTTTGCTCTGATTTTTATTATCTCCTTTCTTCGGCTAGTTTTGAGTTGTCTTTGTTCTTATTTTTCTAGTTCCTTAAGGTGTGAAGTTAAGTGGTTCACTTGGGCTCTCTCTTGTTTGTTCATATATGCCTGAAGTGACATGAACTTCCTTCTTCTCACTTCTTTTGCTGCATCCCATAGATTCTGATATGTCGTATTGTCATTTTCATTAGTCTGTATATATCTTTTAATCTCTGCACTTATTTCTTCTTTGACCCATTCATTTTTTAAAAGTATGTTGTTTAGTTTCCACATTTTTGTGGGATTTTTTTCCTCTTTTTTGCAGTTGAATTCTAGTTTCAAGGCTTTATGATCAGAAAATATGCTTGGTACAACTTCAATTTTTCTGAATTTGCTGATGTTGTTTTTGTGGCCCAGCATATGATCAATTCTTGAGAATGATCCATGTACACTGGAGAAAAATGTATACTCAGTCACTTTGGGATGAAATGTCCTGTAGATGTCTATCATATCCAGGTGCTCTAGTGTTTTGTATAAGGCCACTATGTCTTTGTTGATTCTCTGTTTGGATGACCGATCTAGAGCCGTCAGCGGTGTATTGAGGTCTCCAAGTATGATTGTATTTTTGTCAGTTTTTGTTTTAAGATCAATAAGTAGCTGTCTTATATATTTTGGTGCTCCTTGGTTTGGTGCATATATATTAAGAATTGTTATGTCTTCTTGATTCAGTGTCCCCTTAGCCATTATGAAATGGCCATTTTTATCTCTGAGTACTTTTCCTGTCTTGTAGTCAGCATTATCCGATATGAGTATTGCTACACCTGCTTTTTTTTGGATGTTATTTGCTTGGAGTATTGTTTTCCAGCCTTTCACTTTGAATTTGTTTTTATCCTTGTTACTTAGATGAGTTTCCTGTAGGCAGCATACAGTTGGATTTTCTTTTTTAATCCATTCTGCTGCTCTGTGCCTTTTTATTGGTGAGTTTAATCCATTTACATTTAGTGTAATTATTGATACTTGTGAGTTCCCTATTGCCATTTTATATCTTGCTTTCTGTTAGTTTTGTGTCTTGTTTGATCCTTCTCTTTCATTTTTCTATCTTTTGTTTTTATTTGTTTGTATTCCATACATCTTTCCTCTGTTGGTATCTTTTTTATCTCATGTGCTTCTGTGGTGGTTTTTTCAATGGTGGTTACCTTTGAGTAATGAAAAGGGTCCCTACCCTGTTCATTGTAGCGAACTATTTTGTGAGTACTTTTGCACTCCATCGTCCTTTGCTACTGTTAATCTCCATCTTCTCCCCCTCTTTCTTTCTGTTGTTGTCACAGTTTAAATTTGGTTTTATTGTGTTCTTCTTGGAGCTTTTACTTGTGGCTTTGTTTTTTTTTGTTCTTTGTATCTGATTGGAGAACCCCCTTTAGTAATTCCTGGAGTGGGGGTTTTCTGATGATAAATTCCCTCATCTTTTCTGTATCTGTGAATGTTTTTATTTCTCCTTCATATTTGAAGGTTAACTTTGATGGGTATAGTATTCGTGGCTGAAAGTTCCTCTCTTTCAGGACTTTAAATATTGGGGTCCACTCTCTTCTAGCTTGTAGAGTTTCTGCTGAGAAATCTGATGATAATCTAATGAGCCTTCCTTTATATGTTGTATTCTTCTTTTCCCTGGCTGCCTTGAGAATTTTTTCTTTGCTGTTGGTTTGTGTCAATTTCATTATGACATGCCTTGGAGTAGTTTTGTAGGGGTTAAGAAAACTCGGTGTTCTGTTTGCTTCTTGAATTTGGGGCTTTAGTTCTTTCCACAGGCTTGGGAAGTTCTCATCTATTATTTGTTTGAGTATGTTCTCCATTCCATTTTCTCTCTCTTCTCCCTCTGATATACCTATTATTCTTATGTTATTCTTTTTGATGGAGTCAGATAATTCTTGTAGGGCTATCTCATTTTTTTTTAATTTTTGAGTCTCTTTCTTCTTCTCTCTGTTGTGCCTCAAGTTGCTTGTCTTCTATTTCACTAATCCTCTCTTCTATCTGACCTGTTCTATTAGCTAAGCTTGTTACTTCATTTTTCAGCTCGTGAATTGAGTTTTTCATTTCTGTTTGATTTGTTTTTATAGTTTCAATTTCTTTGGACATATATTCTTTGTGTTCTTTGAGTTGTTTTCTGAGCTCCCTAAATTGCCTTTCTGTGTTTTCTTGTATATCTCAGAGGATTTTTAGGATTTCTATCTTGAATTCTCTGTCATTTAGCTCCAAGGTTTCCAATATATTAAATTTTTTCTCCATAGATTTTTCATCATCTAGCTGTGTTACCTCTCTTTCTTTTGTATCCATGATATTCGATTTTCTCTTCCTTAATGGCATCTGAGGGTGGTTTTGTTGATAGTATTAATGAGATTTAATAAAGAATAAAAAGTTAAAAAAAATAAAAAATCAAAAAGAGTTGTTTTTTTAAAAAAATTAATAATGAAATAAAAATAAAATAAAATAATAATTTTTTTAAAAAAGGAAATTATTCCCCCCCCTCCTTTTTTCCTCTCCTCTCCCCTTTTTCTTGAGAAAATCTTGTGGTGAACTGTGAATTATAACAAACATTGCCTGTGATGGAGGGCCTGAATTGGGGAAAAGTAATAAAGGGGCAAAAAAAAGGGGGGGTATGGACCCACAAAAAGCAAATAAGGAAAAAATTTGGATCAAGTATAAAATGATTTACTTTTAGGTGTTGGTTGTCTAAGAGTTATGATGAGAGAAATAAGAGGAAAACAGAAAAATGGGGGGACAAATTAAAAAAATACTATTGTATTTAGTGGAACAAGAACTAGATAAAATGGAGAGCCAGGGATGGGAGCACTGCTAGTGAGTTAAAAAGGTGAAGTAAAAAACCCGCAAAATGCCACAAACATAAGTTTGAGTCCCAGATAAGATAATTTGTTTGTTATTGAGGTTTGAATGAGAGGAGATGTAAAGGAGAAAGGAAGAAACTAATATAGAGGGAGAAAAGAAAGAGAGAGAGAGAAAAAAAGAAGGAACCACTAAAAGAAGAAAAAAGAAAGGAGAGAGAGAGAGTTAAGGGTTTTGGAGTGCAACCCTCATAGAGAGAAAGGAAGAGGAGAAAAAAGATAATGGGAGATGTAACACTTATGGGTAGTGTAGTTCAAGGAGAGGAGAGAGTAAGACCAGCAGAGAGTTAATCGGCCAAATTGGAGGAGGAAAAAAAGTATCAAGAATGAAGATAAGAGAAACAAACAAACAAATATAATAAAATGGGATAGGTTATAAAGTCAGCAGATTATTCTTGATTTTGAGAGGTTATCTTCTTGCTTTTTCTTTTCTCTCCCTCTTCCTGGTCGGTGACTCTGTACCCCAGGTTCTGCCCCTTTGGCACGCTCAGGTAGAGGTTTGCAGTTGATAAGTCTCTATGGCAATGTCATGTATTGTGCTTTAGTCTCGTTGGGAGTCGAGGCTCATTAGCATTTATAGGCTCCGACAGTGAGAGAGTCCGTGTTCCTGGAGCCTTTCTCCTAGTCTTTCCTTCCTCAATTAGTAGCCTGATAATCCAGCTATGGGGTTGCTGCTGCCTCTGCCTAGATAGTAAGAGGTTCAAAGAGCTGGCAACTCCCCACTCTATTCCCACTCAGCACAGGGCTCTGGGTAAGGCTCAGTCAGTCAGAGCTGCTAGCATAATCAGGCGGGCTTTCCGCCCACTCAAAGACCTCTGGCTCTGCCACTCTGTCCGATAACACAGGCGGGTGCCCACTTCCGGGGTGCTTGGAGGAAACTCTCATTCACTATCTGCGCGCGCAGACCAGGATATCCGGCCAGCAGTCTCACGCTCTGAGTGAAACCCCCAACCGCATGGAAAAGTTGCAGCGTTGGAATTCGCTCTCGCTCCGTCCCCGTGCGTGGCTTTTGCAAGGCACTGGGGCGGCCCGAGATTCCGCTTTTGCCCACACAAAGGCCCCTGACTCTGCCCCTCTGTGCGATAACACGGGCGCGCACTGCCGAGGCACTCGGAGGAATCGCTCACTTCCTATCTGCGCGCGCACACCAGGATATGAGGCCGGCCGCGGTTCCCTCTGAGTGAAACCCTCACCAGCACGGAAAATTTCCACCGTTGGAATTAGTTCTTGCTCCCTCCCGTGTGCGGCTTTCCCAGGGCGCTGGGGCTGCCCAGAGATTCTGCTTTCGGTCCACAGAAAGGCCTCTGACCCTGCCTCTCTGTGGGGTAACACGGACACCCACTTCCGGGGCTTAGGAAGAAATCTCTCGCCCACTAACTGCGCACCAACCAGGAGAACGGGTAAAATGGCTGACCCGCTTGTCTTTCTTTGTTTGGGTTTGGCGCGAGTGTTAGCTTGTATTGCCCGGCTTGCCACAGGATCAGTTTTTCCTCGGCTAGGATCTCCGTGCCACAGCCTGGTTCGGCCCTTTGTGCCGCAGCCTGGATGTATTCACCCCCTTTGCCCGCCTCCGTTTCTATATTCACAGTTACCAGAGAAAGCAGCCCTGTTTAGGTTAGTGAGGAAGGCGGAGCATTTCTTACTCCCTATTTCCTTCGGCGTTTGGTTATATATTTAGCCAATTTTTCACTCGACCATACCTTCGGGTGTATTGCGAAGCATCTGGAGGCTCCAAGTATAGGTTTTTCTGTTTCTGGTTGAAGATCTTGTTGAGTTTTGGGGGAGATTTATCGGTATCGCTTCCTACTCCGCCATTACTCTGATGTCCTACACCCACTTTTAATTGTATGTTTAATGAAGTAAATTACATGAGTTTGCCAATAATTTCCTCCTCACCAGAGCCATTGCTTCTTGTCATTTGGGCTTTCTTCCAGGCCTTTATAGCTAGCAGTGCTGACCAATTATCATGTTATTCAGGAAAATAAAAAAAACATTAGATCATATTTATTTTCAAAAAGTAAATTTATATCCAGCTGCCAAACAAGAAAGGCATTTCTTCTAATGCAAACCAAGATCAGTTTTAGAAAGACACCGTTCACAAAGAGGACATGTAATGAACCAGAATATCCTGCATTCAAAGCTCCACACAGCAACACAGGGAAGTGGGACGCATTAACTCGCAAGCAGTAGGGGAACCACAGACTGTTCACATTATTTCACTTTATTCTTATAAAATGTAATTTTCTACCGTAAACTAAAGAGTTTACTAAAGAACTAGTAATGGTTCCCACAGTCTCTAACAGAAAAGCCTGATTCAAAAATCATGACATAAAAACAATATTTCCATAGAGTTCACTGAAAGCATTTAGTTACCCTATTCTTAGTATGGCTATAAAATTTATGATTTGCATCACAATAATTTTATAAAATTAACAAGCTATATGGGCTTCTTATTCTGAATTTAATAATTTACTAAAACATGAAGACCTAAAAGTACCTCTTTATCACTCATTTGGTTCTTTAGGAAATTCCTATAGAAAAAAAGTTTAGATGTTCAAGACAAAATGCATATGCTTTAAAACTCCCTTTGATTACAAATAATAGTAAAATGTTACTTAAAGGCTGTTATTCTTAATGTTGGATGCATATTAGAAACATCTGGGAAGCTTTTAAAACTCTTAACATACAGACTACAATCCAGACAAATTATTTAGAACTTCTGCATAGGAGACCCAGGCAGCAGTATATTTAAGGATCTCAATGATTGATATGTGTTAAAAGTTGAGAACAATTGCTTTACAGTGTATTCACAAACAGCTGTCAAGAACAGACAGGAATATATTCAAGAATATTTGCTATGATTTAATTCAGAGGGAAAAGCGATACAAAGTACCAAAGTCATTCCCAGACTCCAAATGGCAAGAGCTCCTCAAAGTAAGAAGATTCAAGGTAAAGATTATTTCGAGGATGTGGCTGTACAAACTTTCTGTTAATACTTCAGAAAAATTGACCCTCTCCACCGGACAAACAGGCTTTTATGACTAATACTGGTTTTGATGTCAGCCAAGTCAGAGATACCCTGTATTGAAGAGATTTGTTGGTGTGGCTTTTATCTAATGGAGCAAATCCCACAAAATTTATAGAAAGCCCACAGAATTTTTAAGAAAATTGTACTAACAAAAGTAGCATTGGCTCAGACTAAAGGAATAAGAGCCCATAGTGCTTCCAATATTCTGTAGGATAGAAAGCAAGTTTAGTCTGCCCGGCAGCCACATGAACATGGAAAAGAAAGGATGACACAGAGGGCAGAACCGAAGATCCTGCAAAGTGGACCCAAACACAGACTAAACCAGGGCCTGGCAACCTGTGGACAGCTAGATTTCAGAATTGCTATTGGTCAGTACTGCTATACACTTTCCTATCACTGCCATGAGAAAATAGCACAAATTTGGTGGAATAAAACAACACAAGTTTATGATCTTACAGTTTCCTAAATCAGAAATCTTGTACAAGCTTCACCAAAATAAAACTGTTTGGCCAGGGCTTTCTGGAGGCTCTAAGAGAGAATCAGTTCCCTTATTCTGGGTTAGCAGAATTCAGTACATTGTGATTATAAGAATGAGCTCCCTGTTTTCTTGCTGAACATGAGTGGGGGCCGTCTTCAGGTACTAGAGGTGACCACATTCCTTGGCCCATAACCTCTTTCTCCATCTTCAAAGCCAGCAGCAGCCTCTCTCTGACTCACTGTTCTGCCTTCCTCTCCCACTTTTAAGAACTGAGGTTAACTAGATTGGGCCCACCTGGCAATCCAGAATAATCTATCTCAAGTATTTACCCTTAATCACATCTGCAAAGTCCTTTTTGCCATGTATATTAACACACTCGCCAGTTCTGAGAATTAGGACATGGACATCTTTTCTACTTACCATAAATCACTAAGTGCTGTAAGCCTTCCGTTGTCCTTTTTAATGGGAATATTTACTGTTGTGGTCTTATCTCTGTCCTACCAGGGTATGGGTAAAAGTGAGGGTATGAAGGACTGACAATGAAAAAGAGAGACAGACAACCAATCTCTTTAATGTCTTTAAGGTCCTCAGGACAAATGGATTTAAATTCAAGGAGCAGTGCCCAAGCACCAGAGATGAGGAGCCTCAGCCACATCTGAACCTGATTTAGATAAAAAAAAAAAAAAAAACACCTCCTGGATTTTGGCCCTGACTGGTTAGCTCAGTGGTTGAGCATCGGCCTGGCATGTGTAAGTCTCAGGTTCGCTTCCCGGTCAGGGCACACAGGTGCGCCCATCTGCTTCTCCTTCCTCCCCCTCCCCCTTCTCTCTCTCTCTCTCTCTCTCTCTTTCTTTCCCTTCTGCAGCCATGGCTCAAAATGGTTCGAACAAGTTAGCCCTGGATGCTGAGGACTCCATAGCTTTGCCTCAGATGCTAAAATAGCTTGGTTGGACCTGGCCAGTTGGCTCAGTGGTAGAGCGTCAGCCTGGCGTGCAAAGGGTCCCGGGTTTGATTCCCGGCCAGGGCACACAGGAGAAGCACCCATCTGCTTCTCCGCCCCTCCCCCTCTCCTTCCTCTCTGTCTCTCTCTTCCCCTCCCGCAGCTGAGGCTCCTTTGGAGCAAGGATGGCCCGGGCGCTGGGGATGGCTCCTTGGCCTCTGCCCCAGGCGCTAGAGTGGCTCTGGTCGCGGCAGAGCGACGCCCCGGAGGGGCAGAACATCGCCCCCTGGTGGGCAGAGTGTCGCCCCCTGGTGGGCGTGCCAGGTGGATCCCGGTCAGGCGCATGCGGGAGTCTGTCTCTCCCTGTTTCCAGCTTTGGAAAAATACAAAAAATAAATAAATAAATAAATAAATAAATAGGCCCTGGCCGGTTGGCTCAGCGGTAGAGCGTCAGCCTGGCGTGTGGGGGACCCAGGTTCGATTCCCGGCCAGGGCACATAGGAGAAGCGCCCATTTGCTTCTCCACCCCCCCCTCCTTCCTCCCTGTCTCTCTCTTCCCCTCCCGCAGCCAAGGCTCCATTGGAGCAAAGATGGCCCGAGCGCTGGGGATGGCTCCTTGGCCTCTGCCCCGGGCGCTAGAGTGGCTCTGGTTGCGGCAGAGCGACGCCCTGGAGGGGCAGAGCATCGCCCCCTGGTGGGCAGAGCGTCGCCCCTGGTGGGCGTGCCGGTGGATCCCGGTCAGGCGCATGCGGGAGTCTGTCTGACTGTCTCTCCCCATTTCCAGCTTCAGAAAAATACAAAAAATTAATAATAATAATAATAATAATAATAAAATAGCTCAGTTGCTGAGCAGTGGAGCAGCAGCCCCAGAAGGACAGAGTATAGCTGGGTAGGGGGCTTGTTGGGTGGATCCCAGTTGGGACGCATGTGGGAGTCTGTTTCTGCCTCCTCAAATCTCTCACTTAAAAAATTTTAAAAAAAGAACTCCTGGATTTTGAGCTGATGCTGTAGTAGTATGACATTTAGTAGGACCTTGAAAGGGGGGGGGGTGTATTTCGCAAGTGGGAGGGATGTAAAGAATCTGCAACTGGAAGGCACACTGTGGTAGACTGAATACCACTGCAAATTCTTTGTACTCCTTCCACTGAGAGGTAGAGCCTACATCCCGCCCCTCTTGAATCTTGTGACTACTTTGACCATCAGAGTATAACAGAAGTGATGAATGTGACTTCCAAGGCCAATTATTTGCCTGTCAATAGCAGAATGCCCCAAATACATGTACTGACTCAGTGGATAAATAAAGAACCTACCCTCTGTAGAAGTCAAGGCAAAAGATTATTTTTTTATTAAATGTATTGCGGTAACTTGGTTAATAACCTTATATGAATTTCAGGTGTACAACTTTAAATTAATACAACATCAAGTTTAAATATTAATAATTGCATATAGTCACATAACTATTTATTAGAGGTTTACTATGTGCTAGGAAGTATACCAAGTGCTTTTATACATGTATTATAATTGCATTTTTATTATGATCATATAAAATAAATATTATACTCTACATTTTATAGATAACAGAGAGATTAAATAATTTGAATATAATTATACTGTTAGTAAGTGGCTTACTGAATAGCTAAACCTGGGTGCCTCTGATGCCCATAGTCTTCTTACTTTCTTCGTTCTATCTCTTATTTTTAACTTCCTTTTAAGTTAGTCATATAAATGGTTAAAAAAAATCACAAACAGTACAGAAGAGTGTAATGGTGACAAGTACACTTCCTTCTCGCCTCTAATTTCCGTTTCCCTCTCACCTCTTTGAAGAAAAGCACTGCAACTAGGTTCCTGTGCGCGGTTCTGAAGACATCCTTGGCATATACAAATATATCACTGTCCTTTTTACACAAATAGTAGTATTTTAAACATAATAATGCAACTTCTACCATAAAATCATTTGTCTCCAAAATCTTTAAACCATATACTGCATTCTTATACACACACTCACACACAGGAAAAAACGGGAAATCTTAAAGTAATATAAGGTAGTCTGTTTGATAAAGAATACAACATTCAAGTGGTCAAAACAAACCAAATATTTTATTCCTCAAGTTTCTTTCGATTAAATTTTAAAATAGCAGTTCTATCCCTGTCATAGTTTAGAAGTATCAAGTATTATGTTCGTTATGTATATTAAAAAACATGTGGTTATTTAAGTAGTAATATTATATAGATCTATTCAGAGTATAGACACCTATAGAATCATGAAAAAAGGATAAATGGCAGAGGTTTAGGTCTGACACTATTTACTGATTTTTACTAACCACTAGGGGAAAAAATACCAAAAAAAATATGCAAAGAAAATATATGAACATTTTCCACAAAGTTATGAAGTATTTCTTCTTAAACACTCTGTACCTATAGCTAATTTATCATATAGAAAAAAATATCTTGGCTATCTCTTATACTGAGGTTGCTTCTATTCATTACTGATGCAAAATAAAATTTGAAGCAGTTTTCTGAAGAGGTAGCAGACAGATTTTATTACTACCAAAGAAAATATAAATTTTACAAAAGATAAAAGAAAGATTTTACAATATGAAAGATTAATTCAGTACTTCAAGAATCACTCTCCTGGAATAGACATTATGTCCAAAAATCTGAGAATATCATCAAACTGCATTTTTCAGGATAAATCTCACCAATAAATGTCATATAGAATAAAACTATCAATTTATAAAATCTGTCTTTTCTTTAGTAGTAAAAAAAAATAGCCCAAATGTTAGGTTATAAATTTTTTATCACACCTGGGTAGATTAAACATCAAAATGACATCCTAAATAACATATATACATGAATAATTCACATTTGCCTTCATTTGGGTTTCCCCCAGAAGCATACTTTGGGACAAAGGTTTTAGTACAAGTAGTTGATTTGGGAGAGGATCTCAGGACAACCTGTGGTTGGTGGAGTGGGAAGTCAGTGAAGGGGGTTTTATCAAAGCAGTTAATACTGTGGGCAACCAGACTTGATACCCAAGGAAGACTCTGACAGTTGGTGTAGGATACACCCAAACATGGAACAAGGGAGCTGGGGTGTTCTCCACTGTCACTGGTAAAGGGTTGTTCCCCAAAGATATTGATTCATGAATCTTTCTGACAGGCAAGGGTGCTCAGACCACAGAAAGACCTCAGATACTGGCTACACCTTTCCACTACAGGGGTGGGACATGAGAGAATATGGACAGTCTCTGCTGTAATACTATAATTTTAGACTGGGGTAGGCCCACATTATCTGTCCAAGTCCAGAAGGTAAACAGTTTAGGCTTTGTGGGCCATTACAATCTCTGTAGCTGCTGCTCAACTGTGCAGTTGTAGCACAAAAGCAGCAATACACAATCCATAAGCAAATGAGCATGGCTGTGACTTAATAAAACTTTATTTATGGTCACTGAAATTTGAATTTTAAGTAATTTTCATGTATTGTGAAATGTCATTCTTCTTTTGATTTTTTTCAACCACTTAAAAGTGAAATTATTCTTAGTTTTTCAGCCATAGAAAAACAGATGTTAGGCTGCATTTGGCCCACTGGCCATAGTTTGCCAACCCTGTTTCAGGCTATGAATATATTCACCAAACATTTATAAAATCTCATGGGATATAACATTCAATTTGCAAGAATATCCTATGATAATATTTAATAACCAATCTAACAGAAAACTCCCTAGTGCTTTGAAATAGTTATTTCCATTTTATTTTACTGATCTATGCTGGATTTAATAATGAGTTATTAAATCAAGTGAGCATGTATATGAAATGCAAGTGATACAAATTATCTCAGATGTTTAAAAGTTGACAGAGTTCATCTCAATGACATGTTCTTTTAAGTCAGAGTAATCTTATATCTGATGATTGCCCCCCAAAATGCATGAATTACTATATCAAGGACACTTTTTTATCAGTTTTAAACATATTATGCTAACCTGCATACTTAAATTAACTATAAGTCAGAATGAATTCAAAATTAATTAAAGACTTAAATATTAGACTCTACACCATAAAAATTCTAGAAGAAAACATAGGCAGCAAAATCTCAGACATTTCTTTTTTTAATTTATTTATTCATTTTTAGAGAGGAGAGAGAGACAGAGAGGGACAGAGAGGAGAGAGAGACAGAGAGAGAGAAGGGGGGAGGAGCTGGAAGCATCAACTCCCATATGTGCCTTGACCAGGCAAGCCCAGGGTTTCGAACCGGTGACCTCAGCATTTCCAGGTTGATGCTTTATCCACTGCACCACCACAGGTCAAGCGACATTTCTTACAGCAATATTTTTTCTGATATAGCACCTAGGGCAAAGGAAACAAAATAAAAAATAAACAAATGGAACTATATCAAACTAAAACATTTTTGCACAGCAAAGGAAACCATCAACAAAATGAAAAGACAACCCACTGAATGAGAGAACATATTCACCAATACATCTGATAAAGAATTAATATCCAAAATTTACAAGGAATGTACAAAACTCAACACTAAAAAAAAAACAACAATCCGATTGAGAAATGAACAAAGGACCTGAATAGACACTTCTCCAAAGAAGACATACAGATGGTCAATAAACATATAAAACAATGCTCAGAATCATTAATCATCAGAGAAATGCAAATTAAAACCACAAGGAGATATCACCTCACACCTGTCAGAATGGCTATCACTACTAAAGCAACAAATAAGTGTTGAAAAGGATGTAGAGAAGAGAGAACCCTTGTGCACAATTGATGGGAATGCAGACTTATGTAATCACTGTGGAAAGCAATATGGAGTTAGCTCAAAAAATTAAAAAGGGGACTGCCTTATGACTCAGTGATTCCACTTCTGGGCATATATCCAAAGAAATTCAAAACACTAATTCGAAAGAATATATGCATCCCTGTGTTCATTGCAGTGTCATTTACAACAGCCAAGATTTAGAAGTAGCCCAAGTGCCTATCAGAAGATGAGTGGATAAAAAAGCTGTAGCACATTTCCACAATAGAATACTACACAGCTGTAAAAAAAAAATCTTACCTTTTGCTACAGCATGGATGGACCTAGAGTTGATCATGCTAAGTGAAATAAGTCGATCAGAGAAATACAAGTACCCCATGATTTCACTTATATGTGGAATCCAATTAACAAAATAAACCAACAAACAAAATAGAAATAGACTCATGGATACAGAGAACAGATTGACAGCTGTCAGAGGGGATGGGGGTTAGAGGGCTGGGAGAAAAAAGTGAAGGGATTAGGCAAAGGAAAAACAGTTATAGACAAACAACATTGTGGGAATTGCAGGAGGGAAAACGGGGGAGGTAGAGGAGGGTAGAGTGGAGATAGATAGATGGTGAAGGAGGAAGACTTAAGTTGGGGTGGTGAACACACAATGCAATATACAGATGATGTATTGTACAATCATGCACTTGAAACCTGTATAATTTTATTTACCAACGCCATACCAATAAATTAAGATTTTTAAAAAGTAATAAACAAATTAACTGTAAGTCTAAATAATGCAATCTGAGTAAGTATGGAATGTCATTTTACGGAAGGGACTTAAGTAAACTAGTTGGAAGATGGGGCTCATCCTGATTTATGTTTGCATAATAAAAAAATTATTTTTCTTTAGATTATAAATTTATTTGGGACTGCCTTATAGGATAGAGCAGCTATATTCAACCTTTTACATTTTATGGCACATATAAACCAATAACTAAAATTGTGCAGAACACCAAAATTATATTTCTTGCCAATATGACACAAAATTAGATACAATTCTGATTGATTTAAAAAATAGTAATAATATAGTAATTACCTACACTTTTTGCTCCAAAGTGACTTTTTAAATTTATTTTTTTTCAGATTTTTTTATTGATTCATTTTAGAGGAAGAGCAAGAGAGAGAGAGAGAGAAAGGGAGGTAGAGGTGGAGAAGCAGATGGTCGTTTTTCCTGGATGTCTTGACCAGAAATCAAACTCAGGACATCCATACACCAGGCTGATGCTCTGTCCAATGAGCCACCAATAAGAGACTTTTTTTTTTTTTCTGAAGCTGGAAACGGGGAGGCAATAAGACAGACTCCCACATGTGCCCGACTGGGATCCACCCGGCACGCCCACCAGGGGGCGATGCTCTGCCCATCTGGGGCGTTGCTCTGTCGCGACCAGAGCCACTCTAGTGCCTGGGGCAGAGGCCAAGGAGCCATCCCCAGGGCCGGGGCCATCTTTTGCTCCAATGGAGCCTCGGCTGCAGAAGGGAAAGAGAGAGACAGAGAGGAAGGAGAGGGCGAGGGGTGGAGAAGCAGATGGGCGCCTCTCCTGTGTGCCCTGGCCGGGAATCAAACCCGGGACTTTCGCACGTCAGGCCGACGCTCTACCACTGAGCCAACCGGCCAGGGCTGGACCTTTTTTAATTGACAGTCTAAGGGAAAAGAGGTCCGTGCCCCTGAACATAGGTATTGAATGCTTTCAAAATTCTGCTGCACAGTGATTGAAAATTGCTGGGATAGAGAGAAGAAATGTAGATTATAGAAGGGTATAAATCTCCTCCTCAGTGTACCACCTTTTGCCAACACTACAGCAGGCAAAAGAATCAGAGAACCTAAGTGCAAACCTTCCGAGTATAAACCCTGGGTTACCCATCTGACCTCTCTGATCATCATTGATTCTGAAAATAGTCACTGAACCCCAATTATAACTATACAAAAACACCTTGCTAGATGATGGATAGTCAGTCCTTGTCATCTAAATATCCAAAATTTAGTGGACAAATCACAATAATTCACCATGATAAGTGCTCGATTAAATGTGTGTACAATGTGGTGTGGGATCCCAGAAAAGAGAATAACTAACAAGCTTCACACATAATATTTAATTCTTAAAGCATAAGATGGCATGGCATGCTATGGAAAGGTGCTTAGAATTTATCCAGCAGACAATAAAGAGAGAAAAGTTCTCTGACACAGAGTGACCATGAGCACAGGAACAAGGATGAGCTAAGGAATCAGACGGAGGGACATATCTGGGCTGACGTGGCTGGACTTCACTGATGAGATCGGAATGAGCGGAGCAGCAGGCAGTGAGGACTCAGACTGCTACCCTGGTGGATTGCGCAGATTGTGTGAACGTTGATCTTGATAAACTATACCAGAGAAAAAGAAGTTCGGGGAGAAAATAACAGTTTGGCTTTGAACAAAGTGTGTTTAAGTTTCCTGCACTGTACCCAGAATACTCATAGTAATAGCTTAAGACTAAAAGAAATGTCTGGGATAAGGGATTAGATTTATGAGTCTCTAATCCTTGGAGAGTTGTGTGGGAAAATAAAAGAGTACACACAAAAATATTCCTGTTTACAAAGGGATATATAGTTACGCCCCTCCAAGCAAGCATTCCAAATGCACAGATAATCTTCAACTGGTTCTGCTGAAATTATTTATTTGTTGATTCAGCTAATATTTATCAAATGTCAAGGTATCAAGCCCAGTGCTAGGTCATAGGTTTGCAGCAAAAAAACCCCCACAAAAAACAGATAGGCAAATTGGATGACTAATAAAACATAGTGTATGGAGACAAACATTTAACAAATAAACAAAGAAAATAATTCTAGAGTGTTCTAAGTACTAGAAAGAATATGAGTAAAGGCTATAATAAAGAGAATAATAAGGGACCTACTTAGAAATTTTTTATTTTTTCAAATGATTGTGTATCAGGATGAAATTTCTCTAAGGAGGTTTCATTTAAGATGACACCTGAGAGAAAAGACAGAGGAAGCATTCCAGGAAGATGACAGTAAGTGCAAAATCTTTTGCAAGAAAGAGCTTGATCTGTTCGGAAACTGCCAGAAAGCCTGCATGACTAGCAGATAGGAAGCAAGACCGAAATAACGACAGAAAGGAAAGCAGGAGACAAATCTTATAAAGTCTTATAAAACATGAGGCAAGGATCTGAGCGTTAAAGGGGGGGGGGGGGTAAGGGTGACTCCCAGTTTCTTGGTTTCATTAATTATAGGGACAGTTATATAATTTGCAGAGAAAATAGAGAGCCAGAAAAAGACAATTTTGGAGCTAAAATCAAGAATTTGGTTTGTGCATATTAGGTTGGAGTGTGTACAGACCAAGTGGGAATGTCAATTAGACACTTGTGTATATGAGTCTTGAGTTTAGAAAACAGGGTTTGATTGAAGGAATACTTTGGGGATCATTTACTTTCGATGTGATATTGTAAGATACGAGAAGAAATAAGATCTAAGAAGAATGACACATCATCACTGAAGAAACAGTAACTAAATGAATGAACAAGCCATTAAAAATGTCTTATAAATCAGGTATATATTTAAATCTTGACTGTGTCACTTGTAAGCTGTGTGATCTTGGATAAATTATTTAATCACGCTGAGCACAATTTTCTCCTCTGTAAAAATGAAAACAGTAATAAGTGACTCACTTAGATAGTTTTAGGGCTAATAAAATCACAGATATAGTGTGCTTAATAGTGCATGAACTATAGCAAATTCCAATAGAAGTTAGCTTTCCACCAACCCTCCTCCACAACACCCCAGGTGCCACAGGTGAAATTTCTTACTACACTGTTACCAAAGCCTTTTGATCTTTTTAAATGCCAAGCAGTGTATTACCTCTTCTCCCTTCCTGCCTACTTTCCTTGTCTACCTCTACCTATCTATCTTGTCTGTCTGTCTGTCTGTCTGTCTATCTCTCCCTTCCACTTTCCCTTTCTCTCTCCCTCTCTGTGAAAACCTGCTGAATGCCTACTACACACTTAATGCTTCCTTTGGTTACTAAGGACTGGGCAATGTACAAAAGTATAGTAGGAAAGAACACAAATAACCCTGTGCCTTTCATCACCCTAAAAATAGAATTAAATCAAATACTCACCTCCTCCTCTAATTAGCAATGATAAAATTAGTCACTACAAAAGAAAAAAATGAACAAAATCTGTCAGTTCACGTTTTCTGGCATAGCTTAATAAGTAAGTGATTGTAAAGCAGAAGATGGCACTTGCCAGCTCACCTGCACCTGCTCAGCTGGCTCAGGGCCAGCTCGAAGCTGAAGAAAAAGCAAGATCCCAGAGATTGTGACAGACCTCACTGGTCTCTTCCTGAAAAGACCCTCCCCCACACAGGTACCAGAAATGCTGGATACCTTGGATATTAAAGGATTTTGGAGAGGAAGAGGCTTTTCCAGAGATCTATGTGGCCCAGTATCCACTGGCTATGGAAAAAAAAAAAAGGGGTAAAGTGCACTGGCTATCCAGGCAGATGCTGAAGAATTAAATAGGACACAAGTGTTCAACAAGGTCATGTATAGCATGCACTGACCTGGTTCCTAAGGAAGTCATTGAACATAGATCACCCAGACCTACAAAGACCTGATGAGTTAGCTACTAGAGATAACAGAAAAGACATGGTGGCCTTAGAAAAATCTGTATCATAGAAGGTTCCTGTGGCCATGCCAGTTTGAACCACTGATAAACTGGTTTCTATTCAGTATACCCAATACATACCATTTCAACAAGGAGTGGCTTTCAACTCTGGAGCAAAGTAGAGGGTTATCTGGATGGCATAAATACAGAAAGATTCAATGGAGCCTCCAAGGGTCAAGATTAACAAGAAAATGCCCCTAGGGACCACCTTTTCCTCCTGCACCTGTCATGCATTCTTCGATAGCCGAAAGATTACTGTGAAGGAACAAGAGTGGAAGATTCCTTGTATTTCAAACTAGAAAAATGCAAAGAGCTATACAATTCCATTAGACAAACATCTGATTAAGGGTCAAGATTAACAAGAAAATCCCCCTAGGGACCACCTTTTCCTCCTGCACCTGTCATGCATTCTTCGATAGCCGAAAGATTACTGTGAAGGAACAAGAGTGGAAGATTCCTTGTATTTCAAACTAGAAAAATGCAAAGGGCTATACAATTCCATTAGACAAACATCTGGCTGCTGATGGAAGGGGACTGCAGACAGTATACATCAACAAAAACTTAGCCAAACTGGCTGAAACCCTTTACATTGCTGATCAGAAGCTGTAGAAATGCATGCTCAAGTAGAGAGAACGATGGCTCAAAAAGAAAAGGAGAAAAATGAAGAGAAGCTTAGTAAAATGGCCCAAAAAGCCAGTGGGAGAAGAGCTGAGATCAAAAGCCATGTGGAAAAAGAGGATAGGGAGAAATGTGAGACGGGGAAAATTGAGCACAACAGGTAGAAAGAGACAGCATGATCAGAATCTCTCCAGGGCAGCTCCTGATAAAAGGTCGAAACTGCAGAGAAATGAAAATTAAGATAGTGAGGTCATTGTGCTTGCTGTGCCCAATCCTCAGACTTCCAATAAAGTTCAGCACGACCAAAGGCTATTCCACCAAACCAAGGGTATGGAAAGTGGTTTTGCAGGTGGAGTAAATGAAATTTACAATGTTCATGATCAAGCCTAGAGAGATGGTAAAGTATAGCCCAGAATATCTACAGGTCCAGTGAGAATCTGGACAAGGACGTGCCTGGTGATGACCTAACAGCCAGAATAAAGACCAAGAGATCTGTTCCCGATAAGTTTACTGGTTCAAACCGTAGGCAAAGAGGTCGAGAAGGCAGTTTGGGGAAGATGCCTTTGGTTTGGACACGTTATTGGAAGAAGATAAACAGCAGAGGAGCTCTAAATGATCCGATAGAAGCCCCCCAAGGAACATGAACAGGAAGGCAAGAAGAGGAGGAAGAAGTAGATACACTGCTCTACAGAGTGAATGGACTACTACTATCCATCACCCTAACAATTCAAGGCCTGTGGAGTCACACTCTGTAAATGGGCCAGGATGCCAGGATAAAGCCCAGATCTTGGTCCCAGCATCATTTTCTATTGTGGGAAGAAGGGGGTGGTGGAAAATCCTACTTTGAACTTAGTTTTTAAAAATTGGGTTGTGTTTGTGCTTCTCCCACTTTTTGGCATTTGTAGAACATACTGCCCTGCACATGAAATTAAGACCACTTTTTTTTTTGCTTGATGATAGTACTTTGAGGTTAATATTTTGTGTAAGAATGACTGCTTATGAGTCAAGTTACCATAGCCACAGTGAGAAGAAGGATGTTCACGTATTGGAACTGTCCTGCCAAATGATGTTTGCTCCTACTATGCTCTTGTTTTCATTTGGAGTGAGGAAAATAAGCACTAGCTTGGTGTACCAATTTGTTTCAAATAAAAATATTTACACGATAATAAATAAATAAGCAATTGCAGTCATTTTATTAAAGTAAACTTGGCTTTCTCCAAAAACATTAGCATTTATTCCCTTAACCTGTTAGACTTATTTTCTTGAATAGTAAAACTGAGAGATAACATATACTAATATGAAAGGTGGTTACTGGCCCTGGCCGGTTGGCTCAGCGGTAGAGCGTCGGCCTGGCATGCGGAAGTCCCGGGTTCGATTCCCGGCCAGGGCACACAGGAGAAGCGCCCATCTGCTTCTCCACCCCTCCTCTTCTCCTTCCTTTCTGTCTCTCTCTTCCCCTCCTGCAGCTGAGGCTCCATTGGAGCAAAAGATGGCCCGGGCCCTGGGGATGGCTCCTTGGCCTCTGCCTCAGGCGCTAGAGTGGCTCTGGTCGCGACAGAGCAACGCCCCAGATGGGCAGAGTATTGCCCCCTGGTGGGCGTGCCGGGTGGATCCCAATCGGGCACATGCGGGAGTCTGTCTGACCTCCCCATTTCCAGCTTCAGAAAAAAATTAATAAATAAATAAATAAAAAGAAAGGTGGTTACAGGGAATAAATGAGACTATCTACTGAAAGCATCTAGCACAATGCTAAGCATGACACAGACAATTAACAGGGTTATTTCCAGCTCCCTTCACTTTCCCCTTTTTCCATTTTAAAAGTAATTTTTGTTATTAAACACACACATGAACAGTAAGGCTCTCAAAAATAAATCAAGTACAAATATAAAAAAATCACTCAAAATTGAAACTGTCGTATAACTATAGGTAGCATACTAAACAAACATGTTTTTTTCTTTGTGTACAAGTTCTTTACATTAACATTTGATATACTTTTACTTTCTTAATGGTATTTATTAGAAAGTGTAAAGTAATCCATATTTCTTGAAAAAAGTCACAAAAGGGAATCGGAAAAGTTGGTATTTGACCAGCAGATGGCGCTATACTCCCAAAAATCTTTATGCCAGGCAGAGAAAACAGCATTCAATCGTTAACTGAGAGTTGGAAGTTAGTTAATTGCTTACTGACTTTTATGCTTAGATGAACACTCAACTTGAAGAGTCACAGGAAATTATTTCCTACAGGTCTATACTCCTTTATGTGATTCTACCAGACACTTGCTTTGCTGTTCATATTTTAATCTACCCAGTAGAAAAAATATTTTTCACTCCCAAACCTTTATCACATAAACTGAAGAATTTGTTCATTAAATGTTGGCACATGAGTAAAGATAAAATATTAAATAAAATTACTCCCAGCTCTCAAAATTTAGTTATATTAAAACCAAAGTAACTTGGTAGAAACTGATTCAAATCAGCTTTTTTCAGGATAATTAAGAATTGTAGTAGGAAGTGAAAATATTGTAAATGTATTAATGTGACATGGAAATTCTATTCTTGAGGACTATATATCTGCTTCTTCTCAAAGGAGTTTAACCTTCACATGTATTTTATAAAACTCTGCCACTTTTTCAGTGTTCTTTTGTATATTTTAAAATCTGTTCTATCTGTAGCTGGATTAGTGATACTATGAAATTTTGAGTCTTTGTTGTTGATCTCATTAAAATGATCCAAGTTTCAACATTCTATTCCTTATTTTTAAATAAGGAATAGAATGTATTGAAATTATAAACATTTAGCATTTTAAATGAGTTAAATTAGAAATTGTTGATGAAGAAAATTAAATTTTTTAAAATTGAAGTTTGTATCAGAATCAGTAGATTAAGTTATTACTGTTTTCTAAAACCTCCAAAATCTCAGTGGTTTAAGAAACAGGTTTATTTCTTACTCATACTATTAATACAAGTCTATTACAGGATGTTTAGGACTCTCTTTCATATTATGTTCCTACAGGACCCAAGCTAGGCATCAATTATCAACTAGAATATTGCTGGTCTTTAATACACAGGGTAAGAGGCAGTAAACCTACACTTACTCAAAAGCTTCCACACCCATCTCACTGCCCCAAACCAGTCACATGGCTACACCTACCACCAGAAGATCTGAAATGCAGAAAGCTTTGGAAATATATGGTGAGGGGTCACTATAATTTTCATAAATAGTTAATCACTCTACCCATATAGAACACTGATCCAGGACTATTTTAATAAAAATTAAAAAAAAAACACATTTTATACAAATTTTTATGCCATTACGAAAACTTCAAGATTTGGTAAAGGCATGGGCCTGGCCAGGTATCTCAGTGGACAAAGCATCAAACTGACACACAGAGGTCACAGGTTCAACCCCAGTCAGGGCACATATGAGAAGCAATCAATGAGTACACAAGAAAATGTCCAACCAAGTGAAACAATGAGTTGATTCTTCTCTGTCTCTGTCTCTCCATCTCTCTATTTCTCCCTTCCTCTCTCATATGAATGGGAATTTTTTTTTAATTTAAAAAGATTAGGTAAAGGCAGAAAATCTTGTATTAACCCTTTGAGTAGTGAGTTTTTTTTTATGCTTGCTGGCCCCAGGAGTGAGTTTTGTTTTTTGTTTTTTACAAAAAATGAAATTAGTTCCAGTTACAGTTTTATTAACTTAAAATCATGTTTGTTTGATAACCAATTTAAGGAAACAAGAAGAACATACATTTGCCTTTTTTTAATGTTGCCTTACACATTTTTAATATGAAAATTTTTGTATGATCGTCCTCTGGATAGTCAGGAGGACATACATGACGTTCATAATACTCAAAGTGTTAAATAAAATTCAAAAGTTCTTTCTTTTATAGACATTAAAACTGGTTGGAGAAACAAAGACATATTTGAAAAACAAAGTCGTATTGCAACCAATGCCAGAGGTTTTGATAAATATTCTCATAAATGTTCCTGACTTGGGGTGGTGCAATGGATAAAGCATCAACCTAAACACTAAGGTTACCAGTTTGAAACCCTGGGCTTGTCCAGTCAAGGCACATACCTGCTCCTTCCCCACCACCTTTCTCTCTCTCTCTCTCTCTCTCTCTCTCTCTCTCTCTCTTCTCTCTCTAAAGTCAATAAATGGATCTTTAAAAGTATATTCTCATTAAGGCAAAAGAAGATGGGTGTGGAGGCATAAAGTGGTAAATACAGAAGACTGAGGAAGGACTGAAGATTTGATCTGGGCATTATAGAAAGTGTAGAACTTGTACTGAAGTAGCTGGGCATTCAAGACAACAGGAATGACTATGAGGAAAGAGAGAGGTGGGAATAAACAAAATTGTTGATTATGAATTATGTTAAAACAGCTGAGATCATTAAGTTTTTCTGACACACAGAGAATGTGTGTGTATGTGTGTATGTCCGCACATGTGTGTGTTATCAAAAAAAAGCAAACATTAGAGTTGTCATCTTATACTTTCCCCAAGGAAGATCATTCAAAAATTCTGTCCTCAACTATCACCACCATTTTATGAAGAAAAACATTTTATCACAAAAACAAAAATAATCTCAAAATTTTAAATAAGAATAATTTTAGTTTTATATAACTCTAACCACTTTATCCATATTTTTACCATTTGACTGCGGGCCAGTGAAAACTTGGTCACAGCCAGCTTTTGTGAGTAACTGGCATAGACATGGAGAGTCCAAACTGAGATTAATGAGAAAAGAGCATCTCCAAAACAAAGCGGAGACATTCCAGTGTGGTTGCCAACCGGTAACCTCTGTATCTTTAGGTAGAGGGCTAATTAGAACTGAGGAGTGGAGGGGGAAGGAAGACCCTAGAGCAGAGAACTTCCAAAATGACTTGCACTAACCTAGAAGGTTGTAAGGCCCGAGACTATGATGCAGACAGAAAAAGGAGAGAGACATTAAAAAGAGGCCTTAAAAATAAGCCTATTTCCCCTACCCTCACCCAGGAGGGTTTTTTTTTAACGATTTGTAAAACAAAACGTTTCTAATGTCTAACACACCAAAATGTTACACAGAACTTGAAAATGCTATATAAGCAAAGCTACAATTCAGCAATGAAAAAGAACAGTATTTCAACATCCTCCACTAGTGGGGGCTATCACTTAAGCCTCCCTCTAGTGGACTTGGCCCCAGGAAAGGAAGCAAACTAATTGTGTTTATGTGATGCTAATCTCAGTTATGTTTTTACATTCATGTAACCCATTTGACCATATATGCATATGAAAACAATATGACTCAAGTACTAAATGGTTACTTCAACCTGTGTAATTGGGGAGAATAAAAGCATTACAACAGTCCCCCCCTAACCATGGGGGGTACGTTCCCAGAGCCCCAGTGGATGCCTGAAACCTCAGATCGTACAGAACTCTAATCAACTTGAACTCTGCTGGAAGTGTGGCGGCAGCTTCTTCACCAGCAGATACAGCCTCTCCAGTAATTTTTACACATATTTTTCAGTCCCAACCTATTCTGGAATTTGTGTAACTATCCCTTACTCGCAGTGATTGACTCAGTATCACTCACTTCAGGGATCCCTTGCTGCAGTCTTTGTAGAGGCTCAGAGTTTTCTGCACAACACGTTGCTGTCGATTGGAACACATTTTCTGTTCATGTCTTCCCACAAATGTAATGCCCTTTTCATCTTACCTACACACTTATACTCTGTGGCCATGACTTTTGCAGTTCAAAGTGCAATAGCAAAACTAACGCAAGTTTCTTTTTCCTTCTTTACAATATGATGGATTGAAGATTCATTGTTACCATAGATCTTAGCAACATCTTTTTTTTGCCACCAGACCAATGGTGGCGCAGTGGATAGAGCATCAACCTGGGACACTGAGATCCCAGGTCCAAATTCCTGAAATCACCCGGCTTCAGTGCAGTCTCACGAGCTTGATTGCGGGATTGAGCATGATGAGATCATTGACATGATCCCATGGTTGCTGGCTTGAGCAAGGTGTCACTAGCTTGGCTGGAGCCTCCTGGGGCAAAGCACGTAAGAGAAGTAATCAGTGAATAACTAAAGTACCAAAACTATGAATGGATGCTTCTCATCTCTCTCTTCTTCTCTCTCTCTAAAACAAAACAAAAAAATATTTTTTCTTATCAAGTGAAGAATATTCACTTAAAGGAAGCGTTTTACAACTTCTCTTCAGCATATGCAAATTGCCAGCTTCACTATTCTTGTGCTTTTGGGCCATTATTTAAGTAAAATAAGGGATACTTTAACAAAAGCATTGAAATATTGTAACAGTTGATCTGAAAACCAAGACAGCTACTAAGTAACCAACAGTTGTGGAGATGCTGGACAACAGTACCACTCGTGTCCCAGGCAGGACAGTGAAGTACCAACTATTGGCACTCATGTTTCTTCTTAAGTGCCTTAGAAATGTTAATTATATTCTCCATTTATTCCTCACAACAACCTGATGAGGTAGATATCTTTCTTACCTAAGTTATACCAGTGAGGAAATCGAAACACAGAGAGTTAAGATCACATGCCCAAGGTCTCACAACTGAAAACGGACAGAGGCAGGACTCAACAACAGTGGTTTGGCTCCAGAAGCACCCCTCACACTAGCAGTATCTCATACGGGTATAACACTCGAGAAGCATTCATGGGAAAAAGCGTCTCTGCAAATGACAGATGAACCAGAAAAGAGAATACATAAGATAAACAATGTATTGTGGTGGCTGTGGGTGTGGGTGTATAGGTGTCTGTGTGTGCTCATACATTTGTGCAAGGTTCTCTCTCCCCCTTTCTCTCTATCCCTCCACTTCTTCCCACCCTCTCTCTCCCCCTTTTTCTTTCCCCCTTTTCTCCCTCTCTTTTGAGAGTATAAATTGGTACAACTTCTAAGGAAGAAAATGTAGCAATGTCTACCAAACTTATAACTGCACATATTTCATCCAACGATACCACTACTATGAATTTATTCTATAGGTATGCACGCACTAATGCAAAACAAGCTCTATATAAGTTTACTCATTACAACACTATAAATGCAAACAACCCAATGTTCACAATAGGTTTAATTAATTATGGTAGAGCAATTAATTGAAACACAGCAGGACAAAGAAAAAGAATTTGAAAGCTCTCTATTTAGTGTTAAGAAAGATGTCCAAAGTATATAGTATAATGAAAAAAATTAAGGTACAGAATAATGCATGTAATATATTAAATTTTGCATGAACAAAACAGAGTGAAATAAAAATCAATACTCATTTTCCTTATATATTCATAAAGAAATTTAAAAGGGTACACAAGAAAACAGTAATAGTGTTACTTGATGGGGGAAAGGGTGAGTACTGAGGACCCAGGATGTTAAGAAGACTTTATAGTCCATGTTTTTATACCTCTGCTGAAATATGTATCTCTATCATCTATTCAAAAACTTAATGTAAAAAAATCCTTCATTAGACATTTCTGGTTTTCAAAGTCATTCCTTAACCAAGTAGCTACCTCCCTTTCCTCCCTCTCTAAAGGGTCCAGCAAGCTGCTCGCCATCCTCCTGCTATTTCCCAGAATCTCATTCCCTTCTCCTTAGAAATGCTGCAAAATTGGGCCCTCTCCTAAATTCCACCTCCAAACCTACTTACCAATTATTTAGGGAAGTCATCAAAACAGGGTCCCTACATAGAAGATAATGGATCTAGTAAATACTCTTAAATAGTTTATTAAAGTGTTTTTCTCTAAATCCTACATTCTTTGCCTAAGAGAGACTCCAACAGGTGGGACTTCCTCCATTTCACGAAGGACTCATTCACCCACTCACTAGTGGTGCCCCTCTTCTCACAAAACACAGCATCATCCACCCTGTGACCATGTCCAGCCCCTCATTTTGGTGGGTCCTGATATGCAAGAGCCACCGTCCCTCTTATCTAACATTGAACTAAGCCACATCTACCTCTAAATAGACAAAAGGCTCTGCCCAAATTTGGTGAAACATTGAGGAATTAGTAAAAACTCAGGATTTTTTACTTAAACTCAAGATGAGAGGAATAAACAAACCCTGCCCAAATGGAATCTACTGCTCATATATTTTCTTGCCTTTCTAATTAAAGCCAAATATATAAATATTTCCCAAATGGAAATATGCTGCATTATTTTGCCTTTCAAAAACAGATGAAATTATATTACAGTGTTAATAGGTTTACCTCAATTCATGAAAGTTTTTCAGTGTGTTTACCATAGAGCATCATGAACTTCTATTGTAGCTGGCCTGATGAGCTCTATTCTTTGACTGACTTATCTGCTCCCTGAGTCACCAAGTGTACCAAATATTAGGGGGAGACCCCAGATGATCAGAATACTATCCCATACAACATTTTGCCATTATTTTTATCCCTGCCATGAAAAGTCAGGGAATGAGAATCCATGATATTAGGGAATAGTTATCACCAGCAGTGGAAAAATCTGGAATTTGGAAGTAAAATCTTCCAAATTGGCTGTATTTCAAAATAATACTAATGGTCCTGAACGATTCAGCAATAAATTACAGAGTCCACCATAAGTGTTATCCCATTTGATTTCCACAATGTGAAATGGACATATTTCCATTCTATAAGATAGGAAATGAAGCTTCAGAAATGGTAACTGAAGTTCCCCTAGATCACACAGCTAAAGAGAAGCAAGCCTGCAAGGTGCCTGAGTCATTTTAGGCTTATCTTCAATGGCATCAGAATAAATTTCTGTGATTATTAAGTTTAACAACTCCATCGGTAATGGGTATTTCCAAATTCAAATGAGTTTAAAATTTTAAGAGGTTATCTAATGCCTCAAGAATAGTGTCCATAGGGGATAGAAATTCCAGAAAATAGAAGCTAAAAAGGTTAATTTATTCTAACAGAAGAATGATTAATACCATATAAGATTACCTGTCTCTAATTAACCCAGCCCATTACTGAGTTCTTAACAAGAAGGATATGGATAGCAGAAATGTCACTCAGAATGAATTCAGCAGAGAAAGTTTGAAGACAGTATCACTCTGGGAATAATAATCATTATATCTGTTAGCCATTGGGAATGTGTAAAATCATCTTCATATTTAAACCAGAACCTAAAATACTTTTTCATTCAAACCTCTATTAACAGGTCTATGAGGCATAAGATTAACAAGTACATTTTAAAATCTACCATATTGTTTTAAATATATTTCAAAGGTCTTAAAGGGAAGTCTGTTTGTTTTTAAATCAATGCCAATCCTGCCTATTTTCAAAGCCTTTCTAATAAAATGTTAAACATTGCTACTGAGCTATATTCTTAATGAAGCATTGATTTAATAATAGGCTTAAGTCCTCTCCCTCACTCTGATAGGCATCTTATACCTGCCATATTCCAACAGAAAGTCAGACAAAACAACCATAACATTATTCATTAATAGAACTTCGAAGGACCTTGGAAAACCAATGCTGCTTTAAACTTCCCTAACTTAAAATCTTAGGCACTGAAAAAATCTAGTTTGTCATATCCTGTAAGTTTGTTTTTTTCTTTTCACTACTGTCAAATAAGAATGAAGGATACCACCTAGTTTAAAGCTATAATAAAAGAACAGTGAACGAGATTTTTCCTGTTGTCTTGGAATTGATTCTTCTGACTAAAAAATTATGACAAAAAGGCATAAGAATTCTATGCTTTTAAAAACCTCTCCAATCATTTAGGCCAAAAGCCTCCTGAAGAATATTCAGAGTCATGGGAACCACTTTTGCTACTTCCAGCCAACATCTCAGCCCTGGGTGGGCAGAAAAATATTTCCTCTCAGCCCACTAGATGCCAAGTGAATGCAGAGTTTCAGTGAAATACGAAATGTGAGTTTAGGCAAGTAGAAAAGTTTCACAGTCCACTACTTAGCTGAATACTAGCAGAGTCAGGGACCCAGAGACCAATCAAAAGCCTGCTTTCAAAGTGCAGTGGGCCCTTTGAGGGAGTCGGGGGAAGACTTGGTTTGTGTCCCTTGAAATGTGGGCATCTATCTGAACAAGAATCATGCCTGTTCCTTCTCTGGAGATTTTGAAGGAGCACATGCAGGCTAAGCCCAGGAAAGTGGGACAAAAAGAGACCATGTTATAGTAGGGTGACCAATCATCCTCCTTTAGGGAGGACAGTCCTTCTTTTGTAAGTTCCATCCTCCCTCAAAAATTGTCCTCCTACATGTCCTCCTTTTTGATATTGAAAGACTAATCTGTAAATGTCCATATTCGATCGATGCAGAGTCAATCCATTGAGTATGATGTGATGTATTTGTATTTGATGTGATGATTCATCAAGGATCAGTACAGTGAGACACGATTATGAGATGCACAGACTTTGAGAGAGCGTGTGATATACCGAGCGTGCAAATGGCTTTGTGTACTTCTTACTAAAATGTGACACAGCACATACAACATTGTAGACTCATGATCATTTCTTTCTCAGTGAATATTCAATCATAGGCAGGTAAGTACAATTCACATTTTATTAATTCATTATCTATTTAATAATTTCCAAATACATATAATTTTATTTACAAGTATTTTCCCGAAATTCGAGTTTTAAAGTGGAAATCTAAACTCAAACCATATCTATTAATAATGCATTTTGATTAAATAGTTGCATAAAACAGATGTTTTTTAATTAGAAAATGATAAATACATGGAATTATCACTCCAAATTAGTGGTTTTAATATTTAGTTTTGTTAATTTAGCTTCTGCAAAATTCGCCTACCATGATGTAACGATTTCAGTTCCTAATGTGCTTGCATCCTTCATGTAACTCTATATTTGTAATTTTAAGTTTCATTTAAGATATGGAAAAATCAAAAAAGAGAAAATGCCATTTCAACAATAAATTGAAAAAGGAATTCCACTGAGGGCGAAACTCCTGAAATTTTGTCAAACCATCTATACAGAGTAATAAATAAAAACAATTTTAAATCCAAAGTTGTTGCACTAATAGTTCATAATACAAACACAAATTTTGGTGGGTGAAGACGCAAAGGGGTGAATAATGTGTATGTAAAATTACAAGAGTTACTCCAAAAGAAAATACTAGGAATAGGTTGTAATGCACATATTTTGTCAAACGCAATCAACAGCATCATGTGCCATGCCAATTGATGTAGAAGTAATAATAACTACAATTTATCTGCATTTTAGTCATTTTACCATTCATGTTGCTACTTTAAAACAATTTTGTGAACAAAATGTTGAATACAAAAGCTTTTAGGATATTCAAAAGTTAGATAGCTTGCTCTAACACCTGCTATAGAGCATGTTCTACAATTATTTGAGCATCTCCATTCATATTTTTTAAGTTTTACAAATATCCTAAAATTCTGGAATCATTTTTCAATAATAAAATATCTGAGATAGTAATGTATTTTGTACATAATCAAGCATCTATTTTTCACAAGATGATTCAAAAGATTGAAAGTAAACACATTTCAGCCACAGAAGTTAGTCTTATTTTGTTTTTGTTTTTTTAATTTATTTATTTATTTATTCATTTTAGAGAGGAGAGAGAGAGAGAGAGAGAAAGGGGGGAGGAGCAGGAAGTGTCAACTCCCATATGTGCCTTGACCAGACAAGTGCAGGTTTTGAACCGGCGACCTCAGCATTCCAGGTCAACGCTTTATCCACTGCGCCACCACAGGTCAGGCGTTAGTCTTATTTTGAATGACTTTATCCTTCAATATAAATCTTGTTTTGAAGAAAAACTTCTTCCTTTAATTATAAAAAGAAAATTGTCAGACTTAGAGGAATCAAATCTAGGCATAACAGAAAAGTTTATCAAAGAAGTGCAGAATTTTTACATGTTTTCAATATATTGAAGAATGGTCTGAAACAAACATCATGGGAAATAACAGTTTTCAACAGCATTTTTTCACTTCATTGCAAGTATATTGGACAGATATTGAATCTTGTCTTGAGTTTTTATTTAAAGAAATGACACAAATCAAAATAGATGACAATGTTCTATTTGAAGAAATTAGAAAACTGAATGCATATTTAAATTCTGAAAAATTAATACAATGGGAAAATGAACACGTCAAAATTGATAAAAGATGGGTGGAAATATTCAGCTATTTCAAAAATAAATATATTCCATGTGAATATTTATTTATTCTTGTTCAATTTACATTGTGCCACTCTGGAACTAATGCAGCAGTTGAAAAAGTTTTTCCAATTGCTAATGATTTATGGACAAGTAAGAAATCGAGATTGAATGTTGATATTCTAGCTGCAGCACTTGCTGTAAAATACAAATGGAAGCTGATGCATCTAATGATTGCTTATGTTTGTTGGTGGTCAAGTGTTTTTTTATCGCTGCTCTGCCCCCAACTGCAATACAAAATTCTCCACTGCAAATATTGCAGAAAACAATGGTATCTTTCTTTGATATAAGTAATAGAAATTCCTTTTTCAAAAGATATTCATTCAATACAAAATTCTCTGCTGCAAATATTGCAGCAAACAATGGTATCTTTCTTTGATATAAGTAATAGAAATTCCTTTTTCAAAAGATATTCATTCAATAGAAAAGTATTCATTGAGATAATATCTAAATGAGCACTTTTTTCTTACATTATTAAAAATTAATAGGCATGTAGCATAATTACAATATAAAATATTACAAATGTTTTATTATGCATTTGTCATATTATAGTGTATTATTGTTGCAATGAATAAAATGTTTCTTTTATTCATGATATTGTTTTTCTTCAACTTATTTTTGTCCTCCCTTTCATTGTAAAAAAGGTCACCTTAGTCATAGGCAATTTAAGAAGGGGGTGAAGAAAACCTCTAACCCGTTCCAGTTTTCCTATCTATCAGAGGGTGCAAAGGATGGCTCCCATGTTTGATTTGATATAAAGGAATAGAAAAGAGAAGAGAAAGCCCAAGCTCTGGGAAACCTGAGAGCTGCTACTTAAGGGGGATGGGATGTGGGCCAAAGGTGAACTAAAGAAAGACATGGGTGCCCCTAGTGTGGGTATCCGCAGTGATATGTTGGACCAAGGTAAAGCGAAACAACCCTAAAAATGGCAGAAAGTCATGAGGAGACCACCACATCCTCAGTGACCCCCAGAGCAGCAATAGAATCATGTACAATACCCTATGGGGAGGGGTCCTTCCTCATCTCTATAAACAATCCCTGCCATCGCTCATATTTTCCTCTCCAACAAAGGCTTTAGAGGCTAGTAGAGGAAATTGAGAGGATTATGTTTGAATCAGATTTCAGATTGAACTTTTACACTGGAGTAAAATTAGTTTGGTTCTGCTTTGTTTTTTTAAATGCTGAAAGTGATGAGAAAGTTGTGGAATGTGCACAAGAAATTATCTTGTGATATTCTATAAATCACTACTGGTAAATGTAATTGGAAAAAATAAAAACATTATTTTTGTTAATATCCACCAAATAGAGTCTACTCCAAACTGTTTATACTAAAATGTTGACTTTCTAAATCAGGCAGGGAGAGGTTTTTTTTTTATTTGTTTTCATTTTGTTGTTGTTGTTGTTGTTGTTTGTCAGGAGAAAGTGGTTACACATTATCACAAAAACAGCAAACGAAAAGGTAAGAGATTTGGAAAAAAACTCACAGATACAGATAACAGTTTGGTGCTTACCAGAGGAAAGAGGGAGTCGGGTCAGGTAGAAGAGAGTAAAGGGGTGACAGAAGGAGACTTGACTTAGGCTGGTGAACACACAATATAATATACAAATGATGCATTATAGAACTGTACACTTGAAACCTACATAATTTTTTTAACCAATCTCACGCCAATAAATTCAATAAAATTTTTTTAAGCAATGGGCAATGAAAAGAACAACAACATAACACAATTAAGTGATTTTTTCCAAGTCATTTCTTAACTGTAGATATTATGGTAGGAGATTCTAAAAGAATAAAATATCATTGCAATTTGACTTTATTATATAAGCTGAAGACACACACTCACTCATGTCTTTTCCAAAATGATACATTGCTAGTAAAACCAACCAGGAATTTGTATAAGACTGTAAAGTTTTTAATATACCTTTTTACACTTTAATTTATGAGCAAGAGACTAAACTCCCATTATTCTTTTTCATATCCACAGGGTACATGACAGATCTGAACCACAGAAAATGTTTACCTGGATATATCATGCTTAAGATTCAGTCAGAAGTATACCAGAGATGCTCCCTAAAATAATCAAGGATAAGAAAGGTTGGATGAAACAAAGTGAGTATTAATCTAGAGCTTTTCACACGTATTTGTGTCTTGATATCAACTATGTTAACATTATGACATTATTTTTAATCTTTGTTATACAAATAAAAATATTTTATTTGTATTTAAAAATAAAGAACTTGTCACTTCAACATTTCAACATTCATTCATTCCTTCATTTCAATCTCTTTTTAGCCAATATCCTCAACTAACTTTGCCATGTCTTTCTATTTAACTGTTTGCCTGATAAAAACTGCCTTCTCTGCTCTTAGCACTGGGGGCTGGTGGAGAAAACACTGTAACTGTTGAGATTGGTGTCTCAACTGATTTTCAGTTTCTATTCTCAGGTCTTCCATATCACTCACAAATATCTCTGGGTTTTTTGCTCATTTCACTTTCTTATTCTCAACAGTGATTTCAGAACTCTCCACTTTCCTCAGATCTCCAACTAAATCATTCCTTCTCAGCAACGTCTGCATAGAGAAAAGTAAAGGCCTTGGAATGAAAATTCACTCCATTTTCTGCCAGGAAAATTTCAAACCAACCTGTAATGAACACATTCTTCCCCTCCCATTCACTGTTAAAGTGGAATGTGGTCTTCTTCAAACTTAAAACTAACCCTCAGGATTGCACTCTAGATTCTATCTCTTTCTACCTTCTGAGAGGAGTAGCTTCATCAGTTACCTCTGGCTCTTTCCTATCTTTAACCTCACTTTCTAGATTGGTTCCTTATCAAAAACAATTCTTTCCTGAATGAGTCTCCTTTTAGCTTCTGGCCTATCTTTCTTTCCTCTTCACAACTAAATTGAAATGGTAGTATACCTATTCTCTTGTAGAAGGGGCGAGGGGAGGGGTGGGGGAGGAAAGTGGAAGCAGCATGAGGGTCAGAGCCTACCTGATACAGGTGAAGATGGCATCTCACAAAGGTCAGTCCAGCATGGAGGGGCCAAGCCTGGGTAGGGAGAGAGCACGTCCCTGGTGACAGGACAGTTTGATGTGGGTAGCAGAGTCCCCTCAGGAGAAGAACGCATATACATAAAAGAGAGAATGGCAGTGGAAAAGAGAGGTTAATTACATACAGGGGGACTGATCAAATAAGTAACTATGTATAATAAGGCCAATGGGAGCCAGGATTCTCAGTGTCAAAGAAGAGGTTTTCATATATAGAAAGGGATATAATGAGAAAAAGCCCTGATTGGTAGATTAGAACTGATGGCATCAATGTGCACTCATGATTAAATAGCTAGATGAGAGACAAATGAGAGAGAGATAGATGATAGACTATAGACTCTAGCTCTTACCACTGAGAAATGCTTGGAGCACTACAATTTCAAAAGCAAAGAGCACACCTAATACCCAGATCTTGTATTCTAGATGTTCTTTTCCATTAAACAGGGCTGAAATGGCAGATTCTAGGGCTAGGGCAGGGATAGTGTAAGATGAACTTGTTAATATCTTGTGCCAGAAAGAAAAGAAGTCAAAAGTGATAGAGACATGTCAAGAAAACACATAAGCCATAAGCCATATGGAAGGGGCTTCCAGTAGCTAAATTGCAAACAATTTGAACATCAAAATAAATAATGATAGTAATGAATTAAGGCCCATTATAATCAACAATACTACAAATAAATAAGTAAAGTAATTGAAAGTTTGATGAAGAATGGGATACTTGCAAAGTCTCAAAGAACTTCCCCACAAAATACTTACTAATTACCAAGGGAGAGAAAAATACTAAACATCTGAGAATCCTAACAGACACATTTCTAATCAAGTGACCATCAGTAACAGGACAAATGAAAATTGCATCCATCTGATATGATTCAGTGACAATAAAACAGCACTACTCTCAAGGTGTTCCTGTTAAATGTTCAGACATTTTTAACAACCCAGAACACAGTGACTGTCTTTCAACTCTCTCAAGAATGTTACCTAATTAGTACCATTCTAGATATTGAAAGAATTTAACTTTTTCATACAATAAATGCCAAAGGATGTTAAGACATAATTCTTTTCCAGAATCTTGGCTAGGAAACACCCAGAGGTACATTCCATAATATAATAGGTCTTTGATCTTCAAAATGTCAAAGTCATTAAATACCAAGGAAGACTGTATTGCTGTTCCCCACTGAAAGAATATAAAGACGAATGACAATCACATGACATTTTTCTGACGAATGATAGCCAGCGACCTTGGGCTTCAAGCTAGTGACCTTGGGCTCAAGATAATTCTGAATTGGATTAATCTGCTTTAAAGGACAGTATTAAACCTGACCACGTGGTGGCGCAGTGGGTAGAGTGTTGACTTGGGACGCTGAGGACTCAGGTTTAAAACTCGAGGTCACCAGCTTGGATGCGGGCTCATCATGGTTGAGTGCAGGGTTGCCATCTTGAGCATGAGATCATATATGTACATGACCCCATGGTCGCTGGCTTGAGCCCAAAAGTCACTAGCTTGAAGCCCAAGGTCGCTGGCTTGAGCAAGGGGTAACTAGCTCAGCTAGAGCCCCAGTCAAGGCACATATGAGAAAGCAATCAATGAACAAATAAAATGCCACAACTATGAGATGATACTTCTCATCTCTCTCTGTCTCTGTCTCTCTCTCTCTCTCTCAAAAAAGGGACAATATAAAGACAACTGGTAAAACCTGATTGGGACTTAAGGATTAAATGGCAGTAAAACACTGTAAATGACTTGATTTTCATGGTTGTATTACAGTTATGTAGGAAATGTCCCTATTTGTAGAAAATACACAGTAAAGTATTCAAGGTGGTACAGCATCATACTGGCAAATAACTGTTAAATGGGTCAGGAAAAAAAGGGTCTGCACACTGTGTCTACAGATTTTCTGTAAATTTCTCATAGTTTCAAATATTTTTAAATGAATAAGTCTAAAACTGAACAAATATATATTCATCACTCCTTCCCCATGTTCCTCATCCCAATGAGTATTTTCACCATTTATTGCTCATCAAGTTGCCTACATTAGAAATCCAATGTCATCCCTGACTCCCATTCCCTCCACTAAAATATAGGTCCAATTATTATGTCTCCCTCTGTACCCATATCTAAACACACCATGTTCTATTGATTCTACATCCTAAATATCTCTTGAACTTAACTCATTTCTCTCTAGCTTCCCTGATACAACACAACTCTGGCCACCATGTCACTATCCTGTATTATTGAAATAGTCCCCTATTTAGTCTGCAAGTCTCCAACTCATCTTCTATACATCAATCTGAGTTACTCTAAAGCAAGATATCATGTTATTCCCCTTAAAAAACCTTCAGTGTTCTTGATTGCTCCTAGAATAAAGTCCAAATTCTTCACATTGCCATACATCCCAGTTTTCCTAGGACAGTTTTTGTTCATCTCTGTTTATTATTAGCCTCCTTTTCACTCTCAAGTATCCCAAGTAGGGCAATCAATTACATGTTTTGGCTAGCTATAAGGTTCTGATAATCTGGCCACTGTTTACCGCTCTAGATTGGTGTAGGGCCAGGAGCCGCCATTACAGCCATTCACATGCAGGTTCGCATTGGATTCAGAAAGTTGGTAAAGAAACAATGGAGCCAAAAACTAGTGGGCCATCATCTTTAATCCTAGCTTGCACCTGGTGGGCAAGTAAAAACACACACTGGGCTCCAAAACCCACTCATTCAGTGCTCACAAAGCTACTGACTTATTCGAGCTTCCTAGAATCAAAGGTTTCTAGCTCCCCAGACTTATTCACCTCTGTTTCCCATCTCCTTCCTTCTCCCTGCACAAACTCTGTACAAACTGGCTTCTCACTCAACACTCCGCCATCTTGGCTGCTTCTCCTGGCCTCCTCCACGTGGCCTTTCTCTGCTCTCCTCTCTGCTCTCTGCTCTAATGCTAATCCCAGGAACCAAGAGTGCAAGCTCCCATTCTGCCCCCATTTTATAGTGTAGAAATCAAAACCTTTAATCCAATACACATCAAGAAAGTCTCTGATACAAAGTCACTTATCTGAGGCATGATGGGATTGCACCACCCCACATCAAAAAGGGTGGGAAAGGCTTAGTCCTAAAACCAAGCCCCAGCTACAAGGATCCTGTCTGCCCACAGCCCGCCCCCCAACACACATTAATATCACCTGGCTTCCAGGTGGGCAGCGCCATCTTTAACAAAGTGAGCATAGGTATAATATATTTTATCTGCCCAACAATTGGTCATTTAGCATTCCCCCAATTTCTCTCTTTTCTCTAGTGGATCTCAACTCTTCTGGCAAGGCTCAGCCTGAGCACTGTACCAGGACTTACTACCTTTGCTGGCTGCTCTCTAATACTAAATGTCCTGTTGGTGACATTTATCTCTTGCATATATATCTCTATTGAAACTATTTGTTTATGTTCCCTCTTAAACTGTAAATTCTGTAAAGGTAACTCTGGGACTTAAGGTTGACCTTGAGCAAGTTATTCAAGCTTTCTAAGCCTCAGTTTGCCCATCTGTAAAAGGAGGATAATTGCATTATTGTTAAGATCAAATCATTTAAAGCATGTAAAGAGGTCAACCCACCATCTTCATTATTGTATGTTTTAAAAATTATCTAAATAGTCAAATATATTTTTTCCCTCTAGAGTTCTCCTTAACATTGTCTCCTTCACAAATCCAATCTTGTGATTTTGTTTTATATTTCCTATTTATCAAGAAGGTAGAGTTGAAGATTGTTTCATTTTAATATATATATAATATTTCACCATGATAGTTATTTTTAATTTTACTTCCTTTAAAAAAAATCTTACTGAAAGTTATCCTCTGGAACAGTGGTAGTCAACCTGGTCCCTACCGCCCACTAGTGGGCATTCTAGCTTTCATGGTGGGCAGTAGTGGAGCAACTAAAGTATAAATAAAAAGATAGATTTAACTACAGTAAGTTGTTTTATAAAGATTTAGTCTGCCAAACTTAGTGAAAATCCGACATAAAGTACTTGGTAAGTAATTATTATTATATGCTTTAACTTGCTGTAACTCTGCTTTATAAATTTTATAAAGTAACGTTACTTGCCTACTTTATAAATCACCATTACTGTGGAATCAGTGGGCAGTTAGAAAATTTTACTACTAACAGAGATACAAAAGTGGGCGGTAGGTATAAAAAGGCTGACTACCCCTGCTCTAGAAAATAAGATAATGCCAGAAACCATTAGAATGCCCAAGCCAGGAATATTTCTTTCCTCCCTGTCTTTGTGAGTAAACACATGTAAGTCCCCACAGTAAACTGTACATATACACTGTTATAGTAAATATAGGGTATTTAGAAGAAAATAAACATATTACAAAAAAATGAGGGCTAAATATACATTTTGTAGAAAACAATGTTTTCTATTATTTAAATAGTTGTTTATTAATAATGGAACCTTGTTTTGGAGAAGAAATCCCTACTGTAAGAAAATAAAATAAAAATTTAAGTAATTAATATGCCTTACAATGTCAGACTGAATATTATATATAGTACCTTTAAAGCTCTTTTAAGTCTCATAATCTGAAGAAAATATGTAGGTATTTTCTACCTATCTTATAGTTTTTCTTTCATAAATTTTAAGCTAAAAATTCCAGCTTCCAAAGTGAAAGTTTTAAATTACATGATTATACATTTCTACTCACTGACCACACTCTTTCTCTAAATTTAAATATCCTGTTTTACCTTTTTTACTTGTATAATTTTAGCATAGATATCCTTTGTTTAGAAAAATATATAAGATAATATACTATACACATGTCTAAAGTTTTTCTTTTTATTATTAAGGGAAAATTAATCTTTTCAAGAGTTAAATTTATTCGAAGAGTTAAAATTATACAAACTTAATTAACTGCCGCGGTTAACACATGGAAATTTTAATTTTTTTTTTCTCATGGTACAGTTATAGTGAATAGATGTGCATTTTTTTAAACACACAGACCTTCTAGTTTTCAAAAGTATTTTTTCTTTCAATATTGCTTAACTGGTAAAAGTATTTGACATAAAAATGTATAACTTTTGGGATAAAATGGCATTCTAATGTTTACGTTGTTTTCCATGGAACTTTTGGTTATAATTTTTTTGTTTTTTTGGCAGGTTTGTGTGTAAGACTGTTAACACCTCCCTTTAGTTGATAGCACAATAATATGTAAGTCCATATGATACCTATTATAAAAAATAAACTATAAAATATGCAGTTCCCCATTTGGGGCCCATGGAATGTTCTATGTTTAAAATTGACAATATTTAGGTACTTCAGTAGTTCATAGGTCTTTTTTGCTTCCGCAGTTTTCAGGGCAGTATGGCTGCTAGAGAATTTCTTAGTGATAGAGATATAGAAGAACTACTGTGAAATGACGAACTTTTTGACCAATTAGAACAAGAAACCATCAATATAGTTGAACTGCCTCCCCATAATGTGGATGCAGTATCAGAACTTGATGAAAATATGTGAGAAGACACTCTTCCTCAGGATGTTCCTGGTCAATTAGAACTATATTCTAGTGCCTTAGAAGACATTCCATCATCTACAAAATAACAAAACAAAACGTCAAGAGTTGCCGAAGAGTGACTGGAAAAAACGGGAAAAAAAGTTTTGCGGCAGCACATTACCCAACGATAATGTATCTGCCCTGAAATAAAAAATGACTCAACATTTGAAAAACAAATCACCTGTTGACATATTTGAAGAATTTTTTAATGAAGATTTGCTAAGCTACACAGTAACCCAAAGTATAATGAATGCGAGACAAAACAACAGACATGATTTTGACCTTTCAACAAATTGCCTTAGAAAGTTTACTGGAATATTTTTGTTATCTGGATACCATTCCTTACCACAGGAACAATTATACTGGTGTGAGGATGAAGATCTGAATCTTACCTGTGTTAGAAACTGTATGCCAAAGCACAGGTTTTTAGAAATAAAAAGAAACTTGCATTTCAATGACAACAGTTCCATAGTTACCATGGAAAAGAAGGATAAACCTTTTAAAATTCAGCCTCTAATTGAAAAATTGAATTTAAAATTTAAAAAGTTTGTAATATTTGCTCAAAAGTTTTCAGTCGATGAGGAAATGGTAAGATATTATGGATACCACTTCTTGAAACAATTTATAAGAGGAAAGCCAATCAGGTTTGGTTTCAAACAATGGGCCATGTGCTACTCTGAAACTGGGTATTGTTTTCATATGGATATTTATGAAGGCAAATGTGAAGGATAACAAGTTGTCACTGATATAGGAGCCTCTGTAATAATGAAGATGACTTCTTTTCTGCAGTATCCATTAGAATATGAAGTGTTTTTCAACTTCTTTACCATCTTTGAATTATTATTGTGGTTGAAAGAATGTAATATAGAGGCGACAGGAACATCATGGTATAATAGAATGAATAAGTGTCCCTTGAAATCTGATAGCATTATGAAAAAAAAATGTGGAGCATACGATTACTGTTATAACAAAAATAATGACATTTTTGCATTGATTTGGAATGACAATAAGTGTGTCAAAGTTACATCAAATTATTTAGAAAAAGTGAAAAGAAAGAAAAGAAAGAATGTTGAGTGGATAGACCACACATTGTAGAACAATATAACAAATATATGGGTAGTGTTGACAAGCTGGACCAGAATGTCCAAAAGTATCGCATCAAATTTAGAGGGAAGAAGTGGTATTTTCCTCTTTTTACAAATGCCATTGATATTGCTGTTTTTAACACCCATGCTCTCTATAATGCTTCGAATGAAAGCATCTCATTATTAGACTTCAGATGCAACATTGCAAAAACATATATGTGGTGGCGCAGTGGAAAAAGCGTCGACCTGGAAATGCTGAGGTCGCCAGTTCGAAACCCTGGGCTTGCCTGGTCAAGGCACATATGGGAATTGATGCTTCCAGCTCCTCCCCCCTTCTCTCTCTCTGTCTCTCTCTCCTCTCTCTCCCTCTCTGTCTCTCTCTCCTCTCTAAAAATAAATAAATAAAAATAAAATAAAAAGCAAGAACATATATGAAGAAAGACTCATCCAATCCTAAAGTCACCGGAAGACCCAGTTCAAGTATGGCAAGGAGAAGCCGTGTACCTAAAGTTGTTAGATTTGATCCGATTGGACATGTACTGAAAAGGACCTGTGAAGGAAAGCAAAGGAAATGTGCTGTATGTGGCACAAATGTACACAAGCAGTGTAGAAAATGTAATGTTGCAGTACATGTCGAGTGCTCTCCTGTTTGGCATAGAGCCTGAGTTTCTCTTGTGTGTGTAGTACTGGCTGTGCTGTCAAAATTTTTGAGACAGAACGTTCCATGAGCACCAAATGGGCATCAATAAAAAATTATTAAAACCAACTAAATTTTTTTTCAAATACAGACCCATAAATTCCATTTTCTAATTCCATTTTCAAACAAAATACACCAAAAGAATCATAAATACAAACTTGGCATCTAATTTAATCCACAGCACTCACCACTACTCATGCTTTCTATCTTTTTTTTTTTTTTTTTTTTTTTTTTTGTCTTTTTCTGAAGCTGGAAACGGGAAGAGACAGTCAGACAGACTCCCGCATGTGCCCTACCGGGATCCACCGGGCACGCCCACCAGGGGCGACGCTCTGCCCACCAGAGGGCGATGCTCTGCCCCTCCGGGGTGTCGCTCTGCCACGACCAGAGCCACTCTAGCGCCTGGGGCAGAGGCCAAGGAGCCATCCCCAGCGCCCGGGACATCCTTGCTCCAAAGGAGCCTCAGCTGTGGGAGGGGAAGAGAGAGAAGAGAGGAAGGAGGGGGGTGGAGAAGCAAATGGGCGCTTCTCCTATGTGCCCTGGCCGGGAATCGAACCCGGGTCCCCCGCCCGCCAGGCCAACGCTCTACCGCTGAGCCAACCGGCCAGGGCCGCTTTCTGCTATCTTGCAGATATTTAAAATGTTACCTCCCATTTCCATTCATAAATACATTAAAATATTGAATTATTTTCTCTTATTTCATTGTTTATAAAATAAAAATAGATTTATTTTATAATGTATAATAAATCATTTTTAATATATATTTTTAGTCACCAGGGTTTCACATACCCTATTGTTGCATTTTTCAAACCTATGAATGAAGATACTTCTTCAGAAAATGTTATTAGTGATTATAATTTCAAAGAAAGACAGCATCAATACATAATCTTAATGTATACAGCAAATAAAATATTATATAATCAAGCCTTTGAAATAAACCTTCCTGTTACCTACTTGTGGAGCTGTTTAGAATACTTTATTAAATGTCAGCTCTGAAATTATATAAAAAATACAGATAATATTTCAAGTTGCATTTAACTTCCCCAAATTCTTTTTCTTTTTTCTTTTTTTTTACAGGGACAGAGAGAGAGTCAGAGAGAGGGACAGACAGAGACAGACAGACAGTTACAGAGAGAGATAAGAAGCATCAATTTTTTAATCATCAGTTTTTCGTTGCGATACCTTAGTTCATTGATTGCTTTCTCATATTTGCCTTGACCGCCGGCTTTCAGCAAACCGAGTAACCCCTTGCTCGAGCCAGCAACCTTGGGTCCAAGCTGGTGAGCTTTTTTGCTCAAACCAGGTGAACCCGCGCTCAAGCTGGCGACTTCAGGGTCTCAAACCTGGGTCCTCTGCATCCCAGTCCGACGCTCTATCCACTGCGCCACCGCCCGGTCAGGCTAACTTCCCCAAATTCCTATAGTCAGGTATTTTGCTCTCTGCTATGGCACTCAATTGCATTTTTCCTAATCAATCAAAAGCAGGTTAGAATACTCTTTGTTCATTAGTTGTTAATAATATACCAAATGTAATATAAATGAAAAATTCTGGAAAGGGATATATGTAGTTTTAATGTGATTATTATTTTCTAACCACAATACATTATTTTAGCACAGGCCAATAATTCTCACTTACTTTGACTGGGATTGGACAATAATAATACATCGTGATGGTGACCATCTGACCACCAGCAAACATTTATAGAATTATGGTCTGAACTTAAATCTTATGTTCAATTCATCAGTCTCATGTGATTTCACATGGTTATCTGGAAAAACTTCCCATAAGATGCTACAACCTTACAGTACATAAATGCTTTAATAAAAATAACATTCCATTATCAATTTATCAAATATCAGTAAATATTTATTGAGTGTGTATTATGTGTCAAGCACTATGCTAAGTGCTGGAGATATAAAAATGATTAATATTTGAACACTAGATAAAACCTGAAGAGTGCCCTTGGGAGGCTTGTAGTATTAAGAAAGAGACAGTAAATGTAAAAACTACATAAAAGACTGTTAAGGAACAGGGGTTTTAAAAGGTTCTATGAACACAGAAGAGAAACACATAATCCAAATTAGGAAAGGGGAGGATGATTACAGAAGACTTCTTGGAGGAGGTATTGATAAGTAAGCCTACTGATGTGCTTGCAGATGGCCTAGTGATTAAGAGCACAGGCTAGCACCAGCTGTTACTAGCTGCATAAGATTAAGATTAGTCATGTTACTTTATCATTATAAGATTGTTTCCTTGTTTATAAAATGAGTATACAGCCTGACCTGTGGTGGCGCAGTGGATAAAGCATTGACCTGGAACACTGAGGTCACTGGTTTGAATCCCTGTGTTTGCCGGGTCAAGGCACATATGGGAGTTGATGCTCCCTGCTCCTCCTCCCTTCTGTTTCTCTTTCTCTCTCTCTCCCTCCTCTCTAAAATGAATAAAGTCTTTTAAAAAAATGAGTATACAGTAATAGCATTTACCTCAGAAGGCTATTAAGAGGACCAAAAAGATAATAAGCAAAAAATAATAATAATAATGATTACAAAGTAATAATCATATTGAACTATGTTAGTATTTTGGGTATTACAAAGATAATCTTTCTCACTCCCCACCCCCAACTCAGTGTACAACTTGTTGGTTTCTGGACTTCCCGGCTAATTTATGCGTGTCCTATACACCTATAAGAAAACTCTACTGTCATCCTACCAACCCTGACCCCCTCTTCCCTTCTTCAGCCAGACTTCTAAATTCACCAAAAATTTTATTGGCTTCCTGTCATTTCTAGACATGTCCACTCTCTGAATGTGAACCTGACCACTGAGGACTCTCTGGACCTTTTGGCCACCATAACTCTCATCTTTCTGTCTCTACATCCTACAGGGGATATATCTCTTGCCTTTTACCCTCACTAATCTGAGGTTCTTTCTTACCTTTGATTTTATGATTTTTACACAGTTCACTTAACCAGCTTTGTCCTCCAACTACCAGCCACCATGAGCCAATGGCCAACATTTCATTTCATTTGGCGGGAATATCACTGCAGAGACAGAAAAAACAAAACAAAACATTGTGATTAGAACACATTGAGGTTTGTGAAGATGAGACAGGATAGTGCTAGAAACAGAAAAATGGTATGGTCTTTTGTTCTTTCCCACATTACTCTCTTTAGGATCATGCTTCTATTTTATAATCAGTCTTTACCCGGCAACAATCTCCCATTTGCCACTTGTCTATCAAGTGACTTTCTGAAAGGTTCTTCTCTCCTTCTTCGTTTGCAGAAAGACCAAGAGGGGACAGGGCTTATCTCAGTTTCTTACTATACAGTCACTTTTCTAAGTGCTTCTACCGAGTACCACTAAAACAGTTCCAAATAATAGCAAAAATAATTAAAAAATGAAAATTTTAAGTTAAAAGATTTCTCCCTATTCAAGTGGCCCACTGGTAGAAATAAAGCTTCCCTTATTTCTAAGAGTATAAAACATATGATTTAAGAAAATAGAATTATTATATAAGATGGTATCTACTCTACTTCCAAATTTTGTTTTTAACCCAGACCCTATAAAACTATTTTGGCTTTACCAAAGCATTACTTCAACTTTCTAAATACCAAAATAGACAATATTATTTTAATTTGTAAATTATTCATGATTTATTTGTGTCTCTTAGTTTGGCTATTTTGCTCTATTTATGTGTGCATCCACACCCATAAAACCCCTCATAGGTTTCATAGTCTAAAATATTAGAGCATTAATTTTCTGTCTATTGGATTCTCTGCAGCAAAATAATTTGAAATTCATACACAACCGCAAAATGTTATACCAATTTGGAGCAGAAAATTCAGTTGTTTCATGTTTCCACTAAAATGTATTGATTTAAGTAAATAGTTTATATATAAACTAAAAAAATGATTATGCTAAAAAACTATAAAACCAATAGCTCATTATCCAAATGTGTATTTACTAGATCATCAATTAAATGTTTGATTTTAAAGTTTAGCTATCATCTAACCTGTTTTCTGACCCTAAAACAAAAGGTCATTTGAAACTCTTAAAATGTTGGTGGCAGTGAGTCCTCAGCAAACATTTCAACTTAAATTATCCTTCTTCCTTACAGCTTTTCCCCAATAATGACTTCAATGTGGTAGCTAGTAAAATTCCCCCAAACAGGAAAGACAGCAGAACACAGATGAGTGAGATGTAATCATTCTCTTACAATGTTTGTGATATGATAAGGACAATAATTAATAGTAAATAAAACTAACCTTACCCTTATGGGGAAGACCCTTGAAAAGTGCTTCCATTAAACAGTATTGACAAGGTAGTGGCAGTAAACAACAAGTTTGGGGTTTCTTAAATCCCTTATAGTAATTTTCTCCTCATCAACAAAGAAAATGTAGATGAGTAGATTAAACAACATTCTCCAAGATATGAAATATAAAATTCCAGCTAGCCAAATATGAATTTGATATAAAAAACTGAGATCTGGTTCCTTTCAATTATACTTTGCCACTAAAACTCAATATCCATCAAGAAGATAATAGTTATTATACTTAGAATGCTTTTACCCTTGTTATAAAGCTGTGCCTCGTCAAAAGTCATAAAATAGTTCAGAAAAAAAATTTAGTGTTTCTGATCCCTCCTGCAGGACCAATGCCACTTGTGCCTAAATAAATTTTATCAATTCATCCAAGTTATCAGGCCCTAAGTGTCACTAATCCAATCAAGGGAACTATCCCTGGAAGGCAATAATCAAATCTGTAGTTAAAGAATTCTCTATGATAAAAGCATTGCCATAGCTTAACTGACAGTGCTCTTCTTTTTTTTTTTTTTTTTTTTTAGCGAGAGAGACAGAGAGGACAAAAGATAGGGACAGACAGATGGGAAGGGAGAGAAATGAAAAGCATCGATTCTTCGTTGCAGCACCTTAGTTGTTCATCAATTGCTTTCTCATATGTGCCAAGCCAGTGAACCTTTACTCAAGCCAGCGACCTTGGGCTTCAAGCCAGCAATCATGGGGTCATGTCTATGATCCCATGCTCAAGCCAGCAACCCCATGCTCAAGTCAGATGAGCCTGCGCTCAAGCAGGCAACCTCAGGGTTTTAAACCTGGGTCCTCAGCATCCCAGGTTGATGCTCTATCCACTGTGCCACTGCCTGGTCAGGCAGATGGTTTTACTTAAAATCAAGAAATCAAAACCAAAATATTAAATGGAGTTCACATGACATATTACTCTTTTATAATGAGGAAAAACAGAAACCAAATTCAGTACTAAATTTTCTCATGAAATCCACAACACATTTTAAATGTCTATTGACTATAAAGAATGCAACAAACATCATATAATTAACTATCAAATATAAAAAATAAGACTTGATCATTTTGCTCATACTATAGCAAACATTACTTCCAATCTCCATACCATTCTGAAGATGCTAAAGAGTTGTCAGCCTGACCAGGCAGTGGCGCAGCGACAGAACATCGAACTGGGACACAGAGGACCCAGGTTCGAAACCCCGAGATCACTGGCTTGAGTGTGGGATCATAGACATGACCCAAAGGTTACCAGCTTAAAGCCCAAGGTTACTGGCTTGAGCCCAAGGTCTCTGGCTTGAGAAAGGGGTCACTTGCTCTGCTGTAGCCCCCTGGTCAAGGCACATATGAGAAAGCAATCGAACAGCTAAAGAGCTACAAGAATTGATGCCTCTCATTTCTCTCCCTTCCTATCTGTCCCTCTCTCTCTCTTTCTCTCTCTAATAAAAAAAAAGAAGAGAAAAAAAGAGTTGTCAGAGTTACAAAATCCTAAAATACAGAATTAAGACTTAAAACAAACAAAACAAAAAAAAAGCCTCCCTTACTTCTACAGCACTCAAATCTGTTAGGTATTAGTTAAAAGAATTAAGCATGGATTTCACATTTTTCTGTAAGAAGCAGGTTCTGACTTAATCATATACCAAAACCTTCAGTTGAGAACACTTCCTTTTTATAACAATTGATTATTTTTATATAATAGATGAAAAACTCCAGACTTGGCAGTGGAACAACCATTGAATTAAAAACCAAAAATCAGATACCAAAAAAGAGATTTCTATTTAAGCTTTGAACAAGCTATAAAAATGGGAGTAGAACTAGTTCATCTGTTCGTTGTAATTTTATTAGGTTGTGCCAACCGAATCTGTTGAAGGGTTAGAAGAAGGGAGGGGATATGACCCAGCAGTGGGATGTTTTCTTGGCATAAAGAGCAGCATGGAACTGCACACTGGCAACAGTGAGACAAGCTAACAAAGGGGACCGAAGATGTACTAGACAGTAGTATAGTGATCAGATGAGCAGGAGGTGGCGTATGCGATGTGGCTGAGGTGCAGTAGGAAAAATCCTTGGTGGTAAAGATGAATGGTTTCAATTTAATGCAAAAAGTAAGGGCCCAGTGAAGCAAGTCCAGAAGCCCAAGATAACGAACAGCTACAGTACAGCATTCTGAGCTTTTTAAAGGATAACTTAGACAAGGACTCTTTAAAGGGAAGGTTATAAAAGTCACAACAGAAAATACTCAATATTTAGTTATGTTTTTTTCTTTCAGAAGTCAAGATACAGACAAGGATTTAGAGGCACCAGAGTTGTTTGCTTGTTCCTGGTGTCTTCATAATTTGAATAAATAGAAGGAAAACAAAATAAAGTAACTCAAGTTTAGGCACTTAAAAAAGTTGAGTCTTATAACCAAATCCAAAGAGCAGAAAGGTAATAATTAGGGTGAGAAGTATCTTAAGTAAAAATGATAGGCATTAAAAAATTATTGGCAACTTGTCAGTTACTAAAGTGTTTAGGAAGACACAGTTTAAAAATAATAATAAATAGTAAAATAAATAATAAAAACTGCTTTATTATATCCTTAAAGCTTCAAAAAGAAAGAACGTAAGATAGTGACAGAAATGTCATTAGGGTGCTAAAACAATTTTCCAAACTACAAGTAAATCTCTGCAATTCTAGTTTAATTAAACAGCTTTCTTTCTAGAAATAAGTTGTATTTCAACTGGAGAAACATTACAAAAAATTCTAAAGAATTCAGCCATTCTTTACGAACCCTTAATATTTTAAAGCAAATTTAGTAACAAAGACCTCATTGTGTATTACACTTTTAAATTCGTTTCTTCCCCAATGTCATTTGATGCTTGATGCTGAGCAGCAGACATTTTTGCAAATTCACCACTTTATCCACTGGGTGGCGAAAAAACCCAGCTGTATCTTTTACCAAAGCTAGAACAAGATCCCAGGTATTTTTACTAGAATTTCCACCAGGTGTCAACCAAGAGAAAAAGAAAAAATAAAAGACTATTTTCTCCATTCAAATACATAAATTCATAGTTCTGTGTATAACCATCTAAATAAATGGCCTGCCAATTAACTGCTCAAATATTTTTCATATTTATTACCTCATATAATGCTGAGTCCATAATACTACCTTGTCAACTAAAATCAAACTAAATAAAATTTCATTTCTTTCAAAAGAGAAAACCAGTAAACTCAATAAGTTTAGTTTATACGAGTGATTCAAAGGTTCAACGTATTCAAATCTATGGCACAAAAGAATTTAAAATGTTTTAGAGAAGGACAGCCAAAACTCTTCAGAGTGTGTGTGTGTGTGTGTGTGTGTCCAGATATATATATATATATATATATATATATACCCAGATTCATTTTTTTCTTATAAACAAGTCTATTCGTTGCAAAAAACTCAGCTTGATAAATTTATGCTGTTATGCTTCAAATCTCAATGTGATTTTATGAAAGCATTGCCATGTTACCAAAACTTTCACAAGACAAATGTACCTGCCTTTAAAATGTATGAGTATGCTGAAGTCCAACACTGAAAATTAAAATTAAAGCTTTACAGAATTAAGCCCCATTCATATACCCAGTCATGCTTTTTAAAAACCACGTTATACGCTTCACTAATTTCTAACAAAGATTTTCCGATTTTGTTGTAAACATTTGTCAGCTAAAACACTAACGTCATGCTGCCTTTTATAGGGTGGTACTTTTTTAGGCCTAACTCTATTCTTAATCCTCTGGACAGAGGAGTTATAATCATGTCATACCCTGCAAATCTAGCTGTAGGTGGTGTCTTTAAAAAAAGGACATTTTTCTTCCTTCGAGGAAGTGGGCAAGCCTTTATTCCCCCTAGTGTCATCATGCAAACAACTTGGTTGTTTTTCGTTGCTCTTAAGAAATAGAAGAGAAAGCAGTTGAGAAAGCAAAACCTACTGATTATATTAGGCTTGCTTCTCTTCCTTGTTCTTTACAGTATTCTCTTTTAATGTTCCTTTGGCCTGAGTTCATTTCCACCCTGCCCTCAAAGCACGGTTTTTCAAAAAACAAAATTCAAGCCAAGAATGCTCTTGTCTGAGAACACTATTTCTTGTCTAGTTTTATTACGTCTTATGAAATTCTTTAGATTATGCTCAGCAACCAGCTGCTTGTCCAACCGGTTATTTCCCTTCCCCCATCTCTTCACACATCACTTTTTCCTCTCCCCAGCAAGGCAGTGGACAAAACTCAGCAGTGCCCGTAAAGCACGCTTCGGGCTGGCCACTCAGCAGCGTATCCTTACTTGGCTTTGCAAACAGCTCCCCACCCAAGACTTGTGCCTAGTACCCCGCTCCGCCATTATCTTTAAATAGAGTGTGAACGCAAAGGGCTCCAGATTGCACCTCGGGGTTTACGGTAGCCTGCCTACCAATAGGAGCCTACAATGAAGAGAAGTCAGGTTCAGCCTCCCGGCAGCCTCAGTGTCTTTTTCCCCAAGCCGTACACCTACTGTACGCGTGAGCGAGGAGGGAGCGCGCCCGGCGCCGGGGGTGGGGGGAGTGCGCGCAGAGAGGGCGGACAGAGCCGCGGCGTGCGCATGCGCACTGGGGTTGTTTTTCACAAAGCTGCTCTTAAAGTGAGCTGGCAGGCTCCAGCCGCCTGTCTTTGTAAGGAGGCCACTGAGACTAGCAGGATCGCGAGGAGCAGCCTCTTTGCTGCCCTGACTTTTTAAGAAATCTCAATGAACTATTTGTAAAGTATCACTGATCTTGCCTGCAAGCTTTTTGCACGGCAAAGACATCGATCAGTGTTAAGTGAAGATCACGTTTTATATGTGATCTTGATTTTTTTGTCTTACATTATATTTTTATAGATTTTGTTATAAACATGGTGCTGGGAAAGGTGAAGAGTTTGACAATAAGCTTTGACTGTCTTAATGACAGCAATGTCCCTGTCTATTCTAGTGGGGATACAGTCTCAGGAAGGGTGAATTTAGAAGTTACTGGGGAAATCAGAGTAAAATCTCTTAAAATTCATGCAAGAGGACATGCAAAAGTACGCTGGACCGAATCTAGAAACGCCGGCTCTAATACTGCCTACACACAGAATTACACTGAAGAAGTAGAATATTTCAACCATAAAGACATTTTAATTGGACACGAAAGAGGTAAGTTTTTATATTATTCATAAATTACTAAACCATTTTCTTTGCTAAACGTAACTTTTCTTTTTTTCTGAATATATTTCTAGTGCTAGCATAACACAATACAGTTTGACAAAAGATTAACAAAGTTGAAGATTTGGATTCTCCTTGACATTCATCTTGTGTTAAATCGAAATGCATGCAGGCATCTGCAAAGTGACTGCAAACTGCACTTAATCAACTGCCTCTGTACCCGGCTTGGTCTGTGCCGAACGCACTTGCCATCCATTCGCACCTTACTTATAAATTCTGCTTAAACCCGATTCAGTCATTTTTCACTAGTATGTTTTAAACTGAACTGCTAAAAGCTGCAGTCCAACGTTAGAGTTTTTTCCCCCTTGAACTCTGCAGCCTTATATCTTAAAAAGCTGAGCCTCAATCAAGAAATGGAATAACATCTTTAAGCAGGTTAATAGATGTGTTTCGTTTTTAATATTGACACGCAAAAGACTATAAGGAATTGATCGTTGTTCTTCGATAAAGGGTTTCAGTGGCTTATTTTGACATATGGTAACACCCCACGTGTTTTTTCCCTGTTCTTTTCAGTTCCTTTAGAAATTTATATCAAGCATTCACTATTTTAAAGGACATTATTATCTATCATTGTGATAGATCTCAAATCAGTTTTAGAAGCCAGTTAGGGTCAGTAATTTTCCTTTGCGAGCGTCAATGCCTAACTTTGAAACGTGCATTCAATGAAACCCATGCCAGTCAAATGAAATTGAAAAGTATTCAGCACATTGGATTTGATTTTTGGTTAGAAAAGGGAAATAAAGGCTTGTCACACTTTGAAGGGGTCCTGAGATTTCCAGTCTATTGTTTAAATCGTTACATTGTGGAAATATAGAAGACTAAGCTTGTTTTTCTAAGTTTCCACCCTTTGTTAGAAGCGGTTCAATCCTGTTTCGGACCAGTTCTGGGGGGGTGGTGAGGAGGGGCGCTTGTTCAGCCCTCAGCAGATTGGTTGCAGGCGTCAGGTGGTGGTGATGACTTAATTCCTAGACCAAGAAGAATATAGTGTTAAAACTGGTTATGTAATTTTCTACTTCTCCTTTTTTATGCAGTATTTAGTTCAAATATGGACTATTTTTTCAAAGAATAGAACACATTTTACCTTCATTTTTAATATTAAAATATCCCCATGTCTGAGGAAGTGCTAATTGAACTAAGGCAAAGTATAGAAGTGAAGGATGTTTTCAGTTACACCATTAATGCACTATTTTTAAAAACATTAAGATGAAGTCAATCCTTTAGGATTTCAGTAACTCATAGGTAATTTGCATCCTGAAATAATTTCTAAATCTCTCCAAGCAGTAACTGATTAGAAGTGCTGATGCCTAATGACAGGCGTCGTATTTGTTGAAAAGCAGGAACATGAGTTTGAACCTTTCTGGATATTGCAGCTTTTTATAAAATGGTGAGAAGAAACTAAGGTTTTTATAGAATAGAGACTTGCAGTGGGGTAAAAGTAGAATAACGACTTACGGGGACAAACGCAATTTTATTAGTTGCTCCATGGTTTCATAGAGAAATAAACTATGTGGTCTGTAATCCCACGAAATCCCACGAAATACCCCTGCAAAGCTTGGACGAGCTCTTAGCCTAAATAGTTTCAATGACTTAAAACTGGGACCTCTCAAACTAGCCTGGTAACAGACCCCGCCCCGGCGACCGGCGATAGGCGGAGCCGAGTTTGTTAGCCTGTTGCTAAGGCGATGCCAGGCTCTGATTGGATTGGGCGCCGCGGGTGGGGAGAGGGTCCGGTCGGGTGGGGCGAGGCTTGGAACCGGCGTGTGCCGGGCAAGGTTTCTCCGGGGCCGTCTTCCCGCCCCTGCTCGCGTCCTTCTCGGGGCTTCTGCAGGTCCGCGTTGTCACCCCTCACCTCAGCCTGTTTTGAACCTTATAGTGACTTCAGGTGTCAAGAGTAGATGGGAGAGGCCCTGCGGGCCTTGCAGGTGCCCAAGTGCCCTGGGCGCGCCTTGAGCTGACAGCTCTGCTCGGAGAACTGAGCTGGACGGGCCGCGGGAGCCCAGGCTCCTGGGTCGGGTCTGCGAGCACGCAGTGCGCGCCCCAACCTGCGGGCAGCCGGCCGGCCGGCTAGCCCTGTTCGCCCCGAGGGCGCGGGTGCAGAGGCGGCCCCAGGGAAGGACGGGTGACTGCACCATCAAGCGCTGGGGGGCGGCCTCCAAGAGCACCCCTCTGCTGGCTCTCGGGGCGCTTGCCCTCCTCCCTCAGCCCTACACCGCCCCGGGTTCCCTGGCCGCAACTGGAAAGGTGTCAGGGTGGCCCAAGCCAGCTCGAACCGGTCCCCGGCTGCGGCTTGCAGAGCGGAAGCGCAGCGCACGGCCGCCCCGCCCCGCCCCCGGCCCAGCAAGCTAGGCTGCGCTGGCGCGCTGCGACGTATGCCGTATGTATAGCGGGGCGCGCGGGCGGCGGCGCGCGGGCGGGCCGGCTGGAATCTGCTCGCGCCGGTTTAGGCCGGTCCTCTCCTGCTCGGGTCTAGTTCTTGATTGACAGCCCGGCACTTGTTTACCAGGGCGCTGCGCCGCCGCCGCTCTCTTCAATGAGAGTGCTGAGCTGGCACATAATGGAGCAGAAGGGAAGAAGGGAACCGGGATGCAAACTTGCGCCAGTTTGAGGGGAGCAGGATTAAATGGCCCCCAACTCACCTGAGCCGGTTTTTGGTGCAGAAATCCGTTCAGCGGATTTCCACAGGGACAAGGCAAATAGTACTGATTTGAAAGCGAATCATCGTGGTTTTTGGATAAAAGTATACACCTAATGGCGCTTTCTTATTCTTGATAAGGGGCTGCTGCACGTGTGTATGTGTTCAATACTTTGCTGATGGAAAGTTAAATGATAGCATTATCGTCAGTTTTCGTGATAAAGGTCTGCTAATAAAAGATTTCTACACCAAGAAAGATAAACAAATAACGTTTAATTGTTACCTAGTCAGAACACACACAAAAAAATTTTTTTAATCCAGAATCTTCTTCCCACCACAAACGATTTTTTATTTAATATATTTTTGAGACATTTTTTAAATAAGCTATTGGACCAAAAGAAATTGGTTCTAAAACGAAAGGTCATCCCTTTTTTCAAGCAATTTGAGTCAGTGTTGTTAGACTGCGTTTTTTTCAAGGATGTGGGACAGTTGTTGCCCGGTTAGCAGACACCTTTTAAATCGAGGTATGTTTTTCTATATACATGCACATTTTTAGCTGTAAATAGGATAGACTAAATATTGTCATCATTTTAGGTTCAATGAAGAATTTCTATTTTTAGTTATGAAACTGACGTTAAAATCACTTCCTTTTTTTTTTTACTCAACATCTATTTGACAGTCTAATAGTTTTATAATTTTAACATGCACATTTATATCGTTACATTTTCATGAAGTTTTTATTACATATATGTATGTGAGACTATACAGTCTCACGTGTATGTGTGTATATATGTAGCCTTAATATGATAAATTTAAGGAAATAATTGGACACATAGCACGTTAGTGTGAGATTTGAGATCTGAATCTTTAGTTGAGATTGTTACTGTGTTAAATACCAGAGGCCTTACAGCTCAGGTCATTTTGCACTAAGGACATCTATGGGGTATAAATACTATACCCCGTTTACAGATGAGGCAACTGGAGAATCAGGATTTTACTCAGAGAAGTGATCTCTTAGACTCTGAAACTTGTAGCCTTATTATTGATATGAGCATCTTTAAAGTTATACCACCATGAAGAATGTGTAAGTTTAATGTTTTTCCTTTCTCTGTGTTTTAGATGATGATAATTCCGAAGAAGGCTTCAACACTATTCATTCAGGAAGGCATGAATATGCATTCAGCTTCGAGCTTCCACAGACGTAAGTATGAGAAGTAGCAGGCACTTTTTGTAGACATCCATTCTTTTAAAATTAAAATTATTATGGCCCTGGCCACTTGGCTCAGTGGTAGAGCGTCGGCCCAGTGTGTGGAAGTCTTGGATTCAATTCCCGGCCAGGGCACACAGGAGAAACACCCATCTGCTTCTCCACCCCTCCCCCTCTCCTTGCTCACTCGCTCTCTCTCTCTCTTCCCCTCCCACAGCCAAGGCTCCATTGGAGCAGAGTTGGCCCGGGCGCTGAGGATGGCTCTGTGGCCTCCACCTTAGGCACTAGAATGGCTCTGGCTGCAACAGAGCAACACCCCCTGGTGGGCATGCAGGTTGGATCCTGGTTGGGCTCAGGCGGGAGTCTGACTGCCTCCTGCTTCTAACTTTAGAAAAATACCCCCAAAAAAGTTACTCTAAGTTTAAATATTTTTAGTTTAAAAAAAAAACCTTTTCATTACTGAATCTTGCTAAAGGAAAACAATGTACTACTAAAAGGCTAGTTTTTAATGTGTGGCAAAATTATAAAAAGCAAAACTTAATTGTTAGTGTTCTATCTCAAGATTTTTGAGGTTTTTTTTAAAACTTGAATAATATTTTATTTGATGTGAATGAACTGAAAGGAGCTAGTCAAATAGTTTAGCTCTGTATGGTTTATCTAAAACATATCAAGTCTCTCATCGGTAATTTATAAAACTTCATTGTTCTATTTCATCTGTTAATGTTAACCAACAGCAGCAGCAGTAAGCTAAGAACATAAACATAATTAGGAATGTCCTAACTTCAGGAGGGCTGTTCTTTTGGTGTGAATTCAGTAGTTTCTGTGCAAAGGGCTGTTGTGGTCACATGAGATATTATGACCTGGACTTAAAAGGAAACATTCATCATAGGCTTGGACTCTAGTAGGAAAGGAAGAAGGAAAGTGGTGTATTCTTAATTCAGTAAAAGATTGTTAGAAGAGATTATAATTCTTTTAAAATAATGCCTTTACGCCCTACCCAGTTGTTTCGGTGGTAGAGCATCAGCCGGGCCTGCAGATGTCCCGGATTTGATTTCTGGTCAGGGCACACAGGAGAAGCACCCGTCTGCTTCTCTACCCCTCCTCCCTCTTGCTTCTCTCTCTCTCTATCTCTCTCTCCACCAACCCCCTTCCTCTCTCTCTCACTCTCCCACTTTTCCCTTCCTGCAGCCATGGCTCAGTTGGAGTGAGTTAGCCCCAGGCTTTAAGGATGGCTCCATGGCCTCCACCTCAGGCACTAGGAAGAGCTCAGTTGCTGAGCAGCAAGCAACGCCCCAGATGGGCAGAGCATTGCCCCCTATTGGGTTTGCGGGGTGGATCCTAGTCCAGGTGCATGTGGGAGTCTGTCGCTGCCTCCCCTCCTCTCACTGATTAAATAAGTAAATAAATAAAACCTCTAACAGGTATTATGACATGTAAGGTGGCACTTAATGCTCATTGTTCTGAAGGATAAATTTAAATTACAGAAGGACTTATCAAGTGCCAAACATACTTAATTCAATGTTTTCTTAACTGTATAACTGGGTTGTTTTCTGTGGTTAGAGTTTCTAAATGGTATTTTCCAGTATTCTATTTACCTTATTATTTAAGACCATCCTTTTAAATACAATGCCTTAATATACTTTCTTAGAGAAACATTTTAAGTCTGTGCATACCATAAAGCTAACACTGGGCCTGAATATCTTCAAAGACTGGAGGTAATTTAATACACAATTTTAAATGTTATCTGTAAAGTAGTCATTTACAATAAACTCTAGAAGACTAGCAAAATACTGCATTAATTTCTCTGTGCTAAACAAGTTAATGCAGGAGTCTAAAATGCAAAAAAAATTGTAAAACTACTGCTACTTCTCCTATTAGTCTAAGCTAGCACTCTACCTTGTAAATAACTGAATATTGGGCATTTTTCTAATGAAGTTATGAAAAAGAAGCCAGACTCACTAAAATAAAATCTTTTACAAGTAGTAAAATCTGGCAAAGTTGAAAAACAGTACAGATTCCCTTGATTCAGACCAGTAGAAATGTTACTTTTTCATTTTAAGCCTATAGAGTAAAGTTAGAAAATATGGCCAAAACAGAGAACATGAGTAAACTGGGAAATATAAAAGTTTTTTAGTATTTCAGTGGACTTTATGAAATGTGAAATTTTTAATACTATGACTATTCAAGGCCTTTTCTAGACCTTCTGAATACTAGAGCACTGTTGGGAATTTGGTCTGAATGTTTAACCAGTGTCTATAATTTCTCAATAGAAATAGTTAAACCATTCTTTATTTTTTAAATAAATTCTTGACCTTTTCAAGAATTGTTCATTTCCAAATTTTCATAATTTTGCCACCAACATTAAAAGGACCACCTTTTGGCACTCCCTCCCTTCTGGGAGCACGCTCAGGCCTTTTTTCTCTCTCGGGAGTGCGTCTCCTGAGCTCGAAGGGTCCTCGTGAGACTTGCACCAGGGGAGCAGTGGGCAGCGGCAGCTTCTCCCAGGGTAACTCCTGAACCTGTCTCCAGAGCCCCCTTCTCTCTGCAGTGAGCCAGTAGCAGCCCAGCCTTGCCTCATTTTGGTCGCTGTGACTTTTCTCAGGGAGCCAGAGCAGCCCTGCCTCGATGCATTTCTTCCCTGGGACATTCCTGGAGAGCCAGAGCACCCCTGCCTGGGCTTTCTTCTGCTGCCTCTGCTATTTTAAACCCTTTCTTGTTTCACTGTCTCCAGCTTTAACAAACAAACTCTCAAAATCAAAAGAAAAGAAACGGTAGCTTCTTCTTTGTTTAAAGGGATTATATTCTTCTGGCTTTTCAAAGCAAAATTTTTATGATATTTACCTACTCTCAATTGTTACTTTGAAACAAATTTATTCCCCAGTGACTTGTCCCTTTGGAAATTTTTAAAACCTATGTTTGATACCTCGCTGACAAACAGTGCAATATGTTAACACTACTGTATAATTATTAGAAAGAGGTATAAGATTAATATATTGACCTTTATGTTCTGCACAGACCACTTGCTACCTCATTTGAAGGCCGACATGGCAGTGTGCGCTATTGGGTGAAAGCCGAATTACACAGGCCTTGGCTTCTACCAGTAAAATTAAAGAAGGAATTTACAGTTTTTGAGCATATAGATATCAACACTCCTTCATTACTGGTAAGAATTGACTGAATTCTTTATTCTTTGATTTTGGCATATTAATACTAAAGAATAATCCCCTACACTGTAATTTTATAATTTTAAAATAGTGGTTTTATTTAAAATTACATAAATATTAATTTTAAAAAAGGGCACACTAATGAAGAATATGATTATGTTCTCTTATGCTGTAATAACATTAAATAAATTTTAAAAGTAATACCATTCATGGTACGAAATACCTCTTACTCAGAAGATATAGCAGTAACAAAAAAATTAATCTGTTTCCTGGCTAATTTTGGTAGAAGAGGAACAGAATTATTAATTATTATAAGACAGTATACTTGAAATATCATAATGTAAAATTTGTATTGCATTGCATTAATCCAATGTAGGGATGTCAAACAATGGGGAAATTATCACTTTGATCAAAAAAACTTAATTCCATTTTAAAGGAATCCTTTTTTAATTGTATCTTTTTACAAGGTTCAAATTTGACTTGAAAAACATTAATTGGCTTAAACAAATAATAACATCTTTAAGCAAATAAGAATTAATTTTTAAAATAAGTGGATTTTATATATATATACAGTATATATGTGTATGTACATATATATATATATATTTGATTGTATTATCTCAAAGAGAAATGTTAACATTTGAGATTATAACCAAGTTGCTTTCCAAGCTGCATTTTTATTTAAGTCATTTTAAATGGAATGTGGAAAGGGTTTTTTCATTTGTTTTTTGGTTGGTTTTCAGTTACTGTATATATAAATAGCATGGACTAAAACTATGTTTAAGGAATATGGTGTTAAAGTCTGTACACTTTTTTCTTTCATTGAATGGAAACATAAAAACAAAAATAATATAATTCAGAGCCATTAGCTAGTTTAAAAAAAGTATGTTTGGGTACCAACATAAAATAAACAGCACTGCTTTTAATTTTAAATTCTCCAAAAATTTAGGATTGTATTTTAAAATATTTTATTACTGTCCCAACTCATCCATTGATCTTTTGTCTAAATTTATTTCTTACAGTCACCCCAAGCAGGCACAAAAGAAAAGACTCTCTGTTGCTGGTTCTGTACCTCAGGCCCAATATCCTTAAGTGCCAAAATCGAAAGGAAGGGCTATACCCCAGGTACGTATGAAGTGGGTTCCCACAAAAAAATTACCTTTCTTCATTTAGTTTTTGTGTTTAAATTTACAGTATTTCTACTAAGTGTAAATATGATGATACAGCATTCTTTGATAAAATAACAAATTGTGCCTATCCAGTTTTCTTTCATATATTGGAATCTAGTCTCCTTTTTTAAAGAGCTGCTATAAATGCGTAGTTTATTCTTGCCACACTCAGTACCACTTTTCATCCGGGTAGTCTGCTGAACTTTTCCAATGTTCACCTAAGAATTTACATTTGTTTAGAGGATTTTTTTTTTTTTTTTTTTTTCCATTTTTCTGAAGCTGGAAACAGGGAGAGACAGTCAGACAGACTCCCGCATGCGCCCGACCGGGATCCACCCGGCACGCCCACCAGGGGCGACGCTCTGCCCACCAGGGGGCGATGCTCTGCCCATCCTGGGCGTCGCCATGTTGCGACCAGAGCCACTCTAGCGCCTGGGGCAGAGGCCACAGAGCCATCCCCAGCGCCCGGGCCATCTTTGCTCCAATGGAGCCTTGGCTGCGGGAGGGGACGAGAGAGACAGAGAGGAAAGCGCGGCGGAGGGGTGGAGAAGCAAATGGGCGCTTCTCCTGTGTGCCCTGGCCGGGAATCGAACCCAGGTCCTCCGCACGCTAGGCCGACGCTCTACCGCTGAGCCAACCGGCCAGGGCTCTTGTTTCATTTTCTTAACAGTAGATACTTTTTTTCCTCTCTAGGTGAATCAATTCAGATATTTGCTGAGATTGAGAACTGCTCTTCCCGAATGGTGGTGCCAAAGGCAGCCATTTACCAAACACAGGCCTTCTATGCCAAAGGGAAAATGAAGGAAGTAAAACAGCTTGTGGCTAACTTGCGTGGGGAGTCCTTATCATCTGGAAAGACAGAGACATGGAATGGCAAGTTACTGAAAATTCCACCTGTTTCTCCATCTATCCTCGACTGTAGTATAATCCGTGTGGAATATTCACTAATGGTATGTATAAATTCAAGGTGTTTCCCCCCCCCTAAGTTTTAATCATAAGGATATTGTTCTGTTTTATATCCAGGATTCAATTTTATATTCCATATATGCTAGATACAAAAATAAATAAATCTTTGTACAGTTTGCATTGTAATTATTTTACCTTATATGTATATATACTTATATATACATATAAGGAAGAAATTTTTCTTAATATCATATCTATATAAGTAAAGAAAGTAAATGAGGACCTCAGATAACATTAAAATTGGGTTATTAGTTTTTAAAAAGGAAATAATTCTTGGCATTCTAAACCTAGCATCTCCTTTTACTGTTTAGGTATATGTGGATATTCCTGGAGCTATGGATTTATTTCTTAATTTGCCTCTTGTCATCGGTACCATTCCTCTACATCCATTTGGTAGCAGAACTTCAAGTGTAAGCAGTCAATGTAGCATGAACATGAACTGGCTTGGTTTATCTCTGCCTGAACGACCTGAAGGTAATTTGTAATAATGTATATCTTATTATGTTCAAGAATATAATTTTGCTTCTGATAGTTTATGATTAGATATACTTTTGTCTATACTTGAAAATAATAGTTGCGCCCCTAAGGTTAGATTTAAAACATACATCCATCCCCCTAGTTTTGAATACAAGACAAATAATTATTATTTGACCTTGATATTTCTTTTTAATACCTACTATTCTGTGTATTTTGACATGCATAAGAACATGCTGTTCGAATTGCGTGTATCTTTTTCCTTTAGCACCACCCAGCTATGCAGAAGTGGTAACGGAGGAACAAAGACGGAACAATCTTGCTCCAGTGAGTGCTTGTGACGACTTTGAGAGAGCACTTCAAGGACCACTGTTTGCCTATATCCAAGAGTTTCGGTTCTTGCCTCCACCTCTTTATTCAGAGGTGAGCACCAGTTCCTCAAGTATAAAATGGGCTGGCCGTCTTGGGGAAACAGTATTGCAGACTTTTAAAAAACAGTTTTTTATTACCATGATAATAAATAGAAAAACATAATTTAAAACTACAGATTAAAGGTTAGATTAGGATTGTCAGTATTTATTAAGTTTGACCCAGAAGTAGGACTGTTCAGTTCTATTATTGAAGGAATAAAGATAATGATCTCAGCTTATGCTTTTCAAAATGCCATTAAAGGAATAATTTATATTTTAAATTATGAATAAATTTATAATTTATATTTTAAATTTATATTATAATTTATAATTTAAAGAATCAGCCTGACCAGGCGGTGGAGCAGTGAATAGAGCGTTGGACTGGGACGTGGAGGACCCAGGTTCAAGACCCCGATGTCACCAGCTTGAGTGTAGGCTCATCTGGTTTGAGCAAGGGGTCACTTGGTCTGCTGTAGGCCCCGCCCCCACATCTCTGGTTCAGAATTTTTTTTTTCTTATATGTATATGAAAGTTACTCCAGAGATAGAGGAGGTAGGAAATCTATCTCTGGTGGGCTCAGCGTTGCTATTTCCTGATACACGCTACTCCTGGGTCCGTTCTGAGGTTTTATGTCCATGAGGGTACTACCTCACACAGCACCAAGAACATTTTTTACCAACTGCATTCTTCCCAAAGCCTACAGAAGAGATGAGTTGACTTTTTTTTAAAGGGTGAAAGGGATACTTTACAAAAGGATATCATTGCTATAAAGATGTTTTCCATTGTGTATTTGAGCTTTAAGTACTACTAAGCACTGAGTAAAACTCTATTCACTGATAAAATTTTTTTGTGTGTGTGTATTTTTCTGAAGCTGGAAACGGAGCCTTGGCTGCGGGGGGGGGGGGGGGGGAGACAGAGAGGAAGGAGGGGGGGGTGAAGAAGCAAATGGGCGCTTCTCCTATGTGCCTTGGCCAGGAGTCGAACCCTGGTCCCCCGCACGCCAGGCCGACGCTCTACCGCTGAGCCAACCAGCCAGGGCCTTCACTGATAAAATTTAAGCATTAGCTTTTATGAAAGAGAACTGTTCAGCATACCTTTATAAATTTTATTGATAGTTTAGTAATGGCATATCAGATATTTTATAAATATTAATTCCCTTCTGCATACTAGCTGTGTATGTTCTTTGTAATTAGATTTCTCAACTAAAACTCAAATCTTAGTCATTTGCTGCATTCTTACTAGATTGTATTAAATAAACTTTAATTATTTTCTCTTTTTTTTCTAGATTGATCCAAATCCTGATCAGTCAGATGATAGACCATCCTGCCCCTCTCGTTGAAGGAGTACATGGTTAAATCAAGTTGATGTGGATTCCAAACTGTTATCTCTTCCCAGCTGAGAACAGAGAAGTATCTTGGAGACATGTTTTCAGAGGAAGTGGAATTCTTTTGCCCAGAAAATGGCAAATACATGAATCAACCAGTGATCATGCTTTGGAAGCCTGCAGCAACATTTTGGGACTGCTCCAACATGCTTGAAGATCTAAGCTTTCTCCTTTAATACTGGTACATACCACGAGCAGTCATCTTTGCGTATGGTCATACGTGTCAAGACACCACATTATAAAGAGGGATGAGTTCCTTCTTTTGATTTGAGAATTTGCACATGCTCAATGCTTACATTGTGCGATTCAATGTCACTACAGCTTTTTTTTTTTTCCATTTATGCGAGACTCTTGATACTCTTAAAACTTGTTTGTGGTCAACACAACAAGAAACAAAAGAAAGCTTTGGAAAAAAAACTTTTACATGAAAAAAACGCACTGACATTTTTTTTTTATTTAATATAGCCTGGACTTTACCTGCGTATGCACATGCTCAGAACTGTCCTACTAGGCTGACCATGTATCACCTCTTCAGCTTGGATCCTATTGTGGATTTATTTACAAACATCAAATGCCTTCAAGCCAATCCTTCTTGCTGTATGGTTTGCAGCCTACTGTAGTAGATACGCAACAGATAATGTGGGAAAAGGAATAAGAGGAGGAAGCTAAGAGACTCTCAAGATTGTATACCTTCCTGGTTTCTTTTAAGAATTTGTTGCCTTTCTACTATTGCAGCAAAGCAGCATTTTGTTACTGACTGCCTAAAATCACTTAATCTCAGGTGAACGCATCACTTGCCAAACTGTTGGAATGCTATTTTGTGTTTTGTTGCACTGTTACTTTTTTGTTTGTTTGGTTGGCTTTTTGGAGAGGGAAATTTGGAAAAGGGACATACACAAAAGTGATAACCCACCCACATTCCCTTATCATTACATATAAGAAGAAACTAGAAGAGCTAAGAATGAAGTAAAGAAAGGCAGTGTTGGCAGGCACCAGCAAAGAGTTAAGGGCTGTTGCTCTTAAAAATTAGTTATTTTTATTATTTTAAAAGTATGGAAGTTTTTCAGTCACTAAAGAGGAGAAGAAAATGCTTTTATTTTTATACAGAGTTACTTAATTACCTCTGAACACATATGTTGAAAATCATTTTTGCTGGTGTAGAGTATTTTAATGAGCAGGAATACCTACCTGTATATCTATATGTTCAGATTATGGTTAGAGAGCTCAATTTATATACTTTTTGTCCTGCTCAAGCTTGACAGAGCTTGAAACCCAAATTTATTCTAAAAGTATATAACTTCAAAATTATAAGTACTAGAATGTGTGCTGGAATAATGAATGTTTTATATTTTTGTGGGGACTTTTTTTAATGGAAGTATTTTTTCCATTACATAAAGAACATTTTGCTAACCATGAGAAATTGCTTACTTTGAATATATGTAGATAAGATAGGAAAAATGATTACATCAGTGAATTACAGTTTATATTAAAGATAATTTACAGTTAGCTCATAACAGATATACCAGCATTTATCATGACATTTAAAATGGCATTTTCTAAGATACCAAGTGTACTGATTGTCTTACTTTAGAAGGAATTCAGCTCTTTTTAATGAAAATCAGCATTTCTGATGTTGCAACATATGTGTGAAATGGGTGTTACATCAGTCCTGCTGTTATCCCCACAGCTAATAAAGTGACTGAAAATAATAGTAACTCTGGTCTGGTGCTTGCGCTGGTTAAATACTGTCTTAAAGCTTCATACAAAAAAAAAAAATAGGCTTTTCCATAAGTGGCCTTTAAGAAAACATGGAAGACAATTCATGTTTGAAAATGCTGACAGGGTGAAGAAAGCCCAGTGTAAAAAAGAATCGCGTTTTAAGTGATTCGGTTAAAGGGTTTGGGCTCCCGTAGCAAACTAATACTAAATAATAAGGAAATGGGGTGAAATATTTTTTTATTGTTGTTAAGTCATTTTGTGAATGTCCCCCTCAAAAAAGCTAATGGATATTTGGCATAAAGGGCATTTGGTGGTTTTATTTCTGTTTGGGGGGGGGGGTTGTCAGAAAATCCCTTTTTCCTTTTCTCATGTCTAACTTCTAGGGAACAATTGTTGATAGCATAGCCTTGAAATACTTATCACCATGTTCTCATAAATAATACATGAAAGCAAGAATGACCAATATTCTGGTAATTGGTACTGGGTAACAAAAGAAAATGTGATAAAGATCTAAATATATAAAACTTTATGAAGTAAGGTTTTATTTTCCCCATTAAAGTATTTCTTTACTTTCTAATTTAGAGGCATTACTTAACTCTTTCCTAAATATTGGTCAATTTCTGTTATAAGATGTGAGGTTCACAATTGTATTCCAGTATTCAAGATAGATTCCTCGTTTTTCAATTAGGAAAAGTAAAATCCAAAATGTTAGCAAAACAAAGTGCAATATTAAATGTTTGCTTTATAGATTATACTCTATGGCTGTTTGTAATTTCTCTCTTTTTCCCCCTTTTTTATTTGGTGCTGAATATGTCTTTGTAGGCTCTGTTTTAAGAAAACTGTGGGAAATGATTTGATATTTCCTATTGCTCTTCCTTGTGGAAAATAAAAGTGTTTTGTTTTTTTCTTTTTTGTAAAACTGTTTGGAGATTTATTTGAATCGTGATCATATTAGCATCATACATGCTAACACTATTAAAACTACAATTAGGCCCTGGCCGGTTTGCTCAGCGGTAGAGCGTCGGCCTGGCGTGCAGAAGTCCCGGGTTTGATTCCCGGCCAGGGCACACAGGAAAAGCGCCCATTTGCTTCTCCACCACCCCCCTCCTTCCTCCAAGGCTCCATTGGAGCAAAGATGGCCCGGGTGCTGGGGATGGCTCCTTGGCCTCTGCCCCGGGCACTAGAGTGGCTCTGGTCGCGGCAGAGCGACGCCCCGGAGGGGCAGAGCATCGCCCCCTGGTGGGCAGAGCATCGCCCCTGGTGGGCGTGCCGGGTGGATCCCGGTCGGGCGCATGCAGGAGTCTGTCTGTCTCCCCGTTTCCAGCTTCAGAAAAATAAAAAAAACTACAATTAAACTAAGCCATCTGGGTAAGAATTGTTTCTAGACTACTAAAAGAACATTACTGAAGGCTTAAGGAATTTTTAATACTAATTATTATTGTTTAATTTCATTAAATTATGGATACTTTCTTACAAAACTTGTCTTAATAGGAAGCGGATTTAACCAGGTAGTTTCCCTTAGATATCATTTCTCTTGTTATATGTCCAAGTCTAGTATTTCAAAAGCACATAAATTTAAAAGCTATATTATTCTAATCTTCTCAAAACATGAGTTTTCTAACAAAACTAAATTTTATGTCTGAATTTTAGTGATTTGTAGCATTAGTAACAGTCACACTGAGAATTCATCTTCTAGTGTTTATACATATATGTGGATGAGATCAAGTTGTGCCTCCCCCATATTCTCAAATGTATATACACATAAAAATGTGTTACAAAGACATTTAGACAAATATGTTTATAATCAAATTTCGTAGAAGTATACTTTTATTCTTGTTCATTAAAAGCTAACAATCACCACAGCCTGACCTCTGGTGGCGCAATAGATAAAGCATGGACCTGGAATGCTGAGGTCGCCAGTTTGAAATCTGGGCTTGCCTGGTCAAGGCACACATGGGAGCTGATGCTTCCTGCTCCTCCCCCCCTTTCTCTCTGTCTCCTCTCTAAAAATGAGTAAAATCTAAAAAGAAACAAAAATAGCAACAGAGTAGATTTAGGGAGGAATGAGAGAGCAAGAATAAAATCTAAATAAAAAAATACACAACATCCTAATATAAGAAATGGGAGGAGGAATTATAGCATCACAAGGAGAGACCTAGTTTCTGTCTTCTGTGACTAGACGTTTCCTTGAATAAGTGCATTTTGATTTCTTCAGCTACAAAGTGGAAAATTAGCTATCCAATGTTCTTTTCATCCCTGAAGGTACAAAGTTATAAGACTTCTTCAGGTAAATAATGCTCTTAAGTTAATTATAACATTGGAAATGAACCACATTGCTTCTGAATTTACATTAGAATACTTTTAGACTGATGTAAGTACATGTATTAAGTTTAACAGTGACAATTATCTGGCTCTGCTTTTGCGTTAAAAAATCTATACTTACAAACTCCCCTTGCCTTTATGACTAAGCTTGGTATCTTGGTATATTTATTAGGACTTTTGATTGTAACAGTGAGAGAAACTCAGACTAGCTTAAGATCCAAAAACATGCCCAACTGGAAATAAAAACAGTATCACTGTCTTTGTTGGCACAAAGTTAAACATAAGGAAAAGAATATTTTTTTCAAACCAGCTTTACAGAGACCAACTTAGACAAGTGATGTTAAGGTGTTATTTAGAACCAAGAAGCAATAAAGTTGCTTTATAATAGTTTATAGTATTTATATGTTAATATATAACCTAATGTGATTCAAGAAAACAAATGCTTATGACATTTATGTTAAATTCTGGTACATCATATAGCTAATTCTACTGGAAATGGATTTTTGCTACTTCTAAATTCAAGACTTACATAACCTCTCAACATCATTTTCCAATCCAAACAAAATTATTACCCCTGGCCCTGGTAGGTCTTGGGAATATTAATAAAGTTAAAACAGTGAGAACATTACTTTGTAGAATTTAAAGGTCTGTTCACTGTTAACACAAAACAATCTTCCCAGTGAACAGAAAAAGGTGGAAGATTAAAAGATACTTCCCTAATTTTTAATCTTATAAAATGATGTTAACTTTGTGATTTTGCCAATCTAGAGATCTAACAGTAATGATACTAGTGAAAAAGCATTACAGTTACTACTTCTGATGATAGGAATGTTTGCATAAATGAAAAGCTATCTCATCCTTACTGCATATAGGAATTTGTACTTGTTAGGTCATTTTTATCTAATGAATTAATGGCTTAATTAAATAGAGATGAAAAAAAAAAGAACAAGTTAGTTTCTGCTTTATTTGTTGTTTTTTAAGGAAATAAACATTTCTACCTTTTAGTGTAAGGCACAATTATAATCTAGACATCTTGACAGCTCTGAATTTCTAAGAGCAGTATTCAAGATGTTTACAATAATAAGGAAATAATAGTAGACTAAGATGCAGCACATGCACCATGCAAATCAACAGTATGCTGACAAACTAAAGCATACCCAGAACCTACAGCAACAAAATCACACATGTATCCTTCCCCAAATTACTAATTCCAGAATTGCTAAAGCAGAGGAGAAATGTTTCCTCCCCTTCACTATTCTTCCTTCCATTTAAAGAGCCAACTTTAGGAAACCCCTTGTGAGAAAACAGCCAGAGGAGTCCATGCTGTGTAGAGAAGCAGTGGACAAACGCCTCTGGCTGGTGATCCTTTAAGAGTGAGTGCCTTGAGCAGTTTCATCAGGAAGAGCCCAATAAATGCCTTTATTCCATTGGCCCCTCTATTAGTGTCTTATGACTACTGTTGGTCAAATAAGTTTGTAAATATATATGGTTTGCTCGCTTATAGTTTATATTGGGTGTGGGGGACAGGCTGTAAGCAGGCCAGGTCGTTAGCATGGTTCTCTAGCCAGATGTGGCCCTTTTGATGGCTGCATCTGGCTCACAGACAAATCTTTAAAAAATAAATAATGTTAAAAATATAAAACATTCTCATGTATTACAATCCATTCATTTCCTACCGCTCATGTTTATGGTTGCGGTGGCTGGAGCCAATCACAGCTGTTTTCCGGGACAACACCAAATTTTTATTGGATAATGCATAACATACATGGGTCATTGTTTGGCTCTCACGGAATTACATTTTAAAATATGTGGCATTCATGGCTCTTTTAGCCAAAAAGGTTCCCGACCCCTGGCCTAAGGCTTAGTTTTAAGACTAAGCTTTTCCCTACACCCTTGACTGATTGCATGATGTGGGGTGGTGTATTCTCATGAAGAATCCCATTATGGCTCAGATAAGTGACTTTGTAGCAGAGACTTTCTTGCATGTGTATTGGATTAACGGTTTTGATTTCTATACTATAAAATGGGGCAGACTGGGAGCTTGCTCTCTCTCAGTTCCTGCTATCACCATTGCAGGGGCCTCTGTTGGGCAGATAAAATATGTTATGCTCACTTTGTTAAAGATTGCGCTGCCCACATGGAAGCCCATCGCCCAGGTGATACTAACGTGTGTTGGGGGCGGGCTGTGGGCAGGCAGGATCCTTGTAGCTGGGGCTTGGTTTTAGGACTAAGCCTTTTCCACCCTTTTTGATATGGGGTGGTGCACTCTCATGAAGAATCCCATTATGCCTCAGTTAAGTGACTTTGTATTAGAGACTTTCCTATTTATATATTGGATTAAAGGTTTGGAATTCTGCACTATAAAGTGGGGCAGACCAGGAGCTTGCTCTCTTGGTTCCTGAGATTAGTATTAGAGAGAAAAGCAGAGAAAGGCCACATGGAGGAGGCCAGAAGAAGCTGCCAAGATGGTGGAGTGTTGGAAGAGAAGCCAGTTTGTGCAGGAAGAAGGAAGGAGATGGGGAACAGAGGTGAATAAGGCTGGTGAGCTAGGAACCTTTGATTCTAGGAAACTCAGATAAGTCGGTAGCTTTGTGAGCACTGAATGAGAGGGTTTTGGAGCCCAGTGTGTGTTTTTACTTCCTGCTGGGTGCAAGCTAGAATTAAAGATGATGGCCCACCAGCTCTTGTCTTCATGATTTCATTACCATCTGTCCGAATCCAATGTGAAACCTGCATGGGCCAGGCTGCTGTGATGGTGCCCGTGCCCACTGGCTTTACAGCCTCCCTGATCCCTTGCCCTTCATGGGAAAAGCAGGTTTTCCTTTATGTGAATAGCCACAATGGCGGCTCCTGGCCTTACAACTGGCATAGTTTGCATCAGGATTTGGAGATCAGTATAGGGCCGCCACCCTTGACAGGTAGGGTAGAGGACTGGTTGCTACCCTGGCTCCCCATGGCTGTCCTTTTAGGGGCCGTGGGCTACGTGTTTTTCACTCAAGAGGATACCAGGAGTCCTGTGCTAGAAGCTGCCTGAGGTCAGAAGCTTCAGTATGAATGGCAAGTTGAACAGCAGAAAAAGCTGGAATTGGAGTGAGCACTGGAGAAGGAATTACAGGTTCGCGAGTTGCAGTTTGCCCTGGAAGCTGAACGTTTGCACCGGCAGTTGTTGGAGAAACAGCTGTGGATTCAAGAGGTCAAGTCTCAGCTTCTGGCCAAAAACCAGCAGCCACAGGAGCCTAAACGGTCACCAAAGGAGCAGCAGCATCCATACCGGTGAATTGGCTTTGAGTCAGTAGGAGCAGGCGCTTGCGACTCCTCTTCTGAGGATGAGAAGGCTCAGGCTGAAGCTGCCATACACACACTGAGAGCCTGACAAGTGGTCGCCGAGAAGGTAAAAACCCCGCAACAAAGAGTCCCTCAGGGGCAGCCACAGCCTCCTGCCCAGGTAATGGAACACTCTGTGGTCCGGCCCTATACCCAGGCAGAGCTGATGGAGTTGGGGGCACAATTTAGGCAGAAACCTACTGAATCCCTGGTAGCCTGGTTACTACGATTATGGGACATAGGGGTGGATGGCATCATGCTCTCTGGAACAGAGATGGAGAAATTGGCTGCCATTACCACACACTCCTCCTCGAGGAAGCATCTTCAGAACTGCCATGGCAACCCAGGAGACCATACCCTATTAGAATGGATGATGGCTGCCATTCGTATGGTCTGGCAGAATGCTGGAGAATTGCCAGGGGCAATGAGTCGGTGGCAGTGCTACAGTGAGTTAGTAAAGGTCCTTTGGGAACTAGGTATGAAGAATGCTATTTTCAACCCTGGGTCCCGTGGGCCAGACGAAGTGTTCACGGCAAAAATGAGGGAATTTGTCCTTGCTAGTGACCTGTCAGCCCTTTTGGGGTCACATGTGGCTATCTTGGGCCCCTATGTGGGGCAACCCATCAGTGCAGTTACACAGATGGTAGCAGATTTGGGAGAGCTGGAGGCTGCTCGGGATCATAAAGCACTGAGGGCTGCTGCCTATGTTGCCCCCCCAACAGACTCACAAAAGAAACGGGCCTATAAAGGTTACCCAAACACAGATGTGGGTAGATTTGATTGTGGCTGGAGCAGATAAGGGGAAATTGGATGGCCAGTCTAATAAAATTCTTTTGGAGCTTTGGAGCATCTTAAACCAGAACTGAAGTTCCAGCCACTGAAACCAAAGGCCCCAGCAGCTACCAATAAAACGTTTGGTGCGCGGGCAGCTGGGTTACAAGATTATATGATAGAGACAGCCGAGAGAGGAGAACTCCCAAGACCGATTGTACTAGTTTGAATAGGAAAAAGGCCGAGGGACCCGTCTAATGGGGATGGGTGGGGACTGGAAGCCACACGTGGAACTGGCTATCCACTGGTCCCCTTCCAATGTACAATGGGTGTTGGCCTTGGTGGATACAGGTGCAGACTGTTCCCTCCTCTATGGGAACCCAGAGTGGTTTGCTGGGACCCCAGTGGCCATTGACGGTTATGGGAGCCAAACTGTGTAAGTGAAGCCAATAACTATTCCATTGAGGATAGGAAGACTGCCTCCTAAGCCATATAAGGTGTATGTATTTCCTCTTCCTGAATATATTTTGGGGTAGAATTCTTACAAGGACTGTGGTTGGAAACTACAACCGGGGGGTTCCGGCTGTGGGTCTGGGTCATGAAGGCAGTGTTGCAGGGACACGCATCACATTCCCCTTTGCAATTACCCATCCCTCAGCGTGTGACTAAAACCAAACAGTACCACCTGCCAGGAGGTTATGAAGAAGTCACAGGGACAATCCTCTAACTAGGAAAGGTGGGGATCATCCGCCAGCACACAGTCCTTACAACTCCCCAGTGTGGCCTGTGTGCCATCCAGATGACGGAACATGGAGAATGACAGTAGATTACAGAGAACTTAATAAAGTTGTTCCCCCTTTGCACGCTGCTGTTCCCTTGAGAGCTAACATGATGGATCGGCTAAGCCAGGGGTTGGGGACATACCACTTTGTGGCAGACTTGGCCAATGCTTTTTTCTCTATTGATATAGCTGCAGAGAGTCAAGACCAATTTGCCTTCAGTTGGGAAGGGAGACCATGGACCTTTACAGTGTTACCCCAGGGCTGTTTGCACAGCCCCACCTTGTGCATGGGCTGGTGGCTTCTGACCTGGTTAAATGGAAACAGCCAGAGGCAGTTTGTATGTACCATTATATTGATGATATTATGCTAACTAGTGATTCTCTTCCAGAATTGGAGCAAGCAGTGCCTTCCTTGCTATCCCATTTGAAAGCATATGGCTGGGCAGTCAACGAGAACAAATTACAAGGACCTGGGTTATCTGTTAAATTCCTGGGAGTTGTCTGGTCAGGTAAGACAAAAGTTATCCCTGACACAGTTATAGATAAGATCCAAGCATACCCTGTGCCCAATACGGTAAAACAGTTACAGGAATTCTTAGGTTTATTGGGGTATTGGCGAGCATTTATGCCTCATTTGGCTCAGTTACTATACCCCTTGTACAACCTTATTTGGAAGGGGGTTCATTGGGATTGGGCTAAGCAGGTGCAAGGTTCATTTGCAGCAGCTAAGAGAACTGTCAAGGGGCACAGGCCTTGAATGTGTTTGATCCTGCCAGACCCTGTGAGATGGATGTTCATGTAACCTCGGAGGGGTTTGGATGGGGCTTGTGGCAACGGACAGAGTGCTTACGGCAACCTATTGGCTTTTGGTCCCAATTGTGGAAAGGTGCTGAAGTTCATTACTCATTAGTGGAGAAACAGCTGGCAGCTGTGTTTGCTGCCCTCCTGGCCACTAAGAGTATTACAGCCACAACACCAGTTACAGTCAAGAAAACATACCCTATTGCAGGACGAGTGAGAGATTGAGCAACCAAACCACGTAGTGGTATGGCCCAAATGTCCACCTGGCCAAGTGGGGTGCCTACCTGCAACAGTGCTGTGCTCTTAGCACCAGTCCATTGAGGGCAGAACTACAGGAAGTCTTGGGTCCAGTCACCTATGCGACCTTAGAGTCAGGTGCAGCTGGGGCTCAGGAGGCAGAACCTGAAGTCAGTCCCTACCAGGAGGGGCAGGTGCCCATCCCCGAGGATGCCTGGTATACTGATGGGTCCAGCAGGGGCCAACCTGCCAAATGGACGGCCATAGCCTTCCATCCGGCCACTGAGACTATTTGGATGGACACGGGTACAGGCCAAAGCAGCCAATGGGCAGAATTAAGAGCTGTTTGGCTAGTTGCCCATAATGAATGCACCATCCACTATGGGGTCAGGCCATGTGGCAGGACTTATAGGAAATAGGACACCAGAAGCAGGTGACAATATATCATGTCATGGGGCATGCCCCTCTAGCCCATCCTGGGAGTGATGAGGCAGATACGTTGGCAGGGGTGCGATGGTTGGAGACTGCATCTGCAGGTGATGTGGCGCAGTGGCTCCACTGGTGCCTGCTCCATGCAGGACAGAAAACTATGTGGGCTACGGTTAAGGCTTGGAACTTGCCTGTGTCCTATGCAGAGGTACTTGCAGCCTGTGAGCAATGTGCAGTGTGTTCCAAGGAGCACCCTCGGAGACCACTGGTGTCACCTGGACAGATACAGAGAGGTCATGTTCCACTGACACGAGGGCAGATAGACATCATTGGACCCTTACCAAAGTCAGAAGAGTACCAGTATGCAGTCACTTGTGTAGATACTGCCACCGGTCTGCTTGCTGCTTACCCTGCCCATAACCCTGACCAGAGGGCAGTCATATAGGCTCTGGACCACCTGAGTGCTACATACGGGCGACTGCTGGTCCTTGAAAGTGACAATGGTACCCACTTCACTGGTTCAATGGTGAGGCAATGGGCTCAAGAGCTGGGGGCGGACTGTAAGTACCATGTTCCCTACCATCCCCAGGCTGCTGGTATCATTGAGCTGTATAATGGACTCTTAAAGCAGGGACTGCAACAGGAGGGGGGCACCGGCTCCCTTACTGGATGGACACGCCGCTTGTGGATAGTACTCCGGATTTTGAATGAGAGACCTCGACGGGGGAGCCCAGCTCCAGTGGAGGCCCTCCTGCATTGGGCAGCTGCCCCCATTCAGTTGCAGATACGCACCAAGGACATTTTACTCAAGCCAGGTTTTGGACAGCAGGGCAATGTGCTCTTACCTGCTCCAACAGCCCTCCTTAAAGGACAATGGCTTCAATGGACTTGGCCCTGGACTGTACAGGCCCCCCACCCAAGATGGGGGCCTTGTTGGCACCATGGGGAGAGGGACTAGAGGTGGACCTCCAGTTAACTTATTGGCAACCAGCTCCTGGCCACCTAAGGCAGAAGTGTATTATCCCTTGAGTGCTCAGGGGGACAGCATTATGAAGGGCACCTTTGTAATTTCTTTATGTTCAATAATGAGTTCTCCTATTTTACTATACATAGAACCAGCAGATGCTGGTGTATTGGTCAATAAGGTTTGGTATGCCTGCTCAGGGCAGCATCTGGTACCAGCTACGGTGCTGTCTGCAGACAAAACTCTGGCCTGTATTCTGCCAGAGGAAAAAGATTTGCTTCTCTTGGTGCCGTTGACAGCTCTCTCATTTCGCCCATAGCTTTTGATTTGTTAATCCTATTGCTGTAGTTGGTACTGTTTCTGTTTATGCAATGTATCCCACTCCTTGAACAGTGACCACCATGGAAGATACTTGTGGTTTAGATTGTGAAGCGAGCAAAAGGGATGGAATGTTGGTCAAATAAGTTTGTAAATATGATATATATGATTGCTCGCTTTATAGTTTGTATTGGGTGTGGGGGACAGGCTGTAAGCAGGCTGAGTAGTTATAGCCTTACACTTATTTTTAAGACTAACTTTTCCCCACACCAGGGGTCCCCAAACTTTTTACACAGGGGGCCAGTTCACTGTCCTTCAGACCGTTGGAGGGCCGGATTATAAAAAAAACTATGAACAAATTCCTATGCACACTGCACATATCTTATTTTAAAGTAAAAAAACAAAACGGGAACAAATACAATATTTAAAATAAAGAATAAGTAAATTTAAATCAACAAACTGACCAATATTTCAATGGGAACTATACTCCTCTCACTGACCACCAATGAAAGAGGTACCCTTCCAGAAGTGCGGAGGGGTCCGGATAAATGGCCTCAGGGGGCCACATGTGGCCCGCGGGCTGTAGTTTGGGGAACCCTGCCCCACACCCTTGACTCATTGCATGATGTGGGGTAGTGTATTCTCATGAGGAATCCCATTATGCCTCAGATAAGTGACTTTGTATCAGAGACTTCCTTGTTTTTATATTGGATTAAAGGTTTTGATTTCTATACTATAAAGTGGGGCAGACTGAGAGCTTGCTCTCTCTTGGTTCCTGCTATCACCATTGCAGGGGCCTCCCTGATCCCTTGCCCTTCATGGGAAAAGCAGGTTTTCTGCTTTTCCCTTGTCTTCTCTTGTGGCTTGCCTGTCTTAGTGAGACACCAATAAACAGAATGGCCCACCATCCTCCAACTCCGCCATTTCTTTACTGTCTGCCCAAATCCAATGGGAACCTGCATGTGAATGGTCACAATCGTGGCTCCTGGCCTTATAGCTACCTTAAAAAAAATCACAAAAACCAGAAGACTTAAAACAACCAAAATTTATTCTCTAACAGTTCTGGAGACTAGAAGTCTAAAATCATGAGAGGGCCATATTCCTTGTGAATCCTGGAAAGGAAAATCTTTTTTTGTTTGTTCTTGTTTCTGGTGATGGCTGGCAATCTTTGATTCTAGGAAATTCAGATAAGTCAGTAGCTTTGTGAGCACTGAATGAGTGGGTTTTGGAGCCCGGTGTGTGTTTTTACGTGCCCGCAAGTGCAAGCTAGGATTAAAGCTAATGGCCCACCAGTTCTTGGCTCCATTGTTTCATTACCGTCTGTCTGAATCTAATGCGAACCTGCATGGGCCAGGCATCTGTGATGGTGGTCATGGATACTGGCTTTAGAGTGGGTCAAATAAGTTTGCAAATATGATGTATATGTTTGCTCACTTATAGTTTGCATTGGGCATGGGAGACTGTAGGTAAGCCGGCAAAGTCATTATAGCCTAAGGCTTAGTTTTTAAACTAAGCCTTTCCCAACCTTTTAATACTAAGATCTTCTCAACATTAATCTTTTCCTTACATTCTTGGCTGTTGCATGATGTGGGGTGGTGCACTCTTATGAGGAATCCCATTTATGCCTGAAGTAAGTGACATTGTATCAGAGACTTTCTTATTTGTATATTGGTTTAAAGGTTTTGATTTCTACACTATAAAATGAGAAAGACCAGGAGCTCTCTCGCTCGGTTCCTGAAATTAGCATTACGAGGAGAGGCAGCCAAGATAGCGGATTGTTGAAGGAGAAGCCAGTTTGTGCAGAGTTTGAGCAGAGAGAAGAAGATGGGGAACAGAGGTGAATAAGGCTGGTGAGCTAGAAACCTTTGATTCTAGGAAACTCAAATAAGTCACTGGCTTTGGGAGCCCTGAATGGAAAGGGAAGTGTTTTCTCACTGTAATGAAACAATGGAGCCAAGAACTGGTGGGCCATTAGCTTTAGTCTCTCCGAATCAAATGCGAACCTGCATGGGCCAGGCGGCTGTGATGGTGGTGGCTGTGCCTAGTGGCCTTACACCTAGCATTGAGCCTTTGCAGGGGCAAGGGGATTGAAGTAAAGAAGGAAACTTTATCCAGTTCAAACCCTTCAATGGTGCTACAGTGTGGCTGTGAAAACAGCATAGCCTGGCCAGGTGGCCCTGAGGCCAGGCCTCTCTCTGGCTAGATAGCTCTATTCTGTTCTGATCTGCTTTGCACTGCGCTGGTCCACTCCACTCTGCCACGATCAGCTTCCCTCTGCTCTGGCAATACATCTTCGATGTTTTAGCTCAGCCAGGGAGATGCAATCTTCATTCTTTGGTGGAAAGGGAAAGTGTACTGTGCAGTGAGCAATGTTAATACTGTATTTTCCCATGTATAAGACGCACTCGTTTCAAAAAAATTGGGGTCTAAAAACTGGGTGCGTCTTATACAGTGGTTTTAGATCTTTTTACTTGCATTTCCCAATTCTTTTGCTCTTGTTTTTGTGCTCATTGTTGAAGACAGTGATTTATCATCAAACACAGATGAGGACAAGCTAATGGATGGGAGTTTTGACAGTGATGAGGAGTTGTATGAATTTTATAGTGAATAAAATGAGTTCAATACCTTTTTTTCCAAAGTTTGGGCCCCAAAATTAAGGTGCATCTTATACATGGGAGCATCTTATACCTGGGCAAATATGATATATGCTCCTTATGTTAAGATAAAGACTGGAAAATTTTCAGGACAATACTAGTAACTAAACAATATACAGGGGTTGGCAAAAGTAGGTTTACAGTTGTGAGTATGTGAATAGAGTTAACAAAGCTTTTGTAATAATCATAACCTAGGTGTCTTTTTCCATATGAACAACTGTAAGCCTACTTTTGTCCATCCCTGCATTTGGTTTTATAAAACTTATGACAACAAACATTAATTCATAAGAGTGGTGGAGTCTTCCTCAGTATGAGTCGGAAGAGTGAAACTTGAAGGTTTGGCTAGTCCTCAGTAGCAGCTGTAAAGGCACCTGCCTGCTTATTTATGGTAAAGTTACTGGTGTCTGCTTCTGTCAATGGAGGGAGGAAGATAATAAGGCAAGTTGAAATGTTTCTTTAGGGAAAGTTGAATATTTCTCTGTTCACCTTACTATTGTTTATTTCAAAGACAATCTCCAACTTATTGTCAGTTAACACTGTGATTCTTTCAAGAGGGAAAAGCAAACAGTGGAATATCCACTTGGGACAATGCTTCTACGATAGAAAGTAGAAAAACCTAGAGAAAAATGCAGTACAGTTTTGGCTACAATCCCCCCTTATTACACACTGAAATTTCCTTTCAAAACAACCTTGGCTCAGCTCTAATGAAATACAACATAACAGAGTTTTGTTACCTTAGGGTTTTATCTACACCATTCTATATCTCTTTGACAGTCAGCTTTTTTGATTCAATAAAGGAGAAGAAAATTGCTCTGATTTAAGGAAAGTTTGTTAACTCGTTTAGTTCTCTAAGGTACTATTCTTCAGTATGTTGAAGCACTAGCTTACAAATAATATCATTGAAATCAGAATGCTCTGACCAGGTAAAACCTGGAGTCTATATTCCTAAATTAGGGGAGATATTGTATGTCTGACTGCCTTAATCTGGTTCCTCCTAAACCATGCAGAGTGATTTGTAGAGAAATGGTATATGTGTAGTTTACTTTGGCCCATCATATAACTACCACCCTATGAAGGGCCTACGATCTGTCAGGTTCTGTACAAGGTCTATTTATGTACATTACCTGATTCATCCTCATAGCCGCTTTGAAAGATAGTTATTACATTCATTTTTCTAGTTGGGGAAACCATTTTGAAGAAAAGTTGATCAACTGTTTCAAATCATACACCTGTCAAATTAAAGCCTAGCCATTCATATACAGAATTGTCTATAACACTACACATATTAATGTTAACCTCCTGTCTGAACCAAGGCTTTGTCTTCAGAAAGTCCTCAGGTAGCATAAAATTCACTCATCCATACCCAGCCCCCACAAAAATGAAACACTAGAATGGTAAGAACTGCAAGTAGGAGAGAAGAGGTTGGAGGATGTAAAACTCTGGGTGTGATTGTGAGCAGCCCTACTTTTCTAAGGCAGGAGTAGGAAATTTAAAGGCAGATCTCAGCAGATAGTCTTTAGAGAGGTAACTAAGGCTCGACTGTCAGCAGCCATAGCTGGTACAGGGAGAGAAGACAGTGAGAGCACAATTCCTGAGGACAGAGGACCTAGGATTCCGAGGGAAAACTAGGTCACAGTACAGTACCATGCTCTCCCAGGCTCCTTGCCCACTGGGAATGCCTCAGTAAATGTACCTGGACTAGTCCAACAGCCAGACGACTCCTCTGAAAACTGAGCTAATTAATCCCTTCAGGTGCCGGGAAAACCATTTTAGCTAATTATTTCTTTAGTACAGGGGTCGGGAACCTATGGCTCGCAAGCCAGATATGGCTCTTTTGATGACTGCATCTGGCTTGCAAGCAAATCTTTAATAAAAAAATAATGTTAAAAATATAAAACATTCTCATGTATTACAACCCATTCATTTCCTACCGCTCATGTTCATGGTTGCGGGTGGCTATAGCCAATCACAGCTGTCCTTCGGAACAACACCAAATTTTTATTGGATAATGCAGAATGTACACAGGTTGTTGTATGGCTCTCACAGAATTACACTTTAAAATATATAGTGTTCATGGCTCTCTCAGCTAAAAGTTTCCTGACCCCTGCTTTAGTGTATGAATAAGAGATAATGCTCAAAACACTCAATAATTAAGTGGAAGTGGGAAAGCCACTTGACTTCAAAACATCTCTGAGGCACACTTGGCACTTTGGATTTTAAACTTCCAACATTCATTCGTTCAACCATCAAGCCAAACAACAAATGTGCATTTTCCATAGCATTAAGTGCTGTGCATACCCTGAGAAAATCAGAACTAAGTCCATCCCATTTTCAGTAGTCTTACACCATTATGCCCTTTTCTATTGTTAGATTCTTTGGGGTGATGATAATGGCTATTAGCTCTTTTTTCCATACATCTTACATATTTTCTCAAAGAGATCATTTATTTTTTTAGCTTCAATTATCAACCCAATGATAATGATCCAAATATCCATTATCTTAGATCCTACTTTTTCTTATCTCTTTGCCTTTATTCTCCATGACATTGTAGATATTTTACTGAGTAAATTCTCCAGTTTTTAAAAACCCATTCATAAAATAAACTCATCATTCTTCCCCATGTACTTAACCCCCATACCTTCCCTACTTCCAGAATTTCTTCTCTATTAAAAGAACCACTCTTCTCACCCATTTACTCCATACCTTAGTTACGAAGTCCTCTCCATGCCGATCAGTTATCAAGTTTTCTCAGTCTTCTAAGACATCTATGGTACCTGGCCCTTTCCCCCCATTCCCATCGCTAACCTCCTCATCTAGGTTTTTATCCTGTCACACACTTCTTACTTTCTGCCACCCATTCCAAAATACCAGTTTAAGCCTCAGCTCCTCCATGAAGTTTCCAGGACACTCCAACCCTCGTTGATCCCTGCCGTGCTGGAGTTTCCTCAGCATTTATTCTACCTCACAGTGCTTGTTCTAGTTTATGATTTTCTGCTCTTCCCTCCCCAGTATCTCATTTCACTACACTCCACTCCCAATTATTATAAGCCTGAGTACAGTAAGATGCTCAAAAAATACTTGGGCAATGATTAATATTTGGGCGCTGCTGTGTACTGAATGCACCTCTCCTCCAGTTAGTATATTGAAATCCTAATGCTCAATGCAACTATCTGAAAATAGGATCTTTTTTTTTTAATTTTTATTTTAGAGAGGAAGGGGGGGAGAGAGAGAGAGAGAAGGGGGAGGAGCAGGGAAAGAGAGAGAGAGAGAGAGAGAGAGAGAGAGAGAGAGAGAAGGGGGAGGAGCAGGAAGCATCGACTCCCATATGTGTATTGACCAGGCAAGCCAAGGTTTTGAATCGACAACCTCAGTGTTTCCAGGTTGACGCTTTATCCACTGCGCCACCACAGGTGAGGCAAAATAGGGTCTTTAGAAGGGAATTAAGAGTAAATAAGATCAAAAGAGTGAGGCCCTAATCTCATCGGACTATGGCCTTATAAGAAGAGAATAATCTCTTTCAATTCTTAATTTTTTAAATTATAGTGTACATACAGTATTTCTTTGTCTTAATTCCTATTGTAAAGCATAGTGGATAGACAATCATAGACCTTCCAAAGTGTTCCTCCTGATATTTCTAGTACCCCATGGGCACCAGTCATTACAATGTTACTGACTATACTTCCTACGCTGTACTTTACATCCTCATGACTATTTTATAACTTCCAATCTGTACTTCTCAATTCCCTTCACCTTTTCAACCAGTACCCCAACCCACCTCCTCTCTGGCAACCATCAGTCCGTTCTCTGGATTTATGAGTCTGTTTTGTTTGTTTGTTTATACTGTCCTTTAGATTCCACATTTAAGTGAGTCATGTGATATGGCAGCCTAAGCTGACAGGCCCTGAGAGAAGTTGCTGTTACCAACACTGCTTCCCTTCTCCTCTTATGATTAAGGTTTCATCCTTGTGAAGAAAGGAAAAGGGCTGTCATACAGAATATGTTTTCTATATATGAAGTAAAAACTGAAAGGATGATCATAATTAATGAAGGTTCCTCCTGGCTATAAAACTTCTAAAAAAAAAGGTGTCTCAGTCTAGTTTTATAGCCTTTTTCATGGTATTAGTTTTCTCTGTCCCATAACCTTGAGCCATGAAGTATGGATGAGCTAGTAAAGAGTAAGCCCTGAATAATGTAGTCTAGTTACCTCAGCCATACTGAGCACTCAGGGATGGGCACAAGCCCCAGTGCTGACCAGAGGGCTATAGAAGAATTTTGTGAGAAAATTCCAGAAAACTTTCTTGCTGTCACCAAGAATTGTCAGGACAGGTATTCTCCTTTCCAGAGGATGTTGTTATATGTGGAACTACTTCAGCTGTTTATTTACTGTGCAGGAAACCAGGCTAAAAATGAAGCAGACACAGAGAGGGGCAGAGCTGGAGCCTTGATCTGATTACCCCCGGAAGCCTGACCTCCCCCTGCCCTTTTTGGCTCTGTGAGCTAGTAAATTCCCTTCCGTGTCATTTTGAGTCTGACTTTAATTACCTGCACCCAGAAATATCTCTCTTATATATAAAAGAGCTAAACCAGGAGTTGGGAACCTTTTTGGCTGAGAGAGCCATGAATGCCACATATTTTAAAATGTAATTCCATGAGAGCCATACAGTATGTTTAACATTAAATATAAGTAAATGTGTGCATTTTATGTAAGACCAACACTTTTAAAGTACAGTAAGTCTCTGAATTCTTTTGAATAAAATTGTTATGCTGTTGCTAACCAATGATGAATAAAGTACTTCTTACCATTAATGCGACTTCTGGTGCTGCATGATTTTGCTGATGGCTTTGAGTCTGGTTGATACATGCTGAGATTAATCTTCATGCAGGCGTTGAGACTTCCATCTGTTAAACATGATTGTAGGTTGGTCTTAATGTTCTTTAGATGTGAGAAAGACTGCTCACATGCATACATAGAGCCAAACATCATCAGTACAGCAATACTCACATGCTGCAGTGTGTATGTGATGGGAAGTGTGTTCCAAGTTTTGACAATCAGCTGGTCCGTGGGTTGAAGTGTTTACATTTCTCCCCACTTGTGTTTGCTCGCCAACTCTGCTTGCTGTCGTGCAAGTCTTTCCAAATCTTCATTCAGTGACTTGAACTTATTCACCCACATGTCTGAGGCCTTCAGGTCAGCAGCTTGTAGCTCAAAATCTCTGACAGAGACACTGGGGATGTAACTCAGGTCGGCGCTGTCCACTGCACACTCGTGTGGATGGGTGATGAACTTAAAAAGACGAGTGCGCTCACGAAATTCTCCAAAGTGTGCTTTGAATGACTGCAGGAGATTAGATGTGAAGCCTGCTAGCTGCTGGAGATCAAAGTGTTGAGTAGGGTCACTTGCTGTGCATGCATCTTTAACTCTCCCAGTTTTTCAAAGTGTAGTAAACTACCTGTTTCAATGTCAGCGATGAAGAGTTCCAGCTTGTTTTCAAATGCAAACACTGCTTGTTAAAGGGATAAGACTGTATTTCCAATGCCTTGCATTTTCACATTGAGCTGGTTCAGATGTTCAGTCATGTCCATGAGATAGTAGAACTTCAGGAGCCACTCAGTGTTAGCTAACTCAAGATGCTTGACATTTTTCATTTCAAGAAAAGTTTGAATTTTGCTCAGACAGGCCGCGAAACGGCTGAGCACCTTCCCTCTTGACAACCAATGCACATTGCTGTGCAGAAGCAGACCAGGATAATTATTCCCAACTTCATCCAGCAGCGTTTTAAATTGGCAATCATTTAAAGCTCAAGCAACAATAAAGTTGATCACCCGAATGACCAGCGACATCACCTCACCAAGCTGCTCGCCACACATCTGAGCACAAAGCGCCTCCTGATGTAGATGCAGTGAAAATTTAGGATTGGTCTCTTTTCATGTTCATGAAGAAGCACTACAAATCCTCTGTTTTTCCCCACCATGCACGGAGCACCATCAGTACACACCAAAATAAGTTTATCCATCGGTAGATTGTTTTCTTTAGCAAACTCAGTGAAAGACTTGAATAAATCCACCCCTCTTGTTGTCTCTTTCATAGGCAAAACAGCAAGACTTTCCTCACGTAGTGTGTCACCGACAGCATACCTTGCAATCACGCTGAACTGGGATAAATGGCTTATGTCTGTTGATTCATCCAAAGCGAAAGAAAAGAATGGTGCTGCATTTATGTCCTTCACTTGTGTTGCCTTCACTTGATTTGCCATCATGATGGTATGATCATGAACAGTTCTTGCCAACAGAGGCATGTCTTTTATTTGTTTGATTATCTTGTCTTTATCGGAAAAGTCATCAAAAAGTTCACTGGCAACATCAAGCATAAATGTTTTGGCATACTCCCCATCTGTGAATGGCTTTCCGTTTCTCACAATTGCTAAAGCATCAGCAAAGCTATCTGAATTCCAGTCACCTTGTTGTGTCCAAACACAGAGTTGCTGCTGACTAGCTTGCACTCTGCACAGTAGCTCTTGACATGCTTTCTTCCTGCTGTCCCCTTCTGGATATTTTGATGCAAATGTAGTGTGGTGTGAGTTGAAGTGCTGCTTTATATTTGACTGTTTCATTGATGCAATTTTATCATTGCATATTAGACACACTGCAGAACCTGCTCTCTCCACAAAGGCTAATTCCTCTGTCCATTCCTGCTGAAAAATACAATACTCCTCATCTTTTTTTCTTTTAGCCATCTTCTTCATCAAAAGGATTTCTGCAATTAGCTAGCTGGTTACTTGATTAAAAGGAGGAATGTTTACTTCCTGACCTCACAACGACCCATGTATGTTATGCATTATCCAATAAAAATTTGGTGTTGTCCCGGAGGACAGCTGTGATTGGCTCAAGCCATCTGCAACCATGAACATGAGCAGTAGAAAATAAATGGATTGTAATACATGAGATGTTTTATATTTTTAACATTATTATCTTTTTATTAAAGATTTGCCTGCGAGCCAGATGCAGCCATCAAAAGAGCCACATCTGGCTCACAAGCCATAGGTTCCCAACCTCTGAGCTAAACCCATTACAGTGAGGAAATTATTATTCATGAGAGAGCATTCAGACCTTCTCACTCTTTGTGTCTCAATCTTACTTCAAGTGCTTTGTTAGAACATTTGCTCTACTCTCTAGTACTGTATCTCTGTGAGTGCTAGTCAATGCCACAGCCTGAGGCACTTGACTGTGAGTACACTACACCGAAACTATATTAATTTATCCTCCCAGAACAAACTAAAGCCTCTGATCACCCGTGGGCAATGGACAAGGAGGCACCTGATTAATGATGCTGCTCTTATATCATCAGGGGCAAATCAGATGTACAGTCCTCAGTTCATTTTAGTTAGATGCCTATGTTAGTAATCAGTGCTACTATTACAGCTGTTTCATGCCTTGGGCACATAAAGAAAAATAAAAGCCTTTAATTGAATAACTAGAACAACAGAATGAAGATTTGAAGAGGCAACGCAAGGGCATATTTAGGAGGACCAAAACTCCACTAAGGAGAATTGAAGAGTAATTATAGAACCATTGGAAAAAAGCCTGTGTCTCACTTTCTTAGCAGCAGAATGGGAGATAACAGTATAAAAGTAACATTTTCAAGTAGGTTATTCATTTTTTGTTTGTTTGTTTGTTTTTACCACAACCTAAAATAAATACATTTTACTTGGCAACTTAAAACACATATCATTGAAACAGAGAAAAGGTATTGTATTATATGGAATGTAACTTGATATTTTCTATCAGATTCCACCATTTTATCATATTGTTGGTCGTGAATCATTAAATAGATTTTATGGTCCCCTAATCAATTGTGATATAAAGTTTGAAAAACACTTCTGTTAAATTTGTATTGTAACACTTTCTATTATATGTCTTTTTAAATGTATATTTCCATCTCTTCAAAGAACAAAACAAGAAGACAAAAATCTGTAAATGTTGCTTGAGGAATTTAAATAAGTCAGCAAAGATGATAGTAATAGCTAATAGGAGTTGAGCAGTTACTGTCTTGCAGGAGTATGTTAAGCACATATACTCTAGAACTGGACTTCAAGATTCTATTCCCAGCATAGAAAACTTAGGCAAGTTAGTTAACCTTTCTGTGCCCAGTAAAACAGAGATAACAATAACACAAACGTTTATATGCAAACCTGGATACGTATAAGACAAAGTATTACACACAGTAAGTGTCATAAAAATGTCTGTCATTGTTATCATTCTTACTAAGTACTTTATAGGAGTTATTTCATTTAGCTTTCTAATAATCCTATAAGATACTATAGCAGAATGGTTAGGTGGCCTAGATTTCTACCTACTTCTCTGTTGACCAAATTTCTACTTATTAAGGGCTTGTATCTCTTGAAAGTGACTCAAGAGTACATCATAGTTGCTAAGGCAATCACAATAAACTGTCTCCCCTTCCCGTGATGGTTTAAGGAAGAGCATGTGAATCAGTTCTGGCCAAAGAATCCCAAAGAATCTTGAAAATGTTTTCTCTCCCTTAAAGTAAAACAGAAGGAAGAAACAGCCTATCTTCTTGCACTGGATGCCTTTATGTCTGTATGTGATGCCAGAAACTGCAGTGTGCATTTGGCAACCATGACAAAAAGCCAATAGAGAATGAATGGGATAAAACAAGCACATGAAATTTTCAAGTCACACTCAGGAAGTCATCTATTCTTTATCCAATTTATGCTACAATACCCCCTTTTTTCAAAGGACACAAAAAAATTTTTTAATGCCCTGAATATGTGACCTGATAGATACAGAAAACATTTCCAGAGTCAGTTGTCTGTCTCAAGTCCTTTAATGTCAGTTAAGATTGTCATTTGTTGTCAGCTAAGATTATCATAGGTTGTAATACTGCTAATATGTATAGCATTTATATGTTTACTTTATGTCATATGCTGTGACTTTGTACATGTTTATTACTTTGCAATTATTTTTTTCTAATTACATGTCTATAGATTAGTTTCTCTCTAACTAGGTTGCTTATTCCATAATTAATGTTTTAAAAAATCTTAATCTAAGGTGTTATTGACTAGTAATACATTAACACATGCTTGTTTCCAAAACATCTATGTTTATTATTTTTTGTTTGTTTATTTATTTATTTATTTTGGTGACAGAAAGATAGAGAGAGGGACAGAAAGACAAGAAGGGAGAGACATGAAAAGCATCAATTCTTTGTTGCGGCTCTTTAGTCTCCTTAGTTGTTCATTGATTGCTTTTTTATATGTGCTTTGACCTGGAGGCTGCAGCAGAGCGAGTGACCCCTTGCTCAAGCCAGTGACCTTGAGCTCAAACCAGCAACCTTGGGATCAAGCCAGTGACCCCGGGCTTTCAAGCCAGTGACCTTTGAGCTCAAGCCAGCAACCATGGGGTCATGTCTATGATCCCACACTCAAGGCAGCGACCTTGAGGTTTTGAACCTGGGTCCTCCATGTCCCAGTCTGACGCTGTATCCACTGCACCACTGCCTGGTCAGGCCAGAAAGTCTATGTTTTTAATATACATCTTTCCTAAAAGTATTTAAATATTTTAGAATTTCAGAGAGTTTGACAGGCATATAAGAGATATTGGGTGAGCAAGATGGCCAACTCTGATATTTTTTTCTGAAACCTAGCAAGCATATATTACCTATAGCAAACTTTCTTATTATATCAGTAAACAGAGAAATAATTAAATTTAAAAAGTGTTTCATAGCCTGACCAGGTGGTGGCACATTGGATAGAGTGACAGACTGGAACATAGAGGACCAAGGTTTAAAACCCTGAAGTAGCTGGCTTGAGCACAGGCTCACCAGCTAGGGCAAGGGGTAGCTGACTTGAGTGTGAGATCATAGACATGACCCCATAGTAGCTGACTTGAGCCCAAAAGTTGCTAGCTTCAAGCCCAAGGTCACTGGCTTGAGCAAGGGGTCAATTGCTATGCTGGAGCACTCCTCCACTCCCCTGTCAAAGTACATATGAGAAAGCAATCAATGAACATCTAAAGTGCCACACACACAAAAAAAAATTGATACTTCTCATCTCTCTCCCTTCTTTTTTTTAATCTTATTTTTATTAATTTTAATGCATTGACATTGATAAACCAGGGTACATATGTTCCGAGAAAACATCTTCAGATTATTTTGACATTTCATTATGTTCCATACCCCTCACTCAAAGTTAAATTGTCTTCCGTCACCTTCTATCTGCTTTTCTTTGTGCCTCTCCCATCCCCCCATGCCCTTTCTCTCCTTCCTCACCCTCTCCCTATCCCCCCTCCCCGTTACCATCACATTCTTGTCCATGTCTCTGAGTCTCATTTATATGTCCCATCTATTTATAGATTCATATAGTTCTTAATTTTTCTGATTTTCTTATTTCCGTATAATGTTATACGGAATATAATGTTATCAAGGTTCATCCATGTTACTGTAAATGATCTGATGTCATTATTTCTTATGGCTGAGAAGTATTCCATAGTATATATGTACCAAAGCTTTTTAATCCCCTCGTCCACTGAGGGGCACCTGGGCTGTTTCCAGATCTTCGCCATTGTGAACAATGCTGCCATAAACATGGGGATGCATTTCTCCTTTTGGAGCAGGTCTATGGTGTACTTAGGGTATATTCCTAAAACTGGGATAGCTGGGTCAAAAGGCAGTTCTATTTTTAATTTCTTGAGGAATCTCCATGCTGTTTTCCAAGTGACTGCACCAGTCTGCATTCCCACCAGCAGTGCAGGAGGGTTCCCTTTTCTCCACATCCTTGCCAGCACTTATTCTGTGTTGTTTTGTTGATGAGCGCCATTCTGACTGGTGAAAAGTGATATCTCATTGTGGGGTTTTTTTTCTTTTAATTATAATTTTATTTTTTTAATGGGGCGACATCAATAAATCAGGTTACATATATTCAAAGATCAACAAGTCCAGGTTATCTTGTCTTTCAATTATGTTGCATACTCATCACCCAAAGTCAGATTGTCCTCTGTCACCTTCTATCTAGTTTTCTTTGTGCCCCTCCCCCTACACCCTTTCCCTCTCCCTTTCCCCCCTCCCCCCGTAACCACCACACTCTTATCAATGTCTCTTAGTTTCACTTTTATGTCCCACCTACGTATGGAATAATGCAGTTCCTGGTTTTTTCTGATTTACTTATTTCACTTCGTATAATGTTATCAAGATCCCACCATTTTGCTGTAAATGATCTGATGTCATCATTTCTTATGGCTGAGTAGTATTCCATAGTGTATATGTGCCACATCTTCTTTATCCAGTCGTCCATTGACGGGCTTTTTGGTTGTTTCCATGTCCTGGCCACTGTGAACAATGCTGCAATGAACATGGGGCTACATGTGTCTTTACGTATCAATGTTTCTGAGTTTGGGGGTATATACCCAGTAGAGGGATTGCTGGGTCATAAGGTAGTTCTATTTTCAGTTTTTTGAGGAACCACCATACTTTCTTCCATAATGGTTGTACTACTTTACATTCCCACCAACAGTGTATGAGGGTTCCTTTTTCTCCACAGCCTCTCCAACATTTGCTATTACCTGTCTTGTTAATAATAGCTAATCTAACAGGTGTGAGGTGGTATCTCATTGCAGTTTTGATTTGCATTTCTCTAATAACTAATGAAGATGAGCATCTTTTCATATATCTGTTGGCCATTTGTACTTCCTCCTGGGAGGAGTGTCTGTTCATGTCCTCTTCCCATTTTTTTATTGGATTGTTTGTTTGTTTGTTGGTGAGTTTTATGAGTTCTTTGTATATTTTGGATATTAGGCCCTTATCTGAGCTGTTGTTTGAAAATATCATTTCCCATTTAGTTGGCTTTCTGTTTATTTTGTTATCAGTTTCTCTTGCTGAGCAAAAACTTCTTAGACTGATGTAGTCCCATTCATTAATTTTTGCCTTCACTTCTCTTGCCATTGGAGTCAAATTCATAAAATGCTCTTTATAACCCAGGTCCCTGAGTTTAGTACCTATGTCTTCTCCTATGCACTTTATTGTTTCAGGTCTTATGTTTAGATCTTTGATCCATTTTGAGTTAATTTTAGTACAGGGGGACAAACTGTAGTCCAGTTTCATTCTTTTGCATGTGGCTTTCCAGTTTTCCCAGCACCATTTATTGAAGAGGCTTTCTTTTCTCCATTGTATGTTCTTGGCCCCTTTATCAAAAATTATTTGACTATATATATGTGGTTTTATTTCTGGACTTTCTATTCTGTTCCATTGGTCTGAGTGTCTATTTTTCTGCCAATACCATGCTGTTTTGATTGTCGTGGCCCTATAATAAGTTTGAAGTCAGGTATTGTAATGCCCCAGCTTCATTATTTTTCTTTAGGATTGCTTTGGCTATTCGAGGTTTTTTATAGTTCCATATAAATCTGATGATTTTTTGCTCTATTTCTTTAAAAAATGTCATTGGAATTTTGATGGGAATTGCATTAAATTTGTATATTGCTTTGGGTAATATAGCCATCTTGATTATATTTATTCTTCCTAACCAAGAACAAGGAATATTCTTCCATCTCATTATATCTTTCTTGATTTCTCTTAACAATGGTTTATAGTTTTCATTATATGAGTCCTTTACATTCTTTGATATGTTTATTCCTAAGTATTTTATTTTTTTTGTTGCAATTGTGAAGGAGATTATTCTTTTGAGTTCATTCTCAGTTGTTTCATTGTTGGCATATAGAAAGGCTATTGACTTCTGTATGTTAATTTTGTATCCTGCGACCTTACTGTATTGGCTTATTGTTTCTAGTAGTCTTTTCGTGGATTCTTTGGGGTTTTCGATGTATAGGATCATATCATCTGCAAAAAGTGATACCTTTACTTCTTCTTTTGTGATATGGATGCCTTTTATTTCTTTGTCTTGTCTGATTGCTCTGGCTAGAACCTCTAGTACCACATTAAATAAGAGTGGAGAGAGTGGACAACCCTGTCTTGTTCCTGATTTAAGGGGTAAAGCCTTCAGTTTAGTGCCGTTTAATATGATGTTAGCTGATGGTTTATCATATATGGCCTTTATCATGTTGAGATATTTTTCTTCTATACCCATTTTGTTGAGAGTCTTAAACATAAAATTGTGTTGTATTTTATCGAAAGCCTTTTCTGCATCTATTGATAAGATCATGTGGTTTTTGTTCTTTGTTTTGTTGATATGGTGTATTACGTTAACCGTTTTACGTATGTTGAACCATCCTTGAGATTCTGGGATGAATCCCACTTGATCATGATGTATTATTTTTTTAATATGTTGTTGTATTCGATTTGCTAGTATTTTGTTTAGTATTTTAGCATCTGTATTCATTAGAGATATTGGTCTGTAGTTTTCTTTTTTTGTGCCATCCTTGCCTGGTTTTGGTATGAGGGTTATGTTGGCCTCATAAAATGTATTTGGAAGTATTGCTTCTTCTTCAATTTTTTGGAAGACTTTGAGTAGAATAGGAACCAAGTCTTCTTTGAATGTTTGATAAAATTCGCTGGTATAGCCGTCAGGGACTGGACATTTATTTTGGGGGAGGTTTTTAATGGTTTTTTCTATTTCTTCTCTACTAATAGGTCTTTTTAGCCTTTCTGCTTCTTCTTGACTCAGTCTAGGAAGGTTGTATTGTTCTAGGAATTTATCCATTTCTTCTAGATTTTTGAATTTAGTGGCATAAAGTTTTTCATAGTAGTCTACAATTCTTTGTATATCTACGGTGTCCGTGGTGATTTCTCCTCTTTAATTTTGGATTTTCTTTATATGAGTTCTTTCTCTTTTTTCCTTGGTAAGTCTTGCCAGGGTTTGTCAATTTTATTGATCTTTTCAAAGAACCAGCTCTTTGTTCTATTATTTTTTTCTATAGTTTTACTGTTCTCTATTTCATTTATTTCTGCTCTGATTTTTATTATCTCCTTTCTTCGGCTGGTTTTGGGTTGTCTTTGTTCTTCTTTTTCTAGTTCCTTAAGGTGTGAAGTTAAGTGGTTCACTTGGGCTCTCTCTTGTTTGTTCATATATGCCTGAAGTGATATGAACTTCCATCTTATCACTGCTTTTGCTGCATCGCATAGATTCTGATATGTGGTATTGTCATTTTCATTAGTCTATATATATCTTTTGATCTCTGCACTTATTTCTTCTTTGACCCATTCATTTTTTAAAAGTATGCTGTTTAGTTTCCACATTTTTGTGGGATTTTTTTCCTCCTTTTTGCAGTTGAATTCTAGTTTCAAGGCTTTATGATCAGAAAATATGCTTGGTACAACTTCGATTTTTCTGAATTTGCTGATGTTGTTTTTGTGGCCCAACATATGTTCAATTCTTGAGAATGATCAATGTATACTGGAGAAAAATGTATACTCAGTCACTTTGGGATGAAATGTCCTGTAGATGTCTATCATATCCAGGTGTTCTACTGTTTTGTTTAAGGCCACTATATCTTTGTTGATTCTCTGTTTGGATGACCGATCTAGAGCTGTCAGCGGTGTATTGAGGTCTCCAAGTATGATTGTATTTTTGTCAGTTTTTGTTTTAAGGTCAATAAGTAGCTGTCTTATATATTTTGGTGCTCCTTGGTTTGGTGCATATATATTAAGAATTGTTATGTCTTCTTGATTCAGTGTTCCCTTAGACATTATGAAATGGTCATTTTTGTCTCTGAGTACTTTTGTTGTCTTGTAGTCAGCATTATCAGATATGAGTATTGCTACGCCTGCTTTTTTTTGGATGTTATTTGCTTGGAGTATTGTTTTCCAGCCTTTCACTTTGAATTTGTTTTTATCCTTGTTACTTAGATGAGTTTCCTGGAGGCAGCATACAGTTGTATTTTCTTTTTTAATCCATTCTGCTACTCTGTGTCTTTTTATTGGTGAGTTTAATCTGTTTACGTTTAGTGTAATTATTGACACTTGTGAGTTCCCTATTGCCATTTTATAGACTGCTTTCTGTTAGTTTTGTGTCTTGTTTGATCCTTCTCTTTCGTTTTTCTATCTTTTGTTTTTATTTGGTTGTATTCCATACATCTTTCCACTGTTGCTATCTTTTTTATCTCATGTGCTTCTGTGGTGGTTTTTTCAGTGGTGGTTACCTTTAGGTAATGAAAAGGGTTCCTACCCTGTTCATTGTAGCGCACTATTTTGTGAGTACTTTTGCACTCCATTGTCCTTTGCTACTGTTAATCTCCATCCTCTTCCCCCTTTCTTTTTGTTGTTGTCACAGTTTAAATTTGGTTTTATTGTGTTCTTCTTGGAGCTTTTACTTGTGGCTTTATTTTTTTTTTGTTCTTTGTATCTGATTGGAGAACCCCCTTTAGTAATTCCTGGAGTGGGGGTTTTCTGATGATAAATTACCTCATCTTTTCAGTATCTGTGAATGTTTTTATTTCTCCTTTATATTTGAAGGATAGCTTTGATGGGTATAGTATTCATGGCTGAAAGTTCCTCTCTTTTAAGACTTTAAATATTGGGGTCCACTCTCTTCTAGCTTGTAGAGTTTCTGCTGAGAAATCTGATGATAGTCTAATGGGCCTTCCTTTATATGTTGTATTCTTCTTTTCCCTGGCTGCCTTGAGAATCTTTTCTTTGCTGTTGGTTTGTGCCAATTTCATTATGATGTGCCTTGGAGTAGGTTTGTTGGGGTTAAGAAAACTTGGAGTTCTGTTTGCTTCATGAATTTGAGGCTTTAGTACTTTCCACAGGCTTGGGAAGTTCTCATCTATTATTTGTTTGAGTATGTTCTCCATTCCATTTTCTCTCTCTTCTCCCTCTGATATACCTATTATTCTTATGTTATTCTTTCTGATGAAGTCATATAATTCTTGTAGGGCTATATCATTTTTTTTATTTTTGAGTCTCTTTCTTCATCTCTCTGTTGTGCCTCAAGTTGCTTGTCTTCTATTTCATTAATCCTCTCTTCTATCTGGCCTGTTCTATTAGCCAAGCTTGTTACCTTGTTTTTCAGCTCATGAATTGAGTTTTTCATCTCTGTTTGATTTGTTCTTATAGTTTCAATTTCCTTGGACATATATTCTTTGTGTTCATTGAGTTGTTTTCTGAGCTCTCTAAATTGCCTTTCTGTGTTTTCTTGCATATCTCTGAGTATTTCTTGGATTTCTATCTTGAATTCTCTGTCATTTAACTCCAAGGTTTCCAATATATTAAATTTTTTCTCCATAGATTTTTCCTCATCTATCTGTGTTACCCCTCTTTCTTTTGTATCCATGATATTTGATTTTCTCTTCCTTAATGGCATCTGAGGGTGGTTTTGTTGATAGTATTAATGAGATTTAATAAAAAATAAAAAGTAAAAAAAATAGAATAGAGTTGTGTTTTTTTAAAAGTTAATAATGAAATAAAGAAAAATAAAATAAAATAAAAATTTAAAAAAAGGAAATTATTCCCCCCCTCCTTTTTTCCTCTCCTCCCCTCTTCCCTCTTTCTTGAGAAAATCTTGTGGTGAACTGTGAATTATATTGTATTTAATAGAACAAACAATGCCTGTAATGAAGGGCCTGAATTGGGGAAAAGTAATAAAGGGGCAAGAAAAAAAATAATAAAAAGAAATAAAATAAAAAATAAAAAAGGGGGGTATGGACCCACAAAAACCAAATAATGAAAAAATTTGGATCAGGAATAAAATGATTTGCATTTAGGTGTTGGTTGACTAAGAGTTATGATGAGAGGAGTAAGAGGAAAACAGGAAAATGGGGAGACAAATTATAAAATTACTATTGTATTTAGTGGAACAAGAGCTTGATAAAATGGAGAGCCAGGGATGGGAGCACTGCTAGTGAGTTAAAAAGGTGAAGTAAAAAAACCCCAAAATGCCACAAACATAAGTTTGAGTCCCAGATAAAATAATTTGTTTGTTATTGAGGTTTGAATGAGAGGAGACGTAAAGGAGAAAGGAAGAATCTAATATAGAGGGAGAAAAGAAAGAAAGAGAGAGAAAAAAAAGAGGGAACCACTAAAAGAAGAAAAAAGAAAAATAGGAGAGGGAGAGAGAGAGTTAAGGGTTTTGGAGTGCAACCCTCATAGAGAGAAAGGAAGAGGTAAGAAAAGATAATGGGAGATGTAACACTTATGGGTAGTGTAGTTCAAGGAGAGGAGAGAGTAAGACCAGTAGAGATTTAAACAACCAAATTGGAGGAGGAAAAAAAAAATCAAGGATGAAGAGAAACAAACGAACAAATATAATAAAATGGGGTAGATTATAAAGTCTGCGGATTATTCTAATTTTGAGAGGTTATCTTCTTGCTTTTACTTTTCTCTCCCTCTTCCTGGTCGCTGACTCTGTACCCCGGGTTCTGCCCCTTTGGCACGCTCAGGTAGAGGTTTGCAGTTGGTAAGTCTCTATGGCGATGTCATGTATTGCGCTTCAGTCTCGTTGGCAGTCGAGGCTCATTAGCATTTATAGGCTCTGACAGTGAGAGAGTCCGTGTTCCTGGAGCCTCTCTCCTAGTCTTTCCTTCCTCAATTAGTAGCCTGAGAATCCAGCTATGGGGTTGCTGCTGCCTCTGCCTGGATAGTAAGAGGCTCAAAGAGCTGGCAACTCCCCACTCTATTCCCACTCAGCACAGGGCTCTGGGTAAGACTCAGTCAGTCAGAGCCGCTAGCATAATCAGCCGGGGCTTCCACCTATTCAAAGACCTCTGGCTCTGCCACTCTGTCCGGTAACACAGTCGGGCACCCACTCCCTGGGCGCTTGGAGGAAACTCTCGTTCACTATCTGCGCACACAGACCAGTATATTAGACCGGAAGTCTCGCCCTCTGAGTGAAACCTCCCGCCCGCACTGAAAAGTTCCAGTGTTGGAATTGGCTCTCGCTCCGTCCCCGTGTGCGGCTTTTCCAAGGCGCTGGGGTGGCCTGAGACTCCGCCCTCAGCCCACACAAAGGCCCCCGACTCTGCCCCTCCTGGGACAACACGGGTTCCCACTCCCGAGGTGCTGGGAGGAGTCTCCTGCCCACTCTCCGTGCGTGCAGACCAGGATGTGAGGCCGGAGTTTTGCCCTCTGAGTGAAACCTCCCGCCCGCACTGGAAAGTTCCAGTGTTGGAATTAGCTCTCGCTCCCTCCCTGTGTGCAGCTCTCCCAGGGTGCTGGGGTGGCACGGAGGCTTTCGGCCCACACAAAGGCCTCTGACTCTGCCTCTCTGTGGAGTAACACGGCGCACCCTCCGGGGGCTTTGGAAGAAATCTCTCGCCCACTATGCGCCGACCAGGGGATCAGGTAAAGTGGCTGCCCCGCTTGTTTTTCTTTGTCTGGGTTTGGCGCGAGTGTTAGCTGTATTGCCCAGGTTGTCACAGGAACAGTTTTTCCTCGGCTTGGATCCCTATGCCACAGCCTGGTTTGGCCGTTTGTGCCACGGCCTGGATCTATTCATCCCCTTTGCCCGCCTTAGTTTCTATATTCTCAGTTTCCAGTGAAAACTGCCCTGTTTAGGTTAGTGAGGAAGGCGGAGCATTTCTTACTCCCTATTTCCTTCGGGGTTTGGTTATATATTTAGCCAATGTTTCACTCGATCATACTTTTTGGTGTATTGCGAAACATCTGGAGGCTCCAAGGATAGGTTTTTCTGTTTCTGGTTGAAGATCTTGTTAAGTTTTGGGGGAGATTTATCGGTATCGCTTCTTACCCCGCCATTACTCTGACGTCATCTCATTGTGGTTTTAATTTGCATTTCTCTAATGATTAGTAATGTTGAGCATTTTTTCATATGCCTATTGGCCATCTGTATGTCCTCTTTGGAGAAGTGTCTATTCACTTCTTTTTTCCATTGTTTGATTGGATTGTTTGTCTTCCTGGTGTTGATATTTGCAAATTCTTTATAAATTTTGGTTATTAACCCCTTATCAGACATATTGTCAAATATGTTCTCCCATTGTATAGTTTGTCTTTTTATTCTGTTCTTATTGTCTTTAGCCATGAAAAAGCTTTTTAGTTTAATATAGTCCCATTTGTTTATCCTGTCTTTTATTTCACTTCCCCGTAGAGATAAATCAGCAAATATATCGCTGCGAGAGAGGTCGGAGAGCTTACTGCCTATGTTTTCTTCTAAGATGCTTATGGTTTTACAGCTTACATTTAAGTCTTTTATCCATTTTGAGTTTATTTTTGTGAGTGGTGTAAGTTGGTGGTCTAGTTTCACTTTTTTGCAGGTAGCTGTCCAATTTTTCCAACACCATTTATTAAAGAGGCTGTCTTTATTCCATTGTATTTCCTTACCACCTTTGTCAAAAGTCAGTTGTCCATAGAGCTATGGGTTTATTTCTGGGTTCTCTGTTTTGTTCCATTGATCTATATGCCTGTTCTTATGCCAGTACCAGGCTGTTTTGAGTACAATGGCCTTGTAGTATAACTTGATGTCAGGAAGTGTGATACCTCCCACTTTATTCTTCTTTTTTAAGATTGCTGAGGCTATTTGTGTTCGTTTTTGGTTCCATATGAATTTTTGGAATATGTGATCTATATCTTTGAAGTATGTCATTGGTATTTTAATTGGTATTGCATTGAATTTATAAATTGCTTTGGGTAATATAAACATTTTAGTGATGTTTATTCTTCTTAACCATGAGCACAGTATATGCTTCCACTTATTTGTATCTTCCTTGATTTCTTTTTTCAATGTTTTATAATTTTTTGAGTACAAGCCTTTAATCTCCTTGGTTAAATTTACTCCTAGGTACTTTATTTTTTTGGTTGTAATAGTGAAGGGGATTGTTTCCTTAATTTCTCTTTCTGACAGTTCATTGTTGGTGTATAAAAATGCCTCTAGCCCTGGCCAGTTGGCTCAGTGGTAGAACGTTGGCCTGGCTTGCAGAAGTCCTGGGTTCGATTCCTGGCCAGGGCACACAGGAGAAGTGCCCATCTGCTTCTCCACCCTTCCGCCTCTCCTTCCTTTCTGTCTCTCTCTTCCCCTCCTGCAGCCAAGGCTCCATTGGAGCAAAGATGGCCCGGGCACGGGGGATGGCTCCTTGGCCTCTGCCCCAGGCTCTAGAGTGGCTCTAGTCACCACAGAGCTACGCCCCGGAGGGGCAGAGCATCGCCCTCTGGTGGGCAGAATGTCTCCCTCTGGTGGGCATGCTAGGTGGATCCCGGTCAGGCGCATGCGGGAGTCTGTTGGACTGTCTCTCCCTGTTTCCAGCTTCAGAAAAATACAAAAAAAAAAAGCCTCTAATTTCTGATGATTAATTTTATATTCTGCCACTTTGCTGAATACATTTATCAGGTGCAGTAGTTTTTTGACTGAGACTTTAGGATTTTCTATATACAATATCATATCATCTGCAAATAATGATAGTTTTACTTCTTTTCCAACTTGAATGCCTTTTATTTCTTCTTCTTGTCTGATTGCTGTGGCTAGGACTTCTAGGACTATGTTGAATAAGAGTGTTGAAAGGGGGCACCCTTGCCTTGTTCCTGATCTTAAGGGGATTGCTTTTAATTTTTGCTCCATGAGTATGATGTTGGCTGTGGGTTTGTCATAGATGGCCTTTCTCATGTTGAGGTATGTTCCCTGTATTCTCACTCTGCTGAGAGTTATGATCATGAATGGGTGCTGGATTCTATCAAATGTTTTTTCTGCATATATGGAAATTATCATGCGGTTTTTCTCCATCCTTTTGTTTTTATGATGAATCACATTGATTGATTTGTGAATATTGTACCAGCCTTGCCTCCCCAGAATAAATCCCACTTGATCATGGTGTATGGTTTTTTCCATATATTGTTGGATCTGGTTTGCTAATTTTTTTTTTTTTTTACAGGGACAGAGAGTCAGAGAGAGGAATAGGCAGGAACTGACAGACAGGAACGGAGAGAAATGAGAAGCATCAATCATCAGTTTTTTGTTGCAAGACCTTAGTTGTTCATTGATTGCTTTCTCATAGGTGCCTTGACCGCAGGCCTTCAGCAGATGGAGTAACCCCTTGCTCGAGCCAGTGACCTTGGGTCCAAGCTGGTGAGCTTTTGCTCAAACCAGATGAACCTGCGCTCAAGCTGGTGACCTCGAAGTCTTAAAACTGGGTCCTCTGCATTCCAGTCCGACGCTTTATCCACTGTGCCACCGCCTGGTCAGTCCGGTTTGCTAATATTTTTTGAGGATTTTAGCATCTATATTCATCAGGGATATTACCTTATAATTTACTTTCTTTGTGTTGTCTTTGCCTGGTTTTGAAATCAGAATTATGCTCATCTCATAAAAGAAGCTTGGAAGTCTTCCTTCTTCTTGAATTTTTTGAAATAGCTTGAGAAGGATAGCAGTTAGTTCTTCTTTGAATATTTAGTAGAATTTACTTGTGAAGCCATCAGGCCCAGGACTTTTCTTTGTTGGGAGTTTTTTGATAACTGTTTAGATCTCATTTGGTGTAATCAGTCTGTTTAGGCTTTCTAATTCTTCCAGATTGATTTTTGGAAGATTGTATGTTTCAAGGAATTTGTCCATTTCATCTAGGTTGTCTAGTTTTCTGACATACAGTTCTTTATAGTATTTTCTTACAATATTTTGTATTTCTGTTGTGTCAGTTGTTATTTCTCCACTCTCATTTCTAATTTTATTTACTTGAGTCCTCTCTTTTTTCTCGGTGAGTCTAGTTAAAGGTTCATCGATCTTGTTTACCTTTTCAAAGAACCAGCTCCTAGTTTCATTGATCCTCTGTATTGTTTCTTTAGCCTCTGTCATTTATTTCTGCTCTGATCTTTATTATTTCCCTTTTACTACTAAATTTGGGCTTTACTTGCTGTTCTGTTTCTAGTTCTTTTGATGCAGGGTTACATTATTTGAGCTTTTTCTGGCTTCTTAAAGTGTGTGCCTGTAGTGCTATGAATTTCCCTCTCAGTACTGCTTTTGCTGTGTCCCATAAATTTTGAGTTGTTGTATGCTCATTGTCATTTGTTTCTAGGAATTTTTTCATTTCTTCTTTGATCTCATTTTCAATCCATTCATTATTTAACAACCTGCTGTTTAGTTTCCATGTGTTTGAGAATTTTTGAGTTTTTCTGTTGTGATTCATTTCTAGTTTCATGCCATTGTGATTCAGAGAAAGTACTTGATATGATTTCAATCTTCTTAAATTTGTTGAGACCACTTTTGTGCCCTAACATGTGGTCTATCCTAGAGAATGTACCATGAGCACTTGAAAAGAATGTATGTTCTGCTGCTTTAGAGTGAAAGGTTCTGAAGATATCTATTAAATCGAGTTGATTTAGTGTGTCCTTTAAGTCTGCTGTTTCTTTGTTAATTTTCTTTCTTGAGGATCTATCTAGTGATGTTAGTGGGGTATTGTAATTCCCTACTATTATAGTATTGCAGTTGATTTCGCACTTTACATACATCAAAGTCTGCTTTATATACTTAGGTGCTCCTATATTAGGTGCGTAGATATTTATAATAGTTATATCTTCCTGTTGGATTGTTCCCTTTATCATTTATCATTATGTAGTGACCTTCTTTATCTTTTACTATATCATTTGTTTTAAAGTTCATTTTTTCTGATATAAGTATTGCTACCCCAGCTTTTTTTTTAATTTCCATTTGCATGAAATGTTTTTTTCATCCTTTTACCTTAAGTCTATGTGCACCTTTTGTTTTAAGGTATGTCTCTTGTAGACAGCATATGTACAGGTCCTGTTTTCTTATCCATGCAGCTACCCTATGTCTTTTGTTTGGAGCATTTAATCCATTTACATTTAAGGTTATTATTGATATGTAGTTGTTTATTGCTATTTTATTCTTTAATGCTGTCTTCCTATTTTGCTATATTCCTTTCCCACTTTGATCTGTTTACAACAGGCCTCTTAACATTTCCTGCAGCATTGGTTTGGCTGTAATGAATTCCTTGAGGGTTTTTTTTTTTTTTTTGTCTGGGAAGCTTTTTATTTCTCTTTCAATTTTAATGGATAGAGTGGCTGGATAAAGTAGTCTTGGTTTTAGGTTCTTGTTCTGCATTACTTTGAATATTTCTTGCCATTCCCTTCTGCCTCAAGTGTTTCTGTTGAGAAGTCGGATGTCATCCTTATGGGGGTTCCTTTGTAGGTGATAGCCTTTTTTTCCTCTAGCAGCTTTTAATATTTTTTTTTATCACTTAGCTTTGGTATTTTAATTATGATGTGTCTTCATATAAGTTTCCTTGGGTTTCTCTTTAATGGAGTTCTCTGTGCTTCTTGAACTTGTGAGTGTTTCTTCTGCTTTAATTTTGGGAAGTTTTCAGCTATGATATGATTGAACAAAGTCTCTATCCCTTGTTCTTTTTCTTCTTCTTCAAAAACCCCTATGATGTGGATATTTCTCTTTATGTTGTCACAGAGCTCTCTAAGAGTTTCCTCAGAGTTTTTGAGTCTCTTTTCTTTTTTCTTCTCTGCTTTCATGCCTTCATTCAACTTGTTCTCCAACTCGCTGATTCGATCCTCAGCTCCATCCATCCTGTTTTTAATTGCTTCCATTGTGGTCTTCATTTCTGATATTGTATTTGTCATCTCCGACTGATTCTTTTTTAATATTTCAATATCCTTTTTTTATACTTGCTATTTTTTTATTTAGGTGTTTGTTATGACCATCCATTGTTGTTCTAAGATCCCTAAGCATCCTTAGAATCATTATTTTGAACTCCGCATCTGGAAGTTTGGTTATTTCCAATCACTCAGTTCATCTCCTGTAATTTGGATTGCACTTCTTTGTCTTCTCATTATGTCTGGGTTTTGGGTGTTTTGTTTGTAGAGCTGGTTGAAGGTAGGCTTGGTGTTGTCTGCCTCCAATTTTTAATTGTGTTATTTCTAGGTCTTCTTGGGTTGGCATCAGCTATTATTTGTAATCTACTTTCTGGTTTGAGCTGCTTTGAAGTCTTGATTTGTTTGTTTTCTTAACAGGTGATAGTCTTGTTTACTGATCTCATCAGGGGGCTTATTTGAAACTGTATCTAGGAATGTGGTGGGTGTAACCTGAAACTCTGAAGGCCTCTTTTACCAGTTACTTTCTCTGGGGGCAGGGTGTTTTCTCAGCTTTAGTAGGGGGAGGTGCATCTCAGATCTCCATGGAGACCTGAGTTACTGCCCCTCCTCCCCACTTCTTGTTTTCAGCTGTGTCTTGTTGCAGTGATTGGAGATGGAGAGATGTTTGGAAATCTGTGGCCTGGAAGCACTGAAGTCTTTTGTTTTGTGGAAGGATCAGTCCCTCCCCCAGCTTTGGCCACCTCCAGCACCAGATGAGTCAGCTTCTCAGGTCGTTCCCTGCATTCCTCTGCCCCTCACCATCTGTCTCTCTGTCTTTCCTTTCTTTTTGGAAGACAAGCCAGCCCTGTCAACACACCTCATTCCCTGGTCGCCAGGAAAGTGGCTGTGAGCAGTATTTTCTGCTCTTTTCCTTGGAGTGAGAGTCCAGAAGGGCTCTCAGTCTCAACCCCCCCCCTCTGTTTCTGTAAGCAGGGGAGATTCAGGCACTCCCTAGCAGGTTTGTTGTGGCTTCTTCTTTGCTCTTTGGTTTTTGAGAGCTGTTCCTGTAGTCCAGAGTTGGTTTTTCATGCTGATTGTTCATAAATTAGTTTGTAATCCAGTTCAGTGGTGTGAGCTGAGAGTCTGTGCATCTGCCTACTCTGTTGCCATCTTCATTCCTTGTCTCTCCCTTCTTGCCTGTCTTTCCCTCTCTTTGTCTCTGTCACACACACACACACACACACAAGTGTTGCATAAGTAGGATATTTAAAATTACTAGGTCAATTTACAAACACATAACAACCATATTTGGGTTTTCTTCTGTTTTGTATTTTTCCCAAATTAGAAGTGGGGAGGCAGTTAGACAGACTCCCACACATGCCCGACCAGTATCCACCCAGCATGCCTACTAGGGGGGTGATGCTCTGCCCCTCTGGGATGTTGCCCCATTGTGGCTGGAGCCATTCTAGCACCTGAGGCAGAGGCCATGGAGCCATCCTCAGCGCCCAGGCCAACTTTGCTCCAATGAAGACTTGTCCATGGGAGGGGAAGAGAAAGATAGAGAGGAAGGAGAGAGGGAAGGGTGGAGAAGCAGATAGGTGCTTTCCTGTGTGCCCTGACCAGGAATTGAACCCAGGACTTCCACATGCTGGGCCCACGCTCCACCACTGGGCCAACCAACCAGGGCCCCATATTTGGTTTTTTAAATCAATATTTTGATTGTAAGAAACTCACTTCTATTTTACATTTTAACATCTCTGAAATTGGAAAGTATCTTGTACTCTTTGTTGGCCAGCAGGAATCATGATGCAGTTGCCATTGATCATACATACACAAGCTTTTAGTTATTTGTGGTGGTCATATTGGAAATCCCTAATCCCATGTCATTTTGGGATCACCAGAGTTGCAGTTGTTATTTAAAACCTTCTGTTGATACCTTTTGGTAAGATGAAGACAACCATATTATCAATATGTGTAAATTGATGTCAGAAGCTTGGATGAAAATGTATAATAACAATATTAAAGCATTCTTTTTGGATATGCTGCATCAACCAGCATACACAGGCACTGACAAATCTGATTCAAACATGAATCTGAAAAGCTGTAGGAATACCTTAACAAATTATGTGGTTTCTATTTTCCTTTCTTTTTCACTAGCAAAAATAAATAATTCTAAGCATTATGAGGAATTGTGTCATAGTTTGTCATCCTTTTTCCTTAATAATCCTAAAATAATGATACATCTTCAAGTCAATGACATCTTAAATTCTATGAATAAAATATTATTCATAGAAAGGCAAACAGAATCAGAAAGACTAAATAACACACACACATGGTTTCCACAGAACTAGAAGACAAGTCTTTTCTATGTGCTCCAATATTTTGCCCCTTCTTTTGTAAGCATTTGGGCATGAACCAGTTTCCTGAGGCTCCCTCTACTACAAGGATTTGGTTTGGAGACATTTACCATCAGTGAAAGTAATGTGCATATTTCCCCTAAGAATATCGCATATGATGTGTAAATGACATAGCAAACAAAGTGTTTTTTCTTTTTTTTTAATATTTTATTTATTGATTTTTTTTAGAGAGAGAGTGAGACAGAGAGACAGAGAGAGAGAGAGAGAAGAGGGAGGAGCAGGGAGCATCAACTCCCATATGTGCCTTGACCAGGCAAGCCCAAGTTTTTGAACCGGTGACCTCAGTGTTCCAGGTCAACGCTTTATTCCACTTCGCCACCACAGGTCAGGCCAAAGTGTTTTTTCTTCATGTAAATCACTGTGCAGGAAGAACTTGATTGCTTAGATTGTAGGCAGGGATTGCAGGTGTGTGAGACACAGATTGTATATGTTGGAAGGAAATCGCACTGTGCACACACACTCTCTCTGCTATGACATGTATGTTCTATCACAGCCTATTAGCCCCTAGAGAAAGTTGCATGCTTTTGCTAGGTTTATGTGCAAAACACAGTGCAAAATATTCTGACAATCTCTAGATAGATGTCAGTGTTTAGCTTCAGTTATCAATTGTATAAACTAGTGATCAAAATATCCCAAGCTTTTAAACTTTGAAAGTGACTAAAAGGAAGCATAATTTAATCTCATAGTCTGTAAAAACTCAGATTCTTACAAGCTCCTGCTGGAACACAAGAAAACATTCCTTTGAAACAAATAAACAAACAAACAAATGAAATGCCCTGGGAGAAAAGTTAGAGAAACAACATAGATACTCATGCATGATATGGTGGTGCTGAAGTGCTCTAGGTTGAGGCAACAGGCCTCTTAAACCTTTTATGTTATAGTCTACGTTCAGAAGGCAATGCTTTCTGAGCATTAAAAAAAAATTAAAAACAATAAATCTTTCTAAACTCCAGTTATATGACAATGATGATTTGAAACTATATCACAGACCATTCAGTTAAACATATCTATGGGAAAGAAAGGACAAAGTTCAAGAGAATTTTTCCTTCCATGAGGCTTTTGAGAACAGTTTTTAAAAGGATAGTTCATGGTTGTAAGAACTTGAGAGTAGAGGCAGTGACAAGGGAAAGCCTTATGTACTGTGAAAATACTAACAGATCCTCTCTCTCTCTCTCTCTCTTTCTTTATTGAATTTATTGGGGTGACATTGGTTCATAAAACCATACAGGTTTCAGGAGTACAACTAAATAAAGCATCTCTGCACACTGCATCTACACTCATCACCCAAAGTAAAGCCTCTTTCTGTCTCCATTTACCCCCCTTTGCTCACCTCCACCGACTCCCATCCCCCCTTCTCTCTGGCTCAACATCTCAACATCACTACACTGTTGCCCTAACAGACCCATGCTCAGTCAGACTGATAATATTAAAATCCATATACTAATTTAATTTGATCATCTCTAAAGCAAGTTATGAACTATTCAAAGAACTAATCTAGAGCTAGATTTTTGTCCCCCAGTGTAATCACAATAGCTAGTCAAATATAGATACTTTTAGATAGTAATTTATTCAACGCATTTTTTTTTTCTGAAGCTGGAAACGGGGAGAGACAGTCAGACAGACTCCCGCATGCGCCCAACTGGGATCTACCCGGCACGCCCACCATGGGGGCAATGCTCTGCCCATCCTGGGCATCGCTATGTTGCGACCAGAGCCACTCTAGTGCCTGAGGCAGAGGCCATAGAGCCATCCCCAGCTCCCGGGCCATCTTTGCTCCAATGGAGCCTTAGCTGCGGGAGGGGCAGAGAGAGACAGAGAGGAAGGAGAGGGGGAGAGGTAGAGAAGCAGATGGGCGCCTCTCCTGTGTGCCCTGGCCGGGAATCAAACCTGGGACTTCTGCACGCCAGGCTGGCGCTCTACCACTGAGCCAACCGGCCAGGGCTAACACATTTTTTGCCAGTCCTAAATTTTAAAGTGTTAAGTGAAATCTCTAATGCCTCTAACATGGTGTTTTTCTGAAAATCTAAAACACCCAGGCCCTATGTTGAATAAGAGGAAAAAATCATCATTTGCCAAAATGTTTTTAAGTTACTGTCTATATCTGTGTTTGCAGTGTGCCTGCTTCCTCTAGAGGAAATGTTATGTAAATAGGAGCATATCTCAGTCATTGTTGGAGATTATGTCAAAGTTAAAAGAAGAAAACCTTGAGAAATATCTTAAAATCTTTAGGCAAAAGAAGGTTTTTTGCTGTATTTTTTTTTCCTTTAGTGATAGAAGGCTTGTAGAAAACTTAGTTTGAAATAATGAAAGAAAATCTGATCATAGACAAGCTCCCCTTTTCCAGACTAACTTTCTTTTTCCTTATTATTTGTACACATTAAAATCTTATTGTAGAATGCTTCCAAAAGCATTCAATTCTTTTGTGATTCTCATCATAATTATTTTCAGAAAAGCTAGTCTTGGAAATGCTTAACATTTTTTTAGAGAATTTTAAATATCTATGTTATATAGACCAGCGGTTCTCAACAGGATTGATTTTGTGTCTTCCCTACTTTTACCAAGCCCTCAAACATTTGGCACTGTCTGGGTACATTTTTGGTTGTCATAGCTGGGGAGAGGAGGAAGTGCTACTGGCAGTTAGTGAGGAGAGCCCAGAGAAGCTGCTAACATACTACAGTGCACACCACAACTCCCATAACAAAGAATTATCTCATCCAAAAGTTTGACAGTGCTGAGGTTGAGAAACCTTCATTTCTCTTTGCTTGAAATATGCAATGTGCCTCAGGGCCTTAATGACATAATTTAGTGCACACAGAGAGAAAACAATTTAACACAGACCGTTGTTGCCATGTGCACTATCATCACCTTAGACCAGGGGTAGTCAACCTTTTTATACCTACCGCCCACTTTTGTATCTCTGTTAGTAGTAAAATTTTCTAACCACCCACTGGTTCCACAGTAATGGTTATTTATAAAGTAGGGAAGTAACTTTACTTTATAAAATTTATAAAGCAGAGCTACAGCAAGTAAAAGCATATAATAATAATTACTTACCAATTACTTATGTCAGATTTTCGCTAAGTTTGGCAGAAAAAATTTTTATAAAACAACTTACTATAGTTAAATCTATCTTTTTATTTATATTTTGATTGCTCTGCTACCACCCACCATGAAAGCTGGAATGCCCACTAGTGGGTGGTAGGGACCAGGTTGACTACCACTGCCTTAGACTAAACCATAAATTCTTCCTTGGACTTCTTGGATAGTCTCTCCACTGGCCTCCATGTTATTACTTCTGCTCTCTGTGTTCCATTCTCTCCTGGGGCTGCCAGAATAGTTTAAATGATGGATGGTTTCTTTCTTAGGCTGTATTAAAGTCAATGTCTTATGAGACCCTGAAGAATCTACTCCCCTCTCTCCCACCCTCTCTACCTCTCCCTCTCTTCAAACCACAGTGGCCTTTTAGTTGCTCATATAGCCATGATTCCTCGCACCTCAGGTCCTTCCAGTTATGATGACCTGCTTTATCCCTTCTTATCTTTCCGATCTAATCTCAGTTATAAAAAGCCTTCTTCAATCCATCTCCACTAGATGAGGACAATCTGCTATAAACTCTCATAGCCCCCTGTACTTTTTTCTTAATACTATTTATAATCTGCCTTATATACTTTAAGAAAATTTTTAAATAATATTTATCTATACAGTTGACCATAGCTTTGTGAGTGCAGTTATTGTTTCCTCTCCAAGGTCCAGCAAAGTACCTGATACAGGAGCTCAATTAATATTATGAAATAAATGAATCTAAAGTTTTGTATTCTAGGATAGTTAACACATGTTGATGGGGTTGGAATAAATGCCTTCTACATTTATTATACCTTAATGCATCTGCTTGTTATGGAAGGAGAAATATTGACAGGTGTACTTTAGATAGTAAGAGTTTATCTCAAATATTAAACTGTTTTGCATAATAAAATAAGAATTAGGTTTGAAGATGTGAAGTGACTTGGAAGAGGAGAAACCTGGGGCCTTAAAAATAAAACTGGGAGTGATGAATTCTGCAGTTAGAAATTCTCTATGACAGGAACTAACTGCTAGATTTTAGGAGAGTGATGGTAATGATTTTGATGATATTTTTGGTACTGTACAGCTCTATAACTCTTTATTAATACAAATTCTGCAACCTTGACCTTGCATTAGTGGTGCTTTGTGATGGGAGTAATCTAGGTGTTGTCCAAAGTTAGGATGAAAAAAGGTATCAGAGAAGGGTGGAGGCTGAGATCTCAATATATCACAGCCAATTGGAGTAGGATAAAGAGAAATCTAAGTCCCTTGAAGATTGCTGAAGATATTAAGATATACAATGAGTTTTCCCACATTTATAGAAAGGACTTGAGTCAGTATTAGAGGTTTAGTTGCTCCCAAGCAGGTGTCCCCGGGGCACTGGCCTGTGGGCTGCACAATAATGTAGCACGACTAAAGGAAAGGTTAAGCTAGATGATACCTAAGGTCTCGTTTTCAAACATTTCCCTTCTTTCTTCTAACGTAACTAAAGGCTGAAGCATGAATTTGAGAATAATTGCTTTTAATTTTAATATCTGAATGTGTGGACATTTCCTCTGGCCCAAGTGTTATTTCTTTTGTTTCTTAAACACTCATCTGGCAAATTGGCAAATGGGAATTACACTTAGCCTTTATTCTGAAGTTCCCAGAAGAGTTTACAACTTCCTAAATCAAGGTCACCAAATAACTCACTGTGGAAAGAAATGAGAAAAACCAACTGTAACAGGGTATGGGAAAGAGTTGTAACTTTTTCACATTTAGTGTTTAAATGGTACTGTTAGCTAACATACATATGTACAGTTATGCTTTTAAGTGCTTTCATATATCAATTCACTGAATGTTAACCTTCGAGGTAGGTATCATTAGTATGCACATTTCACTTAAAAAAAAAAGAATTGATGCACAGATAAGGCGAGTAATTTTCTCAGGATCACAAAGCTAGTAAGTGATGAGTTGAGATTAAAACCTAGGCAGTCAGCCTCCAGAGGCCACACACTTAACCAATGTACATCCGTGTTTAAATCTAATTAAGTTCATTCTGATTGGTAGGCTTTTAAGTATGGTGCAGTGCTAGGTAAAACACTGTTTAAAAAACATGACATTTATGCCTGACCAGCCAATGGCACAGTGGATAGAGCATTGGAATGGGATGCACAGGACCCACATTCAAAATCCTGAGGTTGCCAGCTTGAGCATGGACTCACCAGCTTGAGTGCAGTGTTGCTGGCTTGAGCATGGGATCACAGACATGACCCTATAGTCACTGGCTTGAGCCCAAGGTTGCTGGCTTGAGCAAGAGGTCACTTGCTTTGCAGTAGCCCCCATCCTTGTTCAAAGCAAAAATGAGAAAGCAATCAATGAACAACTAAGGTGCCACACCAAAGACGTGATGCTTCTCATCTCCCTTCCTGTCTGTCTGTCCCTATCTGTTGCTCTCGCTGTCTGTCTCTGTCTTTCTCTCTCTCTCTCTCTCTCTCTCTCTCTCTCACACACACACACACACACACACACACACACAAAATGGCCTCTCAGTTAATGTTACATCTGTCCTTTATTTGCTCAACTCACAGGCAAATCCTTGAATTCTGTCTTTCTCTTACATCCCACATCTAAATTGTCAGGAAACTTCTATGCCTGTGTCTTCAAAATATAACAAGATTTTTACCACTTTATTACAACCATCTCTGTCTAAATCATGGTCACCTCCCCTCTGGATCGTGGCACTTATCTCCCAAACATTTTCTCAGCTTCCACTTTTTCCATCTAAAAAGGTATTCGCAATATGGCAGTCAGAATGATCTTTTAAGAATAAAAGTCACTTTTTGGGAAGATGGCAGCAGAATAGGCAGATGCACAGACTCCCAGCTCTCACCACCAAACTAGAATACAAATCAATTTAGAAACAATCAGCATGAAAAACCAACTCTGGACCATAAGAACAGCTCTCAAAAACCAAGGAGCAAAAAGGAAGTCACAACAAACCTGGTAGGGAGTGCCTGAATCTCTCCTGCTAACAGGAACGAAGGAGGGGGTGAGGCTGAGAGCCCAGAGGAAAAGAGCAGAAAATACTGCTCACAGCCACTTTCCTGGCGACCAGGGAATGAGGTGTGTTGATAGGGCTGGCTTGTCTTCCAAAAAGAAAGGAAAGACAGAGAGACAGATGGTGAGGGGCAGAGGAATGCAGGGAATGACCTGAGAAGCTGACTCATCTGGTGCTGGAGGTGGCCAAAGCTGGGGGAGGGACTGATCCTTCCACAAAACAAAAGACTTCAGTGCTTCCAGGCCACAGATTTCCAAACATCTCTCCATCTCCAATCACTGCAACAAGACACAGCTGAAAACAAGAAGTGGGGAGGAGGGGCAGTAACTCAGGTCTCCATGGAGATCTGAGATGCACCTCCCCCTACTAAAGCTGAGAAAACACCCTGCCCCCAGAGAAAGTAACTGGTAAAAGAGGCCTTCAGAGTTTCAGGTTACACCCACCACATTCCTAGATACAGTTTCAAATAAGCCCCCTGATGAGATCAGTAAACAAGACTATCACCTGTTAAGAAAACAAACAAATCAAGACTTCAAAGCAGCTCAAACCAGAAAGTAGATTACAAATAATAGCTGATGCCAACCCAAGAAGACCTAGAAATAACACAATTAAAAATTGGAGGCAGACAACACCTTCCTTCAACCAGCTCTACAAACAAAACACCCAAAACCCAGACATAATGAGAAGACAAAGAAGTGCAATCCAAATTACAGGAGATGAACTGAGTGATTGGAAATAACCAAACTTCCAGATGCGGAGTTCAAAATAATGATTCTAAGGATGCTTAGGGATCTTAGAACAACAATGGATGGTCATAACAAACACCTAAATAAAAAAATAGCAAGTATAAAAAAAGGATATTGAAATATTAAAAAAGAATCAGTCGGAGATGACAAATACAATATCAGAAATGAAGACCACAATGGAAGCAATTAAAAACAGGATGGATGGAGCTGAGGATCGAATCAGCGAGTTGGAGAACAAGTTGAATGAAGGCATGAAAGCAGAGAAGAAAAAAGAAAAGAGACTCAAAAACTCTGAGGAAACTCTTAGAGAGCTCTGTGACAACATAAAGAGAAATATCCACATCATAGGGGTTTTTGAAGAAGAAGAAAAAGAACAAGGGATAGAGACTATGTTCAATCATATCATAGCTGAAAACTTCCCAAAATTAAAGCAGAAGAAACACTCACAAGTTCAAGAAGCACAGAGAACTCCATTAAAGAGAAACCCAAGGAAACTTATATGAAGACACATCATAATTAAAATACCAAAGCTAAGTGATAAAAAAAAATATTAAAAGCTGCTAGAGGAAAAAAAGGCTATCACCTACAAAGGAACCCCCATAAGGATGACATCCGACTTCTCAACAGAAACACTTGAGGCAGAAGGGAATGGCAAGAAATATTCAAAGTAATGCAGAACAAGAACCTAAAACCAAGACTACTTTATCCAGCAAGGCTAAAGTTTAAAATTGAAGGAGAAATAAAAAGCTTTCCAGACAAAAAAAAACCCAAGGAATTCATTACAGCCAAACCAATGCTGCAGGAAATGTTAAGAGGCCTGTTGTAAACAGATCAAAGTGGGAAAGGAATATAGCAAAATAGGAATACAGCTTTAAAGAATAAAGTGGCAATAAACAACTACATATCAATAATAACCTTAAATATAAATGGATTAAATGATCCAATCAAAAGACATAGGGTAGCTGCATGGATAAGAAAACAGGACTTGTACATATGCTGTCTACAAGAAACACACCTTAAAAAAAAAAGATGCACATAGATTGAAAGTAAAAGGATGGAAAAAAAAAATTTAAAGCAAATGGAAATGAAAAAAAAACTGGGGTAGCAATACTTATATCAGACAAAATGGACTTTAAAATAAAGGATATAGTAAGAGATAAAGAAGGCCACTACATAATGATAAAGGGAGCAATCCAACATGAAGATATAACTATTAAAAATATCTATGCACCTAATATAGGAGCACCTAAATATATAAAGCAGACTTTGATGGATTTAAAGGGTGAGATCAACAGCAATACTATAATAGTAGAAGATTTCAATACCCCACTAACATCACTAGATAGATCCTCAAGAAAGAAAATTAACAAAGAAACAGCAGACTTAAAGGACACACTAGATCAACTCGATTTAATAGATATCTTCAGAACCTTTCACACTAAAGCAGCAAAATATACATTTTTTTCAAGTGCTCATGGTACATTCTCTAGGATAGACCACATTTTAGGACACAAAAGTGGTCTCAACAAATTTAAGAAGATTGAAATCATATCAATCACTTTCTCTGATCACAATGGCATGAAACTAGAAATGAATCACAACAGAAAGGCTCAAAAACTCTCAAACACATGGAAACTAAATAGCAGGTTGTTAAATAATGAATGGATTAAGAATGAGATCAGCCTGACCTGTGGTGGTGCAGTGGATAAAGCGTCAACCCGGTAATGCTGAGGTTGCTGGTTTGAAACTCTGGGCTTGCCTGGTCAAGGCACATATGGGAGTTGATGCTTCCTGCTCCTCCTCCCTTCTCTCTCTCTGTCTCTCTCTCTGTCTCTCTCTCTTTCTGTTTCTCTCTCCCTCTTTCCTTTCTAAAATGAATAAATTAAAAAAAAAGAATGAGATCAAAGAAGAAATAAAAATATTCCTAGAAACAAATAACAATGAGCATACAACAACTCAAAACTTATGGGACACAGCAAACGCAGTACTGAGAGGAAAGTTCATAGCACTATAGGCACACTTTAAGAAACTAGAAAAATCTCAAATAAGCAACTTAACCCCGCATCTAAAAGAACTAGAAAAAAAAAACAGCAAGTAAAGCCTACATGTAGTAGAAGGAAGAAAACAATAAAGATCAGAGCAGAAATAAATGACACAGAGGCTAAAGGAACAATACAGAGAATCAATAAAACTAGAAGCTGGTTCTTTGAAAAGGTAAACAAAATCGATGAACCTTTAACTAGACTCACCAAGAAAAAAAGAGAGAGGACTCAAATAAATAAAATTAGAAATGAGAGTGGAGAAATAACAACTGACACAACAGAAATACAAAATATTGTAAGAAAATACTATGAAGAACTGTATGCCAAAAAGCTAGACAACCTAGATGAAATGGACAAATTCCATGAAACATACAATCTTCCAAAAATCAATCTGGAAGAATCAGAAAGCCTAAACAGACTGATTACAACAAATGAGATCAAAACAGTTATCAAAAAACTCCCAACAAAGAAAAGTCCTGGGCCTGATGTCTTCACAAGTGAATTCTACCAAATATTCAAAGAAGAACTAACTGCTATCCTTCTCAAGCTATTTCAAAAAATTCAAGAGGAAGGAAGACTTCCAAGCTCCTTTTATGAGGTGAGCATAATTCTGATTCCAAAACCAGGCAAAGACAACACAAAGAAAGTAAATTATAGGATAATATCCCTGATGAATATAGATGCTAAAATCCTCAACAAAATATTAGCAAACCGGATCCAACAATATATGGAAAAAATCATACACCATGATCTAGTGGAATTTATTCTGGGGAGGCAAGGCTGGTACAATATTCGTAAATCAATCAATGTGATTCATCACATAAACAAAAAGAAGGAGAAAAACCGTATGATAATTTCAATAGATGCAGAAAAAGCATTTGATAAAATTCAGCACCCATTCATGATCAAAACTCTCAGCAAAGTGGGAATACAGGGAACATACCTCAACATGATAAAAGCCATCTATGAGAAACCCACAGCCAACATCATACTCAATTAGCAAAAATTAAAAGCAATCCCCTTAAGATCAGAAACAAGGCAGGGGTGACCCCTTTTACCATACTTATTCAACATAGTCCTGGAAGTCCTTGCCACAGCAATCAGACAAGAAGAAGAAATAAAAGGAATTCAAGTTGGAAAAGAAGAAGTAAAACTATCATTATTTGCAGATGATATGATATTGTATATAGAAAACTCTAAAGTCTCAGTCAAAAAACTACTGATAAATGAATTCAGCAAAGTGGTAGGATATAAAATTAATATTCAGAAATCAGAGGCATTTTTATACACCAACAATGAACAGTCAGAATGAGAAATTAAGGAAACAATCCCCTTCACTATTACAACCAAAAAAATAAAGTACCTAAGAGTAAATTTAACCAAGGAGACTAAAGACTTGTCCTTGGAAAATTATAAAACATTGATAAAAGAAATCAAGGAAGATACAAACAAGTGGAAGCATGTACCATCCTCATGGTTAGGAAGAATAAACATCATTAAAATTTCTATATTACTCAAAGCAATCTATAAATTCAATGCAATACCAATTTTTTTTTTTATTTTTCTGAAGCTGGAAACGGGGAGGCAGTCAGATAGACTCCTACATGCACTTGACCGGGATCCACTCAGCATGCCCACCAGGAGGCGATGCTCTGCCCATCCGGGGCATTGCTCTGTTGCGACCAGAGCCATTCTAGCACCTGAGGCAAAGGCCATGGAGACATCCCCAGCCCCCGGGCCATCTTTGCTCCAGTGGAGCCTCGGCTGCAGGAGGGGAAGAGAGAGTCAGAGAGGAAGGAGACAGGGAGGGGTGGAGAAGCAGATGGGCGCTTCTCCTGTGTGCCCTGGTCGGGAATCGAACCCAGGACTTCCACATGCCAGGCTGACGCTCTACCACTGAGCCAACCAGCCAGGGCCTTGTGGATCACTTTTGTTTGGGACTCTCTGCACTTCCTGAACTTGTATGTTTATTTTATGCACCAGGTTAGGAAAGTTTTCACTAATTATTTCTTCAAAATATGTTCCCAATGCCTTGCTCTCTCTTTCTGGTATTCCTAGGAGGCAGATGTTGTTATGCTTAATGCTGTTCCAGATGTTCCCTGAATTATCCTTATTTAATTTTTTTTTCTCTTCTGATTGGGTATTTTCTGTTACCTTGTCTTTCAAATTGCTGGTTTTATCCTCTGCTTCATCTAATCTGCTTGATTCTTTCTGGTGTATTCTTCATTCCAAATATTGGATTATTCATCTCTGACTGGTTCTTTTTAATGATTTCTATGTCCTTTTTTATGCTTACTATCTCTTTTTTTTAAGTTGTCATTGAATTCATTCATTCTCCCCCAAAGTTTCTTGAGCATCTTTATAACAAGTGTTGTAAACTCTGTATCTGGTATATTGCTTGCTTCCATTTAATTTAGTTTTTTCTGGGATTTCATCTGTTCCTTCATTTGGGTATGTTTCTTTGTATCCCCATGTTGGCCACCTCGCTGTATTTGTTTCTGTGTATTAGGTAGATCTGCTATGTCTCCCAGTCTTGGTGGGGTGATCTTATATAGTAGGTGTCCTGTGAGGCTCAGTGGTGCAGTATCCCTGACCACCTGAACTAGCTGCTCCAGGAATGTCACATGTGTGGGTTATGTGAGCCCTCCTGTTATAATTTATTCTTGATTGAGGTTGGCTTCTCCATGGGTGAAGTTGGCCCTCAGGCTGGTTGACTGTGAGGACTGATCCCCACCACAATATATAAGCTACTGTGTGTGGGCTGACCCCATAGAACAGAATCCACCCCAGCAGGATATGGTGCCTGCCAAGATATTCCTTTGGGTGTTCCACTTGTAGAGCTAATTGGGTCATGCTCTGATATGATCTGAAGCGAACCACCCATTATGTTGGTTTTGGGGTCTCTTTGGAGGGACTCTGGTGCAAGTCAATGCCAGAACTGCCTCTGACTGGTCTTGGGCTACCTGCTAAGAGCTACAAAGCTATTTATGGTTGGTGGCTGCCTCTGCTGGGCATGGGAACAGCCAAGCTACACACCGAGGCTAGCTTCTACCACTACCCAGACTGAGCAGGTCAGCAAACAGCCCAAGGTACTCCAAGATCTGCTTCTCTCTGCCAGTTATCTATTAGTCTTAGCTACTGATAGAGCCTCTTGTGCTACACAAGTAATATGAGGTGAGTTCTGAGTCACCAGAAAGAGACGAGTGGTTTCACCATACTGAGACAGATTCAAACTTGGCATCAGTGCTGGGTTTGAGGCTACTCAGCAAAAGTCTCTGAGTACACCAAGGCATCCACCTGGGGTCTGTAGTCCTTTGCAGTGGGGCAGAGTCCTCAGGGTGGAGTCTCAATAGAGTTTTTATCAGGCTAAAACAGATTAACATTTGGCCATTTTGGCCATATGGAGAGAAGACTCTGCACGGGAACAGTGGTGCTGGTTGGAAAGTATGGGGGAAATGGCTCTCACTATTTAGTCTCTCCTTGTAAGTCTGTGATACCTTCTCCTCACTCCTGCCAGCCCCAAACCTGTCCAGACCTCCTTAAGAGCCTTCCAAGAAAATCTGCAATGCAGGCCCAAGCTGTTCACAGCCAACTCATTTCTACACAGTGTATGAGCTTGGCAGGGCAGGACCACTGGAAATTGAAAGTGTAGGGCTAGTTCATAACCCCAAGCTGATGCTGCATGGAGGGAAGTGATAGACCCAGAAAAGATGGTATCTTTGGCAATGCAGGAGAGAGCCTCAGCACAGGGACATTGGTAGCTGTCCCTCCAGCCCTCTCCCCAAAGCCACACAATGACTCTATTCCTGTATGACTTCAATCTGCTCCAAGACACCATGCCTATGAATAAGATTTTGTGCACTGGCTTTTTTAAGAGGCCACCTGGGCTTCTAGCAGCCTCTCTAGCAATGGAATCTCTGCTGATTTTCATCACTTGATGTTATGTGAGCTCTTCTGGCTGGGGAGCCTGGTGATGGGTTAGACCCCCTTACTTTTCAGGGGGGGAACTTTGCAACTGAGATATCCTTCTGGATTCTCATCCATTGCATGTGGGTACAAGGCAAGACCTTTTCACTTCTCTGCCCTTCCTATCAGTCTGGGCATGGCTTCTTCTATATTTTCCCTTAGTTACAAGAATCCTTTTAAGGTAGTCTTCAGTTGGTTATTCAGGTTAATTATTCTAAAATTAAGTGTAATGCCGATTTGTTCCTGGTAGGAAGTGAGTGTAACTTCTACCTACTCAACCACCATCTTGAATCCTTGAAAATCCTTTTTAGAATTAGAAACTGCTATTTCCCTTGGTCCTGCTGAATGCCATATCTATCATAATCTTAATCTGTGTCTCTCTCTGTGTGTTTTTTTATAGCACTCAACAGTTTCTAATATAATATATAATTTACTACTTACTATGTTTATTATTTGTCTTCTTTATTAGAATTTAATCTTGTCAAAATTAATATATCAAAAGTGCCATACAGATTTGTTGACTGAATGAACAAAAGAGTTAAGTGATCATAGTTAGGGACTCTTAGGAATCTGTGCAAATATTTAGCTGATTTTTATAGTCAAGAAATTGTCAAAGAAAGTATATAAAATATACAGTGTGTTCATAAAGTCATGGTGCACTTTTGGCCGGTCACACGAAAGCAACAAAAGATGATAGAAATGTGAAATCTGCACCAAATAAAAGGAAAACCCTCTCAGTTTCTGTAGGATGATGTAGCAGCATGTGCACATGCACAGATGATAACATAACACCGTGTATACAGCAAAGCAGCCCACGGCCATGCCAGTCAAGATGTGGACGGTACAGAGAAAAGTTCAGTGTTTTCTGTGGCTCGCTAAATTAGAATCCGTGACCAAAGTGCAACGTGAATAATGGCACGTTTATAAGAAAGCGCCACCACATAGGAATAACATTACTCGGTGGGATAAGCAGTTGAAGGAAACCGGCAGTTTGGTGGAGAAACCCCGTTCTGGTAGGCCATCAGTCAGTGACGAGTCTGTAGAGGCTATACGGGATAGCTACCTAAGGAGCCCTAAAAAATCTGTGCATGAGCCCACATCGAACTAAACTGAATAGGTATGAAACTGGGAGGGTTTTCCTTTTATTTCGCATTTCTATCGTCTTTTGTTGCTTTCCTGTAACTGGACAAAAGTGCACCATGACTTTACGGACACACTATATTACTATTAGGTATGTCAGTTCTTTAACATACAAATTGAGATAAGTGTTTGAAATTTTAAGGATCTAAATTTTTTGTAGTAAATCACTAACATTAAAATATAAATTTAGAGCAATTAATATTACCACTTTAATTATGGAATGTCTTGTTTTAGCATAATATCTGCATACCCTTTTTCTATTTACTTTATAAGCCCCCCCCCCCCCAAGAATAACAGAAATCAGATTTCTACACAGAGTGTGAGCTTAGCAGGGCAGGGCTACTGGGATTTTGGAGGGTGGGGTTAGTGCATTACCCCAGACTGATGCTGTACAGAGGGGAGTGCTTGACTTAGAAAAGAGGGCTTCTATGGGCAGTGTGGGAGAGGGGCATGGACAAATTTTGTTTTCAGAACACTTCATTTTTCTAGTCTGCTCTGCACTTTCTTGTAAGTTTTCTTCTCTCAGAGAACCTTCGTTTATGCATTACGTCTTTAGAATAATGTGTGGGTATGCGTTTGAGTGAGTGGTAAGGACGGACTCCATCAGCAGGTTTCACAACTCCTCCAAGCTAGCTGTTGATCCATCAGCACCTAAACTGTGCTCCAGGACAATCTGTATCAGAATTCTTTATAAAATTGCCAATTTCTGGAGCTCAGGTAACTATTTCTACTGAGTGAGAATCCCAGGAAGTAGGACTGAGCATTTGCTTTTTAGCTTGATTCTGGTGTGGTTCCTAAATCCCACTAATGTTTAAAAATGACTTTCCTAGTCTAGACGTTTCCTGACCTTTCTCCCAGATACAAATGTGCCTTTCCTTGAGCCTAATCTGAGAGATGTTCAGGCAATAATTATGGATAACGTTTTAATGTATTCACTCCCAAGTTCCCCTTTCTATAATTGCTTTCTTTTTTATTCCTTTTTTTATTTTAGTGAGAGAAGGGGAGGCGGAGAGACAGATTCCTGCATGCACCCCAACCAGGATTCACCCGACAAGCCTACCAGGGGCGATGCTCTGCCCATCTGGGGCCATTGCTTTGTTGCAACCAGAACCACTTTTTAGCACCTTAGGTGAAGGCTATGGAGCTATCCTCAGCACCTGAGGCCAATTTGCTTGAGCCAATCAAGCCATGGCTTTGGGAGGAGAAGAGAGAAAGAAAGAGAGAGAAATGGAGGGGTGGAGAAGCAAATGGTCGCTTCTCCTGTGTGCCCTGATTGGGAACTAAACCCAGTATATCCACATGCCGGGCTAAGGCTCTACCACTGAGCCAAATGGCCAGGGCCCATAATTGCTTTCAATACCTTTATGCAAACTAGTACCAATGCCAGGAAATTTCTGCATACTTGTAGGCTCATGGAAGAGAGAATTTGTAACAACTTTCTCCCGTTCAAGGCAATCCTTCTCTTTAATGTCCTAGTCATGTGAGTTTGATGAGAGGAAAGATGGTTCTCTAAGAAATAAAATTTCTTCTTTTTAAAATGTCTTCTAATTCAAGTCATGTACATGGTGGGGCAAAAGTAGGTTTATAGTTGTGAGTATGTAAAACATAGTTACTATTATATTATTATTTATTAATTATTGTATTATTTTTCATATGAGCAACTGTAAATCTAGTTTTGCCCCACCCTGTATCTGGAAGTAAAAACTATGTTCTTGTACATCATATTTATGTTTTATTTCACTGCTTACCAGGTTGACCTAGAAAAAACCAGGAGAACTCTATTTAGAATGGCATAAATTAGATTTGGCTTTTAATATTTGCTAGGTTATATAAAATATTTATATAAATAGGTATTTCTGGTATTTATAAGAACAAAGTTATTCTGAGAATTTCGATACTCTTTTTGTTTGTGTAAAATTCCACTATCTACAAGGCATATTTAGATTAAGGCCCTGATATAAATACAATTGATTCTCATGATTCGTGGTAGTTATATTCTATAAAGTCACCATGAAAACTGAATCAGTTAACACTGAACCATTTTTTCTAGCAGAGATACAGGGTTAGGTTCTTACAAGCCTTCAGTCACAATATTTTTGTCAACTGATCAATGAATAACTTTATTTTTGTGTTTTTATGTTTAAAAACTTATTTAATAATACTGTAATGGCCATTTATGCTATAATTTGTGCCAAATCAAAACTGATCTAACACATATATTTTCTCTGCAAAAGTCAACACAGTCTTCTTGTGCTTAAGAAAACACTTTTCAGCACTATGTTTAGGTACAATTTTAACCAGTGAAATCTCTGACCAAAATCACAAAAATGAGAAAAACATGACACTACATAGACCACTAAAAGGACAGCTGTTTTCACCATGAGAGCTGAAACAAGAAGACATAGCTTTACCTTCTTTGACTCCAATAGAAACATGCACTTCAGTTCACTCAAATTTTCCACTGCTCTGTGTATACACATGTGTGCAAATTACTCTGCAAGTGCCAAAGTATTGATCTGAGACTTACAAATAAAATTTAGCCAGTAGGAAAACTTATAAAAATGGAATTAATTAATAATACAGATTGACTGCATTTCAAATGTAAAACACTAATAATAAAAATATAGCTACTACTGCCCTGACAAGATGCTCGGTTGCTTAGAGCATCATCCTGATATGCCAAGGTTGTGGGTTCAATCCACAGTCAGAGCACATACATGAATCTACCAATGAATGCATAAATAAGTGAAACAAAAAAATCAATCTATTTCTACTTTTCTCTCTCTCTCTCCCTCCCTTCTTCTCTCTCTAAAATCAATAAAAAGAATTTAAAAATATGTAACTACCACTTATTGAAGACTTACATTGTGCCAAGCACATTTATTAACTCAATCATTTTTTTCTTTTTCATCATACTGGGGTACAATGGACAACCTGAGCAGCTTCTGAAGCTCATACATTTCTACCACCACAATTACCTCAGCAAGCCTGGCTCCCTCATCATTAACTCAGGTCTTAAAGGAGCAACCCAAATTTATTGCTGAAATAATTGGAATTTAGAAATTAATTTTCTCAGGATTACAACCCTAAATATTAAAGCAGGATTTAAGAATTTACGATTTATTTTAAAACAACTTGAATATTTGTCCAAGATATGCAAATGGTTTGTTTGCCCTTTTTTCACATGTAAAACCTTAATGCAAACATTATTACTTCAAAGTTAAGAGAAGAAATTTTTCTGACATTATGTCATATCAGTGGAAAAACCAAAGCACAAAGACATTAAATTGCTCATAACCGGGCTCATAAATTCTATTTGTAAAAACAGGAGTTTCCACATACAGTGGCATAGCCCAGGCATAATGACAATTTTACTTTGTGGATACAAACAGCACTTCTAGGAAAATAAGTGGCATGTCATCTAAATTTGAATTTGCCAATCTATTCTTTTTTTAAAAAACTTTTTTTAAAATTTTATTTATTCATTTTTAGAGAGGAGATAGAGAAACAGAGAGAAAGAAGGGGGGAGGAGCTGGAAGCATCAACTCCCATATGTGCCTTGACCAGGCAAGCCCAGGGTTTCGAACCGGCGACCTCAGCATTTCCAGGTCGACGCTTTATCCACTGCGCTACCACAGGTCAGACCAAAACTATTCTTAACATCTCATTAAATTAGACTGGTAATGGTTTTCTGAGTATTTTCAAGGATTATTGCAATCATTGCATATCATAAGCTTCACAATTTAACACTTCTATATCAAAATACTAGATAATATATAACATCTTATTTCTAGTGAAACAGTTCAATAAATATTTCAGAACTATCTTTTCTCTTCATGTTGCTCTCACAGCACTTTGCACCCATCTTTGTTTTACAATGAGTTGCATGGTATCATAATTATACACTCACACCTTACTGCCCCAGCACAATATGAGTGCTGCAATGACTAAAACTCCATTTTACTCACTTTTACGTTGTCTAGTACAGTGTCTGACTCATAGTAGGTGTTCAGTGAAAGTTAGTGAATAAATTTATGAATGAATAGATGGATGAATGGATTCATGATTGACTAAATGAAGTTTCCCATATTTGATGTCTTAAAGAGTGAGACTGGGTTGAATTGTTCTTGTTACCACTTTTTTTCATATATTTAATGCATATTTCTTGAGCACTGACTGTTAGGTGCCAGTCATTGCACTAGGCATTAGAAATAACAGCACAAAATATAAAAAAAGGTTACTGTCTTATGAAACTTAATCTTTTTTATATTTTCAGTGGAGGAGAGGACACTAAATAAATACATACATGAGTTCAAATAGTAAATGGTATAATGGAGGGAAAAAATATAGGGTCATATGGGCAGAGTGATGGACTGGAGGTGAGGGGGCTTCCTGAGTTGACATTTGGAGCAAAACCTGAATGACGATGGGGTATTAGAATAGAAAGTCAGAAGGTTTCTTGCCTCAGCCCAGGAGTGACACATCTTGCTCATGTTCACATTTCATTAACCAGCACTGATCACATAGCCTCAATCAACTGACTCCGGTTGGCCAGGAAGTACAGTCTCCTTTAGGACCAAGGCGGGGAAGACAGATCATGGCCAACCAGCAATATCTCTCCAATGGCTCAGAGAAAAAAAAAATGGCTGTGTAGTAACTTTGCTGTTTGCAAATACAATTAGTATTTAGTATTCAGTGGAATTTAAAAAATCTGAGGGACAATTGTTCCCAGCAGAGGGAGAAGCAAATGGTTGGCACATTAAAAGAATAGGGAAAAGGTCTGTGCATAGCTGGACATGGTAAATATAAGGCAGTGTGGTAGGACACAGAGAGCTAGAAGATACAGCGCAATGTGGGCCACGCCAAGTGGTATAGATTCTACTCTAAGTTCAGTGAGGTGCCTCTATGAGCTTTTAAGAAGGAGAGTCAGGTAATTGGATTTAAAATTTTAAATCTCTCTTTGACTGTTGTGTGCAAAATCGATTACAGGGGAGAAGAAGGGAAGTGAGGCCAGAGTAAAAGTGGGAAAACGGTCAAGGGGGTTCTGTACCACTTACTCCTGGTGAGAGAGGATGGTAACCAGGCCTGGGGGAGGACAACAAAGGGAAGGAAAGATAGAGCTTTAACGTAGAATAGATAGGACTAGTGGTGGGGTGGACACAAGAATTTGGAAAATAGAGATATCCTTCACCCATAGATAGTGCTAGAATCTTATTTTTCTCCCCATCCTTATTTCAATCCATAAACTTGCAGATGCCAGAATATATGCTATACTATGTTCTTCACTGTTCAAGTTTTATAAACTGTATTAAATAAAGTAGATTAGACATAATAAGGGTAGTAGCAAACAATCTTAAGCTTGAAAGTGAAGTAGATTTACTAGTGCTGGTCAGGCTAATTGTTATTTTTTTTAAATAGAGACTATTCTTTTCTTTGTGTTTTAGAATATATCTTATGCTTCAGGTTGCACAACTGCCAAATGTGAATTTTCATTGAAAGTTTTCTAGAAGTTAGTTTATGATTACCTGATGTGTGGTCCAAGTATTGGAGTAGCAATTGAATTTGTAAACCTCTACATTCATTCTCAATACCAATTAATGCTACAAATGCAATTTTATAAGTCACTGAAATCATTAGTGGCTTTGTAACTACATTGCAAGAGCAATGCTTCCAACTTTATTTTTAGAAATGCTAGCTGCAGTCTTCTGTCCTTTATCATTCTGTGTGGAAACATAGAGGTCATTTTTACATAACTACTTAAATATTCACAACTTTTAAAATGTTTTTTATTGTTATTTATTGACTTGAGGGGGAGAGAGAGAGAGAGATACATCAATTTTATGTTCCACTTATTTATGCATTTCATTGGTTAATTCTTGTTAATCCCCTGACAGGGGATTGAACCCACAACCTTGGCATATTGGGACAACACTCTACCCAACTGAGTTCCCCAGCTAGGGCTAATGTTCACCACCTTTAATGAATGAAGGGGTAAGCAAAAATGAAATTTAAGCATTAATTCTCCAGATATATTGAGATTTACATTTGTGTTACATTCTAGGCAACATTGAGTCAACAGAACAGGCAATTTGCTGTATGAAATATCAATATAAAAATGAGACTCAGAGACATGGACAAGAGTGTGGGGGTTATGGAGTGGGGGGGAGGGGAGGGAGGGAGTTGGGGGAGGGGAGGGGCACAAAGAAAACCAGTTAGAAGGTGACAGATGACAATTGGACTTTGGGTGATGGGAATGCAGCATAATCAAATGTCAAAATAACGTAAAGATGTTTTCTCTGAACATATGTACCCTGATTTATCAATGTCACCCCATTAAAATTAATTTAAAAAAAAGACTAAACTGAAGTACAGCTATGGAAATTTCTGTTTATTTTCTTGTGTAGTGTGACTAGACATGTTTAAAGTGCAACAGAAGCCCTGGCCGGTTGGCTCAGTGGTAGAGCATCGGCCTGGCGTGCGGGGGGACCCGGGTTCGATTCCCGGCCAGGGCACATAGGAGAAGTGCCCATTTGCTTCTCCACCCCCCACACCCCCTCCTTTTTCCTCTCTGTTTCTCTCTTCCCCTCCCGCAGCCAAGGCTCCATTGGAGCAAAGATGGCCCGGGCGCTGGGGATGGCTCCTTGGCCTCTTCCCCAGGCGCTAGAGTGGCTCTGGTCGCGGCAGAGCGATGCCCCGGAGGGGCAGAGCATCGCCCCCTGGTGGGCAGAGCGTCCCCCCTGGTGGGCGTGCCGGGTGGATCCCGGTGGGGCGCATGCGGGAGTCTGTCTGACTGTCTCTCCCCGTTTCCAGCTTCAGAAATAAAAAAAAATAAAAAAAACAAAAAACAAAAAAAATAAAAATAAAGTGCAACAGAAAATGCGTCATGTCTTGCATGAGGCTGAGCACCAGTGTGACGCAGTGTGTGTGGTATCATCACAAGATGATCTATTTGTAAATACTTTTTCTAAGCATTTTATGTAGAAAGTTCTTATCAGATGTGGATATTGGTCCAGGAAGACAGAGAGGATTCCAGACTGATGTGGAGACCTGGAACCTATCTTGCTGTATGCTTGTGCAAACCTGGCTGATTCTTGGAGTGAACAAGAATCATTCTGTTACTGGGACAAATAACTGCTCTGGCTGCTAGTTTGGACTCTTGAAACCAGGCTGGTTTCAATAACACTGTCAGTGAGAGAAACTTTTTTTTAAATTTTATTTAATATGGGGAGGATCTAAGAAGATTTACCAAGATGAAAGATATAATAGAGAGAGAAAGAATGCCAACACTGAAGAGGGAAGGAACATTAAGGACAGGGACATTCCAAGTTTTGAGGCTTTTTGTTTTGTTTTGTTTGGCTTCTTCTGAGAAATGACTTTGTAACTTTTAAGGGGGAGGGGATTTTATATCTTCCTCTTTTTCTGATTTGGAATGTGTCTGTTTGTGAGGTAAGGAGTTACTGTAAATGCATATGTCTATTTCTGGGGTTTTTTTCCGCTGAGAAAATTGGCCATTAAACATGCCATTGTGGGCACGCTCCTTCCCAGAAGCACCCCTGCCCCGTCTCCTCCTCTCTGCCTCCGCTTTCCCCCAGGGGAGCTTCCCTTGCCCCTCTCTCCTAAGCTCTAAGGGACCCCACTGGACTTGCAACCAGGGGAGCAGTGGGCAAAGCTTGTCCCAGGCTCACCCCCTGAACCTGTGTGCAAGCCCCCTTTTCTCGGACTCCCCAGTGAGCCACAGCAGCCCGCCTCGCCTCTCCTGTTGCTTATCTTAGGCCCTTCCTGGCTTTACTGTCCCCAGCTGTAATTAATGTTTTCTCAAAATCTAAAATCAAAACAAAACAACAACAACAAAAAACTATACTGCTGCTGCTCCCTTATTTTGCACCAAGTAAATGTTTAAATATTTTAGGATAAACATGTTTCTGCTGACTGCTGGATGAGATTCATTACTGCCAGGAGCAGGAGGACCTCAGTGGAACTGTTCAAGGAGATCTGGTTAATATCCCCATGATTTATGCTTGAGGTAGAAATTGCACTAATATTTACACGAAGGGCATGGTTTGGGGGCTGTGGCAAGGCTCGATTGAAGTGGGAATTTGCACAGTCAAAGCCCACTGTTGAAAATAGCTCCAGATCAGTGCCCCTTCCAAAAGCATAATTAGGCCCTTCAAATGACATGTTATTTTCACATTTTTACTCTTAACCTGCAAACATTTTCTTGCCATCCAGTGCCTGCATTGAGACAAATACTTTGCAAAAATAATTAAGCAAGGTAATATTAGGCCACAGGATAACTTCTTTTTAAAAAAATGTATTTTGGCTTGTTTTTTCATCAGCTTTACCAATCATAATTTTCTTGATGGTTATGTTTAAAAAATATAAACCAAAACAATGATCTATGGGTTTTCTTTATAGCATCTGAGCAGCATTGTAGAATTGTGCTTCTTTGCACACTAAACACTTGAATAGTTCCGTGTAGATGGAAAAGAAACTTTGGGCCACAAGTTATATTGAAAATACAGTTCTGCTGAAGTCCTTGCAGGTTTCCTTATTTAAGTTTTGAGTGAGCCAGTGGGAAATCTCTGACACTGGGTTTGCAGGTTTTTACTTTTTCTTTGTTCTTGCTTTCTAAGTTCAATGGTTCTCTAATTTGTTCAGGAAGCAGAACATTCTGAAAGTCAAGAAACTCTTTGTGTCACATGATAAAATATGGATATAGTTATTCCAATCTGAAAAACTCTGACTTAGTACTAAAAGGCTATTCTGTGTATCTATTATCAAGATATACATAGCTATATGGATACACAATATTTATGCATTTATTGTATTTATTTTTCAAGAATATCCAATGTTGGTGAGGAAATCACACTGCCTTGATCTTATGTTTATAAACAAAACAAGGCTGCTTCCTGGTTTCCAAGTGAGGCTATTTTCATCTTTTCCTGTTAGTATTTGTTTGCTACTCTTCATTCACTTTTGTACCTAGCAGATAAGATGCAATCTGATGTTCGAAGAAAAATTAGTGAGAGGAAACTTTAAAAATTTAAAGAGTCTGTCTCCTTATCTGAGATTTTCAGAGAGTTGGGAAAATTCCATTATTTGATTTTAGCACTGAAGACATTAGTCCATCTCATAGTCCAGCAATAATAGATTTGAGCATAGCTTGAAAACTGTTCTTTTAATTTTGAGAACCCATTACCATATCTAATTGCTGTTCAGAAGATAGAAAGAGGCCAAGGTTAACTGGAAGGCAGCTATGGACAGCTTCCTTTTAACTTTTTTAAAATGTTATTGAGTTCTATGTGCCAGGTATTTATTTAAACCCTTTGCATTTATTAATATTTTCAACCTTCAAAACTCTAAGAAACCAACAGTATCATTCACTCATTTATTAATACATTTATACCAAGTACTAGGCATTATTATAAGCCCTCGTGGTAGAATATGAACAGAACAAAGTCCTTGTTCTGCTACAGTATATAATTGTCATCAAAGGTTCTGTTAAATCTCTGCTCTACCCCTCACAAGCTCTGTGACCTTGGACAGGTTACATAACCTATCTGTGCCTTAGCTTCTTTATCTGTAAGTGCAGGTGATAACAGTTCCTACCTCAGATAGTGGATATGAAGCAATATAATGATATTAATGAGTTCATAGGTATAAAGCTCTTATAAGAGGTGCTTGGCAAACAGTAAGCATTATGTAAGTACATGTTCATTGTCAAGATCATTGTCAACATAAAGTGCTTCCTCTATGTCAGCCACTCTTCTAAACATATGACACATACATGTGGTGGTAATAAATGATGTGAAGAAAAGTAAAACTGGGTAAGGGAAATAGAGAAGGACTAGAAACAGATGTGGGTGTTCGCTGCATACAGATGGACGGGGAAAACTTCACTGTGATTATGTGTGGATGAAAAAGGGACGCTGCAATAAATCACAAATCCCTAGCTGGTCAGCTCCTGGCGGGTAGTCACACTCAGGCATGTAACTTCTTTACCAAAAGGCTTATCTTTGATTTAAGCAAGCCTTGTTCATTGTTTCAGTGTATTTATGTTAACAGGGTTAACATACCTTTCAAATGCACCCTTTCAGACCTCAACCCCTCCTTCTAAAGCTTGAGAGCACATAATCTTAACTACCCTATAATCTTTTCCCTAATGTACATTCTCCCACTTAAAGTAATCTTCCTTAGGTCCCCTCCTTGATTTCAAATACATAAAATAAACTAAAACTGTCATTCTCCAAAGCACTTAGGATCTTGCTCCCCAGCATTTTCATCAGTTTGGCTCAAAGAAAAATTCTCTACACATTTCCCTTTCTTTACATCGACACATTTGAAATGATACCTGACAGAAGTGGAAGACTGGTCAAGTGGCCACCTAGGAGAGGAGTGGTTCGGGTGGAGGGAACAGCATGTGGGAAGTACAGAGCAGGGAATGTGTGTGGTGTGCTCAGAGAACACCAGGAAGACAACACAACCAGGAAAGGGGGCATGGTCAGTGTAAGGCCAGTAGCGCAGCCACCATCACAGCCTCCTGGCCCATGCGGGTTCGCATTAGATTCGGACAGACGGTAATGAAACAATGGAGCCAAGAACTGGTGGGCCATAAGCTTTAATCCTAGCTTGCACCGGCAGGTGAGAAATACACACAGTGGGAAAACACTTCCCTTTCCATTCAGGGCTCCTAAAGCCACTTATCTGAGTTTTCTAGAATCAAAGGTGTCTACATCACCAGACTTATTCACCTCTGTTCCCCATCTCCTCTCTGCACAAACTCTGCACAAACTGGCTTATCCTTCAACACTCCACTATCTTGGCTGCTTCTCCTGGCCTCTTCCACAGCATGGGGTTCTGCTAAAACGCAATCATTCTTCTCCCAGAACAATATGATTTCTCTTCCTTTTGAAACTTTTTGGTGCAAAAGCCCTCCCCCAACACATATTAACATAAGCACACCCATCTCAAGCAATCACCTGGGCAACAGGCTTCCACATGGGCAGCGCCATCTTTAACAAAGTGAGCATAATATATTTTATCTGCCCAACAATCCACCCCTATGCTCACTTTACTACCCACAATCTACACCACCGGCATCCCTGTGCAAGGAAGTTAGGCACATTACACAAATTACAACAACATGACAAAACATACAATTTCAACAACTACAAAGGTACATTTCACCAGTCTCTGAGCACTTTGCCAAAAGCACAAAATGTCCTTGGCCTTCTTTATAGCCATTTGAAAGGCTTCCCGGGACAGGGGAAGGGCCTCCAGCAAAGCCGCCCCCCACCCCCATCAGGGTATTTCTCATTGTCCAAAATCCATAAGTCCATCCAACAAAGGAGCCAGTGTCCACTCTGGTCATAGTCCAGGAATCAGTCCAAGCACATGGGGCCTTAGCCTCCCCCCTCATCCCTGCCATCCTGGCAGGTCTGACACTGTCCCAAAGAGGAGCACATGGCAATGGCAGTCAGCATTTCCATCTCTGCTCCAGAGAGCATGATGGCATGCACTCCTATGTCCCAAAATCACAGACCTACCAGGGGTGTAGTAAGTTCTCCTTGCTACTGGGCTCTCACCTTCTGGAGACTGCAGATCGCAACTCCAGCCCAATTCTCCTCATCTTCCAAAGAGGAACTGAAAATGCCAGATCTTGCCACCAAGCTCAAGCCCCGGGCCGCCGTTGCTTTCTGCTCTGCAGGCCTTGCGGCCCCAAACCCAGCCTCAGCCCCGGCCTCCCACTGCTGCTGGCTCTTCACAACGTCCAGGGCAATCTGCAACTCATGAACCTGTGATTCCTTCTCCAGCATCTGTTCCATTTCCAGCAAATGTCATGAACTTAGTCGGTCTCCTCTGGTGAGAGGAGCTTTAGCTCCAGGGTCGGCATCTCTTTCTCCCACATTTGCTCCAGCTCCTTCCACTGCTTGGTTTGCAGGTCCTGGGAAGCCTTTTCCACAGAGCCCTCGGTTTCCTCACGCATGGCTGTAAAAGTCAGCCAGCCTACGGCCCCCAAAAGGACAGCCATGGGGAACCATAGCAGCAGCCAGTCCTCTACTCCACTCCTCAAAGGTGGTGGTGGCTCCATGCCGATCTGTATTGAATCCTGCCACAGACTACGCCAAATGCAAAGCCAGTAGCCACAGCCACCATCACAGCCGCCTGGCCCATGCAGGTTCACTCTGCACAAATTGCTTTCTACTTCGGCACTCTTCACCATCTTGGCTACCTTTCCTCTCCGATTCTAATTTCAGGAACTGAATGAGAGTGTGAGCCCCGGTTCTGCCCTACTTTATAGTGTAGAAATCAAAACCTTTAAGCCAATATACAAATAAGGAAGTCTCTGATACAACGTCACTTATCTGAGGCATAAATGGTATTCCTCATAAAAGTGCACCACCCCTCATCATGCAACAGTCAAGGTGTGGGGAAAAGCTTAGTGTTGAGAAGATATTAGTATTAAAAGAGTAGGGAAGGCTTAGTCTTATAACTAAGCCTTAGGCTATAAGGACCCTGTCTGCTTACAGCCTGTCCCCCACACCCAATGCAAACTATAAGCAAGCAAACATGTACAAACATCATATTTGCAAACTTATTTGACCCACAGTCAGAAATGAAGAAAGGGTGGGGATTGTATTAGGAAGAGCCTGTAGTCTATGATGAAACTTTCTATTTTAATTAGAGCTTCGCTCTGAATAAATCTGTAGGCCTCAGAGGAGATCCCCAATAAATTGTGCCTCACCCAGCTTTTAAGTAACTGGTAAATAAAGTGAGACATTTTTAATGTATTTTTTCTTTTCTTTTTTTCCCTTTCTAATGTATCCTAAGCATCAGAATAGTTATTTGGAATATAGTAGGCTTTCAAAAAATATTTGATGAGTGAATAAAAGAAATTCTGTTTTAAAGTTCAGATAGAAGCCACCACGCCAGATTTATTACTAATAGAGGTGCAGGTGTTGGATACTGCTTTAGGTTAGACGAGAGGACTTGCTAATACTGAACCCCAATATTAAGTAGAAGGAAGCACTGAATGTCAAATGAAGTCAGCATCAGCTGACAGGGGCCTAGGCAGCTGACACAGACTGACACAATAGCAACGGCAGAGGAGAGCACCTGCTTTTTGCTGGTTGGCTCCCCTCCAAGGGGATGAAGGGCCATTCCTGGTTTTTCATCCCACACTCATCAATTAGGTAAGTCAAGCCTTCTTCCCAGGAGATTGTCTAGAAATTGCCAGGATGTGCTTAGGACTGTCTCACCTTGTGGAAACAAGCAGAGGAGAAAAGGTATATCCTTCTAACAACTGAGATAGGTGCACATTTGAAGATCTGGAGCAGGGAAGGAGATTCCCTGATTTACATTTTTAGAGGATTCCTTCTATCTGCTCCTCCAGATCCACATTTTACCCTCCCCCAGTGGCTCAGTAGCCCCTGGAGAGTGGGATTGGAGTTTACTGAGTGCATCACAGAACTCAGATTGGGTGAGGTCTGTGCTCTTCTCTTTCTGAGTCTGGGAACCACTTCCTGTGCTGAGATACCATATCATTCCTTTTTAGTTTCCCTCAAAACTACTTACCTTTGTAAATTGTTTCTTTATTACACTCTCTTCCAATTACCGAGTTTGTGTATGCCATCTGTTTCCTGCCCTGATCCTGATAAAAAGATATAGTTTTCCCTGGCTGTTTTGTCAGGACAGGATTATTTGGGGAGGAGGGGTGCAAGAGGAGGAGGGAAGTATAAAATCTATAAAATCCAATCAGTTAGGAATGGACTGCAATACTCCTGGTGAGAGATGGTGGCGCTGTGCACAGTGGTAACAACAGAGGTAGTGGGAGAGGCCACAGCAAGGATTCAATGTGAAGCTAAAACCAACAGGACCTGCTGAGGTATTGAATATGGGCTCTATGAGGAAAAAAAAAATCTGAGAAGACTTCTTACTTTATAAATTTGGGTAACACAAAGGTGCTATTTAAAGCCCTGACAAAGAAAGGAATTGACAAGGGTTTTATCAGAGTTGGGAGGACATCCTCTAAGGATCTACAAGATTGCTCTAGCAAGTTTTTTCTCTTGGTAGTGTTCACCTCAAGACTGCAATTCCTAAAGCCCATCCTGTGACATTTCACGGCGTCTCCAATGATCTCTACACTGTGGCAAATATTTCCACCCAAGGGAATGAATTTTAACCTACTTTAATTAAACCTGAATATATGCCATGAAGCTTTGTTAGGAGAAAGAGAAAAAGGGAACTTCGTAAATACTAGACCTCAGAATAAAACCCTGTTCCTGAGCACTGAAATCTCTACTAGACCCACTGGCTGTACAAACATGTGACTACTACTGTCTGCATATATTGAATGAGTATGCATAATATTGTTGCAGGAAGCAACACCAACAGAGGAGACACTCAGACAACTTGATTAATAGGGGAAGGAGAATTTATTAGCAGCTGGTGGAGCACGTGAGACTAGTAGCACCAAAGCACGAGCCCCTTGAATTAGATTTTCTTACAGGTTATATACCTTTACAGTGTCCAGCAATGGGCATATGATTCCTTTGTTTAAGGTTTCCCAGGACGCAAGGAGAGGGGAGGGGGAGTTTCACTGGGGCAGCTTGGGAGAAGGGGTTTACAGATCACTGGTCATAGCTACATACAGATCCTGCTTTTCTTGCTTTGTGTTGCAAGCGGCTCCAAGCAACCATTTAGAGAACTATGGGATGTAGTTCATTTATAACTGGCTGACTCAGTTATCCCTGCTGGTTCCTTCCCCTTGTATTCTTCTGGTTTCTCCCCTCTCAAGGGAGAAGGGAGGCTTGCTCCTTTCTCTGTATAATCCGTAATATCCTAGTAATATATAAGTTTGCACGTGTGTATGTGATGAAACAAAAACTGAAAATGTGTAAACTGAATTGCTAGAATTATTGGTAACTTTTTTCTTTTTATATCTTTCCACATTTAAAGTTTTCTGATATAATCAGACATTAGTTTTAGAAATAGTTTCTATTTTGATATTGCATTCTTATACTGAACTCAGCTGACCATCTATCTAAAAGGGTAATATTTTCACCTCACCTCACTTTTATATAAATGCATATATATATATATATATATATATATATATATATATATAGCTTTACCCTTCAAAGCATCTATCACAGCCTGAAATTAATGTTAATTGTTTGTTGTTCAATGACATTAGTAAGATTTAAGGTCTCTGAGACAAGGTCCTTGCCTGCCTTGTTAACTCATTCTTCCAGTGCCTAGAACAGTGCCTAACTCTTAGCATGTGGCTCAATAAATGCTTGTTAATTCATATTCATATACACACACCCACTTTTATTTTAAGTGTATATGGCAGCAGTGACCGTCATGGTGAGGCTAAAAAATCTACACCACTTTTATAAATTGATACAAAAATCCTAAGAAGAAATTTTATACCATCTTAAGAAAAATCATGACCTTTGATTCAGAAACTCTACTTACAGGGGCTTACTATGAGATTCAGAGAAATAGTTATTGACAAAAGTGCCTATAACATTGGTATAAAAATGAGAAAATTAAGGAGGCTTGGTTAAATATATTCTGAAAAAGCCATAAAATAATGTTATTGCAGAAATTTAAGTGCTATAGAAAGAGGCATATCATCTGTTAATAAAATTTAAAAGTAGGTAACAAAAAAAGAAAATAAAAATGTTTTTAAAAAATAAAAAAGTGCTTAAAATTTATTAAAAATTAAATAAAAGTAGGTAACATGAAAATAAGTTTGGCATGACATAAAAAAGGGGTTCTATGAAAAGTAACATCAGAGAGTAATCTGATCATAAATTCTTAACTGGGCAGGCCCTGTGCTGAGTAGTCACTATCCACGAATATAACTTCTTGACTAAAAAGCTTAAGCCAGCCCTAATTGGATGGCCCAGTTGGTTAGAGCATCATCCAGAAGCACAGAGGTTGCCAGTTTATCCCTGGTCAGGGCACATACAGGAACCACTCGATGCTCCTGTCTCTCAATCTCTCCCTCTCTCTCTCTCTTTCTCTCTCTCCCTTTTTCTCTTGCTGAAATCAATCAATCAATCAATAATAAAAGGCTTAAGCAAACCCTGTTTCTGTGCCTCTAGATCAGGGGTAGTCAACCTTTTTATACCTACTGCCCACTTTTGTATCTCTGTTAGTAGTAAAATTTTCTAACCACCCACCAGTTCCACAGTAATGGTGATTTATAAAGTAGGGAAGTAACTTTACTTTATAAAATTTATAAAGCAGAGTTACAGCAAGTTAAAATATATAATATATAATTATTACTTACCAAGTACTGTAAGTCGTATTTTTGCTAAGTTTGGCAGAATAAATTTTTATAAAACAACTTACTATAGTTAAATCTATCTTTTTATTTATACTTTGGTTGCTCTGCTACCACCCACCATGAAAGCTGGAATGCCCACTAGTGGGCGGTAGGGACCAGGTTGACTACCACTGCTCTAGATCAACACATCTTTGAAATGCCCCCTTTCAGACCCATTCTTATAAAGTGTGAGAACACATAATCTTACCTAGTTTTGTAATCCAATCTTGGCCTCATTTCTCCTACATTCATCTAACATTCCTTACATTCCCTCCTTAATTTAAAACTTTTTAAAAAAAAAAAAATTGCAAAACTATTATTCTCTGAAGCATTTGAAATCTTGCTCATTGGTAATTGTCATCAGTTTGGTTCAAATAAATTTTTTTTTTTTTTAGTTTTTCTATTGATTGAGAAGAGGGAAAAGGGGAGTGAGAAAGACAGAAAGAAGCATCAACTCATTGTTCCACTTAGGTGTTCCATTTAGTTGTGTATTCATTGATTGCTTTTCACATATGCCCTGACCTGGGATTGAACCTGCAACCTTGGTGCACCGAGAGAATGCTTTATTCATTGAAACACCTGGCCAGGGCCTCAAATAAACCCTTACAAAAATTCTCTGCAGGTTTGGATGTTTCTTATGTCAACAAGCATAATTCCTTATGTGTTGAGAAACCTTGAGAACTCCGAAATATTAATCATGATTATATATTTCTGGGTTGTGCGAATAAAGATGTAGTTTCCTGTGGGTGCTTACCTTTACATTATAAAAGGTCTACAACAAAATCATAAAACAAGATGTTGTTTTATTTTATTTCATTATTCAGTAGTATTAAAAATTATTATAAGCAACCCAAAATGGATTTCCTAAGGACTAATAAATATAGCAAGACTCAAAGCAGAAAAAGTAAAATTTGCAAGTGAATTAGAATCACAAAAAGATCTGAATACATTTTCTTTTTAATTCTGTTATATTACCCAACATTTATCTCAAGTGGAGCATTTCTCTCTGGCTTCTAAAGAGATTTGTAGAATTACTAGCATTTGTCAACAGAAATTATTATTGCAAGTAATAATTATGCTGACAATGAAAATCATGGAGGAGTAAAAACAAAAGCCACAATTCATGATTATTCTTGAGTGGAATCTGCAGAGGTTGGAGGCACCTGGACAGATAGATCCCCTTTCAAATTCAAATCTAGTAAATGGTAATAAGCACAACTATCTGTACAGGACCCACTGAACTAAACTCTGAGGAAACACAAAACTTGTGAACAAGGTCCTTGTTCACCAGTGACATTAGTTATCCCTTATCAAAGGGATCTCAGACCCCCAGTGGATGCCTGAAACCATAAGTAGTACTAAACCCTGTAAATACTTCGTTTTTCCTAGACACACAGACTCATGATTAAGTTAAACTTATAAATTAGAAGTGGTGGGAGATTAACAACAGTAACTAATAATAAATTAACAATAATAAAGTTAAACAGCTATAACAATAAACTAATAAAAATTATATAAATGTGGTCTCTCTTCCTCAAAATACCTTATTGTACTGTACTTCCCATTCTTCTTATGATGATGCAAGATGATACAGTGTCTATGTGATGAGATGAAGTGAGGTGAAAAACTTAGGCACCTGTGACATGACCATAGACTAGTATTGATCTTCTGATGATGAGAGTTACTTGAACACAATCACTGTGTGCATGACCGATTTCTGATAACCTAAGTGACTAGTGGGTATCATCTACAATGTGGAGAGATGCTGGATAGTGGGATGATTCCTATTCCAGATTGAACAGAGCTAGACAGTATGAGATTTCATCATGCCACTCCTAATGTCATGTTATTTAAAACTTATGAATTGTTTATTTCTGGAATTTCCCATTTAACATTTTTAGATTGAGACCTGGCCATTGGTTAAAGTGTCTTCCTGACAGGCTAAGTTTATGAGTTCAGTCTCTGGTCAGAGCATAAGGAGCAACCAATGAATGAATGGGTAAAACAATAAACTGATGGCTCTCTCTCTCTCTAAAACCAATAAATAAAAATTTTAAAAATGTATATTTTCAGATTGAGGTTGACTGCCACAACTAAAACCACAGAAACTACTAGACGGATGCAGCTGAGATTTTTCATCAGGAAGCTGTTTGCAGTGGGAGGGAAGGGTGGTAATAGAGATCAAGAGTGGGTTTGCAGAAGTGCTGGTTCTTCCCCCTCTGAGCCAGGGTCTGCGGAGCTGTGGTGGGAAAGCTGAGCCAGCCCTGCGGACATGAAACACTCAGTTCTTAAAGTCAAAAGTGTGAAATTTTACCTAATTCTTTTCAGGAATAGTACTTTACAGCTAGCTCAATTCACAAATTTAATTTATAGGATATATTCCAGGTATCTTTTTCTTTTTTTGAATTTTTATGAGAGTTCGTTTGAGCCAAAATGACAACATATGCTGGGGAGCGAGACCACAAATGCTTCCCTGCAAGTACGGTTTTTGATCCTTGTGTTTAAGGATCCCTGCCTGAAAGCTGACCAGCATTTGTCAAACAGAACACCCAGAGAACACTGTTCTTAAAGGACCAATATGAAAGTGCTGTGTGGCTAAATTTTAATAATGGCAACCTCTGCAATTCACTAGAAGTAGATATGTACTAGATAGGATTTTTTCCCTAGACCTGTTTCTTAAAGTTTTGTCCTGCTGCTGTTTATCTATCAGATACAAAAACAAAGAAGCAAACGGTAGCAAGCCATCCATAAGGGAGAGCAACAACCAAACAAAGTCTACCGTGTTGGGAAAACAGGTAGAGATCAGTTTTTGCAGGACCTCAATTGTCATGGTATCAAATTTTTACTTTAGCCTGAAGATGATCAGAAATCCTTAATATGTAGAATAAAAATTTAAAAACAGTTCTAAATTTCAGAAATGAAGCTCTTTGATGGTTCCATTTTAGAGAAGAATCTCCGCACTTGGGCCACGACATCATGACATCAAACAATATCTGTCAGTCCTCAGATTAGTAATGGGTGACTTGGCACTCCAGCTGATGGGCTGTCAAGGAAGAAGCTATCGTGTGTCATATCAGAGCCCGCCACAGACACCCGGGGCAATGTGGTTTGTCACTTAAAGAGGGCAGCCTAAGCGTATCCCTTCATCTGGCTGCTGAGTCATCCTACTCTTGGTAGCTACTTAAACAGAAGCCTCCAGCACACACACAATCAGCACTGCACTCTGACAATGCCCAGACATTCAGAAATCATGTGTCCAGCTTGGATGTCCCACAACAAGTCTGATTTTCAAAATAATCTCTGTCTTCTTTTCCCCATATTGTCACACTAGAATTTTGACTTCTGGTTCCTGTCCTCAAATGAGACTGTCCAGGCCCTGACAGGTGGTTCAGTGGATAGAGTGTTGGCCTGGTATATGAATGTCCCAGGGTCAATTCCCAGTCAGGGCACACAGGAGAAACAACTATCTGTTTCTCTCCACCTCCCTCCCTCTTCCTCTCCTGCAGCCAGTGGCTCAATTGGTTCAAGTGTGGTCCCAGAAATTGAGGATAGCTCAGGAGGTCAGCTTCAGGTGCTAAAAATAGCTAGGTACTGAAGCATGGACCCCAGACAGGGGTTACCAGGTAGATCCTGGTTGGGGCACATGCGGGAGTCTGCCTCACTATTTCCCTTTCTCTCACCTAAAAAAAAAAAAAAAAGAGAGAGAGAGAGAGACAGACAGACAGACAGACTATCCAACTAGTTCTCTTATGGGACCTTGGTCCACAAGCCACAAATTCCTGTTTTAAATTTTCTCATGGTCTTTCTGACTTGACTTTTTTGTATTTCTTTTGTGACAGCAACACTGGTTGAACACCTGTTATAGATTGGGCACTGAGCTACAAGTAAGGGTTGGTTACAGAATAAATAAGACACATTTCTTGCCTTTAGTAGCTCACAGCCTAGTGGAAGAGACAGGTAATAAGGCAACGACAATATATGAAGCGATGACTCTAAGACAGGTAAGTACAAGATGATGTTGTGGACCTTAATTTTGACGGGTTAGTACTACCCTTCTCTGAAAGCTATTTCCCTCTGTGAATGGCCACCTGGGAGGAATGGAAGAGATATGGGAGGTATCACAGGGGTTTGGGAGGATGGATATTTTAAAAGGGCTTTTCAGCATCTCTCACTCCTAGGAATATGATTGTGTCTTTCCCTTCCCTCTTCTCTTCCCCTCAGGCGTGCAGCTCCTAAACTCTAGGGGACCACACAAGACTTGCCACCAGGGGAGCGACGGGTAGTGGCAGCTCTTCCCAGGCTAACCCTGTGAACTTGTCTCCAAGGCCCCTCTCTGTGATGGTCCAGAAAGCCACAGCAGCCTCACCTAGGCTCTCTCCTGTTGCTTCTATCCTAAGCCCAAAGCCCAAAGCCCTTCCTTTTTTTTTATTTTTAATTGATACTTTAGAGTAAAAGGAAGGAGGAGGTAGAGAAAAAGAGAGAGAGAGAGACACTGGTTTTGGTTTTCCACTTATTTATACATTCCTCGGCTGATTCCTGTAACATGCCCTGACCAGGGATAAACCTACAACCTTGGTGTATCAGGACAATACTCTAACCAACTAAACTACCCAGCCAGGGCCTGAGCCCTTCCTTGTTTTACTGTCCTCAGCTTTAACAAATGATTAAATAATAAATAAGTAAAAATAAAAGGGCTTTTCCAATTTAACGGTACATTAGCATTTCCTCTCGTCTGCCAGCGGTCACCTTATTTGACCTGGGCCCTCATGGCTGCTCCACCTGGCTGGGTGCTATTGATGGTTCTTTTCCCTGCTCACCCTCTAGGCGCTTCTGTCAGTGTGTCAGATGAGGACTCCTTTCCCATTTGGCTGTCATCTATCAGCCACAACTGTCCTGTCCAGAAGAGCTGGCTTGGGCTTTAAAGCCTGCCTCCCGGCTGGGCTTCTCTACTCCTCCATTAAGAATACCGTTTGGTGTCACATGTACCCAGGTGCTGCTGATGAAAGTGCTACAGGAGCTGGATGTGACTGACGTCTTAGGGAAGGCTATGTCTTAGCATGTCCATACAGTTGCTGTGTCCAAATTCTGTTCTTTCCTACCAATGGAAAGGTATTGTAAATAAAGAGAAAGTGCACTAGCTAATTTTAAACACCAAATATCAGCTAGAAGCTATCCTAAGTACTATGTAAAAATTTTATTTAGTTCTCACAGAAATATGGTCCTATGTAGAATACCATTTTGTAGGCTGAGGAAATTATGGGTCAGAGAGGTTAGGGGACTTAACCAAGGATACACAGCTCTACAAATTGTTGTTGAGCTTGAATCTGAACACAAGTCTATGTGTCTTAACTCTTTTGATTTTTAAACTACAGAAATAGTTCACAAAAGGAACCATGAAATATTAACTTGACAATAAGATTCCAGTCTAATTATTAGTCTTCAAGAGTGATAAAAATAAAGGACATATAGAAAGAGTTTCTGAATCTTCTGCAACATAGAACCAACCAAATACAATCTGAAACAGAAGGAAGCAACGGATAGTAGGATATAATTCACCAGATGAAAACATGGATAAATATGTTTATAGTCCCAGAACTTTTAATATTAGAGAATAAAAGGCACATTGGGAAAAAATTGAGGGGGAAATATGTCTGTTTTTATGACTTGATGATATCTATGGGGTTTTTCCTTAAGCCTCAAAACAATTCACAGCATTGCCAGCAGCATTCAGTACATTCAGAACAGAATCATTTCGCCCATAGCTGAACCAGGGCCATGCTTGGGCCAGCACCGAGGACAGCCTTCCAGCAGACATGCCAGGTCAGTGACTGAAGGGGAGAGCAGGCCATTTAAAGCAACACAGTTTATGTAAGTGTGATCTAATTGCTTCCACTGGAAATGGGTCAAATTTGGGTTAAGAGAACCCAGTGACATCAGACCATCAGTTTTCTTTCGATCGTCTCAGAGAATATTGCTTTCCAATGAAATAATAATGCTTGGATTCATTTTAATTCGCTGTGTTCCCCACACCTTTCTTGCCCTGTCATAGTTGATCTGATTTTTTTTGTTTTGTTTTGTTTTTTGGTTAAGCTAAACAGGATATAGTATCTGACTGTGGTAAATTTACTATTAGGAATGAGGAAAAAGTATGGGCTAAAGAAATAGTTCCTTTTTGCCTCTCACAGCTGTGATTCAGTTGTGACTCAAAAGGAAGTGTGCCACCTACTGAGTCACAGAAACCACTTCCTGTAGCTGTTTGGTTTATTCTAAAGGGGCATTAGGCCAAGTACTGCCCTGCCCTGACCCTGGCTGGCTCTCCCGAGCCAAGGCGTCCACAGCTTGAGGTGGTTTGGCAGTGGGCTCTGAGAACATTGCATATTAAATTACAAGTGTTTCGTTTCCTAGCAAGGAGTCTTTAGCAACATGAAAACGAACATGTGTTATTTTCAAACCAAGTGTATCATTACTCAACCTGAATATCCTTACTTTTTCATAAGGTATGTATTTTGGATGACCACTCTCAGGATCTGAATGTACACTGGTTCTGTTTTTCCTGAAGCCAAGTTGGGCAGTCTGTAGGGTAGCATTCACCAGATGAGGCTTCAAGAGTACACTTTCATCAGTTAAGCAACACTAAATTTGTGTGCATTAATTCAATATATTTTTGGAACATGAAGTTATTGCCATACACTGTGCTGCTGAGATGTGGAGGCTACAGTTACAGACAAGACTGTATGGCTCCTGACTTTGTAATGCGTACATTCTACACTGCATAGAAATTACTCTTTCCCTCTAGAGGCAGGGGCTGTGCTCTGTACATCATTTAAAAGAATATAAACTAAAAGAAAAGTGTTGTTTCCTCTCTATCTACAAAACACTTCTGACACCAGATGTGTGGGTATTTTCACAATAAGCAATTATTCAATTCTCAGCAAACACTGATTGAATATCCTACAATTTAACTTAATTCTGACATTAACTGCCCAGGGTTAGCACAGACCCCTCAGGTTAAGGTCTCAGGCCCACAAGATTGCCTCCCACTTCAGACAGCAATCATAAGACTGAGGTTGTTACCTATACTTGTGACAAAATGGCTATAAATGGAACTTTCCCAAAAGTTCCTCCTTGGGTTTGATAATTTGCCAGAATGACTCACAGAAGTTAGAAAAACATTTTACTTACATTTAGAGTTTATTATAAAGGATGCAATTCATGGAAGGCCAGACATAAGTGATGCACAGGGGAACGCTCGGGGTGGGGGGTGCGGAAGGGGCTCCCATGCCCTTTCCGGGCAGACCACCTTCCAAGCACCTCACTGTATTCATGATCTGGAGTCTCTCTGACTCTACAGTTTATGGTAGAGACTCTGTCATTTAGATATGATTAAATTACCAGCTGTTGGTGAGGAACTCCATCTCCAGCCCATCTCCCAACCCTGTAGATCAGGGAGTGGGGTTGAAAGCGTCAACCCTCCAATCTCTTGGTGAGATCTAGCAACCAGCTCTCATCCTCCAGGAGTCACCTCATTAGCATAAACTCAGGTACAGTCAAAAAGGGGCTTATTATGAATAACAAAAGATGCTTCTGTTATCCTTATTACTCAAGAAATTCCAAGGATTTTAGGAGCTCTGTGCCAGGCAGGATTCAGGAAGAAAGACCAAAACATATATTTTGTATTATATCACAATCATGAGTCCTAGCATCTAGCCTTGCACCATGAAGCGCCTCAATACTTGTTTGTTGAATGGATACATGAGAGAAAGAAAGAAAGAAAGAAAGAAAGAAAGAAAGAAAGAAAGAAAGAAAGAAAGAAAGAGGAAAAGAAAAAGAGAGGGAGAAAGAAAGAAAGAAAGAAAGAAAGAAAGAAAGAAAGAAAGAAAGAAAGAAAGAAAGAAAAAGAGAGAGAGAAAAAGAAAGGAAGAAAGAGGGAGAGAGAGTGTAAGGCCAGTGGCCACCACCATCGTGGCCATGCAGGTTCCCATTGGATTCGGGCAGATGGTAAAGGAACTGTGGAGCCAGAAAATGGGGGGCTATTCCATTTATTAAAGTCTCGTAATGGCAGACGAACAAACAGGCAAGGAAGACTGCTTCCCTTTCTCACTCCGAACCCAGCAGACTCACAAGCCGCCACAAACAAAACAGTAGTCCCAGCCAAACAGGCCAGGCCCAAAACTCTCAGCACACCCTCTTTCTCTCTCAACTCTAGCAAAACAGGCTGGGGAAAAAACCCCTTCTCCAGCAAACAACAGCAAACAATGGCCCCTCCCAAGCAGGAAGGCAATCTGCAATCTGCTGTCCTAAGGGCAAGCGCACACAGCCTTCCATAGACTATACATACAGGGTGCTGCCCCAGTACAAGTGAGCAAACCTAAAAAACACTTGTTACAAACTTGTCCCAACAGAGAGAAAGAGAAAGAGCGAAAGAGCGAAAGAGAAAGAAAGAAAGAAAGAAAGAAAGAAAGAAAGAAAGAAAGAAAGAAAGAAAGGAGGGAGGGAGGGAGGGAGGGAGGGAGGGAGGGAGGGAGGGAGGGAGGGAGGGAGGGAGGGAGGGAGGGAGGGAGGGAGGGGGGGAAGAAAAGAAAGACAGGAAAGTGGAAAGGAGGGAGGGAAGAAAATCACCTCATCATAGTTTTATACTGTATTGCAAGTGCAGATGAAAGCATCTAGTTATTTGTTTTCTCTGTAATGAGAGTTACAAATAAACTAAAGGTTTCTGCTCTTACGTGGACCTGGAGATTCCACAGGACAAATGTGAGCTTTCAGCCAGGGAAGTTCTGGAACCAAGAAGGGCTATTCTAAGATCAGGTCAATACTAGATATGCTGAGAACCCCCTCTGAGAGTAAAAGTCTCTTCGTTCCCATCCCCATAATGGGTCAGAATTCCTAATGATAGAGAATCTATTATTTCTCTGGTGATCCATGCCTAACAGATATGTCAAAGAATGGCTGCAAATCTGTAAAATTAAGCAAGCTGTAATTTACCCACCTCATAGAAGTTGTGAAAATTCAATGCAACAAGGTCTGGAATGGTGCTTGGCACACGGTAGACTCCTTGTAAGTAGCAGGCATCGCTCCTACAACTGCTCTGGTGATTATCACCATTACCTCTTCTATACATATTACTTAGGTCGCACCTGATAAGGCTAGCTGTTATTCCCAGGAATGACCTTATGTTAAATAATAGAACTTTATGGCTCAGTGTGTCTCAGCCTTTCTAAACCCAAGCTTTTCATTTGACAATCATAAAAATCTTAAAAAGTCCTGCCAAGAGGATATTGTCTAGGTCAGTGGTTTTCAACCTTTTTACACTTGGGGACTGTGAAAATAGGAGAATTATTTTAGGAACTGCTAAGGCAAAAATTACCCTGAGCATAAGCGAATTCAAGATCATTGGTTCCATAATTTTCATACAACATCCAGGTGGTTAACTCCTTAGCAGACCTGCTCGAAATTTCTGGTGGATGGGTTCGCTGAATGGTGGTTGAAAAACATAGGTCTAGGTTACTTACAGTGTTTAATCTTATGAGGGTTATATTTTTAACCAAACATAAAATTATATTATAATGTTGAATTTTTAAAAGAAAACTGTATAACCCAAATATAACTAGTGAAAAAAATAAACAGGGGCATATTAAAAAGTTTAGTTTATTTGAGAAAAAAATCTGTTATAATCAGGTAATAGTTAGAAATATTCCACCTACAGGAGCTAGTGAAGAGGTAAAAACAAAGCAAAGAAATTACTTTACTGGTTATAGCTTAAGTGGTTGCCTTATTTAGAAAATCCTCGTTATCAGTTTGTGAGTGGTTGTCCATAGGTTTTGATGTCCTAACCCTGAGGTTTTGGTATGCTTACTAGGCTCCTAATGTATTAGAACCTCAGTCCAATGGCCTCCTAATTTGAGTAGCTTAACACTTGTAGATTGTTTTGCCCCTGCCCTATGGCTATTCTCTACATATTAGACATAAAATAAGGGCAAGAAGGAAAAAAAGAAGAAGGAAAAGAAGGAAAGGAAGACAAATAGGAAGAGAAAGAAAGGGGGGAGGGAATTCCCCGCTCCAAATACTGAAGAGATGGAGATTTTATTGAAGTTTTCTTAAGTACTGATGAGGCAAGGCATTGATAATGCACCTCACACCACAAAGATAACTATCATCTTGTTTAAAACTTGACCAGTTCCCCTCAGTGTTCCCTTTTCTATAGAAATCCCCCAAGTATTCCTTACTAGGATGATACTTATCTTCCCATTTCCTACACATTATCCTTGTCAGCTCCTCTGTTTTCACAAAGATCAACTTAACAACCTCTCGACTTCCCTACTTCTTTCTCCTCACCCATTATATATCATTGGGCTCAAACAAGAACAAGAAGTTAGACCTTCACTAAAGTGCTCAAAATAGAGGAAATTACAATAGCTGCCTAGTCAACAATTATGATAGTAATTACAACAAGCAAATAAAATAGTTTACAGAAAAGTCTCAGAAGTCCAACTGTGTCTTAAATCCTTATCTCTATGTACAGTTTTGTTACTTTCTTCTTCTTCTTCTTCTTCTTCTTTTTCTTCTTCTTCTTCTTCTTCTTCTTCTCATTCTCATTCTTATTCTTATTCTTATTCTTATTATTAAGTGAGAGGCTGGGAGGCAGAGAGACAGACTGCTTGCTGCATGCGTCGCTACCGGGATCCACCCGGCAAGTCCCCTATGGGGTGATGCTCTGCCCATATGGGACCAGTGCTCCATTGCTTGGCAACCGAGCTATTTCAGTGCCTGTGGTGAGGCCATGGTGACATCCTCAGTGCCCAGGACCAACTTGCTCGAATCATTAAAGCCATGGCTATGGGATGGGGAGATAGAGAAAGAGAGAGCAAAAGAGAGAAGGGGTAGGGGGAGGCTGGAGAAGCAGATGGTTGCTTCTCCTTTGTGCCCTGCCTGGAATCAAACCTGAAACATCCACACACCAGGCCAACGCTCTACTAGGCATAAATATTTATTGATTAAATAAAGTAGAATTAGTTTGAGAGATAACATTTCAAGTAACACAAAATACCTTTCAATTATACTTTTTATTTTTTTCTCTTAAATAATCTGTGTGAGACAAATAGTCACACATATATTCATAGGAAAAAATACAATATTGTGTCATTAATGTTTTTCTTATGTCACTTTAGGTCAAAAGTCACAGAAAATTATATTGAACTCTTGACCAATCTATCTATTTTTTCCTTTGGAATACTGGCCCAACTAAGAAAAAAAATCAAGGAAATATTAATTCTTGGCAAAAAATGTCTTCTTAAATTCTTGTGTGTTTTGTTTTGATTTTTTCCTTAGTGACTAGAGGTCAGTTTCAATCCACTGAAGCACAAATTCCAAATTTTTAGTCTGTTTTTTTTGGGTCCTGACTGAATGCCAAGAATAAGGCAATGACACACCATCACTACCAAGATGCACACACACACACAGAGTCCACAGCATATTCTGGTTGACATGCAAGATTCTGCACCCTAATATTCTCAAAAGCATATTTTTAGTTTCAAATGCATTTACTCCCTAGCCAATGTTCATAAAGTTTTTTGTCTAAAACACTGTCAGTGTATTCTAAACTCTAAAAGATAAAACAAAATTACCCATTGACTAAAGATAGTAGGTGTCATCTACTTATTCTTTCTTGATTCCTTTTAAAACTTCAATTTTAATATACTTGGGAGTGGATCAATGACTATACATGTAATTACTGAAGAAATGATACTTCTGTTTTAGTCTAGTAAAAAAGAAACTGCATATTTTTCCGCAGCCCTGAAAGAATCCCATGTTTAATGTATCGAAGAGGTTGGGTGCCCTAAAGAAAAGAGTAATACACTGGGTAGCCAAAAGAACAGACGTCCACTAGAAGTAATACGAGTACCAGGTTTGGATGAGACCCATCTCTGCTATGAGATGGGACAATTTACTTAATCTTAGCCTTAGTTTCTTCAGCTATGATAGAGATATCAATAACTGTCTGTTTATTTTCTGAATCTCCTTACTAAAGTTAACTATAGCTATTGTTTCATGATTCTAAAAATCTCATAATAATCTTTCTTTTTATAGCCAAGTTCTCTATCATTGACAGAAATATTTATCTGGTTATTTTGGCTTCTCTAATCCTTCCAAGGAAGCTTCTGGTCAGGAACTGACAATGGCATTTAAGGTCCCTTGTGCACTTGGTAGAGAAGAAGAAGAATTTGGAAGAAGAAAAGGATCTAACCACCAATGATATGTTTTTTATTTGGACCTAGTAACTTCCCTGATAATAATATTTAGCTCATATCTGTTAAGTGCTTATTACGTGCCAACCCCTTTTTATGCATTGCCTCTTTTAATTCTTATAGTAATCTTTTGTGGTAAGGTATCACAGTGTTTGACTATAAATTACAGGGGGGGGGGACCCTCCACCTGACTAAAACAATAAGGAAATTTGTTGGCTCACATAACTAGTAGTCTAGAGAAAGGGCAGCTTGAGGGTTAGTTTATTAATCAAGATCTTTAAGTTCTCTGTCCTGTCATCCAGTGTTGAATTCCTCCTAAACCACTTTCTCTCTATAAGATGACCATTAGTGGAAAATCTATTTCCTTATTTCTATCTAAAAAGGTAAGACAGTGCTCCACAAACAGGGAAAGGCTGCCTTCTCCCCTTATGATCAGCCTAACTTTAGTTAGCTACTCATTTCTGAAACAGCTGTTGGAAATGGAAGTGAGTTGAGGAGAAGTACTACTGTATAATTAGTTCACTTTCCTGAATCTAGAGCATTAGGATTATCTTGATTAATTTATATGAAGTAGAATTTACTCATAGAGCTGAGGCAATTCTCTGAACCATATTGCTTACTATACAACAAAAGAAGACTAGGTCGAATTCGGGGAGACAATTACAATGGGCACTATAAGTAAATACTGCTAATTCTCAACTTGCAGATGAGAAAATTGAAGCATGGGAGATGAAGGTTAGTTAAGTAATTTGCTTATGATCATAATTGAACTTGGGCTGTCTACCTGCATTCTAACAATTCAATTATTTTCAATATCCATTTGAGAGCTTATGATGTATAAAGAATTCCAAGATAAAGAGAGGGTGAGTAGGGAAAGATCACAGTACTAGGCATCCAGAGATGAGATTCGAGGCTTGCCTCTCCCACTTACTAGCTATGTGACTTCTTTGAAAATGTGAACTATAAAACCTATTTTACTGGAACAATAGCAAATATTCAAGTAAAAATCCTGCAAAAGAGTGACATCACTTGGAATAGATAGAACTTGTTTGAAATGCAAACTCTCTGCCTCACTCCAGATCCATTTAACCACATACTCTGGGGTGGAGCCAACAATATATTCTTTAATAAGCCCTCAGGTAATTCTGATGCTTAAGAATTACTGGTCTGACATATTGCTTAAGCTTTTATTCGCTGTTACTGTTCTAAAGACAATGAGCACCTTGACTTCTCTCTCTAAGAGTTCACAATCTAGATAAATATAAAGTTCTAAATTAAGTTCTTTAACAGAGGACTACATTCACTGATAAGTACTCTAATACAGGTTCACTGCACTTTTAAAGCTTGTATAGGGTTAAATTTATTTGCAACAAGGTGAATCTCTGAAGGTGTTATAGGTTAGTGTATGGCCAGTATCTGCAGCCACCATCACAGCTGCCTGGCCAACACAGGTTTGCACTTGATTCGGACAGATGGTAAGGAATCAACAGAGCCAAAAATTGGTGGTCCATTTTCCTTTAATCCTAGCTTGCACCCAGCAGGCGAGGAAATACACACAGCGGAAAACACTTCCCTTTCCATTCAGGGCTCCCAAAGCCACTGATTCATCTGAGTTTTCCTAGAATCAAAGGTTTGTACCTCACCAGTCTTATTCACCTCTGTTCCCCATCTCCTTCTTCTGAGCAAACTGGCTTTTCCTTCACCATTCTGCCATTTTAACTGCCTCCTCCACATGGCTTCCCTGCCCTTCTACACCATGGGCTCTTCCTCTCTACAAGAACATGATCACTCTCCCTCAAATGGCCTCCTAGCTCCTCCTTTTAAGACCTTTTGGTGTAAAAGCCCTCCCCCAACACACATTAGTATAACCAAGCCCCTTCACAAGCAAGAAGAGCTGTATCATGTGAGAGCATCATGACATAAGAGCAGTGTCCATCTTTAACAGAGTGAGCAAAATATAATTTATCTGCCCAACAGTTAGATAAGAAATGGAAAGGGGGGAAAGTAACTGTGAACTGTAAAGCACACAGATAATTAAACTTCCAGTGGTTACCATAAATGTCTATCTAGAAAGTTAACTAAAACTATATCAATACAGCCTGACCTGTGGTGGAGCAGTGAATAAAGCATCGACCTGGAATGCCTGAGGTCACCCATTTGAAACCCTGGGCTTGCCCAGTCAAGGCACCTACAAGAAGCAATTACTATGAGTTGATGCTTCCTGCTCCTCTCCCCAACCCTTTCTTTCTCTCTCCTCTCTCTAAAATCAATAATAAAATCTTTTAAAAATACATATCAATACAAATTAATAGATTAGGGACCTTATATGTTATATAAATAGAATCCCATCAAAAGTAGAAAAAAATGAGGACTTTAGTCCTGATGTTACATTTGCTAGTTGGCTCTCAATGTCCTATTTCATAAAAAAGAAAAATGTTTGATCTGGATCCCTGGTTCTTAACTAGGGTTAAATAAGGTGGGGCCAGGACATGTGTAGATTTAAAAATTGCACAGGGCAATATGGGTACACCCTGGTTAAAAAGTTTGAGACTAGCTAGTCCCTAATAGATTACAGAATAACCGAATGTAAAGTTAATGCATTAAGAGTTTATAAATGAAAGGAAAAAGAGAGAGAGAGAGAGAGCAGGTAAATGTTATTTAAAATCTCTAAGCCAATCTATGCTTTTTTTTTTAATTTGCTTAACATCTCTGAATGTGTTCCAGTACCTGAGCACCCAATTAATCAAACGGAAACATCTGTAATATGTAGCAACTAAAATATCACCTTCCCCGCGTGGATCACAAAGTCCTTGGCAATCACATCCATACCAGACTAGTGAGTATTGTTGTTTTCATTTTCCAGATGGATAATCAGAGGATAAAGGCCTTGTTCAGTGTCACACATTTCAGTCACCAAGCCAGACACAATAGATATCAGTCTTCTCATCCCTTCAACAATAAAGAGCTTTCAAGCTCTTGCAGTCAACAAGAACTTTTGGAAAGATTTCACAGACACCGAAAAGGCATCTATATGGATGACTTCCATAAAAAGGAGTGTCTAACCTCACTGACTCTCAGCAGTAGAGACAGAAGAAAAGTAAAGTTTTAAAAAAAGGTCTGAATGAAAATGAATTAAATATAACTAATTATCAAGGGCTGTTTTTACACAGTAAAATAAGAGTAAAATTATTTTTCTTAAGCAGTAATTTTTATCTCCTGATTAATTGAGCCATTCATTCATTTAATAAATACTTATTGATTGCCTTTTATATGCCATATCTGTACTGTTAATGTAATAATGACCAAAGAAAAGAATAATAAAAATAACAATAACAGCTAATATAGCAGGTACTAATAATATACTAATATATAAGAATTGTTTCTTGAAAAACATGTTCTAACTCAGTGTGAAAAAGCAAATTCTTTGGGGCTGTATCCATTGATTATAACACAGGTAATCACTGAAATTTTCCAGTTTTCAGTCTATCAGAAGAAGCTGTCACTGAGAGCATTGTGACTTCTTTTTATGGCAATTTTTAAATTCTTAGAACTTGATCTTCTAACATTATTTCTTTGTTTCCCACTTACTAAAATATTATAATTTGTAAAAAATTTTAAAAAGCCATCTTGATATTGTTTTAACACAAAACAGCAATGTTCTTTCAACTATGCTTGAGATGGAATTAAACACAACATATTTGCCATTGCTTTCAATGGTAAATTCATTCATATATGATTTTTAAGAGTAAATGCTTTGGAGGCCCCCCCAATCTCTTATCTCTTTATCTTTTTAAATGTTAATTTACTCACACTGATGATGCTCTCAGATATTAGGAAACCTTTTGAGACAGAGGAGAAGAGTGTGTTGGGGGATGGGGGAGTAGAGTGATGCAATATTTCTGTCATGTGATTTCACAATTTGTTTTCAATCTGTTTGGACTTCTGAAAAGGAAGACTCTCATATGTCAACAAGCTCATAAACTGAAGCTTAAAATACTAGAAACAAAACCATAGTTTCCAATATATGCCATATATGTATTCACATTTTTTTCTGGGATGCTGGCTGGCATTAATGTTCAATCTGCTAAGAAATGTGTTGTTTTTTTTTTAAGTGAAGGGGAGATAGACAGACTCCCACATGCGTTTGACCAGGATCCACCTGGCAACCCCCTTCTGGGGCCGAGGCTCGAATAAGCCGAGCTATTCTTAGTGCCCAGGTCTGATCCTCAGACCAACTGACCTATCCTCAGTGCTTGTGGCTGAGGCTTGAACCAACGAAGCCACTGGCTGCGAGAGGGGAAGAAAAAGAGAAGAGGGTGAGGGAGGGGGAGAGAAGCAAATGGTTGCTTCTTCTGTGTGCCCTGACTGGGAATTGACCCTGGGATGTCCCCAAACTTGCCTAATGCTGTATCCACTGAGCCAACCAGCCAGGGCAAAATGTGCATTTTTCTCTGATGGCTTTATTAGCTTGCTTCAACTGAACACATGAACCATAAACAATGCCTAATAAGAAAACTTATTATCTTCTCCAAGGTCAAAGTTGGAACAAGTAGAGGAAATTCAGTTTTCCTTACTTGACAATGTTCATCATTCTTGTAGCCAGTGTTCTCACAAAGAATGCAAACCTCTTATAGTTAGCACAAAGGTGCTGCAAATTTTCAAAGATAAAATATAAACTGATGAAATTCAAAAGATATAAAAGTATCGCTATTAAAAAACCTTACGCTGTCACTGTTAAGAAAAAGTCAAAGTCTTTGTAAACAAGAAAACAGACTTTTGGTTTCATGTTCTATTGGTTCGAGCACTTAGGAAAATTTCTGCTGTAAGCCTACTCATGTGTTCCACGGTTGCTTATGTGTGTGTGTATTTTGTTGTTGTTTGTTTTTACTATCTGTTGAGCATTTCTTTTTCTTTTCTTTTCTTTTTTTTTCCCTTCACATCAGACGGGTAATGTGCTGATAGTGGAACAAGGTTTGAGGAGTCACATCTCACAGGAGAGCGTAAACACCCGCTCAGTATTCATAAACTACAGAAGGATCATTGAGCATTTCTGATATAGTAAACACGACTTTGTGAAAATAGGTGTCAGTGAGGAGGAATGAAAAAAAAATTAAGTTCCAAAATGACATAAAGAATAAAGCAATAAAACATAATTTTCTGGAAATGGCAGCCTTGGAGGCAAATTGGTCATATAAAATGAGGACTTGGTTTGGAGTCAGGAGGTGTTTGGAGTTTGTCTTTACTAAGCATTAGTTAGGCAAATTTTAGCCAGTTAACTTTTCTGTGACTCTTGATTTTTTTTTTTTTTTTTTGTATTTTTCTGAAGCTAGAAATGGGGAGAGACAGTCAGACAGACTCCCACATGCGCCCGACCGGGATCCACCCGGCACGCCCACCAGGGGGCGATGCTCTGCCCACCAGGGGGCGATGCTCTGCCCCTCCAGGGCATCGCTCTGTTGCGACCAGAGCCACTGTAGCGCCTGCTGCAGAGGCCAAGGAGCCATCCCCAGCGCCTGGGCCATCTTTGCTCCAATGGAGCCTCGGCTGCGGGAGGGGAAGAGAAAGACAGAGAGGAAGGAGAGGGGGAGGGGTGGAGAAGCAGATGGGCGCTTCTCCTGTGTGCCCTGGCCGGGAATCGAACCCAGGACTTCTGCACGCCAGGCCGACGCTCTACCACTGAGTCAACCGGACAGGGCCTTGTGACTCTTGATTTTTAAAATAAGGCTAAAAGAAAATGAAGAGATGAATTTATTTTTAAAAATAAATTTGCCGCCTGACCAGGCGGTGGCGCAGTGGATAGAGCGTTGGACTGGGATGCAGAGGACCTGGGTTCGAGACCCCAAGGTCGCCAGCTTGAGTGCAGGCTCATCTGGTTTGAGGAAAAGCCCACCAGCTTGAACCCAAGGTCACTGGCTCCAGCAAGGGTTTACTCGATCTGCTGAAGGCCCGCGGTCAAGGCATATATGAGAAAGCAATCAATGAACAACTAAGGTGTTGCAACGCGCAATGAAAAACTAATGATTGATGCTTCTCATTTCTCTCTGTTCTTGTCTGTCTGTCCCTTTCTATCCCTCTCTCTGACTCACTCTGTCTCTGTAAAAAATAAATAAATAAAATTAAAGTCCTGTTTAAAAAAAAAAAAATGGGCCCTGGCCGTCGGCCTGGCGTGTGGGGGACCCGGGTTAAAAATAAATTTGCCAATTAAATATAATGTGGTTGAATAGATTATTTTGGAAATACAATGCAATTAAGTGTTTTGTTGCCAGACCCAGAAGCGAAGCTTTGAAACATTCTTTATTATCATAATTGTAAAATTCTTCACTGCATATTCTTTCAATATTCTTAGATTTTTCTCATCTTTACTATATCACTTTACCATATTGTACTAATGGGTATCACAAACATGTTTATTTAGTTCAAGTTATAGACAACTTCTCCATAAAGATAAAGAATTATTTTCCTATACAGCTGTGGTTCTATCACAGCATTTTAAGTCCTATGCATCAAACACTCCTTCACAGGAAAAGAACACTACCATGTTAGAGTTGCAATGATGCTATGATGAATCACACAGGTAGCAACTTATTCTGTGAAGTTTTAAGCTTGTTAGTGCACATATGGCACTAAAAATAAAACCCCACTTCACTATAGTTCTTCTAGTTCCTGAGGCCATCATTTTAAAATAAATGCTGAATGTGGTTTTTCCACATCTTTTTTAAAAAATATTTTTTTTAATTACAATTTACAAATTCCACATTTTGATAGTGTAAAAGTATGCATACACTTTGGAAAGAGTGCAACTCCTTACCAGGTAGTAACTCAAGCAAAGGAGGAACCCCATGGGACCAGGGATTTGTCAGCGAGGCCTGAATCACGGGAGGTTGGTCTCTGGTGTATCCTCTTGGTCCAGAAGTAGGAGATGGTGGTCCAGTGAGCCAGAAATTGCCTGGCAGCATCAACATCCTGGCTGCTGCTCAGTGTAGGTTGCATTTTTTGGCTTTTGCTCCTCAACCAATAATTCAAGAGTGAAAACCAGGACTGGAGCCTCTTTTCAGCTAGAACCAGGACACCACCAGTTCAGCCAGAAGTTAGTTTGAAGGTGGAGTGCCCAGCATTCCAGGAGTGGCACATGTCAGCAGGAGTTATGCCAGGGCTGTGTCCCAACTGCAGAGCTGGGCTTGTCACACATCCTTCACTTCATTAATATACTGGGTTTGTGGGCGGCTGGGCAGAGGCGCTACTGAGACTGAATCAAGATGTTGACCTAGGTGCTGAGCCCATTATCTCAGCTTTGGAAGGCATGTATGGGGGAGAGTCAGGCTGTGGCCTGTAGATTTCAAACCTCCTTCTTCACAGTATACCTGAAAACTTACCCTTTACACTTTTGTTTCATCTTTTTTTAAGAGTAAAGGGCTCATTTCTCTGCTTTGCTCCTTTGGCATAACAAAATGCTTCTACAGCAGTGGTTTCCAGGGCTGATGTTGCATCTGAAGGGAGGAGACACCCCTCAATCTACTCTTTTGCTATAACCTGTCCCTTTATAATACTGATATTTGATGTTGTTTTATTTCATAAAAATTTTGCTTTTTTTTTTCTTAAGTGAGAGGAGGAGAGATGGAGAGACAGACTCCAGCAAACCCCCCAGACCAGGATCCACCTTGCAATCCCCATGTGGGGCCAATGCTCGAATCAACCAAGCTATCCTCAGTGCCCAGGCTGATGGTCGAAACAATCCAGCCACAGGCTGCAAGAGGAGGAGAGAAAAAGAGGGAGAGGGATGGGAAGAGAAGCAGATGGTCGCTTCTCATGTGTGCCCTGACCGGGGATTTAACCTGGGATGTCCACACACGTGGCTGATGCTCTATCTACCAGGGAAACCAGCCAGGACCTATAAAAATTATTTTTAAAAATGCAATGTAGGCCCTGGCCAGTTGGCTCAGTAGATAAAGCATCGGTTTGGCATATGGAAGTCCCAGGTTTGATTCCCAGCCAGGGCACAAAGAAGAGGTGCCCATCTGCTTCTCTACCTTTTTTCTCTCTCTCTTTTCCCCTCCTACAGCCATGGCTCCATTGGAGCAAAGTTTGCCTGGGTGCTGAGGATGGCTCCATGGCCTCCAACTCAGGCACTAGAATGGCTCCAGTTACAACAGAGCAATGCCCGGGATGGGCAAAGCATCTCCCCCTGGTGGGCATGCCGGGTATATCCCAGTTGGGCTTATGTGGGTGTTTGTCTCTCTGCCTCCCCACTTCTCAATTCAGAAAAATACAAACAAATAAACAAACAAACAAAAAACCAATGTAGATCATATTTATAGGGGAAAAATCAGAACAGCTCAAGCTTAATAAATTAAAAACACAAGTCCACCTCACCACCCTCTACATCTCCACTCTCTGGAGGTAAGTACTGGTAAAATTTTGGTATGGTTTTCTGGACATTTTAATAAACACATGCAAATATAAATGTATGTAGGTGTTTCTAAGAGTTTCTGATTTTTTGGTTTTATTTTGTTCTTACAAAAATGTTCTGGTCATGTTCTCTTTGCCTAAATGTATAGACAAATGGCAGCTAGAGGGGGGAAGAAGCGATTTGTTCTACTCTTCTCCCTCTCAGGCTTGCCCTGTGCACTGGCTTTCTATGCTCTCATAAAAGAGAGAGCTTTCTGGTATGGTGTCCAGGACCCATGCCATGGAGCAGAGGTGTTGCCACTGACACAAAGAACATCTGTTTTCAAATACAAGTCATGCAGCCAGGACACAAGTAGTTGTGTTTTAGTGTTTAGTACAGCCCAGCATCAGACTGATTTTAACCAGCTAGTGGGGAACATGTAAATGGATTTGTGATACATAATTCAGTGAGAATGTCAATGATTTTAATGTAATAAAATGGGGGGGGAAAAAAACTTCCCAGGGGCTAAAATTTTGTGGTTCATCTTTGGCACTGCTTTTAGCACAAATATAATGTATGTGCAAAATGGTACCCCAATTAATTATTCACATACAAAAATATATACTGCTTTTCAAACATCTTAATTGTTTTTCTACTAAGAAAAGTATAACTACAAATAATAAAAGTGTAGTATCCCTTTACAAGTTAGTTATATTTCATTAACAGGTAATATATCCTAAATATTGTTGAAAACAGATGAAAAGACATACAGATTTGTAGGGAAAGTTTAGGCTAAGACACTGCTCTCATAGAACAGTTATGAAGAATTACTGTACACACAATACACATATCTTTGTACAGAAATATTACGAGTTATTATTTTGAGATAATGTCTGAAGTTTTTCCTTCTTGCATTTCTCTGTTTGACCATATGAACCAATAAGTTAGGGGAAAATACTGCCTCAGAATGAGGTCTTAAAGAAGTGAACTGAAGTACCCAATAGCCTTTCTGAAGGCTAACATAGACAGAATCATCTTGAAAGGCAACATTTACAGGAGAAGAAGGGGTATTTTGAGCTCCATTAGACTAAGAGCCTGAAGGAGCCAGAGCACCAGAGAGTTTTTATCATACACCAGTAAAGTGGGTAAGATGACTAGTTTTCATACCAGTATGAAAAGAGATAAAAATTTCTCTAGGTTGAAGAAGAGTGATGCAAAGAGAGACCTGGTTAGTGCCTACCTATTGCCTGTGTCCCTGAGAAGCAGCAATAGAAACCCCATAGAGAACTAGAAAGACCACAGGTGGAGAATGTGAGTTTTGCCTCTGTTCTCAGAGGATAGCCAGAGGAGACCCAAAGCCTTTCATATCAATTTCATGTCCAGCAAGACAATAAAGCACAGTGGATGAGGGAAGACCTGGGTTGGTGGAACTGAAAGGGGTTTCACCTCACCCAAGACAGGAGAATACCTATTGATCCAGACTCCTCAAGAGGAGCACCAGCATGACAGGGTAGCCAGGGGACCCAAAAGTACCTGTGCAGAAGAAGGAGGACACAGAGTACCCGAGCAGGAGGAGGAGGATACAGGGTACCTGTACAGGAGGAGGAGGACACAGAATACCTGTGCGGAAGGAGGAGGATATAGGTTACCTGTGGGGGAGGAGGAGGACACAGAGTACCCGTGGGGGAGGAGGAGGACACAGAGTACCCATGGGGGAGGAGGAGGATACAGAGTACCCGTGGGGGAGGAGGAGGATATAGGTTACCTGTGCGGGAGGAGGAGGACACAGAGTATCCGTGCAGGAGGAGGAGGACACAGAGTACCCGTGCGGGAGGAGGAGGATACAGAGTACCCGTGGGGGAGGAGGAGGACACAGAGTACCCGTGAGGGAGGAGGAGGACACAGAGTACCCGTGAGGGAGGAGGAGGATACAGAGTACCCGTGGGGGAGGAGGAGGACACAGAGTACCCGTGAGGGAGGAGGAGGACACAGAGTACCTGTGCGGGAGGAGGAGGATACAGAGAACCCCTGCGGAAAGAAGAGGATACAGAGTACCTGTGCAGAAAGAGGAGGATATAGAGTACCTGTGCAGGACTTCTGCAGCATATAGACTGTGAGCCTCAGCAGCGAGGACCAACAGGACTAGAGGATGGTAGAGGTCAAGGGTTCCACGCCCACCTGATGTCAGGGTAACATACATGCCCCACTCTCCTTCTGCCTTCACTATCTCATCCCTGGGAAAGGAGAAGGGAGAAGACAGGGGAAAAGTAGTCCTGTGTTAAGTGAAAATTACTCAAAATGAGTTTCGAATTAACAAAATGCAATTTTTCATGGGCAGTGGAATTAGGGATCTTGAGCAAGGCCAAGGTCAGTGATAGAAAAACAAAGCTACATGTAATATGGGAAGAAACAAATTTTCCTCTAGTTCTGGCTGGTCTAACAATGAGGTCAACATACTAAGGCCAGTGGCCATGGTGGCCATGCAGATTCCCATTGCATTTGGGTAGACAGTATAGGAACTGTGTGCCAGAAAATGGTGGCCCATTCCATTTATTAGAGTCTCACAATGGCAGATGAGCAAGCAGGCTGGGCAAACCGTCTCTCTCTCTCTCTTTCTCTCAATTTACAAACCAAACAGGCAGGAAATCCGCAATTTGCAATCTGCTGCTCTGAGGGCAAGCACTGCCTTACACAGACTATACACACATGGCGCTGCCCCGTGCTCATGCACCAAATAGGCAAAGTGCAAGTGAGCAAACCTATACACTTGTTTGCCCAACAAACATGAACTACAACAAGAGAAAGGAACCATATTTTAAGTATATATAAGTATATATATACCATATATATATATACACAAGAGAGTCAGGGACAGAAAGTTAAAATGAGGTATATATGAGGTATATTCTGAACTACGGATGCCGTAAGACATCCTGTCTTGGGGTGTCAGAGGAAAGGAAGGTCATTCCCAAGCCAATAAGATGCGCAGGTGTTCAGTAATTAGTAGTTTGCCCTCCCATATACATAGGTCATAAAAAGCTTTTTTTTTTTTTGTAAGAACTCTTATTATGAACAAAGCCCCAGGTTCAAATTCTTTAAGGAAGCAGTAAAGTTTCTCATGAGCACTCAGGGTCTCAATTGCCTTCAGCTCAAAATAATCCACAAGACAGACCAGCACATTTTAGGGAGGCCTATTCTGAACCACTATGCTAGAATACCTGAGTTTGTTTCTAGAATTTTCATGCCCTCTAGGTATACACACATATTTACATGCATGACTAAACAAAAATTTGTGTCTGTGTCTTTTTTTATAATATCATACATAGACCTTGGAGACAAACAGGCCTGGGTTTCAATTTTGTCTCATCCCTTTAATAGCTGGATGACATGGGGCAAATTTCTTGATCCAAGATTCTATTTCTGTAAACTAGTGACAATAGTGTCTTATAGACTTATTGTGAGGATTAAATGAGGTATAAGGCCTGGCATATGGTAAACTCTTAAATATTTTTACCACAATCATAATAATATTAATCATTATGTGAATGGGGGAAAAAAGGGGATTCCTACGGAAAGTAACCTCACAAGGACATCTGATCAAAAATTCTTAACTGGGCAGGTAGGTAGTCACGCCCCAGGTATATAATTTCTTTAGTAAAAGGCTTATCTTTGCCTTAAGCAAGCCCTGTTCATTGTTTATATGCACCTAAATTAACACACCTTTAAAAGGCTCCCTTTCTGAACCCTTCTTTTAAAATGTAAAAGCACCTAATCCTAACTAGTTTGTAACCCAATCCCTTTCTTGCTTTGTCCTACCTCCACTTAATCTTCTCTCTGTTCCCTCCTTAATTTCAAATGCATTAAAAAAAGATGCAAAGCTGTTATTCACTAGATTGGTCGGCAAACTGCTTGTGAGCCACATGCGGCTCTTTGGCCCTTGAGTGTGACTCTTCCACAAAATACCACATGCAGGCGCTACCTCGATAAGGAATGCACCTACCTATAGAATTTAAGTTTAAAAACTGGCTCTCAGAAGAAATTTCAATCATTGTACTGTTGATATTTGGCTCTGTTGACTGATGAGTTTGCCAACCACTGCACCTTGCTTCCCAGCATATGCCAGCAGTCCGGCCCAAATACTGCACTTTTTTTTTTTTTTTAACCAGAGAGAAAGAGAGAGGGAGAGATAAGGACAGACAGAGTGTAAAGCCAACAGCCAGGGCCATCATCACAGCCGCCTGGCCCATGCAGGTTCGCATTGGATTCAGACAGTCGGTAAAGAAACAACGGAGCCAAAAACTGATAGGCCATTTTCTTTCATTCTAGCTTGCACGCGGCAGGCAAGTAAAAATACACACTGGGCTCCAAAACCCACTCACATTCAGTGCTCACAAAGCCACTGACTTATCCGAGTTTCCTAGAATCAAAGGTTTCTAGCTCACCAGCCTTATTCTCCTCAGTTCCCCATCTCCTTCCTTCTCTCTACACAAACTCTACACAAACTGACATCTCACTCAGCACTCCGCCATCTTGGCTGCTTCTCCTGGCCACATGGCCTCTTTCTGCTCTCTGCTCTGCTCCCTCTGCTCTCTCATGCTAATCATGCCAGGAACCAAGAGAGCAAACTCTCGTTCTGCCCCCATTTTATATTATAGCTTCACAACCTCTAGTCCAATATACAAAATAGGGAAGTCTCTAGTAAAGTCACTTCTCTGAGGCATGATTGGATTGTACCACCCCACATCAAAAAGGGTGGGAAAGGCTTAATCCCAAAACCAAGCCCCAGGCTACAAGGATTCTCAACACACATTAATATCACCTGGGCGACGGCCTCATGTGGGCAGCGCCATTTTTAACAAAGTGAGCATAATACATTTTATCTGCCCAACAATCCACCCCTATGTTCACTTTACTACCCACAATCTACATCACCAGCATCCCTGTGCAAGGAAATTAGGCACATTACTTGTTGGGCAGATAAAATGTATTATGCTTACTTTGTTAAAGATGGAGGCCGACGCCCAGGTGATATTAATGTGTGTTGAGAATCCTTGTAGCCTGGGGCTTGGTTTTGGGATTAAGCCTTTCCCACCCTTTTTGATGTGGGGTGGTACAATCCAATCATGCCTCAGAAAGTGACTTTGTATTAGAGACTTCCCTATTTTGTATATTGGATTAAAGGTTGTGAAGCTACACTATAAAATGGGGGCAGAACGGGACTTGGCGCTTGGTTCCTGAGATTATCATTAGCAGAGAGTAGAGCCAGCAGCGGAAGGAGGCCACATGGAGGAGGCCAGGAAAAGCAGCCAAGATGGCGGAGTGCTGAGTGAGATGCCAGTTTGTGTAGAGTTTGTATCTGGGATAAGGAAGGAGATGGGGAACTGAGGAGAATAAGGCTGGTGAGCTAGAAACCTTTGATTCTAGGAAACTCGGATAAGTCAGTGGCTTTGTGAGCACTGAATGTGATTGGGTTTTGGAGCCCAGAGTGTATGTTTTTACTTGCCCACCGGGTGCAAGCTAGAATTAAAGACTATGGCCCATCAGTTTGTGGCTCCGTTGTTTCTTTACCGACTGTCCGAATCCGATGCGAACCTGCATAGGCCAGAAGGCTGCTGTGATAGTGGCCCTGGCCCTGGCTCCTGGCTTTACATTACTCAAATTACAACAGCACAAATCATACAATCTCAACAATCACAAAGGTACACTTCACCAGTCTTTGAGCACTTAGCCCAAAACGCAAAATGTCCTCGGCCTTCTTTCTAGCCATGGGAAAAGCCTCCTGGGGTAGGGGAGTGCTTCCAGCAAAGCCACCCCCCACCCCCATCAGGGTATTTCACATTGTCAAAAATCTGTAATCCGTAAGTCCATCCAACAAAGGAGCCAATGCCCTTTCCGGTCGTAGTCCAGGAAATCAGTCCACGTACATGGGGCGTCAGCTACCCCCCTCATTCCTGCCATCCTGGCAGGTCTTACACTGTCCCAAAGAGGGGCACGTGGCAATGGCAGTCAGCATTTCCATCTCTGCTCTGGAGAGCGTGTCCAGCCTTGTGTCCCAAAATTGCAGACCTATCAGGGCCGTAGTAGGTGCTCCTTCCAGCTGGGCTCTCATCTTCTGGAGACTGCAGATTGCAACTCCAGCCCGATTCTCCTCATCCTCCAAAAAGGAACCGGAAACATCAGCTCCTGCTGCCAGGCTCGAGCCCCAGGCCGCTGCCACCTTCTGCTCTGCAGACCTTGCAGCTCCGGACCGGCCTCGGCCTCAGCTTCAGCCTCAGCCCCGGCCTCCTGCCGCTGCTGGCTCTCCACAATGTCCAGGGCAATCCGCAACTCACGAACCTGTGAATCCTCCTCCAGTAGCTGCTCCATTTCCAGGCGGATCTCGCAAACCTGGTTGGCCTCCTCCTCCAGCGCTTCCTCCAGCTCCAGGGTTAGCATCTGTTTCTCTCACGTTTGCTCCAGCTCCTTCTGCTGCTCGGTTTGCAGGTCCTGGGCAGCCTCTTCCACAGAGCTCTCAGTTTACTCACGCATGGCTGTAAAAGTCAGCCAGCCTACAATCCCCAAAAGGACAGCCATGGGGAACCATAACCAGGCCTCTACTCCACCACTCAAAGGCTCCTTGCCGATCTGTATCGAATCCTGCCACAGACTATGCCAAATGTAAAGCCAGGAGGCATGGCCAGGGCTACTATCACAGCAGCCTTATTCTCCTCAGTTCCCCATCTCCTTCCTTATCCCAGATACAAACTCTGCACAAACTGACATCTCACTCAGCACTCCGCCATCTTGGCTGCTTCTCCTGGCCACATGGCCTCTTTCTACTCTCTGCTCTGCTCTCTCTGCACTCTCATGCTAATCATCCCAGGAACCAAGAGAGCAAACTCTCGTTCTGCTCCCATTTTATATTGTAGCTTCACAACCTCTAATCCAATATACAAAATAGGGAAGTCTCTAGTAAAGTCACTTCTCTGAGGCATGATTGGATTGTACCACCCCACATCAAAAAGGGTGGGAAAGGCTTAATCCCAAAACCAAGCCCCAGGCTACAAGGATTCTCAACACACATTAATATCACCTGGGCGACGGCCTCATGTGGGCAGCGCCATTTTTAACAAAGTGAGCATAATACATTTTATCTGCCCAACACAGAGGAAGAAGAGAGATGAGAAGCATCAATTCTTCATTGCAGCATCTTAGTTCATTGATTGCTTTCTCATATGTGCCTTGACAGAGGAGCTGGGGGGGGGGGCAGGGCAAGGGGGCAAGGAGGGCTCCAGCAACTTTAGGCTCAAGCCAGCGACCATGGGGTCATGTCTATGATCCCACACTCAAGCCAGCAACCCAGCGCTCAAGCTGGTGAACCCGCGCTCAAGCCAGCAACCTCGTGGTTTTTGAACCTAGGTCCTCTGAGTCCCGGTCCAACGCTCTGCACCACCGCCTGGTCAGGTCCAAATACATTTTTATTAAAATTTTTTGCAGGTTTGGATATTTCTTATGTTGACAATTGTGTTTACTTGTTTTGACTGTGAGACTGAAATTCTGATTGGTAAGATGATGTCAACAATTGTGTTTGATTATTTTAACAGTGAGTCTGACATTCAGATCAGTAGGATTTAATTACCTCTTGTACATACTAGCAATTTTTTACAATTGTTTAAATTACTGTATTTTCTCATGTATGAGACACACTCTTTTTTTAAACACTTTGGGGTCTAAAAACTGGGTGCATCTTATACAGCGGTTATAGAGTTTTTACTTGTATTTCCCACTTTTTTGCACTTGTTTTTGTGCTCATTGTTGAAGACAGTGATTTGTATCAGATACAGATGAGGACAAGCTACCAGATGGGAGTTTTGACAGTGATGAGGAGTTGTATGAATTTTATGGTGAATAAAACTTGAGTTCAATAACTTATGTAATACTCTTTTTTTTCAAATTTCAGGTCCCCAAATTAATGTGCATCTTATACATGGGGAGATATAGTATAAATATAAAAACTTACAATATTTACCAATATTGCAAAAGTGTAGAGGCTAACGGGTCATTCATGCACAGGTTTTTAATGACAATATTTATGGTGCACCCCCTTTTGCATGTTTGTTTATATTTGTTTAATTTTGAGAGTTTGCTCTGAGAGAGGGATATGAGCCTCTAGATTTGAGGAAATCTCAGATAAAATTCCTTTTGAGCCAAAATGGACATTTAAATTTAAATGAGTAGAGCTTGTTCCCCAGCCCACCTGCATCACTGAGGTTAAAGTGTGGTGGGTGGCCCAAAAGTTCCTCTTGGCCAAGCTCATCAGAAGCACAAGGCCCTTGAGCAATTGCTCAAGGTCACTACTTGATGCAGGGCATCCTGAAGGCTTCTCTAGGAGAGTGGTCATTGTAAGGCCAGGGGCCACCACTGTGGCCATGCAGGTTTATACTGGGTTCAGGCAGATGGTAAAGGAACTGGGGAGCCAGAGGATGGTGGGCCATTCTGTTTATTAAAGTCTTGTAAGGACGGATGAACAAACAGGCAGGGAGACTGCTCCCCTTTCCATCAGGGCTTCCAAGCACCGACTCATTCTCCGGACTGTCTGGGACTCACAGGCCCCCACCAACCTCAGCAGAGTGTCCAAGTCCCTCAGCTCTCTCTTGCTCTCTCTCAGGATTCTCTCTCTCTCTCTCTCTCTCTCTCTCTCTCTCTCTCTCTCTCTCTCTCGCGCGCGCGCAAAACAGGCTGGGGGGAAAAACAACCCTTCTCCAGCAAACAATAGCAAAAATGGCCCCTCCCTAGCAGGAAGGTAATCTGCAATTTGCAATCTGCCACCCTGAGGGCAAGCACCTGCAGCCTTCTATAGACTATACACCAGGGGTCCCCAAACTTTTTACACAGGGGGCCAGTTCACTGTCCCACAGACCATTAAAGGGCCGGACTATAAAAAAAACTATGAACAAATCCCTATGCACACTACACATTATTTTAAAGTAAAAAAACAAAACGTGAACAAATACAATATTTAAAATAAAGAACAAGTAAATTTAAATCAACAAACTGACCAGTATTTCAATGGGAACTATGCTCCTCTCACTGACCAACAATGAAAGAGATGCCCCTTCCGGAAGTGCAGTGGGGGCCAGATAAATGGCCTCAGGGGGCCGCGTGCGGCCCGCGAGCCGTAATTTGGGAACCCCTGCTATACACACATGGTGCTACCCCAATACAAGCGAGCAAATCTAAAAACATTTGTTTATCCAACATTCCACCCCCCCTTTTCCTCACTTCACAATCTACACCACAGATATCCCTGTGCGAGGAATGAAATACATTATATAAACAAACTATAGTAATGGCACAAATTATACAACTGCAACAATTACAAAGGTGCCCTTCTCCCTGAGCACTCTGCCCAATGCATAAATTGGAGGCCTATCTCTAGTCCCCTACTCCATGGTAGGTGGGAGGGCCTCAGGACTGTGTCCATGGAAACCTTAAAGTTTTTTTTTTTTTTTTTTTTTTTTTTTCGTTTTCTGAAGCTGGAAACGGGGAGAGACAGACAGACTCCCGCATGCGCCCGACCGGGATCCACCTGGCACGGCCACCAGGGGCGACGCTCTGCCCACCAGGGGGCGATGCTCTGCCGAGACCAGAGCCACTCTAGAGCCTGGGGCAGAGGCTAAGGAGCCATCCCCAGCGCCCGGGCCATCTTTGCTCCAATGGAGCCTTGGCTGCAGGAGGGGAAGAGAGAGACAGAGAGGAAGGAGGGGGGGGGGTGGAGAAGCAAATGGGCGCTTCTCCTATGTGCCCTGGCCGGGAATCGAACCCGGGTCCCCCGCACGCCAGGCCGACGCTCTATACCGCTGAGCCAACCGGCCAGGGCCCCTTAAAGTGTTCTTGGTGCATCTCTCCAACCAGATAATAGACTTTCCAAAAGCAGCATGTTCATCTAACAAGGGAGCCAGTGCCGCTCTCTGGCTACAGTCCAAGAGTCCATCACACCTCTCAGTGATTAGTTCACAATCACTGTCTATACAAATTACCAAGGTAAAGGTCCATTACAGGCAACTCAGTTCCCATAGGGCCTCAGGCCTCCCCCCTCATCCCTGCCATCATGGCAGCTCTGAAGACACTGCCCCAATGAAGAGCATGTGACAACAGTGGCCAGCCTGTCCACCTCTTCTCCAGAAAGCATGATGCCATCCACATGTATATCCCACAATTGCAGCAAGACTACCAGGGGCTCAGTAGATACTCTTTGCTGCTGGGTTTTTACCTTCTGGACGACCACTGGCCAAGCTCCGAGTGTGTGGATGACAGCTTCAGCCCGAGCCTCCTCATCCTCAGAAGAGGAGCTGGAAACACCTGCTTCCACAGACTCAGAGCCACTCTGCCGGCACAGCTCAATCTTCCGATCCTGCGGTTGCCGGCTCTCAGCCTAAAGCTGAACCTGCAGTTGTTTATCCAACAGCTGCCACTGCCAATGTTCCAACTCACAAACCTGTAGATTGCTCCTGTTCCAGGCACCAACAGTGCTCAGCAGCTCTTGAACCTGGTCGGCCTCCTTCTCCACAGACCATTCCAGTTCCAGGCACTGTACCTGTAGTTCTTTCTCTCATGACCATTCCAGCTCATGCTGTTGTGCTGCTTGGTTTGCAGACCTTGGGTTGCCTCTTGCACAGAGCTCTCAGTTTCCTCTCGCAGGGCTGTAAGAAACAGCCAGCCCATGGTCCCCAAAAGGACCGCCATGGGGAACCATACACTGGAGTGCAACGACCAGTCCTCTACCCCACTCCTCAAGGGTGTCTGCGGATCCATACCAATCTGATCTGAATCCTATCCTACTGGCTACGCCATATGTAAGCCCAGTGGCCACCGCTGTGGCCATGCAGATGCAGGTTCTCATTGGATTTGGGCAGACGGTAAAGGAACTGTGGAGCCAGAAAATGGTGAGGCATTCCATTTATTAAAGTTTCATAAAGACAGATGAGCAAACAGACAGGGAAGACCACTTTCCTTTCACTCTGGGCTCCCAAAGCCTTGACTTGTTCTCTGGACTCTCCTGGACCCACAAGCCCCTGCCCCACCAGCAGCCTCAGCAGGGTATCTAAGCCCCTCAGCTCTTTCTTGCTCTCTCTCTGAATTCTCTCTCTCATACTCTCTCTAGCAAAACAGGCTGGGGGGAAAACCTTCTCCAGCAAACAATAGCAACAATGGCTCCTCCCAAGCAGGAAGGTAATCTGCAATTTGCAATCTGCCGCCCTGAGGGCAAGCACCTGCAGCCTTCCATAGACTATGTACACATGGTGCTGCCCCAGTATGGGGGAGCAAACCTGAAAACATTTGTTTACCCAACTGTCATGTACTACTTTTACTAATGCATTGTCCTAGTACAAGGTGGGGCAAATGTAGGTTTAGAGTTGTTTGTATGAAAAATAATACAATCATCAATACATAATAATGCAAGAATAAACTCTGTTTTGCATTTGTAATCTAACTCAGCCTTGCTTTCTCCCACCTCCTTGTAAACTTTCTTACCTTCAGTCCTTAACTCTGGTAGCTATATTCTCAGGCTTCCTTTTGATTTGAGAGATTTCACCAGACTAAGCATTCAAGATACCTTACCACATCTCTGTCCTAAGCATTCTACACTTCTTGTTTAAGGGTGAGGTGGGCTAGGGGGGCAGTTCCAGTTCCACCCCCTAATGTTATCAAAGTACAAAGCCTGCAATAATCCTCCTCCTCAGATAATAAAACAGCATAGCCACAGGGGCTAATCTTGCCTGTGGTGTTTTGGTAGAAAAAGCATGATAAGGTCTTTGCTTGATCTCTGGGTGGCCTCAAATAAAGCATCTAACCTCTTGACTCAGTTAACTTATCTTTAAAAGGAGGCTAATGATATGGTGTTTGCCTCAAAGGGGTATTACATAATGCTAAAGAGTGCACTGTTATCATTAACCAGAACTGACTTTATTCATATGGTGAACCAGTTTATTTATTGTTTACTACAGCCAATCCTTACAGTAATGCGAATTGTGAATAAGAGCATGTTCACTGTGGGCCTCTAGATTTTATTCAAGACAGACATATAATTTATTTGGCTCTCTGAGTCTCTCTCCTTGATCCTGAAAATGAAAAACAAAACCCTTATCAATTGGCTAGGAAGTTCTCTCCTTCAAAGTGTGTGTAGTTTAGAGGCAAAGGTTGGCTAGCTGAAAGAGAAGAAATGCAAGTGGCCAGATGTCAGCTGGAACAGGCCTGCCTCACACAGATCTTTACTTCTGATTATGTTGTTGAAAAGTTGCATATAGATCAACATGTGGCAAGCACTGTGGTATTTTTTACAATTATTGAAAAGGATAAATGTTCCTTGGCATATACATGCTATCAGAGAACTCAGAAGTTCATGTAGTTTTCAGAACTCATCTAGAAGTGAATCATTCACTTTGCACTCACACTTATAAAAAATATATGTTGTGTACACTTGTGAAGTAAACACATACAAAGTTGCAAATGATTATTTTTAATTCTAAAGGCAACTCTAGCATGTGAAGGCATGGGAAAGAATCTGGTTTTTGTTGTATTTGTTTGTTTGTTTTGTTTTGTTCCTATTTCTCAAGTTTCCTCAGGATCTGTGGAACTGTTGAGGAGACTTTAAACACGCCCTGGTCTACTGGGACGAATGCCAACTTTATATTTCAGTCTAGCTATGGAAATTGCCAGAGCAGATCTAGGAACATCTCTGTTTGGGAGAAGTGATACTATCATCTCTATCATTATCCTTCCTGTGTAGACCCCTCCCATCAACATTGTTTCCCTCTCACAGAAGGTTCTAGGGAAGGACTTCATCACCTCAATGCAGCCCTCACTGACTTCCGACGTGAAAGATAATGAGGCCTCAGAACTCGGGGTGAGGTCCAGGCCGGCCGGCTTCCCAGGGTACCCAGCAAGGTTATTTCACGGGACAGCCCATAGTCAAGGATAGTCCTGTTAGGCCTTAGAATTCCTCTCTTGACTTTGTTTTCTAATTTTTTAAAATTTATTTTAGAGAGAGAGAGGAAGGGAGAGAAAAAACTAGCAATTTTTTTTCTACTTATTTATATATTCATTGGTTAATTCTTGTATGTGCCCTAAGGATTGAATCACAAACTCGGTATATTGGGATGATTCTCTAAACAACTGAGCTTTCCAGCCAGGACCTGACTTTATTTCTTAGAGTAGATTGCACAGCCCATGGCTATTCCTGTATGCATTTCATGGACTATACCCTGAGAGCTTCTTCTTTGAGGAAAAGGGGGTACTGAACTCAGGGCAGGAAGCCATGTTTATTCTTCCTTGGCCATAGAGATGACATAAACTGTCATTATTCCTTGCTGATCTGATTAAGAGGGAATAAAATTTTATAATCACTTACATTTCTCAATAAACTGCTTATAAAAGCAGGTTCATATACTCTAGTGACTGCCCTCCCTCACTCCCAGATGTGTTCTTACAATTATGATATTGTAACCTACCAGACATTTGTCTTTTCACTGACTTTTGTTTAGAATTGATGAAACATAGAGGTACTTAGGAAAACTTTTTAAAACTAGAAGATAAGTTCATTTACTTATTCAACAAACACAATTAACTATATTTGTTGTTGAGTTATATTCAATACCAATATACTCATTGAAATAGATACCAGAGGCATATTATAAGGTGGTATAATCCAGGCCTACTTCTACCAATTCCTATATGACTTTTGAGATTGATGAGAAGGTGTCAACTCCTTCATCTATAAAAAGAGAAATGGAGGTCCAGACGTTAAGGATCTTACTCAAGGTCACTGAACACACATTTGTACATTTGATGTGTGTTGATGTATATTCCCAAAGCTGTTATGAGTTCTCTGATTGAAGAGAGTACTACCTCTTTGTGACCTAATCTACTGTTTACCAAATATATGGAGTATTAAGTAGGTGTCATTCAGTTTCTGTCTATGTAAAAATGCCAGTGATTGCATTACTATTGAATGAGCTCTTCTGTATTCGGAGCATGCTGCTAGATATTAGGTGTTATAATAAGCGCATGAGAATATGTCTCTAGTCACAGGAGGGTTTACAGTTTAGTTTACAGAGACACATATAGACATTTATAAGACATGTAAATCATAGGTATAGCCAAATGGCATGGCCAAAGTTAAAATGTCAAACGGTTTGAACATAGGTAGTGAATGTATGTTACAAGGTTCATTTGACTTGGGTATTAGTGGTGTTTCATAGAGAAAATAGACTTTACCTGTACATTTAGATTGAGCTAGATTTGAATACACAGAGAGTAGATGGAAAGACAATAGCCTGTGATAAAAGTACAGACGTAGAGATAACATTAAATATGGGGCATTCAATCAAGCACTGGCTCAATCATTTCTTATATTGAACTTAGTCCTCTCAGTATAAACTTCTATTTTCACAAGTGGCAGTGGGTGTTTTCACAAGTATGTGTTTTATGTCTGTACATATGTGCACATGTGTGTCAGAACTCTTGGCTTTAAATATTGGCCAGGGAAACAACACAAAGACCTTATGACTCCTCAAATGCTCAACTCCTAGAAAAATAGAGGTAATCTTTGATTCCTATTGCTCTTGACTCTCACTCCAATCTGTCAGCTCATTCTGGTTCTCCTCCCACTAGCATATATCTTAGATTCATCCACTTCTCTTTATTTCCACTGTCCCAATATCAGCCTCATCATCTATTGTTGAATGTATGCTACAGGGCCCCCCCATTCTATTTCTATCCTCAGCAATGCAGTCTCCACACAGCAGTAATCCGACCATGTAAATCACATTATGAAACTCCTGCTGAAACTTTTCAATGGCTTCCAACTTGACTGAGCATATTATCCAAACTGACTGCAATATAGCCTTCAAAACTCTGCAAGAACTGGCTTACTTACTTCTCAGACCTCAGGTTCTTTCACAAAGCCAAGGTTCTCTCCACTTAAGGTTTCTGTGCTTGCTGTGTGCCCTCTACCTGAGCTGTTATCCTCCCTGCGTTGTGCAACCTTCTCATGCTTCAGGCTTCAGCTTCTGGATCTTCTAAATAATTTCCCTCCGTTATTCTCTATGGTGGCACCCTATGAATTGTCCTTTCTAGCAATTATCAATTCTTGGAGAACTTTTAATGTTTATTGAATTTGTTCATTACTTAGCTTTTTAAATGTGTGTTTTCCCTATTGGAACATAACTTCTATGATCAGGGCACTGTCCTGTTCATTATTCAGACTCAAGGATCTAGTACTAAAGACTGCGGAGACCGAACATGTTTATGAAAAAAAATAAATGGAAAACCATAATAGCAAATAATTCTCATAAAATGCAGTTGTTTGAGCGATCACATTCACCTCTTGACTCTGTAAATACAAAATGACAATCATTTACAAAGCAGTTGCTTTTTTTAGGGGTAATTCCTTTTTTATAATTTTTTATTGATTTTAGAGAGAGAGGAAGGAAGAGAGAGAGGGGGGGAGAGAGAGAGAGAAAATCAGTTTGTTGTTCCACTTATTTATACATTCATTGGTTGATTCTTGTATGTGCCCTGACCAGGTATCAAACCTACAACTGTGGCATATTGGGATGATAATTTAACCACCTGGGCTAAGGGTAATTCTTTTTTTTTTTTTTTTTTTTTTTGTCTTTTTCTGAAGCTGGAAACGGGGAGACAGTCAGACAGACTCCCGCATGCGCCCAACCAGGATCCACCCAGCACGCCCACCAGGGGGTGATGCTCTGCCCATCCAGGGGTCACTCCGTCATGACCAGAGCCACTCTAGCGCCGGGGGCAGACGCCAAGGAGCCATCCCCAGCGCCCGGGCCATCTTTTTGCTCCAATGGAGCCTCAGCTGCGGGAGGGGAAGAGAGAGACAGAGAGGAAGGAGAGGGGGAGGGGTGGAGAAGCAGATGGGTGCTTCTCCTATGTGCCCTGGCCAGGAATCGAACCCGGGACTCCTGCACGCCAGGTCAATGCTCTACCACTGAGCCAATCGGCCAGGGCCGCTAAGGGTAATTCTTAAAGAAATATTTATTTTATTATGTCAGAGAATGTTATGACCATTTCCTTTTATAGGGAATGTAGGGCTCAGAGCTGCTTAGAAAGGTCAATGGGAGATTGGTCCAGATAAGTGTCTCATTAGCTTTACACCCAGAAAGAACCAAATTTATATCTTTACAAAATAAAAAATTACTGCATGTTATGTCAAGACAGTTAAATTATAAGTTAAAGAGGAAATGCTACATTCTTTCTGTCTAGTGACTACTATACTACTTCGTCAAGTTTCTCACTGTGAGAACAGAAGAAAAGGGCTGCTGGCTGGCTCTTTTGCATCACTTTACCAGTTTTCTGGCCCACTCATGATTGTAGTCACTCTCCTGATTTAGATTTTCCTTGTTTTTCCTTCAGCTGTCTTCTCATAAAGAATAGTAAACACTCGCCCTGGTGTTTTATCCAAGGATCTTGCCCAAAGTCACTAAAAAAACATGTTTGTGATAGCCCAAAATTTTTATTAATTTTATAATATAGACAAAATACTACTTCTTTGTGACTTAATCAATAGCCTAATCAAGTTTAATAACAATGATGACAGGATACAAGCTTTCATTTACTGAGGGGTTTTTAAAAATGTGCCTGGCAATGTGCTAAACCTTTTATAGGCATCATCACTGTTAATCATGCCTATACACCCATGAATAGTGATTATAATTTCCATTTCACAGAGGAAGAAACGAGAGGTTAGTGAAGCTAAGTAGCTTGAGTTCAAACTATTAAAAAAGTGAACTTGTGTTTCAAACTGAAATTTGTGTAACTTTGTAAGTGCCAAGGTCAGTATGGATAATCTAACAATAATGAATGAGAATCAGGCACAATTTTTTTTTATTTTTTATTTTTATTTTATTTTATTTTATTTGGTATTTTTCCAAAGTTAGAAGCGGGGAAGCAGACAAACTCCCACATGCGCCCTACTGGGATCCACTTGGCATGCCCACCAGGGGGCGGTTCTCGGCCCACCTGGGGCATTGCTCCATTGCTGCCAGAGCCATTCTAGTGCCTAAGGTGGAAGCCATGGAGTCATCCTCAGCGCCTGGGCCAACTTTTGCTCCAATGGAGCCTTAGCTGCGGGAGCAGAAGAGAAAGAGAGAGAGGAAGGAGAGAGGGAAGGGTGGAGAAGCAGATGGGCACTTCTCCTGTGTGCCCTGACCGGGAATCAAACCCGGGACTTCCACACGCCAGGCTGACGCTCTACTGCTGAGCCAATCAGCCAGGGCCAATTTTTAAAACATGAAATGATGTATATACATAGTTGAATTTTAAAATTTTCTAAATGAGAATAATTTAACATCTGTTTTTTAAAGGCCAGGACATAAATATAGCTCTGGTCATGAATAGTTCAAGTATATTCGATTCCATTTCTGGTCTACTCTATTCACTTTGCTTTGCTGGGCTTTCACCATCTCACATTTTCATGTTTCCTTAATTTTGTTTGTTTGGTAGAGTTTCCCTCTTTTAAAATAAATTGGGTAGTCATGCTTCTCTGTAACCTTTGTGAGTCAGTTCAACCTCTAATTACTTCAGTCTCCTTCTCTGCAAGAAAAGCGAGAACCAGTCTGTTTTGCATCACACACATACACAGAGAGAGAGAGAGAGAGACAGAGAGAGAGAGAGAGAGAGAGAGAGAGATAAGGACATAATTCTCCCAAAGCAGCAGAACAATGGGCAGCAGCTGGCAGAACAATTTATAAAAGACTCAATCTGACGCTGTCTTGGAAATCAGCTTTAAATTGCCTACATAGGCCCTGGCTGGTTGGCTCAGTGGTAGAGCATCGGCCTGGCGTGCAGAAGTCCTGGTTCGATTCCCGGCCAGGGCACACAGGAGAGGCACCCATCTGCTTCTCTACCCCTCCCCCTCTCCTTCCTCTCTGTCTCTCTCCATTGGAGGCTCCATTGAAGCAAAGATGGCCCGGGCGCTGGGGATGGCTCCGGGGCCTCTGCCTCAGGCGCTAGAGTGGCTCTGGTCGCGACAGAGCGATGCCCCGGATGGGCAGAGCATCGCCCCCTGTTGGGCGTGCGGGTGGATCCCGGTCGGCGCATGCGGGAGTCTGTCTGTCTCCCCATTTCCAACTTCAGAAAAGTACAAAAAAAAAAAAAAAAATTGCCTACATAATAATGACTGAAACTGTACCAGAAGTATTTCACTGACTAGCTACCCTTAATGCCATAATACCTGCTACCTTTCAGCATAGATGTAATTATTGCCGTTACATTTTGTAAGACCAACAAAGTATCATTTGTACCTCAGGACAACGAATATTAATTAAGGTACAGGGCACACAAAGACATGGCTCCCCTGTTCTCTGGTAACCCCACACATCAAATTATCAAATATCTCTCCAGTCTTTAGACCACTTTAGTTATTAGAAGAGGAGATTAGACAAAATATTAAAGTTTTTTTGTTTGTTTTACTAAAGACAAGTCAAAACAGTTCAGTCTTTTCCCCCAGTTACTCAACATTCTAAGTCTTAACTTTGGCCACATTATAATTTTAGACCCCAAAGCAATGTGATGATTTGATGCATAATTTTCAACACATGTTTTATAAATCCATTCTTCTTGTGCTTCATTTAAAATATTGGAAACTATAAAAAGTTCAACGTGTTACTCCTCTGCCAGGAAAAAGGAAAAAAATATGTAAAAGCTAACAAATGAAAAAAGCCAGAACAACTGGAAACTCAGTTTTGAGGAAACATATGGGATTGAAGCATCCGCCTAAACTCTGTAACCAACTGTCACATGTGACTCCCCCTGCGTGCTGAACCTTGAACGTCACTAGACTGGGGCAGAGGGTTGTGCGTGCAGACTAGTGAGTGACTGCAGAGGCCCTGCCGGGACGTGGAGGGGATGCTGCTCTCCCTGCACCGCACCGGGGAGGGTCTTCCAGGAAGGCCGGAGCTCCGCTGATTTCGCTGCCGCCGCCTTGGCTTGCACGTAGCACGCAGCGTGACTCAGCGCTGACTCACCGCGGGCTGCTGGTTGATTTCCAGAGTCAGCCATTCGGTTGCCTGTCCTCGCTGACTGCCTGCTCCGAGTCCCTGCCCGCTAGACCAGTTCTGCAGCTTTAAACAGAGCACGGCAGATTTTACAGTTTTGGAATCCCGACCAAGCAGGGAACTGACTTTCTTTGTTTTCTTGGACTTCAAGAGCTTAATAGCCCCCTAATCAAATTCTTTCATTAAATGCTTGTTGGAACAAATCCCCAATGTCTCCTTCCACAATGACTTAGAGATGACCTACACGCAGATTTTGCTTCTGTCATGCCAAGCTCATGTCTTAACTTTGTCTCACATTCTGTAAGGTTATCTTTGCAATATGTCTGATACCTATACTTGGCACAAACCTACTATTGTGGTGATGCAGATCGGGTTGGAACTTGGCATCATGGTGGGCCTGGAGTGACTTACTATAAAAAACAAACAAACAGGGAACACTTTATAAAATGTTTTTATCTGCCATATCAGTTGCGAATAGATGCCATGCTCATTTTCAGTCAGTCACTACTCTTTGAAAGGCCTTGTAATCTATTTAGAATGTTAAAATCCTCATTCTTGAGTTGTCATCCATTTCTTTCTCTCCAGGTTCAACACGGAGAGTAACAGTAATGCAGTATTTCTGCAATAGTAGCCATAGGCCACCTGCAAGGAGAGTGCTGGGGATATTTGGCAAACATACACTCAGAACTACAGACTCAGAATGTCCTGAGATGGGTCCTGGAAACAGATAAGCCCATCGGGGATTCCTGTGTACACGTAGGTTTGAAAACTACTAGCCAGAGAATGAGAGTGTGAGACATTAGTCTGTAAAGACTCTAGGAGAAATCCTTACAATTGAGAACATTTTCTTCTAAAATTGATTTTGAAGTTCTGGTTTCAAGCAATTATATTTCTAAAACTGGTTTATATATAATATTGTGTTTGCTTATCTGTATATTAATACAAGATTTTTTTTTTTAAGTAGAAATTTGGGTATAAAATAAAATGAAGTATCTGTAAACTTTTAAAATTTCAGACTAGTATTTCCTAAACCTGACATGATACTGGAATTACCCACAGAGTCTTTAAATACTCCTGGTCAGATCCAGACTTAAAGAAACATACCTCTGAAGGTGAAGCCCCCCAGCAGGCAGTGATTAGCTCTGCATGTTAGTATCTGGACTTTGCAAATTGACACTACCGGGAGTCCCCAGGTTACCAATGAGATAGGTTCTGTAGGTTTGTTCTTAAGTTGAATTTGTATATCAGTTGGAACAGATACATTTGCCTATAAAATACAACTTAGACAAATGTTTGTCTTAACATAGTATTTATTTTTGTCTTTCTATAACAATAAATACTGAAACATTTTCAAACTTACAGCACCTATCTCGTTCATAACCCATGGACTACCTATATACCCAAGTACAATAGACCAACTAATCCCAGGGTAGTAGGTCTGTATTGTTCTGTTATAGTGCTTACTCATCTATTACTCAACACTGTTTCTTTTGAAATTATCATTGAAAAAATAAAATTAAAAGTAACTATATGAGTCCTGGCCAGGTAGCTCAGTTGGTTAGAGTGTCAACCCGATATACCAAGGTTGGGAGTTTGATAACCTGTAAGGGCACAGATAAGAATCAACCAATGAATGCATAAATGAGTTGAAGAACAAATTGATGTTTCTTTTTCTTTTCTTTTCTTTTCTTTTTTTTTTTTTTTGTGTGTGTGTGACAGAGACAGAGAGACAGAGAGAGGGATAGTTAGGAATAGACAGAGAGGAAGGGAGAGAGATGAGAAGCATCAATTCTTTGTGCAGCTTCTTAGTTGTTCATTGATTGCTTTCTCGTAAGTGCCTTGACTGGGAGGCTACAGTAGAGCAAGTGACCTCTTGTTCAAACCAGCAAGCTTTGGGCTCAAGCCAGCAACCATGGGGTCATGTCTATGATCCCACACTCAAGCCAGCGACACACACATCATGCAAAAGCCAGTGACCTCGAGGTTTTGAACCTGGGTCCTCTGAGTCCCAGTCTGATGCTCTATCCACTGCACCACTGCCTGGTCAGGCAAACTGCTGTTTCCCTCTCTCTCTTTTTTCTTCCTCTCTCTCTAAAGTCAATTTTAAAAGAGACCACATGAAATAGCAACTTACTATTATATTGGTATACATATTCACCTCTTTAGAAAGCAAGTTTAAAATCATTGTATTCTAAATCATTTTGGGGAAAGGAAGAGTGGGAATGATTGGAGAGTAATATGGAAGTCTATTTTGATATTTTCCTTATTTGTTTTCCCTTGGATATTGTATTTGTTTATTCATTTTCTTTCCATGTCACTGAATAAGTTTTTCTGTATCATCTTTGCTGACATTGTGGCAAAAGCCCAGATCTGAAACACAACTGACAGTGACATCTCTTTGCTGATTCTCTTATTTACTGTATAGCTTTGCTTCTCCAAGTGTGATCTTTAGGAACAATAGCAGGGACAACACCTGGGAACTTCTAAGAAATGCAGACTCTCAGGCCCCATGCAGGACTACTAAATCAGAATCAACACTATAACAAGATCCTCAAGTGATTTATGTGTATATTGAAACTTGGGAAGTACTGTTATACAGTTATGATAAGAGTTACAATCTGGGGCTGGTGGAAGGAAAAAGAAGAAATAGGTGGACGAGTACTAGTTTCCTGTGACTGCCATAACAAACTGCACAGTGCTTGGCTTAAAACAATAAAAACGTATTCCTCCTCATTTCTGGAGGCTAGAAATCCAAAATCAAGTCAATAGCAGGGCCACCTTCCCCAGAGACTTTGGCAAATCCTTCCTTGCCTCTTCCTAGCTTCTAGTAGTGGCTGTGGGTCCTCGGCCTTCCTTGACTTATAGGTACATCATTTGAATCTTTGCCTGTGTTATCACATAGCATTCTCCCTATGTGTTCTGTCCTTAATCTCTTCTTATCAGGGGACCACTTATATTGGAAAATGAACCCATGCTAAATTGATTACATTTCCAAAGACTTTATTTCCAAATGAGGTCAGACTCATAGGGGTTAGGCCTTCAATGTAGTTCTTTAGGGGACACAATTTAATTCATAACAAGGAGATTTGAAGATTGTATTTTTAATAAGTGGACATATATTATGTGAAAAAGAACATTATAAATAAGCATTATTTTAAAATAACCTGATCACATTTTATAAAATAATTGCTTATTCTCTCTTATTAGTTGTTATTTCATATTTTTATCTTGAATTATTTCAACTAGATAATGAACTCTTTCAGGGAAACTTTATCTGGAACCCTTATAACATGATGCTGAATTCACAGTGAAAACTCAGTAGTTATTAATTATGATAACTACTAATAATTATGATAATTATGATAATGAAATACTATGGACAAATAAACAATATCTTACAAGTTTTAATCTCTCTATGGTACATGCTACAACAAAATTCTACCACAAAGATTAGTTTGACAACAAAAACTAAGCCCTAAAATAAAAGGAAAAATAATTATAGCTAAAACTATAAACACATTGACAGAAAAACTAAAAATATCTTAGGATCAGGGCAAGAAAGTAAAAGGAATCTTTATAACCACAAGAAAGGATAAGAAAGAATAGGACCGGAGAGGTGGCTCTAAGAGAACAGCGTTGTTTTAAAGCTCTTCGACAGTGCATAGTGGGGATCTGTTTCCGTTTGCCAGCCTTTGTTCTCCCTCTTTCTTTTGAGAAAACTCTTGTCATATTTGCAACATTTCTGTGTAGGATGTCAACCATAGTGTTTCCTCCCCCACCTTACTCCCAACGGTGAAAAAAACGTGACTTTCTACTTTCTGCCCTGTATGTCTAAATTTGGGTGAGTTTCAAAATTGAAGAAAGTGGTTGAAGCTGAGTCATTTCAGTGGTAGCGCTCAAAGATAACAACCAGGTGTTTTTGTTGTTTGTTTGTTTGTTTGTTTTACCACGGACAGTACCAGAGTAAACTTGGTTGCTGCTCGCCTCCTGTTCTAGTTGTTTAGCTCTTCCTTTTGTGCTGAGAGCTATCCGGTATCTTTCACAATATAATTAATTGATTGTTTTATTTAAAAATTTTTTAATTTCAATATTTGTGTTTAACTTATTGTTTTCAGATCCTTATTTTTTATTTTTCTATAATTTATTGTTAATTTTTTTAAATGGGGCCAAGAATCAGCCTTAGTTAGTCTCTATAGCTTACAACCAAAGGACTGCAACTGTTACGTAACTATTGATGGGACAACACACATTGCCTGCAGCCAGCTCACTAAGAAGACTAGAAACAGTGGTATGCATTCATGATACATAAAATATGTATTCTTGAAATATAACAAAGGTCCTTTCAGTTTGTTTCAATTGATTTTCACCAGCTATCATTACTGCCCTGTATTTTGAACTGAGTCATCTTCCCTCTGAACCACCCAGATTGCCGGGGGTACACAAGAGAGAATCACTCTCGTTATGCTGCTGGTAGGCACCAATAATCTTCTTTATGTTGCTTCCAATTCTTCATTTTGGTTCTCATGATATTTGAAATATTAGGGAGATTAAAGAAAAGTACTCTAAAGTTTCTAACTAGAGCTATTTTACCAGGGGGCTAATTGAAACAGAGTACCTGTTATGCCAGGCTAAATGTGATCTTTTCTCTGATAGCAAAGAATAACCTAAGCTGTCATATTTGCCAACACTAAACGTGTTTTTTGTGTGTGTGTTCTACTGATGAAATTTAATTTGATAAAGGTATACCAGCTTCCCAGCTTCTCTCAAAATCCTTACTCTTTCCTCTCACCAGTCTCCTTCCGTTCATGTTTGTGGCAGCGGTTCATGGTGGATATGGTTTTGTTTGACTGGAGTAAGGACCATATAGGTAGAGTAAATCCCCCTACCGCCTAGCTGTTTTGAAAGTATAGTGAATCTTGAATATCATGGTGAACAACTTGTACTTAAATATAATTCTCTAATGGTGTTTTTATCAAGATTAAGAAGTGGCCTTTATAAACTACATATTATGTTCCTGGAACTGTATTACCCCTTTTCCATGCTTATGATAGATAAGGATTCAGCTCACTGACCCCACCAACGATGTTAAGTAAAATATTTAAGCCTCAAACGATTTTTTAAATCAATAGCAGAGAGTATGAATACAGGAGTCCCCCCATATCTGCTTTTTCTTCCTGCAGTTTCAGTCCACCATCGTCAACTATGGTCCAAAAATAGTAAATGGACTATTCCACAAATACACACTTTATAGGTTTTGAATGGAACACTTCTGAGTAGCATGATGAAGTCCTGGCTGAAACACAACTCCTACCTTTGTCTGACATATCCGTACTGTACATGCTACCCATCCCTTAGTCACTTGGTAGCCATCTCAGTTACCAGATGGACTGTTGCTGTCTCACTGTGTGTGTGTGTGTGTTCAAATAATCCTTATACTAGCCTAATGCTATGTCACAAGGCTTGCGTTATTCACCCCCTTCATCTCATTGCACAGGCATTGTAGCATCTCACATCAACACAAGAAGAAAGTGAATTCCTCATAATAAGGTATTTTGAGAGAGACTACACTCAAATAACTATTATTACAGTATACTATTATAACTATTCTATTTTATTATAGATTTTACAGAGAGAGGAGAGAGAGAGGTGGAGAAGCGAGAAGTATCAACTCATAGCTGCTTCACTTTAGTTGTTCATTGGTTGCTTGTTGCATGTGTCTTAACCAAGCAAGCCCAGGGCTTTGGAACCGGCAACTTCAGTATTCCAGGTCAGTGTTCTATCCACTGCACCACCATAGGTCAGGCTGGAAACTTTGTTTTCTAGACCTCTAGCTGCTTGTACCACTTCTACCCCTGAAATGATTGTTCTCTAGACCGGTTGCACAGCTATCACTCTGAGACTCCTGTGCATTATAATACAGGAATTAGGTTAGAGCCACTGTTTTTAGATCCTATATCTTTGTTTCTTAATATACTGCTCACAAAAATTAGGGAATATTTCAAAATGAATCTGAAACTATAAAATATCTCCTAATTTTTATGAGCAGTATACATTTCCTCCACTCTTAAGTATCTTTTGTGTGTGTGTGTGTGTGTGTGTGTGTGTGTGTGTGTGGCAGAGAGAGGGACAAATAGGGACAGACAGGCAGGAAGGGAGAGAGATGAGAAGCATCAATTCACAAGGGAGCCATAGTCCTCATATTGAAATTTTTTGCTAAGTTATACATAGAATAAAAAATTTTAAATGCCTACAACTAGAAACAATATCATATAGTTACAGAAAGCTGAGAACAAGAAGAGATTCAAAGGTTGAAGAGGAGAAAATAAAGCATTTAAAATCACAATTGATTGCTTTCTCATATATGCCTTGACCGACGGGCTACAGTAGATCTAGTGACCCCTTACTCAAGCCAGCGACCTTGGACTCAAGCCAGCAACCTTGGGCTTCAAGCCAGCGACCATGGGATCATGTCTATGATCCCACACTCAAGCCAGAGACCCCATGCTCAAGCTGGTGAGCCTATGCTCATGCCAGATGAGCCTGTGCTCAAACCTGGGTCCTCAGCATCCTAGTCTGAAGCTCTATCTGCTGCACCACTGACTGGTCAGGTTTAAGTATCTTTTAAAGTGAAAATTCCTGGAAAATAAACATAATAATTTCTGCATACCTGAAAATGTTTTTATTCTACCTTTAAATTTAATTAATATTCAAACTGGGTATAGAATTCTTGATTGAAAATAATTTTTTTCTTTAAACGCTTTGACAACACTGTTCCATTGTCTTTTAACACTATTGCAGATAAGAAAACAGATGAAAGCCTGAATTTGAATTCTTTATTTTCCTCTCTTCAACCTTTGAATCTCTTCTCCTTGTTCTCAGCTTTCTGTAACTATATGATATTGTTTCTAGTTGTAGGCATTTAAAATTTTTTATTCTATGTATAACTTAGCAGAAACTTTCAATATGAGGACTATGGCTCCCTTCAATTCTTTTCTTTTTCTTCATTTTCTCTGAGATCTCTCTAACTGCTATTAATTAGAGCTTAACTATCTAGGCCAAGTCTGCTTCTTTTTTTAATATTTCTTAATTACAGTTGATGTACAATATTATATTAGTTTCAGGTGTACAACCCAGTGAATAGACATTTATATAATTTATGAAGTGATCACCCTGATAAATCTATTATAGTATCCACCTGACACCATACATAGTTATTAGATTATTATTGAATGTATTTCCTACACTGTATTTTACATCTCCATGACTATTCTGTGACTACCAATTTGTACTTCTTAATTCTTTCACCTTTTTCACTTATTCCTCCAACTTCCATCCCCGCTGGCAACCAGGAAAATGTTCTCTGTGTCTGTGAACCTGTTACTGGTCTGCTTGCTCATTTATTTTGCTTTTTGGATTACACATATAAGTGAAATCACATGGCATTTGTCTTGCTTATGTTACTCAGCACAATACCCTCTAGGTCCATCCACATTTTGGCAGATGTCAAGATTGTATTTTATTTCTTTTATGGCTGAGTCATATATCATTGTATATATGCACCACTTCTTACTTATTTATTCACCTATTGATGGACAATATTCTTGCTTTCATTTCTTGGCTATTGTAAATAATGCTGCAATAAATATATGAATGAATATGTTCTTTTTGATTTAGTGTTTTGGGATTCTTTGAATAAATACCCAGAAGTGGAACTGCTGGGGCCTTCATTGCCTTTTGTTATAGACTTTGTTTTAAAGTCTATTTTGTCTGGTGAAAGTATTGTTACCCAAGCTTTTTTTTTTTTTGCTTCCATTTTTATTAGGTATATTTTTTCATTCCTTTACTTTCAGTCTGTGTGCCTCCCAATCTAAAGTGAGCTTCTTGTAAACAGCATATGTAAGAGTTTTATTTTGTTATCCATCCAACCAGCATGTCTTTTAATTAGAACATTAATCTATTTGCATTTAAAGTAGTTGTTGATAAATATGTATTTATTGCCATTTTATTATTCATATTTTAATTGTGGTTTTTTTTCTTCTTAAAGAGGACCTTTTAACATTTCTTGTAATACTGGTGTGGTGATGAAAAACTCCTTTAGTTTTTCCTTGTCTAAAAAGATCTTTATCTGTCCTTTGATTCTAAAAGGTACTTTGCTGGGTATAATAATCTTTGTTATAGGTCCTTGCTTTTTATCACTTTGCTTATTTTGTGCCAATCCCTCTGCCTTGCAAAGTTTCAGTTGAGAAATCAACTGACAGTCTTAGGGTAGCTTTCTTGTAGATAACTAACTGCTTTTCTCTTGCTTTTAAGAATCTTTGTGCTTAATCTTTGGCATTTTAATTATGATGTGTCTTGATGTGGGCCTCTTTGGGTTCATCATATTTGGGACTCTCTGTGTTTCCTGAACTTGTATGTCTATTTCCTTCACCAGGTTAGGATTCAAATAGATTTTCAATTCCTCGTTCTTTCTCTTCTTCTGGTACCTCCATGATGCAAATGTTGATATGCTTGAAGTTGTCCCAGAGGCTTCATAAACTATCATTATTTTCTGGATTATTTTTTCTTTTTGCCATTCTGATTGTGTGTTTTCTGCTTCCTTATCTTCCAAACCACTGGTTTAATCCTGTGCTTTATCTACTCTACTGTTGATTTCTTGTAATGTATTTTTCATTTCAGTAATTGTATTTTTTATTTCTCACTGATTCTTTTTTATGTTCTCTACCATCATTTTTATGTTTCCTTTCTCTTTTGAAGTTCTCCCTAAATTCATCTATTCTCCCTCTAAATTCGTTGAGCATTCTTATAACCAATATTTTAAACTCTGCATCTGGTAGGTTGCTGGTCTCTATTTTATTTAGTTCTTTTTATGGAGTTTATGTCTTTGGTCTTGGTAGAGTGTCTTTAAGTACTACATGTCCTGAGGGCCCAGTGGAACAGCCTCCTCAGTCACCTAAGATGGGTGTTTCAGGTGTATCCTGATGTGGGCTGTGTGCTCCCTCCTATTGTAGTTGAAGCTTAATTGCTATTGGCACATCAATGGGAGTGATTTCCCCCCAGAACAATTGACTGTGAGCACTGGTCACAACCACTATGGATAATCTGCTGTGCAGAGGTTGACCACATGGAGCAGTACTCACTTCAGCAGGACTCTGGTGCCTGCTGAATTCACCCCTTGAGTGTGTCAGTTGTAGATGTAGTTGATGTTCTGAAGATATCCACTAGGCTCTGAGGCCTCCCGAGAGGTACAGGCCAAGATCAGCTGCTGATGCCTCTATCCTGTCTGGGACTATTCAACATGTTTAATCTGCAGATGGCTTCTACGTGTGCTGGGTTTGGAGATGCCCGGGAGAGGCCAAGCTGCAAACCAAGGCCTAACACTAGGCCTGGAGCCAGTTAGCAAGAGGTACGTAGCATGGCAAGACTGAATGCTGTTTGGGGTTTGTGAATCTTTGAGATATTTTTGGAAAGTCCAAAGCATGAGCTGAAATAGGTAATTTATAAGGAAAGGCCACTAGAAATGGCTTGGGTATGTTTGCATGTTGTGTGTGGTGGGTTTTCAGGGAATCACCAGGGCAAGGCAAACAGTGTTAACCAGGTTGATGGAGACTCAGATATGGCACTCACCTGCTGGCTTTGTATGTGGAGGGCTCAGCAAAGGAACAGTTGTCTCTACCAGCACTTCTATCTGAAAGAAAGCTGCTCTTCCAGCCTTTGTCTTAAAGCCAGACAATTCAGCTTTTCCCTGCAAGTATCTGGCACCGTTCAAGCTGTTGTCCCAGTGCTGGAACTCAAAGTGAGTGAGTCTGTCAGTGAATGAGTCCATGTATGAGCCCTTTAAGAGGAATGCTTGGGACTCCAGCAGCCCTTTGGGACTCAGCCACAATATCCACTGTTTTTCACAACTAGAAGTCAAAAGAACTTCTCATCTTGATACTGGAACCCTGGATGGTACTCCTCACTCCTCAGGGGGACCTCCACAACCACCATACTCACCCTGTAACCACAAAGCCTGTTTCAATCTTCCTACCTGTCTTCATGTGACTTCCTTATATTTTTAGTTAGAGGATGTTTTTTCAGCTAGATTTCAGGAGGTTCTGAATAATGGTCGTTCTGTGAATTCGTTGTAATTTTGATGTGGTTGTAGGATTATGTGAGTAACACATTTACCTACAATGCCTTCTTGACTAGAAGCCCCAACTCTAAGTTTCTTATAGCTTTTCTTTCATCTTATGTTTTCTTGATTCTTTGCTGTGTATTTTGAGAAATTTCCTTAATTTTACCTTTTAATCTTTCTATTAATATTTTAATTTTGGCAATTATATTTTTAGTGCCTCAGATTTTTACTTAATGTCTGATTATTCTTTTATTATAACATCCTCTCTGCTTGACTATATCTGATAACTTATTGGAGTTTGTTTTTAGGAAAAAAATAGTTCTTTAATGTTTCTTTATACAAGGTTTTTTTAATGATGTGTTTTTTTCATTTTGCAGGTTGTCTTCAAATATCTAGGTATCCTTGGTCATGTTTTTCTATTTAAAAAGAGGCTCCAGAAAGACATTTATTTAGGACACATAAGCTCTTTGGTCCTCAAATTCCAGAATGACTTTATTCCAGTGTGCTACTAGCTGTCATAGTGTCCCCACACAGTATTTTTAATGACTATTATGAGAATCTTCAGCATTGATTTGTTTGTTTGCTTTAATTGGGGCAAATGCCTGACTGTCAGATATTTTGAGGCAGGCAATTGAAAGTAGGGAAAGAGGAAACATCATTCTCTATGGTTCACTATTCTCTGTAGGACTCTCCCACTTTTCACTGTTACCCTTTCTGACATGTCTCAGTTTCTGAGAAGGGAGACTCTGAGTGCTGCAAATAGACAGCCTTCTACATTTTCCTAAGAAGCTCTTAAAGATTTCTGAGTGTTACCTACATCCTGATTCAGGACCTCTGGGTTAGGGATAGATATCTATTTTTTTTTTAATGTTTATTTCATTGATTTCAGAGAGAGGAAGGGAGAGAGAGAGAGAGAGAGAGAGAGAGAGAGAGAGAGAGGAACATCAATCTGTTCCTGTAGGTTCCCTGATAGGGAATCAAACCAGCAACCTCTGTGCTTTGGGATGATGCTCTAACCATCCAAGCTATCTCGCTGGGGCATATCTATCTCTGTATTTTTAATACTTTCCCTGGCTCATACATATATCCAGTTTTGGTCATCGCCAAATAGTTGCTAGTGTCTTGGAGAAGAGGTAATTATACAAGACAAAGCAGGGTAGGTGCCTCCTAACTTGGCAAAAGACTAGGAATGAGGAAAAAAGAAGGAAGAATCAAAAACTTCTACCAGGTTTCAAGCCCTAGTAACTCCAAGAGTGATAATGCAATTAGCATACATAGGAAAGTGATCAGAGGAGGTTTCACTTCCTTCTTGATTTTTTCTTCCAGGTACTGTTACAGTAAATGTCACCCTTACAAAGTAATACTAAAATGCTCCTTTTGTAGAAATATTACTAATAAGAATTACATTGATTATAATGATGAATAAATAGATATGTTAATACATTCTTAGGCTGGATAACTAGTATCATATGCACAAACTAAATGATCTATACACTTTTAACAATTTATGAAGGTAATTTAAAAACATTCATAGGACATTTGGTTTCCTTTCAGTCAAATGTCTTAATTTCTCAAAAGTAAAATAGCAAAATAAATATACAAAACCTCCTATACTTACTTGTTACATCTGAACACAAATGCAATGAACACCCGCAGTAGTCTCCACAACTCTTCATAAGGTTTATATCCTTACTAAAATATTGCTGTTTACACAATTCAATTTCTATTAATAGAACAGTCTGATGACTCATTAGGTACATTTAGAATCTGATGAGGAATTTTAGATCTGCATTATCTGCGAGAACCATTAATAGCTCTTTCACATTAAAATATGTTTTATTTCTTTTTTGGAACGGTTGCATGAAAATATTGATTAAAAAATTAAGGTATAATTCATATACAGTAATTTTGAACTTTCTTGGTACACACTTATGTGAGTTTTGACAAATTCATACAGTTATATAACCACCACCACAATCAAAATACAGAATAAGTTCATCACTCTTCAAAGTCCCTACATACTCATTTAAAGTCAAATCCTACCCTATCTCCAGACCCTGTCAACAACTGATCTGTTTTTCCTCTGTTTTGACTCTTCTTTAATGCCATATAAATGCTACCAGGCAGTATGTAGCCTTTTGAATTTGGCTTCTATCATCTAGCATAATACCTTTAAGATTAATTCATTTTCTTGCATGTATCACTAGTTTGCTCCTTTTCTTTGCTGATAATGTTCCATTGTATAGAGCTATCACAGTTTAGTTATCCAAATATTAATATTTAACCATTTATCAATAACTTTATCTTATAGAAGAGATAGTTTCATGACTATAAATTATGTATTTATCAAGAAAGGAATAAATAAGGTAAATTCCTTTTATGCTTTGAATTTTTTAGTTACTTTAGATTTATTTGACTATATATTAGTTATAATTATTTCAAATAATATGTTTTTCATGAAACTGAGAAAAATATAGCTCTTTAATTGTGGGTGTGCATTTGAAGTGTATGTTGTGATTAGGAAGGTTTTCTCTACCTGAAATGAAAATATAATACATGATTGTTTTTGCTGATAACACAAGATAATATTTTGCTAATTTCTAAAGGTAAGTGCTCTATGAAGACCCTATTCAACCCAGACCTCTGAAATGGCTCACTTCCCATGGAAATCCTGTTAATCTTTTACCCCAACAGGTGGGTTAGAAAGTAGCCAATAGAAAGACAATTCTTGTCCTTCAGGATCAGTGCCAGTGGAAAAAAGTGACCTGAAATACAGATCTCAGAACTGACATGATGAAAATCTAATGCCACAGCTGTTGTCTCTCACAACCGTCACTCATCATGTTTTAATTTCACAGTTTTGATTTAATCTTTTCTAAATACAGCCCTGGATAAATGCAGAACAAGATAACAACAGTCCCAGCAAAGAAGCCAGGTTGGTATTAGCACCACCCCCCTTTCATTACCTCCCCAGCCTTTTGGGTTTTATTTTTGTGATGACTGAATCTCCAGAACACTACTTTTTATGTTCACAAAGGCTAGAGCTTCTATACTAGCTCATAAGCTTAACAGGAATCATTGTTTTAATTTCATGGTGACTTCTTTACCTTTCTTATCATGCCAACCAGGATCATTTACCAGCCATTTTAAATTGTAACACACAATGGAGTTGGAGTTGGGGTTGAAAAAAAATCAGACTTTTCAATATTGTACCCTAAGATCTCCCACTTTTTAAGCTCTATAATTAAAGATACTGTTTTCAGCCATGAATTACATCTTTTTTCTCATAAAGCCGCCTTTTAAAAAATAAACTCTATATCGAGTTATAGTTTACATGCAATAAAATGAATCCATTCTACATGTACAATCTTCACAAATGTATATGTTCGAGTAAACCACCCCTGCAAAATACAAAGAAGAGGATCTTCTTGCCCTCCTGCAAAATTCTCTGTAATACCCTTTTCAGTCAATCCTCCCTCCTTCTCTAACCTCAGTGAACAGATCTACTTTCTATTATGATAAATTAGTTTTGTTTCTTTCAAGAATTTCCTGTAAACAGTATGCAGTCTTTTGGGTTTGTTTTTTAAAAATTTTTAAAATTTAGCATAAATCTTTTGAGATTTGTCAATGTAGTTGCATGCTTCTGTAACTCATTCTCCCTCCCTACTGCCCCACCCAGTAGTCATCCATTTTATGGATATGCCATAATTTGTTTATCCATTTGCCTGTTGATAGACATTTGGATTGTATACATTTGGGGACTATTATGAGTAAAGCTGCCATGGACATTTATGTATAAGTCCTTGTACAATATTCACTTCTCTTGGCAAATATCAAAGAGCAAATAGATGGGTTGTATGATTAAATATATGTTTAAGTTTTCAGAAAACTATTTTTCAGAGTGACTGTATCATCTTAAATTCCTAGTAGTAATATATGAGAATGCTTAGCAATGTCAGCTTTTTAAAATAATTTTAGCCATTCTAGTGAGATTGTAGAGGTATATCATTGTAATTTTAATTTGCAGTTTTCTGAAGACATCAAACAATTTTTTATGGACATATTGGCCCTTTGGATAGTTTCTTTTGTAAAATGTCCAAATATTTTTCCAATATCATTTTGAATTGTTATCTTCTAACTAGGTTGTAAAAGTTCTTTATATATCTGGAATATTACTCTTTTATTAGATATATATGTCCCAAATATTTTCCTATACCTCTTGTATTGCCATTTCAATTTTTACTGGTATCTTTTGAAGAACACAAGTTTTTAACTTTAGGAAAGTCTAGTTTCTCAATTTTATTTTTTTATGACTTGTGTGTTTTATGCCCCAAGGAAATGTTACTTATCTGAAGGTTACAATGAATGTTTATTTTTTTCTAAAAGTTTTCTATAAGTTTCATGGTTTAACTCTTATATTTAGGTTTCTGATTAATACCCAATTAAATTTTTGTTTACAGTATAAGTCTTGGGTTTCATTTCCAGTATCATTTGAGTAGAAAACAAACTGTCAAATATCAATTGACAATATATGTTTGGATTCACTTTTTAAATTCATTACTAATTATGTTAAGTTATGTGTGCACACTGATTTCACTAACAAAATTATATACTCTCACTTTATAGGAAATCTGGAAATTAGTCAATAAAATTCTTTCAAATTTGTGTTTCTTTTACAAAAGTGTTTTTTATGTTGTTTGCAATATCACATAAATTTAAGAATTGATTTATCAATTTCTACCAAAAATCCTTCTGAGCTATTGACTGAGACCACATTGAATCAATTTAGGGAGAATTTCCATTTCAATGATCTTTGAATCCCATATATCTCTTCGTTTACGTAAGTCTTAAAACTTCTCTCATTAACATTTTGACATTTTTAATGTACACATATTACACATATTTTCTTAAATTTATCCCTAGATATTTTATGTTTCTCAGTGCTGTTGTGAATATAATTGTTCTTTTCATTTCCAGTGGATAATGGTTAGCATGTAGAAATACAATGGATTTTTTATATTGACCTTTTTTGCATAACTTTGCCCAAATCACTTATTTACCATAGTATTTGATTTGTGGATTCCTTGTAATTTCTTTTTTTGTTTTGTTTTTTGTTTTTTGTTTTTTTTTTCATTTTTCTGAAGCTAGAAACGGAGAGAGACAGTCAGACAGACTCCCCCCGCATGCGCCCGACCGGGATCCACCCGGCACGCTCTGCCCACCAGGGGGCGATGCTCTGCCCATCCTGGGCATCGCCATGTTGCGACCAGAGCCACTCTAGCGCCTGGGGCAGAGGCCACAGAGCCATCCCCAGCGCCCGGGCCATCATCTTTGCTCCAATGGAGCCTTGACTGCGGGAGGGGAAGAGAGAGACAGAGAGGAAAGCACAGCGGAGGGGTGGAGAAGCAAATGGGTGCTTCTCCTGTGTGCCCTGGCCAGGAATCGAACCCGGGTCCTCCGCACGCTAGGCCGACACTCTACCGCTGAGCCAACTGGCCAGGGCATAATTTTTTATAAACACAATCATGTTGTTTGGGAGGAAATACAGTTTTACCATTTTCTCCCCAATTGTTTTCTTTTATTTCTTTTTCTTTCCTTATTGCAATGGCTAGGACCCCTAATTCATTGTTGAACAGAAGGGGTGAAAGCAAATATTCTTGCATTTTTCTTGGTCTATGGGCAGAAATACTCAATATTTCAATGTTAAATATGAAGTTAACTGTAGGTATTTCATAGGTGCCCTTTATCAGGTTGAGGATATTCCTTTCTATTCTATTTTCTGAGAATTTTATTATAAATGGCTATTTAATTTTGTCAAAAGCCATTTCTGCATCTACCAAAATTATCAAATAGTCCTTGACCTTATGGAACTTACATTCTAAAGGGGAAAATCAGATGATAAACTAATAAAAATATATATTAATTGGAAATAAGTGCTAGAGAGAAAAGTAAAAGAAAGAGGAGGGGGAAAAGGTGCTATTTGTAGAAGATAGTCAGGAAAGAAAGGAGACATGTGAGGCAAGACCTGAAGGAAGTGAAGGAGAATGATATGAAAATATTGGGAGAAACAGCATTTAGAGATAAAGAGTAGAACATATACAAGAGTATTCCTTGTGTTTGAGGAATATCTAGAAGGCCAAGGGTCCTGCAATGGAGTGAGAGAGGGCATAATAAGACATGAGGTTAGAGAGATAGGGAGCCCAGTTCATACAGGTCTTTGTAGATCAATGAATTTAAGAATGAATGAAATGAGAAGTCATTGGAGGATTTTGAACATTAAAAAGATATAATGTGTCTTATATTTTAGAAGATTACTCACATGTGGGAAACAAACTATAGGAGGCAAGGGTGGAAGTAGGTAGATCAGTTAGGGAATTATTACAGTATCCCTGGTGGAAGATTGGACCAGTATGGTAGCAGTAAGCTAGAGAGAAATGGTGAGATTCTGGACATATTCTGAAGATAGAATATGACAATGTTGCCAATGGATTGGAAGTGTCCTATGAAGAAGAGTTCTAAAATCATTTTAGTTTTAAATCCATACTTCCTCTAAGTAAAATAAAAATTATTTAAAAAAGAAAAAGGTGAAACCTATATGACCCTATTGACCAGTGTCACCTCACCTCAATAAATTTAATAAAAAAGAAAGAAAGGGAGAATAATGCACAGTTTGTATTGTTAAAAACTTATAAGAAACTAAGTTGAAATTCAAGGTCACTGGCAAATCCAAAGAGTTGTAATCATTCAAAATATCTTTAGTGTAAATATGTGTTAGCTCAACATGTCTGCCTGACATAAACGCAACGTGATGAAAATAATACAGTGTGTGTGTGTGTGTGTATATATATATAATACCAATTTGTAAATACTTTAGAATTCAGCAATTAAAATACTTCAGTGCCGTAACCAGCATGGGGAAGTGAAGACCTGAGCGGGGGGATAGATGACTAAGGAAAACACAGAGACATAGATAAAGTTTGGGCCAGGTGGGACATTGTGCTCTGATGGAGACACAATGACCCCAAGTCTGTTTTCAGGCTGGTAATCTCTTGGGGCTTCAAAAGGACTGGGTCCTTTGTTATCCCAGTCTGACACTCTATGGTCCTGCTTTCGGTGTCAATGCCACAAACAGCCTTCAAGTTGTTTTACTGACCTTGCCTTGCCAGGTCCCTCAAGGCCGAGCAGGGCCCCTCCTCTGCTCTCAGCTGCATGTGGGCCGGACACATTCAGACGCAGTGGCTCTCTACACTTCAAAGTTTGAAAAACAACTAATCATAAAGTAAAGCAACTACCACAGCAATTCTATGAAATATGAGGTGAACAACTATTAGTCCTACTATTCCATAGGTTATAAATTTAAAATCCAGATAAATATATGGCCCCTTTGGATCAAATCTAATGAATCAAGGACTAAAATCATAGTCTACTGATTCTAATTATAACCCAGAAATAGTCTTTGTTCAATTGCTCATCCCTGCTCATGGATGCTTACCTTTTCCATTTATTTTAAACTAAAGATATCAAATATCAAGACCTTTAATGGCCATGAGATAGATCCTGAAACACCAATACATGACTTTAAGAATGTCCTACATAATATTAACAGATTTGTAGTGTCCACCTAATGATACCTTGATAAAGTACAATGAACATGAAAGAACAAATTTCTATAGAACTTTGTGACCTAGATAAGTTACTCTAAGTATTTTGAAACATCTAATATAATTGCATAGATTTTTTTTTTTACTTATTTTGCAATTGCAAAATCTGTTTAAATATATGTGTGTTTGTTGCAGGTAGGGGGTTGATGGGAATAGTTTAGATATTCTCACAGAAAACATTACAACACATTTAAACAAAGAAAGTTTGGGAACTATAATTTTTACCTTTTTTTTTTAAGTTCACATGTTAGAGAGAGACAGACAGGGAGAGAGAAATAAACATCAACATGTAGTCACATCACTTTAGCTGTTCATTGATTGCTTCTCATACATGCTTTGATGGGTCATGGGGGTGGCTGCAGCTAAGCCAGCGACCTTGGGCTCAAGCCAGTGACCTTGGGCTTCAAACCAGCTACCTTTGGGCTCAAGCCAGAGACCATGTAGATAATCCCATGCTCAAACTGGTGACCCTGTGCTCAAGTTGGTGAGCCTGTGCTTAAGCCAGTGACCTTGGGGTTTCAAATTTGGAACCTCAGCAACCCAGATCAACACTCTATCCATTGTGCCACCACCAGTCAGGCTATTGCAATGTTATTTTTATGCAATGGTAAGTGGGAATGTTTTCTTAGTTTCCCTTTCTAATAGTTCATTATTGGTGTATAAAAATACAACTGATTTTTGGATATTTATTTTGTATCTTGCCACTTTACTGAATTCATTTATCAACTCTAGTAGTTTTTGGTGGTATCTTTAGGGTTCTCTATATATAGTATCATGCCATCTACCAAAAAACAATTTTACTTTCCTTTTGAATTTGGATGACTTTTATTTCTATTTCTTCTTTTTGTCCGATTGTTAAAGCAATTTTAACCTTCTTTATAGTGCCTAATGTCACATGCCATTTGATGCTTTATTAAAAAATCCATTATGACTCATTACATAAGCATACACATTTTAGTATTAAAATAGATTTTATTCGTTATTACTTGAAAATATTCAGGAGGTAATGTTTCTACTTTATAGACAAAGGTATAAATATTTAAATGTGGTAAAACAGGCCAAAAATCATGAGTGATAAACTCATTACCAGAACATGATTCATTCTTTTGCATTTATAAGGCTACTCTTTTCTAAATATGTTTGTAGTATTTGTTGAGAGACTCTTGATGAACATTTTATACTAGTAGAAATTAAGATGAAATAAATGTCTTTTTTTAATTTTTATTAATTTTAATGGGGTGACATCAATAAATCATATGTTCAAAGAAAACATGTCCAGGTTATCTTCTCATTCAATTATGTTGCATACCCTTCATCCAAAGTCAGATTGTCCTCCGTCACCTTCTATCTAGTTTTCTTTGTGCCCCTTGCCTCCCCCATTCTCCTCTCCCTCCTTCCCTCCCCCTTCCCTCCCTCCCTCCCCCACGTAATCACCACACTCTTGTCCATGTCTCCTAGTCTTACTTTTATGCCCTGCCTATGTATGTACTCATGCAGTTCTTGGTTTTTCCTGATTTACTTATTTGACTCTGAATAATGTTATTAAGATCCAACCATTTTGTTGTAAATGATCCGATGTCATCATTTCTTATGGCTGAGTAGTATTCCATAGTGTATATGTACCACATCTTCTTTATCCAATCGCTATAGAAGGGCTTTTTGGTTGTTTCCATGTCTTGGCCACTGTGAATAACGCTGCAATGAACATGGGGCTACATGTGTCTTTATGAATCAATGTTTCTGAGTTTTTGGGGTATACACTCAGTAGAGGGATTGCTGGGTCATAAGGTAGTTCTATTTTCAGGTTTTTGAGGAACCACCATACTTTCTTCCATAATGGTTGTACTACTTTGTATTCCCACCAACAGTGGATGAGGGTTCCTTTTTCTCCACAGCCTCTCCAACATTTGCTATTACCTGTCTTGTTGATAATAGCTAATCTAACAGGTGTGAGGTGGTATCTCATTGTAGTTTTAATTTGCATTTCTCTCATAACTAAGGAAGATGAGCATCTTTTCATATATCTTTTGGCCATTTGTATTTCTTTCTGGGCGAAGTGTCTGTTCATGTCCTCTTCCCATTTCTTTATTGGATTGTTTGTTTTTGGGTTGTTGAGTTTTATGAGTTCTTTGTATATTTTGGATATTAGGCCCTTATCTGAGCTGTTGTTTGAAAATATCATTTCCCATTTAGTTGGCTGTCTGTTTATTTTGTTGTCAGTTTCTCTTGCTGAGCAAAAACTTCTTAGTCTGATGTAGTCCCATTCATTTATCTTTGCCTTCACTTCTCTTGCCTTTGGAGTCAAATTCATAAAATGCTTTTTAAAACCAAGGTCCATGAGTTTAGTACCTATGTCTTCTTCTATGAACTTTATTGTTTATGTCTTTGATCCATTTTGAATTAATTTTAGTACAAGGGGACAAACTGTATTTGAGTTTCATTCTTTTGCATGTGGCTTTCCAGTTTTCCCAGCACCATTTGTTGAAGAGACTTTCTTTTCACCATTGTGCATTGTTGGCCCCTTTATCAAAAATGATTTGACCATACATATGTGGTTTTATTTCTGGAATTTCTATTCTGTTTCATATGTCTGAGTGTCTATTTTTCTGCCAATAACATGCTGTTTTGATTGTTGTGGCTCTATAATACAGTTTGAAGTCAGGTATTGTAATGCCCCCAGCTTCATTCTTTTTCCTTAGGATTGCTTTGGCTGTTTGGGTTTTTTATAGTTCCATATAAAACTGATGAATTTTTGTTCCATTTCTTTTAAAAATGTCATTGGAATTTTGATGGGAATTGCATTAAATTTGTATATTGCTTTGGGTAATATGGCCATTTTGATTATATTTATTCTTCCTATCCAAGAACAAGGAATATTTTTCCATCTCATTGTATCTTTTTTGATTTCCCTTAACAATGCTTTGTAGTTTTCATTATATAGATCCTTTATGTTCTTTGTTATGTTTATTCCTAGGTATTTTTTTGTTGTTGCAATCCGTGAAGGCAATTATTTTTTTGAGTTTGTTTTCTAATGTTTCATTGTTGGCATATAGAAAGGCTATGGACTTTTGTACACTAATTTTGTATCCTGCAATCTTACTGTATTGCTTATTGTTTCTAGTAATCTTTTTGAGGAATCTTTGGGGTTTTCGATGTATAGGATCATATCATCTGCAAAAAGTGATACCTTTACTATTTCTTTTCCGATACAGATGCCTTTTATTTCTTTATCTTGTCTGATTGCTCTGGCTAGAACTTCTAGCACCACGTTAAATAAGAGTGGAAAGAGAGGACAACCTTATCTTGTTCCTGATTTAAGGGGGAAAGCCTTCAGTTTTATGCCATTTAATATGATGTTAGCTGATGGTTTATCATATATGGCTTTTATCATGTTGAGATATTTTCCTTCTATACCCATTTTGTTGAGTATCTTAAACATAAAGTTGTGTTGTATTTTATTGAATGTCTTTTCTGCATCTATTGATAAAATCATGTGGTTTCTGTTCTTTGTTTTGTTTGATATGGTGTATTATGTTAACCGTTTTATGTAAGTTGAACCATCCTTGAGATTCTGGGATGAATCCCACTTGATTATGATGTATTATTTAAATATATTGTTGTATTCGATTTGCTAGTATTTTGTTTATTATTTTAGCATCTGTATTCATTAGAGATATTGGTCTGTAGTTTTCTTTTTTTGTGCCATCCTTGCCAGGTTTTGGTATGAGGGTTATGTTGGCCTCATAAAATATGTTTGGAAGTATTGTTTCTTCTTCAATTTTTTGGAAGACTTTCAGTAGAATAGAAACCAAGTCTTCTTTGAATGTTTGATAGAATTCACTAATATAACCATCTGGGCCTGGACTTTTATTTTTGGGGAGGTTTTTAATAGTTTTTTCTATTTCTTCCCTGCTAATTGGTCTGTTTAGGCTTTCTGTCCCTTCTTGACACGATATAGGAAGATTGTATTGTTCTAGAAATTTATCCATCTCTTCTAGATTGTTGAATTTAGTGGCATATAGTTTTTAGTAGTATTCTACAATAATTCTTTGTATATCTATGATGTCCGTGGTGATTTCTCCTCTCTCATTTTGGATTTTGTTTATATGAGTCCTTTCTCTTTTTTCCTTGGTGAGTCTTGCCAAGGGTTTGTCAATTTTGTTGATCTTTTCAAAGAACCTGCTCCTTGTTCTATTAAAGTTTTCCATAGTTTTTCTGTTCTCTACTTCATTTATTTCTGCTCTGATTTTTACTATCTCCTTTCCTCAGCTGGTTTTGGGTTGTCTTTGTTCTTCTTTTTCTAGTTCCTTAAGGTGTGAAGTTAAGTGGTTCACTTGGGTTCTCTCTTGTTTGTTCATATAGGTCTGAAGTGATATGAACTTCCCTCTTATTACTGCTTTTGCTGCATCCCATAGCTTCTGATATGTCGCATGGTCATTTTCATTGTCTGTATATATCTTTTGATCTCTCTGCTTATTTCTTCTTTGACCCATTCATTTCTTAAAAGTATGTTGTTTAGTTTCCACATTTTTGGGGGTTTTTTTTCCCTCTTTTTGCAGTTGAATTCTAGTTTCAAGGCTTTATGATCAGAAAATATGCTTGGTACAGTTTCGATTTTTTTGAATTTGCTGATGTTTTTTTTTTTTTTTTTTTTTTTATAATTTTATTTTTTTAATGGGGTGACATCAATAAATCAGGATACATATATTCAAAGATAACAAGTCCAGGTTATCTTGTCGTTCAATTATGTTGCATACCCACCACCCAAAGTCAGATTGTCCTCCGTCACCCTCTATCTTGTTCTCTCTGTGCCCCTCCCCCTCCCCTTTTCCCTCTCCCATTCCCCCCTCCCCCCCATAACCACCACACTCTTATCAATGTCTCTTAGTTTCACTATTATGTCCCACCTACGTATGGAATAATACAGTTCCTGTTTTTTTCTAATTTACTTATTTCGCTTCGTATCATGTTATCAAGATCACACCATTTTGCTGTAAATGTTCCGATGTCATCATTTCTTATGGCTGAGTAGTATTCCATAGTGTATCTGTGCCACATCTTCTTTATCCAGTCATCTCTTGATGGGCTTTTTGGTTGTTTCCATGTCCTGGCCACTGTGAACAATGCTGCAATAAACATGGGCTGCATGTGTCTTTACGTATCAATGTTTCTGAGTTTTGGGGATATATACCCAGTAGAGGAATTGCTGGGTCATACGGTAGTTCTATTTTCAGTTTTTTGAGGAACCACCATACTTTCTTCCATAATGGTTGTACTACTTTACATTCCCACCAACAGTGGATGAGGGTTCCTTTTTCTCCACAGCCTCTCCAACATTTGCTATTACCTGACTTGCTAATAACAGCTAATCGAACAGGTGTGAGGTGGTATCTCATTGCCGTTTTGATTTGCATTTCTCTAATAGCTAAAGAAGATGAGCATCTTTTCATATATCTGTTGGCCATTTGTATTTCTTCCTGGGAGAAGTGTCAATTCATATCCTCTTCCCATTTTTTAATTGGATTGTTTGTTTGTTTGTTGTTGAGTTTTATGAGTTCTTTGTATATTTTGGATATTAAGCCCTTATTTGAGCTGTTGTTTGAAAATATCATTTCCCATTTAGTTGGCTTTCTGTTTATTTTGTTATCAGTTTCTCTTGCTGAGCAAAAACTTCTTAGTCTGATGTAGTCCCATTCATTAATTTTTGCCTTCACTTCTCTTGCCATTGGAGTCAAATTCATAAAATGCTCTTTAAAACCCAGGTCCATGAGTTGAGTACCTATGTCTTCTTCTATGTACTTAATTGTTTCAGGTCTTATGTTTAGATCTTTGATCCATTTTGAGTTAATTTTTGTACAGGGGGAGAGACTGTAGTCCAGTTTCAATTCTTTTGCATGTGGCTTTCAGTTTTCCCAGCACCATTTATTGAAGAGGCTTTCTTTTCTCCATTGTGTGTTGTTGGCCCCTTTATCAAAAATTATTTGACTATATATATGTGGTTTTATTTCTGGACTTTTTATTCTGTTCCATTGGTCTGAGTGTCTATTTTTCTGCCAATACCATGCTGTTTTGATTGTGGTGGCCCTATAATAGAGTTTGAACTCAGGTATTGTTATGCCCCCAGCTTCATTCTTTTTCTTTAGGATTGCTTTGGCTATTCGGGGTTTTTTATAGTTCCATATAAATCTGATGATTTTTTGCTCTATTTCTTTAAAAAACGTCATTGGAAGTTTGATGGGAATTGCATTAAATTTGTATATTGCTTTGGGTAATATAGCCATCTTGATTATATTTATTCTTCCTAACCAAGAACAAGGTATATTTTTCCATCTCATTATATCTTTTTCAATTTCCCTTAACAATGGTTTATAGTTTCATTATATAAGTCCTTTACATTCTTTGTTATGTTTATTCCTAAGTATTTTATTTTTTTTGTTGCAATCGTGAAGGGGATTATTCTTTTGAGTTCCTTCTCAGTTGTTTCATTGTTGGCATATAGAAAGGCTATTGACTTCTGTATGTTAATTTTGTATCCTGCGACCTTACTGTATTGGCTTATTGTTTCTAGTAGTCTTTTCGTGGATTCTTTGGGGTTTTCGATGTATAGGATCATATCATCTGCAAAACGTGATACCTTTACTTCTTCTTTTCCGATATGGATGCCTTTTATTTCTTTGTCTTGTCTGATTGCTCTGGCTAGAACCTCTAGTATCACATTAAATAAGAGTGGAGAGAGTGGACAACCCTGTCTTGTTCCTGATTTAAGGGGGAAAGCCTTCAGTTTAGTGCCATTTAATATGATGTTAGCTGATGGTTTATCATATATGGCCTTTATCATGTTGAGATATTTTCCTTCTATACCCATTTTGTTGAGAGTCTTAAACATAAATTGTGTTGTATTTTATCGAAAGCCTTTTCTGCGTCTATTGATAAGATCATGTGTTTTTGTTCTTTGTTTTGTTGATATGGTGTATTACATTAACCGTTTTACCGTATGTTGAAACCATCCTTGAGATTCTGGGATGAATCCCACTTGATCATGATGTATTATTTTTTTAATATGTTGTTGTATTCGATTTGCTAGTATTTTGTTTAGTATTTTAGCATCTGTATTCATTAGAGATATTGGTCTGTAGTTTTCTTTTTTTGTGCCATCCTTGCCTGGTTTTGGATGAGGGTTATGTTGGCCTCATAAAATGTGTTTGGAAGTATTGCTTCTTCTTCAATTTTTTGGAAGACTTTGAGTAGAATAGGAACCAAGTCTTCTTTGAATGTTTGATAAAATTCACTGGTATAGCCGTCAGGGCCTGGACTTTTATTTTGGGAAAGGTTTTTAATGGTTTTTTCTATTTCTTCTCTACTGATAGGTCTGTTTAGGCTTTCTGCTTCTTCTTGACTCAGTCTAGGAAGGTTGTATTGTTCTAGGAATTTATCCATTTCTTCTAGGTAGTTGAATTTAGTGGCATAAAGTTTTTCATAGTATTCTACAATAATTCTTTGTATATCTACAGTGTCCGTGGTGATTTCTCCTCTTTCATTTTGGATTTTGTTTATATGAGTTCTTTCTCTTTTTTCCTTGGTAAGTCTTGCCAAGGGTTTGTCAATTTTGTTGATCTTTTCAAAGAACCAGCTCCTTGTTCTATTAATTTTTTCTATAGTTTTTCTGTTCTCTCATTCATTTATTTCTGCTCTGATTTTTATTATCTCCTTTCTTCGGCTGGTTTTGGGTTGTCTTTGTCTTCTTTTTCTAGTTCCTTAAGGTGAGAAGTTAAGTGGTTCACTTGGGCTCTCTCTTGTTTGTTCATATATGCCTGAAGCGATATGAACTTCCCTCTTATCACTGATTTTGCTGCATCCCATAGATTCTGATATGTCGTATTGTCATTTTCATTAGTCTGTATATATCTTTTGATCTCTGGACTTATTTCTTCTTTGACCCATTCGTTTTTTAAAAGTATGTTGTTTAGTTTCCACATTTTTGTGGGATTTTTTTCCTCTTTTTTGCAGTTGAATTTTAGTTTCAAGGCTTTATGATCAGAAAATATGCTTGGTACAACTTCAATTTTTCTGAATTTGCTGATGTTGTTTTTGTGGCCCAACATATGGTCAATTCTTGAGAATGATCCATGTACACTGGAGAAAAATGTATCACTCTGTCACTTTGGGATGAAATGTCCTGTAGATGTCTATCATATCCAGGTGCTCTAGTGTTTTGTTTAAGGCCACTATGTCTTTGTTGATTCTCTGTTTGGATGACCGATCTAGAGCCGTCAGCGGTGTATTGAGGTCTCCAAGTATGATTGTATTTTTGTCAGTTTTTGTTTTAAGATCAATAAGTAGCTGTCTTATATATTTTGGTGCTCCTTGGTTTGGTGCATATATATTAAGAATTGTTATGTCTTCTTGATTCAGTGTCCCCTTAGCCATTATGAAATGGCCATTTTTGTCTCTGAGTACTTTTGCTGTCTTGTAGTCAGCATTATCCGATATGAGTATTGCTACACCTGCTTTTTGTTGGATGTTATTTGCTTGGAGTATTGTTTTCCAGCCTTTCACTTTGAATTTGTTTTTATCCTTGTTACTTAGATGAGTTTCCTGTAGGCAGCATACAGTTGGATTTTCTTTTTTAATCCATTCTGCTACTCTGTGCCTTTTTATTGGTGAGTTTAATCGTTTACATTTAGTGTAATTATTGATACTTGTGAGTTCCCTATTGCCATTTTATATCTTGCTTTCTGTTAGTTTTGTGTCTTGTTTAATCCTTCTCTTTCGTTTTTCTATCTTTTGTTTTTATTTGGTTGTATTCCATACATCTTTCCTCTGTTGCTATCTTTTTTATCTCATGTGCTTCTGTGGTGGTTTTTTCAATGGTGGTTACCTTTGAGTAATGAAAAGGGTCCTACCCTGTTCATTGTAGCGAACTATTTTGTGAGTACTTTTGCACTCCATCGTTCCTTTGCTACTGTTAATCTCCATCTTCTCCCCCTCTTTCTTTTTGTTGTTGTCACAGTTTAAATTGGTTTTTATTGTGTTCTTCTTGGAGCTTTTACTTGGGCTCTGTGTTTTTTTTGTTCTTTGTATCTGATTGGAGAACCCCTTTAGTTAATTCCTGGAGTGGGGGTTTTCTGATGATAAATTCCCTCATCTTTTCTGTATCTGTGAATGTTTTTATTTCTCCTTCGTATTGAAGGATAGCTTTGATGGGTATAGTATTCATGGCTGAAAGTTCCTCTCTTTCAGGACTTTAAATATTGGGGTCCACTCTCTTCTAGCTTGTAGAGTTTCTGCTGAGAAATCTGATGATAATCTAATGGGCCTTTCTTTATATGTTGTATTCTTCTTTTCCCTGGCTGCCTTGAGAATTTTTTCTTTGCTGTTTGTTTGTGTCAATTTCATTATGATATGCCTTGGAGTAGGTTTGTTGGGGTTAAGAAAACTCAGAGTTCTGTTTGCTTTTTGAACTTGAGGCTTTAGTTCTTTCCACAGGCTTGGGAAGTTCTCATCTATTATTTGTTTGAGTATGTTCTCCATTCCATTTTCTCTCTCTTCTCCCTCTGATATACCTATTATTCTTATGTATTCTTTTGATGGAGTCAGATAATTCTTGTAGGGCTATCTCATTTTTTTTAATTTTTGAGTCTCTTTCTTCTTCTCTCTGTTTTGCCTCAAGTTGCTTGTCTTCTATTTCACTAATCCTCTCTTCTATCTGACCTGTTCTATTAGCTAAGCTTGTTATTTCGTTTTTCAGCTCGTGAATTGAGTTTTTCATCTCTGTTTGATTTGTTTTTATAGTTTCAATTTCCTTGGACATATATTCTTTGTGTTCATTGAGTTGTTTTCTGAGCTCCCTAATTGCCTTTCTGTGTTTTCTTGTATATCTCGGAGGATTTTTAGTATTTCTATCTTGAATTCTCTGTCATTTAGCTCCAAGGTTTCCAATATATTAAATTTTTTCTCCATAGATTTTTCCTCATCTAGCTGTGTTACCTCTCTTTCTTTGTATCCATGATATTCGATTTTCTCTTCCTTAATGGCATCTGAGGGTGGTTTTGTTGATAGTATTAATGAGATTTAATAAAGAATAAAAAGTTAAAAAAATAACAATAAAAAAATAAAAAATCGAACAGTTGTTTTTTTTAAAAAAAAATTAATAATGAAATAAAGAAACATAAAATAAAAATTAAAAAAAAAGAAATTATTCCCCCCCTCCTTTTTTCCTCTCCTCTCCTCTCCCCTCTTTTTTGAGAAAATCTTGTGGTGGACTGTGAATTATAACAAACAATGCCTGTGATGGAGGGCCTGAATTGGGGAAAAGTAATAAAGGGGCAAAAAGAAAAAAAAAGAAAAAAAGAAAAAAGAAAAAAAAAAAGGAAAGAAAAAAGAAAAATAAAGAGCGTATGGACCCACAAAAGCAAATAAGGAAAAAATTTGGGTCAAGAGTGAAATGATTTGCTTTTAGGTGTTGGTTGTCTAAGAGTTATGATGAGAGGAATAAGAGGAAAACGGAAAAATGGGGGGACAAATTAAAAAATTACTATTGTATTTAGTGGAACAAGAACTAGATAATATGGAGAGCCAGGGATGAGAGCACTGCTAGTGAGTTAAAAAGGTGAAGTAAAAACCCCCCCAAAATGCCACAAACATAGATTTGAGTCCCAGATAAGATAATTTGTTTGTTATTGAGGTTTGAATGAGAGGAGATGTAAAGGAGAAAGGAAGAAACTAATATAGAGGGAGAAAAGAAAGAGAGAGAAAAAAAGAGGTAACCACTAAAAGAAGAAAAAAGAAAGGAGAGAGAGAGAGAGAGTTAAGGGTTTTGGAGTGCAACCCTCATAGAGAGAAAGGAAGAGAAGAGAAAAGATAATGGGAGATGTAACACTTATGGGTAGTGTAGTTCAAGGAGAGGAGAGAGTAAGACTGGTAGAGAGGTAATCGGCCAAATTGGAGGAGGAAAAAAAAGTATCAAGAATGAAGATAAGAGAAACAAACGAACAAATATAATAAAATGGGATAGGTTATAAAGTCTGCAGATTATTCTTGATTTTGAGAGGTTATCTTCTTGCTTTTTCTTTTCTCTCCCTCTTCCTGGTCGGTGACTCTGTACCCCGGGTTCTGCCCCTTTGGCACGCTCAGGTAGAGGTTTGCAGTTGATAAGTCTCTATGGCAATGTCATGTATTGTGCTTTAGTCTCGTTGGCAGTCGAGGCTCAATAGCATTTATAGGCTCCGACAGTGAGAGAGTCCGTGTTCCTGGAGCCTTTCTCCTAGTCTTTCCTTCCTTAATTAGTAGCCTGATAATCCAGCTATGGGGTTGCTGCTGCCTCTGCCTGGATAGTAAGAGGCTCAAAGAGCTGGCAACTCCCCACTCTATTTCCACTCAGCACAGAGCTCTGGGTAAGGCTCAGTCAGTCAGAGCTGCTAGCATAATCAGGCGGGCTTTCTGCCTACTCAAAACCTCTGGCTCTGCCACTCTGTCCGGTAACACAAGCGGGCGCCCATTTCCGGGGTGCTTGGAGGAAACTCTCACTCACTGTCTGCGACCAGGATATCCAGCCAGCAGTCTCACGCTCTGAGTGAAACCCCCAACCGCAAGGAAAAGTTGTAGCGTTGGAATTGGCTCTCGCTCCGTCCCCGTGTGCAGCTTTTGCAAGGCGCTGAGGCGGCTCGAGATTCCGCTTTGGCCCACACAAAGGCCCCTGACTCTGCCCCTCTGTGCGATAACACGGGCGCGCACTGCCGAGGCACTCGGAGGAATCGCTCACTCCTTATCTGCGCGCGCAAACCAGGATATGAGGCCGGCCGCGGTTCCCTCTGAGTGAAACACCCTCCAGCATGGAAAATCTCCACCGTTGGAATTGAGTCTCGCTCCGTCCCCGTGCGCGGCTTTTGCAAGGCGCTGGGGCGGCTAGAGATTCCGCTTTGGCCCACACAAAGGCTCCTGACTCTGCCCCTCTGTGCGATAACACGGGCGCGCACTGCCGAGGCACTCGGAGGAATCGCTCACTCCTTATCTGCGTGCGCAAACCAGGATATGAGGCCGGCCGCGGTTCCCTCTGAGTGAAATACCCTCCAGCACGGAAAATCTCCACCGTTGGAATTAGTTCTCACTCCCTCCCGTGCGTGGCTTTCCCAGGAAGAAATTCTCGCCCACTAACTGCGCACCGACCAGGAGACCGGGTAAAATGGCCGCTCTGCTTTTCTTTCTTTGTTTGGGTTTGGCGCAAGTGTTAGCTTGTATTGCCCGGGTTGCCACAGGATCAGATTTTCCTCGGCTTGGATCTCTGTGCCACAGCCTGGTTCGGCCGTTTGTGCTGGGCGGCCTGGATCTATTCACCCCCTTTGCCCGCCTCAGTTTCTATATTCACAGTTACCAGAGAAAGCCGCCCTGTTTAGGTTAGTGAGGAAGGAGGAGCATTTCTTACTCCCTATTTCCTTCGGGGTTTGGTTATATATTTAGCCAATTTTCACTCAATCATACCTTTGGGTGTATTGCGAAGCATCTGGAAGCTCCAAGTATAGGTTTTTCTGTTTCTGGTTGAAGATCTTGTTGAGTTTTGGGGGAGATTTATCGGTATCGCTTACCCCGCCATTACTCTGACATCATCCTCTCTGATGTTGTTTTTGTAGCCTAACATATGGTCAATTCTTGAGAATGTTCCATGTACACTAGAGAAAAATGTATACTCTGTTGCTTTGGGATGAAATGTCCTGTAGATGTCTATCATATCCAGGTGCTCTAATGTTTTGTTTAAGGCCAATATATCTTCATTGATTTTCTGTTTGGATGAACGATCTAGAGCCATCAGCAGCGTATTGAGGTCTCCAAGTATGATTGTATTTTTTTCAGTTTTTGTTTTAAGGTCAATAAGTAGCTGTCTTATATACTTTGGTGCTCCTTGGTTTGGTGCATATATGATATATTAAGAATTATTATGTCTTCTTGGCTCAATGTCCCCTTAATCATTATGAAATGACAATTTTTGTGTCTGAGTGTTTTTGCTGTCTTGTAGTCAGCATTATTAGATATGAGTACTGTGATGTCTGCTTTTTTTTGGATGATATTTGCTTGGAGGATTGTTTTCCAGCCTTTCATTTCGAATTTGTTTTTATCCTTGTTGCTTAGATGTGTTTCTTATAGGCAGCATACAGTTGTATTTTCTTTTTTAATCCATTCTGCTACTCTGTGTCTTTTTATTGGAAAGTTTAATCCATTTACATTTAGTGTAGTTATTGACACTTGTGGGTTCCCTATTGCCATTTTATAAATTGCTTTTTGTTAGTTTTGTATCTTATTTAATTTTTCTCTTTTGTTTTTCTATCATTTGTTTTTATTTGGTTGTATTCCATACTTCTTTCCTCTGTTGCTACCTTTTTTAAGTCATGTGCTTCTGTGGTGGTTTATTCAAGGGGGGTGGTTACCATTAAGTAATGAAAAGAGTACCTACCATGTTCATTGTAGTACCCTATCTTATGAGTACTTCTGCACTCCATCTTCCTTTGCTACTGTTAATCTCTGTCCTCTCGCCCTTTTTTGTTGTTGTCACAGTTTAAATTTGGTTTTATTGTTTTCTTGGTGGAGCTTTTACTTGTGGTTTTGTTTTCTTTTGTTCTTTGTATCTGATTGGAGAACCCCCTTTAGTATTTTTTGGCGTAGGGGTTTTCTGATGATAAATTCCCTCATCTTTTCTGTATCTTTGAATGTTTTTATTTTTCCTTTGTATTTAAAGGATATCTTTGATGGGTATAGTATTCTTGGCTGAAAGTTCCTCTCTTTCAGGACTTTAAATATTGGGGTCCACTCTCTTCTAGCTTGTAGAGTTTCTGCTGAGAAATCTGATGATAATCTAATAGGCCTTCCTTTATATGTTGTATTCTTCTTTTCTCTGGCTGCCTTGAGAATTTTTTCTTTGTCATTGGTTTGTGCCAATTTCATTATGATATGTCTTGGAGTAGGTTTGTTGGGGTTAAGAAAACTCGGCGTTCTGTTTGCTTTTTGAATTTAAGGCTTTAACTCTTTCCACAGGCTTGGGAAGTTCTCGCCTATTATTTGTTTGATTATGTTCTCCATTCTATTTTCTCTCTCTTCTCCTTCTGATATACCTATTATTTTTATGTTATTCTTTTTGATGGAGTCAGACAATTCCTGTGTGGCTTTCTCATTTTTTTAAATTTTTGAGTCTCTTTCTTCTTCTCTCTGTTGTGCTTCAAGTTGCTTGTCTTCTATTTTACTAATCCTACCTTCTATTTGGGCTGTTCCATTAGCTCAGCTTGTTACCTTGTTTTTTAGTTCATGGATTGAGTTTTTCATCTCTGTTTGATTTGTTTTTATAGTTTCAATTTTCTTGTTAATATATTCTTTGTGTTTGTTTATTTGTTTTCTGATCTCCCTAAATTGCCTTTCTGTGTTTTCTTGTATATCTCTGAGAATTTTTAGAATTTTTATTTTAAATTCTCTTTCATTTAGCTCCAAGGTTTCCAAAATATTAAATTTTTATCCATAGATTTATCCTCATCTATCTGTGCTACATCTCTGTCTTTTTTTTTTTCTGAAGCTGGAAACAGGGAGAGACCGTCAGACAGACTGCCACATGCGCCCGACCAGGATCCACCCGGCACGCCCACCATGGGTCGACGCTCTGCCCACCAGGGGGCAATGCTCTGCCCATCCTGGGCATTGCCATGTTGCGACCAGAGTCACTCTAGCACCTGAGGCAGAGCCACAGAGCCATCCCCAGTGCCCGGGCCATCCTCGCTCCAATGGAGCTTCGGCTGTGGGAGGGGAAGAGAGAGACAGAGAGGAAAGCTCGGCGGAGGGGTGGAGAAGCAAATGGGCACTTCTCCTGTGTGCCCTGGCCAGGAATCGAACCTGGGTCCTCCGCACGCTAGGCCAACGCTCTTCCGCTGAGCCAACTGGCCAGGGCCATCTCTGTCTTTTATATCCTTGATATTTGATTTCCTTTTCCTTAATGGCATCTGTGGCTGGTTTTGTTGATAGTACTAATGAGAATTAATAAGGAACAAAAAGTAAAAAAAAGAAAGAAAAATGGGAAAAAAAGAAAATTTATTATTTCCCTTTTTTCCCCTCCACTCCTCTCCCCTCTTCCTTGAGAAAAAAATGTGATGAACTGTGAATTATATTGTGCTAAATGGAACAAAAACTACCTATAATGGAGGGCCTGAGTTGGGGAGAAGTGATAAAGGGGCAAAAAAGGAGGTAAGTAGGGACCCACAAAATGCAAAAAAAGGAAAAAATTTCGGTCAAGAATAAAATGATTGGCTTGTAAGTGATCGTTGACTAAGAGTTATAATGAGAGGGATAAGAGGGTAACAGAAAAAAGGAAAAAATTTAAAAACTAATATTGTAATATGTGGAGCAAAAACTAGATAAAATGGAGAGCCTGGGTTGGGAGGAATGCTATTGAGTTATAAAGCGAAGTAAAAAGCACCCAAAGTGCTACAAACAAAAAATTTGAGTCCCAAATAAAATAATTTGTTTGTGATTGAGGATTGAATGAGAAGAAAAGTAAAGGAGAAAAAAAGAAACTAATATGGAGGGGGGGAAAAAAGAAAGAGGAAAAAACAAAAAGAAAAAAAAAGAACAAAGAGAGAGAGAGAGAGAGAGTTAAGGTTTTGGAGTGCAACCTTCATAGAGAGAAAGGAAGAATAAAAGAATAAGACAGGCAGAGAATAAAATGACCAAGGTGGAAGAAAAAGAATATAATCAAGACAAGAAGATGAAAGAAACAAACAAAAAAAAAAGGAAATAGTTATAAAGTCTGTGGATTTTTCTTGATTTTGAGAGGCTATCTTATTTTTTTTTCTTTCCTCTCCCTCTTTCTGGTTGGTGAATATGTATCCCAGGCTCTGCCCCTGTGGCATGCTTAGGTAGAGATTTGCAGTTGATAAGTTTATGGCGATGTCATATATTAGGCTTCAGTCTCGTTGGCATTTGAGGCTCATTAGCATTTGCAGACTCCGTCAATGAGAGAGTCCATTTTCCCAGAGCCTCTCTATTAGTCTCTCCTTCCTGAATTAGCAGCCTGATGATCCAGCTATGGGGTTGCCGCTGCCTCTGCCTGGAGAATAAGAGGCTCAAAGAGCTGGCAAAACCCACTCTATCCCCACTCAGCACAGGTCTCTGGATAAGGCTCTATCAGTCAGAGCTGCCAGCATAATCAGGCGGGGCTGTGAGCCAATTGCTCTCAAGGTGCCTTTCTATGCACCTCCAGGTGTGTCCAATATGCCTCAGCAGTCTGTGGCACCACTCTCCCAGGCTTTTTGCACTTTGTAACCTGTTTTGGCTGGGAAGAAGATGCCCTAGTTGCTGTTCACAGAACAGGAGGTCTTAAAAGCTGCCAAATCCCTCTTTTTAATGTATAGCCCTGATTCTGAAAGCTCTGCCAATCAGAAGTTGCCCCCACCCCTATGTGCATAGCAAGAGGCACTAAAAAATATCACACCTCTTGTGTTAGATCTCTGAACTGAGAGAGATCTTGTCACTTAGAGCCGCATAGGTCAGTTTGGAGGTGAGCAGACTGGGTTAAGTTAATTTCAGCGATTAGATCCGCAGATCTATCCCGAGTCAGACTGCAAGCTGCTTGCACACTCCTCCCCCCAAAGCTTTCTATTTTTTTTCCTTCCCTGGGATGTTAGCTTGAATGGCTAGGTGAGGCACCCCGCCCGCTCAGAGAAGTTCAGGCGTAGGGAAATTTGCTTTCGCGCACTCCCTGCATGCCACTGTTCAAGGTGCAGGGACCACACGAGACTCTGGTCACAGCCCATGCAAAGGCCTCTGACTCTGCCCCTCTGTCCAGGAACATGGGAGCCCACTGCCGGGGTGCTAGGAGGATCCTCTCACACACTATCCAAGCTCACCAACCAGGATATCGGGGCTAATGGTGGCCACCACTCACCCCTCTTTGCCGGGGTCTGGTATGGGCGTTAGCTCGTGTTGGCTGAGTGGCCGCAGGCACACTCTTTCCTCAGCCTGGATGTCTGTACTGCAGCCTGGCTCCCTCCACACCCTTAGCCCTCTATCTCAGTTCCAAGTGAAAGCAGCCCTTGTTTAGGTTAGTGAGGAAAGCGGAGTGTTTCTTTCTTAGTCTTATTTCCTTTGGGGTTGATTATATATTTAGTTAATTTTTTGCTTAATCATACCTTTGTTTTCAGTGTGTAGGATTTCTAGATGCTCCAAGGACAAATTGTTCTGTCTCTGGTTGAAGAACTTGTTGAAATTTTGGAGAGATGTATTGGTAGTGCTTTTCATGGCACCATTTCTCTGATGTCACTAAGATGAAATAAATTGTTAGTGGAAAAGATTGCCTTTTTCAAATAAAATCCAGGCTTCTAAAAACAATCATAATTGGGAATCATATAATTCTGGAATATCAGAATAGGTAGAATCAATATACTGATAACTAAAATAATAAGCAAAGTAAAGTTTCTAGTGACTTTTCTGACTTTTGTGGCTGATTGCACCACATTCATTTTGCTCAGCAACTTTTGAAAACATGTTAACCAGCAGAAATGTGAATTGTAGATCTTACTTAATGCAGTAACAAATTAACATTACCCAGGGAGTAAATTTCAATAAAATTCATATAAAGTAAAAAAAAAAAGATAAAATCCATTTTATTCAATTATTCAATCAACAAGGACAGTGAACATTTTCTGACCATCAAAGACATGTTATGTCCATCAGTGGTCTAGAGTGATGAAGAGATGTTAGAGATAAATAAAATGGTCTTTGCCCACAAAGGATTTATAATTTATTTCTTACTGACAATTTTATTTCAGATTGGTAAATGAAAGCTTTGTGTTTATTAATATCATTATTTTGAGAATCAAACTGTGTCAGACTCATACAACTTTTGTGGATGATACCATGGAGTTAATAAATAATACAGAAAATGTATACAACAGGGTCCTTATTTTATTGAGTGAGTGAAGATTTGATATACCTCTTTAAAACATCTTATTATGGAAGAAATCCTGACAGGCAAAGACCTTTGTGAACATCTTCACCCTCAGGGAAACACACACACACACTCACACAAGTTGGTTTTGCCTCTTGGTGCTGGAAAGAAACACATGGATAGTGTGCAAGTACACTCCAAGGACTTCAATGTCATCTTTAAACAAATTTCCAAAATACCAAAGACCCAACCAATTAAATCAAATTTAGGAAAACTGCTTAAAAATAAAACTTGACCAATTATTCATTCGTTTTGGATATTCTACCCAATTATTTCTCCTATTTCCTTCATAGTACAATCTACTTTCTCTTAGTGTTTTTTTTTTTGTTTGTTTTTTGGTTTTTTTTTGTATTTTTCTGAAGCTGGAAACGGGAAGAGACAGTTAGACAGACTCCCGCATGCGCCCCACCGGGATCCACCCGGCACGCCCACCAGGGGGTGATGCTCTGCCACTCTGGGGCGTCGCTCTGCCGAGACCAGAGCCACTCTAGCGCCTGGGGCAGAGGCCAAGGAGCCATCCCCAGCGCCCGGGACATCTTTGCTCCAATGGAGCCTTGGCTGCGGGAGGGGAAGAGAAAGACAGAGAGGAAGGAGGGGGGTGGTGGAGAAGCAAATGGGCGCTTCTCCTATGTGCCCTGGCCGGGAATCGAACCCAGGTCCCCTGCATGCCAGGCCGATGCTCTACCGCTGAGCCAACTGGCCAGGGCCTTGGAGTTTTATAGAAAGAAAAAAGTTAATTATTTTTCTGATGCTAAGCTTTTGATAAAAATCACCTAAAGACTATTAGTTTTTATATGTGATCTTGACTCATAATCATTATGCTGTTTATCTATTGCACTTCAACCTAGTAAGTATTTATTGTTCAGGTTTGAGGTACAATTCACTGGCTAGACACAGAAACATGTAAACATAAATACTAACCTATATTTGATGTCCAGATACTTACCATGTAGTAAGGTAATGCCATAAGTTCTATAAAGTTAAATTTATATTGTTAAGATGTACATGAAATTTATACTTGTGAATGAGTATTTGTCAAAGTAAATAAGCTAAATTATTTTTATTTTTATCATTAAAAATAAAGTAGGAAATGAAAGAAAAACAGCTTTTAAAACTTGTTCATTATTTATTTGCCATAAAAAACAATTTTATGTACCTATACATTTTCAGTAAAAAATAGATTTAAAAACAAATTAGCATACATTAGTAAAACAATTTCCTATTGAATTTAAAATATAAAGAAAATGATGTATAGAACAATTCAGTTTGGGGACCTAGAAAATAGGAGGAGCGCTTTTTCTGAAACAATTTAAGAAATGTGTAAACTACTATAAAAGCTAATAATAGCTCAGTAAAATTTAAAAAGCCAAATAGAAGTTTTCATAGTTTGCTAAATCTTTTTAATCTAAACCATTTAAAAAGATATCTTTAGATATTTTATATAAACACCTATAGCTTTAGGGTACTTTCTGTAATAGTTAAAATAATGAAGAATAAAGATGAGACTCCTAGGTAAAGATCAAGGATCAATCATGTACTTCTGTTTGCTTCCTTCCTATAATCTCATCATAATAATAGAAGGTGATTTAAGAAGAACAAACTCATAAAGACAAAGAGACAGAAGAGTTGTCAATACAAAAAATTTTAGCAAACACAGAAGTGGTAACTACCTATTAAAACTTTAAAAAGCAGTAGTGGGGAATGTCAAGAAGCAAATTAGTTTACACTTCAGATTTGCTAAAGGCTTAAAAGGTGCTCTTGAACTGTGGGAAATGTGAGGCTATAAACAAGAGAATGAGTTGAAAGTGTTTAAAAGATACAGTTAGACATTTCCCCATTACAGAGCTTTTTTACCTGTATAATGGATCAACTATACATCCTTAAGTAGGGCAGAAGATTCCAGGTTTATTCTAGAGAGATCTTTGAAAAGAACACTAGGAGAAACAAAAGCTAGGCGTACGTTACTAAAAATAGTAGAATGAAGAGAACTTTAATAACATATAGAATTCTAAGAACAGCCAATCTTGTCTTCTCACACTTTGAATTCTCATTTCCAGCCTGTATTTCTTTGGCTTAGGAATGGAAAAGTCATTTCTAGGAAATTTGATCAACCAAGAAGACCAAAAGATTCCGATATCAAGGTTCCCTCAATGAAATGAGCCACCCAAATCACCTACCAAGAGCAAAGCCCTTCTTTCTCAACATGCACAGAGGTGGATTAAGGTCAGTTGAGACCCTGGGCATAGAAGAAAATATTGGGCCCCTTACATTAGAAACAAGTATAAAGTTGGGGTTTTATGGGGCCCTTTAGAAGTCAGGGGCCAGGGTGTGTGCCCAGTGTGCCCGCTGTTAAATCCGCCTCTTAACATACAGCACCTAGAGGTGCTCAGAGCTTCCCCATCAGCTTTATAGTCTTCCCATCTCTTAGAAAACCAAAGGTCATTCGATATCTGAGGAAAAGCTCTGATGTGAAAGACAAATATGGAAACAGGCAGATAAAGGCAAAGATGGATTAAAGAGAAGGAAGGAAATGGAAATACTCTCTTGCAATGCCCGGTAGACACAAGAAAATACTGTAGGCATAGCATTAGAATAGGGTGATTATCTACCTGTCTATTTGTCCAACAGTCCTTCCATCCATCCATCCATCCATCCATCCATCCATCCATCCATCCATCCACCCATCCACCCATCTATCCATCCATCCACCCATCTTTAAATAGAACAAAAAAAGAGCTCCTAGAAATTCAAATTACGAGAATAGAAAAATATTAAAACTAGCCTGACCAGTGTATAGCCTGACCTCTACTGAGCACTATAGAGCATCAGATTGGGATGCAAAGGACCCAGTTTCAAAACCTTGAGCTCACTGGCTTAAGCGTGGGCTCACCAGCTTGAGCATGGGTCGCTGACGTGAGTGTGGGGTCACTGACTTGAGCATGAGATCATACACATGACCCCATGGTTGCTGGCTTGAGCCCAAAGGTTGCTGGCTTGAAGCCCAAGGTTGCTGGCTTGAGCAAGGGGTTGCTCACTCTGCTGTATTCCCCCAAATCAAGGTACATATGAGAAAGAAATCAATGAACAACTAAGGTGCCACAATGAAGAATTGATGCTTCTCATCTCTCTCTCCCTTCCTGTGTGTCTTGATCTGTCTCTCTCTCTCTCTTTGACTCTCTCTCTCTCTCTCTGTCTCTGTAAAAAAAACAAAAAAAAAAACAAAACAAAAAAAAACACTGAAAGATAAATAGGTAAGTCGAAAAGATCTCTTTGAAAGTAGATGAAAAAGACAATGAGAGGACTGCAAGAGATAAAAGATTTAGACATCAGTGGACTAAAGAACCAGTCCAACAGGTCCAGTGTCTGAATAACAGGAATTTTAGAAAGTGAGATAAGAGAAAATAAATAGAAGAAAACAATCAAGTAAATCAAGAACATTCTGCAAAATTGAAAGATATAAATTTCCCCATTAAAAGGGACTACCAAGCCCCCAAAACAAAGATTTCTAAATCTCTCAGTGTTTGTTTGTTTGTTTGTTTTTTAGGGGGGTGATTTTTCTGGATCGCACGCTTACATTGCTGGTTCTTGATTTTGTAGCTTTAGGCATTATCCATTTACTTTCTACTATGGTGGCTGCGGATTAGTGTTGTTTCACCATTTACCTTCTTCATTTCTATTTATCTTCTCTTCCTCTCATCCACCTCACACAGGTATATGGCACTGTTTAATATTTACATTATTATGACTATGTAAAGGCTATTCATGAGCATGAGCTGTGTAGCATTTCATTTTTTTTTTCTTTCCTGCATAACCTTTTGCTTTCCTTAGAGTAGACCTTTGTGTTGTTTCTTCATTGAGAATTCACAGTTTGACCTATTTCAGATAGATTCAAACACTGTTACTAAGACGGATCTCCTTCCTTTGATTCGCTCTGCTTTCTTCTGAGTTACCTTTATTCCCAGGCAGGCTTTCCCAGCAAGCAGGCTCTAGGCTTACCAGATAGGAGTCTTTTTCTCAACAGTTCCAGAAAGAGAACCAATGTCTTGCCCAAGAGGATGTGTCACACTTTGTGCTCTCCTGACACTTCGCTTTGCCAGAAGTGGTGTCAATTTTATTTGAGCCTCCCAGATTGGGAGCGAGGGAAGGCGTATGGGCAGAAGAAAAAGATAATAGGTTTAGAAAATTTTTAATGTACTTTACATTTGCATCTATAACTATACAATAGTTCAAACATACACACACAAAAAAATATAGAATTGTATAGTCTAGAAAGGACAAGTTTATTTAGGTCATTACTCTGATTAAACAAGATTATAATCAAATTATTCCAGATTTAACATTCAAATTCACTAATGTCAAGCTCTATAAATGATGCCTTTTGGCTGAGGAAACTATATAATTCAGATTTTCAAGTTTAATAATACTAAGGGGTAACAGTTTGTACTGATATTCAAAGAGAAGAAATTAATGTGTGAATCAAAATTAAGACAATATGAATTTATGGCATCTTTTAATATCACAAACATGTTTTTATGCAGTTACCGTAAGTTGATCTTTTAAATGAAGGATTTAATATTATTTTGGTGTGTTTTGTGATGACCTACACAATCTATTAAGTGAAGCAACCATTGACTACATGAAATGTAGTATTTATGCTACTCTACTACTTTGTGAGTTTCTTGCCAAATAGTTTCTGTTTGGTAGACATAACTACAACTAATTTTATAGCAAATCAAAAATCCTTACCTATACTTCAAATATCTTCCACTGTAAGAGGACCAAGAATGCTTCTTTAAAGAGAAAATACTAACAATTTCAAGAATATTGACATAATAAGTTCAGACACCATCTTATTACTGCTATGTATTGATTTTTAGTGTTATCATGTTTATATTCGAGATGCTCATTACACATTATTTATTAGTGGTAGAGTACTATGATGACCACTTTAGTTTATGACAATACAACCCTGCCATTTGCAAATAGTGATAATAACAGAAGTTAACATTAATCCTCATAAAATCCCTTCAAGTTAGACACTATTATTATTTCCAGTTGATTGATGAGGAAACAAAAAACAAGATAGAAACTTACCCAAGGAATTACTTAGTATTATAGCCTAGTCTGAATCCAAAGCCTACACAAGGTAATAATAAACTGAAAGAATCTAGTGATAGCATTGTGCAGATCGTAAGACACCAACATACATTTTGAATGGCATGTGAAATAAGCCAGGAAGTTTATAATTTTACAAAAAATGTCATAGTTGTAGCTGTTGGTAAATGGAATACACTGCTCACTAAGTCCAACTGTGTAGGACTACTCATATAAAAAATTTAAGTTTGTAACAATCACAACCCACCATGAAACAGAGCCTTTTTACAATTATGAAGTGATTGATTTTTTAGAGTGTTGTCACTCATTCTCTTTCACTATACCAGCTCTCTCCCAATATTTATTTAAAAAAATTTTTTTAAATATACTTTAAAATGGGTACATGCCCTCTGATGGAGCACACCCACACCTTTCCCTTTCCTCTCTTCTTCCCTCTCAGAGGTGCATCTCCTAAATTCTCAGGGACCCCACCAGACTTGCCACCCAGGGAGCAATGGGCAGTGGCAGCTCCTTCCAGGCTACCCTCCTGAACCTGCCCCAAGGGCCCCTTTTCTTTGCCTTCTCAGTGAACCAAAGCAGCCCGCCTAGGCTCTCTCTATCCTAAGCCCTTCCTTGTTTCACTGTCTCTAGCTTAAATAAACTTAATCGCAAAATTTAAAAAAAGAATTATAATGCTATATATATTAAGTATAGAAAAAGTATAGAAAATAATGTAATTAATATACATGTGCCTATTATTCAACTTCAAGATCCAACATATTGCTGTAGTTGCTATTTTTTTGTTTTTTATTATTCTTTTAATTGATGTGATAAATTAGATTATTTAAATAATATATAGAACATATCTGTATGGCCTAAAGAATAATAATATAAATACTCATGTACTCTCCAGCAAACCCAATAAATAAAACATTACTCCTATTTAGGAGTTCCCCTTGTTTCCGTTTTCAATGTTGATAGTGTGAGTGTTGAATTTTAGGTTAGAAATAATTCTACCTCAGAATTTAAGGCCCTCTTTCATTGTCTTCTATCTTCCAGTGTTGTTAAGAAAACTGCTGCCATTTTAATTGTTTGCCCTTTGTGTATAATCTGCTTTTCGTCTTCTATGGAAGCTCTTTGCCCCTAATGTTTTGAAATTGTACAATGATGTATCTTGTATGAGCTTATTTTTATCTATGTGCTGAGTAGTCTGTGAGCACTTTCAATCTGGAAATTCATGTGCTTCTGCTCTTTGAAATTGTATTATATTACTTTTTTAAATTTTAAAATAATTTTAAAATTACAATTGGCATACAATATTATATTAGTTTCAGGTGTATATCCCACTGATTAAATGTTATATAACTTACTAAATAATCATCCCAATAAAGCTGGTACCCCTTTGACAACATATATAGTTATTAGCATATTATTGTCTACCAGGGGTCTCCAAACTTTTTACACAGGGGGCCAGTTCACTGTCCCTCAGACCACTGGAGGGCTCCCAAATACAGTGGTCCCCTCACTGACCACCAATGAAAGAGGTACCCCTTCCAGAAGTGCAGTGGGGGCTGGATAAATGGCCTCAGGGGGCCGCATTGCGGCCCACGGGCCGTAGTTTGGGGACGCCTGCTATACTGTACTTCACATTCTCATGACTATTTTGTAATGACCAATTAGTTCTTTTTAATCTCTTCACAGTTTTCACCCATAACCCCAACTCCCCATCCCATCTGGCAATTGTCAAAATTCTCTCTGTATCTATGGGTCTATTTCTGTTTTGCATCTTTGTTTTTTTTAGATTAATTTGTTGATAGATATGTATTTATTACCATTTATTGTTCATATTTTGTATGTTGGGGTTTTTTTTCTTTTTCTTAAAGAAGATATTTTAACATTTCATGTAACACTGGCTTGTGGTGATGAACTCCTTCAACTTTTCCTTGTCTGGGAAGCTCTTTACTTGCCCTTTGTTTCTAAATGATAGCTTTAAGATTTTTCATAATATACTGCTGTTCCTTGAAAATTTATCTGTGAGATGTTTTTTTGTGTGTGTGACAAAGAGAGAAAGAGATAGAGAGAGGGACAGATAGGGACAGACAGACAGGAAGGGAGAGAGATGAGAAGCATCAATTCTTTGTTGCGGCTCCTTAGTTATTGATTACTTTCTTATATGTGCCTTGATGGGGTGGGGGGCTTCAGTAGAGCTAGTGACCCCTTGCTCAAGCCAGCAACCTTGGGCTTCAAGCCAGTGACCTTTAGGCTCAAGCCAGTGGCCATGGGGTCATGTCTAAGATCCCACACTCAAGCCAGGAACCCCGTGCTCAAGCTGGTGAGCCTGTGTTCCACCAGTGACCACGGGCTGCCAGAGCCCTATCCACTATGCCTCCACCTGGACAGGCTGTGAGAAGTCTTTGAGACTTGGATTTTAAATACCTACATTTTGTTTTCAATGATATCTGGGAATAGTACCAACCTAGGATCATTTTAATGTAAATGTTTAGGTTGTGCCTTTTAAACCATACAGAGAGAATAAACTGACTCTAAACTTAAATTGAGCACTAGCTTGAAGTTCAATATTAAAAGAAGACTTCTCATCTTAATCCAGAGTTAAGGTCAAGGGTAGGCAAGTTTCCTTACTATTTTTTTTTTCCTAAGCTGTACTACTGAGGGAAACAAATATTTTGTTGTTGGGGGAGGGTCTCAAATAAGAATTTCTATACTGAATGGGTCCTCAAGTTTGTCTTTTATTACTTTTATTAAGCCATTAAATCTGAAAGCTAGTTAGTAGATCACAGTCTGCCATGCTATATCCCACACCCAAGGGTTGAGGAAATTAAACAACTCCTTGTTCTGAATCATAGCCTTATTCCATAGTTCACATTATTGTGAATCGGATCACTTGAGTTACAGGGGAAGAAGAAATGATATTTAAGCTAGCAATCTTTATCTCAAAAGATACATAAAACACATCTAAGTACATATACAAATATACAAAGAATTTACATGTAAATATATGAGTACCTGCTAAGCATAAAGCAGGGAAACTGGAGCTCACTGGGGGAAAGGGAACCCTATGACATGAGGCGAACACGCAAAGGCAGCTGTGGCTGTGCACCCAGCTTGGTGTCCTCATTTACCCCTCGGCGGCACGCTGACAAACATTCATTCCCTCTGTTTGGCAGCTGGAACATTTTTAGCAGCCTTGGAGTCCAGACATGCACACATTTAGCTCTTCAATAGTGCTCCTGAATGACAGTCCCTAAAATGGAAATTTCTGGAAATTTGGTCATAAATAAGTCTAATGTTTCATCAGAAAAAATTATAAAGTAAAGCATATTGGTCCTTTTTCTAGCCAATGTTCCTCAACTATCAATACATTCTTCAACAATATGGCCTTGAAAGTACATGAGGCTAAGCATGGATCTTTCTATAGAATGGTGAAATCCTAAATCATTTATAATGTTAGTCTCTTTTTCAATAACACTATGCACCTTAGGGAGCAGCATCGCCGTCTTATGGACATAGTGGTGGAGTTAGCTACAATAGGGAAACAACTTTATCTCGGAGGAGCTGAACTTATTAGAGGAAGGGGGCATCTATTTTTTGCTTTTCTTTCTTTTGTCTGATACAGCTCAACAGAGTGGCACAAGTTTGTAGGTGTAGATCTCTCTACCCCTGTACTTAACACATACCAAAAAAAGTCACCCAATCTCTCTTCCTATGCTCTTTCTCCAGCACAATTTTCCACCCCTCATTCCATTTCTTGTGAGCATGTGTGTGTGTGTGTGTCATTTGATAAGCTGAATGTATTATTTTCAAGAAAATGCAAAAGGCCAAGTGTAACTAAGACATATGTAAGAGAACAAGGAAAGAATTTTACTAGATATCACACAAGAGAAAATGTAGAAGTTGGAACTTTCAAAATATCAGAATTTAAAGAGATGGTAAAACAGTAAAGCATTCAAAGGAAATTTCATATTGTACCTTTAAAATCTGGGGGGAAGGCTCTAGTAACAGGATTAAAATATGTGCTGTTTTCCAGCAGGTGTTTTATAAAACGCCCCAGGCACACTCTCCCTCTGAGGAGCACACTCACCGTTCCCCCCTCACTTCTCCCCTCCAGGCGCATCACCTTTGCCTCTCTCTCCCCTGAGCTCAAATGGCCTCTTCACCTCCACAACTTGCTTTCTGAGCCCATCTCTTCTATGGCTCACTTCTACCTCTGTGACTTTCTAAATAAATTTTCTTTTGTTGTCTGGGAAAAACAATTTGTAGTAAAAGAAAAAATCTATATTTTATCTCTAACTACTTACATATCATAAGCTTGCTTCCTCCACAGATGTAAAATAAAAATGCTTGAATCTCCAGAGCAAACCATTTAAAAATAAAATGTTATTCTTAATTATTATTATTATTGTTGTTAGTAATTATTAAACTCAGTCTCTTTTGAGGCTAATAAGAGTTTTAAACTAGTGACTTTGATTCAAAATTTTGACTATTCTGTGAGAAAATCCTTTAAAATTATTTGGAGTGACAAGCCAATAAAATTCAATGAAAAAAACATTTTCAATTTTCAGATTTTTTTATAAAGGGAGATAATTAAATAACAATATCTGTCTAAAAAAGTGATGCAAGACTAAAAATGTGTTTTGGTCTACCTCCGATTCATAGTTCAAGTAATTATAGTTGAAATGAAAATATCTCATATTTTTAATAAGTGTGATATTAACAAATCTTTTCTGAATAGTTTCTTCATTGCTAGCTCAGCACATGCAGCATTGTGTAGATATTGCCTGTGTTTGCATGCTACTATAAATAAAGCTTATTCAGTGGCCACTTTCAACTATCTACTCTCTTCCAGCCGTGTCCAGGGCTGCATTTGGAAGGTCATGCATATCTGGTCAATGAGAAAAAATTGTTTGTGTGATTTCATGTGTAACTGACAAGCATAAAATTGAAGTTAATGTGTAATATTTTGGAAGCTTAAAATGTTGCTATTTCTAAACTCAGTTTGCCAGCATTATCAAAACAAATGTTATTGGAAATTTTATATAAAGTTTTCGAAATATTCATTTTGAGTTATCTTCAAGAAAAACACTTTTCTCCTTCAACAATAAAAATTACCCAATGTCATTATAATTAAATATTGCTATGTTCATAATACTCTTTATGTTAATCATGTGCTGGCCAGTTGATAACAAACTGGCTAGTATCTGTGTAGGAATTCCAAGAAGAAAATTTCATAAGGCCTTTATCTCTTAATGAAAAATAATAGTTGTTGGCCCTGGCCAGCTGGCTCAGTGGTAGAGTGTTGGCCCTGCGTGTGGATGTCCTGGGTTCGATTCCCAGTCAGGGCACACAGGAAAAGCAACCATCTTCTTCTCTACCTCACTCCTCCTCCCTCAGCCATGGCTCAATTTGTTCGACTGAGTTGGCTTCAGAAGCTGAGGATGGCTGTGCGGTCTCTGCCTCAGGCACCAAAAGAATGGCTTGGTTGCTGAGCAATGAAGCAATGGCCCCAGATGGGCAGAGCATCACCCTTTAGTGGGTCGCTGGGAGGATCCCAGGCAGGGTGCATGTGGGAGTCTGTCTCTCTGCCTTCCCTCCTCTCACTGAGAAAAAGAAAAGAAAAATATAGTTTTTATCAGTTAATAATGTATTTTGAGGGGGTCCTAAACATCAGGAATTTCTGATTCAAATAAATCTTTTTTTAAATTTTATGTAGAAAATTAATTAAACAGAATGACATTGATTGGTAAGAGTACATAGATCCAGGTGAACACTTCTATAGCATTTGAACTGTTGACTATGTTGTGTACCCATCACCCAAAGTCCAATTATTTCCCATCACTTTATATTGCCCTTATTTATACCTTCCCCCACCCTCCTTCCTCTCCATTCACTCAAATCCCCTTTTCCCTCCCCCATGTTTCCTTCCGCCTGATAACCACTTTACTTTTATCTACATATGTCCAGAAATCTCAGTTTTATATCCCACCTTGTATAAAATCATACAGTTCTTAGCTTTTTCTGACTTACTTATTTCACTCAGTGTTATGTTCTCAAGGTCCATCTATGTTGTTATAAATGTCACTATGTCATTGTTTCTTATGGCTGAGTAGTATTTCATAGTATATATATACCACATCTTCTTTATTCAATCTTCTATCGAGGGACATTTTGGTTGCTTTCATGTCTTGGCCACCGTGAATAAAGCTGCAATAAATGTGGGGGTGCATGTGTCTTTATGTACCAATGTTTTTGAGTTTTTGAGGTAGATACCCAGTAGAAAGATTGCTTGGCTAGATGGTAATTCTATTCTTAATTTTTTGAGTAACCACAGTACTTTCTTCCATAATGGTTGTAATAATTTACATTCCCATCAGCAGTGAATGAGGGTTTCTTTTTCTCCACAGCCTCTCCAACACTTGTTATTACCTGTCTTGTTGATAATGGCCAATCTAACAGGTATGAAGTAGTATCTCATTGTAGTTTTGATTTGCATTTCTCAAATAGCTAGTAAAGATGAGTATCTTTTTATATATCTGTTGGCCATTTGTATGTCCTCTTGGGAGAAGTGTCTGTTCAGGTCCTCTCTTCATTTTTTAATTGGATTGTTTGCTTGTTTGTTGCTGAGCTTTGTGAGTTCTTTATATATTTTGTCAAATAAATTTTTAGTTCTTTGTCTTGAGGTGTAAATTTATCATTAATAATCATTATTATTGATACTAAAAAATGACTATACTTCAGCAGTTGTCTTGTTTTTAAACTAGATTCCAAATCCAAATATCTTATCTCTGATTTCCTCAACTACAACCTTAACAATTGCCTGAAATGGTTAAACAAAAGTGTTGTCCAGGTAAAATTCTGTGTGCCTTCCAGTGGGACGCAAAGAGGTTGTTATGCCAATGTTGTGCTAGCGCTCGCACAGACTGACTCACAAGAACCAACTGCGCATAGACTGACTCACGAGAACCAACTGTGAGCGTGTCTTTCCAATTCCACTTTTAGTGATATCATATTGATTTTTTTAAAATTTTTTTTTTCCTTGTGGGAGAGACAGAGAGTCAGAGAGAGGGACAGATAGGGACAGATAGACAGGAAGGGAGAGAGATGAGAAACATCAATTCCTCGTTGCGGTTCCTTAGTTGTTCATTAATTGATTTCTCATATGTGCCTTGACCGGGGGGCTACAGCAGACCGATTCACCCCTTGCTTCAGCCAGCGACCTTGGGCTCAAGCTGGTGAGTCTTGTTCAAACCAGGTGAGCTTGCACTCAAGCTGGCGACCTCGGGGTTTTGAATCTGGGTCCTCCACATCCCAGTCTGACATCTATCCACTGTACCACCGCCTGGTCAGACCCATATTGATCATTTGAAATTAACCATGGCAGGAGTAGTTATCCACAGAAATGAGTAAACACTATAAATCAAGTTTTCTGGACAGCCAACTGTTTGACATTTATCAGCACATCACTTTTTAGGGGGAGAAAGATAAAAGGAAATATAGATGTGGTTTTAGTTGTAGGAAGGCAACAGGATTTAGAAATGAAGTTCAGAGTGACTAGTCAAATTTAGCATTGGAAAATTTTTAAACGTTGTATATTTGAATAATATTGTCATATTTTGTGAGGTTAGTTTCAGAAAATTTAGAAGCAGACTACTAGGAATTTTAAACTTTTGGGAAGTCCTTAGGAACCTAGTATGTTTATAGAAGTGATATGCAATGTAATCAAATGAGTTATCTAATCAAGTACCTGGATTCTAGTCTGCTCCAGGTCATCCTAACTTGAAACAAGAACAGTCTTTCTTAGGACATCAACAAAACCTGACATGAAGGGCCAAAGATCTTCAAATGGAGGGTACATCCTGGTATACTCTGGAGGGTAAAATGCATACACATAGGCCAGGACCAGCCTATTATATACACTACTTTGCAGAACCAGTGAAGCAGTTTTTACTTCAGAACAATGAAAACAAAGTTCTGAGATGTTAGAATTTGACTCCAGTTGAGTTTCACAGGAGAAATTTTACAAAGAAAAACTTATTTTTATTGTTATTATAGCTCATCTTCAATATGTAATTTGATTATATACAAAATATCGAACCAGTTATTTTGAATGTACTATGAATCCATAGGGCATTCTTGCTATTATAAGCATTTACCAATAATAAACAGGTATATATTCAACTATGTAAAGCCATTGTGATATCCAAATGATAAATGGGCCTATTTGTGTAATTACCTTTTTATTATTAATCAATATTCTGTATCTCTGCAAGATTATTATTTCTCTGTATACTTATAACCACATGTCATACTATGTATTCTTCTGACTGTTCTTATACTATTTCCATCTACCAGAATATGCAGGCTTGCCCTGGCTAGCTAGCTCTGTTGGTTAGATCATTGTCTCATAGCACAGAGGTTGTTGGTTTGATCCCCTGTCAGGGCACATACAGGAACAAATCGATGTTCCTCTCTCTCTTTATCTCTCTCTCTCTCTCTCTCTCCCCCCCTCCCTTTCTCTCTCGCTAAAATCAATAAATAACAATTTTTAAAAAAGAGAAGTCTATGCAGGCCTATGTAGTCAAAAGCCTTTCCTGTGTGTTCATTTCTTTATCTCGACCACTTGCTGGCACATAATAAATAAGGAATATTTGCTAAATAAATGAATGAATAAATTAACACCAAGACTGGTGGACAAGTTCCAATGACTGAAAACTTTCAAAATTCTACTCTACTTGAGATTTCACAGTGAACATTAATTTCAACACTGACAAACCTGGCATTAGAAATGCCATTTGCACCTAGTTTACTAAGCATTGTAGTAAGCATTGAAAGTATGTTTCAGATATTACTTCTCAACTTCGTAGAAAGATTAAGATAATATCATGCTAGCATTTTAGCTGACAAGACATAACTTTCCAAAGAGTTAGATGAGGTTACCAATAAATAACATGATCATTTTCAATAATTTTCCATATTTAGTTGTTTTTTTATTGAATTTATTGGGGTGATATTGGTTAATAAAATTAAATGGGTTTCAGATGAACAATTCTATAATACACATCTGTATATTTTATTGTGTGCTTACCAACTAAAGTGAAGGGTCCTCCCACGACCATTTATCCTCCCATCCCCTTCTCTACCTTCCTCCACCCCCTCCCCCTCTGGTAATTACCATGCTGTTGTCTGTGTCTATGAGGTTTTGTTTTGTTTTCTTTTCTTTTCTTCTTAAGACTTTAGTTATTGATTTTAGAGAGAGGAGAGAAAGAAAAGGAGGGAGAAGCAGGAAGTGTCAACTCGCAGTAATTGCTTCTTGTATGTGCCTTGACTGGGCAACCCTGGGGTTTTGATCTGGCGACCTTGGCATTCCAGGTCAACACTCTACCCACTGCATCATCACAAGTCAGACTTTCTAAAAATTTTTGCTTAATCCCTTTATCTTTTTCATCCAGCCCTGAAAGTCCCTCCCCTCTGACAGCTATCAATCTGTTCTCCACCTATGAGTCTGTTTCTATTTTTGTTAGTTTATTTTGTTCATTAGATTCCACATATGAGTGAAATCATAGGGTTCTTGTCTTTCTATGATTAGCTTATTTCACTTAGTATAATGCTCTCCAGGTCCATCCATACTGTAGCAAAAGGTAAGATTTCCTTCTTTTTTTATAGCCCAAGAGTATTTCACTGTGTAAATGCACCACAGCTTTTTTATCCACTCATCTACTGATGGGCACTTGGGCTGCTTCCACATCTTGGCTATTTTACAAATATAGGGTGCATTTATTATTTTAAATTTGTGTTTTGGGGTTTTTTTGGATATATTCTCAGAAGTGGAATCACTAATCACAAGGCAATTCCATTTTTAATTTTTTGAGGTAACTCCATACTGTTTTCCAGTGTCTGCACCAGTCTGCATTCCCATGAACAGTGCATAAAGGTTCCCTTTTCCTTACATCCTTGCCAGCACTTGTTGTTTGTTTATCTATTAATAATAACCATTCTGACAAGTATGGGTGATATCTCATTGTCGTTTTGATTTCATTTCTCTGATGATTAGTGATAATGAGCATCTTTTCATATATCTATTGGCCATCTACATGTCCTTTTTGGAAAAGTGTCTAGTTAGGTCCTTTACCCATTTTTTAAATTGATTTTTTGTTGTTGTTGTTGAGTTTTATAAGTTCTTTATAAATTCTGGATATTAATTTCTGACCAGATGTGTCATTGGTAGATCTGTTCTTTCATTCAGTGGTTTGTCTTTTCATTTTGTTGATGATTTCTTTTGCTGTGCAAAAGATTTTTAGTTTGATGTAATCTCATTAAAAATTTTTTCTTCTATTTCCCTTGCTCAAGGATAAAATAAGCAAAAATATTGTAATAAGAAATGTTCAAGATTTTACTGCCTGTTTCCTTCGAGGATTTTTATGGTTTTGAGTTTAACATTTAAATTTTTAATCCATTTTAAGTTTATTCTTATGTACTGAATAAGTAGGTGGTTTAGTTTCATATTTTTGAACATATCTGTACACTTTTTCCAATACCATTTATTGAATAGACTATTTTTAACTTATCATATGTTCTTGTCTCCTTTGTCAGATATTAATGACCACAAAGGCATAAGTTTATTTCTGGGCTCCAGTTTCACTTATTTGTGTCTTCTTCAATTTCTTTCTTCAGTGTCTTATAATTTTCTGAGTGCAAGCTTTTACATCCTTGGTTAAATTCATTCCAAGGTATTTTTTTGGATGCATTTTTAAATGGGAATGTTTTCTTAGTTTCCCTTTCCTTTTCTCACTTTCTCTCTCTCTTCTTTCTTTCTTTCTCTTTCTTTCTTTCTTTCTTTCTTTCTTTCTTTCTTTCTTTCTTTCTTTCTTTCTTTCTCTTTCTTCCTTTCTTAGAAGAGGGGAGATAGTGAGACAGACTCCCACATGTGCCCTAACCAGGATTCACCTGGTAACCCCATAAGGGGCTAATGCTTGCATACCAACCTATTTTTACTGCCTGAGGTCAGTGCTGGGACCAACCAAGCTATTCTTAGTGCCCAAGGTTGACATTTAAATCAATCAAGCTACTCCTTGCTAGAGGGGAAGAGGGAAAGAAGGGGGAGAGGGAAGTGGAGAAAAACAGATGGTTACTTCTTTTGTGTTGCCTTGACTGAGAATTGAACCTGGAACATCTATACACCAGGCTATCTACTGAGCCAACTGGCCAGGGCCTAGTTTCCCTTTCTGATAGTTTATTATTGGTGTATAAAAACGCAAGTGATTTTTGGATATTTATTTTGTATCTTGCCATTTCACTGAATTTATTTATCAGTTCTAGTTGGTTTTGGTGGACTCTTTAGAGTTGTCTATATACAATATTATGCCACCTGAAAATAATAAGTGTTTTACTTCTTTTGAATTTGGATGCCTTTTATTTCTTCTTCTTATCTGATTGCTGTGGCTAGAACTTCTTGTATTAAGTTGACTAAGAGTGGTAATTACAGACATCCATGTCTTATTCCTAATCTTAAGGGAAGTGCTTGTAGTTTAGCCACTGAGTATGATGTTGGCTGTGGGCTTGTCATATATGGCCTTTATTACATTGCAGTATATTCCCTTTATTTCCACTTTGCTGAGACTTTTTTTTTTGTTAGTTTTTTGTTTTGTTTTTTAATCACAAATGGTTGCTGGATTTTCTCAAATGCTTTTTTTCTACATCTATTGATATGATCACGTGGTTTTTATCCTTCATTTTGTTTATATGATATAGCATGTTCATTGATTTGCAAATATTATACCAACCTGAATCCCCAGAAAAAAATCTCACTTGATCATGGTATATGATCTTTTTTTTTTTTTTTTTTGTATTTTTCTGAAGCTGGAAACGGGGAGAGACAGTCAGACAGACTCCCGCATGCGCCCGACCGGGATCCACCTGGCCCGCCCACCAGGGGCGAAGCTCTGCCCACCAGGGGGTGATGCTCTGCCCCTCCGGGGCGTCGCTCTGCCGCGACCAGAGCCACTCTAGCGAGAGACAAAGAGGAAGGAGGGGGGGAATGGAGAAGCAAATGGGCGCTTCTCCTATGTGCCCTGGCCGGGAATCAAACCAGGGTTCCCCGCACGCCAGGCCGACGCTCTACCGCTGAGCCAACCAGCCAGGGCCGGTATATGTTCTTTTTGTAAATTGCTGTATGTATTGTTTGCTAATATTTTGTTGAGGATTTTTAGCATCTATGGTCATCAAGAATATTGGCCTATACTTTTCTTTGTAGTGTCTTTTTCTGGTTTTAGAACATATTTAGTTAATCTTATAGTTTTTATATTATAAAGGAAATTTAAGAAATTATTTTAGATCCAATGCAGAAACAGGTTAAGAGAAAATGTGTAACTAATTAGCAGATATGAATTAGATAGAGGAAGATGGTCAACCTAGACAAATACAGGTTATCCATATTTATAATACAATGGTATTTAAATTCATTAGAAGAAAGTTTATTAACAAAAGATCTCCATCTGACAGCCTGATAATGAGCTCCTTGGAGGACAATGGTTTGTCATCCATAGCATTTAGCATGGATCTAAGACCATAATCAGTCTCAATAAATATTTATGGAATGAACATTTCATAACTGATAACAGAGTGTCTTTGCAACCAGGCCGATAGCTTTGAATTGAGAGCTAGACTGGTTTGGTCTCTAAAGCCTATTTTCTTCACTTATCTCTCTTTATTCTTTGTCTGATCTATGAGAGAAATGTAGACTCTGAAGCCAACGAAGGAAATAGAAATGTACAAAATAGTATTTTTAAGAATAATATCTATGAAACCTTCAGGAAGAGTCCAACTTTCATTGGCTGAAATGTTTTCTGTGGGCAAAGGAATTTCTCAAGGTCAAAAAAGTTCAAAGAACACAGCAAACTTTGAGGAACATGCCAATAAATTTTGTGAAAGTTGTTTTTGTGTATGTGCAAAGACACGAAGCTTGGCCAGTCATTCTGGTCTCCAGATGGTCACAGGATGCAGCCAGTAATGACCATGGAACATCCTGAAATAAATTATTAGTTACTCAAGCAACATAGTCTCATTTGTTTTCTTGTAATAGAAATTTGTCAAAAATATTGACTCTGTTCTGTATCATTCTGACTATCACCCAGGCTAAGTAACCATTATTTTTCAGATGGATTATTATAATGTCTTCTTAACTAGTTGCCTCTTTAACAATCTTGCTGCCCTGAAATATATTCAGATTGTAGCTGTAGAGATCATTTTAAAACCTAACTTGGATCTTGTCACTTCCAGCCTTAGAATAGTTCTTGGCTGCCTGGCCTGTGGTGGCACAGTGGCTAGAATGTCAGTCTGGAATGCTGAGGTCACTGGTTCAAAACCCTGGGCTGACTGGGCAAGGCACATATGACAAGCAATAAGGAAGCAATGAACAACTAAAGTGAAGCAATTTTGTGTTGATACTTCTCACTCCCTGCCCTCCTTTCTCTGTAAAATCAATAATAATAAATAAAAACAATAGTTTTTGGCTTCTCATTGTAGTTAGAATAGAATGCAAACATGTTTACCATAGCCTGAAGAACCTGCTGGATTAGGACCCACCTTCTTCAAATGTTTTTTATGTCATTGTCCCTTGGACCCACTGCTTCAGCCACATTGAGCTTTTGTGAACCCTTTAAAGCCCCAAATTTCTTACGTGCTCATCCCTCTCCACGGAACAAGTGTTTTCTTCATAATTTAGTGTTGCACATACTATTGTAAGCATGTTAGGAGGCAGCTGTCAGTTGTTATTTTTATTTGGCCAGGGTGGTTAATTGGTCTTTAGAGAGGTGATTCTTGAACCTAAAAATGAGTAAGCATTTCTAGGCAGACAAAAGTGTAACCTCAGCAGAAGAACCAAACATACAATCTCAGCAGAAGGAATAGAATAGATAAAAATACAGAAGGCAAGAATCCATTGGTATAGAAATAGCAGTGCCACTTGTTAAAATAGACTGGGGATGAAGTTTTGAGAAAATGATGATCTCTACTTGGGACATGTTGACTTTGATTTATCTGGGAATGCAAGATGGAGGTAGAGAATAGGCAATTGAATACATGGGGGAAAATGTGGGATGAATTTATAAAAGGCAGGGAAGGATATATTGATCTAGGAGTTATAGCATGTAAATTTCCTTGGAAAATACTATAAAGTAATAGAAAAAGAAATACCAATATTTAAATATTGGGTACCAGAAAAGAAGATAAAGAACTGGTCAAAGAAATTGTCTCTAGAAATAAGGGAGGCAGTAGTTTCAAGAATGGAGTAGTCCACAGTAGAAATACAGTGGATACTTTATTAAGGTGCGAACTAAAAGGACCAAAGGATTTGGAAACAGTCTTTGATGAGTTTTGCCAGTGAAATGCGAAAAACTGAGATATAAGAAAAGCAGCTGGAGATTGAGGAGGAATTAGGATGGAAAGAAATGTAGACTGAGATTGCAGATCATTCTTTTGTGGAGCTTGGTTGTAAAAGACAGGGGAGAGATAGAGGAACAGGGAAGTCAGCTGTGAAGTAGGTGCAGAATAGAGAGTTTTATTTCTATTTATTTTATAGTAATGAGACTAAATCTGTTTTTATAAGTGGAAGGAGAGTGATATTGAAGTACAGTTTTTGAGGTAAAAAAATTTTGAAACAAAATATTACAAAAAACAGTAAGAGATGTCCTTTTGAATTAAGAAGAATTAACTTTGCCTGACTAGGCAGTGGTGCAGTGGATAGAGTGTCGGACTGGGACACAGAGGACCCAGGTTTGAAACCCTAAGGTCACCAGTTTGAGTGCAGGCTCATCTGGGTTGAGCACAGGCTCATTAGCTTGAGTGTGGGCTCACTGGCTTGAGCGTAGGATCATAGACATGACCCCATGGCCCCTGGTTTGAAGCCCAAGGTTGCTGGCTAGAGCCCAAGGTCACTGGCTAGACCCCAAGGTCACTGGCTTGAGCAAGGGGTCACTCACTTTGCTGTAGGCCCCCTCCCATCAAAGCACATATGAGAAAGCAATCAATGAACAACGAAGGAGCCACAATGAATATTTGATTCTTCTCATCTCTCTCTCTTCCTGTTTGTCCCTATCTGTCCCTCTCTCTGCGTCTCTCACTGTCTCTGTCACAAAAAAAAAGAAGAAGAATTCACCTTTAGCATATTGAGGAGGTCAAACTTCAAGAAAAATGCCACTGAAATTTTGACAGGGATTGCACTGAATCTATAGTTGGTTTTGGGTAGTATGCATTTTTAAAATATTAATTCTTCCAATTTCTGAATATGGAATATCTTTCCATTTTTTGTATTTTCAATTTCTTTCATCAGAGTCTAATAGTTTTCACTGTACAGACCTTTCACTTTCTTGGTTAAACTTATTTCTAATTATTTATTGGTTTTGATGGCTATTGTAAATTATTTTCTTTCTTTATTTTTTCAGATATTTTGTTGTTAGTGTTATCTCTTCTCATGAAGACACCAATCACATAGGACTAGGGGCCTATCTAATGACTTTGGTTGTGTTTTGGACATGTTAAGATTAAGACACATATTTGATAGTCATTTGATGAGTAGGAATAGCAGTTAGATGAATATTCAAATTTATGGTATGTTGATTCATAACCAACTTCATAAAAGCATCTGTTTTAGAAAGGTTATTGATCAGTTAGTTATAAGCACTTGAAGTGAACTCTGGTTGAGTAGGTCATCAAATAGAAAATTGGATAGTTCACAGAATTATTGGGAGATTTAAAGAACCAGAACTTGGCCTAAATAATTAAGAAAATCTGCCCTAAATACCCCAAATCAGAACTGGCTCTGAGAAGAAAACTGTTAAATTCAGTTCAGGATGATATTATTCTTAGCTGTGCTTAAATTACTAATATTTCAGTGAAAGAGTGGATTAAAAAGCTGTGGTACATATACACAATGGAATACCATGTGGCTGTGAAAAAGAAGGAAATCTTAACTTTTGCAATGGCACAGATGGACCTGGAGATTATTATGCTAAGTGAAATAAACCAGGAAGAGAAAGATAAATATCATATGATCTCACTTATATGTGGAATCTAACAAACAAAGTGAACTGAGGAACAGAATAGAGGCAGAGGCAAGGTCACAGGGAGCAGAGGGACAGATGTCAGAAAGAAGGGGGGTGAGGGAACAAGATCAAAGAAGATGAAGGGATTAGTGAAATTATATATACATAACACATAGATACAGATAACAGGACAGCAAATCCCAGAGGGACGGAGAAAGGAGTTAGGGGGAGGGGGTCAAGGGGGGTTTAATGAGCAAAACGGGGGTGGGAGGTGAGGGAGTTATATTGAGTGGGACACCTGAATCCATGTTAACACAATAAATTAAAATTAATTAAAAAATTTTAAAATACTAATATTTCAGTTTCTACACTGTCAGGAGACCAGCCAGTATCCTGGTGATCTGTTGATAATATTTGACACTTAACAGAATAGATGGCCAAGTGTGAAAGAAAATATATCATCACAAACAATGTACAAGTTGAAGCTCTGTGATGATCAGTGGTGTTGTAGAGGACTTGATGCTCCAGGTGGTGCTGGGCATTTAAGGTCCTCCAATGAAATGGCTATTTCTGCTTACCAGCACCCTATACGTCTTTCTTCTGGCAACAGCATTTCAATATTTTTTGTTGAACCACCTCTTCTCGACTTTCATGGCGTTTGAAGTTTCATAGAGCTAAAGAAATCCTCATGTTCTAGCTCTGGGAAGTTGATGCTAATATAGGCATTCAGTGTCTTCCACCTTCTACCTAAGAATGGTACATGGGTCATGCTTGGAAAATCTGAGTCGGTCCTAAGACTTTTTAAAAATTTTTTAGAAACTATTGGAAAAAAGAAATTCTTATTTGACAAGATTGCTGAAAGGATAAGATATAGTCCCAGAACTCTGGGACTAGCCAGCAGTACAGATGGGTTGCCTGGGGCAGAACAAGCGGAGAAGGAAGCCCAGCCGGTCATGGAGAGAGGGAGACTGCGTCCTGCTCCCATATGAGCCCCCGCGTCCACCAGGCCTGGAGCCGCACCAACCCTGGGTTTCACCTTCTCTGTGCCAATGCGTTCCATTTCTAAACTTTAAACCAGGTTCAGTTGTGTTTCTGTTATTTGAAACAGAAAAAAATCTGAATAATATACATTCCTTCCAACAAAACAAAACTTGATTACATGACCGTGTAGTCTATAAATCTAACTTGGCAGATTTTGAGTAATTTCTAGTAAGTTTCTTGTATTTGTAGAAATAATTTGTTGGCAATTAGGTGCAGTTACTTGTTATAAGAACTTCAAAATTATAAAACTTCATTTCTTTAAAAACTAGTGTTTTACATTGACATACAGAGTTGTTCTTCCTATTTTATTTGAATTAATGAGGTTTTATGATATAGTGTGCTCTTTATTTCAACATGGTGATCCTCAACCCAGAGCTCCTTATTGTAGTGAAGGCATATTTGTTATTTTCACATTCATAAATATTATAATTTTACCTGAACTAAAGTTTCACAGACTTAATAAATGTATTTTGTTTAATATTAAAATATTTTAAAATATGAAGTCCATGACTAACTTAAAAATAGACTTCTTAAAAAAGGGGGCAGGGTTGTGTTTGAAAGTATTTTTTAAAGGAATTCATAACAGTGACAAAATGTCAGAGACTCAACAGATGCTGTATTGAGATTTTTGATTTCTAACAACTCTGGGTAGAGTTAAGCAGAAAATGGGTTTATTAAAAGGACATTGAATAGTTTACAAATGCATTGGATGGGTTAGAGAGCCCAATCTCAGGCTAAGAACCAAAAAGTAAAACTGTAAGACTCAGCTTTGCTTTCTCATAAGGAAATAATTGCTGTCATTGCCATGGTCACACACAAAAAGTACTTCCATTCTTAGCTTCTTGCATTACTAATTCCCGGTCAAAGTCCAGCACTGAACCAAAGTCCGGAGAGTATTCTGTGTTCAAGGAAGCTCCTAAGTCTCTAGCATTCTCAGCCCCTCTAACAGTAGACTCTTTTCGCCCCACACCAGCACTCCTAAGTGGAGATTTCCCCCAATATAGAAAGGGGTTTGCTTTTTATGTGGCCAAAATGAATCACAAATGTCCACTATTAGCCAAACCTTTAGCAGTCCAACATCAACTTATAAGCTTTTCTCCACATTTAAAGTTCCAGAAAAATGCTTCCATTTAACCTAAAGTAACTGTTCTTCCCCATATAAAAAGAACAAGTTAAACTCTCATTCAGACTGAAATCTAGACTTCCTGGAAGGTACCTGACTCTGTTGGAGTTTATGCCACGGTCTTGTCTCAATATTTTGTAAAATATGTACTAATATGTAAAGTTAACCACTATATATTATAGGAGAGGTGGAGGGAAAATGTAAGAAAACTTGATAAAATGTATAAATATACACATAAAAGAAAATATGGGTAGATACTCCAGTCTATTTCTGCAACTCAGCTTTGGAGCTGTATTTGTGTTGTTGACTTGCCTCCTCTACTATAAATTTCATGTTTCTTTTGCCTTTGGCCAAGGGTTTACCTAAACCTTCATGCCCAAGAAAGGTGACCCCATGACCACCTTTCCTGTATTGGGTGGCTGTTTCAGTAGTTGTAGAAGGAATGCAGATTGAGTGAGCTATATGTAGGGTGGCAAGATAATTTATCACTCAAACCAAAACATGTTTGCTATTAATAATTATGTTGGAGCAACAGGTATAAACCATGACTGTCCCAGGCAAACTAGCATGTATTGTCACCCTAGATAAATGTTTACTTGTTTTAAACACACTTTTTAAAAACTTATTTATTTTAGAGAGAAAGGAAGAAAGAGAAATAGAGAGAGAAAGAGAGAAATATCAACTTGTTTTTCCACTAATTTTTGACTCATTGGTTGATTCTTGCATGTTCCCTGACCAGGATTGAACCTGCAGCCTTGGTGTATCAGGATGATGCTCTAACCAACTGACCTACCTGGCCAGGCAAATGTGTACTTGTTTTGTAATTAACTGTTTACTATTAGGAAGCTGTAGGCAAGAATTCTGGTAATGGAAGTTGAAGGTAGGAGTTTTGTTATAGTTGCTGTATTAAGTATATTCCTTGAATAATAAGTAAATTTTAGAATTGGTATTTATTTCAAATACATTACACATCTAGAATTTACACATCCAGAAATTATACATAAAGAAATCAGTTGGGAACATCAGGATTAGTTATTATACATGAATCAGGTCTCAAGTAGTTTGGAAAAGTACAAGTTGCTTTGAGACACCTCAACACCTCTCTAATCCCATTACTAATCATGAAAGCAATATTTTTGTTCTCGCTTTGACTTGGGTCACATTCTACGTAGGATGATGTAAGAGTTTTAACCAAGCACAGAATAGTAATGAGCAATCTGGAAGAACCAGTTCTAAAAGCCCACGTTTGGTCACTTTGAATCTAAGAATATGGAACCATTTGATTTGCAGGGTTAACTGCACATCTGTTCACTTTTGGATATTTTCTAAGTGATTAAACTGGAAAAGCAAAGAGTAGATTATGGTACAGTTGTCCAAGAAAAAAATATATATAAGCCATGAGTTTTCTAGTATTTTTCCTATCACACTGAAATATACCAGCTTGGCTACCGAAGCTCTCTGTAAACAGCTGAGGCCTTTTGACTTTTGCTTGTAGTCAGTAGTTTCCAGAGGGGCTGAACATTAGAATTACCTGGAGAGCTTTCTAGAAAACCTGATGTTATAGGCCACATCTTAGATCAATGACATTATCATCTTTTATTCTGAAAGCTTAGCATCAGTATTTTTAAAGTACTACAGATAATTCTAATGTGTAGGCAAGTTCAAGAACCACTACTACAGAGTAATCTCCACTCCCAGCCCAGGAATCCTTAAAGGCTGATTTGAAGAATGATAGCCTTGGGCTAGAATTCTGAAGAGTCTGGAGGAGTTAAAATCAAGTTATAAAGTTAGTATGATTTATTAGTTCCAGTAACTAATCTTCTAGAGTTGTAGACTGAAAAAAAGAGAGAGATAATTAGCTTTGGACTTAGGTAGGCTTTATTTTTAAACCTGGATCTGGTACTTAAATTAGCTGTATAGTCTTGGACATGATACTCTCACTGAGCCTCAGCTTCCTTATCTGTAAAATGAACCAATAACACCTGTTGTTGAGCTGCTACTATTGCTTGCCTCATTAATGAAACTAAACCTCCTCTCCCATTGCCTAGTTTTGGACGCTTCCATTCCTAGAAATGTCTGAAGTCTGTCTTAATAATCTTGTATTCCAGAGCTTGGCCTCTGCTGTGCTCATGTGGATGCCTGCTCAGTGACTATACTCTCTCCTTGACACCAGTCCAATATTGGGATTCTGCTAGGACAGACTGTCCTTATTTTCCCATGCACGTATACATTTGTGTGCTATCCCTTCCCGATTCCTGGGCTCCTGCCTGACCACTGGCACATTCCAAAACTTCTTTGTGGATATCACTGAAACCTGTTGCCTATAAGTACACATAATGGGCATCAAGTTCCAGGGTCTTGACTAGAAATCCTCTTAGTACTTCTAGTTGGGCTATCACCGCAGTTCTGCCTCAACCCTACAGAATGTATTGGATTGACTCATTAAATCAGTATTTGTGGAGCATTAACCAAATCCAAGTGTTTTGGCTCTGTACTCACAATTAACAGAATGGTGAGGGCAGATGAACAACAAAAGGTATAATAAGTACAGTGACAGGAACAGTTCTAGGCTGTGATCATCTTTATATCCCCTTTTCTCATCCAAGGTTAATGTTTTTATATTTGCTTATATCACAAAAATAGTGTCACTGTTTAAAAGATAATTTTAATTTTGGGGACTGGAGAGTGGCCAGGAAAATGGCTATTGGCTATATTAAGTGATATTAGATGCTCATGTTTTCAACATAATTGGAAGGGTTGGATCAGTCATTCTGTTTTGATAATTTTCAAAGTTCATTTTCTACTCCTAGGTAAAGGGCACATATAACCTCAATCCTATTTGGGGATCATCTTTGTGAATCTAAAGTGAACCCCATGCTTTTCCTTATGAATAATTCAGTATACTGTGTGGATAGGTATCCTCTGGCTCTCTAAAAACTAAGTAATCTAGTTGCATCTATCAATTTCCATAAAGACCTTACAGGTATATGAGAAAAAAGTCTGACAGAGAAGGAATTTGGTGGCCTTTCCAGTAGTCTATATTATGGAGCAATGTGAGACTGAGATCGAAGCTGCATTTTCTGCTTTCCCTTGACTGTGCTTATCAGTCCTGACTCCCTGCTGGGCCTTTCTAATTATCTTTTTGTGTGTCTGTTTTCTGTGACTGCCAGCTCCTTTACATATAGTACTAACCAAAGAAATGAAAAGAACTGATTCTACCAGAGGCAATTGAGAAATTATATATGGTTCATAGGGATAATAATAATGATTGTTGTTATTTTAACATTTTACAGAATTCACAACTAATTAGCTGTCTCCTGGACCCTCTCCTCAGGACCAGTTAGCCTGGAAGTTGTCCAGTTTGATTTGTAGGATCAGAGTTGGCTTAGCAAAAATTACAAAGGTGAAACAGGTTAGTTTTAGTAAACCTATCTCCACTATTATGTATCTTGTACAGGTTACCAAGGGGGCTTCTGCTGGGCTCCAACTAGGTCATCTGACTTGGGCAATAGTCCATGAAACCCAGGCTTCAACTCTTTTTAAAAACTTACCATTTTATGTCACATGTCATTGGAATTCTGTTATTTGTGGTCCAAACTGATAATGCAAGTAAACTAATCCATGTAAATGCATTAATTTATGTTATTATACAAATGATCCCAGATCACTCAAGTGTCCATTTCTGCAGTGACTTTATAAAGTTAACAGTTCTACTCAGTGTCTAATTCACTGGTGACTAATGGTGGGAATGGAGGCCAGGCATATGCGGAAGGCTATATTCTGAGAAATCAAAGGAAAAAATATTTTCCAACAGGAAGGACCTTCTGGCTCCCCTCAAAGTAAGCTGTGTGGGCAGCTGTCTGCTTCAGTTCTCCATACGCTCAAACCCCACCAAGGTAATTTTCACTCTGCCAGCAGGAAAGGAATGAACATTGTTTACTTTTAAGTTTTTATTAAAAATGCCTTGAGCTCTTTAGAGGGCATTATCTAAATCCTGAAAACAAATAAGTATATGGCATTGTTTGGCAGACTTGTTTGTCCATAAAGATGTATACAGGGTGTACTTGCATTGGCATGACCTATGCTACCCTGTGTATTTTCTTGTCTACTAAAATCAGTTGGGTAATCCCTATCTGAGAGCACATTTCCCAAGAACTGGTTAGAGCCAGTCTTCATAAGAGGAACCTATTATGAAACCGGCTCCAGAGGGCATTTACTTTGTTGAAGATCTACTGAAAGATACACTTATTTAAAAATGAGATTTCTTTCTTTTGGCTCCCACCTAATACCTTAAACCCAGGGACCTTTGGGGCTCAGTTAGACTTAGAGAAGGCAAATGACAGCTGGTCCTGATCTGCATTTTTGTAAGCTTTCTCATTATTTAAGCTGGTATTTTTTGTAGCTGTTGAATGTATGTGTTTCAAGATCAACTAAGAATTGTACTAAAAGCTATATAAACCAATGTCACCCCAATAAATTAAATAAAAAGAGATCAGCTAAATTAATAATAAATTACCAAGTTAAATATATGTCCAAGATTAAGAACTGAAGTACAAAGCACACATCTTTTGAAAGCTCACCTTTTTAATCTTACAATGTAAGAGAATTTTGTAACCTTCTCTTTAGCATATCAACATTGGATAGAAGACAAAAATAACATTTGAAGTTACTTTCGAGTACAGTTATTAAATTTTCAGTTTAAAAATGTTTCAGTAAGAAATAACACCTTTTTCTTGTGGCTCTTGATCCAAAATTTTGTATTTCCAGGAATATTTGTATTCAAACCTGAGAAGCGCCGGCTCAGACGAATAGTGAGAGAATCTAGTCGGGAAATTATGTGTGTAAATGATCGATCAGTAGGAGGAGGAGCCTGACTTTCCTCCTGGATGACTTTCTCAGGGGAACAATAGCATTTGATAGTAAGATAGCGCATAGTTAGTTGTAATGAGATTGAGATATTAGCATTGAGAGTTGAAGAAACAAACCAACTCAAGATACAGAGTTATCAAGAGGAGCGTGGAAAAGGCAGAAATGGCATCAAAAAATGCAGATTTCTTGGGTTCCTTTTGGGCTCATTGTAATTGTGGATGCACAAAGTAAATAGTATGGCAAATAAACAGGAAAGTTCTGCATGTTAATTTTTGCATTATAACTTGTTCTCTGTGCTTTCTGAAAATTTAAAGTAAATATACTAATCTTGAAAGTAATATTTATTTTTTATCACCAGTATTTTATATTTATTATCTGGAATCTATTTATTCCAGAAGTTAATTTGTCTATAGGTTATTTAAAATTCTGAACTTATTTTCCAGTAGAAAGAGTCTTACTAGCAGTGAGTTTTACAAGCCTTTTCCAAAAGTGCATTTAGCAAGTAGGGGACCTGGAACAGACAAAGGGTAAGGCCTGAGTAACCACATTTTTTTCACAAACACACTTTGATGCAAATGATCTGAATGATACTGTGAAAAACACTATATTATAAAAAGTTGAGGTGTCTTGTGATACAGGCAGAAGACTAAAGAGACTGACTGAGAGCCCAGAAAAGGGTTGCAAAAGGGTGTAAAAATATATTGAGTTGGCTATCTGACCCACAATTTTCTTTTCTGCTACCTGGTACCACTCCACAATTACTTTGGCACAGTTACTTTGGCAATTAGGCCCAAACTCATGAAACCATGACGGACACTTGAGCTAAGCTAGGCCAATCAGATATTCTAACTAGAAAGTCTGCAATTGGAGACACATGCACAAGACAACTCTTTCTGGTTCTGTGAAGAGACTTCCACACACTATAAGGAGCCAGTCCCATAAAAGGAAGGGACAAGCAGAGGGCCAACATATATAGAAAAAGAGAGGGTGTTGGGAGGAAGTGGGAGACAAAGCAGAAAAGGGAGGGGGAAATAGTGAACAAAACCCAGAAAACCAGAAGAGGAGAATTATCCTTGGAGTCTGTTGATGCCATTCCCACCTGTAGTCTGACTGTGTTTTATAGAAGATATTTTTGTGTCCTTCCAATCCATTTTTCTTTTTCATCTAAGCTGATTTGAATGTGTTCCTGAGGGAGAGGACAAGCAGGAGATTGAGAGAAGACATGAGATGTTATCCTGTTCTCTCTACTGCCTCCTCCTTCCCATCTTTCTTCATTCTCTCTCCTCCCTTTCTCCTTTCTCCAACTCCTTCATCCTTTTGATGCTCTTTCTTTTCTATCTTGAACATACTTCTCTCCTCCCTTCTGGAGAGGAAGAGGATCTTCTTTCCTTTTCTCACCTTTGTTCTCCTCCATGTCTTGGCTGTTTCTGCCCTAAATAGAGATGAACAGCGAAGATACAGAGGATAGGAACAGAGAGACATTCATAAGACCACATGGGCACAGGCAAGAATGTGACTGCTTATCATAAATATAATATAGGGAGTATATTTATTTAAAACTGCCCATTTAAGTATGCTGAATTTTAGATAGCAGTTTAGGCAGGCTTGACTGTATTTATATGTAACAAATAAAAATGCTTATTATTCTTTTTTAAATTGAACCTGATGCAATGTTTTACTTGATGAAATATTCAATACTTCTTTGGTTTAATCAGCTTCAGATGCACTAAAAGACCTTTAAAAATGAGATAATCCTCATTGAACTGAGAAAGAACTACAGATGAGGAGTAGAGGTCAAAGAGCTGTTCTTAACATTCATTGAGAGTTATGATTTTGCCTGACCAGGCAGTGACGCAGTGGATAGAGCATCAGACTGGGATGCAGAGGACCCAGGTTCAAAACCCCGACATTGCTCCTTGAGCACGGGTTCACCAGCTTTAGTGCGGGGTTGCTGGCTTGAGTGTGGGATCATGGACATGATCCCATGGTCACTGGCTTGAGCCCAAAGGTCACTAGCTTGAAGCCTAAGGTTGCTGGCTTGAGCCCTACCTAGGTCACTGGCTTGAGCAAGGGGTCACTTGCTCTGCTGGGGCCCTCCGGTCAAGGCATGCATGAGAAAGCAATCAATGAACAACTAAGGAGCCACAATGAAGAATTGATGCTTCTCATCTCTTTCCCTTCCTGTCTGTCTCTCCCTATCTGTCTCTTTCTCTGACTCTGTCTCTGTAAAAAAAAAAAGAGTTAAGATTTTATATTACAAAAATCCTCATTATGCTACAGGGGCTGAGCTAAAAGTGCTCCAGTATAGTCTTGGGCTATTTTTATGAGGTTGTGGGCTGCTGACTCTTAAACTCTCCTGGTTAAAGCAGACAACACTTTGCCTTAAAAGGCCCCTCTCTGCTTTTGTATGAGAACGAGAAAGATGTAGCTTCATATGAACTGACAGAAAAAACAACTTTGATTCAACCTCAGCTTTGATGCTCATTGATTAGCTAGAAGTGTCAAATCCTTTCTTCAAACAAAACTGCAATTTGTACTTTTGTGTATATGATGAAAGTAGGCTGAACCAGGTTGGGCTGTACTGGAGTTGGACTGACAAAGCAAGAATCCCTTTCCACCTGTCTTCTTCTCATTGCCCACTACTCACCCACCTGCCTCCACCCCTCAGACACCCCTGAACTCCCAGGGTTTTGCTGAGCACACCTGGAAATCCCCAGATTCCGTAATCTTCACAATTGCTTCAAGCTTATTAATTCCATGATTCTGTGAGGTTTTTAATGAAAACTCTACAGAAGAGAAAAGGTCATTGGCTCTATTTAATGCTTGTTAATGCTTTCTGATGACTACATGATTAAAAGGATTGGATAATGTAGGAAATCGATTTGTACTGAAGCTGCTGTTTTAATTGCTAGATATCACTGTATATGTGTTTGTTGAAAAGAGATCTTTCATATATTTGATTACATGAAACCTCAGGTTACAGGTTGAACTGTGCCCTTCAAGAAAACATCATATGGTTAATTCCTAACCCCCAGTACCTCAAAGTGTGACCTTATTGGGAAACAGAGTCATTGGCTGCCCATGTAATTAGTTAAGTTTAGGTCATCCTGCAGTAGGGTGGGCCTGACCTAATCCGACTGGCGTCCTTATAGAAAGGGGAAGTCAGAACACAGACAGGCACACAGGGAGAATGCCGTGTTAGGTGAAGGCAGAGATCTGGGGATGCAGCAGAAGACAAGGAAGGTCAGTTGCCAGCACACCCCCAGGGCCAGAGGACAGGCATGACGCACTCTGTCTCTCCCGACCCTCGGAAGAGGCCAACCTTGCTGACATCTTATCTAGACTTCTCACCTCCAGAACTGTGAGATGATACATTTCTTTTGTTTAGGCCACTGTTGTGTGGCACTTGGTTATGACGGTGCAAGAAGGGTAATTCTTAAATATCTGTCATTTGAGTAACATTTTCCTGATTTCTGCTATGGTAGCACATCTGCCTGTATTATTATTTTATATTTTTCTTTAAAAACATCTATTTTAGCTAATTAGGTATCTTTTAAAAACGATTTGTAAGTGTATTTGTGATTTAAGTGCTCTAAAAAAATCCTAGAAGTGCTGGGTTAAAGTATAATAAATATTCTTTAAAGTGCATAGCTGATTGCATATGAAGAGAGGTGGATTCTCAAGGGTTCAAAGAGAACATGTGGATCCATTCACTGCTGTCTACATCCCCTGCATGCCTCTGTCAAGTCACCAGCATCTCTCTGGACCAGTGCAAAAGGTCTTATGTCCCTCAACATCTCTTGCTTCTCCCAAACCATTCTCTTTGTTGCAGCTGGAGTGAGGTAACATTTTAAAATACAAGTAAAATTAATTAGCTTCCATGCTTAAATCCTTTCTATGAGCTGCCATTGCTATTAGTATCAATTTAGAGCAAAATCTTATGGCTCCTGCCTATCTCTCCAGTGTAGCCAGATCTCAAATATATTTTCTCTGGGTCTCTAAGCAAAAAGATTCTTCTGCTTGAAACACCCCACTCTGCTTCCTCCTGCCCTGGCTTTCTCGTAGTTAATTCCAGCTCATCCTGCAGGGCTCTGCCCAATGACTCTCATTTGCAGCCCTTTCCTGAGCCCACTCCTCAAACCAGGAAGTCTCCCTTGATTATATTCTATCAGTTTTCTGTACTTCTTCCTAGCATTTGTCATAATTCCAATTAAACAAATAATTAAGGATTAATTTGTTTCATATATGTCTCCCCTGCTAAAGTTTAAGCTCCACAAGGGGATGGACTATATTTATACTGTTATTTATGATACTCTTTTTACTAAGCATAATATCTTCTATAGGTGATTAAAAATATATTGACTGAATACTCTATATGTACATGAGGCAGGAATTGATGTTAATTTCTCTAAATCTCAGCCCTGATATTTCACCCACTGCTCTGCTATAAGGTAATGATCTCTTGGAGTAAATATTTTAAGGCTAACATTAGCCTGTTATGTTTTCTTTTAGCCTATCTTATAATGCAAATATAAGGAAGTTTCATTTCATATTCTCTGACAAATTTGCAGTCTGAAAGAAATATCTAGGGCAAGATACTTCATATGCTGCTAACTGTTACAAGGGATTTATTCTTTTAAATTATTGTAACTGAGTATCAGTTGAAATTTGTAAGTAAATTTAATTATTTAGTACTTCGCTGTCCAGTGGTTGTGGTTAATATAATTGACTTAACCTTCTACCTGAAGCAAGTGTGTGGTTGTAATTGAAATATTTAATTTTGGATGAAAAGTAATTCTCCCTTGTGCATGCATGTGTGAAAGAGACCCATTCTCCACTATAGTTTATCCTCATTTCTTAAAGATTTCCCTCACCTATAGTCCTATTGTTTTATCAATTAAGACATAAAATTTGAGATCTTTAAAATTGGAGACAATGGAAAAAACAATTGAGTAGAAATAGAAGAAATTTCTGAGTGTGTCAAGTTAGCTTTGGAATGAAAGAAGCCCATCTCATGTTCAACAACTCTAATTAATGCAAAAGACATTCTTCAGCATAGAAATAACCCGTTTTCTCTATGTAACTTTCATTGTTGTGAAAATGAGACTCAGGTAATCTCTGTAATGTAAAGAATGCTATGTAATGTTTTTGAAATTGTTTTTAAGTTCAGCATTCTTGGGGACTGTTTGTTTCATGCTAAATTATTTGCTCACAAATAAGCATCCAGCAACTAGATAAGTGCAGAGATTTTAATGCATATAATAATCTTAGGTGCGTAAGACATCCAACAAAGCACCAAATCATGTGCTAAAAGCTTTATATCAATGATCTTATTTTACTTTCTCGAAACAACCATTCATAATGCAGTGGGTCATTTTATTATACCTTCATTATCTTCATTCCCTAAAGCTTACAGGTATTAAGTAACTCTCCCAAAGTGACAAACTTAGTATATGTTAGGGTCATGAAGCAAACTCAAGTTTATCTGATTCCAAAGCTCCATTTTTAACCACTACTCTCTAGGGCTCACATATGAAAACCCTATAATGCCTAGTATTCAAATACACAAGATTTTATAACCACAATTCTTTCAGATATATTTGATTTTATAGATTTTGCTTGTGCGAGAACTGGGAGAGAAGCCCACATTTCCCGATTCTCTTCACAGTGCTTTCCCAATGCACTGTGCCACTCTCAGTTACAGAGCTCATCCCCACTGCACTGTTCCACTCTCAGTGACAGAGCTCATCCCCACTGCACCGTGCCACTCTCAGTTACAGAGCTCATCCCCACTGCACCGTGCCACTCTCAGTGACAGAGTTCATCCCCACTGCACTGCACCACTCTCTGTGACAGAGCTCATCCCCACTGCACTGTGCCACTCTCAGTGACAGAGCTCATCCCCACTGCATTGTGCCACTCTCAGTGACAGAGCTCATCCCCACTGCACTGTGCCACTCTCAGTGACAGAGCTCATCCCCACTGCACTGTGCCACTCTCAGTTACAGAGCTCATCCCCACTGCATTGTGCCACTCTCAGTGACAGAGCTCATCCCCACTGCACTGTGCCACTCTCAGTGACAGAGCTCATCCCCACTGCACTGTGCCACTCTCAGTGACAGAGCTCATCCCCACTGCACTGCACCACTTTCAGTTACAGAGCTCATCCCCACTGCACTGTGCCACTCTCAGTGACAGAGCTCATCCCCACTGCACAGCACCACTTTCAGTGACAGAGCTCATCCCCACTGCACTGTGCCACTCTCAGTGACAGAGCTCATCCCCACTGCACTGCACCACTCTCAGTGACAGAGCTCATCCCCACTGCACTGCACCACTTTCAGTTACAGAGCTCATCCCCACTGCACTGTGCCACTCTCAGTGACAGAGCTCATCCCCACTGCACTGCGCCACTTTAAGTTACAGAGCTCATCCCCACTGCACTGTGCCACTCTCAGTGACAGAGCTCATCCCCACTGCACTGCGCCACTTTAAGTTACAGAGCTCATCCCCACTGCACTGCACCACTCTCAGTGACAGAGCTCATCCCCACTGCACTGCGCCACTTTCAGTTACAGAGCTCATTCCCACTGCATGTGCCACTCTCAGTGACAGAGCTCATCCCCATACTCTGCGCCACTTTCATTTACACAGCTCACCCCCCATCTCTGTGCCACTCTCAGTTACAGAGCTCACCCCCCATCTCTGTGCCACTCTCAGTTACAGAGCTCACCCCCACTGCACCGTGCCACTCTCAGTGACAGAGCTCATCCCCACTGCACTGCGCCACTCTCAGTGACAGAGCTCATTCTCACTGCACTGCGCCACTTTCAGTTACAGAGCTCATTCCCACTGCACTGCTCCACTCTCAGTTACAGAGCTCATCCCCACTGCACTGTGCCACTCTCAGTGACAGAGCTCATCCCCACTGCACTGCGCCACTTTAAGTTACAGAGCTCATCCCCACTGCACTGTGCCACTCTCAGTGACAGAGCTCATCCCCACTGCACTGCGCCACTTTCAGTTACAGAGCTCATCCCCACTGCACTGCACCACTCTCAGTGACAGAGCTCATCCCCACTGCACTGCGCCACTTTCAGTTACAGAGCTCATTCCCACTGCACCGTGCCACTCTCAGTGACAGAGCTCATCCCCATACACTGTGCCACTTTCATTTACACAGCTCACCCCCCATCTCTGTGCCACTCTCAGTTATAGAGCTCACCCCCCATCTCTGTGCCACTCTCAGTTACAGAGCTCACCCCCACTGCACCGTGCCACTCTCAGTGACAGAGCTCATCCCCACTGCACTGCGCCACTCTCAGTGACAGAGCTCATCCCCACTGCACTGCGCCACTTTCAGTTACAGAGCTCATTCCCACTGCACTGCTCCACTTTCAGTTACAGAGCTCATCCCCACTGCACTGTGCCACTCTCAGTGACAGAGCTCATCCCCACTGCACTGCGCCACTTTCAGTTACAGAGCTCATTCCCACTGCACTGTGCCACTCTCAGTGACAGAGCTCATCCCCACTGCACTGCTCCACTTTCAGTTACAGAGCTCATCCCCACTGCACCGTGCCACTCTCAGTGACAGAGCTCATCCCCACTGCACTGTGCCACTCTCAGTGACAGAGCTCATCCCCACTGCACTGCGCCACTTTCAGTTACAGAGCTCATTCCCACTGCACCGTGCCACTCTCAGTGACAGAGCTCATCCCCATACACTGTGCCACTTTCATTTACACAGCTCACCCCCCATCTCTGTGCCACTCTCAGTTACAGAGCTCACCCCCACTGCACCGTGCCACTCTCAGTGACAGAGCTCATCCCCACTGCACTGTGCCACTCTCAGTGACAGAGTTCATCCCCACTGCACCGTGCCACTCTCAGTGACAGAGCTCATCCCCACTGCACTGTGCCACTATCAGTGACAGAGCTCATCCCCACTGCACCATGCCACTCTCAGTTACAGAGCTCATCCCCATACACTGTGCCACTTTCAGTGACAGAGCTCATTCCCCATCTCTGTGCCACTCTCAGTTACAGAGCTCATCCCCACTGCACTGTGCCACTCTCAGTGACAGAGCTCATCCTCACTGTACTGTGCCACTTTCAGTTACAGAGCTCATCCCCACTGCACTGTGCCACTCTCAGTGACAGAGCTCATCCCCACTGCACTGTGCCACTCTCAGTGACAGAGCTCATCCCCCATCTCTGTGCCACTCTCAGTTACAGAGCTCATCCCCCATCTCTGTGCCACTCTCAGTTACAGAGCTGATCCCCACTGCACTGTGCCACTCTCAGTTACAGATCTCATCCCCACTGCACTGTGCCACTCTCAGTTACAGAGCTGATCCCCACTGTACTGTGCCACTCTCAGTTACAGAGCTCATCCCCACTGCACTGTGCCACTCTCAGTGACAGAGCTCATCCCCACTGCACTGTGCCACTCTCAGTGACAGAGCTCATCCCCACTGCACTGTGCCACTTTCAGTTACAGAGCTCATCCCCACTGCACTGTGCCACTTTCAGTTCCAGATCTTATTCACAAACATTTCACTTGTGACAAACTAAGTCAATACTACGGGGCTCTATGTTTAAAAGAGATTATACATATCAGAAATTTTAAAAAATAATTTGAATTAAAATTTGATGTCTTTTTCTTAAATATTTCATTGTCACTAACATGTTTAACATGAGGCCAATTTTTTACAGTGACGCTCTCCATGATTTTGGAAAAAGACATCTTCTGTGACTAAGACCTCAATCTCAGAATTTAAGACCATTTAAGGAATCAAACACTGTCTTCATTTCTTTTTCTTTTTAAAGGTCTCAAATCAGAGAGAGAACTGCTGGAGAGAAGAGAATCACAAAGAAATTCTACCCTAGTTCATTATGCCTAACTTTCCTGATCTTTATTGCACATGGTAAAAGCAGAAAAAAAGAATCATTATATAGAATCAAGAGAGTGAATTCCTATTTCATCTTTTATTTTTAATTGAAAAGTTAATTTTCTTTTCTGCAATTAATACAAAAGGTAACTATTTCCCCATCAAACATTCCCATGAACCCATAGATAAGATGTTATTTAAGATTTATATATCAATACCTCCTTGAGCAAATCTCATATAACCTGCAGATTTTTAAAAAATTATGCTAAGTATTGTTTATAATTAGAAATCTTAGTTATATGAAAACAATAACAACAGCAAACAAACAAAAACCCTTTAGCAACCAACAAACAGAACTTGGTGGTAAAATGAGTATAATATTTAAAGTACTTGAATTAGACATTGCTAACATTTAAAAGCATGATGAATATTTTTCTTTTTTTTTTTTTTTTCATTTTTCTGAAGCTGGAAACAGGGAGAGACAGTCAGACAGACTCCCGCATGCGCCCGACCGGGATCCACCCGGCACGCCCACCAGGGGCGACGCTCTGCCCACCAGGGGGCGATGCTCTGCCCATCCTGGGCGTCGCCATGTTGCGACCAGAGCCACTCTAGCGCCTGAGGCAGAGGCCACAGAGCCATCCCCAGCGCCCAGGCCATCTTTGCTCCAATGGAGCCTTGGCTGCGGGAGGGGAAGAGAGAGACAGAGAGGAAAGTGCGGCGGAGGGGTGGAGAAGCAAATGGGCGCTTCTCCTGTGTGCCCTGGCCGGGAATCGAACCCCGGTCCTCCGCACGCTAGGCCGACGCTCTACCGCTGAGCCAACCGGCCAGGGCGATGAATATTTTTCTTTGGCTATTTTATTTCATGAAGAACAATCCAGAACTTTTCAGTGTTCCACAGATACCAATTTCCAATTTCTTAATAATTTCTTCCAGTTCTCCTCTGAATCTCTCTAGGTTCTCAATGGGTTTTTATTTTATGGATTATTGTACTAGTCTGTACGGTGCTGAGAATTGTAAGATCTATTGTGTTTCATTCACTCATTCATTCAACTGCAGGTCAGGATCATGACAGGCACTGGTTACAGAAACAAAGTAGTGCCTAGCTCTATTAGAGACTGGATGACTGTTCCGCAGACTGTTTACACTTCCTCCTGGGTGTACAGCCTGCCTACTTTCCCCAGCCCCTCTGATCAGGTGTGGTCGTGTGACTGAGCCCAGTGGCCTATGGGCACAAGTCATGTGTAACACTAGCAGGCCTGACCCATAACACTTCCTTCCCCTTTCTCAAAGTAAACATGTACCGAAACTGATGAGCTACAAGACAGAACTTGAGACCTGACCTTATGCTTGGAGTAGAGCCACCTGACAATTAGGAACATCTGTTTTGGACTTTAGGGCAAGGAATAGACCTCTATCACAATAAACTACTTAAATGTAAGAGTTTATCTCCTACAATTGCTATCAGTTCCCTAATCAATGCACTGTACTTGAAATAAAATAGAAAAACAGATTTTAAAACCACTATGCAGTACAGTGCTCTGAGAGTGGTAAACATGCTCTAATCCAGGGACAGAGGGTGACCTGGGGAGGCAAGGGGAGAGGAAGTGACATCCGAGCTGAATAGTGGAGCTGGGCAAGTGTCAGACAAGCTAAGCACAGAAAGTGGTCAAGACAGAACTGCATGTACAGAATTGCCTTTTACATGCACCCAGGCAAGAAAAGAACAATTTCAAAAGATTTAAAGAAGTTTGGAAATGGGTAAATACTGATTTTCTTTGAGCGGGGTGATGAGACATGAGTCTAGAGAAGAGGAGCAAGATAACAAAGGAGGAATAGACCTCTGACAGGTGAAGAATGGATGGGACCTGACTGGGCGGTGGCGCAGTAAATAGAGCGCTGGCCTGGGATGCTGAGGACCCAGGTTAGAAACCCCGAGGTCACTGGCTTTAGAGCAGGCTCACCAGCTTGAGTATGGGGTCACCTTGAGCTTGGGATGATAGACATGACCCCATGATTGCTGGCTTGAGGCCAAAGGTCACTGGCTTGAAGCCCAAAGTTGCTGGCTTGAGCCCAGGGTCGCTGGCTTGAGCAAGGGGTCACTCACTCTGCTAGAGCCCAGGTCAAGGCATATATGAGAAAACAATCAATAAATAAATAAGGTGCCGCAACGAAGAATTGATGCTTCTCATCTCTCTTCCTTCCTGTCTGTCCCTCTCTGTTTCCCACTTACTAAAAAAAAAAAAAAAAAAAAAGAACAGTTGGGAAGAGGGCATTCTGGGTCAAAAAGCAGAATGTATAGAGAGTTGAGAGCATAGTGAGCTCTGGAAACTAAACATATCTGAGCATAGCTGAAGTGAGGAAGGAGTGGCAAACATTAAATGGGAAAGCTACTGAGATTGGTGTGAAAGATAAGACATGTTCTCTCGACCTTGATTCTGAAAACAATAAAGCACTATTAAGGAGTTTTAAGCAAGGGAGTAATATTTTTGCTTTAGAAGTATTCCTCTGGCAGCAATTTATACAGAATACAGATTACTTGGGTGTCTGTAGTCTATTAACAAAACAGTGTTTCTTTGTGCCTACCAAAACATTTGTTGTGTTGAGTTTTCCCAGTGAAGTCTACCTTGTCATTCTTACGGATCATCATCCGATGTATAGTACTGAACTAGGAAAGACTGGAAGCGTGGGGACAAGTGAGGAGGCTATTGTTATTGTCCAGAATTTTAAAGATTAGAGTCTGAGTTATGTGGTGTCAGGAGAGAAGAAGAGGGGAAGCATTCAGGAAATAAACAACTTAAAAGCAGCCTTAGGTAGAGGCAAACATTAGAGATGTGTTAAGTTCTTTATCTTGGATAATAGGGAGATGGTACTGCTGTTCACTCAAGAAGGACCCAAGACATAGAAGGAAAATTAGGGGGAAAGAAAAATGCTGATTCTGAGGAGACCCCACCTAAGTGGAAATACTGAGCTTTCATTTGGAAAGAGAGGTTTAGGTTCATAAAGATCAGAAAAAGGGAGGATAAATTGTAGAGGGTAGAGAAGTCACAGTAGAATCCTGGATGAAACCAAGAGAGATTGTCTGGGGTGAGTAGAAAAAAGGAGGGCCAGGTGTGGAAGGTTAGGAGCTACTTACACTTCAGCACCCAACCAAATAAATGGGGAGACTGACTGAGCAGGAGGAAAGCAACTCGGAATCGAGCTCGGAGTCCAGAACGGCAGTCATAACAGGCACTCAGTTCAAACCAAGTTAAATGCTGCAATTGTAAGGGGCAGGTGAGGCTTTCACACTTACTAGTACAGAAATCCTTGGGGACATCTGGGGAAAAGATGAGTAGAATGGAGAAATGAAAGCCAGATTATGGTGAATAAAGAGGAGGCATCAAATAGAGGTAGAAGTATCAGATGTCACTATTCTTTCTAGAAATTTTACAAAATGTCTGGAGTCAACTGAATGAAATGCAGCAAAGAAGAAAATATCTTTTAGGATGAAGAAACTTTTGAAAATGTCTATAAGGACTAGGGATGGTTGTAACAAAGGGAAAAATATTAAAGATGAAAACTCCTGGGGATATGGCTCTTAAATGAGCCATAATGTACAAATTAGGCCTCTTTTTCCATTGCTCAGAATCACTTGGCAGCTTCTCGTACTTTGGCTCTGAAATACAATCACTTCTAACCAAAACTCCACAAAGAAAGTCCTTTTTACAGTACCATTCTGTGATCTTTGAGCCAATACGGCCACTAGGCTAAAATTGAAAGAGGGAAAACACTCACCAGAAAGAGAGATATAAATTCAATGTATGTATTAAACACTGATTTATTGGATACACCACATTCATCTGAAAGTAAACACAATTTCAACAACTTAAAGTTAAATGAGCTTAATGTGGAGAAATTAATGTTGAAACGACTTTTAAAGGCCAAATATCACAGTGGGTTTTTTGTTTGTTTGTTTGTTTTCTTTATTTCAAATCCTAAAAGCTACATATCAGAGGTATAAATCAAGTATATTTTTATTTGCTTATTTGTTTTTTTTAAATATAAGCCACTTCTAATGGCAAAAACAATTCTTTTTTAGACTGTTGCTTCATTCCTACTTTTCAAGTGATTCTCTAAGATTTTTACTATTCTAATTCTTTTTTTATTTTTTTTTGTATTTTTCTGAAGCTGGAAATGAGGAGGCAGTCAGACAGACTCCCGCATGCGCCCGACTGGGATCCACCCGGCATGCCCACCAGTGGGCAATGCTCTACCCATCTTGAGGGGTGGCTCTGCCGCAATCAGAGCCATTCTAGTGCCTGAGGCAAAGGCCACAGAGCCATCCTCAGCGCCAGGGCAAACTTTGTTCCAGTGGAGCCATGGCTGTGGGAGGGGAAGAGAGAGACAGAGAGGGGGAGGGGTGGAGAAGCAAATGGGCGCTTCTCCTGTGTGTCCTGGCTGGGAATCAAACTCGGGACTCCTGCACGCCAGGTCGATGTTCTACCACTGAGCCAACTGGCCAGGGCCTATTCTAATTCTTAAAATAAAATATATTGTCTTTTAATACTATTATTATTATTTCACTCAAGTTAATAAAAACACTTTTTATTTTGTCTCTACTTTTCTATGTTTAAAATAGGTTATTTGCTACTTCTCTGCTTTGTTAATATAGACATTTAATAAGATAGTCTTTTTATAAAGTTTTGAATGCTTCAAAGAACAAGAGGTGACAAGGGATCTAGAGTCAGAAAATTCAAGTTTGAGCTCCCACTCTGTCTTACACTAAGTACAGACTGATTCTCTTTGTATCATAGGACTAATGAATGGAGTTCCTTATTGGACTACTGCAAAATATTATCTGTGAAAAAGATCTACAAAAATATAAGTTAATTTAGACTTCTGCCGTTCTAAAAGAAAGTCATCTGATAATACCCTTAATGAACATTAAATTACCTCATTTCTATATATATATTTCATTAGGTAAACAACACAAGTCAACCAGCAAAATTAAGTGAATTTCAAGAAAACTTCTTTTGAAATGGGGAATTGATGATATCTAAGCCCAACCATATAAGAAAACTATGAATTGGACAAATAACCTCTATCCTTCACAGTAAAATATTAACACTGGTAAGTAAAGTATAAAGCTAAAAAAAAAAATAGAGACATCAATCCAAAGAAAGTAAATATCTTTGTGGCTTTCCTTGTTGTATTCTTATATAAATATTTTTCACACCAGCAATAATTTAATTTTCAGATTGCCTATATTCCTATTTTTTTCACATATAAATCCAACACTTGACTCTGTTACATCTGTGGTCCTTGAGTTGATTTACACTTTGATCTTTAAACAATATTTATGTTTAATCTCACCTATTTGTTTATTATCTGTTTCTTCTTTCACTGCTGGGAGTCTGTGTTTTTATTTTCTCAGAGAAAAAAGCAATGTCTGTATCATAAGTGGTTTGATATATATTATAAAACCTTAATAAATATCTTTTGATCAATGTTTTTTGTTATGTTAAAAATGTTCACATTTATGATTCAGTTAAATGATTCTGATCATTATAATATAAAATTAGAACAGTACATATAGTTTCTTTCCAGGTTTGTTTGTTTAGGGATAATTTATTTTTGAACTAAAATGAGCTCATACTGAAACACATTCTCAATATTGGACTGTCCTACACTAAATAATGTATTTACTTTTAAACATAGAATTTACATATTCCAAAAGCTTGCTAAAGTTTCCCAGTTTTCCAGGAAAATAGCTATTGGATTTTTATTAGAGCAATAATTAGTGTACTTCATTGTTTCTAATCCTTAGTGCCCATTTTAGTCATATTCATCTCCTCAAATTGGTCTACTTGCTATCTCATCTAAAGAGGTCTCATATAATGTTTTGGGTTTTCCCCCCTATTCACCATTAGTCTTTGCTCTTCTTAAGTTCCCCTGATTATGTGCTATGTGCTGTTTATAAATATTATCTATGAGAAGTGATAAGAAGAATTTTTTTTTTATTTTAGTGAGAGGAGGGGAGGCAGACAGACAGACTCCCACATGCACCCTGATGAGGATCCATCCAGCAAGCCCACTAGAGAGCGATGCTCTACCCATCTGGGGTCGTTGCTCTGTTGCTCAGCAACTGAGCCTTTTTTTTTTTTTAGTGCCTCATGGAGCCATCTTCAGTGCTCCAGGCTTATTTGCTTGAACCATTCAAGCCATGGCTGTGGGAACACAAGAGAGAAAGAGAGAGAGAGAGAGAGAGAGAGAGAGAGAGAGAAGGAAAGTGGGGGAGGAGAAGCAGATGGTCGCTTCTTCTGTGTGTCCTGACTGGGAATCAAACCCAGGACAACCCCATGCTGGGCCGATGTTCTACCACTGAGCCAACCAGCCAGGGCTTGAAGTAATAATTTTTGACTGGAGGGTAAGCCTTGATTTCTAAAAGAACTGTAAACCATTCTAAGCCCTGACGGCTATGAGAAAACAGTGAGCTCTATGTTTATCAGCTTTGAAAGTGTTAGCACCCAACAACGTGAATCAGGACAGAAATACCTTTAGCTGTTTTATGTTAACTGTTTTATCCTTGCCTCTCACCTAATCTTCTTGAAAGTAGCTTGTACTTTTTTGGCTTTTCCCATAATTTGCACCTCAGTGTTTTGCACATATATATTCATTAATACATAATGCACTTATGTAACTGTAAGACTGTACCGAGTTTTCCTACCCATTAGTCCAAACCTGAAGATTACTACTACTGGAATGTGTTGAAACTACTACTACTTGATCAGATTGGCCTACAAGAGTGCCTGGATACCACTTCAGAGGCAGGCAGATGACTGTCTAGGACTAGGTTAGTCAGGGTTACTAAACCTGGTAGGTACAACACAGACTCTTACATCTCAGTGGTTCAATAAAACAAAGAAAATATATTTCTCTCACATTTTCTGGTCTGATATAGTTCTGTTGACGTCCTTGTCTTATACTAGTACAGTGTTCCAGGGCTTCCAAGAAGGAAGCAGGGAAGACCTGGGGGGGTGTCTCACAGAGGCCTTGGAAATGACAACGTTCCTCTGTCCTCACCCTACGTGCAGAGCCAGTCAAACGGCCCAGATCTCACTGTCAGACAGGTTGGGGAGTGCGGAAAGCATTCCAAACCCTCATCTTTGTTTGTTTGTTTAACTAAAATTGAGAAGAAACTTTAACAACTTTCCCATTGTAGCTCCTTTAAGACTGAGCAACATTAGAAGCCACTGTTCTCTTTCTATCTCAGTGGGTCCCCTGAACAAAACAGACACAATGGCATGAGGGTACAATCATAGGTTTGCGACCGTCTGGGTCACATCTGGGCTGAATTTTAGGGCTCCTTCAGGTTTTGTGGAGATTTCACTAGGAGAGCAAAGGCTGGGATAGAATTGATGATTTGGACTGCTTTTCAGCTTCTCAGCTTTCCCAGGACTTAGGATCAGTTAGTTGGCCAATGAGTCTGGGCTGCAGAATTAATCATCTCACACTCTTGGGTCCAGAGGGGCTGTTGTGACTTAGCTCGGGGCAACTGACTAGAAATTGGTTGTGATCCACTTACAATGGCAGGGAGAAGATGCTTTCCTTCAGAAATAGAACTGGACAGGGTCAAACATCCAACAAAAAATGAGCTATGTTTCCAGGCCTCTGCACTCCTCAGGAGGGAAAATAGATACTGAACACAATGCTGTGAAACAGGTGTTCCAGAAACAGTCTAGAACAGCAGTACATCTATGCCTCGCTGTCTCCTTGCTGCAGCCTGTTCCTTGAAGTACAGTCACAAAACTAGACAGGATAAGTCAGCCCACGTGTCAATTTTCTTTTTTAATAAATTTAAATAATTGAAAGTTCATTGGTTTGGTTTTCAGTTGGATTTAGATCCAGTCCATCACCCAGTCCAGCCCTGGCCCGGCTGCTGGCCTGCGTTGTGATTGTTCTCCAGGCGGTAATAATCATTACAATATTACCTTTCACACAAAGCAGGTGTCTGAGGAGCTCCAGCACCGGAATTCTGTTTCACAGGTGGAAATACAGCCTTTAATGCACTCAGTGCATTGAGAAACAATTGAAACAAAACCATGAAGATGGGTAACCATCTTATGATATGGCTATTGCATTATCTCTGTTGTAATGGCATGCTATTGACTACCACTCATCAATAGACTTTTATGGCTCGGAGTGATCTAATAAATAGCAACAGATGGAGTCTTGAGTCTCCTTGGAACACTGACTAATCATACAACCTGTGGAACTGCTCTCTTTACATTTATGGCTTGGCCTTTTACAGAGACAGAAAATGAATAGGACAGGGAAACTGACAGAAGGAAAACTAGCTACCAGAGCTCAGATGCTGTTCTTTTGTCCGTACTGTTCAGGAGCTGAATCTTATTCACAGCCGTAGTCATTTCTCTTTCCCATGCCAAGCAAACTCACTACTATTGTACACCTGGGAAATTAGAACTTTGCATTGTGCGCAAGTTGGCTAATGTGCTTCCTGGTCCCCACAGCCCTCCACATACCATTTTTTTCACTATGATTATATCAGTCTGCTCTGGCTGCCATTACAAATAGCATAGGCTGGTTGGCTTAAACAACAGAAATTTATTCTTTCACAGTTCAGGAGGCTGGAAGTCTGGCTTACAGATGGCTGACCTCAGGTTGTGTCAATAGCAGAGACAGAGACAGAGCAAGTTCTCTGGTGTCTATTCTTATAAGGATATAATTCCTAATTCTAAATTCTTATAAGAGCCCTATCCTCATAACCTCATCTGAACCTAATTACCTCTCAAAGGCCTGTCTCTGAATAGCGTCACATTTAAGGCTGTTAGGGCTTCAATATATATACGGTCTACCGGAAAGTTCTGTCCGTTTTTGGAATAAAACAAAATACAAATTTTTCTTACCGTCAATAAACTTTATTAAATAATATAATTGCCATTATTATTAATGATTTCTTGCCAGCATGAGGGCAATTTGTATATCCAATTTTTGAAAAATGTTTTATCTTTTGATGCGAAAAATTGAACCAGTGCTTGTTTCATATCTTCTTCATTTTTGAATTTTTTGCCCTTCAAAAAATTTTGTAAGGACAAAAGCAAGTGATAGTCAGAGGGTGCTAAGTCCGGGGAATATAGTGGATGTGACAGAATTTCCCAGCATAGTTCTGCAATTTTTTGACAAGTCCCCAAAGCAGCATGTGGCCTGGCATTATCATGATGCAGTATGATGTTCTTCCTATTGAACATCGCGGCCTCTTTTCTTGGACTGCTGTCTTTAAATTATCCAGTTGCTGACAATACGTCTCTGAATTGAGCTTTTCGTTCGGTTTTAAAAGCTCATACTGTATTGGTCCTCGAATGTCCCACCATATACACAACATTCTCTTATTCAGAGTCAAATTTGGTTTAGAGATGGAAGGGCTAGGTTTTCCGGGTTCACAATATGCTCTTTTCCTTACAGTGTTTTCGTAGGTAATCCACTTTTCATCCCCAGTTATTATCTGGTTCAAGAAGGGTTCAATTTTGTTCCAAGAAAGCAGAGATGTGCATATGATGACTCGATCATCCAAATTCTTCTGACTAAATTCATGTGGCACCCATCTTGAATATTTCCACACCAATCCTATCTTCTGAATATGGTCCGAAATGGTTTGCTGAGCTGAATTAAGCCTTTCTGCAATCTCTGATGTTGTCAGAAAAGGATCTTGCTCCGACATGGTCTTAACAAAATCGTCATCGATCAAAGATGGTCGCCCAGAATGTGGCTTATCAGAAAGGTCGAAATCACCTGTTTCGAATTTTTTGAACCATGTTCTGCATGTCCTATCAGAAACTGTACCTTCACCAAACACTTTCAGTAAATTTCTACATACTTCTGTAGCATTTCTTCCTTGTTGAAATTCGTAAAAATTACAGTGGCGTAAATGAACTTTATCAGTAGCCATGGGTACACTATCGCTTCACACATAAGGCTAACGTGAATCAACTTTGTTTTAGTTAATTTGCTACATCAGTATGTATACATTAAGTGATAAAAAATAGGCACACATGCGCCAAATAAACATGTGCTTATGTATCAAAACTTGTTATGATAGAAATGGACAGAACTTTCCGGTAGACCTGTAAATTTTTGATAGGGTACAATTCAGCTAATACCATGAACATAATATATATATATATATATATATATATATATATATATATATATATATGAGTACTCTAGTGGTTTCTTGGTGGATTTCCTGTTCCTCACTGGACTTTACAATCTATTCCCAACAGACAGATTTTTTTTAAATTTTATTTTTTTAATGGGGCGACATCAATAAATCAGGATACATATATTCAAAGATAACAAGTCCAGGTTATCTTGTCTTTCAATTATGTTGCATACCCATCACCCAAAGTCAGATTGCCCTCTGTCATCTTCTATCTAGTTTTCTTTGTGCCCCTCCCCCTCCCCCTTTCCCTCTCCCTTTCCCCCCTCCCCCTGTAACCACCACACACTTATCAATGTCTCTTAGTTTCATTTTTATATCCCACCTACGTATGGAATAATGCAGTTCTTGTTTTTTTCTGATTTACTTATTTCACTTCGTATAACGTTATCAAGATACCACCATTTTGTTGTAAATGATCCGATGTCATCATTTCTTATGGCTGAGTAGTATTCCATAGTGTATGTGTGCCACATCTTCTTTATCCAGGCATCTATTGACGGGCTTTATGGTTGTTTCCATGTCCTGGCCACTGTGAACAATGCTGCAATGAACATGGGGCTGCATGTGTCTTTATGTATCAATGTTTCTGAGTTTTGGGGGTATATACCCAGTAGAGGGATTGCTGGGTCATAAGGTAGTTCTGTTTTCAGTTTTTTGAGGAACCACCATACTTTCTTCCATAATGGTTGTACTACTTTACATTCCCACCAACAGTGGATGAGGGTTCCTTTTTCTCCACAGCCTCTCCAACATTTGCTATTACCTGTCTTGTTAATAATAGCTAATCTAACAGGTGTGAGGTGGTATCTCATTGCAGTTTTGATTTGCATTTCTCTAATAACTAAAGAAGATGAGCATCTTTTCATATATCTGTTGGCCATTTGTGCTTCCTCCTGGGAGAAGTGTCTGTTCATGCCAACAGACAGATTTTTGAAAACTATAAATCAGATAACATCACTCCTCTGTTCAAAATCCTCCAATGACTTTCCATTACACTTACAAAAAAAATCTATGGGCTACAAGGTTCTATATGATTCAGACCTCTCTTCCTTCTAGGTCCTTTATTTTTATTTTATTTTATTTTTTAAGTTTAAAGATTCCTTTATTCAAGCCAAATAGTTAAACCCTTATTATAGTGTAACCACTTGCTTAAAAAAAACCTTGAATAAATAAGTTATCTATGTATCCTTGTCACTTCAATTTTTACGTTTTTTTTTTTCTTTCTGGGCCAGTACACAATACCACACCTATATCTTTGTCTCTTTTTGCTTTGGGTTACAAACTAATTCCAGCAGAGCCTCCTCACTGCCAACCATCTGGGAAAGTTACTGCTATCCACAATGAGGAAAAGCACAGGAGCTGGTATCTGTTGCCTTGATGTTTGCCTTCAAAGGTTCTTCAGATTGCTCTCCTTGCACACCCAACCCCTACCATAGGGCCAGCTCCATGACATTTAGCTATAGAGTCATTTGAAGAACAGAAAGCTGAAAGCTAGTTTGGGCTGTAAATTAATATGCCCCTGCATTAGCAAGGTCTGTCTTTCATCCATCATTTAAAAAAATGTTTTATTACAGTTGACAGTCGATATTATTTTGTATTAGTTTCAGATGTACAGCCCAATGGTCAGACAGTCAGATACCTCACAAAATGCTCCCTCCGGTATTTCGAGCACCCGTCTAGAACCATACAGTTACTACTATATTACTGACTACAGTCCCCATGCTGTACTTCTACATCTCCAGGACTAGTTTGTAACAACTAGTTTGTGCTTCTAAAGAAATCCCTTCCCCTTCTCACTCCTTTTTCCTTCTTTGCTCACTTTGTTCCTCCATTCCAAGTGTCTGCTGTGCCTCAGTCACATCATGCTTAAGTCTTTTTCATAAACTTCACAATTGCTCTCTTCTTGTCTGGAGAACACTTTTCCAGAGCTTCGAATGGCTTGTTTTCTGTATTCATTTTCACCTTTTTGAAACACTCCTCTTTCAAATTCTGTCTAACTGTATATTCTTGTTAATGTAAGTACTATATCTTCAAAGAACTTCATATATGAAATTTCAATTTTTTATTCTTTATATTCCCAATGCCTAGAACAGTGCCTACCATATGGCAGGTACTAAAGCACCATTTATTACAAAAAATAAACAAAATACTATGCACATGCCAATCACTTCCACGTTCATATTGTCATCCTAGCTCTCTCCTCTGGTTTCCAGGCCTGTATTCCCAACTGCCTACTTGATGTTCCAACCTATTTCATAGACATCTCAAATGAAAAGTTTTCAAAATTGATCTAGCCCATGAAACTTATGCCTTCTCACATGTTTCCCTTCATGTAGTGGTTTAAGCAAAATCTGGGAGTCACCTTTAGTTCTTGCTTCCTCACTCCTTCTTTCCTTCCATCCAGTCAGTCATCAACCAGATTTTTCTATTTTTCCAACACATCATGACTCTGTCCTCTTCGGTCCATCTCTACCACTGCCACCTTGTCCAAAACAACACTGTCTCTTGGCTGGAGCACAGCATCTTTCAACAGCTTTTCCCATTCTCATTCTGGGCACATACATCCCATCTGCTTCCTAAGCAGCACCTAGAGTGGTGCTGAGTATTTATTGCAATAGCAACAGGCAATGTATATTGGGTACCACTATGTGCTTCTCTGTTGATACTTAATAATGAATAAACTAAACATGTTTTGACACCCCCCCCCCCAACTACAGATTAAAATGCAGATGTGTTTATGTAACTACCCTACATAACATCTTTAAAAATTAGTTCTCACTGACCTCAGAATAAAAGCCAATGTCCTCCCTGGCCACTGGTGCTGCCGGATCTAGGTCTGCTTACTTCTCTGCTTTCTGCTTGCTGTGTATCCCTTTTCCCACTCCTCTGGGTGCTGCTTACAGTGACCTCACAGCCCTTTGAAACTGTCTCCTGCCTTTCTTCTTCAGAGTTTTTTTATGGGATTGTTCCTGCCGGGGAAGATATTTCCTCCACTCTGTCCTGTGTAATCCCTGCTCTTTTTAGGCCTTGACTAAAATCTCACTCCTCAAAGATGCCTCCCAGTTAGGACACCCAATCAAAAAAGAGTTTCTTAATACATCCTCTTCACAGCACTTACATTTGGACTTATCATAGTTGATAATTACAGATTTATCTAATTACAGAGATGCCTCTGCCATTAGATTGTAAGTTCATGCGTTTAGAAGTTGTGATCTGTTTTTTAACTGCCATATCTTCAAGGACAGAGCCAAGAACCAGGTACACAGTGGGCATTAAATGAACATTTATTACTGTAGCCAAAATCAGTGGAATACTCTCCCCTACCCCCCAAAGCACTCCGTTAGCTTTTATCTCTAGTCCCTTTTTGGGTGAATAAATTTGAAAACTGTAAGTTTTATTCTCATTCTGTTAAAGATGGCCACTGCTTTCATGCGATGATGCTCTCGCATGATACAGCTGATTGCCTTTCATGCTTGGGAAGGGGCTTAGTTATGCTAATGTGTGCTGGAGGAAGGGGTTGTCACAGGGAAAAGTTTAAAAGGAGGAGTTAGAAGGCCATTTTGAGAGGGAGAGACCATGTTCTTGCAGAGAGGGGAGGAGACCATGTTGTAGCAGAGCAGAGAGGCCACGTGAAGGAGAGGAGGCAGCCAAAATGGAGGCAAGCAGAGGGCACTGAGTGAGGCCTTTGATTCTAGCAAAAACCAGAGAAAGTCAATGGAGCTCTGAATGGAAAGGGAAGTGTTTTCCTGCTGTGTGTATTTTTCTCTCTGGCCAGTTGTAAGCAAGAATAAAGGAAAATGGCCCACCAGTTCTTGGTCTGTTGTTTCTCTATGATTGATCCAAATTAAATGTGAACCTAAAGCTGCTCGGGCCAGGACGGTGTAACGGTGGCCACGGCCACCATCTTTACGTCCCCTCAGTGGGTTAAAGTAAAATGTAACAACAGGATATGACAAAATGTGTAATATGCCACATCCCTGAGGAAAGGGAGGATGTTTTTAACCATGGCTTTCATTGAAATTGCCTAATTTTCTGTTCAAGAATAAAATTTTTCTGCAGATAGTATGTAAGAATTATGTTTTCTAGTAAGGAACTTACATGCATTTGGTAATTATTTGTTTTTCAATTGTTCACTTGCAAAGCATACCTTTTAGATCTTGTTTTATCAATGATAAAATTGATGAACTGCCAGTTTATCAATGGACTGTTGGGATTTCATTGTCAAAGTGGAGTGCTGTTATACCAGGAAGTGTGAAGACAGTGTTCTGTTCAGCGATTGGGTTATTTTTAGCCCAAACTACTTTGTCATATTTAACACAGGACACATTGACATAGATTTAAAAAATTTTAAATTATAATTGACATACAATGTTATACTAATTTCAAGCATACAACCTAGTAATTTATATAACCTACAACAGGGGTCGGGAACCTTTTTGGCTGAGAGAGCCATGAACACCACATATTTTAAAATGTAATTCCGTGAGAGCCATACAATATGTTTAACACTAAATACAAGAAAATTTGTGCATTTTATGTAAAACCAACACTTTTAAAGTAAAATTAAGTCTCTGAATTCTTTTTAATAACATTGTTATGCTGTTGTTAACCAATGATGAATAAATGACTTCTTACGATTAATGCGACTTCTGGTGCTGCATGGTTTTGCTGATGGCTTTGAGTCTGGTTGATTATGTGCTGAGATTAATCTTCATGCAGGCGTTGAGACTTCCATACATTAAACGTGATTGTAGGTTGGTCTTAATGTTCTTTAAATGTGAGAAAGATTGCTCACATGCATATGTAGAGCCAAACATTGTCAGTACAGCAATACTCACATGCTGCAGTGTGTGGTATGTGACAGGAAGCTAGTTCCAAGTTTTGACAATCAGCTGTTCCATGGCTTGAAGTTTTTCATTTCTCCCCACTTGTGTTTGCTCGCCAACTCTGCTTGCTGTTGTGCAAGTCTTTCCAAATCTTCATTCAGTGACTTGAACTTATTCACCCACATGTCTGAGGCCTTCAGTTCAGCAGCTTGTAGCTCAAAATCTCTGACAGAGACACCAGGAATGTAACTCAGGTCGACTCTGTCCACTGCACACTCATGTGGATGGTGATGAACTTAAAAAGACGAGTGCGCTCACGAAATTCTCCAAAGCGTGCTTTGAATGACTGCAGGAGATTAGATGTGAAGCCTGCTAGCTTCTGGAGATCAAGGTGTTGAGCAGGGTCACTTGCTGTGCATGCATTTTTAAACTCTCCCAGTTTTTCAAAGTGTAGTAAACGACCTGTTTTAACGTTGGCGATGAAGAGTTCCAGCTTGTTTTCAAATGCAAACACTGCTTGTTGAAGGGATAAGACTGTATTTCCAATGCCTTGCATTTTCACATTGAGCTGGTTCAGATGTTCAGTCATGTCCACGAGATAGTAGAACTTCAGGAGCCACTCAGTGTTAGCTAACTCAGGATGCTCGACATTTTCCATTTTAAGAAAAGTCCGATTTCGCTCAGACAAGCTGTGGAACGGCTGAGCACCTTCCCTCTTGACAACCAACGCACATTGCTGTGCAGAAGCAGACCAGGATAATTATTCCCAACTTCATCCAGCAGTGTTTTAAACTGGCAATCATTTATAGCTCGGGCAACAATAAAGTTGACCACCTGAATGACCAGAGACTTCACCTCACCAAGCTGCTCACCACACATCTGAGCACAAAGCGCCTCCTGATGTAGGATGCAGTGAAAACTTAGGATGGATCTCTTTTCATGTTCATGAAGAAGTGCTATGAATCCTCTGTTTTCCCCACCATGCACGGAGCACCATCAGTACACACTGAAATAAGTTTATCCATCGGTAGATTGTTTTTTTAGTGAACTATTGAAAGATTTGAATAAATCCTTTCCTCTTGTTGTCTCTTTCATAGGCAAAACAGTAAGACTTTCCTCATGTAGTGTGTCACCGACAGCATACCTTGCAATCACGCTGAACTGGGATAAATGGCTACGTCTGTTGACTCATCCAAAGCAAGAGAAAAGAATGGTGCTGCATTTATGTCCTTCACTTGTGTTGCCTCAATTTAATTTGCCATCATGATGGTACGATCGTGAACAGTTCTTGCCGACAGAGGCATGTTCTTTATTTGTTTGATTATCTTGTCTTTATCAGAAAAGTCGTCAAAAAGTTCATTGGTAACATCAAGCATGAATGTTTTGGCATACTCCCCTTCTGTGAATGACTTTCCGTTTCTCACAATATCTAAAGCACCAGCAAAGCTAGCTGAATTCCAGTCACCTTGTTGGGTCCAAACACGGAGTTGCTGCTGACTAGCTTGCACTCTGCACAGTAGCTCTTGACATGCTTTCTTCCTGCTGTCCCCCCACTGGATATTTCAATGTGAATGTAGTATGGCGTGTGTCGAAGTGCCGCTTTATATTTGACCGTTTCATCGATGCAATCTTATCATTGCATATTAGGCACATTGCAGATCCTGCTCTCTCCACAAAGGCGAATTCCTCTGTCCATTCCTGCTGAAAAGTACGTTACTCCTCATCTTTTTTTCTTTTAGCCATCTTCTTCATCAAAAGGGTTTCCGCAATTAGCTAGCTGACTACTTGATTAAAAGGAGGGAAGTTTACTTTCTGACCTCACAATGACCCGTGTACGTTACTCATTATCCAGTAAAAATTTGGTGTTGTCCCAGAGGACAGCTGTGATTGGCTCCAGCCACCCGCAACCATGAACATGAGTGGTAGAAAGTCAATGGATTGTAATACACGAAAATGTTTTATATTTTTAACGTTATTTTTTTTTCTTAAAGATTTGTCTGCGAGTCAGATGCAGGTATCAAAAGAGCCACATCTGGCTTGCCAGCCTTAGGTTCCTGACCCCTGACTCACAAAGTGATCACATTCATAAGTGTAGTACCCACCCGACACCATACATAGTCACTACATTATTACTGACTGTTTTCCCTATGATGTACTTTATCCTCCTGTGACTATTTTTCATAGCTGGCAAATTGTGCTTATTAATACTTTTCACATTTTTTACTCATCCTTCCCTTGACCCTTCCATCCGGGGACCATCAATTTTTTCTCTGTATCTACAAGTTTGTTTGTTTGCTTATTTATATATTTATTTATTTGTTTTGGGGCCCACATATAAGTGAAATCATATGGCACTGTCTTTCCCTGTCTGACTTATATCACTTAGCATAATACCCTCAAGATCTATTGATGTTGTCACATTAACATACATTTTTAAAGCCCTAAACACTGTTCTGTTTTAACAACAACAATGATTATTATTACTAACAACCACAAAAAGCTTCACCCCTATATTCAGATGTTTTTAATTAAAATACAAAGAATGAAGTTGCCAATTATGAGAGAAGACTATTTGGAGACCAAGCATTCGGCAGTTGGTTATAACTGATCAAATCAAGTTGAGGGCCAAAACCAGAAGATAATCTCAACCTACATCAGAAATCTACACAGGGTCCACAGCTAAGAATGATTTTATGTACAGAATTTGCAGGGAATCACCCACCTAACCTTGAACTCTATCTGACTTGGATTGAGGAACTTTAGTTAAAAGCCCTGAGTGAATGTCTCTTGGATGCAAACAGCAAGAAACTGTGTGAGTGGGTGACCTTTGTGCAGACACAAAGGAATGCATGTGAACAGGCTTTAGAAAATTAGCCTAGAGGTTCTAAATTGCCCCTTCCTTTGTGCTTATTAATTAGCAAAAGAAAAAGAATGTACTGACCCAAAATAGCCCTTTCTCCACATCAGCAAAATGGCCATTAGTCATTCTTTCCCCATCCCACCACATCTCTCTCTCTTGTAATCCTGTTACCTCTGTTCTGCTTCTGATCAATTAAAGCTGAGGAAGAAGGAAATTTAGGAGGTAGTCTTCTTTGCTTCTCTTGGCAGACCTCCTCCTCTTCCTCTTGACATAAGTTTATGTCTTGAGTAGGTTTCTTCCACGTGACACTGGTAGTTCCCAGCAGGCTGGAGTACTACATGTATTTAAATGGTTGAAAAGCAATCAATAGGATATATTTTATGATGTGTAAAAATTGTATGAAATACAAATTTCATACCACCATGTTATTCATTTATATATTGTCTATATCTTTAATGGTAGAGGTAAGTAGTTGCAACAGAGACTTTTTAAATTTTTTTGACTGTCATCCTCAGTAATACATTTTACATTGAAAACTGTATATCCACACAATTCTATAGCTAAGAAGTTTCACAAAACAGTATTTACACTATTATAATATGCTCTATAGTGTTTTCCTCAGTTCTACCTCATTTAAACAATATTTGTAATGTTATTTCTGATTCTGAGCCCATAATGATCACTACCCATAGTCTGAAAACATTCATTTGAATTTGTTTTCTCAATCATGGTTGCATAATAAATCATCTAGGAAGTTGTTTGAAAAGTACTAGGTCTTACTCAAGACCAGTCAAATCAAAATTACTTGACACCTGAATATTGGTCTTAAAAATATAGGAAGCAAACAAACTGCCTCTCATGGTGATCTTACGGGGAGCTGGGGTAGAGAACAAATCCCCCTGCTGCTGCAAGTCCAGTTTTTGGACCAGGAGCTTCAACACATGGGAGTTTGTTGGAAACGCAGAATCTCAGGCCCGCACCCAGATCCCAAGGTACTTTACATGCACATTAAAGTGTGAGAAGCACCATCCCAACCAAGGAAAAGTCTGACTAACCACTGCAGCATTAGGTTACAGTCTCCTCTTCGTCAGGGAAAGGAACAATGACGTATTTGCTTCTGGTTAGTACTGCAAAAGTAAAATGCAAACTGGCAAAGAATAGAATGTATCCAGAGAGAAAAACTATTTCACATGTGGGAGTTTCTACCTGTAGAAGGCCATTCAACTCCAAAAAAGGAGAGTCTGAGCTGGATTCCAAGAATATAACCGGAATGACTTTGGTGTGCCAAACCCACCAGACGCCTATGCTGGGTCCACTACGTTCTCGCTCTGCACTACCTCACGCACGCTACTGCTGCTGCTGCTGCAGGACCTCCACACAGCTTCCTCTACCCTAACCTCTGCACCTGGGGACCGGGCCGATTCCTGGGAATCGGAGGATAGGCTCTGCCTCTGTCTGTTCAGAAACATCCAGGTTTTAGAAACCAAAGCTCTCTGGTGCATTTCACCTCAGTAGGAAGGATCAAAGGCAGAGTTTCCCAGTTTTCTCTAGTTGCTGAATCTGAGGCTTCCCAGGGACACAGTGAGTCACAGAGAAGCCGTGCAGGGGTGAAGTCTCCAGCAACCTACACAATCTCCTCGGCAACAGGAACCTTGGACGGAAAGTTTTCCTTCTGCCATTTCCTCGGGCCGCTTCTACAGTTTAAACTCTGTGTTCTCATAGCATTTCCAAATGCTGGTTTTTACCCTCCACTGACCTGAGCAGTTCTGCTTGGTCCTGTTGTTAACTTTTTACGTGCTGTTAAGAGACCACAACATTTAGATTTATTGCTTATTTTGCTTTGTTTTATGTTTGGTGGAGGGAGAGATTGTGAGCAGAGGTACTGGATTTGGAAGCAGGCATTGATAGAAATTTAATCAAATAACATTAGGTCTAGACATAAATTTAGAAGCCATCCTTTTTTTCTTTACAGCCCCCCTTTCCAAAACAAACAAACAAACAAACAAACAATAAGAAAACAAGCAAGTAAAAAAACAGATCTAACGTACAATGGCCACATGTTAACTTCTTCCGAGATGTTGGATGTCATTGCTCAGTCCCACTGGTGAGAGAGAGCTCAAAGTGTGGGACTAGGAGAATCCGCCTCACCTGACAACTTGATGGAAACATACAGTCTTGAACATCACCCCACCCTCCTGAATCAGAAGCCCTAGGCTGAGCCCCACCCCTCCAGGGGATTCTAAGGCTTGCTGAAATTTGAGGACCTCTGTTCCAGGGAATAACTGAGTTCACACCAGCTAGTTTAAACTGGTCTCAAAGACACGTTGACCTGTTTTGAAAAACAGCTAGTTACTAACCCACACTATCTTTTAAAATAAGTCGAGTTAATGAAAAAGGATTCTTATTCTGAATATAGATAAAACAGACTTTTTATGGCCAGTACTTTTCCAATAAGAACTCAAAAAATTGTATAAACATTACCAAGCCTCATTCAGCTTCACTTACCTACTAGTGGGTAGGTCATCTTTTGTTGAAGATGATGCACACCAATGGACAGGAATCTGTCAGAGGAAGAGGACACATTGCTCTCATTTTGCAGCTGAATTACAACTCATAGTCAATAAACTAGATAAATTAAGGTCTATCTGGAAAGAAATAAAAGGCCTCCAAACAAGGTGAAATTTACCTGTGAAGATTCAGTTAGCAGAAAAAAACTGCTATTCCCACCACTAGGTGCTTTTAAAAGCTAAAAAATAAGTTAACATGCATACAAATACAAAGACAGGAGCAGGGGTTATAGAATTCCTTAGAGTGACACCCTGACATTATGCAACCATGTCAACTAACGCAGAAAGAGAAGCTAATATTTTGATGCTAAAATATGGGAGAAAAGTAGATAAATCAGTAACACATCAAAATCCAACCAGCAGGGTCCGCGTGTGAGACATCCTCTCCATTTCTTGCAGGTGCTACCATCTCTGCCCCAAAGTGACCATGGCTAAGCCTCTGAATTTCCCAGCCCTAAAACTCCCAGTTTCTTCCCCCATCACAATCTGTATGTGACCATTTATTTGAACATTACTTATTTCCAAATAATTAGAGAAAGCTTTAAAAAAATGTGTGCAGCAGGAGAAAAAAATAAATACACACACTGTGTTAAATAAAATTAAAAATTTAAATGTAGTCAAAATAAATCTCTTAAAACCTGGAATACTCAAACCAATTTTCCCCATGTGCATATTTGTTTTAGACCAAATAAAATTCATGCATCTATCTATCATCTATCTATCTACTTACCTACCTAACTACCTACCTACACACACACACACACACACACACACACACACATTTTATACATATATAATTAGGTAGGCAACTGATCTATATATAGGTGGGGGTTGGAGATTAAGGTAGTTTATGATATCTGATAATCAATAGTAAATTGCTGATATCAATTGCTGATATATTCAGCAAGGCAGAGGTGCCCCTTTCACCACTCTTATTCAAATTCTCTTAAAAGGTGAATCCATAGTCCTATCAAAAATTGGAGAATATGCCCTGGCCGGTTGGCTCAGCGGTAGAGCGTCGGCCTAGCGTGCAGAGGACCCGGGTTCGATTCCCGGCCAGGGCACACAGGAGAAGTGCCCATTTGCTTCTCCACCCCTCCGCCACGCTTTCCTCTCTGTCTCTCTCTTCCCCTCCCGCAGCCAAGGCTCCATTGGAGCAAAGATGGCCCGGGCGCTGGGGATGGCTCTGTGGCCTCTGCCCCAGGCGCTAGAGTGGCTCTGGTCGCAACATGGCGATGCCCAGGATGGGCAGAGCATCGCCCCCTGGTAGGCAGAGCATCGCCCCTGGTGGGCGTGCCGGGTGGATCCCGGTCGGGTGCATGCGGGAGTCTGTCTGACTGTCTCTCCCTGTTTCCAGCTTCAGAAAAATGAAAAAAAAAAAAAAAAAATTGGAGAATTTTAGGAAAAATTGACACCTTATATTCAAAATAAACTTTGACATTGTTCAAAATAAAACTAAATGTCTCTGAATAAATGTTGAAATAGTGGAAAGGACTATAGGTAATATAATTTTCTGGAGGGTCCACAGAAATTTATATATGTGGAACACCTCAGTTTCATAGGAGTAAAACATATGATGAGCTTCAAAACAAATTAGCTGAGATTTAGAATGTAGGATTATTTTTCAAGTAGGTGGAAAAAAATTACTTTACAATATAAAAGAGAAAGTGAACAATATACTTACCATATGTAAGGTCGGTGAATAATGGGGGATGGTCATGTGGGGAATTCAGACCCGTGAACTTTGGCTAGGACCGCCCACAATCAAGCATGCCAAAAGGAAGCTTCCCAGGAACCATTTGAAAAGAAGCGATCGTCTGCCAGCCAGTGAAATTTCACCACGTCATAGTAGCTCCACTTCCCTACAGGGACCCTTTAAATATCTCCCACGTGGTTTAATCCGTGCAACTTCCCTAACCTCCATCTTTCTTTCCTTGGGGCCAGGGAACCTTGCTGGGTGGGATGCGTGCTCTGTACTCAATAAAGCCTTTTGCTATTCCACACTTTGTGGCTCTGGCCCGTTCCTTCCTTCTCGGCGGGAAAAAATACCTTACATTTTGGTGCCAAAACCCGGGAGGAGTTAGAAGTCTGCAAGGACTACTCCTTTCCCCTCCCCTCCAAGAAAGAACCAGGAGAAAGAACCAGGATCTCCGACCTTACACCCACTTCGGCGCATGGTGCGGTAGGTCCCCTGCCTCCAGCCTTCCTCTCAGTTCTTTATTCCGAGACTCCCTGTCTGAAACCGTAGCTACGTCAGGGAATTCTTTTTGGTTCCGAGTTAGTCTGTGCTTGTGGAGACCTCCCCAAGCACATCCACTTTCGTCCATGGCTGGACCTTGAGTTTTTAGAACGCTAATACTCAAGTCTGACCACTCTGAGAACTGAGGGTGGCTGTTGGGGCACAGGAATCTCCCTCCCTAAGGAAGAAGAAACTGTTCTTCTTCTCCGCTGTGGCCAGGCCACAGAACCCACTGAATTAGCCTCCTGAAGGGACTTTCAGTTTTAACACCCTCACCAATTTAACTATCGCCAAAAAAGCTGGGAACTGATTGGAGATCTCTTACATTCATGGCTTCTAATTATTCATGCACCCGTCCTTAATCTCTGTGCTGCCTGTTCCACCATGCAGGCCTTTTTCTGGCCAGAGAAACCTCACCTAAAACCTCTATTCCTAATCTTTCCTTCTCCGCAGACTCCCAACTCTCCCTCCTGTCTGACCCTCGTGGGTGTCCCTCTCTCAGAACTTTTCTCTGGTCCCTCTGCGGACCTCTTCTGTGCTTGGGTCTCTTCCCTCTGAGAGACCCCTCTCCTCCCTTCACAAAAACCTGTTTCTTATTCGTCATCTACTACCATTCTCTTTCTCCTCCCATGCTGGCCAGGGGCCCCTCCCTTCACTGTGTTCTTTAACCCCTCCTCCGTCAGGCCTTTCTCAGCCTAGCATTGGCTCTTGCACCGGTTTTCAGGATATCCAACCCCAATTTTCTTGCAGGAAGTACCTGTCCTGCCTTTGGCTCCAGCGTTTCCTGCAGGATCCGGGTGCTGGGCTTCGCACAAGCCCCCCTCCTCTTATTCCCAAGCCCCTAAACCCTTATCCAGAACCTGTGAACACGGCATTTAAAGTTTTTAATTGTCCCAACTAGTAGAAACAGGCCAAGGCTTTTCGCCAGGCCCGCATGCAGCAGAAGGTAACGCTCTAAACCCCAACTCTTGTGGCAACCCTGAGACCAGCAGAGCCACCACCAGCTTGCTTTAAGTGTGACAAGAAGGACCACTGGTCCCGGCAAGGCCCATGCCCCCGGCTGCCCACTGAGCCCTGCCCTGACTGCAAGCAGCCCAGTCACTGGCGGAGTGATTGCCCCTTTGGGCAACAGGTTTTTCCTCAGCGCCTCTATGTGGAGGACAAGCCGCCCAAATGGGAAGGCCAATCCAGCCAGGTGGGTGCATCGCTCGAACTCCTAGGACACGGCCTGGACTCAGAGAACCCAGGGTGTACTGCAACAAGTGGGTAAGTCCATCTCATTTCTTGTGGACACGGGGGCTACCTTCTCTGTTTTGCCATCACACTCTGGACCTCTAGTACCCTCACAGGTTTCGGTTATGGGAATGGATGGGACCCCTTCCTTTCCCCTTTTACGTCACTCCTGACATGCAGTTCTGCCTCAAGCTTGCCTCCTTACAGGACCTCTGGCAGTCAGGACCACTGGACTCCATCCATCTCCAGCTCACCAAAAGGCTGGATCCTGCAAATCCCCCTATTACTCCTCCTTTTTAAAAAAAATCCTTACAGGACCGCATCCACGAAGTTTCTCAACTCACAGCCACACAGATGTTCCTCCTCACACCCCTCAAAACCACCACCTTCTGATCTCCCCCTCCCCATGATGCCCCTAATCAGCAGGAAGTAGCCAGACAAATAAACGGCGCCCTTTTTCTATTTAACACAAAAGGTCAGAGTGTAAGGTCGGTGGATAATGGGGGATAGTCATGTGGGGAACTCAGACCCGCGAACTTTGGCTAGGACCACCCACAATCAAGCATGCCAAAAGGAAGCTTCCCAGGAACCATTTGAAAAGAAGCGTTCGTCTGCCAGCCAGTGAAATTTCACCACGTCATAGCAGCTCCACTTCCCTAGAGGGATCCTTTAAATATCTCCCACACGGTTTAATCCGTGCAACTTCCCTAGCCTCCATCTTTCTTTCCTCGGGGCCAGGGAACCTTGCTGGGTGGGATGCGTGCTCTGTACTCAATAAAGCCTTTTGCTATTCCACACTTTGTGGCTCTGGCCCGTTCCTTCCTTCTCGGCAGGAAAAAAATACCTTACACCATACTCTGATGTAATAGAAATATTGTGAGAAACACAGAAAAACTGTTCCAAATATTTATCTTTGGGTATGTTGATCACATGTCCTATTTTGCCCTAGAAAGTCCAGTTTTATATCTGTTGTCCTGGTTGATGGCTAGTAAGGCCCCTTTTACTTCTTCTTTTTTTTTTTTTGGAATATTTTATTTATTGATTTTACAGAGAGAAGAAGAAGGGGAACAAGAAGTAGTTGCTTCACTCTAGCAGTTCATTGGTTGTTTGTCATACGTGCCTTGACCAGGCAAACCTAGGTTTTGGAACCAGTGACCTCAGCATTCCAGGTCAACACTCTACCCACTGTTGACCTTAAATAGGCCAAGCCCCTTTTACTCTTAAAAGTATCTTTGTTTAAAGATAGAAGGTGACAGAGGACAATCTGACTTTGGGTGATGGGTATGCAACATAATTGAACGACAAGATAACCTGGACTTGTTATCTTTGAATATATGTATCCTGATTTATTGATGTCACCCCATTAAAAAAATAAAATTAAAAAAAAGTATCTTTGTTTAAATGATAAATTTAAAAAAATTATTTATTGTTTGATTTTTTTAAAAATTAAGTGAGAGGTAGGGAAGCAGGGAGACAGACTCCCACAAGTGCCCTGAGGGGGATCCACCCAGCAAGCCCACTAGAGGGTGATGCTCTGACCATCTGGGGCCATTGCTCCATTGCTTGGCAACTGAGCTATCTCAGTGCCTGAAGCAAGGCCATGTAGCCATCCTTAGCACCCGAGGCCAACTTGCTCAAACCATCAAGCCATGGCTGCAGGAGGGAGAAGGGAAACAAGACAGAAATAGAGAGAGAGAAGGGGAGGGGGAAGAATAAAGAACAGATGGTTGCTTCTCCTGTGTGCCCTGACTAGGAGTTAAACCCAGGACTTCTACACACCAGGCCAATACTCTACTACTGAGCTAAACTGCCAGGGCCTATTTATTAATTTTAGAGAGAGAGGAAGGGAAGAGTAAGAGAAAAAGGGAGACAGGAACATCAATCTGTTCCTGTAAGTGCCCTGACTGGGGATCGAACCAGGAATCTTTGTGCTTGGGCTGACAATCTATCAATTGCCAGCGTATAAATGATAAATTTTATGTTCACTTTGTATATGTAAAATTAGATGAACAGCACCTTACATACTGACTAATTAAAATGCTTATTTGTCTGATACAGAAAAGCAGAGCTCTAACTGACACTATCTGCTTTGGTGGGAAACCAATTTACCTATCTAAATAGGTGTTGCTTCTAGTTGTGGGGCTTCTCATCTTTGTCTAATAATAATAATAACAATTCTGTGTGGATTTTGAAGTTCCAGTGTCTGGTGGAAATTCATATTTCATTCCTTGAATTTGGTATTTTTTAATTTATTGACTTTAGAGAGAGAATGAAAGAGAAAAAGAGAGAGAAAAACATTGATTTGTTGTTCTACTTACTTATGCATCCATTCGTTGATTCTTGTACATGCTTTAACTGGGGATCAAACCAGAAATCTTGGTGTATTGGACAGATGCTCTAACCAAGTGAGCTAGCCAGCCAGGGTTCATTCTTTAACTTTGATAAACCACCTCTAAGAGACCTCTGGGAAGGGCTGGGATGGCCTGAAGGAGCACAGGGCTGCATGGAAGGAGGACAAACAAAATCCCCTTTTGTTTAGAAATAGAGATGAGGCAGAGTGTATTAATCTCATTCAAATTCCCTTCACAAATGCTAGAGATCAATGTATTTAGAGGTCACAAGCCAACTGTGAAGATTAATTAGGCCCATAAATAAATGTTACCAATCCAATTTCCCAATTTTCCATAAAAGTAAATCTGTCCAAGTTCTTATAACTTAAGATCTTTCCCATTCAAGAATTGTCTAGAAACGCAGTATAGACTTCTGAGAGGTTATATAGAGAGGACTTACAGGCAGCCAACAGAGTCTAATACTTAATTCCAGCATTGCTGACTTGCACATATTGGGGTTAACAATCCATTGCTCTTTAGACAGATGTCTCTAGAAATGGCTCTGATTTGTGCCACTAGTCCTATCTGTGTTTCATGCAATTGCATTAGAAAACTACACTGCTAACAAAAATTAGGGCATAGCATATTTCAAAATGAATATGAAGAGATAAAAACGGAAGCATTTTCTTTTTATTTATTAAAGAACATCAGAAAAGCAAACAAGTCAAAGAAAGTTGCTTGATTATGCAAATGAGATGCAAACTCAATTATCATGATTGAGTAGCAAGTGACATACTTGGTAGGGTGAACAGAAGCATGTCAAACTGGACCAGAGTGCCACATATCAACTGCTCAGTGGGGTGTATGGTCTCCCAAGATTGTCAAAACACACTGACAGCGATGGGGCAGGACAGGGTCAGACTGCCCAGCAGTTCTTGTGGGATCCTCCGCCACTCTTGCTCCACGGCAACTTCCAGCTCAAGAAGTGCTGTGGGAGGCATTGGATGGTTTGTCAGACATCTTCCCAGTGCTTCCCAAGCATGTTCAATGGGATTTAGGTCTGGAGAATGTGAAGGCCAGTCCATGCGTTTGATTCCTGCCTTCTGAAGCTTGTTGTTGATAAGATGTGCACAGTGGGGCCTTGCATTATCATCCATGGAAATAAAGTTGTTTCCAACTGCTCCAGCACAGAGTACCACTATGGGGTTCAGGACCTCATCTCGATATCTGACAGCAGTCAGAGATCCATTTCTGATGATGTGGAGGTTGGTACAACCACCAATGCTGATGCCAACCCACACCATGATTTCACCACCACCAAAGGAGTCCCTTTCTCGCATGAAACATGGATTCTCCTGTGTTCCTTGTTCACGTCAGATCAGGACACAATTGTCAGGCTACAAACTGAACCATAACTCATCAGAGAAGAGGACAGTTTACTCATTGCAGGTCCAATGACGATGCTCATCAGCCCACCTACTATGGGTTCTACGGTGTTCAGCAGATAATGGAATGCATACCATTGGTGGCTGGGCATGCAGTCCAACATGATTTTGTATGGTCTGGGTGCATATCTGTCATCTAATTGCAGCAAGAAACTGTCCCCGCAGCTCTGTTGCATTGCTGTGCCTATTTCTTCTTGCCAATAAGGTCAAGTAGCCATCATCTCTTGCTGTTGTGGCAGCTGGGTGACCCTGCCCTCATCTTCTTCGTACTGTGCCAGTCTCTTGAAAGTGATTCCACAGTCTGCTAATCATGCTTTGGGATGTCCCAAGTGCTGTTGCCACTGTCATCTGTGTTTGACCAGCTTCAAGATGTCCAAGGCTCTCCAGGCTTCACATTCGGGCAAATCATGTTGCAGGGGCATTGCAGGGGTGGGAAATTGCAGGATGTGCACTCAAGATCAGGGAACATGCAGTTACTCCAGTACTTTCAGCCTTTTGTATAGTGCATTTTCACCAATGAAATAAAAGTTGGTTTTGCATCTCTTTGCATAACCAAACAACTTTCTTTGACTTATCGTTTGCTTTTCTGATGTTCTTGTTTAATAAAATAAATCAAATGCTCCTTTTTTTATTGCTTCATATTTATTTTGAAATATCCCTAATTTTAGTGAGAACAGTATTAAAATGGATAAGGAAGACAGAATTTTTTTATTATCAAGATTTCAAGCTAATTTAGGGAAACACTATCCTCAGTTTTAACAGGCCCTGGTCAGTTTGCTCAGTGGCTAGAGTGTCAGGCCAGCATGTCAATGTTCCAGGTTTAATCCCTGGTCAGGCAGGGCACATGTGAGAAGCAACCATCTGCTTCTCTTCCCCCCTCTCTCCTCCTCTCTCTCTTTCCTTCTCACAGCCAGTGGCTTGATTGGTTTCAACGTTGGCCCCAGATGCTGAGGATAGCTTGGTTAATTTGAGCATCAGCCTCAGAGCACTGCCGGGTAAATCCCAGTTGGGGTACATGCAAGATTCTGTCCCTCTATCTCCTCCTCCTCTCACTTAAAAAAAACAACAAAAACTTCACATATACTTTAATGAATAAGATAATGTTAAGTGATTATATGAGATGATATGTGGGAACATTTTTTATAAAGAGGTTAAACAAGTGGAAGGTATTATTATTATTTTTTTTTTATTATTATATGTGGAAGGTATTATTATGTTTAAACTTTCACATGCCTGCATCCTCCAGATTCCTTGGGGTGCTTGGCCCCTGGACAGTACAGTGTTGAGAGCTGAACTGCAGTTAGACCAGCAGAGGTGATGTTTACCATCTGCTGAGCAAGTGGGTGGGAAGTGAGGCCGGTGATGCAAGGCTCACATGTTCACCTCTCTCCCTTCTCAGACGTGTTCTGCAGTCAGGTGAGCTATGCAACTTTGGAAGGCATTATGGGGGGAGGAGTTAGGTTAGGAGGAAATTCTTGTCCTGTTGACTGGCTTTTTTCCCTTTGCACAGCAATTTCATGTTGTACTTGTTTTTTTCTTATTTTAGTTCAACATTTAAGTATGTGTCTAGAGTCTGAACTTCTTGCTCCTGAAGCCCAAAGAGGGGAAGAAAAATCAAAGAAATAAAAAAAGGAAGATGACACAGAAAGAAAGCTAGAAAAGAAGTAAGAGGATAGAGAGGAAAAGATTGAGGTGGAAATGACTGTTGGGTCAAGATCTTAATTGTTCTGGGTTTCAGTTTCAATTTCTGTAATAGAGGGGTAATCAAGTAAATAATTTTTAGGACAGTTGAGAGGATTCTATAAGAGAAAATATATAAAGGACATGTATCAGTGCCTGGCATAGTACTGGTGATCAAGAATTATTATTATATTTTAACAAGAGACTTTTAATTAATTACATTTAATAATAATTTTAATTAGTCATATTTTTATTTGTAACGCTACTGGTTGGGATCAGGCAGGTGCTCATCCAGTTCGGGCAGACGGTAGAGGAACTGTGGTGCTGGAAAGTGTTGGGCGATGACAGTTTATTGGAGGCTCACAAAGACAGGTGAGCAAATAAAGAACAAAAGGAGAACCTGCTTTTCACAGTGAAGGGCAAGGGAGCAGGAAAACCACACCTCTTAGTAACGAAAGAGTTACCTGGGAGAATCGCTCATGAGGGCAAGCTCCTGAAGCTCTACATAGACTATACACATCTGGTGCTGCCCCGTGCTCATGCACTAATTAGGTGAAGTGCTTGCAGCTGATAAACCAGCGAGCAAGCCTAACACAGCTGTTTCCCCCACATTTCACCCCTTCAGGGTTGCTCACCTCACAATCTATGTGAGAGGTATCTTTCACAATGGTCCCTGTGCAAGGAGTGAGGTACATTACATAAACAAAGAGTACAGACCATAGCAACAGAATTATAAAAGCACAAGCCATGAGCAAAATGAGAGAGTGGTCAGCATCACCAAGAGAAGCAAACCTTTCCCTTCTGGCAGAATACAGGCCAGAGTTTTTTCTGCAGGCAGCACTGTAGCTGGTACCAGAGGCCGCCCTGAGCAGGCATCCAAATCTTATTGGCCAATCCACCAGGATCTGCTGGTTCTATGTGTAATAAAATGAAAGAACTCATTATTGGCCATAAAGAAATTACAAAGATGCCCTTCATAATGCTGTCCCCCTGAGCACTCAACAGATAATACACTTCTACCTTAGGTGGCCAGGGGCTGGTTGCCAGGCAGTTAACTAGAGGTTCACCTCTAGCCCCTTTCCCCACGGTTATTAACAAGGCCACCCATCATAGATGAGGGGCCTGTACAGTTCAGGGCCATGTTCATTGAAGCTGTGTGCCTTTAAGGAGGGCTGTTGGGGCAGGCAAGAGCACATTGCCCTACTGTCCAAAGCCCGGCTTGAGTAAAGCTTCCTCGGTGCATATCTTCAACTTGATGGGAGCAGCTGCTCAGTGTAGGAGGGCCTCCACCGGAGCTGGGATTCCCTGTTGAGGTCTCTCATTCAAAATCTGGAGTACTGCCCATAAGCGGCGTGTCCATCCAGTAAGGTAGATGGTGCCCCCCTCCTGTCACAGTCCCTGCTTTAAGAGTCCATTGTACTGCTCAATGATATCAGCAGCCTGGGGGTGGTAGGGGACATGGTACTTCCAGTTCACTGCCAGGTCTTGAGCCCATTTTTCACCATAGAACCAGTGAAATGGGTACTGTTGTCACTTTCAAGGATCTGAGGCTGCCTGTACCCAGCACACAGGTGGTCCAGAGTCTATATGACTGCCCTTTGGTCTGGGTTATAAGCAGGGTAAGCAGCAAGCAGACCAGTGGCAGTATCTACATAGGTGACTGCATACTGGTACCCATCTGACTTTGGGAAGGCTCCAATAATGTACATCTGCCACCATGTCAATGGAGCATGATCTCTCTGGATCTGTCGAGGTAACACCAGTGGTCTCTGAGGGTGCTCCTTGGAACACACTGCACATTGCTCACAGGCTGCAAGTACCTCTGCATAGGACACAGGCAAGTTCCATGCCTCAACAGTAGCCCACATAGTTCTCTGTCCTGCATGGATCAGATGCTGGTGGAGCCACTGAACCACATCACCTGCAAGCGTAGTCTCCAACCATTGCACCTTTGCCAACGTATTTACCTCATTCCCAGGATGGGCTAGAGGGGCATGCCCCGTGACATGATATACTGTCACCTGCTTCTGGTGTCCTATTTCCCATAAGTCCTGCCACATGGCCTGACCCCATAGTGGACAGTGCATTACCATTCACAGGTTTATGTGTCAAGTAGCAACCCAAAGGGTCAATCTACGATAGACAACTCAGTTGTTGGTGCAAATTACCAGAGGTAAAGGTTCATTATGGGCAACTAGCCCTATGGCTCTTAATTCTACCCATTGGCTGCTCTGGCCTGTACCTATGTCCATCCAAATAGTATCAGTGGCCGGATGGAAGGCTATAGCTGTCCACTTGGCAGGTTGGCCCCTGCTGGAACCATCAGTATACCAGGCATCCTCAGGGATGGGCACCCGCCCCTCCTGGTAGGGACTGACTTCAAGTTCTGCCTCCTGAGCCCCAGCTGCTCCTGACTCTAAGGTCGCATAGGTGACTGGACCCAAGACTTCCTGCAGTTCTTCTCTCAATGGTATGGTGCTAAGAGCACAACACTATTGCAAATATATACCCCACTTGGCCAGGGTGGAAATTTGGGCCATACCACTACGAGGTTTGGTTGCCTAATCTCTCACCCATCCTGCAATAGGTTATGTTGTCTTGACCTTGACTGGAGTTGTGGTCTTAGTACTCTCATTAGCTAGGTGAGCAGCATACACAGCTGCCACTGCTTCTGCACTAATGAGTAATGGACTTCAGCGTCTTTCCACAATTGGGACCAAAACCCAATAGGTTGCCATAGGCACTATTGCCACAAGCCCCATCCAAACCCCTCCGATGTTACATGGACATCCAGCTCACAGGGCCTGGCAGGATCAAACACATTCAAGGCCTGTGCCACCTTGACAGCTCTCTTAGCTACTGCAAACCCACCTTTTGCCTGCTCAGTCCAATTCCAGAGAACCCCCTTTGGAATAAGGTGATATAAAGGGCACAATAACTAAACCAAATGGGGTATGAATGCTCACCAATACCCTAACAGACCTAGGAATTCCTGAAACTGTTTTACCGTAGTAGGCATGGGGAATGCTCAGATATTATCTATAACTTTTGTCTTACCCATTGAGACAACCCCCAGGAATTTAACAGATAACCAGTTCCTTATAATTTTCCCTTGTTGACTGCCCAGCCACACGATTTCATTTTGGACAGCATGGGAGGGACTACCTGCTCCAATTCTGGAAGAGAATCACTGGTTAGCATAACGTCATTCATATAATGGTATAAACAAACTACCTCTGGCTGTTTCCATTTAGCCAGGTCAGCAGCCACCAGCCCATGACACAAGGTGGGGCTATGCAGATAGCCCTGTGGTGACACTGTAAAGGTCCATTGCCACCTTTCTCGAGTGAAGGCAAATTGGTCTTGACTCTCTGCAGCTATATCAATAGAGAAAAAGATGTTAGCCAAATCTGCCACAAAGTGGTATGTCCCCAACTCATGGCTTAGCCAACCCACCAGGTTAGCTAGTGATAGAACAGCAGCGTGCAAAGAAGGAACAACTTTAATAAATTCTCTGTAAAATACTGTCATTCACCAGGTACCATCTGGTTTCTACACAGGCCACACCAGGGAGTTGTAAGGGCTGTGTGCTGGCCAGATTATCCCCAAATTTTCTAGTTTGAGGATCATCCCTTGAGCTTTTCATAACTACCTGGCAGGCAATATTGCTTCATGCTAGTCACACGCTGGGGAATGGGTAATTGCAAGGGGGGAATGTGCTGCAGGTCCCCGCAATGCTGCCTTCATAACCTGGACTTGCAAATGGAACTCCCCGGCTGTAATTTCTAACCACAGGCCTTGTAAGACATTCACTCCCAAAATATATTCAGGAATAGGAGATACATATAACTTGTATGGCTGAGGAGGCAGTCTTCCTATCCCCAATGGAATAGTTATTGGCTCCACTTGAACAGCTTGGCCCCCATAACCAGCAATAGCCACTGGGGCCCCAGCAAACAGCTCTGGGTTCCCATAGAGGAGGGAATATTCTGCACCTGTATCCACCAAGGCCAACACCCATTGTACATTGAAAGAGACCAGTGGATTACCAGTTCCATATGAGGCCTCTGGTTCCTCGGCCTTCTCATTATTCAAACTGGAACAGTGGATCTTGGAGGTCCTCCTCTCCTTCAGCAGTCTCCATCATATAATCTTGTAACTGTGCCACCCACACACCAACTGTTTTATTGGTAGCAGCTATGGTCGTTTGTCTCAGTGGCTGAACCCTCTGTTCTAGTTTAAGCTGCTGCCAAAGCTCCAAAAGAACTTTATTAGGCTTGCCATCTATTTTCTCCCTATCTGCCCCAGCCGCAATCAAATCTATCCACATCTGTGTTCGAGTAACTTTCACAGGCCCATTTCTCCTGTTAGTTGGGAGAGGGATATCACGGGCAGCAGCCCTCACTGCTTTATGATTTTGTGCTGCTTCCAGCTTCCCCAAGTCTGCTACCATCTGCGTAACTGTGTTGATGGGCTGATCCACATAGGGGCTCAAAATAGCCACTAGTGACCCAAAAAGGCTAATGGGTGCTACAGAGAATAAAATCCCTCATTACTGCTGTAAGTACTTCCTTGACTGGCCTATGGGACCCCGGGTTGAAAGCAGCATTCTTCATACCTAGTTCCCAAAGTACCTGGGACAGCTCACTGTAGCACTGCCACTGATTCACTATCCCTGGCAAGTCTCCAGCATTCTGCTAGACCAGGGGTCTCAAACTCTTGGCCCGCAGGCCGCATATGGCCCGCCCACCAATTTTGTGCGGCCCACAGACTGGCCCGCAGATTAATCCATGAAGTTTGATTATTACCTCTTTTCCTTTTTTGTTTATTTGCTTGCCTTTCATTGCAAGCCTCAAATAAACAGGTATGGGTCCTATGCTCTCTGGCCTTGCAGTTTTTCTACTGTCTACCCGAATTCAGTGTGAACCTGCCTGGCCCCAGCCACCAGCATTACACCTGGCATAGTGAGCAGGATTTGGATCAGATCAGTATGGAGCTGCTGACAGCATTGAAGGGTGGGGTGGAGTAGTGATTGACCCGCACAAAATTGGTGGGCGGGTCGCACAGCCGCGAGTTTGAGACCCCTGTGCTAGACTGTACGAATGGCAGCCATCACCCATTCTAATAGGGTATGGTTTCCTGTGTTATTATTGCATTTCTAAAGATGCTGCCTTAAGAAGGAGTGTGTGGAAATGGCAGCCAATTTCTCCATCTCTGTTCCAGAGAGCATGAGACCATCCACTCTTATGTCCCACAACCTCAGTAACCAGGCTGCCAGGAGCTCAGTGGGTTTCTCCCCCAAATCATCAGCTCTGCCTGGGTTTGGGGCTGGACGACAGAGTGCTCCATTACCTGTAAAAGGGGCTGTGCCTGCCCCTGGGGGACTCTTGGCTGTGGGGGTTTACCTTCCGGGTGACCACCGGCCAAGCTCTGAGTTTGCAGATGGCAGCTTCAGCCTGAACCTCCTCCTCCTCAGAGGAGGAGTCAGAAACACCTGCTCCTGCTGACTCAGAGCCACTTCACCAGCACAAATGCTGTTCCTTCTTTGGTGACTGTTTTGGCTCCTGTGGTTGCCGGCTCTCAGCTTGAAGTTGAGACTCAAGTTCTTAAGCTCTCAGTTGTTTCTCCAACCCCTGTTGCTGCCAACATTCAGGTTCAAGGGCAAATTGCAATTTGCAAATCTGTAATTCCTTCTCCAGAGACCGCTTCAGTCCCAGGCACCATTGGTGCTCAGACTGCATCTCACACTGCAGCTTTCAAGAGTGGTTGGCCTCCCTCTCCAGCACTAGTTCCAGTTCATGCTGTTGCTGGTTCTCAGCCTGTAAGCCTGACCTGCAGTTCTTGTCTGTCCAGTGACCCTTCTAGCTCATGCCACTGTTGGCTCTCAAGTCTGCAGCTCATCCGAAGCTTTTGACTTAAGGCAGCCTCTCTCACAGAGCTCTTGGTTTCTTCTCTCAGGGATATAAAAACTCTCAGCCCACATCCCCCAAAAAGACAGCCATAGGGAACCATACACTGGAGAACAACAATCACTACTCCACCCCACCCTTCAATGCTGTCAGCAGCTCCATACTGATCTGATCCAAATCCTGCTCACTATGCCAGGTGTAATGCTGGTGGCTGGGGCCAGGCAGGTTCACACTGAATTCGGGTAGACAGTAGAAAAACTGCAAGGCCAGAGAGCATAGGACCCATACCTGTTTATTTGAGGCTTGCAATGAAAGGCAAGCAAATAAACAAAAAAGGAAAAGAGGTAATAAACAAAGGAAAACCTGTTTTTCACAGTGAAGGGCAAGGGAGCAGGAAAGCCACACTACGCAGAAGCGGGAGAGTGATCTGAGAATCACCCTGAAGAAAAGCACCTATAGACCTTATAAACACTATATACACGGGGTGCTGCCACATGCTCATGCACTAATTAGGTAAAGTGCTTGCAGCCAGTAAACCAGCGAGCAAGCCTAACACAGTCCTTTTCCCCACAGTATTAATCTATATTTGACCAAAACTAGCCTTAAAAAAAAAACCCCGACCCCTGCTGAAATGTGCAATAGAGGTGAGATAATCCTTGCCTTCTAGTCCCATCCTTGGTGCTTATGACCCAAGTATGCAGTGAACATGCACAGATTAGCTTTCCATGGACACCAATTGTGAACTTATGGTACTTTTTTAAATTAACTTATTTTTAAAATTAAATTTAATGCAGTGTCATTGATAAATCAGTGTACATATGTTGAGAGAAAACATCTCTAGATTATTTTGACATTTGATTGTGCTGTATACCCCTCCCCCAAAGTCAAATTGTCTTCTGTCACCTTCTATCTGGTTTTCTTTGTGCCCCTACCCTCCCCCCACCTCCTCTCTCCTTCCTTGCCGCATCCCCCCTACCCCTACCCCCCCACCCCCGTTACCATCACATTCTTGTTCATGTCTCTGAGTCTCATTTTTATGTCCCATCTATGTATGGATTCATATAGTTCTTAGTTTTTTTCTGATTGACTTATTTCACTCCGTATAATGTTATCAAGGTCCATCCATGTTATTGTAAATGATCCGATGTCATCTTTTCTTATGGCTGAGTAGTATTCCATAGTATATATGTACCAAAGCTTTTAATCCACTTGTCCTACGACGGACACTTGGGCTATTTCCAAATCTTCGCTATTGGGAACAATGCTGCCACAAACATGGGGGTACATTTCTCTTTTTGGAGCAGTTCTATGGTATTCTTGGGGTATATTCCTAAAAGTGGGATAGCTGGGTCAAAAGGCAGTTCGATTTTCAATTTTTTAAGGAATCTCCATACTGTTTTCCACAGAGGCTGCACCAGTCTGCATTCCCACCAGCAGTGCAGGAGGGTTCCCTTTTCTCCAAATCCTCGCCAGCACTTATTCTGTGTTGTTTTGTTGACAAGCACCATTGTGACCGGTGTGAGGTGATATCTCATTGTGGTTTTAATTTGCATTTCTCTAATGATTAGTGATGTTGAACATTTTTTCATATGCCTATTGGCCATCTGTATGTCCTCTTTGAAGAAGTGTCTATTCATTTCTTTTTCCCACTTTTTGATTGGATTGTTTGTCTTCCTGGTGTTGAGATTTACAAGTTCTTTATAAATTTTGGTTATTAACCCCTTATCAGACATATTGTCAAATATGTTCTCCCATTGTGTAGTTTGTCTTTTATTCTGTTCTTATTGTCTTTAGCTGTGAAAAAGCTTTTAGGTTTGATATAGTCCCATTTGGTTATCCTGTCTTTTATTTCACTTGCCCGTGGAGATAAATCAGCAAATATATTGCTCCGAGAGATGTCCGAGAGTTTACTGCCTATGTTTTCTTCTAAGATGCTTATGGTTTCATGGCTTACATTTAAGTTTTTTATCTATTTTGAGTTTATTTTTGTGAATGGTGTAAGTTGGTGGTCTAGTTTCATTTTTTTTTTTTTTTTTTTTTTTTGCAGGTAGCTGTCCAATTTTCACAACATCATTTGTTAAAGAGGCTGTCTTTACTCCATTGTATGCTCTTACCTCTTTGTCAAATATCAGTTGTCCATAGAACTGTGGGTTTACTTCTGGGTTCTCTGTTCTGTTCCATTGATCTATATGCTTGTTCTTATGCCAGTACCAGGCTGTTTTGAGTACAATGGCCTTGTAGTATAACTTGATATCAGGAAGTGTGATACCTCCCGCTTTATTCTTTTTTTTAAGATTGCTGAGGCTATTCATGTTCTTTTTTGGTTCCATATAAATTTTTGGAATATGTGATCTATATCTTTGAAGTATGTCATAGGTATTTTAATTGGTATTGCATTGAATTTATAGATTGCTCCGGGGAATATAGACATTTTAATGATGTTTATTCTTCCTAACCATGAGCACGGTATATGCTTCCACTTGTTTGTATCTTCCTTGCTTTCTTTTATCAATGCTTTATAATTTTCCTAGTACAAGTCTTTAGTCTCCTTGATTAAATTTACTCTTAGGTACTTTATTTTTTTGGTTGTAATAGTGAAGGGGATTGTTTCCTTAATTTCTCTTTCTGACTGTTCATTGTTAGAGTATAAGAATGCCTCTGATTTCTGAGTATTAATTTTATATCCTGCCACTTTGCTGAATTCATTTATCAGGTGCAGTAGTTTTTTGACTGAGACTTTAGGGTTTTCTATGTACAATATCATATCATCTGCAAATCATGATAGTTTTACTTCTTCCTTTCCAACTTGAATGCCTTTTATTTCTTCTTCTTGTCTGATTGGTGTGGCGAGGACTTCCAGGACTATGTTGAATAAGAGTGGTGAAAGGAGGCACCCCTGCCTTGTTACTGATCTTAAGGGGATTGCTTTTAATTTTTGCCCATTGAGTATGATGTTGGCTGTGAGTTTGTCATAGATGGCTTTTATTATGTTGAGGTATGTTCCCTGTATTCCCACTTTGCTGAGAGTTTTGATCATGAATGGGTGCTGGATTTTATCAAATGTTTTTCTGCATCTATTGAAATTATCATGTGGTTTTTCTCCTTCTTTTTGTTTATGTGATGAATCACATTGATTGATTTATGAATATTGTACCAGCCTTGCCTCCCCAGAATAAATCCCACTTGATCATGATGTATGATTTTTTCCATATATTGTTGGACTCGGTTTGCTAATATTTTGTTGAGGATTTTAGCATCTATATTCATCAGAGATATTGGCCTATAATTTTCTTTCTTTGTGTTGTCTTTGCCTGGTTTTCAAATCAGAATTATGCTCGCTTCATAAAAGGAGCTTGGAAGTCTTTCTTCCTCTTCAATTTTTTGAAATAGCTTGAGAAGAATATTTGGTAGAATTTAGTTGTGAAGCCATCAGGCCCAGGTTTTTCTTTGTTGGGAGGTTTTTGTTTGTTTGTTTGTTTTTTAAATTTTATTTTATTTATTCGTTTTAGAAAGGAGAGAGAGAGAGAAGAGAGAGAGAGACAGAGAGAGAGAAGGGGGGAGGAGCAGGAAGCATGAACTCCCATATGTGCCTTGAGCAGGCAAGCTCAGGGTTTCGAACTGGCAACCTCAGCATTTTCAGGTCGACGCTTTATCCACTGCACCACCACAGGTCAGGCTGTTGGGAGTTTTTTGATAACTGTTTCAATCTCATTTGGTGTAATTGGTCTGTTTAAGTTTTCTGATTCTTCCAGATTGATTTTTGGAACATTGTATGTTTCAAGGAATTTGTCCATTTCATCTAAGTTGTCTAGTTTTTTGGCGTACAGTTCTTCATAGTATTTTCTTATAATATTTTGTATTTCTGTTGTGTCAGTTGTTATTTCTCCACTCTCATTTCTAATTTTATTTATTTGAGTCCTCTCTCTTTTTCTTGGTGAGTCTAGTTAAAGATTCATCTATCTTGTTTACCTTTACAAAGAACCAGCTCCTAGTTTCATTGATCCTCTGTATTGTTTCTTTAGCCTCCATGTCATTTATTTCTGCTCTGATCTTTATTATTTCCTTCCTTCTACTACATTTGGGCTTTACTTGCTGTTCTTTTTCTAATTCTTTTAGATGCAGGGTTAAGTTGTTTCTTTGAGCTTTTTCTAGTTTCTTAAGGTGTGCCTGTAGTGCCATGAACTTCCCTCTCAGTACTACTTTTGCTGTGTCCCATAGATTTTGAGTTGTTGTATGCTCATTGTCATTCATTTCTAGGAATTTTTTTATTTCTTCTTTGATCTCATTCTTAATCCATTCATTATTTAACAACCTGCTATTTAGTTTCCATGTGTTTGCAAATTTTTGAGCTTTTCTGTTGTGGTTCATTTCCAGTTTCATGCCATTGTGATCAGAGAAAGTGATTGATATGATTTCAATCTTCTTAAATTTGTTGAGACTACTTTTGTGCCCTAACATGTGGTCTATCCTAGAGAATGTACCATGAGCACTTGAAAAAAATGTTATGGTTCTTGTGTATGTGGTCACAGGTCTTTTATCATCCTTGGTTTACTTTTTTAATAAAAATTATATTATAAAATAACCTAGGGCCTTTTGCTATGGAACTAATTAGAAAGCAGCCAAAGATGCCTCCTGGGTTATGACTGATCTCACTGAGCAGCCACGCCCTGAGTCCTGAGGGTGGTTTGGTGCCAAGCCTGAACAGCTGCCACTTGGGTTCTGAATTTAGTTGGTTTGATTTTTGGATGGTGCGAAAGTCAATAGAAAAAGGCAGATTATAAAAAGCCTTAAGAAATTCTTTTCAAATAATAGGTGTATTGTTTTCAAAATTACCCTGTTTTCTGAGTGAGCTCAGCTCCCCCCAGAGGAGAGAGAAGTCTGCAGTTAGTCAAAGAGAAGTAACTATTAAAGTTCTGCATATAAAATATAAAAGAAGAAAGCTGGGGAGGGAAGCTAATGTCTCTATCTTTTCTTGACCCTTTACCCTTGAGTCTCTATCTTTACCCTTGAGTGCAGTGTTTATATGAAGCAGACAACATCTAATTACAAGATCAGCCAGCAAATTCCAAGAAGTGTTTCTTAGGGATACCAGGTCTTCCCTCATGATGAATCTCTGAAGGTTCCTCTTTGGTCTCTTGAATTTCTGTCCCAACCCCATCTAAGAGAAATTTTATGCCTCATTTAGTTATAATCTTAGTCACAATTAGCAACAGAATCAGATGCAGGTGTTATCTCGGGCAGTGCTTTTCAACCGCCCGTCTGCAGACTGGTGCCCGTCTGCGAAAGAGTTAACCACCCTGATGTCATGAAGATTATAGAGCCAATCCTCTTAGTCAACTTTGCTTATGCTTAGGGCAGTGATTGTCAAAGTGTGCGCCCTAGAAGATTTCCAGGTGCACCCTGTGGTATTCCAGAGAAATATGTGCCTATTGGGGACCAAAAAACCAACAGTGTTTTTGGAGTTTAGATTTTTGGGGGACAGAGGTTTAGAATTGGCTGTAAGCTGACAGTCTGCCCAACCCCCCACCTCACTTCCCTGATTAGGTTGCAGAAGGCTGTTAAGCTGTGGTGCTGGATTGTTTACACTGCCCCCAAGTTCCCCAGAAAGACTGGAGTCAGGTTTATTCTATCCTTTGTTTGGTGTGAAGTTAAGATGATATGTATGGTGGGGGTTTTCTGCACTCAACACAATTAAGAGTAAAAAGAGAGGAATTCTTCAATGTATTGATGAGGAAATGAGAGTTTGCCTTTCAAATATATGCCCAAACATTGAAGAAATCGCTAGGACACATCAGGCTCATGTTTCTCATAAACACAAGAATGAAAAAACTTAACACATTCATGCCAGGACTTGCTGAATTTACTAAATCTTACTAAAAATGTATCTATATATATATAAAAAGATACCTTTTTTGCCGTTTTTTAATTTTTAACCCCTATTTTTTTTATAAATTCTAAAAAGCATAACTCAAAAAGTGTAACATAAAAATGGTCTTTAATGTCAGAATAAATTTAATTTTGTCATATTTATTTCATTTAATTACCATAAAAGCACACTTGGACTTTTTTTCTTTAATATTTGACTTAATTATTATAATATATTTCTCAGAAACTTGTATATATACACTTACAGGTATTTGTAGGATTTTAAATGCACTCTGACTTCAAAAAGTTTGAGAACCACTGGCTTAGGGTGATTTCTGCCTTAGTGGTTTCTGAAATAATTCTCCTATTTCCACAGTCCCCAAGTGTAAAAAGGTTGTAAACCATTGACCTAAGGTATTCTTTGTCAATCAGAGAAAAAAGTTAGCATCTAGGAATATAATTTTCATATACACAGATATCTAAAGAGATACCATGTGCCAGGAGATTAAGGAATACTTATTATCTTTTCATGAACTGTATTTTGGACTTTCTTGGGTACTAAATAGATCCATTCTTATTCCTTCCATGAAGGAACTGCTATAATGCCGGGAAACTATTGTGGAAGAGAATAAATCATAGAAAGTTGGAGCTGAAAGACATTAAAAATTCTCTAGATCAGTGGTTCTTGTCTATAGTTTTATACTAGAACGACCTGAGGAATTATACAAACTACCAATACCAAGCCCTATTCCATAAGAGATTCTAATTGTTCTGGTTTAATGTTATGGCTCAAATATTAGTTATTAAATGAAAAGAAATGTATAATTAATCAATGTAATTAATGCATGAAAGTGACAAACATGTAAATGAAACGCTTTTCTAGAAAGTTGAAAACAAAAAGCAAACATTTTGGGGTATGATCTTCATTTTTTCTTTTTTTTTTTTTGGTTTTCTGAGCACTCAATGTCCAATGTGTGGGGAGGGGTCCACACATCACCACCAATTCTCTCTGTACACCAACTTAGTGTCCTACTATTCAACTTAATTATGCCACTTTACTTAATGATAACATCAGATTCTGCAAGGTAAAGGCTCAGTTCCAAAATACTGTCTCCTCTCCCACACCCCTTCAGAGGCGAGTAGTAATTTTAGATTGTTACCTGTTTTTCTGAGCAACCAGTTACAAACTGGAAATTCCAATGACCCCTCCTTGGACTTTAGTTGTCAGTCGAAAGTCCAAGTTGTTACCTGCATTTCTGACCAATCAGCTATAAAGCAGAGATTCCCATGATTCCTTCCTTCCTTCCTTCCTTCCTTCCTTCCTTCCTTCCTTCCTTCCTTCCTTCCTTCCTTCCTTCCTTCTTCCTTCCTCCCTCCCTCCCTCCCTTCCTTCCTCCCTCCCTTCCTCCCTCTCTCCTTCTGTCAATTAATTTAAAGAGCTTAGAGAAGTCAGAAAAACATTTTACTTACCAGAGCACAGGTTTACTACACAAGGATGTAACTCCTTAACAGCCAATGAAAGAGATGCATAGGGTAAGGTATGAGGAAGGGGAGTGGAGTTTCCATGCCCTCCCCAGAGTGCCACTCTCCTAAAATCTCCCCTTGTTCACCAAGTGGAAGCTCTCTGAATCTAGTCCTTTAGGGTTTTTAAAGGCTTCATTATAGAGTCATTATTTATTAACTCGTTGGTCATTGGCATTGATTCAACCCTAGGCTATCTTCTCTCCATAGAGACCTAGGGGTGAGCCTGAAAATTTCAACTCGCTAATCACGTGGTTGCTTCTGCTGGCAAACAGACCCGTCGTAAGTGAAGTCAAAAAGTTGCTCATTTACTTATTTCACTCCGTATAATGTTATCAAGATCCCACCATTTTGTTGTAAATGATCCAATGTCATCATTTCTTATGGCTGAGTGGTATTCCATAGTGTATATGTGTCATATCTTCTTTATCCAGTCATCTATTGACGGGCTTTTTGGTTGTTTCCATGTCCTGGCCACTGTGAACAATGCTGCAATGAACATGGGGCTGCATGTGTCTTTATGTACCAATGTTTCTGAGTTTTGGGGGGTATATACCCAGTAGAGGGATTGCTGGGTCATAAGGTAGTTCTATTTTCAGTTTTTTGAGGAACTATCATACTTTCTTCCATAATGGTTGTACTACTTTATATTCCCACCAACAGTGAATGAGGGTTTCCATACGTAGGTGGGACATAAAAGTGAGACTAAGAGACATTGATAAGAGTGTGGTGGTTACGGGGGGAGGGGGGAGAGGGAGAGGGAAAGGGGGAGGGAGAGGGGCACAAAGAAAACTAGATAGAAGGTGACAGAGGACAATCTGACTTTGGGTGATGGGTATGCAACATAATTGAACAACAAAATAACCTGGACATGTTTTCTTTGAATATATGTATCCTGATTTATTGATGTCACCCCATTAAAAAAATAAAATTATATATAAAAAAAATATTGACTGAATAAAAGAAATATAATCAATAAAAAAAAAGTTGCTCATTAATAAGACACCTTTGTTGCTCTCATCACTTAGGAAATTCCCAGGGTTTTTGGAGCTGTGCCAGAAACAATATAAAGACCTAATATATATTTTTTATTATAAATTACAATAACATACTCTTATTCCTCACTTTGATGAATTGTACAATGCAATCAATCAAATAAAAATTAAGTAGTGGTTCAGGGGTAAAATCTGAAGATGCCATTAAAACATTAATAATAATTTTAAAACTAGTCTACCAATTTTTGATATTCTTTAAATGAAATCTATAATAGTTTCCTTCCCACTGAGTGTGGGCTCCATTTAGTGTCTTCCTTCTAACCACTGGAATAAAGCAGAAGTTGTGTGACTTCGGAGACAAAATCATAAAAAGGCACTGTGGCTCTCTTTCCATATCTCATCACTTGCTCTAGAGAAAACAGCTGACATACCATGAACCACCCAGGCAACCCCATGAAGCGCATATTGTGATGAGCTGAGGCCCTTGGCCAACAGTCACCTGAGCAAGCCACCTTGGAACTGGGTTCTCTAAGTCTGGTCAAGCCATCAGATGACTTCTCATAAAAGGTTGCAGCCCTGACAGCTTGACAGCAACCTAATGAAATCCTTTGGGCCAGAAACCCCGAGGGAAACCGCTCCCAGATTCCTGACTTTCAGAAACTGTGTGAGATAAACAGGTGTTGTTTTAAGATGGCAATCTTTGTGTAATTTGTTTTACAGCCATATTTAACTAATATAGTTATCTAATACATGGCTTCACAAGTTTGCAGTACAGTTGGAAAAGTAGGTTACAGCATACACACAAAAAGCCCATGATGAAGCATGACAGGCTCTAAATGTTCTATCATATGAAGAGGACTGCTGTGTATTAGAACTCTAGAGGATGATATCCACATGGAGAGGTTTGTGACTTAGTGCCTGGAAGCGAAGCAATTCAGAGCCTGTGTGGCAGTAAAGATCAGTGGATTAGATGATGAAACAGAAAGAAGGATGGATAAGCTATGTCCTTGGGAATCTTCCTCATAGTTGTGAGATATTTGAGGAAGCAATGATGAAACCAGAACATTAACTTGGATTTTTTAAAATTGAATTTATTGGGATAACACTGGTTAACAAAATTATACATAACTTAGATCTTTAAGTAGCACACTGAGATTGCATGTAACATGCTACTAAAACATACATTTAATCAGTCAAATTAATAAACAAATTTTCAGTTAAGGGAGTTGATTAATTATTGTGCTAACCTTATTCCTGCCATTGTATTGCTATATATTGTTTTCATTGAACTATATCAGCAGTGGTATTTTAATCCCCATTTGAATGAAATCACCTAGCCCCTTCCAAAGTTAGAATAGAGGATGAAAACCTGGCTCAGACAGGAACAAGGGGAGATCCACTTGCAGAAATTAAGAATTGGGTCAGTTGGGGTACTCTCTTAAATGGAGAACAGGTTGGTATAAGTTGTCAGCCACATTTTCTTCCATTTCAACCTGGGAAGCACAGAAATCTAATCTGGAGAGAGATAGAGAAGTAGAGGTAAAGGAAGGGAAAGAGAGAGAGAGAGAGAGAGAAAGAGAGAGAGAGAGAGAGATAAAATGACCTATAATTTTATGAGTCAATTTTTCTTTCTCTTTGAAGCTGGTTATAGGTGGATCTTTTCTTCAACCAAATAAATCCAAGTCTCACATTATTTATGATTTTACTGTTTATTAACATTAAAAATAATTTGAACTTTGTTGTATAAGATCCTAAAAGCAAATCATCTATTTTTTACACTTTAAATAAATTTTCCCTAAATTGAATAACTTTCCAGAGAAGTGGTACAAATAAAAGAATTTATAAACAATATCTAACTTGTTATTGGTTATTTGTGTAAAATTTTATCTTATTACTCACACAAAATTTCTTCTTTACCCATTGGAAAAAAATAATTTGTGATTTCCTGTAAGTAAAAGAACCAGGAAAAATATTTTATTCTAATCTAAGTTATTTCTTCACTTAAAATTAAAATGCCACTATTACCTCATCCAGCCAGGAAAAGTCTGACCTCATGTAAAACTTGAGAATAATTCTGGTTTTAAAAAGTTTCAATAGTAACAATAAGTCAATTTAAATAAAAAAAATACTGTTATATTCTCATTAGTCACTGAAGAGATATAAAAAAGTTAATATGATAAACCTAAAATAAGTTTGAAAAACTATAATATGCCCTATAAAGAAAATGTATATTTATAACTAAGTCAAATAGAAATATTTTTATTTTACTGCATATATAATGGATTGGATGGATAGAAACGAAGACTAAGAAATCCAGTAATATTTTCCTCTATTTCTCTAGCAGTGTTTGAATGAGATCTTTTCATCATGGGTTATTATTTCTTTTTAATATGTTTTTGAGGAAGAAAAAACCTGGTTTGGTAGTGATGTCTAGTATGGGAGACTGCTTTCCAGAATATTTCAGCTTGTCTTAGGGTCACTGACTTCAGGTCTGAAAACTACAAGATGTATCCTCCTGTAGCTTGTTGTCTGGAGCAGTCACGTGTCCCGACTCTGGCATCCACCCCTAGGCTGTCTGCTCTGGCACCACGGGTTTGTCTTTTCATCTCGGGGAATTTTGAAAGATTGTAGACATGTATCAGTTATCAGAAAATATTGTTAGTCTTTTATAAAAAACTGTAAATTCTTATTTCAGCTTCTGTCTTCTCTAGAAGTTTCATTGCAGCCATTTTTATTGTTTCTTATACTTAGTATTAATGATTTCTTATGACAGCTGGTGATGATTCAATTGGCTTCTATCTCCCTTGTTTTGTTTTGTTTTAAATTTATTCTTTACAAATATTAAAGGGATGAACATAATCTGAGGCAAGGATATTAACTTTGGAAGCATTTGATTTCTACCTGGAACTTGGGACAAAATAGGGGGAGTTTGCAGAAAATAATTTTTATTATTTATTTTTTACAGAGACAGAGAGTGAATCAGAGAGAGGGATAGACAGGGACAGACAGACAGGAACAGAGAGAGATGAGAAGCATCAATCATTAGTTTTTCATTGCGTGTTGCAACACCTTAGTTGTTCATTGATTGCTTTCTCATATGTGCCTTGACTGGGGGCCTTCAGCAGACCGAATAACCCCTTGCTGGAGCTAGCGACCTTAGGTTCAAGCTGGTGAGCTTTTGCTCAAACCAGATGAGCCCTCGCTCAAGCTGGTGACCTCGGGGTCTCGAACCTGGGTCCTCTGCATCCCAGTCCGACGCTCTATCCACTGCGCCACTGCCTGGTCAGCCTGCAGAAAGTAATTTACTGGATGGTGGGAAGAATCACTCTGGGTTCATCAGAATGATGGTGCCATAGAGGTAAGAGAGAAAAGGCAATGGCTGGGATGGTGAGAGGCGTGTGTGCCTAAAAATATGCCCTAGACAAGGGTCAGTTATCAGAGATGATGTGATTGTGGAAAGAACTGAGAGGCTCTCTATGTGGTAAGAGGCTGTTGGTGTTCACCTATATGGACTTTTCCACAGCATGCAACTCAACACATTTCCTAGCCCCTCTTGCATCTCTACAGGGCCATGTGGCTGAGTTCTGACCAATGAGCTTCTAGTTCTGGTCACAACATGTTCCATAAAAGCTTCCACTCTTGGTCCTATTTGGTTGGCTCAGTGGGAGAGCGTTGGCCTGGCGTGTGGAAGTCCCAGGGCCCATTCCTAGTCAAGGCACACAGGAGAAGTGCCCATCTGCTTCTCCACCTCTCTCCCTCTCCTTTCTCTCTTCTCCTCCCGCAGCCAAGGCTCCATTGGAGCAAAGTTGGCCCGGGCGCTGAGGATGGCTCCATGGCCTCTGCCTCAGGTAATAGAGTGGCTCTGCTGGCAATGGAGCAACACCCCAGATGGGCAGACCATCACCCCGTAGTGGGCTTGCCTGGTGGATCCGGTCAGGCCCATGCGGAAGTCTGACTGACTCTCTGCTCCCCGCTTCTCACTTCAGAAAAATTAAAATAAAATAAAATAAAATAAAGCTTCCATTCTTTGTCCCTTTCCCAGGCTTCTCTGCTGAAAATAAAAGATTCTGAGGGTCTAAAAGATGGTGCTACTACAGAATAGAAGGAACAGGGATTCTTGAGTCATTGCTGAAGGAAAGGTTTATTGGACTTTGCATAACAAGAAATAAATTTGAATTATGCTAAGTCACTGAAAATTGGTGTGTGTTTATTACAGTAGTTAACATTAATTATGCTAATATACTATCTCTTTGGTTCTGATGTTGTTTTTGATACTGTCACAGTAAGAGAATAAAGAAGCAGGAAAATATTACTCAGAAGATATTCTAGGGGGATAGGAGGAACAGGAGGAAACAGATGGAATCAGGCATGGACAGCCTCCCAAGACAGAAAACATTTTGTGGATGTACTGGCCTAATTTTAGAACTGAGCAGCACACCTCTAAATGAACCTGAATTTGTATAAAAGTAGACAGAAATACTTTTGACAACTATAGTTAAAGGAATATCTATTTTATACAAATATAAGTGAAGCACAATAAATTATTTGAAAATAGAAAAAACCAGACATCAAACATCAAGTTCCTAGATATCTAAAAAAAAATTTTTTTTAAATGCTGAAGTATTTGAAAAAATTGTGGGGAGGAAAGGAGAGGCCCAAGCCCTGCACTGGCTGAGCGGAGGTGCTGCGAGGACGGACAGTGTACGTGGAGGGGTCTGCACTGTGTGCACTTAGACGGAGCATGCCAGGCCTGCAGGCCAAGCAAATGGCAGGAGAGGACTAGTTTCCCTTTGCTTTTAGTACTCAAAATCTAAGAGGTCGGTTTCTATGCAACAAAAGAAATATTTAGTGATTAGATCTGGAAGTTATTTGAAATCATCAAGTATCTAAAGGGGAAAGATTTTAAGCTAAAATTCATTTGAAATACAGCATAGTTTATTTTTTTTTGAAACATGGAATTCAAAATTCTAAAATAATACCCTAAATCTTCACTCTTGAATGAATAATTCATTGGTCACTATCAAATATATGTCATTATCTTTAAAATATGCTAACATTATGGCACTCATTGATTAGGATAAAATCACTCTTTTGTTTCTTCTATAAATTGCCACTATTAGACATTTCCTCTGGCTTAGGGCTTCCTTTTCTTTCCTCATCTTTTCTTTCTCTTTACTCTTTCTTACTTTCTTTCTTTCTTTTTCTTTTTTCAGAGATAGAAAGAAAGAGAGAAATAGGGAGTGAGAAGCATCAACTTGTAGTTGCTTCACTTCAGTTGTTCATCAAGTGCTTCTCTTATGTGCCTTGAATGGGGGGCTCAAGCAGTGCCAGTGACCCTTTCCTCAAGCCAGTGACCTTGGGCTTTAAGACAGCAACCTTTGGGCTCAAGCCAGATATAATCCCACACTCAAGCTGGCCCCAGGGTTTCAAACCAGGGACCTCAACATCCCAGTTGCTGTTGTATCCTCTGTACCACCACCGGTCAGGCAGGGCTTCCTTTCTCTCCCCACTTCTTTTCCACGCCCAAATTAGGTATTTCCTTAGGCCGAGATGGAAATCTCAGAGTTTCCAGATAGAGATACCTGAGGCTCCAGCACAGATAGCTCTAGTAGTCCTGAGGCTCACAGGGGTCACTGAGTGTCAATCATTCACTGAATGTCATCTATGAAACCTATTATAACACTAGGTCATTTAACACCAGGAATAGAGTATTCAAGTTCTTCAGACTCTAAAATCTCACCAGCTGGGGGCAAAGGTGACAGGAGGAATGATAAATAGGTAGAACAGTGAGAAATTTTAAGGTAGTAAAAACAGATTTTATAATGATAGATTATGTCATTATATATTTGTCCAAACCCATAGACTCAAAACACCAAGAGTGATTATGATGTATCAATGTAGGTTCATTAATTGTGACATATACCACTCTGGTAAGTAATATTGATAATAGAGGAATATATCTAAGTGTAGGGGCAGGGCTATATGGCAGATCTCTTTACCTTCTTCACAATTTTGTTGTGAACCCAAAACTGCTCTAAAAAATTGTCTTAGAAAAATCTCTCTAGTTATAATTATTCCACTAGAACTTGACTGAGCAAATGGGTCTTAAACACCACCTGTGCTAAATTTAGGACTTAAATAATTTCCAATCAACTATATACTTATTTCTGATTTTAAAAATAACATGTTCTTTGCAAAAAACTTGAAAAATACAGAAAACCCAAAAAAGAAATTACAAAATTCTGAACACTATTAATACATGTATATCTGTGTGTAAAGATGATTGTGTATAAATATATATTTATATTATAAATATAACATATAAATGTATGTTATATGTTTATATACATATACAATATAAATACATAATTTTTGTATTTATATTATATATCTATATAGATAATATGTAGAATTTTATTATACATATTTTTCTTAGCTATAAATTTTGGGTGATATTATAAAAGTTATCTCATTTGTTCATTAATATTTTAAAGACACTTTAAATATATTTCCTGAAGTGACTTTTTTATTTATTTATTCATTTTAGAGCTAGAGAGAGAGAGAGAGAGAAGGGAGGAGCAGAAAGTATCAACTCCCATATGTGCCTTGGCCAGGCAAGCCTGGGGTTTCGAACCAGCAACCTCAACATTCCAAGTTGATGCTTTATCCACTGTGCCACCACAGGTCAGGATCAAGTGACTTCAAAAGAGCTTTTCTCCCCATGTTTATTTCATTCTCTAAAAAATTTGTGCCATAGGAAGTCAATTTGACTTTGGGTGATGGGAATGCAGCATAATCAAATGTCAAAATAACCTAGAGATGTTCTCTCTGAACATATGTACCCTGATTTATCAATGTCACCCCATTAAAATTAATAAAACAACAACAATGTAATAATAATAACAACAATATGTACCTATGGCCAAAAATTTAAAATAGGATACAAGTGTAAATTGAGACCTAAATGTCTGAACCCCAGAAGTAAAAATTATTAACAGTTTCTAATATACAGAAATGTTCTGGCCACAAACATCTGATACATACATAAAGTCTGGAAGTGTTAAAAAAAAATTTGTGCCATAGAAGAGTACATAAATTTATGTAAATTTCTAATCTTACAACTGTTATATATTTTTTTAAACAAATGATATTCTCTTCTATAAAATGAAGCTTTGGAGTTACTAGGGATAACTGTGAATTATAACTTATCAACATCATCAAAAGGCAGCTTATTAAATCTTTTATCATTTATACTTGTTTGCATGCCATAAGCCTATGTACTGCCATCAGGGGTCATTGAGGAAGCAATATTTTAATGTCTACCTATTTGGTAACAAATTTACTAGTTTGGGCATTGTCTATGGTTCTCTTATAGCCTCAAAGGGTAATTTTTTTGCCTGAGGGGGTATCAGTGGTCTCTGTTTTTCCTATAATGAAAATAATAAGTGATAAAACATTTTAATGGTTTCCTTTTTCATTGGAAACCTTGGCACTCTCAAAATCTATTTATAAAGAAGGCTTGCATAAGTCACTTGGAAGTATGTGATGACATGCTGAGCTTAAGTTTTACTTTGCCTTGAAGCAGGCAGACTATGAACCATTCCTTTCTCTGCTTCATGTTACACAGTTTAGTCCTAAAACAGAAAGCAACTATTGTTTATTCTAAAAGCCATACAGGGCCGTGGGTTATACAGATTATGCCATATGACAACCAAAATCAAGTTGATGAAATGCATGAAATTTATTACATTTCTAATGGGCACTTTTATACTCTGAATGTCTATCTATTTAGCCACCATGCTTAGAAGAAGGTGTGGATGCAAAGAGAAGTAAAAATCACTGAAGCTAAAAGGTTCATCATCTCTACAGAGTTTCTAATCTTGGTTACCATGTTATATAATACAGTCTAAATCTTGTGAAGAATGATTTACTCCAAGAAGAACAAAACTGAGCAAACAGTTAAAAGGCTGGAAAACGAAGGAAACATAATTCCAAATGGACCACCTTTTATTCTAGAGATATAGTATTTGAACAAAATACAAAATCCACTGAACTTTGTCTATAGACTTTTATGGTTGGCTGAAATAGGAGCATATAATATCAAGTACAGAATAAAGAAACCAAGAATAGTATGTAGTAGTGTTTGTTTCATTAATAGAAAATAGAGGCCTTGGCTGGTTAGCTCAGTGGTAGAGCATTGGCTTGGCATGTGGAAGTTCTGGGGTCAATTCCTGGTCAGGGCACACAGGAGAAGTTACCATCTGCTTCCCCACTGCTTCCCTCTTTCTCTATCTATCTCTCTTCTGCTCATAGCCATGGCTCAAATGTTTCCAGCTAAAGTTGGCCCTGGGACTGAGAATGGCTCCATGGCCTCACTTCAGGTGCTAAAATAGCTCAGTTGCTGAGCAACAGAGTAGCAGCCCAGACCCGCAGAGCATTGCCTTGTAGGGGGCTTGCTGGGTGGATCCCGGTTGGGACACATGCGAGAGGCTGTTTCTGCCTCTTCACTTCTCACTTACTTACAAAAAAGAAAAAAAAGAAAAAGAAAGAAAGAAAATAGAAGCTACTCTCTTTGTAGCAATGAAGCAGCATCTGAGTTTTCTTACATGGAATCATGGCATGCTAATCTCCTGGAGTCTTAGAAAATGTGCAGTGCTTGCATAAATAAAGAAATAAATAAAACTTTTCAGAGTAATCATTTAGTGAAGAATTCTATTTCTTAGTAAGATCACCTTAAATAAAATAGGCAGACAGTGTGTCAGTACCAGCAAAGTCTGAGAGGAGACCCTCACTTCCTCTTTCTGCACTTGATCTTAGGACAAAAGGCTGAGAAGCTATCACTTCCTCCTTCTAAACGAGCTAACAAATATCTAACTTTGGAGGCTATATCTGAAGCTCAAGAATCTGTAACAAAAACAAAAATTCTCAAATATCCCCAGAGTGGGGATGGGGAGATTCTCATTTCCTGATGCCCATCTCCAAATTCAACCTGTTCTCTGAAGACAGAGCACCTTACTTGCCATGAGTAATTTAGTGTGAGTGAATGCTCGAACAGCACCTTTATTTCAGGGGCTATTTCAATCTCAAGCTCAAAGAAGTGTGCATTTGCTGTGTCCTGGTTAATTCATTATGCCTGTACTAAATAGATTCGAAATAAGTCTGCACTGTAACACTCAAATGTAGATAACATGTAATTCCTAATCTTAGTGAGCCAAGGGACTAAGACTAACTGTACTCTGAAGGTAAGCAATGAATGTCTACTCGATTAATTGTTAGTGTCCAAGGTTCAGAAGAACACCTTATCATCTTTACAACTGAGCAATGCCTCTATGTCATGCTGTTATGAACTAATTATATATAAGTCAAGATCTTCCCATATCCAGCCACATTCTAATTTCTCAAGACAACCCAAAGGATTATGAGCCAAAAGTCCTGGCTTCTTGCCATACTACAAAATAAAGTCTGAACAGTGAAAAGCAGACTTTCTTTCTGGCAAAGGACAAAACAGTGATTTGCTAACAGAGCTGCTTGATCACTATTCTTCACTTGCAAGTGCTGGTACTGCATGGAGAAGGAAGTTCAAACAATTTAAAAAACACTTTTTCAATCTTTTCTGGAACTCCTAGAAACCTCTCACAGAACCCCTAATGATATCTACAGAGCCCCAGTTGAGGAACCCACAATGGACTGTATGCTTATGAAAAGTGGGAAAAGCTACATTTTATTTGTTTTAGCATTCTAAGCACCTAGCACAATGCCTGGAACAAAACTGATGCCTAATAAATATTTGTTGAAATGGAAAAAAGAAACCAGTCTTTATCCTACCAGTTAAATTACAGCATCATTTTTCTTCAAGTAGATTGTTACAGATGTTTTGCCTTTAAAAATCTAAATGGATAATAATTATTGAACAAATCAGATGCCATATTATCTTCATATTACCAAACAGATTTCACTTTCTAAGCTATAATGTTAAATTAAATCTGTAATTCATTTTCCTTCCTACTTATTCAAGGAGTCTGAGAAACCACTGAAGACCTAGAAAAACTTATTTTCCTTTTGACAGGTAGTCCAAATAACAATTTAAAACTAACATGATTTTTCAAGGGTTACTGGGCAATGGGGGAAGCCAAACAGAGAATAAATAGATAATAAGAGGTGATACTCTGAATATTTCATTATTTTCCCATGACCTGTTAGTCATAAGGGCTTTGTGTGGAAAGTTGCAAATGCACGAATATTTTGTAACCAAAGTGTTATAATCTACAATTTCTCTCATACTTACCTGGAAAATAAGTTTTTCAGAGGCTTCAGGAGCAAGAAGTTCCTTCTCCATGCAATGCCAGCACTTACAATGAAAAATGGTGGTCAAGCAGCCCTATTAGCAAATGAAATCTTTAAATTTTATTGTGATAAAAACACAACAAGATTATGTTAAGTACATGACAGCATTGTTGCCTGTAGGTGTGAGGTTGTCCAGCAGATCTGCGGAGCGTGTTCATCTGGCCTGTGCCCACTGATTACTAACTCCCCATCTCTCCCTCTTTTCAGTTCCAGGCAAACACCATTCCACTCTGATTCCAGAAATTTGTTTTAGATATCTCACAGAACCATGGAATCATGTAGTATTTGTCTTTTTGTCACTGGAATGGGAGAAACTATTTGCAAACAATACATTTAAGAAGTCAATCTCCAAAATATAAGGAATACCTATTTCTCAACAGCAAAAACCCCTAATAGCTCAATTTAAAAATGGACTAAGGACTTGAATAGACATTTCTCCAAAGATGACATATGAATGGGCAACAGGTATATAAAAACATGCTCAGCATCGCTAGTCATGAGCAAAATGCACATTGAAACTGCAAGAGACCGCCTCACACCTGTCAGGATGGCTAGTCCAAAAAAAAAAAGTGTTGGTGAGGCTGTAGAGAAATTGGAACCCTTGTGCACTATTGGTCTAAATGCAAAATAGTGCAGCTGCTACAGAACATTATAGAGGTCCTTCAGAAATATTAAAAATAGAGCTATCATATGATTCAGCAATATTACTTCTTTGCATTTAATCTAAAAGAATTAAAATCAGGAGCAATATCTGCACTCCTACATTTATTGCAGCATTATTCACAGCAACCCAAATATCCATTAATAGATGACTGACTAAAGAAAATGTGGTACACGTGCAATGGAATGCTATTCAGCTTAAAAAACTATGCAAAATGTGACCACATGAAAGAAACTTGATGATAAAGATAATATTTAAAAAGAGGAAACCAACACTTACTATATAATACCATAATGCCCCTGGTGGTTCTTGAGCACCTTTCTAATTTGTTTTAGTTTTTTCATGTACTCTTTCAATTCTTTTATTAAATGATTACACTTCCCTTCTATAATGTGGCAGAAGTCTTCAAATACACACACACACACACACACACACACTAGGGCAGGATGATGAACAGTTTTATATATTTCATTAATCAGCTTTTAAAAATACCTTTTAATATGCATTGCAAACTATAATAAAAATTGTTTTATTATGATTTTCCTGCTCTGAATTCCCACCAGGACTTTCTTCAATATCACTCTCTTACACACACCCTACCTTTGAAATAAATGTAATCATACTCCAAATCCAAAGTAAGTTGAAATGGTTTGTATTGCCTCTTTCTTTCATTAGTGTTACAAAACAAATGCTATCAGTTTGTTTCCAAATTAAAAAAAGACGTGGCTTTGCTCATAAACTCCAAAAGAATTATCACAGGCAAAAAATTATAGTTTATCTTACTTAAATTTAAACCCTTTTATTTATTAGGAAAGTGATTACTCGTGTTTCTTCATGTACTGAAAGTGTTAACAATTTCCTTGAGCCGAGTCATTTTTCGGGAACTCGGCTCCAATCCTGGTGCTCAGCACAAAGCTGTGGGATGAGCCGCTGCGTCTTTGCAGGGGCCAGGCTGGGCACTGAGCTGAAGCATCTGTGGTTCTACCAGCAACCACAGCACAGTATTTGATACCTGCATCCCGCTGTCACTGCTGATGGGAAACAGGGCTTTTCTCCATTTGTTTCTCCTTAAACCATGTCATTTACATACATAAAAGATGTTTATGAAACATAAATCAATAATACTGAAGCATTAGTGCATATCTGGGTTGTTTTGACTACATTCCTTATTACACTTGTACTTTATTTCACTAGTTAGTCAAAAGATAAAAAACATTGAAGATAATAGAAGAGTTCTGAGCCTCAGTCACTTTGTCCATTCTTTAACTACTACACATAGACAATGTGGCCCTTCTGCTTGAATCCTGCCAGAGAGGCAATAGGAAGACTGGGTTCATGCCATTAACAATTAACAGGCTACAGGAAACATAGTCATGCCCTCGGTGCCTCGCCTGTTCCTTCCCAGACCAGCTACTTAGATGAGATCCACTGTGGCAACCAGCTGCTTTGAAAAGGTCAGGGGCACAAAGAAAACCAGATAGAAGGTGACGGAAGACAATTTGACTTTGGGTGAGGGGTATGCAGCATAATCAAAGGTCAAAATAATCTGGAGATGTTTTCTCTCAACATATGTACCCTGATTTATCAATGTCACTGCATTAAATTTAATTAAAAAAAAAAAGCTCAGTACCATTTACTCATCTGATTGAGATCTACCCTTGAAAAGATCTACCCAGAGGCCATAAGGCTAAACTCGAAAAGGATCTTAAGTGCGGCAGCGGGGAGGGGAGGGTAGTGAAATTGCTTAGAAGCTGTGCTCTGAATAGCACTTTCTTTCTCCAGTGATAACTCCATAACATGCTTAAACTTCTCTGACTATATTTGGGAGACATGAAATATATTGATTGCGTCGGCCTGGCGTGCAGAAGTCCCGGGTTCGATTCCCGACCAGGGCACACAGGAGAAGCGCCCATTTGCTTCTCCACCCCTCCCCCTCTCCTTCCTCTCTGTCTCTCTCTTCCCCTCCCGCAGCGAGCTCCACTGGAGCAAAGATGGCCCGGGCGCTGGGGATGGCTCCTTGGCCTCTGCCCCAGGTGCTAGAGTGGCTCTGGTCACAGCAGAGCGACCCCCCGGAGGGGCAGAGCATCGCCCCCTGGTGGGTGTGCTGGGTGGATCCCGGTTGGGCACATGCGGGAGACTGTCTGACTGTCTCTCCCTGTTTCCAGCTTCAGAAAAAAAAAAAAAATTTATTAAACCCTAAAACATCTCAAGAGATTGAAAAACAACTAAAAGCTGAAGTTCCCTAGTAAAACTCTGTGTTTTGCTTACTAAAATTTTAGTTTGTCTGGTCTCCCATCTTAACAGGCAGTCTACCAGCTGTGCTGCTACCCCATACCCCAATTGTACACTTGCTGCTCTTGCATCCAAATTAGGAAAATCCATTTTTTAAAACACTCTAAAAGACAAAAGTTGAAAGAAGCCTAAAACAAAACAAAATACAACTTAAAGAACCACAAAAATACAGAAGCAGAGACATTGCTCAAAGAAATGTCAGTTGTCTGCTGACAGAGGAGAGAAAAGACCCTAGAGGTGGGGAATAGAGCTTCTGTTTGATGTGATAACAAAGCTTTGGACATAGAAGTGATGGTTTCATAATACTATGGATGTAATTAATGCCACTGAATTTAAAAACTATATTTAAATGGTTAAAATGGCAAATTTTTTTACATATATTTTACCACAATTAAAAAAGCCCAAAGTGTAATATACCAAATATTTTTGAATTGCACACTTTAAAAGAGTGAGTTGTATAGAATGTGAATTATAACTAATAAAGCTGTGTAAAAAATGTCCCGGAGAAAAAGAGGGCCCACTCTCCTGAAAGAGACTGACCATGCAGAGGGGTTCGAGTCCCAACCCTTCGCTCTCCTTTTGTAAGACTGATTTGCTTGCTTCTTCCTCTGCCTCCCTGGCAGCTGGTCCATTTTAATCTACACGGGAGGAAGCAGGCTGGCAAAATATTGCTGCTGTTGCAATATGAAGCTTATTTGTTTTAGCACCGTGGCTTCTAGAAAGCTCGTTTTTTCCTTCCAATATTTAAAAGAATCATGCTGAACAGTGGCAGGTGGTCCACTGCTTCCTTATCAACATGGCCTTTTAGACGGCAATGGAAATCCAGTAACTTGAATTAAGAAAGGTGTTCCTGATTGGTCATGTTTTGCGCCAGATTTTCCTAAATTCTGACAACATGTAGAATTGAAAAATAACAATTGACAATTGCCTTTGTTAAAAAAATCAGATGTCTAGTTAGTTGCAAAAAATGTTACAGGGCTTCTAACTCATGGATTCCACATGATGAAATCTCACATTTCTGTAATCACTAAGCTCCAAATTCATTAAAACTTATTGGCAATTTTAGAATACTTGCCAATTTCAAAATTTTCATACTAAATTTTATATACTGTACCCAATTTCATCATTTGCTCTACCCTAACATGGAAGAAACTATTGTGTAACGCTGTAGGTTGGAAGAGATAACTAAGGTATTTGTCAGTTTAGGTAAATTCAATCTTATTTCTACAATTTCTAAAGTTCCTAAAAAAAAGATTTTAACTCCACCTATGATACAGCCTTTGTTTTCTATGTTGTTTGATTTTGTTATGCAGCTTTTATTTTTTTACCAACAATGACAATCCACTAATCAAAACTCAGTATAAGAGGGCGGGGATGGGAGTGGGCAAGAACCAACAGGAAGAAGAGAGGAGTCATTTTATAATTTATCAGGTGTATATAAAATATAACCAGGTTTTATAAAAAATAAAGCCAGTCTTAACAGCAATAATAGAGCACTTAGATGTTCTAATTATGGCTCTAAGGGAAATAATTAACAGATCAAAATTTTTTTCTTAGGTAAAAATGTTTTAAATTTTTTCTTGGGATGATACTACTGACTTTCTGAAAATTACTTCACAATTTCAAAATAAAAGGTCAAAAAGGCTTTCTTAGGACAAACTTGTTCTGTTCTTAATAATTCTTCTGGAACCTTTGTCAATGAAATCATCATGAACACAACAGTGTTTGTTCTGGGACAGACTTTCTGATTTCTCATTCCAAGACAAAGAAGGGCTAAAAAACCCAAACCAAGAAATATTTTTCCCAAACAAACTGAACTGTTTGAATGATCTTCTTCATAGCTGTGCTAAAATGCTTGCTGGAGTTATTTTTAACCAAGAACAGAACATTCATTTTGAAAAATGTTCAGTTCCCTAATTTTATAATGAGCAGAAATACATACTTTCGATGAAAGACTATGCAAACTGCAGTACCCCTGTCAACAAGCAATAAATTTTATGGTTTTTAGGAATAAGTCTTCTAGATGCTGGGAAGCCTTGACTCTAGATCACCTGGATCAATGCTAGAAGAAACAGGGCGCTTACCATCATCCAGGCGTGGGGTTTGTTTCTTTGCTCATACACAATATTTCCTCATAAATAATGAGCCTAGGTGATGCCAAGTGGATTTTATCATTTTTATTGTTATTACTTTTATTAAACAATGTTAGCCATGTGGGATGATTAAAAAACAACTAATGTTCTTGGAATATGTACATTCTACTAACTGACAAACTTGATCCAGTCTTCCATTACAGCAGTGAATTTTAAGGTTGCACAAAGATGAGTAATTTATATTCTGACACAACAATCACTTCTGCACATTCAGCACAATCGCCAGATTCCTATTATATGGCTGCATGTACTTAGAGAGTTTTAGCACGAAGCCAATACAAATATGAAACTATCCTCATTTTAATGGTCTCTGTGCCGCTAAAGATGGGTGTCGGCGATGGGTATCCTCCTGAGTTCTACGATCTGGGAGTCAGTCAACGTGCCTCCCTCCTGGCTGCCTTGACCAGACTCATTATCACTGACACTGAGACCAGCACCTGCAATAGAAAAAGAGTGAACACAAGAACCGTGATTAGTACAGTGAATTAAGGGTCAAGTTACATTAAGTCAATACATGTTTGTTATTATTATATTAGAAAAAGGGAGCTGTGCATTTAGAATAAATATTATTAATACTTAACAATTGTAAACTATGCTTTAATTTACTTTTTTATAAGTAAAATAAATTTTTAAAGACACAAGTTTGGATTCTCAATGGTTGACAGGTATAACTTAACATGAACAGCATTTCTAAACTGGGGGTTTATTAAAAAAATTCAGGCAGGTTATCAGAATTTTTCAGCAGGGAGGTATGATTTGTTATTCAAAAACATACAACCTCCAACCCTACATGTACTGAATCCAAGACTTTTACCTGAGACTCAGTCAGTGGGCCATGATCCAAGAAGAAAGACACGCACCAATAACACCTGGTGACATATCAGCACCCAGAGGACCAGGGCTCTGAATGACTCAGATCTGATCCCGAGATAAAAATGTTATGCAATATAGTGCCAGACAGATCCACACAAGATTCTCCCAAATCTAGCTGTTAATTATAGAGCACCCAGAAGCTGTTTTGAGGAAGTTCTATTATTCACTACTCTTTCACAACTCAGAATAATTGAGAAAACTTAACACTATTCTAGAGTAACACCTTATTTTCTACTCTGATTCACAAATTTGCATGCTCTCTCTGTCTCCGTCTCTCTCTTTCTCTCTCTCACTCTCTCTCTCACACACACACACAGAATGTAGATGTGGTCACAGGGCATGCTGCTGGTATATATTATATTTTCTGGGCACTAGGCTCTACATGGAAAGGAAAGTGAAAAATCAGTTGCTGGGGAGCTGAGACTTCCCTTTCTGTCTGAGATGCAGGAAAGGGTGTTTGCAGTGTTGGTAGCCATGGGGTGAATTAGCTCTATCTTACCCTGTTTGGGATGAAAGCAGGAGCCCATCAACGAGGTTCTTTTAGTCAAACCCTCCCTCTTCTGGGTCTCCGTCCTTCCCATCCTCTCTCTGTTGCAAGCTGTGGTTGACACTGTACCGGCCCACCCCACCCTCTGATCTCCAGGTCTGCTTTCGCTTTCATCGCCTCCTACAGCCTGACAGCAACCCTGCCTCCAGGCCTGCAAGCCCCACCTGACCTGCTTTGTGCTCCGCAGCCTGATGTCTCACTGGAGCTGCTGCTCGCTGTCTTCTCATCCCATGTTACTATGCTGGCATGCCTGGGATTCTCTTCTCATTCCCCCACTCCTTACTTGGGCTGCCTCCACTCTTCCTATAACTATCAACTCAGGTATCACTGCTGCTACCCATGGAAACATGATGATTCTCATTCAAAATTTCTCTCTCCCACTGGATTTATGTTCTTCATATCTTTATATTCCTAGTTCATAGGACAGTGCCCAGCATACTGTCAGTGTTCAGCAAATGTTTGTTGTCTATATTAATAAACTATGCTCTGCCTCCTAGCTCTTGAAAATGCCTCTTCCATCTCTATTGTCCACACTGTTCCTCTGATCTATTCAGCATCCACTGCCCTTTCCTTCTCAAGAACAAATGTTAGTTCCTATGGCCAATGAAATCAAGTCTGAAACCCTATGCTGTGGCTTTAAAACTCCTTATTCTGGATCTACCCTACTGGATAGACATATTTCAACCTTCACCCATTGGAGAGCTTTCTCAAAGTGATCAGGCAACTCAACAGGTCCTGAACGTGTCATGTTAATTCCAGCCTGTGTATCCATTAAGACCTATGTTTATACCCTTCCATAAATACTACTTTCACTATTCCGTCAAAACAGGGAGTTGGAGGACACAATATTTGAAAAGTCTTATTACTTCTTACCTAAAAATTATTAATAATATCCCCATTTACTCTCTCAAATTGCTTTGCTTTGGATGATGAATTATACAGCACCTCTATATATGATATAATGTATATGTAAGTCGTATAGTAAAATGTGTAAGAAGTACCCAAGAAAAGAGAATGATGTAAATTTTCTAACTGTAAAAGAAAAGGCTGCTCATATGTTATATTTGTATTTATTTTATTTGTTTTTTAAGTGAGAGGTGGGGTGGTAGAGAGACATACTCTGACATGCACCCTGACTGGGATCTACCAGGCAAGGCCCCTACCAGGGCAATGCTCTGCCCATCTGGGGCCGCTACTTCATTGCTCCACAACTGAGCTATTTTACACCTGAGGGGAGGCTATGGAGCCATCCTCAGCACCTGGGGCCAACTTTGCTCAAACCATTTGAGCCATGGCTGTGGGGTTTAGGGGATGGAGAGAGAGAGAGAGGGAGAGAGAGAGAGAGAGAGAGAGAGAGAGAGAGAGAAGGGGTAGAGGTAGAGAAGCAGATGGTCACTTCTCCTGTGTGCCCTGACTGGGAATTGAACCCGGGGCTTCCATAGGCTGGGGCGATGCTGTACCACTGAGCCAATCAGCCAGGGCTTGCTCATATATTTTAAAAATGAAATGAATAACAGTGGGCATCAAATTGCTGTAGAATTTAAACTCTTTGAATTAACTTAATAGAATAAAATAAAAATTTTATTACAAAACACTAAAATTTATAATATAGTGGAAATTACATTATTTGGAACTATTTGAATTTAGGATGAAAATATTTAGATGCTTATTAAAATATATGCAAAGGGTTACATAACTTTTCAAAGTTGTTTAGTGGTTCAAATGAAAAGGAGTGGCCCATAATTAAGGTAGAGCTGAGATAGATCAACAGTTGCAAGTTAAAATGTAACAGAGGACGGGTAAGGTAGTATAAACCAGTAAGGCAGGTCTGGTGAGCACCGGACAAACTGAGGAGCTGACGTTCCATCTAAACAGGCAACTATTACTCAACTCCAATCACTCTGTTAATATATTTTCTTTTTTTAAAAATAAATGGCCTGGGTGGCGAGTGGATACAGAGCATTGACCTGGAACGCTGAGGCTGTCCGTTTGAATGAAACCCTGAGCTTGTCCAGTCAAGGCACATACAGCAAGCAATAAATAACTAAAACAAAGCAACTATGAATTGATACTTCTTGTTCTCTATCCCTTTCTTTCCTCTCCCTATAAAATCAATACATAAATTTTTTTTTTTAAATTCTTTATTTTTATGGGCTATCTCTAAATTTTCAAATATTGGCTCAAAAAATGCTACAATGCTATGCGCGTCAAACAAAACACCCTGTTGGGCCAAATCTGGCTTGTCTGTCGACTAAATTCTGCTGCCGGCAGAATGGTATGTGGACTGTTCACATGGTTTGACCACATTCTGTGATGGAAAGTGTCTACAAGGTGGCGCTTAATTTTTATGGTACCTTTTCCAAAAATAGAAGGAACCAATGCGAGAGACTGCTATTTTGATCTTTGGAAGTATTTACTTCCTAACGAGTGCAGCGAACTCCCAGTAATACTAACCTCTATCTATAAGTAAGGAAGTCATTCCAAACATTCCTGAACTGGATGCATTTAATACTTGTTATATATATAGGACCCACATCTAATTGAATTATGCTGCAAGAATTTATTGTATGTTCCCAGTGTCATAACATCCACAACTGACTGCTTCATAGTGCTAGTGACATAATCTTCCTGGAGAATTATTTGCAATCTGAAAGCCTCCTTTTTAGTCGTAATGCTAGTGAGCATTTTATGCATCCTTGCATTCCCTTCTTCATGAAATTCTCTTTCTCTTTAGTTCTCTTTCATACAGTTCCTTCTCTGGGACCCTCTTCTATTTAGTCTTTAAATGTAGATACTATCTAGTTCACGGGTCGGGAACCTTTTTGGCTGAGAGAGCCATGAATACCACATATTTTAAAATGTAATTCCATGAGAGCCATACAACAACCTGTGTACATTATGCATTATCCAATAAAAATTTGGTGTCGTCCTGGAGGACAGCTGTGATTGGCTCCAGCCACCTGCAACCATGAACATGAGTGGTAGGAAATGAATGGATTGTAATACATGAGAATGTTTTATATTTTAACATTATTATTTTTTTTCTTAAAGATTTGTCTGCGAGCCAGATGCAGCCATCAAAAGAGCCACATCTGGCTCATGAGCCACAGGTTCCCGACCCCTGCTCTAGGATGTTCTTCTGTTTCCCTTCTTTGCTCTTGTTTTCTCTTCCTCCCTCACCCCTCCCTTCCTCGCCTTTTTCCTTCTCATCATTTTCCTTCCACTCTCCCAGATCAACCTTATTCATCCCTGTAGCTTCAAATATGACCTCTGCAGATACATTTCAAATCAATACCTCTGACCCTGAACCGTTGCCCAAGTTTCCTTCAAAACTGACTATTTAAGAGCCACTGGGCCTAAGATCAGTATGTCCAAATCTGAGCTTGTCTGTTTGCCCCTGCACAAAATTAATGAACAGATGCTCTTTATACAATTCCTTAGCTACCTGGTGAGATGCAGGGGCTTTGCTGACTGTCCTCCCAGTGGTCCCTCCGTGCTCCTCCTCTTTCATCTCTTTTTTTATTTCTACTCTCAAGTCTGAGGGCCCAGACCTCATTTCTTTGGACAATTGTAACCTCCCCCTAGCCTTTCTGATTTGGTTTCTAAATGTATTCTTCATACTTTTATAAGAGTTATTTTGTCTCAAAAACCAGTAGGAACATGCTACTCCTCTCCTCATAAACCTCCATAGCTCACTAAGCTCTATAAAGAGCCCACTCCTTAGCATGGCATCTGAACAGCATTTTAATATTACGCAAACTGTCAGGATGTGTTCCCCCCCAATGAGTCTATCATGACGTGTTATGGAAACACCAGGTTAATTGAGTGAAGTGGGTAGCTTTAAGCTAGGGCTTTTTAGAGCTGCTAAAATGGTAATGTGAATTATGAACCTTCATAGTTTCCCAAATATATGCAGTCAGAGGGTCCTCCCATTGACGATAACTACGAATATCACAAGGAACGTGCTCCCTGAAACCGGGCTGGGGTGCTACAGTAAGTTATTAACAATGCAGGCCAACTACCTTTCAGGCCTGCCCCCTCTACCCGCCACACTGCCGTGCGTATTCTCCCAGACAGGTCCCACACATGGACGCCCTGGGCTGTGCTGTGGCTAATTCTGTTCCCTCTGTCTGTACATCTTTCCTCTACTCTTTACCTGTTTAAAACCTACACATTCTATAAGAATCAATTAAGAGGGTTTAAAAAATTTATTTGATTTCCTCAATAGTTAATAACTCTCTCCACTACTTATATTACTCTTCCTTATGTCATGTTTGTGTGAATGTCTATTCCTTCAAAATCCAAGTTTCATATTCACTCACTCACTCATTCTTAAACAATAGCTACAAAATTTTACCAAGTGCCAAGCACTCTGTGTATATGGATCTAGAAATGAAAATTTCACTGAAAAAATTTTAACAGTGCAGTACATTTTTCTGAATAAAAGGATGAAAGAAAAAATTGCATATTTGATTTGAAAACAACTTTCCGTTGTGTCACAGGATGAGTGGGGTTAAACTGACAGGAAGAGCCAATGAAATAATGTAGGCAACAGCACTTTGAAAACTGTAGAATGACACGAAGCTCACGATGCTACCTTTGAAAGTTTCTGCTTTAAAGATTCTCCATAAGAAGGTCTTTTTCGCAGATCATAGGCAAAACTGTCACTGAATCCCTACCAGGTTGCCTTAGAACACTGAACTTGTCTTGGTAGTATCTTGGTGTTCTAGAACAACAACAGGCCACAGATATTTACATTTAGTTAGAGTACGCCTTTTTCTTCAAAGCAAATTGTAAATTATTTTGAGCTTGTGTTATATTTGGTGTCAAGAATAAAATAACCTAGTGTTGGGCTAAGATTAGGAATGAGTCTTGGACGCAGGTTGTGCTGAAGGTGACTGATTGGCTACTTCTAATGTAGTTTGTGGGTTCATACATACCAGTTTTTAATGCAAATATCAGGTCATCAAACTCCTGGGACTCCTCATCAGCTATTAGTGACCCCTGGCCATATCCTCCAGAGGAAGGCAGTGTGGCGCCGTTTTGTGGACTTGCCTTTAAGTCAGGACTGGCTTGACTGGCTGGCTGAAAGGGTCCTCTCTCCCAGTCAGGTGGCACCTTTTTGGGTTGTGATGAGAAGAAAGGAAACCGTTATATAAATACATACATATTTAATGTGAATGTATATAAACTATCTCCACATCTCATTACACAAAAAAGGGCTATTGAACTATTTAGAATTAAGACCTTTAATTGTACCTTTGTCTTTTAGAGAAGTATGTTTCTCTGTGAGACAATCTAACCTGGTAATTCTAAATGATTTCTTTATTAAAATTAATTGTAAATTTATATGCATTCATGTGTGGGGAAAGAAATTTACCTTTTAAGCCAATCAATACCTTTTATTTTTTAAATAATTTATTGTGCAAAGAAAACTGTTAAAAAGATAAAAACTGGAGAGGCGCCCTCCTAATTTTTAAGATACAAAATACAATTTTAAATATAGTAACTACCTATAAGAACATACTGAATTGAAGGAAAAAAGTTATCTGATAGCAATCAGATCCCTTTTAAACATTAAATAATTAAAAAGGTAGTTCCATCCTGAAATAATTAAACATATTCACTTCCCTCTTGGTTATTGGTAAAAATCCCTTAATCCTTCTTTCCTAGTACTTTCCCTTCTCTGCAAGTCTTTCTAGAATGTCTCTAACAGTTCCTCATTGACAGCTGGATCAAGGCCAATTCTAAGCCTCTGAGGAATGTAGAACTCATGTTAGGGTATGCCACTGTGCAACACCCCAGATGAACATTCAAGTAGTGGCCCAGGCCCAGGAATTGAATGGTCACAGCTGCTGCCTTTCAATATAAGCTTTTCTGAGAGACTGCAGAGATGCCAAAGGCTAAGAAAAGTGACCCAAGGACTGTAGAAATAAATCTAACAGAAGACAAAGTTTTAAACAATTTTTCTAAGAAGTTGAACACTGTTCACTTTCTGTGATGATACAAATATTTTATACCTGCATTCTCCATTACGGTAGCTTTCAGATATATGCGATTATTGAGCACGTGAACCTGGTGACTGATGAACTGAATTTTTAATGTTCTTTAATTTTAGTTAGTTTAAATTTAAATAGCCACGCATGGCTAATGGTTATTGCATTGTACAGTTCAGATCTAGGCAAATGCTAGAATGGTAAACAGTAAAAAAGACAAAAAAATTTTTTTTAAAGATTATCCCTAAATCACTGATCCTAAAAGTATCCATTTCCAGCCTGGCCTGTGTTGGCGCAGTGGAAAAAGCATCCACTTGGAATGTTGACGTCACCGGTTTGAAACTTGGGTTTGCCTGGTCAGGGAGCACATGAGAAGCAACTATGAGTTGATGTGTCCCACTCATCTCCCCCTACTCCTTCTCTCTCTCTCCTCTCTCTAAAATGAATAAATAAAATCTTTAAAAAATATATCCATTTCAACTTTGATAAGAAAATAATTCAGTTTTTAAAAGTTTTGAGCCTGACCTGTGGTGGCGCAGTGGATAAAGCATCAACCTGGAACACTGAGGTTGCTGGTTTGAAACCCTGGGCTTGCCTGGTCAAGGCACATATGGGAGTTGATGCTTCCTGCTCCTCCCCCCTTTCTCTCTCTCTCTCTCTCTCTCTCTCTCTCTCTTTCTCTTACTCTCACTCTCTCTCCTCTCTAAAATGAATAAATAAAAATTAAAAAAAAAGTTTTGGGATATACAATATATCCCATCTGGTACTAGATTTCTAAATATTTATGGTACTAAATATATATTCCAATTTTTAAATATTGTACTAGACAGGTAGATAATCTATCCATTTATCTATTTATCTAGCTATCTACCTTTCTACTTATTTTCCTATCTGTAAATTGTTATCTTTTTAGACAAATGTACTTTGATGTCCTGCCATGTTTCTAGATGAACACATAAACACCGTTCCCCTTGGCTCTTCAGTGCAGAGAGGCAGCAGGAGCTGGATCAGGGGTGGGGAGAAGCACATCTTGTCCATTGCAGAAGTTCTCAGGGCCCCGCATGCCATCTATTCTGGACAAATGTCTTCAAGTATGATGTAAAATCTGGGCAATGGTCCCAGTGCTATGGTGGCATTGCCAACAGGTTGGCAGCAAGGTGGTTTAGACCCAGGAAATCAGTATGATGTGGACAGCATGCAGAGTGCAATGGAAGGCAAACTTACAGAGGACAGCCTGGATAAAGTGGTGCTGCAAAAGCATTCTTCTATACCTTTGTTCTAAAATACTTTCTGGTATTTAAAGTAAAGTTTCAGCCTATTTTCGCCAAGTGTTTGTTGGGATTAAAGAAGTGAGCAGGAATGGGTGGAGGTGGAGAACCGTATAAATATTTTTAGGAAGAAGAATATTTTAAAAACCATTTCTGAAGATGATTCAGTCACTATCGTGTCAAATTTGGAAAACTCTGAAGAAACATAATGCAAGGTATGCATTCCCACTAGGAACTGCTGGTTAGCATAGGTCACATGGCAGGGGAGATAATGAATTCGATAACAGGTATAAACCATATATTCAGCATATCAAATATGTACCACAGATCAGAAAATGCCAGTGGCAAAGGGATTTAAGAGTCACATAGCACCATTTAACTTGCACTCTTTTTGAGTTGGAAAGGCCGTATATGAACTAGAGACAGAGAGAGATAAGAGATAAAGCCAGAGAGCAAGAGCGAGGGCAAGGGCAGGCACCTCTTCCATCGCACTGATAAGATTCTGGGTGGACTTGCTGATTTCCCCTCCAGCAGGAGGCATCCCACTCCCGGGTGTGAAGAAGGCCGTGCTGGGTCCTGGGTGCCCATTCATTTCCACTGTGTAGCTGGCTTTCATGGGGCAACAGGTCTGGTTGTGCAGAATGAAATAGACCACAAAAACGTAAAGTCCCTAGAAAAGAAAACTAGTATGTTAAAAGAAGTCCTATGACCAAAGCTAAAGTATAAATGTGGCTATAAACAGAGTGATATTCTACAAATGTTTTTAAAATTCTACCCAAAGCTAGGATTACAGAACAATATTAGAAGTCTAGCAAGAAGCCACTGTAAATTTCTAAAACTGCTCTCTCACGAATGAATCTGTTTTTTCTTGGTTATAATATAAGCAACCCTGAAATGTAGCTCTGCGAATACACAAAAACAGAATTACAGAGGTACATCTGATTAGCTGTTTGTGTTTTGTTTTAGAAAGCAAACCTCTTACCTTCCAGAAAATTACTGTCTTTTCCTAGATCCCACTTATTCTCATTGTTTTCTTAGCAAAATGGTAGACATGAACTTCAACCACCTAGTAGGCTTCTGAAGGGCAGCACTAATTAAACCTTTTTGGTTTGTTTATATATCTCACCTACATATCTCATTTGGAAATAGAATCTCACTGGGTAGGGACTCAGAGGAATTTTGTGGATTACCTAAAGTTTCCCATGCCTTTATTTTCAGTAAACGTTACATAAGAACAATAAAGGGGGTTGAGAGAAAAGAGCTCATAGACATAGAGAACAGTGTGGTAATTGAAGAGGTGTGATGGAAGAGGTGCCTGCCCTTGTCACTCTAGACCAGTGCTGGTCAACCTGGTCCCTACCGCCCACTAGGGGGCGCTCCAGCTTTCATGGTGGGCGGTAGCGGAGCAACCAAAGTATAAATAAAAAGATAGATTTAACTGTAGTAAGTTGTTTTATAAAGATTTATTCTGCCAAACTTAGCGAAAATCCGACATAAAGTACTTGGTAAGTAATTATTATTATATGCTTTAACTTGCTGTAACTCTGCTTTATAAATTTTATAAAGTAAAGTTACATCCCTATTTTATAAATCACCATTACTGTGGAACTGGTGGGCAGTTAGAAAATTTTACTACTAACAGAGATACAGAAGTGGGCGGTAGGTGTCAAAGGTTGTCTACCCCGCTCTAGAGGAAAGGGGTGTGGGGGGCAGACATGGGTGGGGGGTGCATGGGGACGGAAGGAGACTGGACTGGGGTGGTGAGCACTCAGCGCAGTGCACAGATGACGTGCTATGGAATGGTACACCTCAAATCTATGTAATGTTATTAACCAATGTCACTCCAATAAATTCAATTAAAAAAATAAAGCTATCTTGTACATTCTTAAAGATCTGCTGGCCCTTTAAGTTATTTACAATCTAGTCAAATTCTTAACAATTACTCTGCTTCTATCACAGATAGCATCTCAAATTTTGTATTTGTGTTCCCAACAGTGTATACACTGCTTTCCTTCATGATTTCTACAAGGGACCTACTGTATACTTCTAATGAAGCTTCTATAAAGCTTGTTAATTTTGACCTGTATTACAATCAGCCAATAAAACATGTTAAATAGTGCCTCTTGTGTCTGTTAATCCTGGTGTTTAAGTTTTGGAAGCAAATAAGGATCTCCTGAGTTACTAACATTCTTAAATTAATCCACAAAAGTGAAAACAAGGCACTCAATTTGTTAAAGAAGAAAGAGAGTTAATGTCAAATTTTTCACAAAACACAAATAAGTATCTTCATTTTGTGGAGCTGTTATTCTTCCATGGTTCTCCACATTTTCAGGAGTACAGAAGCAATAAAGTAAATAATATACATTTGTGAACTTGCAACATATCTGCTGGTATAACTAAAAAAAGTCTACTGGAAAATACACAAGACAAGGATTACAACCAACTTTTTTTTTTTTTTTTTTTTTTTACAGAGAGATCGAGAGAGAGAGTCAGAGAGAGGGATAGATAGGGACAGACAGACAGGAACGGAGAGATGAGAAGCATCAATCATCAGTTTTTCGTTGCAACACCTTAGTTGTTCATTGATTGCTTTCTCATATGTGCCTTGACCGTGGGCCTTCAGCAGACTGAGTAACCCCTTGCTCAAGCCAGCGACCTTGGGTCCAAGCTGGTGGGCTTTGCTCAAACCAGATGAGCCCGCACTCAAGCTGGCGACCTGGGGGTCTTGAACCTGGGTCTTCCACATCCCAGTCCAATGCTCTATCCACCACACCACCACCTGGTCAGGCCAACTTTTAATATAAAATGAAATTGGAGGACAGTCTGTGAGGTAGGCTGCAGGAACTGATTTCTGTTGCCATTTCAGGAATATTGTTAAAAATTAGGCCTTTCTCTCCTTTCTGCAGGAACGACTCCTTTTCAGGTTGGCATCCAGTCTACTTAATTAACAAATACGTTTTAAAATCAATGATTTAGCTGCTAAAATATTGTTAAACGTAATTATTCTAACAATGTTATAAAATTAGTGACAAACTTATTTCCTTTTGAAATGTTTTCTTAAAGAATTAATATTTTAAATTACGTAGTGGAGAATTGTGTTCACGTGCAAATAATACTGTGAACATTAGTAGAGAACAAATCTTCCTGAAAACACACATGCACATCCAACATTTTTTCTCGTACAAATAATTTTTCACATAATTACATTGGCCAGAGCAATAGACAAAACAGGAAAAAAATTAAACTGTCAGCCTTGAAAACTATGAGAATGTCCTGATTTATTTCAGGATTTCTCAAAGTGTTACAAAGTGATAGGGTAAAAGCTAGATCAGGAAACAAAATCCACGCTTTAAAACCCATCTCTAAGGACCATTTGCTAAAACAGCACATTCTCATTTGTTTGTTTTTATATCCAGCCTTTTGTGATTCAGGAAAGGAACTGACTGCTGAAAAGAACTCGCATGTGAAAACTGCATTTTTTTTCCTTAAAAGCCTATTTACACAGACAGCAAACGTTTTGACTCTTTTAGTCGTGCCCCAGAAAACATAAACACTGTTAATGTGGAAAGAAAAGAGTGTTTAAATGCAGATTGTATGACATTTGCCTGTGTCCAGTCTGTGCTGGGCAAATGTAGAAAAGGAGCCTTCATTATCCAGAGTTCTCAGCTGTACAGGTTTCTGACCTCAGAGTGAAAACAAGTTCCATTCCAAATGCGGCATGTTAAGCCTCAGGCTCTTTTGTATGCTGGTCTGTGAAAGCATTTTGAGAGAATCTAGAATCTCAATTATTCAATTGACTATGCTGACCATCCACTATGCACACTCCCAGGCACTGAGATGCAGGGATGAGAAGTCTGGCTCCTCTCAAGTTGCTCTTAAAGACAATATGCTACAAAATAATAGGTTAACTGTTTTAGAAGCAGGACATATATAATCCATCTGTTCTTCCTATTCTTTGTATAGTAAAGGCTTATAGAGAAGGGTTATGATTATGTGTTTAGTTGGATTTCTAATTCAATGATGAAAAATGCTTTCATAAACCTTTAGTTAGATGTATTTAGATTGAACATACCCACTATGCCAACTTTGTATTTCTTTCTTTTCATTTCCTTTCTTTTCTTTTTTTCTTTTTGACAGAGACAGAGAGAGGGATAGATAGGGACAGACAGACAGGAAGGTAGAGAGATGAGGAGCATTAATTTTTGTTGCGGCACCTTAGTTGTTCATTGATTGCTTTCTCCTCTGTGCCTTGACTGGAGGGCTACAGCAGAGTAAGTGACCCTTTGCTTAAGCCAGTGACCTAGGGCTCAGGCCAGCAACCTTGGGCTTCAAGCTAGTGACCTTTGGCTCAAGCCAGTGACCTTGGGCTTCAAGTCAAAGAGCTTTGGGCTCAAGCCGGCAACCATGGGTTCACGTCTATGAACTCATGCTCAAGCCAGTCATCCTGTGCTCAAGCTGGTGAGCCCACACTCAAGCTGGTGAGCTTGCACTCAAACTGGTGAGCCCGCACTCAAGCTGGTGAGCCCACGCTCAAGCTACATGAGCCCATGCTCAAGCCGCTGACCTCAGGGTTTTGAACCTGGGTCCTTCGTATCCCAGGCTGACACTCTATCCACTGCACCACCACCTGGTCAGTGGAGGTGGGTCTCCTGTAGACAGCATACATATGAGTCATGTTTTCTTAGCCATTCAGCTACCATATATTTTAAGATTGAAGCATATAAGCCATTAACATTTAAAGTGATTATCAACAGGTGAATATTTATTGCCATTTTATTCTTTTAACTATTTTCCTTTGTTTGCTTTAGTTGTTTCTTTCTTTTAAAATATGGTTACCTAATGTTAATGAGGATTACTTATAGAGGAAGTTTGGAATGATTTTAAATGTTTTTAATCTTTATAATTTTATTCTGTTTCAACTCTTTATAATAAATATTTAACATTTAAAAAAATAAGTCATTTAATGAAACTAAGTTTAAATTTATCAGTAGATTAGTAATGATCGATACTATATAATGAGAATATGGACACATTAACTATTTATTATTTTTTCTATATTTTTAAAACATAAAGATATTAAAATAGTAACAATATTTTGGGAGATGTAGGGAAAACATGCAATTTCAAAATCTTCTGGTATATGTTAATTCTGTTAGAAAAAACAGTTGAAAAAATTGCCAGTATAATCATACAAGTGGCCTAATAAAAACCACCTAGATAGCCTGAGAAAGTGCACAGAACAATGTAGGTTATGGGACTTAGAAAAAGAAAATCTTCATTAAAATCAGACTTTCTTCTGCTCAAAAATTATAAATTTTTGATTACAAAAAGAATATTTTCCACTCTACTATAACCTCTAGAAAACAAGAGATTATGTCCAGTTCACTGTTGTGATTTTTTAAGTTTATGGCATGGTCCCTGGCACACAGGAGGAGCTTAAGAAATTTTTATTCAGAGATTACAGTTTTTAAATTTCATTAGTGGCAGAGTAAGATAGTATGGGGACAGATAAGGGTCTGAGGCATGTGTTGGTTTTAGTACTCTCATTCTCTGTGTACAGGTAGATTATTCAGTAGTTGTTCAATAAAGTTTTTCTTTGGCTTAGTCTTTTTGTTTCACATGTTCCGTGTCCCAAGATGTTCTCATGGGAGAATGAAGCACCCACTCCTGGCTGGGTTTCTGCTCTTCTGTGTCAGTGCCCCTCTGGTGGAGGCTTGCTGGGTGCTAAGCCACAAGCTGACTTCCTGGCTGGGTTTGATTTCTCTGCTGGGGCTAGGTTGCTTAATTCCGCAGGTCCTTCCTGTGGCTTCTTCTCCTTAAAGGGTGTCACAACTTTGTTCTTGCTCACCCCTTGCATGTCACCCCTGGGAAGTCTCCTTTATCTGGCTTCCACTGCTCTTGGGCTGCTGATCTACTGCTGTTTTGCATCACCAGTGACTTAGCAGCAAAGACAACAGATTTCATGCCAATGACAGAATTGAAAAGACAAATACAGTATTTCTGCATTTATACATTTTTTCAGGTGCGAGAAAAGTAAGAATTTCAATTTTTATTGTTTCATATTTTTAACTGTTCTTATTTTTCACACTTTAAGTTGTTTTTGTTACTGTTTTAATTTATAATAAGAATCACAGTCCAAAGTGTTCATTAAATATATACAGAGAGAAAACAAGTGAATTCATTTTAACAGCCATTAGTTTATCAGCACAATAAAAATACTTAGAAATCTGTGGGAACAATTATTACTCAAATGCTTTGAAAAATACTTGGATGCAATAGGTAATTACCTAGTGTTTACCATAAGTTACATAAAAGTCTTCTAAAATTTCTTACTAAATTAAGGTACACTTCAGAACTGATAGAGTCAAGAAAAATTCAGCTGGTTTAGTCTGCTGGCTTAAGAAATGTCGATGACTAAAATATCTGGGTAGTAGGTCTTCAGTTTCAAGGTTTGAGATCAGATAAAATGTCTATTTTAAATTATGTAATCCCTAGAAATAGCAGTTCTATAGGTATCATACATATCCAGAGTATAGACAAGATGTTTTCCCTTTTATCTAACCAGGACTTCTACCTGTAATTTAAGAACATATTTTTCTGCATGTCACTTACAGACTCAAGAAACATTTGGTCAGTCTTCTTTGTGATAAATGCTCATGAATAAAAAAACAATTACTAGGCCATGCTTCAACAATCTCCACTGCTGATATGATCACTGTTCCTCCAGCCTCTCCTTGTTCTACGGAGCTTCATCTCCAAGACTCTCTTCTTCATGCTCTTAAGTTTCAAAGCATGCAGAACTCATCAGTCATACTACTACTTACCAAGAGCCAGGCTATTTCTGACAGGACAGAAGAAGTTGAAAATCAATAAAAACAAAACAAAAAAAGGTTACAAGAACACAAACTCCTGACCCTACCAAACCCCTGAGATTTCCTACATTAGAAAGTTTTAAGAAGTACAAATCAAATTGGGTATTAGAATTACAGGACAGAGAAGACTTAAAGGTGGTTATAGCAGTATTGAGATAAACTAAAAAGCAAAAGGGGTTGATAATCTGAGAATAATTATTTTAAGGTTCTAATAAAAAGTGAAGAAGATAATTGAGTTGGAGTAAGCCTTGAATGTCAATACTTTAAATTTAAATTATGTAAGTACCAAACTGAACCATGATTATTTATTTAAATCTCATGATACCTATAAATACTTATAAAAATTATAGTTTGAAACCATTTTTGATTTATTTTAGAGAAATCTCTGCCACAATCAACTGAAAATAGCCAGTTTATAGATTGAAATAATATTAATAATAACGACTATAACAATAGGAAAATAAAATGAGTTGTTTTCAGGCACTCTGATGTGGTTTTTCTTTACAGGAAAGGCTATTCAAAAGTCCACTTTTACTTTTAACAGTAGAAACTTTTCAGCTGTCCAGTCACTGTGGTCCGTGATCAAACTGGCCTGCTGCCAATCTATATACATATATCAGATCACCACCATGTGCACTCTAAACATCTACAGCTTTGTTAATTTTACCTCAATAAAGTAGACAAAACTCCCACATAACAATAAAAAGGACAAACAACACTAAACACAACAGAATAAACTTTTTTTAAAAAAAATCAGTATTCTGGGTTAAAAAAGCCAGATACAACAGAGTACCTACTGTATGATTCTATTGATACAAAATTCTAGGATTTACAAATTAATAATATGGTGATAGAAGGCAGATGAGTGGCTGCCTTGCTCTGGGAACAGAGGGAGGGATGTTCTACAGGGGGTCTGGGAAGTCTTTTGGGGGTGATGAAAATGTTTTGTTTTGATTGTGGTGATGGTTTCTCACCAGTGAGAGCTTAAGAACAAAGTAGGCTTTGAATTTGCTGTTTTTATAAGTCAAACATTAACCTTTGAAGCCAAGGGTCAGCAAACTTTTTCTGAAGAGTCACATGGTAAATAGTTTAGATTTAGCAGGACATATGGTCTCTGTTGAAACTGTGCTAAAATTTGAATGCCACAATTTTCATATGTCACAAAATATTATTTTCCTATTTTTCTAACCTTTATAAATATAAAATCCATACTTAACTGTGTAAGTACTTTTAAATATTTTTTTCAGCATCCTTTATATTACTTTACTGAAAACAAGTCTTTAAAATTTTAGCATTCTGTTATCTGTTAACCACTTTATGGATTAAGCTTAATTGTTTGGACAGAGAGAGGTGATCAAAGAATAGTGTTTATGATGATGAAAATAAAAAAATGGATAACTCAGTATCAATAAAAATAAGAAAAGAGAAGGAATCACTTTGCTGTGGAAATTAAATTTCACACATGTTGAAGTGAAAACATGTAAGATTATTTTAAATACTAGACTGAGATCAGGAGATAAGGCAAGGTTAGATATATAAGTGCAGTTGTAAAAGCTAAAGCCATACAGGTGTATGAGTCTTTTTGAGGGTTACTCTAGAGAAAAAAGCTGAGCTCTCAGGATAAAACACAGCTGGAGAATATGAACAGGAAGAGGAACCAGTGAAGTAAATAAGGAACAATCAACTGGCTAGGCAGATCAGATGAGAGGACAGTCACAATGAACTATATCAGAGAAGTCAAGAAAAAACTATGTTCCAGAGGAATGAGGAGGTTCATGTCGTCAAAAACAGACATCAAAAAGAAAAAGAGGCATTTCTGTATTTCAGATAAAACTGATGTTTTTGGGAAAAACACAATTACAATACAGAGAGTGGTGAGAATAGAATGAAATAGGTAACACATAGTCAAGAAAAAGATATCCTTGGCTTATGGAACAATCTGGCTCATGACAGGAGATTGGCCAGTTTCATCACTATATGTCAACACTTGAGGGGAGTGTTCTCTTCCTACTACCCCACCCATTTCACTCATTAGTATTCTTTTTTTTTCCTAATTAAATGTATTGATGTGACACTGATAACATTATAAATGTCT